>NC_136057.1:1019358034-1020570534 GCF_964261635.1 Lissotriton helveticus
TCCTCGGTGATCGCAGGCACCAGATAAGCCACTCCCGTGCACGAATACAAAGAAAACTCCGCTCTGTTGCGGAGTGCAGAATTTTCCAGCAACTCTGTGTTCTACGAGGAAAGCAGAGTTGCCTAAAATTCCGCAAACCCTGTGAGCAGGAAGAGTTTTACGCCCAGGGTTGCTCAGGAGGCAAGAGGACCTCATCCCTCCACCAGCAGTGCACCGAGAGGTGCATTTGCAGAGTGGTGCAGAAAGATGGTCTGACCTCAGACCACCTCATAGCAATCCCACTGTGTTGGACTTACTGGGGGTAAAAGGAGGTCTTGTTGGTCCCCAAGGACCCTCAGCAGCCAAGGGGACTTCATCCCTCACCCAGCAGTGTGCCAGAAGGTGTGTTTGCAGAGTGGTGGAAAAAGGGGGCGGGCTTTTGCGATTTGCCAGCTTTTTAAAAAACAAATCCTATATATATATATATATATATATATATATATATATATCTTTATGTACAACTCCTGCTTCCAAAGTAAAAGAGCACACACACAAGGACTGCAGGATTAAGGCTTCTTTAATGCATAGGGCCTCCCTTGACCCAGCAACTAGGAGGGACACGTTTCGGCTGTAGCAACAGCCTTTATCAATCTGGTAAGCGCCATTTTCCTCTTATTATTTGTAGTGTCACTTTCATAGACATAGTAAAAATATCTCATGTTTCAAAAAATACTGTTCAACAAATAATACAAAAAGGTGCATTGCACTTAATGCACATAAATCTATTAATGTAGTAGTACTGTTTGGCCTCTTCAAGTTATAACAATAATGAAGGCGCTGTGCACCAATTTTCATTTTGTTGCCCATACCAGTGCAGTCCCATAAAAATACAAACATCGCATTGCAACAAAACATAAGGTATAAAGTAACTTTTTAGGTGTTTAAAAACACTTTCTATTTATCTTCTATAAAGATTTACCGCAAACCACCTCAGATAGCACTGACATATAACATGGGTTGCTATTGTTACTAAAATAGTGAAAACGTAAACTGATTCCTTGCTCTACTTGCTTCGCATGTGCTGAACAACAAAGTATTATTGCAACTCAGTCAAAGGAATGAAAACCTCTCTGGTTATATACATACAGGCATACCTACCAATACCTGAAACCTACCAATACTTTAACATACCTACAGGTCACCCATTTCAGAAACATAAAAATCCCTTTACTACTTAAGGCAGTATTTGATGTTCTGATTACACCAGAAACTAAGGAGAAAAAACTATACCAACGTTTTGAGACCTTGAGATCACAACATAAAATTACACAAGTCATAAACTGGGGGGCATATTTATGAGAAAGTCACACAGTGCAGCGCACCACAGCACATCACAGCACAGCTAGTCGCCTTGCTGCTCTTCACTGCATGACAGGGAAATGGCAGGAATGCACTGTAGTTATCATAATATAGTGCATTTCTTTCTTTTCCCAGCCCCGATGCTACCAAGTAACAACGCAGGCACCCTTCCCACTGCGTTGCAGGCCCGGATGATTTTTGTGCAGGAAGGGACACCATCCTGTACAAAAACAATACCCTGAGCCATTTTCCTCTTACTATGTGTGCTGAAGTATGTTGCTCACATAAATAGAGGAAAAAACGAAGAGAAATAAAGATATTTCACCCGGTTTCACCTCGCCTGGAAATGCCTAGCCGTTTCGGTGAATTCCCAGCTCTATTACTTATTGTAAATCTGGGAATGAGTCAAAATTCATGGTCATGGGTTTTGCATGGGAGCACCCATGCCCCACCCATGGAATGCCTTCCTGGCCAGAGTAACACAATGCAGAAATTTGAGCTGCATTCCGTTACTTTGGATTTACCAGGCCACTCAGGACCACGTATGGGGACCTTGTGTGGCTTGAAAAATCGCATCTTAAGGATTGCGTCGCTTTTGTACCCCATTGAATGGTGCAAAAGTGATGCAGCTCTTTGATCTGGCTTTATTTACAAGAACTGGCAGTTTTGTTATTCTATGGAGGGTACTGAGGCAGATCCCCCCCAGGGCAGGGAATCATCCATTACCTGTCCTTATATATGCAGATGACTGCATCCTTAGAGCCAGAATGGAGTTGGGTCTTCAAAAACTCCTAGATACTTTCTCAAAATTCAAAGCTGACCTGGGCTTTACAACAAATACATCCAAATCATACTTCGTGGACGGAGGATGCCCCCAGAGTAGTCTGTCTCGGTTACAAGTCATCTCAAACATATTAAAGTGAGTGACCTCTTTTACATATTTGGGGATCCAGTTTGACAATAAAATCACCTGGAGGCATCTGAGGAGTGTGAAAGTAACCCAACATGAACAAGCCACAGCATTCCTGTTTAGATGTGCGGCTAGGTTAGGATCCATGTCCCTGAAAGCTGCTGCTACAATATAAAAAATCAGACCCGCCCAATTGTCACTTATGGCACAGGGTGTCGGGTTACACCAATTATTGCCATTTGCAAACTTGAAAAGATGAATTTCTCCACAGACTCATATCTCTCCCCAAATCTATTCCATCCATTTCAGCACATGAAAAACCAGACCTCCAGTACCTGGGAGACACACTAAGTGTGGTCTAGGCCAGGAGCAGCTTTGTCACAAGCCAATTGGACAGGGTTCATGAAATGAATTGGCTAACCCACATTAAAAGAATATTTACAATATTGGCAGAATGGACTTATTTGATAATCTTTCAGTAAATAACCGGGCAGACAAACCCATAGTAAAAAGTGAATTACAAAAACTGGTTTTGGTTTTAGAAAAGAGGTGGGAGGTTGAAAACAAGAAGTCTGTTGAGTTACATTGTCCACTACGTACCACTTCAGCTATTGAGCTATAGCTGCTTAAAATACCACATAACCAAAGGGTTTACCTAATTAGATTCAGGCTGGGAATGGCCCAGCTCTTGGTTTCATTACCTTCAAATGTATACAATGGCAAAGATCTTCTCCCATGCCCATGTAACTCAATAGCATTGCAGTCACAACTTCACCCGTTCCTTTTCTGCGAGCTATAAAGAGATATGTGAATTCGTACACTGAGACCATTAGTGCAAAGCTTAAACATATGGAAATGCAAAGATGCATTAGAGCACTTGCAGCTAGCTGTCGCAGAACGATGTATGTTATTCCGTCTACAGATTTCTTGCCTCTTAGTTAAATGCGGGAGAATTGCCGGGAAATTATTGTATTTATATGCACAAATACCCAAAGTATGGTCTCAGTTAAGTGCAAAACTTCTGCTTACATAATATTTATTTAGCATTAAATGCCATGTTATATGCACTATATTAAGAAGGTGAGGATACAACCTGCATTGTGTGTTTTTACTGAGGCACTCTTACTATCCTTTATAGACATCATCTGCCTGATGTGTTTTATACTAGAGTGACTGTTTTTTCATTTTTTTTTTTATCTGTGCTTATTGTTTTATTGCTTGTATTTTATATGTGTACTTTTATGGCTTGATCTGAACCGAATAAAGCTTTGATGAGCTGAACTTATGCTAAAACAGTAGACCTTCAACAGCAATGTTAAAGACAGGAAGGAGAAAGGAACCCTTGGGTTTAATGAAAGCCTTGTCATAAATTCACCCAAATCTGTGTCCCAGCTATTGCTCTCTTTCTTGCATCGGTTTTACTACTTAGTGAGAATGCAGCAATAGTGCCACCTTCTTGTCGCTGTAACAGGGCAGCAAAGTCTTGTGCCCAGAAGCCAGACAAAATTAAATTTAAATGTCACCTTCAAAGTTTGTGAAGTAGAGAACCTGTGAACATGTTAAGTTTGCAGAGTTTGCCAGGTACATATAACTTCACCTAGCGGGTGAATACTGCAACAAAAAATGAGTTTGCAGATGAAAGGCTGTGTAATTTTTTTAGAGGATTATTCTGCTGAACAAGTGTTCTTATAGATGTTTTCTTGCAACTTTTTTACAGAAAAGAAACTTGCAACTTGAATGAGTGTCCTGAAGCTTCCATAGTTTTGTAAACATTTTCACAAAATTTGAGGACGGTAACTTTTCAATTTTGAAGACTCCTATTTCGGACATGACTGTTGAGCAAAATACTTTAGCGTACTTAATTACCTGTACGCTTCTTTACTTAGACCTTATTGTGGGTTCGCTGGAAATCCTGATTTTGTCAGTGACAGAAGTTACCTTATGGTCTCGGATCACAAGATCTCTGTTTGTGAGTCGGGAGAGGAAGGCAAAGGCCCATATTCATCAAGTAGTTGCGTCACACGTCACTATGCAACGGGATGCATGCACAAAACAACTACTAAGTGTGATTTATCAAGCCACGCAACGCCAACTTGCATTTCCCTGGTTACCACCTTTTTCTGGTTAGTGGTAATTTGCATGTGCAAATTGGCCTAATTGCGCACACTCACAATTTGCGACTGCTTCTTACATTGCAATTTACGAGTCGCATTTGGGGCAGATGATTGCCCTGACTTACTTGATGACTTTCTCATAATGGTTTCGGAATTGTCCAGAAGGAAAGGGAAAGGGAGTGCTTCCGGATCTTCGCAGGGAGAGAGAACCCAGAATCAGTACTGGGTTAACAGGGATGTTAGAAGAAAAGCCCTAAAACAATTGTAGGAAAATAAAATAACTATTGTCATTATAACTGGTTTTGGTGTATTTCCTTCCATCAATAAAGGAGTAGGCAATGTTGCTATTAACGGTATACAATTTGTATTCTGCATTTGGAGTTGAATCCTATTGTACAAGGAATTATCATCCAAATTGAATTCATAAATTAAACGTTTGCTTAGTAATAGAGGTATCCTCTGTAACACACCCACCTCCATTTTCATCCATGCCCGGTGAGCCACAAATTGAAATGGAGAAATGCTTACATGTATGTGATGATTATTTGGAGGCACTAGATGCCCAGGACTTTACTCCAAATCATAAGAGAGCAATTTTGTTAAATGCTTTGGGGAAAGAGGGACAACACATTTAGAAATACTTACCAGCATGGCCAGTTAATGAAGGGTAACCATTGATGAATGTTTATGGGGAGACAAGGAAAAAGTTGGAAATGACCATCCATGGGCTTTGGGGATTCCAAAATTTGCCATCACTGGTAGATCTGGGAATGCGCCAAAATGCTACGCTTCCACAGATGAAGAGTTACAAGGAGAAAAATCTTTATTTCTCCTCGTCCTTTCCTCTTTCTATGTGTATTGCACTGTGCAACACACATAGAAGAAAATGCCTCAGAAAATTGTTTTTGTGCAGGAAGGGGCCCCTTCTTATTCCTGCTTACAACACAGGCATCCTTGCACTGTGGTGCAAGGGTGCCTGCATTGGAGTTAGGCAGCACATTGTGCGCCAGTGCAGGAATGTGCTGTATAATGTTAAATACGGTGCATTTCTGCCCTTTCCCAGTCACACAGCACAGCAAGGTGGCTTGCTGTGCTGCATGACTTTTTAATAAATATGCCCCAAAGTGTCTTGGTGCAATACCGTGCAAAAATAGCCAGGAAACAGTGAAGAAACACATATTTCATATATACATGATTATTTCTAAACAGAAAACTGCCTTACTCACAATGGGGGCTGTTTAGAGAAAGCATTCTCAAAGCAAAAAGGTCTGACTGTCCCTTCAGCGCACCTTATCCATTCAGCTTCGCAGAATAAATACATGACGAGTTATACAGAGGCAAGAGCGCCATTCGCCTCCTGCACGTTATCTTGTCCATGGCTCACTCAGCTTTGCTTTCAAAGGCAATGAGTCAGACAACTGAATCGATCATTCAGGCTTGTGATGTCTTTCTGTCTTCAGGAGAAATAACCTTTAAATGATTCTCCAAGATATCACAGAAGGAAAAGGGCATCACACGTATGTCTCATTCTTTCTTTAGTCATTTCCACCTCTGCCCCCCCTTCTTTTCCTTTTTTCTTCCTTTCTTTCTGTTTTTCCTTCTTTCTTTCATTTCTTTCTTTTTTTCTGACTTTCCGGTTCCTCTTTCTTTTTTTCTCCTCACTTGATTCTTCTAGTGGTCCCTCCTGTCATCTAGAGAGTAGTACTTATTGCGGGGGTAGGGGAAGGTGCTGTGAGGAGGGGTGGAGCTGTGTGTGGGGCTCTTCGAATAAGGGGGGGAATGGATGTGTATTGCTAAAAAAGTTAAATGTCACTGTGCTCTTTGGGGCTTTAACGTAAGGACTTGATCAGACTGGACAGGAAGAGTTCATATGTAATGCATTTGTAATCACATTAGGCGAGTAATATTGGTTACAGCCTTGTATGGTTTCGACAGCACTTGGGGGCTCGGTCCCCCAAAAATGTTGGTGGAAACGTAATTGCATATTGTGGCTTTAAAGAACTTTTGGACAGTATCATTGGCAACATCTTTGTAAGATTTTAAGAAAGGAGGACTCAGCAGTTCTCATCCGAGAACTTTTCAGTGAGTTGATTTGAAAATTCTATATATACCTTATTTGTTGCGTGATTAGGATAATCAATCATTTTAGAGCAGTTTTGGAAAGCCAGCTGGTGCCTTATGGTACATGGGAGTGTCGCTAATGCATTGGAGCTTGTTAAAAGATAATTGTTAGGCCTCTCATGCACTATAAAAGTATTTAACTCCTTGTGTTTCCATTCCCTGGGTGGGTTTTGTCCTTATATTAGTTATACAAATAGAGTATGGGCATCGTGGCTCTTTATAGGATATGATCTTGGTAGTGCTGTAACAGAGACCCTGTGTCAATACAGAATGAATTTATATGTTGTGGTTAACTGTACAGTGTCTTGCGAGTTTTTATAACGGAAGCCTTTTGGTCAGACCTTGTAGAGCTGTATTGTAAGTATTAGAGCAGAATTCAATGAAAGCTTGGTTTAGAATGTAGAGTTTTGCAGTGACACACAGAAGAATAAAGATATGTAATACTAAGCTCCATGTGTGGTGTTTTCATTTGCGGGGACCCAGGCTGGGATAGATGCTACAACTGGCGATGAGATAGGGGATAAGCTATCCCACAGAGTTTTGCGTGGTTGAAGCAGACTGCTCGTGTGCGTGACGTGTGTAGCTGTCAAAGTACGGAATCGACGCGTCATGCAGGTGGAGTCAAAGTGCAGCTCCAGCCACTGAGAAGCAGTTGAAAATGACAGAAACAGTGCAAAGTATCTACATTACTGGTCAAGAACCTGTTGGTCAGGCCAGACATGAAGGTACCGCACTGCCAGGCAAGATAGAATTGTACATTATACGGACTATACCGCTGAAGGCAGATTCAGCCAGGTGCTGGACATACAAACTGACATTCCAAAAAGAAGTAAATGACTTATCAAATTCTTTAAAGAGAGTCATTGTATCACAGCAAGTGGTGAAGTGGCTCAGGAAAGAGTGGGTATCAACAAAGGTGCAGAGTGGGGCTCAGAACAACTTCACAGATCTTCGAAGAATAAAGAGGCCAGAGTGCCTTTTGGAATTTCTCAGATAGTTGCGAAGAAAGTCAAGTTTCCTGATATCATTACATCACTTTAGGCATTTAACTCACCAGTCTCCTGATTGAAGTGGTGAATGAAAGACTGAGTCTGAAAAACCACTGATTGTTGTTTGTTCATCATCTGTGAAGATTCAGGACACTGAAGAAAACAGATTCCAGTCACCAGATCAGGTTCTAGGATTAAAGCACCAAAAATATCAATCAAGGAGAAGTAAGTGTAAGTATATGTATATGTATATGTATATGTGTGTGTATATATATATATATATGAAGGGGATTCTTATCCGAGGAGAAGAAACAGAGGCCACGAGGGGAGTTCATTGAAAACAACAGCTTTATTTCAAGGGTCCCAGCGGAGGCGGATGCATTTCGGCGAGTGGGCCTTCTTCAGCGCCCCATGCTGTTAGGATATCGTCCTTCATTAACTCCTCCTGTTCAAATCTCTGCTAGCACCAGAGTCTCCTCCCCCTAGCGGTCAGCTCACCAATCAAAGTTCGTGTTCAGTATAGCGAACTTCAAGTCCCAGCATGCAGTGTGTTTGCATTGCCGAGATGGTAGTATAGGGGAGTGAGTAATCGTGGAATCGGTGCAGGCTTTTCAGGTGAGTAGGGCGGATCGAAGATCAATTGAAACAGCAGAGTTCCCTCTGAGTCCCCTCTGACTGCAGCGACCAGTCGCACCAGGTAAAATGTTGAGTGGGGGCAGTCAAATGCGAGACTGGGTGCCCTATTGAGATAAATTATCTCGGTCCTCTCTCGTCTTCCTGACGTTTCTGGCAGACTTCGGAATTTCCAGTGCCCTGGATACAGGATAACTGCAAGCAGCGTGTTGCCAAATTCATTCCGGGTCTTTTGGATGCTGCAGGGCCTCCGGACCGTGCCTTGGCGAGCACAGTATGTATGAAGGGGATTCTTATCCGAGGAGAAGAAACAGAGGCCACGAGGGGAGTTCATTGAAAACAACAGCTTTATTTCAAGGGTCCCAGCGGAGGCGGATGCATTTCGGCGAGTGGGCCTTCTTCAGCGCCCCATGCTGTTAGGATATCGTCCTTCATTAACTCCTCCTGTTCAAATCTCTGCTAGCACCAGAGTCTCCTCCCCCTAGCGGTCAGCTCACCAATCAAAGTTCGTGTTCAGTATAGCGAACTTCAAGTCCCAGCATGCAGTGTGTTTGCATTGCCGAGATGGTAGTATAGGGGAGTGAGTAATATATATATATATATATATACATATATATATATATATATATATATATATATATATATATATATATATATATATATATATATATATATATATATGTAGAAGCAAAACGCCTTCGCGCTTTACAAAGGCTCACCACGACACACCCCGCCCTCCGGGTCGATACAGCTCCCGAGCAAATCCACAGCCAATTCCCAATAAAATGGCTAGAGTCCGACGCGTTTCGGGCCCAGAACGCCCCTTCCTCATGGACAGCCACACAAACAGGAACACCTTCTGAATTTAAACGTAATTTATTTGAACTTTGACACCCTAAGTGGGTGTGGTTTAACATAGGTGAGCTCACTGGGAACTCTGGTCCTTGTAGTCTTTGAAGGTGAGCTGGGATTTAAAACCTTGAGTAGGCAGCATGATTTGTGACATTGTTGAAGTCCAGATTACACCCTTGAGTAGGGATGGAAATTGGCTGCAGGAATTGCAATCCTGCTTGGGGGTGTCACGCTGATCAGGCACGAGAGGGTAAACGCTTCACATCCTTCGCGGGTCGAGACATCCTGTAAGCCGCCAAGTGGAGCCCTTTCCGCGGCCTGGACAGACCGCTGAGGTAAATGTAGAAGCAAAACGCCTTCGCGCTTCGGAAAGGCTCACCACGACACACCCCGCCCTCCGAGTCGATGCAGCTCCTGAGCAAATCCACAGCCAATACCCAATAAAATGGCTAGAGTCCGACGCGTTTCGGGGCCAGAATGCCCCTTCCTCATGGACAGCCACACAAACAGGCTATGGAACACCTTCTGAATTCAAACGTAATTTATTTGAACTTTGACAACCTAAGTGGGTGTTGTTTAACATAGGTGAGCTCACTGGGAACTCTGGTCCTTGTAGTCTTTGAAGGTGAGCTGGGATTTAAAACCTTGAGTAGGAAGCATGATTTGTGACATTGTTGAAGTCCAGATTACACTCTTGATTAGGGATGGAAATTGGCTGCAGGAATTGCAATCTTGCTTGGGGGTGTCACGCTGATCAGGCACGAGAGGGTAAACGTGCCACAGCCTTCGCGGGTCGAGACATCCTGTAAGCCGCCAAGTGGAGCCCTTTCCGTGGCCTGGACAGACCGCTGAGGTAAATGTAGAAACAAAAAGCCTTCGCGCTTCGGAAAGGCTAACCACGACACACCCCGCCCTCCGTGTCGATGCAGCTCCCGAGCAAATCCACAGCCAATTCCTAATAAAATGGCTAGAGTCCGATGCGTTTTGGGGCCAGAACGCCCCTTCCTCATGGACAGCCACACAAACAGGCTAAGGAACACCTTCTGAATTCAAACGTAATTTATTTGAACTTTGACACCCTAAGTGGGTGTGGTTTAACATAGGTGAGCTCACTGGGAACTCTGGTCCTTGTAGTCTTTGAAGGTGAGCTGGGATTTAAAACCTTGAGTAGGCAGCATGATTTGTGACATTGTTGAAGTCCAGATTACACCCTTGAGTAGGGATGGAAATTGGCTGCAGGAATTGCAATCTTGCTTAGGGGTGTCACGCTGATCAGGCACGAGAGGGTAAACGCGCCACAGCCTTCGCGGGTCGAGACATCCTGTAAGCCGCCAAGTGGAGCCCTTTCCGCGGCCTGGACAGACCGCTGAGGTAAATGTAGAAGCAAAACGCCTTTGCGCTTCGGAAAGGCTCACCACGACACACCCCGCTCTCCGGGTCGATGTAGATCCCGAGCAAATCCACAGTCAATTCCCAGTAAAATGGCTAGAGTCCGACGCGTTTCGGGGCCAGAACGCCCCTTCCTCATGGACAGCCACACAAACAGGCTAAGGAACACCTTTTGAATTCAAACGTAATTTATTTGAACTTTGACACCCTAAGTGGGTGTGGTTTAACATAGGTGAGCTCACTGGGAACTCTGGTCCTTGTAGTCTTTGAAGGTGAGCTGGGATTTAAAACCTTGAGTAGGCAGCATGATTTGTGACATTGTTGAAGTTCAGATTACACCCTTGAGTAGGGATGGAAATTGGCTGCAGGAATTGCAATCTTGCTTGGGGGTGTCACGCTGATCAGGCACGAGAGGGTAAACGCGCCACAGCCTTCGCGGGTCGAGACATCCTGTAAGCCGCCAAGTGGAGCCCTTTCCGCGGCCTGGACAGACCGCTGAGGTAAATGTAGAAGCAAAACACCTTCGCGCTTCGTGTGTCAAAGTTCAAATAAATTACGTTTGAATTCAGAAGGTGTTCCTATATTTATTTATTTATTTATATGCATATATATATATATATATATATATATATATATATAGATAGATAGATAGATAGATAGATAGATAGATAGATAGATAGATAGATAGATAGATATGCTGATTTGTAATCAAATAGTTTATTTAACAGAGGGGGGAAATGTAGTGTTTTGCAAGTATTTATAAATGAACCCTTTTGGTTCCTCCCTGACTCCGTAGAGCTGTGACATAAGTGTTAGAGCAGAATACAATTAAAGCTTGATTTAGAATGTTGAGTTTGTGGTTACGCGTAGAAGAATAAGGATGTGTAATACTAAGCTCCGTGTGTGGTGAAGTTGTTAGCAGGTAATTAAGAAAAATAGAGGGTAAGAGGCAAAAAGGGCTCGTCCTCTAAGCAAATGTACTATAAAAAAAAAGAAGCCCTTCTGTCACATGGGATTTTCTTCCCACTCTGGGTTTAGTTGGAAAATGCAATGTTTCCTAGAGGGTTATCTAAGGAAACCCTTCCATTTTCCAAACATAGCCAGAGTTGGAAGAAAATCCCAAGTGACAAAAGGGCTTCTTTTTTGATTATAGTCATTAGTGGGTACCCTGCCTGTGCCAGATGCTACAGACTGCACAATGCTCTTTTGACGTATTTGGGTCCTCTAGGTGCATGAAATTCCCTTCTCCTGGTCAGTCACGTGCTGTTTTGTGGTAGAGAGTTGCAGGTGGTAGAGGGGTGGGCAGCCACATAAGGTAGGGGTGGAAAGGGTAAAGAGGGAGCAATTTGTTGGTGACCTCCTCCCAGCAGCACGTGAAATACATGTTAAATTTTGTGCAGCAGTTTTTCTCCTTAGTCACCATATTGCATATGCTTAATATTACCCAGATCTCCTGTTTATTAAAGATTATTAAGTCATAACAATTCCATGTGTTTGTACATGGCTATATTGTAAGACATTTGAAGGCCATTTGGCCCAATGCTAGGATACTTAGTAAGCATTTATTTTATTGCTATTTGTCGGAGATACTTTTAATACACCAAAGTTACTCATCTTCATCTTGAATCCAGATAGCATTTAGATTTCTTCTCAGTATGTTTCAAATGCTAGCAGCAAAGTTTACAAAAAACATACCGTTTCACTTTTTTCAAAAACTAATATCATGAACCATGCCATAGACAGCAAAAAGGCCTTTCTTTTTGGGTAGTTACAACTCTGGAAGATCCAGGCTGGCAGGAGAATGATTTAAAGTGCTACGGGAGCATGGAGAACAGTTGGCACTAGATGACCAAAAAACTGCTGATAGAAACTCTGATATTACCATGTTTATCCCAAAACAAGACTATAGCCTGGGTTTGCTTTTTGATGAGGTCCATATCATAGCCAGGCTGCCTTATGTTACTCCATGTGCTCTGTGCACAGAACCAGTCTGAGTAAATTTGCTTCTGGTTGGAAAATAAAAGACAACGATTGGCATCTTTGTAATAATAATAATAACAATATTAATCCACATTTGTAAAGCGCGCAATCACCCGTAAGGGTCTCTAAGTGCTAGGGGCCGTCGGGAAGATTAAGCAACCTTTTGCCCAGAGTCACATGGTGCTGGGCTAGTCTGCCACCGGTGCCAGGGATCGAACCGTGATCCCCAGATTCCAGAGTCAGTCGCCCTAGCCGCGGCGCCACACCTCTTACAAACCTTTGTTTGTAGGAGAAGCAGCTGACCAGTTGCGGAATGACTTTAGTGGGGCCATGGCTGGAGAGAGTGTTTGTGCCTCTTGTCAGCTATTTTATGTATGCTGATATTTTGATAGCTGTCCCTGGCTGTCTGGAAGTGTTAAGAGTTACTAGGAGGAAGATATCCAGTATCCTGAAATGTTTGGACTTTGATTTTTTAACCCTAGCCTGCGAGGGTTGAAACAAGGTGCCGTAGCTGCCCGAGAAAGGCTTGAGTATATTTTCTATTTCATCCCACTCAGAGGATTTTGCCATAAGAAACAAAGTTCTGTGGGACCTATCACATAAGGTATCCAGGCCCATGGAGTCCCGCATGTCACAGGGGACAGCTTTGCCTTGCTGGATGATTTTGAGCTCCTAAAAAGGGGTCTTTTAGACCATGATTGAAGGTCTGCAGGTGTACAAGGGGATGGTTTCCATCACCCAGGAAGACCAATGTTTACACTATCTAGAGATCCAAACCTGCCTATTTGGGAACACTGAGCACAGTCCTGTGCACACATGGTGAGGATATTGCAAAGTTAGTAGAAGTGTTTTCACGTATTGACAATGTGGCGGTCGACACCAGTATAAGTTTGAAAACGTTTTTATCACAAGTTAATGACTTTATTAAACCAAAAACCAGCCGACACGTGTTTCGTCACAAGGAATGATCCTGTGACTCTTCAGGGCTGTTCCATGTTTGGAAGCAAAAGGAGAGCAGGCCCCATATGACCAGTGATAGTTCCAACCCGGTCTGGGATGTGCGGTGCGCAAAAAATTGATGGACGGCAGGGGTAGTTCTGAGTCGGCGGAAACCACTTGAATGTCCCTCATTGGGTAGAAGATGCGTGTGGACCGTGGGGCCACGGACTAGTATAAAGCTGGGTACCCATCATTCCAGTGTCCCTTGACCTCATCCGTCCGAGAATACAGGCGCACCAGCCTATTCTACGCACAGTCCTCGTGGATCGCCATAGTTTATTACTCCCTGGCTTACAACCACCGCCAATACCCGGCGTTCCACCCCGCCTCCCGTTCAGACACTGGACTCACACACACCTAGCCTTGGGTGCCACACGCCCACCTGCCGTAACGGCGCACCGATGCCTCAGCCCACGCCTTTATACTAGTCCGGGTCATCTTCAGCTGCTTTACATGTTGGTAATGCTGATAGCGCCAATTCCACTTCTTCTGCGGAGACTGTCTCCTCTAATATAGCAACTTCATCAACATCTGCTACTGGGATACAGCTATCCTCAATGTAACCTAGTATCTTATCTTGATTCGGTGCCCATGTGAGTGAATAGAGCTTTTGGTAAAACAAAAGAAATTGATCTAAAATAGCAGAAGATTTAGTATGTAGATGCCCATCTACGCCCCTTATAGCGCTTATCCTGGTTTTAGTCTTCATCTCTGCAGTCTGATAGACAAGTACCTGCCCTTTATGTTCCCCATATTCATATCTTTCTAAACGGTGTTTACTATAACTGGCTGCCATTTTATCCCTAAAAAACTTCATCACTAGTACTCTAGCATCTATTAACGATAGAAGAAGAGTGTCTTGAGTCATCTGATCTTTATTTACTGCCTCCACATGCTGCATCTCAAGATTGCGCAGAGTGTGCACCAAACACTCCATTTCATTTTTATGCTTGTTATTATGGGCATAAATATATTTTTGTGTAACACCACGAGCAAACGCTTTCATTGTATCCCACACGACTATTGGTGAGGCTGTCCCTGTATTTACTCTAAAAAATTCCTCCAGTTCCCAATTTGCCACTTACGCATTCTTAGATTACGGCATTTTCCAGAAGAATCTATGCCATAGTCTATAACGCAATTGAAATGCCCCGTAATCAATCTTTCACCCTCCCAATTCAACAGTTCCAAGCTAAGATATTCAAAAGTAGCAGGGTCATCCACATTAGGACCATATACTGCACAGACTACACATTTTTTGCTCCCCACCTCAAGCTGTGCAAGTGCCCAGCGCCCTCGTTGGTCAGATTGACTTTTTAGCACCCTGCAATTAAACCTTTTATCTTTTAAAATAGCTACTCCTTTTATAGATACTGATTGAGCAGTACATATAATAATATCGTACGCTAAATGTTTTAACATGTTTCTGTCTTTGTAAGCAATTTGTGTTTCTGTTACAATAACCAGCTTAGGCTGGTACATTCAACTCATCGCGGACTAGCTGTCGCTTAATTGCGCTATTGAGACCAGCCACGTTCCAGACCATACATTTAACCTGGTTCATAATAAAAATTTCTGACTTTTAAATAGGTCCCATTTACCACCTCAAATATAATAATCATCAGTGTATTGCCTTTGAATACAAAAAAAGGAAGCTAAAAACCTTCCACTTGCCCTAAACCAAGAGTGCCCTAGTGATGAGTTTTTTTACCCCCTATTCCCACCCTTACCCCTGCCACCCCACACTGCCCACCCAAACCCCCCCTCCACCCTGTCCCATAGAAGAGGATTCCCCCTTTTTCCAGCTGCCACTGACAGGGCAGCCCTACAGAGCTTCAGCCTTGGTGCTCATCCCTGCACCCCCTCATAAGATATCAACAACAATTTTCTCTTGAGATAGTGCTTGAATTAGCCTTGGATTAACCTTGTGCGACTATAGCAGACAAGAGAGACCAAAAAAAAGGAAACCCAAGAAACATAGCTAACAAGACCCACAAATCCTTTTGAGAGGAACATAAGCTAATTCCAAATACCCCACCGTTCACCCAACCACAAATGCCATATATGAATACCAATCCATGGTTTAGTTTTTTAGGAAGCAGTCGAAGAGGCCGCGGCAGGAGACGAAGGCAGAGCCAAGTTCATTGGGAGGAAAACCAGAATCAAGGGGCCCACACATGCAGCAAATCCAAGGAGCAGCAAGTGGGACCCAGCACCCACAGAATTCAGTCACCAACCTTTCATTACACACCTTGAACGAGGCTGAGGAGAAAATCCTGAACAAAGGACTAGGTTTTGTACCTACCACAAGACTTGACAAATTCAAACTACATTGCAAGTTGGCTGAATTTTTCCGTAAACTAAAACTGAAGGTATTCTTTAAAAACCAACCGACACAAGATCTGAGAGATGAACAAGGGGACACTAATCTTAAACTTAAATACTCTTTCATCCCTTCTCCACATACCATACCAGTTGCGCTTGTGGCTTTCAAACAGGCAATCTTAAATGAAATCGAAGAAACCAAAGAAGAAACGCCATTCAAAAACACAAGTGGCACAGAATTTGAAGTCACACGTGCCTTGAGATCAAATGGCCAAATCATCATCATACCAGCAGATAAAGTTGGAGGCATGGTACTGCAAAACACAGAGGATTACCGAGCAGAATGAAGAGAACTTCTTAGAGACGCAAAAAACTACAGATGATAGAGAGTACTAGCCTTCCGCAAGACGTCACACTACAAGTACTCAGATCATCACGACACAATATCCGGGGACTACATCACTACAAAATCTTTTGTGCTCAAGTGCGCAAGAAAGGCACTGTAGGACAATTACTTTGAATTTGAAGGTGACATATTTCTACAGGCATACAATACATCAATGGGCAGGACATTTGCTCCTAGAGTGGCGGGACTGTACTTGTACAATTTTAAAAAAATCCATCTTCTCAACCCAGAAATGCCATTCTCAACAATCATCAAATTCTACAAGAGGTATATCGATTATATTTTCTTAATTTGGGAAGGCCCTGAAGATGTATTACAATCGTTTCTGGGTTGGATCAATGGCTGTGATAATAATCTCAAGTTTACACACAACATAAGCAACAAAAGAATCACCTTTCTAGATTTAAACATCACAGCAGAAAGAGGTCACCTTATGACTAAAACAAACTTCAAACCCACTGCAAGAAACTCTCTCCTACGATTTTAGAGCTTTCATCCCAGATCCCTGTGAGAGAATTTGTCATATGGGCAATATCTCACATTTCGCGGAAATTGCTGTAACATCAGAGTTTACTAAGAACAAGCAGTTTCATTGACTACGAAAGTCAGATTCCGTGGGTACCCAGACAGAGTCACTAAAAAAGTCCAAGAATGAGCCAGAAATCAAAACTGCGAAGGCTTACTGGAACAAACACAACGGACATCCCCCTACTATACCACTCACATGCGTAACCACCTATAATTCCATCTCTAACAGAGTGGCTCGAATCATTAAAAAAAATTGAAGAATACTCACGAGTGGCAAACTAAACTGGGAAAAACCACTATTCTCATATAGAAGAGGAAGAAGCCTAAAATACAGCTCGTTGGCCACACTCCCACAGCAACAAACAAACCCAGCAAGTACTGTCTTATTTGCCTGGGGACTCCCTAAGGTGACTGGCCTTTTTCCGTGGGGCAACTGCAGCGTGTGCCACCTCATAAAACCAACTAAATTCCTGAACTTGGAACCCGGTAATACAGGGCAGATCAAAAAGCACACAAATTGCAACTCATGCAACATCATCTACCTTATCACTTGTCCCTGCGGACTCCGGTACGTAGCGATGACAAGCCGCAAAATAAAAATTCAGATATGCGAACACAGGAGTAATATCCATTGCAAGCGCAACACCTCAAAAAAGACTGAACATTTCCTTGAACTTGGTCATACCACAAATGACATGAGATGGGTGGTAATTTAACAATTGGATAAAGGCACCACCAACCTACAAAGTTGCCTTCTAGAGAAGGAGCAGCACTGGATCTACAGGTTATCTACACATAAAAAGGGTCTGAATGACAGCATCCCATGGAACTCACTTAGCAGACCAAAAAATATATATTATGGTAACTTAGGGCTTATTTCTAACCCACTTGACCACTCATCTATAAAACTCCAATTTACTATGGGGGCAACTGGATTATCGTACTTAAGATCTTGCCTTGTGATATTTAAGAACTGATGATTATTGGGTCACCTACTTACATCCGTTTGCATAGATTAATCCCAGTTATGCATATAAAAAAATTCCCTTAAAACGAATTTGAGTATACATGTTTTCAAGCATCCCTCATGACTTCATGCCCCGCACCACCTGTCTGCAGCCAATGGAGTAGTCACCAGCACCCCCACGCAGGTGAACATGTCTCCATACAATAGGATATGAGGCACCATACAACACCCTACAAATGTGCCTTCACACACTGCTACCACGTATCTTGACCTTTCGCACTTCATACACCACATGCGAATTGTGGAACAATAGGCGATGCGTCTTTCTCAATCAATAATAATTCTTATCAATCATATCTTTATCGAGTATTCACACACTTGATTTATGATTTCCATACTAATAGCGCCTTGGGGCCTATTAGGATGGCAGACGGAAACGGGTTCCGTCCGCCATGGTCGCGGCAAAAATACTCCCGTCCGCTCCGCGGAGAAACCGTCGGTGCGATTAGGATATTTTTGTCAACACGCACCGACTGCGGCGGACGGAACACACCAAAGACCGCCGCAAGTGGACGGAACAACAGAAACACCGTCCGCCGCGGACGCAAAGGCCGCGGAAACAGGCTCAACCGCCGCCATACCATCGGAGGTTCCGGACGCACGATTAGGATAACCCCGCCATCCCAACAGAACTCACCAACTTCCATGACCGCCGCGGAAAAAAAAGCATCGACAAACGGAGCTTGGCTGCGGAAGGACCAAACGAACTTCACCCCTGCAGACAAACCGAAGCAAAAATGGCGGACGGTAGTAAATAGCAAAAAAATAACAGAAGACACACCCACCTCGAACACCCACCTCCAACAACTACACGCTCCAATGACACCCCCCAGCACAAACAAGAGCACCCAAGTCAACACACCCACAAAACACCTGACCGCCGTAAACCATTGGGACACAACCACCACACAGAGTATAAAAGGAATCCCTCCCATTACCACAATCCTTTGCATAACAGCACAGCTGGAACAAAGAGGCAGAACATCACAAACAACAGAGACACACAAACACACATACAACCTGCACACCAACACACCCACAACACCAACCCTCACAGCACCATCCCTACATACCACACACCTGCACACCCCACACCACCAACACCTTGCACATCACACACCATGGCACCCAAGAAAAACCCCAAGTTCACAGAGAGTGAGTTGAAGGTCATGGTGGATGAAATCATCCGTGTTGAACCACATTTGTTTGGTACCCTAGTCCAGCAGACCAGCTTGGCAACTAAAACCACCATGTGGGACAGGATAGTGACCAGAGTCAATGCTTCAGGGACCGTGCCACGCACCAAACACGACATCCAGAGGTGGTGGCACGACCTCAAGACAAGGGTGAAGAGTATCAGGGCCAAGAACCACCTGCGGGCACCCCACACTGGCGGCGGCACTCCCCCGGATCCCATACCATTTACCGAATGGGAGGAGAAGGTGCTTGGCATACTGCACCCTGAGAGCCTGGAAGGAATAGAAGAGGGACTTGAGGCTGGTAAGTACATATCAATGACCACTATCACACTGTCATGTTCTGCCTTGCACAACTGCTAAGACACATCTCCCAGGCTACAATCCATGCATGTGAATCACACATGCACCCAAATGTGAAGGCCAAGGCTCAAATGCACCCACCATGATCAACCTCAAATGTTGCCTCCTACCTTCCCATGCTCGCATGTGGTCAAGCAGCTAACACTACAACTCCCAACAGGCCCACATGTCTCCTGGGAGGGTGGGGGTGAGTGGGGGGTCCAGCATTACAACTCCCAACAGGCCCACATGTCTCCTGGGAGGGTGGGGGTGGGTGGGGGGTACTGCACTACAACTCCCAACAGGCCCACATGTCCCATCCCAGAGCAAGATGTAGTCCGCCCACCATTTGGTGATCAGTGCATCTCCCCCTTCAAACTTACAGGTAGGTAGCCATTTGCACAGGGGTACCATCCAATAGCAGGACAGGAACACACATAGCCAAGTATTGTCTCCCCATCCCAACACCACTAATATGTCCACTCATGTGTGCAACACCAATATGATGACACCAACAACCATGTCCTGATTCCATGGAGATTTGAAATCTAACTACTAGAAACCTGTCATGTCCACAGCAGCGATTCTCACATTCTTGTCCCTCAGGTGATCACGACTTGACATGCCATAACACCAACCGCCAGCACCAGTCACCCCCCTCACAGCCAGGTCTCTCCGGAAAGGATTCCCAGGACACCTCGGGTGCAGAGGACGATGCTGGGCCAAGCATACTTCTAGGGCCATCAGGCTCCCAGGACATCCCTGCCGCCACCACCTTGGCCAGTGGTACTACACAAACTGCCACTTTGAGCTGTGCAGCTATCACCACCACCACCACCACCACCACCACCACCCCTGCCAGTGCCACCCTGCCTGACCCATCGGATGATGATGGGCCATCAACATCTCAGGCAAGCAGGGAGAGTGGATGTGGGAGGACACAGGTGAGGCCACAGCTCACCAACAGGAATGGAGGTGTAAGGGGTGGTCAGGGGCAAGACCCAGTCCATCCTGGGAACGAGACCCTGGTAGCCATTGCCAGAGTGAATGCCTCCTACCAGCGGTCGCAGGCACAGGCTGATCGGGCACATCAAGATTCGCAACAGACCTGCCAGCTGTTGAGGTCCATGGACACACGTATGGGCCAAATTGTGGACCTCATGGGGCAGCAAACTGCACTTTGGAGGGAGTGGTTATCTCGCGCCACACCACCTCCCCCTCCCCCAAGTACCCAGTGGGACAGGTCACCAACACCACCGCCACCATCACCTGAGGCCACTGACAGGGAGGTTGACCCTGAACAACCCCACAGCTGGGTCTGCTCTGGCTCCAAGACGGAGGGGCCATCCGAGGCTGGACCCAGCACAGAGCAGTGGCAATGCCCCATCCACCCGCTCCAAGAGGGGCCGAAAATAACTTCACCCTTCCTTGACCCTGTGAACTATCTTGTCTCACGTTGCCAAGCATTGTCACACGTCTGTTGGACTAGGTGTACATCACACAATGTGGTGTCCCCATTGGTGTTTTTATCTTTCAACTCACTCTTCCCCACCACCACCTTTTTGTAAATATGCACAAACACTTATCCACACCCTGTAAATAAAATTCACTGTAACGCTCAATGCTGTGTGATCTCCATGTTTATATACAGGTATGTCTCAGTTGTTGTCATCAGCAGGTGCAGGGATCAATGTTGTTTTGAATCCTGGCTCGGTGTGAGTGACCTAGGGACAAATAGAGAACAACAAGCACAGGTCAGGAAAATGAATCACAACCATCACAAAAGAACGTACTGCAACATCCCACAAACCACAATCATCACAAAGTAAGCGGATCACAGGACACACATCAGGGAGCATTGCTCGTACACCATGACCCACACCTATGTGCAAACATAACATAACAGGCAGCATTCACACACCACATCCAACCATCTCCAGCAGACAAACGTCATGCATTGAACAGCCGCACAAGAGGTAGTTACTCACATTCAAGGAAAATAGCGAGCAATGAGCTCACGCCTCTGGTCCACACCTTCTTCCTCCCCTCTATCCTCATCACTGGACATGGGTACGATGGGAGGCGGAGCAACCTGTTGTTCTGTAGGGTCCATGATCAGTTCAATATTGTTGCGTAAGGCCAGGTTGTAGAGCATGCAGCAGGCAATCACTATTCTGCATACTTTGCCGGGTGAGTATGGCAGGGCCCCTCCGGTTTTTATCCAGGCAGCGAAACCTAGACTTCAGCAGTCCAAATGTACGTTCCACCACCGGACATGTCTTCCCATGGGCCTCATTATAGCGCATTTCACTTGGGGTAGTAGGATTCCGTAGAGGGCTTAGCAGCCACGGCCGGTTCGGGTATGCAGAGTCGCCTAGGTGGGGGGATGACAGACACATACATCATTACCAGGATTGTTGGGAACAGCATGGCACACATACAACACAATAGTCATCACAGCACACTCACCTACAAGCCACGCACGTTCATGACGCAGATTGGCCATCAGTTGGGGGAATGCTGCTCCGCAGGATGTGGGAGTCATGTGCGGACCCGGGAAATCTGGCACACACATGGGAGATGATGTTGTCAGCCAGGCACACCACTTGCACGTTGATCGAATGGTAGTACTTCCGATTGAGATATACGGGTTCACGTGCCTGAGGTGGAATGAAACCAATATGTGTGCCATCAATGGCACCCACTAAGTGTGGAATCTGGGCCAGGGCATAGAAGTCCCCTTTGACTGCTGCCAACTCTGCCGGCCGTGGGAAATGGATGTAATGATCCTTGTAATGCATCATGGCATTCAGAACATCCCGCAGTACCATGCTGAATATGGATTGTGACATCCCCCCGGCATGACCAACTGTGTACTGGAAAGTGCCAGTTGCGAAGAAGTGAAGTGCCGACATCACCTTTCCTGTGGGTGTAATAGCTCCTGGATATGTCCTGCATGGCTGCAGATGAGGTGCCAATTGGGCTACAAGCTCCTGCAATCTACGTCGGTCAAGCCGGAATTTGCGGATCACCTCCTCGTTAACCATGTCGTCCAGCACAGTGTAGGGTCAATGCACATTTGGAGCCCTCCTGTGTGGGAGTAGATGGGAGTAGATGTCAATTGACCAACAACGCACAGCTGTGCCACACTAACACATCTTGACCAACACAATATAAATAATACATGTTGCAGACACTGATTGTATGTGTGACGTGACCGTAATATTAGGCAGTACAGCTAACTACACACACAATGTTCACCCACAAACAACATCCTGTGTGCAAACATATACAATGTAAAGTGCACACATGTTGTAAGAACAGCCAACATCACATGACTGAGGGCACAAGTGTGGACAAGCGTCCCCACAGACACACATGGACGTGCACACACAACACGAACATGGAACACACCCTCCTTGTCTTCATGCACCCATGACCCCTCCTACAATGCCGGGCATCCTCACATGACATGCATGGGCACACACAGGCGACACAAATACGCATACACAGAATGCATGTATACCCCCATCAATGCTATTTGCACACAATAACAATACACTTACAACAGGTTCTGAACGTGGGTACACAGCCTTGATGTACTCTGTAGATGTGTACAAATAGAAACGTGTGTCCGCAAAAACAAGACGCAACACATCGCCATGCACATCTGACGCAACTTGGATGCACATCACTGGCCTTTGTTAACCACTGGCAAGGTTAATAGTATGACCACACATGCAACCAATGGACATGAATGACACACGTGGACACGGGCCATTCACTTGACATAATGATTCTTGATGCATTCCGGACATGTCCTGACACACATGTACAACTATGAACATTACATGTGTGCGGAGACATGCAGTGTGTGTATACACGCCTTTCCAAACACAGAAGATGATCCTTGATACTGCTATTGTGCATAACAGATGCTGCATGGTCAAGGACCATTACGGTCACACCCCGCCAAACGCATGTGCGCACTACCGCGACGGTGCATCTTTTGAAAATCATCACTCACTGGCATCGCAATGGCGGAGCACGCATTCTGCGGGGGCGGGGCAGGCTAACACATACATTTGAATATGCAAGTGCAAATGGCAGTTGGTAAGCCACCTTACAGTCACATTGCAGCACCCACTGCAGACTGCCGGCCCGGGCCGGTCACCCCCGCCGGTCCTTGCCGGTCACCCACCGCCGGCCCTGGCTTGTCACCCACCGCCGGATGTTGGCGGTGGGTGAGCGCCCTATGCATTGAGGTCACCCTGGCATGGATGTCCCTGGCCGGTTACCCACCGCCGGCCCTGGCCGGTCACCCACTGCCGGGTGTTGGCGGTGGGTGAGCGCCCTATGCATTGAGGTCACCCTGGCATGGATGTCCCTGGCCGGTTACCCACTGCCGGCCCTGGCCGGTCACCCACCGCCTGGGTGTTGGCAGTGGGTGAGCGCCCTGTGCATTGAGGTCACCCTGGCATGGATGTCCCTGGCCGGTTACCCACCGCCGGCCCTGGCCGGTCACCCACCGCCGGGTGTTGGCAGTGGGTGAGCGCCCTGTGCATTGAGGTCACCCTGGCATGGATGTCCCTGGCCGGTCACCCACCTCCAGGTGTTGGCAGTGGGTGAGCACCCTGTGCACTAAGGTCACCCTGGCATGGATGTCCCTGGCCGGTCACCCACCGCCGGCCCTGGCCGGTCACCCCCCACCGGCCCTGGCCAGTTACCCACTGCCGGCCCTGGCCGGTCACCCACCGTCAGGTGTTGGCGGTGGGTGAGCGCCCTGTGCATTGAGGTCACCCTGGCATGGATGTCCCTGGCCGGTCACCCACTGCTGGGTGTTGGCGGTGGGTGAGCGCCCTGTGCATTGAGGTCACCCTGGCATGGATGTCCCTGGCCGGTTACCCACTGCCGGCCCTGGCCGGTCACCCACCGCCGGGTGTTGGCAGTGGGTGAGCGCCCTGTGCATTGAGGTCACCCTGGCATGGATGTCCCTGGCCGGTTACCCACCGCCGGCCCTGGCCGGTCACCCACCGCCGGGTGTTGGCAGTGGGTGAGCGCCCTGTGCATTGAGGTCACCCTGGCATGGATGTCCCTGGCCGGTCACCCACCTCCAGGTGTTGGCAGTGGGTGAGCACCCTGTGCACTAAGGTCACCCTGGCATGGATGTCCCTGGCCGGTCACCCACCGCCGGCCCTGGCCGGTCACCCCCCACCGGCCCTGGCCAGTTACCCACTGCCGGCCCTGGCCGGTCACCCACCGTCGGGTGTTGGCGGTGGGTGAGCGCCCTGTGCATTGAGGTCACCCTGGCATGGATGTCCCTGGCCGGTCACCCACTGCTGGGTGTTGGCGGTGGGTGAGCGCCCTGTGCATTGAGGTCACCCTGGCATGGATGTCCCTGGCCGGACACCCACCGCCGGCCCTGGCCGGTCACCCCCCGCCAGCCCTGGCCAGTTACCCACTTCCGGCCCTGGCCGGTCACCCACCGCCGGGTGTTGGCGGTGGGTAAGGGCCCTGCACATTGAGATCACCCTGGCATGGATGTCCCTGGCCAGTGTGTCCGAGGCGACTAGGTCAAGCAGTCCACCAGATTCTGTGCTGTGAGGTGTAGCTCCCATCACTCACATGTCATTGGACTTGGTGTCTAGATTGTCCATTGTAACCACCCTTGCATTATTAATGTCCATGAGATGGGGCGCTTGACCCACGTACTTGTGGTGCCTCACTTGTTCTGTTATGAACACTGCCGTGTTGCTGTTACGATACTGCATTGTGCCCACTCATGTGCTGCCTCTGATGTACCTGCTCTGTGCCATGGACTGTTGATGCACTTAGCCCCTCTAATGTGCTGCCTCTGATGTACCTGCTCTGTTATGGACACTGCCATGTTGCTGAAATGATACTGCATTGTGCCCTCTCATGTACTGCCTCTGATGTACCTGCTCTGTGCCATGGACTGTTGATGCTCTTAGACCCTCTCATGTGCTGCCTCAGATGTACCTGTTCTGTGCCTTGCCATGGACTGTTGATGCACTTAGCCCCTCTCATGTGCTGCCTCAGATGTACCTGTGCCTTGCCATGGACTGTTGATGCACTTAGCCCCTCTCATGTGCTGCCTCAGATGTACCTGTGCCTTGCCATGGACTGTTGATGCACTTAGCCCCCCTCACGTGCTGCCTCAGATGTACCTGTTCTGTTATGAACACTGCCCTGTTGCTGTTATGATACTGCATTGTGCCCTATCATGTGCTGCCTCTGATGTACCTGTGCCTTGCCATGGACTGTTGATGCACTTAGCCCCTCTCATGTGCTGCCTCTAATGTACCTGTGCCTTGCCATGGACTGTTGATGCACTTAGCCCCTCTCATGTGCTGCCACCGAGTACCAGTGCCTTGCCATGGACTGTTGATGCACTTAGCCCCTCTCATGTGCTGCCTCTTATGTACCTGTGCCTTGCCATGGACTGTTGATGCACTTACCCCTCTCATGTGCTGCCTCAGATGTACCTGTGCCTTGCCATGGAATGTTGATGCACTTAGCCTCTCTCATGTGCTGCCTCAGATGTACCTGTGCCTTGCCATGGACTGTTGATGCACTAAGCCCCTCTCATGTGCTGCCTCAGATGTACCTGTGCCTTGCCATGGACTGTTGATGCACTTAGCCCCTCTCATGTGCTGCCTCAGATGTACCTGTGCCTTGCCATGGACTGTTGATGCACTTAGAGCCTCTCATGTACTGCCTCTGATGTACCTGTGCCTTGCCATGGACTGTTGATGCACTTAGCCCCTCTCATGTGCTGCCTCAGATGTACCTATTCTGTGCCTTGCCATGGACTGTTGATGCACTTAGAGCCTCTCATGTACTGCCTCTGATGTACCTGTGCCTTGCCATGGACTGTTGATGCACTTAGCCCCTCTCATGTGCTGCCTCAGATGTACCTATTCTGTGCCTTGCCATGGACTGTTGATGCACTTAGCCCCTCTCATGTGCTGCCTCAGAAGTACCTGTGCCTTGCCATGGACTGTTGATGCACTTAGCCCCTCTCATGTGCTGCCTCAGATGTACCTGTGCCTTGCCATGGACTGTTGATGCACTTAGCCCCTCTCATGTGCTGCCTCTGATGTACCTGCTCTGTTATGGACACTGCCCTGTTGCTGTTATGATACTGCATTGTGCCCTCTCATGTGCTGCCTCTGATGTACCTGCTCTGTTATGGACACTGCCCTGTTGCTGTTATGATACTGCATTGTGCCCTCTCATGTGCTGCCTCTGATGTACCTGCTCTGTTATGGACACTGCCCTGTTGCTGGTATGATACTGCATTGTGCCCTCTCGTGTGATGCCTTTGATGTACCTGCTCTGTTATGAACACTGCCGTGTTGCTGTTATGATACTGCATTGTGCCCTCTTATGTGCTGCCTCTGATGTACCTGCTCAGTGCCATGGACTGTTGATGCACTTAGCCCCTCTCATGTGCTGCCTCAGATGTACCTGTGCCTTGCCATGGACTGTTGATGCACTTAGCCCCTCTCATGTACTGCCTCAGATGTACCTGTGCCTTGCCATGGACTGTTGATGCACTTATCCCCTCTCATGTGCTGCCTCAGATGTACCTGTGCCTTGCCATGGACTGTTGATGCACTTATCCCCTCTCATGTGCTGCCTCAGATGTACCTGTTCTGTGCCTTGCCATGGACTGTTGATGCACTTAGCCCCTCTCATGTGCTGCCTCAGATGTACCTGTGCCTTGCCATGGACTGGTGATGCACTTAGCCCCTCTCATGTGCTGCATCAGATGTACCTGTGCCTTGCCATGGACTGTTGATGCACTTAGCCCCTCTCACATGCTGCCTCAGATGTACCTGTTCTGTTATGAACACTGCCCTGTTGCTGTTATGATACTGCATTGTGCCCTCTCATGTGCTGCCTCAGATGTAATGTGCCTTGCCATGGACTGTTGATGCACTTAGCCCCTCTCATGTGCTGCCTCAGATGTACCTGTGCCTTGCCATGGACTGTTGATGCACTTAGCCCCTCTCACGTGCTGCCTCAGATGTACCTGTTCTGTTATGAGCACTGCCCTGTTGCTGTTATGATACTGCATTGTGCCCTCTCATGTGCTGCCTCAGATGTACCTGTGCCTTGCCATGGACTGTTGATGCACTTAGCCCCTCTCATGTGCTGCCTCCGGTGTACCTGTGCCTTGCCATGGACTGTTGATGCACTTAGCCCCTCTCATGTGCTGCCTCTGATGTACCTGCTCTGTTATGGACACTGCCCTGTTGCTGTTATGATACTGCATTGTGCCCTCTCATGTGCTGCCTCAGATGTACCTGTTCTGTGCCTTGCCATGGACAGTTGATGCACTTAGCCCCTCTCATGTGCTGCCTCAGATGTACCTTTGCCTTGCCATGGATTGTTGATGCACTTAGCCCCTCTCATGTGCTGCCTCAGATGTACATGTGCCTTGCCATGGACTGTTGATGCACTTAGCCCCTCTCACGTGCTGCCTCAGATATACCTGTTCTGTTATGAACACTGCCCTGTTGCTGTTCTGATACTGCATTGTGCCCTCTCATGTGCTGCCTCTGATGTACCTGTGCCTTGCCATGGACTGTTGATGGACTTAGCCTCTCTCATGTGCTGCCTCTGATGTACCTGCTCCGTTATGGACACTGCCCTGTTGCTGTTATGATACTGCATTGCGCCCTCTCATTTGCTGCCTCTGATGTACCTGCTCTGTTATGGACACTGCCCTTTTGCTGTTCTGATACTGCATTGTGCCCTCTCATGTGCTGCCTCAGATGTACCTGTGCCTTGCCATGGACTGTTGATGCACTTAGCCCCTCTCATGTGCTGCCTCAGATTTACCTGTGCCTTGCCATGGACTGTTGATGCACTTAGCCCCTCTCACATGCTGCCTCAGATGTACCTGTTCTGTTATGAACACTGCCCTGTTGCTTTTATGATACTGCATTGTGTCCTCTCATGTGCTGCCTCAGATGTACCTGTTCTGTGCCTTGCCATGGACAGTTGATGCACTTAGCCCCTCTCATGTGCTGCCTCAGATGTACCTTTGCCTTGCCATGGATTGTTGATGCACTTAGCCCCTCTCATGTGCTGCCTCTGATGTACCTGTGCCTTGCCATGGACTGTTGATGCACTTAGCCCCTCTCATGTGCTGCCTCAGATGTACCTGCTCTGTGCCATGGACTTTTGATGTACTTAGCCCCTCTCATGTGCTGCCTCAGATGTACCTGTTCTGTGCCTTGCCATGGACTGTTGATGCACTTAGCCCCTCTCATGTGCTGCCTCCGATGTACCTGTGTCTTGCCATGGACTGTTGATGCACTTAGCCCCTCTCATGTGCTGCCTCTGATGTACCTGCTCTGTTATGGACACTGCCCTGTTGCTGTTATGATACTGCATTGTGCCCTCTCATGTGCTGCCTCTGATGTACCTGCTCTGTTCTGGACACTGCCCTGCTGCTGTTCTGATACTACATTGTGCCCTCTCATGTGCTGCCTCAGATGTAATTGTGCCTTGCCATGGACTGTTGATGCACTTAGCCCCTCTCATGTGCTGCATCAGATGTACCTGTGCCTTGCCATGGACTGTTGATGCACTTAGCCCCTCTCATGTGCTGCCTCAGATGTACCTGTTTTGTGCCTTGCCATGGACTGGTGATGCACTTAGCCCCTCTCATGTGCTGCCTCAGATGTACCTGTGCCTTGCAATGGACTGTTGATGCACTTAGGCCCTCTCATGTGCTGCCTCAGATGTACCTGTGCCTTGCCATGGACTGTTGATGCACTTAGCCCCTCTCACGTCCTGCCTCAGATATACCTGTTCTATTATGAACACTGCCCTGTTGCTGTTATGATACTGCATTGTGCCCTCTCATGTGCTGCCTCTGATGTACCTGTGCCTTGCCAAGGACTGTTGATGCACTTAGCCCCTCTCATGTGCTGCCTCTGATGTACCTGCTCTGTTATGGACACAGCCCTGTTGCTGTTATGATACTGCATTGTGCCCTCTCATGTGCTGCCTCTTATGTACCTGCTCTGTTATGGACACTGCCCTGTTGCTATTCTGATACTGCATTGTGCCCTCTCATGTGCTGCTTCAGGTGTACCTGCTCTGTTCTATCCAGTACCCATGCTCCTGGCTACCCTAGGATTGAACCCCTATTATGTGCAATAAAGCAAGTCAATCATGTGTAGTGGTTTGTCTTTGTCATTCCTGGTTGTCTCCTTGAATTTTTGATATGTTGGTGATATCGTAAATGCTGTTTCCCCAACATGACCCTCCCCCTCCCCACGTCACGGCTCGGAAGGTACTCCCCTTCCGACAGCAATTGGTGTGTTGGCGTACCTGCGTCGTCGGCGGCGACGGTCCATGACTTGCTGGTGGTGGAGCACGAAGAGTATCGGAAATGCGTGTAGCGCTGGGTCCATGACAGCGATCTGCCTGTGGTGGTATCTCTGCAATGTGTTTTATCTCCGCTGTGGTGAATCCGCCGTGTTCAGGCAAATGTGTTTTTACTTTTTCAATGATGAAACAGAGGGAAGATAGGTACTCTGGGAGTTAGGAGTAGAGACTAGGGGTGGACGTAACTTGGATTATGCACAAAGGGTAATTCTGCATTTAGCTGTATTTCTAAGCACAAAATGCACCCTCGTGTGCATTTTGCTCAAGAAATAGCACTAAATGGAAGAGAACACAAATAGCAGGTGGGGGCAGTTGCTCGTTAAATGTGCTCTTGGGTTAGGATTTTCCCCAACTTTCTAGCTGCATTTAGTGCTATTTTCTTAGTGCAAAATGCTCCCTTGCAAAATGGATGCAAGAGTGCATTTTGCATTAAGAAAAAGTGCAATATGCAGCAGAATATGTCTAACGAGCGTGAGAAGCCATTCACTAAATGTGTTCTTGAGGTAGTATTTTTTTTCCCCAAAGTACTCTAAAATACACAAGCAGGAGTAATCGTGTAATGATTGCTAATTCTGCATCAAAGTGCAATGCAAAATTACTGAAATTACTGTGGTGTAATCAAAGTTCTGCCCAGGCCTAGTAGAGACATTCAAATAAAACCCCTAAATTTACAGCTAGACATATCTTTCAGACTTTACATTTTGGGGGCAAGTCAGAGAGTTGGCAGGACCTTAAGTTGTAAGGTGTGACTTTTCTGTTAAACAAATCAGAGGTAGACCCGACTAGATGTATCCTTTGCTTTTTGTGTCTGGTACAGACTATGAACTGTCTCACTAGATGATCAGTAGCCTTTGGAAGCCCTTGACATCCTGTTTATATGGTAGTGGATACAATGTTATTGTGAGTCAATATTGACAACTTTGATAGGAGTGACATACAATAATTTGTGAAAGCGAACAATGAAAGACAAACATGCTTGAAGGTTGTAATGTTACAAGGTCAACCCTAATCAATGCAACACACTAACCCTAGGGAGTCCCAGGGGAGGGAACTAGAGGCACGGGGCACTCAGGGTGAGCTGGCCTCCATCCTAACATGAATACACAAAAGAAGGTGCTCTGAGTATAGATGACCAAGACTTAGAAGATACTAAGTAAAGTGGTTGGCATCTCATACACAACCTGGTGTCATGCTTCATCATTGGCAGTCCTCACTCTCTAAAAACGTGGTTGAAAGAGAGTGGGCCGACACAGGAGACAGGGGGGCACTTCTAAAATTAAGTGGGGGCCCGTGAGTGATAGTCTAAAAATCAGTATAATTGCCAAAATACATGGGAAACAACCTTTACAACGGACCTTTTACAACGCACTACCATTACAACGAAACTTTTACAACGCAACATCCATTACAACGCATGCATTTTACAACGCAACCATTACAACGCATGACACTACAACGCATGTCATTACAACTCAGTCATTACAACGCATAACATTACAACGCATAACATTACCAAACCCACACTTACCCTACTGTTGCACCCCCTGGAGTTAGAATAGTAATTGTTACCCCTACACTATCCAACACTTACCCTACTGTTGCACCCCTGGAGTTAGAATAGTCAATTTTACCCCTACACTATCCAACACTTACGCTACTGTTGCACCCACTGGAGTTAGAATAGTAATTTTTACCCCTACACTATCCAATACTTACCAAACATGCAATGTAATGTTATATGTTGTAATGGTATGCGTTGTAAAGGTATTATGCGTTGTAATGGAATGCGTTGTAAATGTAGTTTTTAAAATTTCGTTGTAATGGCATGCGTTGTAATGGAATGTGTTGTAATGGATGTTGCGTTGTAGAAAATGTGTTGTAAAGGTATGCGTTGTAAAAGTGTGCGTTGTAACGTCATACATCCAATTACATTTATTCAAATAGGCAATTATAAAATATTAAGAATTTAGAGACTGTGAAAAAGAGGAATTATTACCCCATCACCATAGTGGTTAAAGTTGTCGACATGTTTCTGCCCTTTTGGCCCAAAGGGTACCCGGCGTTCATCAGGATGGAAAAAGAAAAAGAAATATGGGTTCCTATCTTACCAAAAGTATTAGTATAGGGTTACCACTGGGTAGGTTGACCTTTGTCACACTCTACCTGAGATGACTTCTTGAAACCTGTTAACATAATGAAAAAGAGATTGCCATCAAAACATTTGGTCAAAGAAAAGGAAGAAATGTATTGAATAATTGCCCCACATGCATCACTTATACAAATAGTGGCTATTTGTGTGAAACGCGTGTCACTGCAAATGTGAGACACAGGCAGTTTATCCTGCACCTGAATGTGAGACCAGCTCACAGCCCTACCCTAATCAAGCTTCCTACACACCCCATGGGAGGAGGGTGAAGGAGAGACCCCTGTAGTCAAATTCTGGAAGAAATAGAAACACACATCAAGTCAGCTTCTATCATCCAACCTTTTCCAAGTGTGAAATGGAAAGGTTATCCACAAGTACGCATCCACACCACATTCATGCTCTTACTACCTCAAGGTGCGTCTCTCTCCATGATTTTATATGTATTCGCTCCTCTACCCCGTTGTGGAACGAAGAGCGTACCAATCGGGCTTTAAATAGTACCCTTAATGAGTAAAATGTGTAAATTAGTAGCACATGTGCTCGTAATTGTTTATAAAAAAAAGGTTTCCGGTGTCTGAAAAAACCCCTGTTATCTAGCGATTGTGTTAAGCAAAGGAGTACTGAGTTCCCCAGGGGCAAGAAAGTATGGAGGTGTAAGGAAATGGAGACGGACCAGAAGCAGGGAACAGGGGTGTTCCCTTGTTGGAACTAGGAGACCTCACACACCCAGGAACCTAGGTGTCAGGCTTCATCATCAGTCTCCTGCTCCTCGTCAGACTGGCGCTGCAATGTCTGACGGGCGCCAAAGGCGCTCTTTGTTGGAGATCTTTTGTTCCAGCCAATGGTTTGAGTGCGTGTGAGGGGTCTGGTGAAGTGTAGTCGTGAAGGTTTGGAGTGAGGTTAAAAAAGGGTGAGTCAGTCCACACAGGATTTTTATTCGAGTGGCTGACTCCCTTATTAAAAGGGGTGAGAGGGGAGAAAGGGAACTGCCTAATTTACAGTGTACTAACTCAACCCTCTAGAAGGTCGACATGTTTCGTGCCTATCTGGCAATTCTTCAGGACCTCGAGTGTTTGGTACTACACAGTGAAAAATTAATTAATAAATAAATAGAAAATATTAAAGAGATACAACCTCACTGGGTCAATCAGGGAGTAAGCCAACTGGTCCTACTCTAGAGGGGAACCCTAAGAACAACCCTAATGGGCCCCGCAGACTGTTCCCGTGGGGCTGTCCGGAAAGGTAGGATACCTGCAGCAGTGGACAGCCTGGGTGGAGGACCTACCCAACACGCGAGGCACCCCAGCTGTTCGGCGCCACCGGCTGGGGCGCCTCGCGTGTTCCGGATAGCCCCACGGGAACAGTCTGCGGGGCCCATTAGGGTTGTTCTTAGGGTGAAAAATAGAGAGAGTACCTCACGGTAGAACAACCCGAGGGGGTTCCCGGTTAACAATTGCCGGTGTACCCACTTCTCATCATTGGCAACTCTCTCTATGTGAAAAGACAAACGTGCACTCAAGGGAAGAGTAGTGCGGACGTGAGAATAGTGAAGGAAAACACATATAGTGACCAAGGTATCAACACTGACACCAACTTATACACTTGTACAAGGACACATGAAAAGACCCCTAACCAACCACAAAGAAAAATATATAAATTGTGTGGTAGGGCTTTGCTTGCTTTACTGTTTTATTCTGATGCAGCAGAACACTACTAATTAAAAATGGTTACTTATATACCATCAAGATTTATGTCCTCAAGCCGACATGTTTCATCGCTCCTATTTTTAGCGATTTCATCAGGGCATATGAGGGGTTTTCTATTCTCAGTCTTTTCAGAACATTATGGACCTGTGTGAAAAATAAGACAGGAGAACGCTCAAGGCGCTATTCATGTACCTCTCCGAGGAGGCATTACCAATGCAGCATATATTGACACACAATTCTCAGGTGTATTTAAGGTGTATTTACCTTGAGTGCGCTATGTCAGCACGTACCAGCATCACTCATTAGGACACCGTGCCAAGTGTTCACGTGTCCAAAAAGTGACCGGGGATAGTCGCAGCCACCTGTACATATTTAAGAAAATAGATTCAGCGCCAAATAGGCGTTTGCGGGCAAGAGCGCTGATTACAGGTTAGTAGGGAGTTGATCGTTAATACTGCCCCCAATACCCAGACTTATACGACATTGCACTAGCAGTTGAGTGCTTCCAAACGCTTCTCATTTACATCAAGCGGCATTCACCCGGTAACAAACAGCCATAGTACGTATATGTATTGCAAACTGAATCCATTCCTCCAACATGCCCGATTATTGCTCTGACTTTCGAAGCTATTTATCAGCGGACACAGGTCCATTTAGCGCTTCGAACTCGCACTGCACTTTTCAACACAATCATTCGAATTTTTGGGCATGAAAACAGTCGTACACATCCACTCGACCCAAATCACGCTCTTACTATTGCCGAGTCCCTCCGGCGCTTCCGACGGTCCTCGCGCCGAGTCTGTGCGAGGAACAGGAAGTAGCCGGAGAAGGACGTGACCCCGCCCACTGCGTCGCATAACGCAGCCATCTTGGAATGGGCTGAGATCCACTCGTAGTGACTACCATAAATATGTAGTGTCCTCCCCTGTTGACTGGGGCTGGGCATCCTATTAATTTTAGAATGTCAGTATTATGTAGTCAATATACAAATAGAACAGGGGCCCACTAGGCGCATATACTGGATGGAAGTGGCAAATTGATCCTATTCATTTGCAGAACTCGTATAGAGTGAGAGCTAGCATTCTCTTGAGTGCACGTTTGTCTTTTCACATAGAGAGAGTTGCCAATGATGAGAAGTGGGTACACCGGCAATTGTTAACCGGGAACCCCCTCGGGTTGTTATACCGTGAGGTACTCTCTCTATTTTTCACAAATTTTCTTGGGTGAAGTGTTGTGGTCCTGTGTGATTTTATATTGGTGAATGAATACATCCTGACCTATGGATTCATGGTATTGGACATATTCCAGGTAGTATTGATAATAAGTATCCCTACCTTGTCGGTCTTTTATATGGATGTAGCTATATGTAGGTGAGGCACTAACTGTTTGAATTAGTTTTTCTGCACCTGATGTGCTCCTGTGTTCTTTTGTGCGAACTTTGATCTTTCTAGTGGTCATGCCCAAGTACATTAAATTGCAGGGGCATGTGATCAAATAAATAACATTCTTGCTATTGAAGTTGATGAAGTTTTTTAGTGCCCATGGTTTGTTGGTTTTAATGTCTACCTCCTTAGTTGTACTGGGGAAGGTACATTCCACATACTCACCAGAGGGGTAATGTCCATTGGTCTTTGATTGCCCCACATTGTGGTTTGGTTCTAGTTTTTCAGTAGTGGTATCTTGGCGTGGACCTGCTCATCCCATATGCTTGTGTTCCGCTTAAACGTAAAAAGTGGCGGTGCACAGTTTTTTGTCGCCCCTTTGAGGATGCGCTAATGTTTGTTTACAATGTTTTGCACTCTATTCAATATCGGGGTGTACGAAGTGACCCACACTACTCTTTCATTCTCTTTCTTCTCCTGGCTCTCAAGTAGTGCTACCCGATTGTTATTCCTGGCTATTTTTCATGCCTTTTTGATCATTTTCCTGGGGCAATAATGTGTTTGTCAGTTTGTTCTCCAGTATCTCAGCTTATTCTTCATAGGTTTTGGTGGTTGAGCAGTTCCTCCGGATTCTGAGGAACTGGCCTACTGGGAGGTTCTGTCGGAGTGACTTTGGATGATAGCTTTCGAAAAGGAGTAGACTATTCTTATCCGTGATTTTATTGTGAACTTTTGTTTTGATTCCGTCTTGGGCCATAGTTATTACTATGTCCAGAAAAACCGACTCTTCCTATATCCCAAAAACGGTTTCAGGCTAACAGCCCTCATCAGCCAGGCTAGCTTGCTCACTTTGCCACTGGATTCCAGCTAGTCTGGATGATGAGGGCTTTTAGCCTGAAACTGGTCTCAGGATGCTTGTTTCTGGTCCAGGGAAGACATGGCTTGGCAGTTCGGAATGGACTGTTCCCATGAGGCACAGGGTCAAGACTGATTTGCATATAGCTGTGCCTGAACTGGCGTGGTGAAGTTAGCTAAAGAACAATGATGGATTCAACCCAGATCTGTGACTGGGGATGAGTGTCTGAAAAGTTTCAGCGCTCTGTCTATCATCTCCTTGTGTTTGCTTTGAACTCCCTAAGTAGGCAGGGTATGGCCAGACATGTGTCCCTTGCTCACCTTGACTCTGGATTCAAGCTAGCCTGGCTGATGAGGGCTGTTAGCCTGAAACAGGTCCCAGGATGCTTGTTTCCAGTCCAGGGAAGACATGGCTTGGCAGTTCGGGCTGGACTGTTCCAATGAGGCACAGGGTCAAGACTGATTTGCATATAGCTGTGTCTGAACTGAGGTGGCGAAGTGAGCTAAAGAGCGATGATGGATTCAACCCAGATCTATGACAGGGGGTGAGTGTCTGAAAAGTTTCAGCACTCCGTCCATCATCTCCTTATGTGTGCTGCATTCCATCAGCATAGTCTGTTTCTGTTTTTCGAATGTTTGACTCAAGAGATCTTCTAGTCAAGAAGCACTCTATAAGATTTGACATTTAAAATAACGGTTCGACACACCTTACTCCTCCATAGTTTTTCCTTGTGATTTCAAGGCTTTTTGAATGAAGAAAAAAATCGTATTTTCCTTCTTTTTCTTTGCTACAATTTGTGCAGAAAGTCGACCTGGGAGTCGCAACATCTCTTTAATTGAAAGGCTTGAAGGGTGCCAAGTTTTCAAATTTAAGTTCTCCTTCACCAACGCAAAGATTTTCTGCACATTTGCAAGGCGATTTTTACTACCTTCCTAGATAATTTGTTTACTGTAATCAATCCATCAAAGGTGAAAATGTTTTGATCCTTTTTATTTGACAGCTTCCCCTTCGAAGATTTATTTTATTTACAATCGAAAATATATGCAGGTTTTGTTCTCCACAAGTATACCTTTTGTAACATAGAATCTCCCAAAAGTTGTGATTTTCAGTTTTCATAACAACTGTTTTAGAGGAGATATCTTTTACTCCCTCAGGCAGAACCACGACCTGCCTTTCTTCTGCAGTCACTACCCCGACTGCATCGTTACCACACATTCCTTTACCACGCAAGTTTTTGAACTGAATTGCTTTAGGGTGCGGGTTGTTGGACAGGTGCTTGATTTTAAGACCAATACCTTCCCTACTGGATTTGGAATAGTGATATAATCTATTCTGGAGTCTAGCGGCCCCTAAGGCAAGTCTTTGTAATGACTTGCTTGGTAAAGGAAGGTATGGTAACATCTCAGTCGGAGTAGTGACTGTGGAGTAAAGGCATGCTGGGGAAACGCATGTGGGGTTTTGTCATACATCCATGTTTTAATGCAAAACTACAATTTTGTGAAGTTGGAAATTTTTCCACAGAACTTCGCAAAGGATGAAACCTTTGTAACTTTGTGCCCCCAAAGTCGTAAGTAAGGTATACAATGTTAAGGTAAGATCATAACATGGATATGTTTACATAATTCTGGCATGTAATATAAATAAGGTCTCACAGAACAATAATCAGGTCACAGACTGCCATACTGTCCGTTGCTACTGAATCTTGCTTAGCCCCTTTGGATGCTATGATCTAGGTTCATTTAGTCGTTGCGCGGTCATCCTTGGTCCCCAGGCTGTAGATGTCTGTAGATGTCATTATTTTGCTTGCTGGGCTGTAGATGTAATTGACCAGGCTTTCTCAGGCTCAGCCATTTGCCATTCTAGCCTCTCTATTGCTGCGCACGTGTGGTTCAGGGTGACGCTGATGGAGATACATGTTGTTCCGGCCTGAGTGATTCAGCATTACTTGTGCAGGTTGTTGCTACGATTAACAACTGTTGTGTTTTCTGATGGCAGGCTGAGAGGAACTGTGCCCACCAAAAGCTGCAGTAGAGATGGGAAGGATCACCCCTGTGGAATGCTGAACCTCGGCTAGCCCACCCCCCCACTCATGCCAATAGCTGCTAGCCCGAGACAGCCACACTAGATATAATAGTTGCATATTTACTTTCTTCTGGTGGATTATATTGATAATCTAGAATTTTCTTGAAACTCTGATTGAAGAAGATTTATACATTCCAATATTTCCCACAATCTCCTCTTGTGGATCGTAAATACAAACCTGTTATTGATCATAAAGAAACACAATGGCATTTCCAAATTGAATGTAATGGATAAAAGGAACCTGGCCACAGTCGCGTATTGAATATAAACATTGCTGCTAAAGTCACTCGGCCTCCTTGCGAATATCATCTATTGAACGGCATGACAGTCTCCTGTTGTATACAATAGGCGGTGGGCTATTTATCACAACCAAGTATTATATATAATTGACAGTAGTATATTTAGCACAGTCTCCTATTGTATGTAATAGAAGGCGTGATATTCACCACCCTCCCCGCCAAGACATTTACTGGTCTCTCCTTGTGAGTATAATAAATAGTAGGTATTTACCACTCGCTGCTGTTAAACATCGTTGTCAGTATATTTACTGCAGCCTCCTACTAAGTATAATAATGGAGTATTTACCAGCCACTCGTGTTAAATGTGGTAGATAGCGTGCTATTTACCACACTCTTCAGTTAAATATAATATGTTGTTTTATTTAATGTCGTCTCTTAAGAAATATAAATTGAAGTGAGTTACTTACCACCTTCTGTTAGATATAATAGATGTTATTTTCTGAAATGTCCTACAGGATATATTAGAAAGTAAGATTTCTGTCAGAGCATGAAAAACTATAGGATATTTAGATCAGTTGACTACTGAAAACAATAGTTGTTTTTCTCAGTTACCCGTAGAATATAATAGCTGGGGAGATTGTTGGAGTTTCCGACCGGCTTACTGTGCCACAAACACAGGACTTGGGGCCATATGTATCAAGCCGTTTTTGAATCACAAAGGCCGAAATTCGCAGAATTTCGGCCTTTGCGACTCGCAAACGACAGTTTTGCATGTTTTGCGATATATGAAATATTCCCAAAATAAGGACTTGCAAAGTTGTGCGATTCCTTATTTTGCCATAGCATTTAGGGAATCGCAATTTTGCGATTCCTTAAATGCTATGTATGTAGCATTTTTGGCTAGCGAAGTATGGTTAAGAATTCGCAAATTACCACCAACTTTTAGTTGATGGTAACTTGCGAATTCTTCAAAAAATGCATATTTTGGCATTTTTTAAGGTGGCATGTGATGCACACACATGCACATAGGGCATGTATGTGCGCCATATGCACACATATGTACATTTCAGGGGTGCAGCTGGGTGTCTTTGAGACACCCCTGCACCCTTGAAATAATTCTCAAATTGCGATTAGCAAATTGCGAATTCGCAATTTGGGAATTATTTCGCAATAATTCCTATGGGCCTCCTGGCCCATAGGAATGCATTGGAAATGATTCCTTAATTGCGAATTCGCAAAATGCGAATTCGCAAATAAGGAAGATTAAGGAATCGCTAAAAAATAGCGATTTTTTTCATACATACCATTTTGCAATTCCTAAATAGCAATTCCTTAAACATCTCTATTTAGGAATTGCAAAATAGTTTGTTGATACATATGGCCCTAAGTACACACAAACATGTTGCGTATTTTAGACTTACTCATACACGTGGTCTTTTCTCCTGTGTAAACAGCTTTTAGAAATCCCAAAAGTTAATTTTGCTTTATCACATTAATGCCTTGTGATCTTGAGCACATTCCCAAACTCATCTCCGATCCTTTCCCACACTAGAAAGGTTTATAAATTTACTGCTGATGAGGGCTGTAGTAAATCCCTTTTACAGTACTGCAGTCCCACATATTATATTTTTTGTGTACGGGAAGGGTTTCTCACCGTGATAAAAACAAATGTCAGCAAGTGTATTTGCATGTGCTGAGCTGACTTTCACATCTGTAAATTCATTCAAGAAAAATAATTCACAAAAGTTGTTCTGTGACTGGTTTACCGGCATGCTCCTGGATACATTTGTGATCTCCTGGAGGTTCTAAATCTGCACCCTTTCCCGGTTATAGACCTGTCGGGACAGATTTATGAGTTACTCTAAGACTCGAGCCTACAGTTTGCTGTAACTATCACACTCACCTGCCGCCATCATAGTGAAGGTGGATTGCCACACTATGATTAAACTCAACACTGTTGCTTATGATGAGGTGTGGTTTTGAGAAGGATCATCTTTCTGGGACAGAAATGGGGTCAAAATGGGCTCTAAATACGTTTAAAGATTTTATTTGAGTTAAAAAAAAATCGAAACACAATATTATGTGCCTCAAATTCAACGGTCCATGGAAACAAGCATGAAATGGCTCTGAGGTCTAATGGCGGATGATTCGCCATCGCTTCTCAATCATGCTGCACTCTACATCTGGCTCTCGTTTTCTTTTGATTGCCTGCTTTGTTCTCCTTTGCATTTCGCTGGTTCAATGTTATTCTTTTATCTTCCGCCCTCTCGATGTGGGGACACAGTGTGTGTAAATTGGCTCAGCCGCCACTTCTGCACATCACTGAGTATCCTCATTACTTGTTTTAAAGTCAACATCTCTTTCTCAGGCAGGCAGAAATGATAAACAGAGAGCAGGGGGCTACCACGAGTGCACTGTTTGTCATCAAAACATGCTGCAGAGCAGTATTTCTTTTTCTTTACTTGTTACATTAAGAGTTAATGTAAACTAAGATTATTTCCTTTTTTAATGACGAACTGCGTTGGCAATGCCTTAAAATGCATCTTAAAACACGCTCTGAACAGAAAATCCGTGACTTTAGAATGACTATCCTATCAATGCTTGAATAGACTTATATCTTTGCATCCAATTTTTAGAAGTCCTTTTTCCTAATAGTTACAGTTTCTTGCTTAGGACAGTCTGCTGACTAGTTTGTGTTCCTTGTCTAAATTTTGTTAAAGGAATCTGTGCTGCCTTATATGTTACCAAAATTGATAACTCTTGTACAAGGACAGAAGATCCACTACCACCTGGGTACTGGGGTACAAGGATAGCCCCCCAATTAGGTGTGGAAATCCTAAAACAAGCTTTGTCAAAGTCAGTAGACCTCAGCTTTGTGACTATTGGCTGTGCCAATTCCTTTTGGGGATGCTGTGCATTATGGGCCAAAGAAAAAAGAAACATGCATTTGCAATGCAATACGTCGCGCCTTTGCGAGAGTAAGAGCTATTGGTGTTGTAAATGGTAATGTGTTTTACCTATGTGTTTTTATTTGGAGCGTTGTGGATGTATGTGGTGTGGTGTGGAGTGGAATTATGTGGGTTGGATTGAAATTCATATTTGTGGAATTCTGTGAGGTGGTATTGTGTGGTGTATAGTGCATTTGTGTAGTGGAATTCGGGGAATTTGTGGCATGGTGAATAGATAGGGGTGAAAGAATAGATAGAAAAGGAGATAGAGAGCGATATGTAGTTTGTGTGTGAAGTGGTCAATGAACTGCAGACAGAGGATCAGAAAGAGAGTGTGATAAAGAGAGAAAGTAGTGGCCAGCAGGCATAAAGAGTGAGCATCTGTGTACGCAGAAGACACCCAAAGGAGTGGAGGAGAGCGTGGGTTTGAGGGACTGAAACCTTGAAAAGGCTCAGGAAAGTGATTTTGCTCAAAGACCTCAAGTGAACCACATGACAGAGGCAGGAATAGTGCATGAGAGAGCAAGAGAGAGGGATGGGAGATGGTATGAGAGAGAGGGACAAGTGGGAGGGAGAGCTGGGGAGGCAAGATTTGGACTAGAGCACAGCGCGAGGAGGTACCGGAAGGCAGCATGTGTATGCGGGTATCATAGACAAGAGACAGGGAGTGTGAGGGAGGGATGAGAGGGGCAGTGGGATTGCAAGATGAAAGGGGTAGTGGGAGAGTGAAGGAGAGATGAGAGGGTTGGTAGAAGTGCAATGGAGTGATGGGTTATTTTGGAATTGATTTTGTGGAAATGTGTGGCGTCGAGTTGTGTGGAGTGGTACAGTGGGAATATGCTGTATGGTGTGCTGTAGAATTATGTGGATAGTAATTAAATTCTATTAAATGTAACAACATTTTGTAGTGAAGTGGTGCTGAGGTTGTGCTGCACTGGTGCTGAGGTGGTGCTGAGTGATACTGAGGTGGTGGTGTGTTTGTGCGGATGTGGTACTGAGTGATACTAAGGTGGTGCTGAGTGAGTCTTTGGTGGTTCTCAGGTGGTTCTGTGCCCATGCTCAAGTGGTGGTGAGTGAAGATGAGTTGATGCTACACTGGTGCTGAGGTGATGCTTCAATTGTGCTGAGGTGATGTTGAGATAATACTGAAGTGGTGCTGCATTGGTGCTGAGTTGCTACTGAGGTGGTGCTGCACTGGTAATGAGGTGTTGCTGTGCTGGTACTGAGGTGGGGCTGTGCTGATGCTGTGGTGGGCTGTGTTGGTGCTTTGTTAGTGGTGCACTGATACGAGGTGGTGCTGTTCTGATGCTGACGTTGTGCTGTGGTAGTGTTGTGATGGTGCGCAGGTGCTTCTGAGTAATGGTGCTGCTAAAGTGGTGCTGATTGAGGCTGACTGGTGCTGAAGTGGTGCTCTGCTGATGATGAGGTGGTGCTGCAGTGATGCTGAGAAGGTGTTGAACTTATGTACTGGTGCTGAGGTGGTGCTGTGGTGGTGCTGAGGTGCTGCTGAGTGGTTATCAGGTGGTGCTGAAGTAGTGGTGAGTGACGCTGACTGGTGCTAAACAGATGCTGAGGTGGTGCTGCGGTGAGTGCTAATGTGGTGTTGCACTGATGCTGTGGTGCTGTGCTGAAGCTGCAGGTGCTTAGGTAGTGCTAAAGTGGTGCTGTGCTCGTGCTGACTGATGGTGAGGTGGTGCTTAGCTGGAGCTGCACTGGTGCTGAGTGATACTGAGGTGGTGCTCCTAAAGTACATGCTTAATATTCTACTATATGAGTGATAATTTGACATCCACTGCATATGTCCACAAAAAGAGGTCTTGAAAGTCACAATTATTGCAACACAGAGACTTGGTAAGAATGGCCATGTGCAGTGTATATATTCAGAGAAACAAATAATTTGGTTGGTACAAGTCTCAAATGAAAGATGGATTGAGCGAAGAAACAGAAAGGTTATTTTCATAAAGATCTTAGAGGTGGTTACTTTGACACTTAACCAGCAGTAGCCCCTTAAATAACCACCCTGAGTGCATGCAAAACACTGAAAACATCTTTCAACCTGTCATCCCCGCCTTACCACTTGAAGACAAACGGGGCCTTTGATGCCTACATTCCAGTGATGAAAAGTGCAATAAACATTTTTTTCGATACAAAAAGCATCATACTGACACATGTATATCATTTCCAGCTCATTTTTACAAGCACTGTGTGCGTAACATGCATTTATATACATCAAATGTAAATGAAAATCATTTACATAGTGGGTGTTCAGAAATTCTGTGGTGAATCCAGCTCTTTTCGACCCGTGTTGGACACCCATAATCTATATAGTGTAACATAAGAAGAAACTAAGTAAACAGCTGCAAATAAAAAGTGCATTATTACACCAGTGGAATGTACACTTAAACATGGTTTGTAGACTGTATTCAAAAGAAACGTTTAGGTCAGGATTTTTGAATGTCCCATGTGGTTCAGCACTTTATGTAATACCAAAAAACTTCAAAAAAATTGAACAGCAGATATGTATTTGCAAAACTGAAGTGTGTGAGGTTCCCAAGCCAAAATAGCTGGATCGATCCCATTGTTATATTCGATATCGGTACCCTAATATAGGTCCAGGGAACATTGTACACGTTCCCTACATCAGCTCCTGTCATTTCATATGAACGAGCCTTATAAGGACATAACTCCAAATAAGGAAAGACTGCCATGTATGGACATAACGCCTTATAAGGTCTGCATCCTTTTTTGGACTAAACCTTTCACTTAGTTCATGACGAGGGTGGGTTCTGCCCGATCTGCTAAGATATCATCCTTAGCACATATGAATAATTAATGAGTACACTCTCCAGGAGGTACACTTCACCTCTCCCATTGGCGCACAAGGTTTAATCCACAAACGTCATCATCATACTGAACAATGGGTAACACACGTACATCGATTGTATAAATACAGCATTTCTTGCTATCAGTAAGAAGGAGGGAACCGAGACTTCAAGGCTGATACACTGACCGAAGATGCTGCGGCTCCGGCATGACCTTGTTCCAGCTGACAGTGGTCTAACGATCCCTTGGGGGGTGTCCAACTCGAGACCAGGACGGAGTCCCACACTCCCACTATTCATGAATGGGGGTTGGGCCAAATCCTAGAGGGATTCTTGACTCTTATGCTATTAGGCCCTTAGGCCCATTAGCTCTTTTGCAACTACTCATATGCCTGGTACACTTAGGTACATCTAGTCAGGCATCTTAGGAGAACACACTTTATTTTATAAATGCATTCTATATTCATGTATATGTTCATGACTGTTGCAAAATGGTAGAACAATACTATTCCTTCTTATTCACTGTACTGCTGGTTTCTATATCTCTGTTACTCTGTTACAGTCTTAACAGCGTACTTATTCTACATGAGAAGAACTACTGTACAATAAGTTCTTATTGTAAACACATTAGACTGTTTCTTCTCTGTATCTCTCTGAGAGCAAAAAACAAGCAAGCACGAGTGACTGGGTGAAAAGTAATATATTGTTTCCACGAATCTGAGGCTATTGTGTTGTAAAGTTGCACAAACTAATCTCTCTGATAACAGGAGATTCTAGTGGCACTGCGAGGTAGCTAATGCGAACCATAGGATAATATATGTGGTGGGGTGTACAGAGTCAGTCTGCTACCAGACCCACAGTATATGTTATCTGTAATCATCGTAGGTCCAGAATGACAGGGTACTTTTTGGGACTACACTACACCATAGAGAAGACTATAATAAAATGTTGCTCTATCCTTTGGAACCTTCAAACTGATTTAGTTCATGCAGAAGGTTCAAATACTCGACTTCAAGCTTGGAGGACTCTCTCGAGTCCAGTTGTCTTTCTGTGAATGTTTCAGCTCTATTATGAAAGAATAAAAAAAAAAAAAAATTCTGACGTATTTGAAAAAGTCTGTGTGAGTTTGACTGTAGTCAAAGTTGGTTCTCGTGCAATAGGATAGTCCTAATGAAAGTATATTCTTTTCCTCATCCGTGAGCTCCAGGTTTGCCAGAATGATTATGGTGGCTTGGTCACTGATCACTTTTGTTGGTATCATTCCTTGACTTTGGCACCAGAGCGTAGTTCAATACCCTCCCCTTTGTTTCTTGCGTTTCCTTGGTGCTTTTTTCCTTTCCATTGTGATCTCTCTGTTCAAGCGTAAAAAATGCAACTCTTAAATGACTAAGCACCCTGCAGCATTACAACAAGATATATACCAGTAGGTAGTTATAGTTAGGACCTAGTTTTCATAGGAAAAGCGTTTTTTGATTTGCCAATCTCTTTGGCATCGTTTGACGAATCTTCATGAAATTTTCAAAACTATAGCCCGCTCCGGTCAGCTCCTGTCTTTAAAGTTTTGGGGTGATTCGTCAAGTGTTTTCTCCATGTTTATTTCCATAGGAACTTTTGTCGTAGCTTCAGCCCGAACTCCTGAATGGAATTACACTAAATTTGGCAGAGCGGTAGCTCTTGGTCCAGAGTGCACTCTTTGCTTTAAATGGTGTAAATCCATTCAGTAGTTCCTGGGAAATATAAAAATAGAAATTATCAATATCTGGTGACCGCGATGGATCCGCGAACTCTCTCAATCACGAGCTTCATTTTGATTGGCTGTCAACACTCCAAACCAAGAAATATTGGTAGTCATCTTGTGACTTAGTAAAACCGAGTCACAAGAAAAAAGGGAATAAAATGATTTTTTTTAAAAAGAAAACGGGGCAGGGTAGAAACACTCTGACCCCCTAGGCCTGGTCAAAAAGCATTTTTTTTTCAAACGGCAGGATTTGCGCTGGGTATGCGAATCCCAGCAAGTAAATAAAAAAACAAAGCGCGGTCTCCCATAGTTCGTTTTAATACGCCACCTGGTGGGACCATTGGGGCATTGGGGCTCCCCTGTGGTGCCCAACAAGGAGGCCAGGCCCCGGGGGATGGGGTCCCCGAGGCCAGATGTGGCCCACATAGGGAGCCACATGGCCTCCCTCCCGCATATGTAATAAAAACAAGCATTGGAAATGCAATAGGTCTCGCAATAACGCGAGTCTGAACTATTAGCATTGTAAATGATAATGCCCTTTATTTTTGCGTTCTGGTTTTTGGAACATAAATAAAAGGCTTTGTCATTTACAAGGCCTATAGCTTAAATTTGCGTTAAAACGAGACCTATTGCATTGCAATGGTGGTGGTGCTGCTGAGTTTTCTCTGAATCTGCACTCTGAATCTGCACTCTGAATCTGCACTCTGAATCGGCACCCACAATCTGCACCCACAATCTGCACCCACAATCTGCACCCTGAATCTGCACCCTGAATCTGCACTCTGAATCTGCACTCTGAATCTGCACTCTGAATCTGCACTCTGAATCTGCACCCACAATCTACACCCACAATCTGCACCCACAATCTGCACCCACAATCTGCACCCACAATCTGCACCCGCAATCTGCACCCGCAATCTGCACCCGCAATCTGCACCCACAATCTGCACCCACAATCTGCACCCTGAATCTGCACCCTGAATCTGCACCCTGAATCTGCACCCTGAATCTGCACCCTGAATCTGCACCCTGAATCTGCACTCTGAATCTGCACTCTGAATCTGCACCCACAATCTGCACCCACAATCTGCACCCACAATCTGCACCCACAATCTGCACCCACAATCTGCACTCTGAATCTGCACTCTGAATCTGCACCCACAATCTGCACCCACAATCTGCACCCACAATCTGCACCCACAATCTGCACCCACATTCTTCACCCACAATCTGCACCCACAATCTGCACCCACAATCTGCACCCACAATCTGCACTCTGAATCTGCACTCTGAATCTGCACTCTGAATCTGCACCCACAATCTTCACCCACAATCTGCACCCACAATCTGCACCCACAATCTGCACCCACAATCTGCACCCACAATGTGTGAGTGGCGTTGCGTGTGTGAGTGGCGTTGCGTGTGTGAGTGGCGTTGCGTGGGTGAGTGGCGTTGCGTGGGTGAGTGGCGTTGCGTGGGTGAGTGGCGTTGCGTGTGTGAGGGGCGTTGCGTGTGTGAGTGGCGTTGCGTGTGTGAGTGGTGTTGCGTGTGTGAGTGGCGTTGCGTGTGTGAGTGGCATTGCATGTGTGAGTGGCGTTGCATGTGAGAGTGGCGTTGCGTGTGTGAGTGGCGTTGCGTGTGTGAGTGGCGTTGCGTGTGTGAGTGGCGTTGCATGTGTGAGTGGTGTTGCGTGTGTGAGTGGCGTTGCGTGTATGAGTGGCGTTGCGTGTGTGAGTGGCGTTGCGTGTGTGAGTGGCATTGCGTGTGTGAGTGGCGTTGCATGGGTGAGTTGTGTTGCGTGTGTGAGTGGCATTGCGTGTGTGAGTGGGGTTGCGTGGATGAGTGGGGTTGCGTGGATGAGTGGGGTTGCGTGGATGAGTGGGGTTGCGTGGATGAGTTGCATTGCGTGTGTGAGTGGTGTTGCTTGGGTGAGTGGCGTTGCGTGGGTGAGTGTGGTGTTGCGTGGATGATAGTGGGCTTGCGTGGGTGTGAGTGGCGTTGCGTGTCTGTAAGTGTTGCTGTGTGGGTGAAAGTGGCACAGAGCCTTTGATGTGGCCTGGCGCAGGAGAAATGCTGCTGCTGCTAATTAAATACAAGAGCGGCCGGGAAGCGGCCGGGAAACACAAGTACGGCCGGCCACATAATTAGGGGAGGAGAAGCCGCACAGCACATGCTGGGAGAAGCCCTTTGATGTGCTGTGCGGCCGCGATGCGCGCTCTGTGCTGGGGGGGGGGGGCATTAGCCTGAACTCGCGGCAAGATCAAATGAAGGGTGGGAGGGACATTGAGGAACTGATGGCCATGAAAGTGTATGGGACAAAAGCGCGTGCCTGTGGCCACGTGCACTTGAAGAAAACGCCATGAAAAAATGCGGTGGTTTGACAATCAGTTCGAGCACTTGAATTCTCGCCATTTCCCATTCCTTCGGAATGGTAAAGGACGAGACCTAAAAAACACTAGTCAATGCACCGGGGGATGGGGTCCCCGGGGCCGATAAAGGCCTCAGGAGGGGGGCAGCGTGACCCCCTCCATTAAAATGAGAAAAGTATATATATATATGTATGTGGCCATGCCCCGGATTGGGTCCCCGGGGCCAAAATCAGCATGGGAGGGGTCCGCCCGGCCCCTTCCCTTCCCTTCCCTTCCCCAGGGCCCTAAAAATATTTAGAGAAGGGGGCCACACAGCCCCCTTCCCTTAAGTCCCCTAGAATCTTAAGGATCCTTAGGGGCCAATTAGCCCACCAGGTACCTCCAGTAAGCCCCACACAGTGGAATTGCTGAGAGGTGGTCCGAGACCATGCCCCTTTTTACCACTCTGCAAACGCGCCTGTTGGTGCACTGCTGGTGGGGTGATGAGGTCCTCTTGTGTCCTGAGGACCTCAGGACTAAAGTGGACTTCATCCCCCGAGCAGGAGTGTGCCAGGAGGCGCATTTGCAGAGTGGTGTAAAAAGGGGGCATGACCTCGGACCACTCTCAGCAATCCAGCTGTGTGGGGCTTATGACAGATAGCAGGAGGGCTAGTTGGCCCCAGTGACCCTCAGGAGGCAAGGGGGCTTCATCCCCCAACCAAGAGGGTGCCAGGAGGTGTGTTTGCAGAGTGGTGCAGAAAGGGGGCGTGGCCTGTGTCCACCTCTCAGCAATCCCAATGTCATTTGAGATGTCATTAGTGATGTCATCAGTGATGTCACTGACCATGCCATGAGTGATGTAGTATGTGACGTCATCTACAGTGCATTGCGGGGGCACGAGTCATAGTTAGCTCACCTACCTATAATGGCGGAATTTCTCTGGTTTTGTACGAGTAAAATGTCTAACTAACTACAACATCCCTGAAACCAGTATTTTTTTTAGTAAATTTCAGAGGTTTTTTTAAATGCTAGTTTCTAACTATAATGTCCCTGAAGCCTATGTTTTTTCAGTGAATATATATATACACATTAACAATAAAGGGAAAGTCGGGTAAAGCACTTAGGAGCTCTAAGCTCAGTAAATTCCTCACCCACAGTTGCTGTTACAGATACTGACCTCAAATACCAATATATAGGACATACATGCAATGGCAGGCTATGTGGAGCTGATACTTATGGTGATGTTATGAAAGTAACTGAAAGACAGTGCTCACAGTGGACAAGAAACCCCACTTAGATTGTCAGCTGTGCCCACTAGTTATGACAATCAAACAGGAACATGCAAGGCGGTAACATCAATGGTGTAGAACTAAAGTACACAGCCATGATGGATAAAGAGCTGGCAAGGAGGAGTGCTTAGCAGGAACAAAAGGAAAACAAAGGACACACTTGGCAGAAAGTAAGTATAATACCACACAAGAGGACTGTAAGGTAAGACAGAAGGAATAGGAAGGTAGCAAACTAGAAATTTGAACTAAGGTAAATGGGAAAAGGCAGGCATTGGGAAAAAGGTAAATACAGAAGGAGTGAAAGTTCAAGGATGCACTAAATAGTGCGCACTCAGAAATCAAGGAAGCACTGCAGACAGTGCTAGATCAAGGAACAAGGATTAACTGCAGTTCAGGAACTCAGGAAATAAGGGGTCAGTCAAACAGGAACACAGCTACATAGACCACCTTTGCGCATCCACAGCGGAAGCGCACACGGGTGCGCCGCTGGCGTGCTGAAGTCGCGCCAAAGGCAAGCCCGTCTGCGCCTGTCCGCACCTGCACCGCACCCGGCGCCAGACCCCCTGGCCCACGCCGGTGCCAAGGTGCCTGACTGAGATACGACACCACCACCCTCAACGCACTCAACACTGGACGACCACCCGCCTGCTACTGAGCAACCCCGAAGCGAACCCACGGACCTTCACCTGCCAAGCCTGCAAATTCACCTGCCTCCCACCCTACACCCCGCCCATCGAACCCAGCAACAACAACAACAACCACCTCAAGTGCATCCTCCTCAACACCCGCTCCGTCCACAAACATGCCAACGAACTCTGGGACCTCCTCGACACAACAGCACCAGACTTCGCCTTCCTCACGGAAACCTGGATGAACGCCTCCTCGGCCCCCGACATCGCCATAGCCATCCTGGACGGCTACAAGATCACCCGGAAGGACCGCATCACCCAAACCGGAGGAGGTATCGCCATCATCCACAGGAACACCATCAATGTCACGACCAACGCCGAAGACGCACTCTCCACCGCTGAACACCTACACTTCCACATACGCACCAACCCCAAAACCACACTCAGAGGAACCCTCGTCTACAGACCCCTGGGCCCGCACACACAATTCAGCGAAACCATCGCCGACTTTGTCAGCCCGCATGCACTAACCTCACCAGAATGCATCCTCCTAGAGGACCTGAACTTCCACCTAGAGAACAACAACGACAGCAAAACTACCACCCTGTTCGACAACCTTGCCAACCTCGGACTCAAGCAACTGGTGAACACCCCCACCCACACCACTGGACTACACTGGACCAACCACAGCTGCATCCATTTCATCTACAAGAAGACCACAACACACCACCGCACGCTACAGATCCCTTGCAGATGCTGGAGCAAAGTCACAACAGACCAGCTCACCGCATCACTGAGCCAGAACCCACCAGCCGACACCCCCGACACCAACGACGCAGCCCACAATCTCACACAGTGGATCACCAACTGCGCCGACAACCTCGTGCCGCTGAAGAATCCCCCTGGGCAAGACCACCAACAGAAAAACTACATGGTTCACCAACGCCCTGAAAGACTCAAAGAAATCATGCCGCACGCTCGAAAAAACCTGGCGCCACGAACGGACGGCAGAAAACATGTCAGCCCTCAAGAACGCCACTCGCCAACACCACCAGCTGATCCGCACCACCAAAAGGACATCATTCAAAGAGCGGCTGGACAACAACACCCCCAAAAGCAAGGAACTCTTCAGCATCGTAAAAGAGCTCTCCAACAACAACGCCAGCAACAACGACATCACACCATCACAAGACCTCTGCAACTCCCTCCCCACGTTCTTCTACCGCGAGATAGCAGACATACACAACAGCTGTGACACCCAGACTCTAGACCCGATTCACAGAATGAACTTAAGACTAAATCCTAAACTTACTACTATTTGGTATTCACAGAATGCACTTACTACTTTCGGCATTCACAGAGTGAACGTACTACTTTCGGGATTCACAGAATAAACTTACTACTTTCGGTACTCACAGAATAGATTTAAGACTGCTAACTCTAAGTCCGAAATCGGGCCGGAAATTCCGGCCCGGAGGCGGAGCTTCTGGCTTGGGGGTGGAGCTTGCGGCCCAGAGGCGGAGCTTCCGACCCGGAGGCGGAGCTTGCGGCTCGAAGGCGGAGCTTACGGCTTGGAGGCAGAATGAAAAGGAGAAAATTAGAAAATAGCAGGGCACACAGTACAAACTGCGATAGAAGTTCATCCATCAAGGACAAGTGACAACAATTATCTCTATGATCATACACTTATCTAAACAGGGAGCTGCGCTCGCTCTGTTATTAGTTGGGTGGACCAATACCTCTTTGACAATGGTGCCCCCAATGGCTGCCATCAAAAAGTGTTTCAGTTTGCCCATTAGAGTAGAATCCATCATAAGGACTGCCTGAACCTACTAAAAGCAAACAATCTAATGGAGCTTTTTGTTATGTCACTGCGAGGAAAACCTTGGCGCTGCTGGAAAATGACCCCATATCCTTGAAAAAAATTCCTAGGGTGTGGGGGTCATTCCTTTTTCCTTTTTTCAGTAATTAGACTATGTAGTTTTAGGTTTAAACCTATGAAAACTGATAATCTCCACTGGAAATTAAACATCAGTCTAAACATATAAACAACGATAAACACCTGCACAACAAACTAAAATGCCTTTCAAAGGAATGAACATGAGAGAGACTGAGTCATTCTATTTCTTCTTGAAGGGAAGCACACAATTAAAGTTTGTTAATCAAATGCAAAACAAAATAACAAAAAATGTGTTTTTTATAAGTTGTGCTTTTGCTGTCCAGTAGTTGGTCTTTTGGTGAACACTATGTGGCTCTCCCTTGTCCTTCTTCAGTGTGATTCCTAATGCACTTCATAGTTGCTGTCTCTCCCACAGAAATACTGCTCAAACTGGAGCCCTGCTAAGTTTCTCCTTGCCTCGTTGCAGCTCTAATTCCTGAATTAGCAGTTTGCATTTCTTAAAAAGTGTATTTTGAGCTAGGCTCCTTGCTTCATCACCACTGTGGCGGACTAGCTGTACCTGTATGTTTGCAGTTCTTTGGCAAATAGTTGCAGTGACTGCAGTCAAGCTATCAACAGAACATTCAAATGTTTGTAGGCAATTGCTCTGTCAGTGTACACGCCTGTGTGCTTTAGAATCATCAGACATTTTTGTGCACATCTCCTTTAAAGCCATTGATTTGTGAAACCAGATCAAATAGTTAAAAAAATCTAAGATAGTTTTATCGAACTTACCTCCCTTCTGAAGAATTCTAAGGTAGCCTCTGCTGCTTTCTTCATATTTCAGCATGATTTTTCTAATGCAGTGAACTGAGCTTGAGTAGGTGAACTTTCCCTTACTTCACTAAATATGTACCTTACAGTAGTCCTTAATGGCCTTCTTTCTCTGTGGAATAATGCATTCAACAGTGTAGGAGGAGATATGAAAACTGCTGATTGACAGACAGTTGTTGGTGGTTCGGTTACTGCAGGGGGTGGTGCTTTGTGTGTTGATTGGTGTTACCGTCTCTGTTGTTTCTGCTTCCATATAATTAACCACCTCTGTTTATGTTAAGGCTGTCCGAGTAGTTTGAGTTGTCTGAGTTAAAAATAGGTTATGCTTAATTATATTGTAACTCTGTAGGAAATCAATAATTCATTTTATGATAGGGTATCACTCAAAGTAAGTGTTACCTTTAAATAAGTTGAACTCCTTTTTAAAATAAATTTTAATGCAAATGTATTATTTATTGACCATGAAAGTCATAAAGAAGGGGGGTCCCAAGCTCCCATAATCTCATCCTGCTGCAGTTGTTTGAATGAATGCCGCAAGTGTTGCAGAATGCAGCGTGGGACTCCTGAAATGGACCTCATGACTAAAGGATTTAAGGTGCGATGACATAGCTATTCCAGCCTCAGGGGAACCACGCCTGGAGGGTGGCGTGAAAGAGCCTCAGTAGGAAGTGTGGCATGTGTGAGCCTGGCAAATTTTGTGTTTGGGACCTGACCCAGGATCTAGCTGCTGGAATGTGGGTCCAAACTGAGCCAGGGATCGTGGGGTACTCTTCTCAACTTGTCTTGATCTCTTCCAAGGTGCCTCAGAAGCCTGGGGAGAGGACCTGACAGAGGTCTAACAGGAGTGAACTGGGGGGTACTACCCCTTCAGAGGCCCCCAGAGTTCTTCAAGGGAGGTGACTGCCAAATGGCTGCTTTGGCTCCAGTTGTCAGTGAAGGAGCCCAGGTGGATGTGTCGCACATTGCAGCATTGAGAAGCCCGGAGTGGTTACTGGGAGAGGACTTGGCATAATGGAGTAGGGGATGAGGGCTCATAAGGCAGCTTCTGAGATCACATCGAGGTCAAATTATTGGGGAGAATGCTGGGGCCACCCAGGACTAAACTTGGAGCCTGGATGTTTGGGCCCACCTGCACATTGAGCCCTCTGACAATGGGCGAGTAGAGAATGGCTGGGGGAATAAACAAAACAAAATGACTTGCAGGCTCTCCCCCATTGGCCATGAAAATTTGTTGATGGATGTTCTGGGGGGAGCATAAACCTATCAATGCAGCCCACCCCCTACTGACAAGGGAATGCATGCAGGGCCCGCACTCCTTCCTTGGCCCCCAGCACCTCTTTGGTAAGGGCACGAGCCAACGCAAAATTCGCTTAGAGACTTGATCCAGCTAGAGACTTAAAGGCACTGCAGCTTGCTTGGGGACCTGGATCCTCCAGATATGAACCCTGCAAGAGAGGTAGGCCTGACGAGCTGCTAAAAAAACTGTTCCTAACCTCTGTCCACGATGAATTGACCACACATGTAAGTGGACAATTGGCATTTCTGCTTTTTGGTTTCCAACCTGCTCATTACGTACTGCTGATTTAACTCTCTTCATGTGTGGAGGGCAGTTACAAGCAGGTCTTACCAGTGCCACCCTTTGCCTCCTCACCCTGATACATTATCTGGACACCTTTAAATTGCTAAACCTTGTGAGAAAGGACAATAGGCACTAAGTGGCCTGTGTAACTTCAGAGGTCTGGTCCGATATCATCCCCAAAAAATTGCACAACTGGCCAAATGACCAGTTGGATTCCCATGAGCTGTTTGTGCAATGGGCTGCTCGTATTGCCACTGTAAACGAATTGCATTCTACAGTAGCCACAGTTGGTAAGCAGGCCCAGAAGAAATTCAAACTGTGACCCTTGTGACAAGGCCTCTCTGTTATTTCCAGGGTAAAATGGCTGATTTGTTACCTGCAGTTAAGTTATAATGGATTCTGCCTACAGTGAATGTGGAATGATCCTAAGCACAGTGGGTAGAATAAAACCACACAAGGCCGGAACCCAGCCACTGAAGGTGAAGGAAGACCAACTGTCAACAGAATCTTCAGCATTCAAGCCAGACAAACTAGATTAAATGTACTTTCTCAAAAAAGATCCTAAATGAGCTACAACCCCAGACCTCAGAACTGCAACTGCAGGTACTTCACTTGACAGAAAGAGCATGCTTTCTCGAGGGCAGGGTGGAAGATGGAGAGGTATGTTCCTCAAACATCAAGGATGGTTGGTATTCTCAAAGGCTCAGAAAGGTAAGATATGTTGGAATTCTTAGAAGACTCAGCCAGAGAAACCTGAGCCAAGTGCATTCTGGCTTTTTTGCCCTTTTTCTCCATTGCGATGGCTCATTGAAGGCTACATGACAGGTGGGTGCCTTTAAAGAAATAACCGCTTGTTACCTGTTTTCCCCGATCATATATAGCAGTACAACAACAATGTGCACCCTTTCTAAGAATCTAATTGAACTTGAGATGGGCTTGAAATACTTGTTACTGTTTTCAGCTAAATGTAAAGTTTTGGCTGGTCAGAAAAGCTTTTTTTTTGCTTAAGGCAGCTTGAGACTGGGAGGGTCAAGGAACCAGGCTGACAGAGAGAGCAAATGGATACATCAGGTGTCTAGATGTTGACGTTGGTGCAGGAGGAGAACTGGAGGGCAACTGGCCCACTAGTGGTCCGTCTCAAGAGCAAGTCAAAGAGAGCAAGCACTCGACATTGGTATCCGCTGCTACCTTTTGCGACCCATCTACTGCACTTATCACCACCTCTCCTGAAAAATCTGATGGCAATGATGCCTTCTTGCTCATCACACCTTTACAGGAGATGGGGTGCCCATCGAAGAGACCCCACAGACAGTGGACCACTCTCCTGTGAGAAAATTAAACTGGTGCATTTTGTCGTCACATTTACTATTACCCTGCCATATGAGAATCTTTCTCTACTTTTTTTGATCTAGGTTTTATGTAAGAATGCTCAATTATTTTGACCTCTTTGATGAGTCCATAGTGTCTGAAAAGTTTCAGCGCTCCGTTCATCATCTCCTTGTGTTCTCTTTGTTTGCCCTAAGTTGGCAGGGAATGGCCAGACCTGGGTCCCTTGCTACCTTTGCCTCTGGATTCAAGCTAGCCTGGCTGATTAAGGGTGTTACCCAGAAACCAGAATGCTTCTTTCCGGTTCAGGGAAGATCTGGCTTGGCAGTTCGGTCTGGACTGTTCCCATCAGGCACAGGGTCAAGACTGATTTGCATATAACTGGGTCTGAACTTTGGTGGCGAAGTGAGATAAAGAATGATAATGGATTCAACCCAGATCTGTGACTGGGGATGAGTGTCTGAAAAAGTTTCAGCGCTGTGTCCATCATCTCCTTGTGTTTGCTTTGTTAACCAAATTATGGTCCCATTGAGGCATGATGAAAGGGGCAGGAGAAAACATATGTACAAGCTCCTTAAGAAATCTATTTACAATAGGGAAATTCAATAAGGAGGGTTGGTCTGGCAGCCACAAGAAGGCAAACAGGGCCAAAAGGTACCCTGTGGGAGTGCCCAGAGCAGAGGCCTGCTGGGCAAGGGTTAAAATAAAGACAAGGACTTGGGAAAGGGAAGCAGAAAGAGGATCAATAGAGCTTTCTGTACAATATTTTTCAAATTTGTGTCACCACCAGGTGTACACAGTCTTGGTAGAGTGACGTCCGGCTGCCAAAATACCATCACAAACTTTGGGAGGAAGGTTGAATTTTATCAACTGGTGCAGCTCAGTCTCCACACAAGAAGGAATAGATTGACAGTTTTGGGTGGAGGATCCTCCCCTGCTGTTGTGACAGAAGCTCCTCCCAAAGGGGCAGCCTGATTGTAGGATCGATTGTCAGCTAGAGAAGCTCGGAATACCAGACTATCCATGCATAGTTCGGAGTCACAAGAATGACTTGGGCCCACTCGCTCCTGATCTTCTTGAGCACTCTGAACAGGAGTGGTATTGGCGGAAAGACATAAAGAAGGACTGAGCTCCACTCGAGACAAAAATGGTTGCTGAGCGAGTGCTGCCCTGGAACCTCCAGTGCACAAAACTGCTGACATTGCATGTCCTCGTCAGTGGTGAACAGATCTAACCAAGGCTCCTCCCACTGCTGAAAGAGGCCATGTGCCATCTCTGTTTGGAGATGCCATTTGTGATCTGCTAGGCATCGACGGCTGAGTTTGTCCACCCTGGGTTTCAGAGAACCTGCCAGGTGTTGAAGCACCAGGGGCATGCCCAGCTGTTCCAGCCACGTCCAGAGACACAGGGCCTCTTGGCAACAGATCCACAACCCCACCCTGCCCTGTTTTTTGCAGTACCACATGGTGGTGGTGTTGTCCTTGAACACTTGAACCATCTTTTCCTTTATTGAAGGAAGAAAGGTTTTCAATGCCAAGCGAATCACTCTGAGTACCAGCAAGTTGATGTGGAGTCCGGATTCCACTAGAGACCACAGTCTTCTAATCTCCACTTCCCTCAAGTGGCCGTCCCATCCCAGGAGTGGCACATCTGTCACTATTGTGTGGTCTGGTTGAGGAAGGGAAAGAGGTCTGCCTCTGACCCAATCACAGTCTGTTAGCCATCTCTTCAGGGCCTGGGCAGTTCTCATGGATATCTGTACCATGTTGAAGAGATTCCTATGGTGCAGCGCCCACTCAGACTTCAAATTCAACTGCTGAGCCCACACATGCCATCTGGCATGTATCATAAGCAGGAATCCATGATGCCCAGTAGCATCAGAGTCATTCTCACCAAAATCCTGGATAGAGGCTGAAACATCAGTATTATAGCCTGAATATCCTAGGCTTACTGCTTTGGAGGATAGGCCCAAAACTGCACTGTGTTCAGAGCCACTCAGATGAGAAAGAACATCTGAGAGGGAGTCAGATGCGACTTCGCCACATTGATAGAGAACCCAGTAAGTGCAGAAGGTTAATCGTAGTCTGGAGGTGGAAGATGACATATGGGGCGAACTCACATTCAGCAGCTAGTCGTCGAGATAGGGGAAGGCTGGCAACCCTGATCTGTGCAGATGAGCTGCGGCCACTGCCATCACCTTGGTGAACACCCGAAGGGTGCTGGTAAGGACAAAGGGGAGCACCGTGAACTGAATGTGCTTGTGGCCTACCGTAAACTGCAGGTAGCGTCGAGGGGCATTTAGGAGGGTAATATGAAAATAGGCATCCTGCAAGTACAATGCAAGCATCCAGTCTCGTGGGTCCAGGGCAAATAAGACCCAGTGCTAGAGTGAGAATTTTCAACTTTTCATTTTTGAGGAAGCAGTTGAGAGTTCACAGATCTAGGATAGGACAAAGGCCCTTGTCCTTTTTGGAGACCAGAAAGAAGAAGAAATAGCAACCACAGCCTACTTCTGGTGCTGGAACACTCTCTCTGGCTTCCTTGGCCAAGAAAGCCCTCACTTCCTCCTGAAGCACAGTTCAGGTGGTCTTCCATCAGCCAGTCGTAAGTCGGAGGCATGGAGGGAGGTGTAGCCTCAAAGAGGAAGGAGTAGCCCCCTCGACTATCTGAAGAATCCACCTGTTCGATGTAATGATTTGCTAGTGTTGAAGGAAATGGCTGATCCTGCCACCAACTGGCCGCCCTTGATCTTGAAGGGCTAGACTGGGAAGGTTTGGAGGCTGCAGAGGGAGGAATGGACTGACCTGACCTCTTGCAGCCCGACCCATGGGGTCAAAAGGAGCCTCACCCACGGCCTTGCAGAGGTTGTGGAACTTGCATGGTCTTGTGGCTGGCATATGGCTGATGCGGATGGAAGGCCCTTCCATGGTCATGAAAGGGGTGAAAGACAGACTTGGGACACCCGGCCACTGAGACACCCAAGGACTTGGCCATATTCTGTGAGTTCCTAATGTGCTCCAAGACCATGTCTGCCTTGTCTCCAAAGAGACAGGTGCCATCAAAGGGCATATCCATGAGGGAAGCCTGGACATCCCCAGAAAAGCCAGAAATTCTCAGCCAAGCATGGCGTTGAACAGCCACCATTGAGAACATTGCTCTGCCCAGCGAGTCAGTCGTACCAAGCCCCCAATAAATGGTGAAATTTGCTGCTTCTCTCCTGTCTAACACGGCTTGGGAGTGAAGGGCCCGGGCCTCCTCTGGGACCACTAGCAGCACTTGGGCAACTGTTTCCCAAAAGGAGTGGGAGTAACACCCCAACAGGCATGCAGTGCTCACCAACCACAATACAAGGCTGGAGAAAGAATACATGTTCTTGCTCCAACCATCCAGCCTCTTGAATTCCATGCTGGGGGTGCGGAAGTGAACATGCCTTGTGAGGTAGAGGCTTGGATCATCAGGCTCTCGGGGGTAGAGTGGTTGGTAAGGAATTTTGGGTTGCCCACTGCAACACAATGGCAGTGGACAATTGTCCTATTCACAGGAGTCCCAGGGCTGGGCTTGGACCAGGTTCCCAGAAGTACGTCGGTCAAGGCCTCGTTAAAAGGCAAGAAGGGTTCTGAGGAGGAAACACCCTGATGCAGGACCTCTGTCAAGATGTTCGTCTCGACTTCCACTGAAGGGAGCTGAGGGCCAAGCATTCAGCTGCCATTCTCTCTACCATAGCATATGAAGGATCCTACCCCATAGCCACAGTAGGGGTAGAAAGTAAGCCAGAATCTGTAGAGTTATCCAGTCCACTGGCCTCACCCAGTTCATCATACCAGTCCAGTTTGCGCTCAGGCTGCTCTTGTAAAGGGTCCAGAACCCCCTCCCAATCTTCCTCCATTCCTAGCCCTTCAAAATAAGGCTGAGGAACTGACTCAGTACCAAAAGGTTCTATTGGCGCAGAAATTGGTGTCGGTAAGTGCCGATCCAGGTCTGGATTGTTGGGGATAAGAATGGGGCTGGGGCCACTGGGCGTTGGGAGTCTTGGTTCGGGGGCCGGCGATGGGGAAGGTTGCAGTTGTACAACCAACATGGGGCTGGATCCACCACCTGATCCATTGGGGGGCATCAGCACTGGGCCGATGATGTCAGTGTTGAACCCGATGGATCCCCATCTGAACCTCCAGCCCGAAGGCGCACTGGGAGGGTCAGCTTGCCCAAATATAAGGCACATGGCATCATAAAATTCTTTAAGCTGGGCAGGGATCGCTCCTGTCCCTGGAAAGGCAGAGAAGCGCGGAGCCAACCTAGATGTTGGTTCCATAGAAAGAGCCCTAGAGAGCCAAGACCCCTTTGTCACGTTGGTGGACGGTTGGGAGAAGTTAAAGCATGCTTCAACATCTTGTGTATCCTATACCCCTTAGCTGACTGTCCTGACAACTTTGAGTGGGAGGACAAGTACTTAGAACTCCTGGAGCGGTGCCCGGACCCTCCTCTTGACCGGGACTGAGAACAAGATCTCCGGGGTAGACAGGGTTGTGCCGAACACCGGGCTGCACGGTGCTTTCGGGACCGCTCTCTTAAAGCTTTTGAAGTCATGGCCCAGCAGTCAGATCACAACTTCAAGTCATGGCCGCACTCCAGGCACCAAAGACAAATCAGGTGTGGATACGTCAGCAACATAGCACAGAGGCAGGTGCCGCACAGTTTGAATCCAGAAGTCTTCTTTGACATGTTGGAAAAACCTACACAACAAAAAATATTTGACAAAGTCACAAAACATCGAAAAAAGCCTGTCAAAAGTGACAGGGTATAGCTCTCTTCTTGGCTCTGCACTGGCTGGAATGAAAGAAAAGAACTGACATCAGGGAAGCCGTGGTGGTCCCTATATTGGTGATGTCACGTGAAGCTGACCGATGCCACCTACTGGTGCGCAGGGGTATTGCTCAAGCAGCCTGACGTTTAGGAAATTCTAAGGTAAGGAATCTGCGGCTAGATGTCTCTATTAGATAAACTATTTATGGAAACATTTACTTATTCTACAGCATGCTCAATGAGGCCCGACTCAAACAACATGAAATGGCGAGGGCATCCTTCCTTAAAGACTTCCTGTCTACAAGGTTCCCAGAACTGAGAGAGGACATAGATGGCCCCAATACAGTTCATAACATACTCCTTACAGGAGTTGGCCTCCAGCAAAACTACAGACACTGATGGGCTTCTGATACAATTTATTAATGTTTACATAGACACCCTAGTGCCTAAACTAGGCCTCATGTATGAGGCATAATAACAGAGGTAAGGCTGCCCTCAACTCTAGAATGTGTATAACTGGTCTCAATATTTAAGCCATGGCCCATGCTCACTAAATGTGCCTCATATAGACAAATTGCCATTTTTAATTCTGATTTCAAGGTCCTTAGTAAAATAGTAGCTGACTGCATACAGTGCGCGTTTTCACATTTGTACATACAGGTCAAAATGGTTTTAATCCAGGGAGAAATATCTACCGTAATACAAGGAGATTCTACAAAATGATGGAGGTAGCTCTATTAAGGTGTCCTCATGCAGCCTGTCTCTTCCTCGACCTGCTTATCCGCGACTGAGAAAATGTGTTTTTCGACCAGGTAAATGTGGTCCTTGACTTAGTAAAAGTGTTTGATATCACAACTGTGACTACTGATCCAGCGGCCTATAGAAAATATATCATAAACAACGCTACCCAACTTCTACACTAACTTATGGACCCATTTATAAACATGACATATTTTGGGCCTACTGAATCAGGTGGTCAGATTAAACCTATATACACATTATTTACAAACTATATACAAATTTATACATCTGCGGAAGGAATATTGTCATTAGAATAAATCCTAACCATTTAAACGACCACCATTGGCGATGGAATCTAGCTAATAATAACCTACACTTCTGAATAACCAAGACCAGCTTGTTTGTCAAAAGTAAGATTTTATTTACTAAATTATGGTATTTCAAAATGTAATTTTATTATTGTAATTTTATTAGCATTAAAGTAAGCATGTTTGAAAAGCTTCATAAGAAAAATACATTTTAATAAGAAATTCAAAGTTTAAGTAAGATTTTAAAAGTTTAGCATTTCTAAAGCCTAAGTCCCTAGCTAAGCTAAATAAATGGAAAATATAGTAAAGTTCTTTGAGGATTCTTACGTGCTCCACGCAAAGTCCAGCAGCACTTCACCCTCATCGGAAAGTCAGAAAGCAGCAGCCAGCCCATCCCTAAGGGCATGACTTTTTATACCTTTCTATGCTAGCTAAACTAAGCGAAGGAAAGTTTTCAAAAATCCTCGAAATCCCATTGGTTGAGAGTGACAAGTGACATGTCACCCATATTTCAAAAGTTCCATTAGGTCACATCTCTTAAAGACCATTGTCTTTTCCGAATGCAACCAGGAGCTTCCTTGGTTTGCAACAATTGTAAATTAATGTTCTCACAGTGTTCATCTAATTTCCGCGGGTGCCAAGTTAGAGCTGACAAAATTGTCTTTTATCACTGACTTCCGACCTTGGCCACGTCCGACAAAATGTTGACAGCATGTCAGATTTGCTTAGTGAATGCAGCTTTGACGAACACTTTTTCCAGAATGGGCTTCTCGTGACTTGTGCAGAAGTAAAATTCAGCTTTAGCAAACTCGAGCAAACTAGGCCCAAAAGCAGGCAACTTATGCTTTCTAGTAATAAACAAAAACAAGAAAAGTATTAATGTAAGAAATAATGTTGATTCTGTATCCACCCTAGGTTTACTAATTAATTAACCCTCCCGATTAGTCTAAGGTTACCTAGCAAATGCAAACATATAAAGCAGCGTTTATATCTACCAGTCTTCATTAATCCATGAAACTTATTTGCACCTAGAATAGTAGAAATGACATCACATAGACAAGGAAAAGCAAAATAAGCACATGCCTCTTTTAGATTTGCAGCAGTTAGTAATGACAAAAACGAAAACAACAAATTATTTTATTATTTTGCACGAACAAAAAGATGCAACATTTATGCACGTTTATGAGCACACATGTTAGTCCCCTCATGTGTAAAGTTTAATCTAGGTTGTATTAACACGATACATCACAAATTATTAATATTATTATTCATGTTATGGAAATGTGACTTTGCGAGTTTAAACAAAATTTTGTTTTCTATCTCGCTCCATCAACTCCCTCATCTGGTGATTAACAAATCACCACACCAACACCCAAAATTTTGGTAATTTAGATTTCCGAGAAATCGATTCAAATTCTTTTGTATCAGTAATCCTAAAAGTCTGTTTCTGCATAATCTTTGGAATTAGCATAACGCTCTCTATGTAACTCCTGTAATTCAATCTCCCTTTCTTCTTCTTTTCTAAGTTTATAGATTCTTTTCTTTTCTTTCAACTGTTTCTTTCTCTTATGCAACAAACAACCTATTTTTGTCAAAATAAAAATGAATACTATTATAATCAAAGGTGCCAAAATCTTACCAAGAATTGAACTACCAATATCATGAAACCAATTTTTAATAGCTTGGAATCTTTTTGAAAGTTTCCCTGTAAAATCATCTTCTTCTAAAGGAATTATCTCAGAATGCATTTGTGTAATGTTTTTAATGTACATCTCAATATTCTTACTTTCATCAGGTATATATGTACAACAATGTTGTACATGTAAAATGCCACAGACTCCTCCCTCTTTTGCTAGGAGTATGTCTAAAGCAAGTCGATCTTGAATTACCATAGATCTGATTGCAACTACTTCAACATTCACTAATTGGAATCCATCAGCTGTATCTGTTGACAATCTGTCAACAATTGTGGACAATTTTCTAATTCTCCCTGCATTTAGGGTTATACCAACAAAAGGTATTACTGCTTGAAAAATATCTCCCAGAACTTCTGTAAAAGTTTCTCTTTTGACTCTATTTACATAATTATGAATTTTGAACAATCCTTCTGAATCTCTATCAACATGAAACACTTTAGGAAAAACAATTCCCACATAACAAGTTCCATACCAATGGTCTGGAAGGTTGTAGTAGGCTTTGTCACCACAAACAAAATAAATCCCAGGGAAGATTGGATCTTTTCCACCTTTGAATCCCCAACCTCCCAAAATCTGATAAGTATCTTCACAGTTACTTGCACCTACAAAATAATTATCAAAAAGTGTATTATCTCTTCTAATGCAAAGCTTTCCACTAACTGGTTTATCTATGTGAATTGCAACATTCTCAAGCATTTTGCCATTTAATTTGTCATCCTCTTTTTGCCAGAATTTTGACTTAGTCTGCTTGACTAATTCATTTCTTTTGTAAATCGCTCTTCTCTCTTCAACCATATTCAAAAATTTCTTTCCCTCAGCACTCAATTTGCATGTTAGATTATTCTTGTAAGCATACTCATAAGTGAGTTCGTTAGTAACAAGGAAAAATTCTCTCATTTGTTTTGCTTTCTTGTGCTTATTTAAAGCACCATCAATCTTTATATTCGCAAAAATCTCGTCAAAATCTGAATAGTAATATTCTAAGCGTCCAGTTTGATAAAATAAGCTAGTTAACACACTGCATGTTACACCATATGTGAGAGGAAGCATATTGTATGTCACTCCCTCAGAAACAGAAGCAGGTAACTTGACGCAGACATAGCAGTCTTTTGCATCCATTACCTTGACATATTCACTCAAAAGCTTTGTGAATGTATTACTTGAAAAATCACTAATAGATTTATCTTGATGAAAGTTAGGTTGATGATCAATAACTTTAGCAGATGCACTATGTTTAGTTTGACTAACTAAAGCTTTGCTTGTCATGTTAACTTTGTGTAATTCTCTATTCATCTCTAATGGGATGATCACAGCTAAAACTAACCAGAGCAGAATTAAAATGAGCAGACACACCAGAGTCATATTACAGCATCTCTTAAAAACAGAACACTTTGAAGTGCTCTCCTTAACATAAGGCATTTTTTGGTTAGTTTTAGTTTTGCCACAAAATTAAAAACAAAATTAATTTTAAAATTTCTAAGACTTAAACTATTTATACCCCCCTTTTAAAATAATTTTATTTTTAAAACCCTAAACAAGTTTTCTTCGACCTTATGTCATACATAAGATTTCTTCGACTAAACAGTTTTTCTTCGACCTTATGTCAGCTAACAAAATTTCTTCAGCCTTTTGCCAAATTAAAATTTCTGTACTTCAATCATTGTCACTAATTTCTTCTATTTCGTTTTCTTCTTCACTACTACCATAAATGTCAATAACAGGTGGAATTACTAAATAAGTCCACTCAGGAGACTTGTATTTCTGGTTTGGTCTCACTATTCTTTTTCCTTTTCTCGACACCACTTCAATTTTCCTTCCAACTCCTACTTCCTTTCCAGGACTCTTTTGACTACTGATTTCTTCAACTTGCTCTTTAGGTTTCTTGATCAACCTTACTCTCAATCTTCCACCAGGCCAGTAGTCTGCTTTTCTCACGTATTTCTTCTTTGGTTCAGAAGCATTTAATTCTGACTTCCAAGCCCTTTTCTTTCTGTTTTCACTTGCACCATCCACGTCACTTTCTTCAGTTTCGTAGTCTGAAATTTCAATTGACTCAGGAACTTCTCTATTCGGCAGTTTTACTCCTTCAGGAACACTTCTCTGATTTCCAATACTGGTACTTGGTAATTCGTCTTCTTCTTCTTCTTCAATTACCTCCAACTTCCCAGACTTTGTATTTCTGTTCCTTACTTCAGAGCTTGTTTTCTGCTTTTCGATACTCTCCTGGTCTGAAACTTCTTTTTGTTTCGCTTCTCTGTGTTCAATAGAAATAACTGAATCTTCAGTTATCTTTCCTTTTAACAGATTCTCTTCACCTTCAGAATCTATTTCAATAATTTCCAATTCTTTTCTTGTTGAATTTTCATTCACAGATACAGGTTCCAGATGTCGACCTTCTTGTCGATCTTCAAGATCTGGATTTATTTCACCTTCTGCTTCAGAATCAGAATCATCTGTAGTATCACTTTCAACATCAGAACTTTCAGGAGTTGGTACTGGAATAGTATGACTAGGATGAATCCAACGTTTCAATCCTTTACATTTTACAGCATTAGTAGTGATCAAAATTATTTGCCTAGGCTTCTGCCATCTAGGAGCCAGACAATTTCTTCTCCGATGTATTTTCGTTCTGACCCAGTCACCAGGTCTCAGGTCATGTGTCAAAACTTTCTCATTTGATTGTGCTTCAGTTCCCACCTGATTAGACACAGAAGTCACTATATCAGATAACCTTTTACAGTAATCCAAAATAGCACTGTCATTTATGCTTAACAGTTTACCTACAGGTACAAAAGCTTGCCTCATAACTCTTCCCATTAAAATTTCATGAGGACTCAAACCTGTCTTTTTATCTGGTGTACTTCTTAATGACATCAAAACAAGTGGAAGAGCATCTGTCCACTTTACACCTGTTTCAAGACACATTTTTCCAATTCTGTTTTTAATTGTTCCATTAATCTGTTCAACTACCCCAGATGCCTCTGGTCTGTATGCACAGTGTATTTTCTGCTCAATGCTCAAAGCTTCACAAATTAATTTCATTAGTTTGTTATCAAAATGGCTTCCTCCATCACTCTCAATAGTGACTGGAAAACCGTACCTTGGGATAATTTCTCTGAGCAGTAGTTTTGCTACTGTAATTGAATCACAATGTCTTGTAGGAAATGCTTCTACCCATCTTGAAAATAAACAAACGATTACAAGAACATATTTAAGCAATTGTGTAAGGGCATTTCAATGAAATCCATCTGTAACCTGGTAAAAGGACCACCCTCTCGACCAATTATTCCTGTCCCCACCAATGATTTTCTGTTTGGATTCATTTGTTGGCAAGACAAACACCTTTGACAAAAAGATTCTGCAATTGTTCTGAATTTAGTATTGAACCAAGTTTCTCTGAAAAGTCTAATCATAGAATCTCTTCCAAGATGTGCTGGACCATGATATAATCTGGCCATATCTGCAATTAAACAATTTGGTAAGACTATTCTGCCATCTTTGTAAACCCACACTCCATCTTCTTCACGTGGTCTACAATCTGATCTTAACCACAGATCTTTTTCCTCATCATCTGCTTCATTTTGTAATTCTCTAATCTCATTCCATGTTTCTACAACTGTTGTTAGCATTAATGAATTTGAATCAGTTTCTTTACTCCTTTCCCGATTGTATGAATAACCTTTTCTTGCGCAGTATTTTGCTGTTTCATCTGCAAATGCATTGCCTTTTGAGATATAATCAACTCCTTTAGTGTGCGCTGCACACTTGACAATTGCGATTTCTTTCGGCAATTGTATTGCTTCAATTAATCTCCTTATGAAAACTGCATTTTTAATCGGAGATCCTGCTGATGTCATATAGCCTCTCTGAGACCAGAGTTGTTCATAATCATGTACAACTCCATACCCATACTGACTATCAGTAATGATGGTAACTCTTATATCCTTTGATATTTCACATGCACGAATCAAAGCAATTAATTCAGCCACTTGTGCTGAACGAACTCCTTCAAGACATGATGCTTCTTCAACTTCTTTAACTGTACAGACTGAATATGAGGCTTTCAAGACACCTCCCTCTGATCTCAAACATGAGCCATCCACAAAGTAGACAAAATCTGATTCAGATAGAGGTCTATCTTTGATATCATGTCTTGGTTTCGTGCAGAATTCCATAACATCTAAACATTCATGTTCTGTTTCGATGTTATCAATGATTTCAGAATCAGGCAGTAATGTAGAAGGATTCAGATTCAAACATCTTGAAATCGAAACATTATCTGCTCCTAGTATGATTTTCTCATACTTTGTCAATCTGCTGCTTGTCAGATGCTGAGTTTTACCTCTTGTCAGCAATATTTCAACTGAATGAGGCACAAAAACTTTCACAGGAAATCCCATGATGATTCCTTCACTCTGTTCAAGACTAACACTTGTAGCTGCAACTGCTTTCAAGCAACCTGGTAATGCTTTTGCAATGGGATCAAGTACTGCAGAGAAATATGCAATAGGTTTCTTTAAATTCCCATGTCTCTGAATTAACACAGACAATGCACATCCTTCTCTCTCGCTGCAATACAGTTCAAAATCTTTCTCATAATTCGGCATACCTAAAGCAGGAGCTTGGCATAGGCTCTTTTTCAAATTCTCAAAAGATTCCATCTCAATTTCATTGAGAATAATTGGATCTTTTACATCAGACTTTGTCAGTCTCTGTAGTGGTTTTGCAATTACTGAAAATCCACTTATCCATTGTCGACAGTAACCGACCATTCCTAAGAACATTCTGACCTGTCTTTGTGTCCTTGGAGGTTGCATTGCTTGAATCATTTTAATTCTCTCAATTGTTACTTGCCTTTTTCCCTTTGCAATTCTGTGACCAAGGTATTTCACTTCTTGTTTGCAAAATTGTAATTTTGCTGGAGACACTTTATGTCCCTCTTCTGCAAGGCGATTTAACAGTGTTATTGTGTCTGTCACACAATTTTCTCTTGTCTTTGCAGCTATCAACAAATCGTCAATATACTGCACTAACGTAGACCTACCTGGTAAGTCCAAGTTTTCCAAAGATCTTTTTAACAACTCGTTAAAGATTGAAGGACTTTCTGTATAGCCCTGTGGGATTCTTGACCATCCGAGGGTCTTACCTTGGAATCTGAAAGCAAAGATTTCATAACTGTCTGGATGTAAGGGAACAGTAAAGAATGCATTGCAAAGATCGATGACAGTGTACCATTCAGCATCATGTGGAATCTGGTACAGAATTACTGCTGGATTTGGAACCACAGGACAACATGGGACAACTATTTGATTAACCTTTCTCAAATCTTGTACGATTCTAAATGCTCCATTTGACTTTTTAACTCCCATAATTGGTGAATTACAAGGACTACTTTCCATTTCTTTTAATACACCTTGTTTGATTAATTTTTCAATTATAGGTGTAATACCTTCAATTGTTTCTGCTTTCATTTTATACTGTGGAATGTTAGGAAATTCTATTCCCTGTTTCAATGTAATTTTTACTGGATCTACGTTTTTCATCAGACCCATCTCATTCCCGGTAAAATCCCATATATCAGATATCACTGTTTCTTTGAGCTCTTCAGGCAAATCTTTCTCTTCAAATGCAGGAAACAATTTTGTTTCTTCTGCTTCCATCATCATCATTGTCATTCTGTATAAACCATCTTCCTCCATTGTTTGTAACTCAACTCCATCAGGAGAACAATATATTCTGCAATTCATTTTACACAGAATATCTCTGCCTAATAAAGTTACTGGACTACTATTACAAACCACAAATCTGTGTTTGTCTCTATAATTTCCAATTTCAACTGGAACTGGATCAGTTAAATCAGTTTTAATTTGTTGATTGCTTACTCCAACAACTTGGATGGTATCCCCAGAGAGAGGTAGGTTTTCAATTTCCACTGATCTAACAGTAGAACGGGTAGAACCAGTGTCCACTAGAAAAGTGATGTCTACATCGTTAACTTTCCCGTTTACAAATGGACCAGACTGGTCAACCTCAAGAGTGGCTCCAACAACACACTCTTCCTCCTCTCTCGGGCACCGTCAGCAATAATCATCAGAATCACTGTCTTGGCTTTCTGTTAACAAAAATTGTTGTGAAGCATTTTGCATTTGCACTCTTTGTTGCTTTTGCTGTTTTTGCGGTCTTATTACCTGTTCATTTCCCTGAAATCCCACATTTGGATTATATTTTTGAACTCCCCCACAATTCGGAAATGGTGGTTGTGGCAATTGATCCTGACAGTTATTCACCTGTTGCTGTTGCTGTCGTTGAATGTTTAACTCGTTTAACCCCTGTTGCATCTGTAGCTGTTGCTGCAGGTCAACACCATTCTGCATCTGTGGATTTAATAAGGGATTATTTAAGTTTCTAGGAGGTTTAGGACACTCGTCTCTCCAATGTCCAATTTCGCCACAATTAAAACAAGGTAATCTTTGTTTCAACTCCTCAATCTTTGGGCTAAATTTTCTTGGAAAAATATTACCTTTAAGCTTTCCTTGTATCTGGTTCGTATTTCCAGTTTGAACAAAATTTGTGTTCTTATTACCCATGCTGGCAATTTGTTGCTCAGCTACTTTTACCTGAGCCCACATGGCTTTCTCCTTGAGCTTCTTTTGTCTCACCTCTAATTCATCGCTGCAATACTTAGCTTTTCTCAGAATATCATCCACAGAAAGTGATTGCCATCCTACAATGCTATTCCTGATCATGTCTGCAATTTCAGGTTTTAGTCCATAAACGAATCTATAGATAAAATGACTCATGTCCTTTTCATCTAATTTTTCATAGCCACTGTATTGTTTAAAAATTAACAGTAACCTCTCATAAAAGGAATGAACTGATTCTTTTGTTTCCTGATTTGTCTTTTCTATTTTAACCCAATCAACTTCTTTGGGTGGAATTTTGTTTTTCATCCAAACGATCACTTTTTCGTAAAAATCCATTACAAGAGGATTTGGGGCACCTGTTTCTTTGATTCGTTCAGGTTCTGTTTTTGGCCAACTTATTGATATTTTGCATTCTGTCCAAAGATCTGATGGTACGACAATGTCGAAAAATCCATCTAAATCAATCCACAGAACTTTTGACACTTTGATAAATCTATCCACTTGTCTATACCACTCTACCGGTTTCTCCCTCAATTTTGGAAAATCATTTGTAAATAGCAGTATGTCCTGTCTTGACCAAGGGACATGAACATATCCTCCACCTGCAATTTCTCTCATTGGAAATTGTTTTGACAATTTTTCCAATCTTTCATCTTCCTTCTTTTTCGTCCATTTTATTCTCCATTTATTGAGTTCTCCTAGCTTTTTGATATAAACAATCAAATCTTTTATATGCACTATTCTTCCCATTGAGTTCAAACTCTCAATGTCACTTTCTGAAAAGTCTAGTCTGTAATGTTTTGCAAAATTCTTTTGTTTACTCACATCGATTTCAAGTTCGGCTGCTAGATCTTCTAATTGATCATATTTATTTTTAGTTTTCCACTGAATACTTTTACAAATGAACAGTAGTTCATCATCTCGATAATAATTTAAACTATCTGGACCAATTGTTCCAATTATTAATTCTTCGATATTTGCTTTTAATTTAGCCACATCAAGTTTTGGAGTAGTTACCCTAACTTCAGGACTCCCTACATCTGAAATAGCACCCATTGGTGTTTTTGGAGATAAATCCTCATTAAAGGTTAAATCTGGCATTCTCGATCTCGAAGAGTTTATTTCGGATATGTCTGAGTAAAATTTTTCAGCAGCTTTTTGAATTTCTGCATTTAAAGGAATAGTTAACCCTGTTTTGTTTGATTCTCTTTGGTCAAATACAGGCTGAACAGGACCAATCGTTACTGGAACTGTCACAGCTTCCATGCTTTTTGTCATTCGTTTAATTAATTCTTCTTTAGATTTATAATATTCAGCAGAATCAACAGCCTCAACGTTTCTTGTTTCCCTTGCATAGTCTTTTGGAGCTTCTCTTGCTCTTGGGGTCATTGCAAAATGTCTACCTTCATTTCGAACATTATCAAATTCTGGTCTTCTTGGAGTTTCAATAATTTCACAATTATTTGGATAAAGTTTTGGAGCTTCATTAATTGGAGGTGCACTCGGTGAAGTTTCAGTAGAAACCACCGGAGTAGACCATGATCTAGGAGGTCTTAAAGGTTGATTCTTTCTAGCTGTAGTGTATATTTCTTCCATAACTGCATCTTCAGATTCGCTTTCTATAGATTTCCCAGCAGGAGTACCCATGACCATTTCCTGAATTAAATACAATCCTTCACTCATGTTTCCCTGCCTCCACATTCGCAATCTGTCTTCATGAGTTTCTCTTCTCCAAGCTGGAGTTTTAGAAGGTCTTTTAATTCCACTAGCTTCTCTTTGTAACTGATACATCTCATCTTCCCACTCAACTAAAGCTTCAAATTGAGTTGGTCTCGGTTTTGGAGTAAGAGCATTCATTTTCTCTCTTAAATTTCTCAAAACCTTTACATTAAATGAACCATCATCAGGCCAAGTTAAAATACCGTCGTTCTTAGTATAGCGTTTCCAGCTATCGAACCATAAAACAGTATGATATCCATATTCACCTTCCATGTACGCTGCAGGTGTTTTATACTTATGAAGTAATTTACCACCTCGCGTTTCGATTTTCTTGTCGGGTGAAAATAAATTTTTAAGTTTCTGAAATAATGTTGGCTTTTTCTCAACATGTTTAAAATGATAACTCATTTTTAAAAGTTAAATTTAATTCGTAAAATCGTTCGTAAAATGTTTCCGGGATGTTCCGCAAATCAACCAATCCGTGCGCGAAACATACCAACAAGCCAATGACAGTTGAGCTACGTCAGTTTCCTGCTCAACGAATAAAAATGGAGTTTTTCTGAAGGACCAATCAGCTTACAGGTCGTCAGAGAGTCAAGAGCCAATCAGAGTATAGCTTGTGACGTAGGTCACCCAATCCCAGCGCGGCTCTGTGACGTACACAGCAGCTGCGGTTTCTTGTTTCTCACTCCTAGCGCTTACCCCTCCTTCACAAAATCTTTTCACAGCGCCATTTTAAGGACACTTTTCAGTGTAAATTAATTCTTTAACAATGACAATAAGGACTCATCTGTTCGTTTCACTATTTAGGATAGTTTACATACATTCAAGTATCCACACTTCGGAATAGTCGGCGCTATTCACACTAAGGATAATTTTCAATCGTCGGTAGAGTAACTCTTACCCCACCCTTCTAACACGTAAAATTATGAACTCGTTTTCCTCTGAACGCACCGCGAAGTGACAGTTCTAAGAGTTCCACTTGAACATAAATTACAAATCAAATTCGCACTTTCACACGGAAAATTCCCTAATTTCAAACACACATGAAATCCGTACAGGACTCTCACCTGTTTATAGAAATCATGCACCGTTAGCAAAATAACGACGTTATCCGTACAGGACTCTAACCTGTTTATAGATATAAAACATGTACCCCTACAGGACTCTAACCTGTTTATAGATAATCATGCACCGACGTTACTCTGCCCTTCATTCAAGCTCGGATGTAACTAATACTTTTATCACAGTGAGTTTTATGGAAGGCGCTTTGTCCCTATTCTCATGCTGCTCTAATTTCTTAGTAAACCCTCACTTTACAAGATTCACACCTAGCCCTAACACTGTGCTGCTCGGCGACAACACTATGGTACACGGCGGTACCTCTTGTGATACTCGGCGATATCACTGCAAACAGAACAGATGACTTGCGTGACTAATTTCTCGCCACACAATCTATACCGGTATAGCTTACGGATAGCACGAAAAACAAACTCAACATGTGTTAAAACATCGATCCTATTTCCATACCATAACACTTTAGTAACCCTTAGCAACCAACATATTACCTTGGTTACCCTTAGCAACCATCAATTTCTGCTACCAGAGAATTGATCCAGCGGCCTATAGAAAATATATCATAAACAACGCTACCCAACTTCTACACTAACTTATGGACCCATTTATAAACATGACATATTTTGGGCCTACTGAATCAGGTGGTCAGATTAAACCTATATACACATTATTTACAAACTATATACAAATTTATACATCTGCGGAAGGAATATTGTCATTAGAATAAATCCTAACCATTTAAACGACCACCATTGGCGATGGAATCTAGCTAATAATAACCTACACTTCTGAATAACCAAGACCAGCTTGTTTGTCGAAAGTAAGATTTTATTTACTAAATTATGGTATTTCAAAATGTAATTTTATTATTGTAATTTTATTAGCATTAAAGTAAGCATGTTTGAAAAGCTTCATAAGAAAAATACATTTTAATAAGAAATTCAAAGTTTAAGTAAGATTTTAAAAGTTTAGCATTTCTAAAGCCTAAGTCCCTAGCTAAGCTAAATAAATGGAAAATATAGTAAAGTTCTTTGACGATTCTTACGTGCTCCACGCAAAGTCCAGCAGCACTTCACCCTCATCGGAAAGTCAGAAAGCAGCAGCCAGCCCATCCCTAAGGGCATGACTTTTTATACCTTTCTATGCTAGCTAAACTAAGCGAAGGAAAGTTTTCAAAAATCCTCGAAATCCCATTGGTTGAGAGTGACAAGTGACATGTCACCCATATTTCAAAAGTTCCATTAGGTCACATCTCTTAAAGACCATTGTCTTTTCCGAATGCAACCAGGAGCTTCCTTGGTTTGCAACAATTGTAAATTAATGTTCTCACAGTGTTCATCTCATTTCCGCGGGTGCCAAGTTAGAGCTGACAAAATTGTCTTTTATCACTGACTTCCGACCTTGGCCACGTCCGACAAAATGTTGACAGCATGTCAGATTTGCTTAGTGAATGCAGCTTTGACGAACACTTTTTCCAGAATGGGCTTCTCGTGACTTGTGCAGAAGTAAAATTCAGCTTTAGCAAACTCGAGCAAACTAGGCCCAAAAGCAGGCAACTTATGCTTTCTAGTAATAAACAAAAACAAGAAAAGTATTAATGTAAGAAATAATGTTGATTCTGTATCCACCCTAGGTTTACTAATTAATTAACCCTCCCGATTAGTCTAAGGTTACCTAGCAAATGCAAACATATAAAGCAGCGTTTATATCTACCAGTCTTCATTAATCCATGAAACTTATTTGCACCTAGAATAGTAGAAATGACATCACATAGACAAGGAAAAGCAAAATAAGCACATGCCTCTTTTAGATTTGCAGCAGTTAGTAATGACAAAAACGAAAACAACAAATTATTTTATTATTTTGCACGAACAAAAAGATGCAACATTTATGCACGTTTATGAGCACACATGTTAGTCCCCTCATGTGTAAAGTTTAATCTAGGTTGTATTAACACGATACATCACAAATTATTAATATTATTATTCATGTTATGGAAATGTGACTTTGCGAGTTTAAACAAAATTTTGTTTTCTATCTCGCTCCATCACTACCTCTGAAATGTGCTGACAATTTCGGGTTTGGGAATCATTCTATATGGTTGATCAAACTACTATGCACAAATCCCACAACTAGGGTCTAGTCCCCTTGAGAATAGACAGGGCACTGTCCACACAGTTGCAACTAGAGGTGGAAGAATGGAGTATCCCTCTGGCAGAAAGGACCCCTGTAATATCGCTGTATGAAGACAACGTCTTGCTCTACCATACTGATTTGGTAGGTGACCACTCCTTTATTGCCCGGTTGTCAACTGGCAAAAGTCCTGCCTATTCCCATCGTTTCACACCACCCTTCCAGGAAAAATAGATATGAGGGGAGCCTCCGCCAGCTGGGAAAACATTTCATTCTTCAACTGGATCATACCCTGGTCAGGACAGTTAGTGCCTTCACTCGGTCTAAGTTAATGAGGCTGATTTGGCTCTTTTTGTATTTTGCTAACATTCAAGTATTTCTTACACAGACGCTCTTTCTCAAACTGGATGCACTTCTAGGGCAACTTATGTGGCACACTTGCCACTGCAGGAAGGACCTGGCTAAATTACATCTTCCGGTTGACCCTGGTGGATGAAAGGGCCCCCAACTTTGAACATTACTATTTAGTAGCGCACCTGCAATGGCTGCTCCACTGACTTGCGGGTTTCTCATTTGAGAAGACCTGCACAGTCAGCCGGCCGACACACCATGAAGAAATATATAAGAACTGATGCTCGTGGGTGGTAACCCAGACTTGATTACCCTTGTTTAATATACTCAGCACAATAATACCTCACCACAGGGCATATGTATCATCCGTTTTTTTAGTCACAAACGCTGCGATTCGCGAAAAAAGCATTGTTTGCGACAAACAATTTTGGAAATGTGATGTATGATTAACATCACATCGCAAAATTAAGGAATCGCAAAATTTGCGATTCCTTAATTTAGCGTCAGCATTTAAGGAATCACAGATTGTGATTCCTTAAATGCTATGTATGAAGCACCCAAGTTGTGCGATTTCTAATTAATTCTCAAATTGCGAATCGCAAATTGAGAATAACATCCAATTCATTCCTATGGGCCTCCTGGCCCATAGAAATGAATGGGAAAGTATTCCTTAATTGCGATTTCGCAGTTTGCGAAACGCAATTAAGGAAGACTAAGAAATCGCAAAAAAATTGCGATTTTCTACATACATCTCTTTTTGCAATTCTCAAATAGCGATTCTCAAAAAATCGCTATTTGAGAATCGCAAACGGGGATTTTCATACTTATGACCCCAGGAGTTTTCTCATTACTAAACAGGTGACTCCCTTTTGCCCCCACAATACCTTTATTCGACCTCCCAAAACAAGGTCACATTTTGTGCAGGATCTACATCATTGGGCAGACGCTGTCATTGCAACTCTGGGTGCCCTCTTTCAGGGTGGCCAACTCTTATCTTTTCCCATGCTCAGGTATGAATTTGCTTTACATGAAGGGCAATGTCTAACACATGGTTTATTGTGCCATATCCTTCACACCAAATGGTCTAGTGTAGATACCGAGCCTAAGACCCAAGCTCTTGTACAAACTTTATATTGGCGTCACACATGTACCATTTTACATGGTGCAAAAGTGATGCAAGGCTCTCTCATTTATTTTTGCCCTATGCAGGAGTACATCTGCAAACTTTTACAGGGTGATACAGGGTCAGAAACAGGGAGTGAACACATGCAAATGTGTACGTTTGTTGATGTTCACAACATTTGCCAGCATTTCCACAGTGAATCAGCAAATAGCCTGCTCGCAAAAGAAGACTGACGCATATCGCAGCCTCCTTCTAAATAAATCCTTTTGAGTGCCAAACTTACGTCTGTGAGAGTATGCAGTGGCGGCCGGCATGACTCGTGGGTGTCGGGGCATGGATGGGCGTGGCAGGGTGGTATGGGGGCACACAGGGGTGAGCAATGGAGAAAAATAAATAATTCACTTACCTTGGTTCCAGTCCCACGTCTCTCTCTGCTCCTTCTCTCCTTGTGGGACAGGAAGTCGTGAAGAACAGCCAGGCTCCCCTGACCTATGACAACACTGCAATGCAGTGTTGTGATTGGTAGGCACCCAGGCTCCCCTGGCCAATCACAATGCTGCAATGCAGCACTGTGATTGGTTTTGAGCGTCTTGGTTCAATGCTCAACCAGGGAATTGGGGCCTGGGCATGTACACCATGCAGGCTGTAATGCAGACTGCATGGAAAACTGGGAAAGTGTGCATGATTGGCTTTGGCGGCCTGAGAAGACAGACTAAATAGTCATTGCGCACTTAGGAGTGGGTGAACCCCTCCTCCCCTGCCCTGTTCAGAGAGCAGAGAAGCCCAGAAGTAAAGGAAATATAAAATGATAATAACTTAAAGTTATTATCATTTTATATTTCATTTGCTTTGTATTGCACAAAAGCAGTGAGGCGACGCACCTCCCCATAGCGGAGGAGCCACCACTGAGAGTAGGTCATACAAGCACTTAACATAAGAAAATTAGACCGACACTGGCCAACAGTTTCGTGAATCAGGCCCACTGTATCTGAGGTTACTGCAGCTTCACCTGAAGCTGGACATTTCCCCTGGATTTCTATTCAGCTTCCTAGTAGGTTCAACAAAGTGGAAATCTTCTACAAGTTCATTCCACTTTTAGATCTGCTCTATTTATTCCACATGATGAAAAGCAGCAAGCCAATTGAGATGCATTGTTGCGTCCCATCAGGCCTCTTGAAACATAATTACACAGTAAGCAGTGACTAATGGGCAGCCACTCACCCCAGAGGCTTCATTCAAAGTCCAGCTGTAACCCTCCACAATATGGCACTCTCGTCAGACTCCAATTTCTCTGATTAATTGTTTGCTGCAAGTTAGTCATCCACATCCGTAAAATTAGCTTGTCCAATATTAGAAAAAAATAGCTGTGGAATATTGTTGGGTCAGGAGGAACTCTATTCAGCACGGGTGTAACTTTGTAAAGGGAATGCAACTTAAACTTAATACTTTTATTCGAGCCACAGATGTGTTAGAATAATAATTGTAATATTAGCTACCAATTTCTATAAAAGATATTTACACATATAACAAAATGATGGACTCAACAAATGTTATCTTCTTTGCAAGGATGACATGCTGAGGGAAACAATAAGACGATAAGCATGTGTAAATAGACTTAAAATGTAAACTGCAAATAATGCACTTTAAAATATTTATCATGTCTAAATATCTCACTACACAAATGACCGCAAGCAACTAATCATCATATTAAGTATTTGACACCAGCTATTTTTTTTAACTTTATTTTTCTATTTTTATTTTACAAATACAAAAACAAATCGGCATCAATACAGCGTACGTAGACATAATGTTGATATTAATGGCATGTAGCACAGATGGTGGCATTGGGAGGGAAGGTACAATGGAGTCCCATAAGTATTCAGAAGCATATTACAATTGGGAAGGAGCATAGGGCATACCAATGATTCCCAGTTGCATGTTACCAGGGTCAGTCCTTTCGCTCTGTGCGAAGGGTAGGCCCACTTTCTACATCCAACCCACTCTCCTCGCCGTCAGTTGTATCGTGCAGGGAGGATTTCCTCTCTGCAAACCCAGAAGAACACAACTCCCGCCAAACCAGTAGGTCTTCTTGCAGCTTCTCGTCCCATCGGGTAAGTTGCCTGTGAGTTTCTTCAGCTAGGGAGCACTCTCGAACAGCTTTAAGCAGGATGGGCATTTCCAGGCCCCTCTGCCCCATCTAGGTTATAGCTACCCTTCGCCTAGCGAGCACTAGCATTAATTGTAGGAGCTTATATGGGAGTTTCTTATTCTTTGGCATCCGGACAAATGCAAGTAAACAAATCAAGGGTTCAAGCTTCATCCCAATGCCTGTGACGGCAATAATCCTGTCCACCACCTCCACCTAGAACTGCCTGAGCAGTGGACAATCCCATGCCAAATGTAAAAAGCCCGCTTTCTCAGTGGCACATCTAGAGCATCTGTCTCCCTTATCAGGTGAAATGCAGTTCAGGGATACCGGGGTTAGGTAGGTGCGATGCAGGAGGTTAAAGTGTGTCAATTTAAACCTGGCTTTGCAGGAAACTGCACGTGAGGGTGCCTATGCGTGCCCATTGTTTCTCTTCCAGCTGGACAGCGAGATCCTTCTCCAGTGCAGCCCGAGATGGCAGCACCGGAGGGGTAGTGTGTTGTTTCATCGCCTTGTAGAGGAGAGAAATCAATTTGCGACCCGTACCGCACATGAGCAGGGTGTGTGTGAGAGGTGGAATATCTGGGAACTGTGGCCAGGTGGTTTTCACTACATCCTGAATTTCCCGGAAATGTAGGAATTGGCCCTGTCCGAGGCCAAAGTTTTCTTCTGCTTGTTCATAGGTGATGAAGGTCTCATTGGGAAAAAGGTTGGCGAGAACTTAGCACCCACCCTCCCTCCAAGGTTGAAAGGACATGTATCGTCCCATGTCTATGAAGGGGGCCAGTATCCAAATCGAGAGCTCCCTGTGAAAGGGTGCATTCTGTAAGACTTTATCGACAAAGCGCTGCCATATACCGGCTGTATGTCGCACTATGTAGGGAAGTGATGTGTCGACCCACTGCCCTGCATCTGTGCTTCCTGCAGTGCCCAAGTTTCTACCCTATTGGAGAGAGGTGTTTCTTCCAATTGTCTGCATCTGTCAGCCAGCGTGCCACATGTTGAAGATGTGCAGTGAAATAATATAAGTTGAAGCGTGAAGCTTCCAGACCACCCTCCTCATAACTGCGATTAATAGTGTTGAGAACTACCCTACTGCGCCGGCCCGCCCAGAGCAGAAACGTGAGCACCATGTTGAGGGTTTTGAAGACACGTGGCAGCAGCGGACATAGGGAGTTCTGGAGTACTTATAGTACCCTGGGGAGCATCACCATCTTAGAGATGGCTAGCCTGCCCATCAACAACAGTGGAAGAGTGTTCCAAAATGTCGCCGCCTGTTGTAGAGATGTGATTATACGGTCTACATTCAGGGCTAATGCCTGTGTGTCCGTCGGGACCACCTATATCCCAAGGTAACAGAAACCCATCTTTTTTCCAGCGCAGTCCCAGGTCTGGGAGAACCCCCAGGGGTACTGAGGCTAGTCCCGCCAATGGAAAGATCAGAGACTTACTGCGGTTGAGCCGCAAACCAGAGACCTCACCAAATCTGGTGGTGCAGCAAGACCGGTAGTGCGTCCCGGGGAGAAGTCAAGCAAAACAGGGCATCGTCGGCATATAAGGAAATTATATGACTCGTGTCACCCAATTTAATTCCCGTCCTTCCATGTCAGTCCTAATCCGGACTGTGAAAGGCTCTATGGCTACGGCAAACAATAAGGGCGAGAGGGGACACCCCTGGCGAGTGCCCCTTCCCAGTTGCCAGTCCTCCGATCTCGCTTTCCCAAGTTTAACCCGTGTGCGGGGTGCTGTATACAAGATGCGAATCCAGTGTCAAAATTTAGGACCCAACACCACAGCGCATAAGACCTCATGAAGGTATCCCCAATACATTGTGTCGAACGCCTTGGCGAGGTCAATGATTACCAAGAACATATGTTCCTCCCGGCCACGCACCTCGTGGATGATATGATTAAGCCAGTGTAGATTCGTAGCCGTGTTTCGTCCCGGTATGAACCCACACTGGTCCTCATGAACTAAGTGGGGCATGCAAGGCGCTAATTGGGTAGCCAAGAGCTTGCGTAAGGTTTTAACATATGTGTTTATCATCGTAATCGGACGACACGATAAAGGCTCATGAGCATCCCCTCCTGGCTTCATAAACATGCATATTTCCCTCTGTGTCATGCTCAGGAGGAGAACTCTGCATTCAAACGCCTCGAGGTAGACCTGCAACAGGAGGCTGGGAAGTGTGTCCATGAACGCTTGATAAAACTCCAGAGGGAACCCGTCGCTCCCAGGGGTTTCGGCGCATGGAAGGTGTTGCAGAGCAGATTGTATCTCCCCTAGCGTTAGGGGTTCCTCAAGCCCTTTCTTTGCTGACTCAAGGATAGTGAGTAGTATCCGGCCATGGAGGTAAGGGAGATAGGATGCCTCGCAGATTGCAGGGTCTGCGATATATAGACCGTCTGCAGATGGGATTTAAGACCCCGGAGCAGCCCTACCTCTGAGTGGACCAGGCCTCCCATGGGTTCCGGCAAAGCCACGATCGTGTCAGGGGCACGTTCCCGACGGAGCATCCAGGACAAAAGCCGGCTTGATTTATCTCCTTCCCTATGAAGGCGTTGTCTATACTGTGTGTGGGTGTATTTGTCCAGCCTGTCCAAAATGTCATGGATGAGTTCCTGGGTGCCACGTTCCCCATCCCTCCCCGCTGCGTCAGGGGCTTGGCTTGTGTGTATGCCGACACCAGCTATGGTTGGACTGGAGCGGGAGTAGCCATTCCTTCCACATGTGGAAAGTGACTATGGATTGGACTTAGGAAAGTAAAACAGATCAGAATGTGTGCAGAGAGATATTTTCAGATGGTGGCTGTTGTGATAGTCTAAGGGCCTGATTCAGAGCTTGGCAGATGGTTACTCTATCACAAACGTGACGGATAACTCATCTGCTTTATTCATTATTACAAGTGCAGAGTAACCTGTGATGGTGCGTAAATTGTTGAAAAACATTTGCCTCTAACAGTTCTCTTTTACTAACTATATGTACAACAAATATTGTTAAAGTTGATATGATAAGGAGTTAAAATGTGAACGTGAAAATGTTCAATTGCATCGTAAAAGTATGCAAAGTGCTGGAAAGTCTTGATATATGCTTTGCAAACATAAGAAAAATGTTGACAAGAAAAACCTGAGTGATAAATGTTGATATAAAGAAAAATAATGAATCATAGAAAGGTAAACATGATATAGATTAAAACAAAAAGGTGTCGATTCCGATCTCGGTTGGAAGGACTCCGAACGCGAAGCGGCGGGAAAAAAGTACAAGTCGGATGCGTGTTTCCCGACCGACTCGGATACCTGTATGAGCGAGCAAGTACAATGCGATTATACATGTGTGTTTCAACAGAACCGTTTCCTGATTCGACCAGCTCGAACTGACTCGTACGGACATGATAGGCACTGCGCAATGGAGATGTTTTACAACTAAGCTTGTACGAAGTACGTGTCAGACAGCTGGATCTAGCCAAAGTTTTTGGCTCGCAAAATGTCCGGGAAGCTGCCTTTGGCGGTCAGCGTCGGACCCCCCCGTCACCCGCAGCCTTACGACTCAGATACAGAGGGAGACCCAAGGGTCTCCCCAACCCAGGCATGGACGGTGCGGATGACACCGACGCGTACCCACTGTAGGGGGGGCCTTGTGCGAGACGTACCCATTCAGTCAATGGGAGCCCATGTGAGCGTCGTACGACCGGCTCCCATTGACTTCTATGGGAGCCTCACCAAACCGAATCCAGCAGCATGCAGCCGCATCGTACTTGCTCGGTCGGATTGCAGGGGTCCCGCTCGTTCGGGAAACACTCCAGATCCGGCTTGGTCGGGGAGCTTTCCTACTCAGATCGGAATTGGTCCCAAAGTGTTGTAAAAGTACTGAAATATGCATAATGATGCTTAGGAATTTGCTAAAAGAATCACAAGTTATTGAAATAACAAATGCTGGTGTGCTTGACGGTTTAAATTTAACAATTAAAGTCTGTAAAGTATAGACAAAAAGCATGAATGTTAGAAATGACACGTAAATAATGTACCTCTGAAATAATATCTCTATGAGAAGTTTTCTTAATTAATGTGTGATACTAATTTAGATGTAGAGCATTGCAAATGATTTTTATTAGTGAGTTTAGTTATTGTGTCATAGTGATTAACTTGACAGTGATTCAGCTAAATTTTATGTAGGCCTCAAAAAGGATTTATTCTGCTGACTTGTGCAAGAATATAGAAAAGGTTCCACTGAGCAGTGATTCTGAAAAATTTGAGAACTTTTCGTGAGTTGCTTCTGAACAAAGGACGTTTCTTCATATCGAACGTTGCATGCAGAGACTTTGTTACAATAGGTAGCGTGCGGCTGCCAGGAGCGTTTTTGAGCGCTCGCTGCTTAGCGCATTTTATTTTATTTTATTATTTTTTTTTTTTGGTTAAAAACTTTTATTGAGCAATCACATAAAATTACATAGATGGGCCCACAACCACACGGGCTGGCCGCTAAGTCGCATAGTACGACACATGAAATAAGCAATCATTTCCTAGGTCAGGCCAAATCGTAGAACGAAATTGCTCAAGACATAGAACAGGATACAACAATTTTCTATATAAAACATGAAAATAAACAACACAAACATAAGGCGAGTGCAATAATCAAGTCAGCCCAAATAGCAGAGGGGGAGGTCACGAAACAGGAGAACAGAAATACATCAATGAGAGTCGGGAAGGCCGTGAGGGGGGGGGAGCAGGGAGGACAGGAAAATCCTAGAACAGAGCGAAAAATTTCGGGAACGTCAGCCTAAGGAGACAGGGTAACATCGGAGGTGGCAACCAAGGGAGGGGTACAAATTTCTCCACGGTATGCATTCCATTGACCCCAAATTTTCGCCCACGCCCCCGGCCTGCCCCTAGCCACGTAGACTGTCTTCTCACGGAACATGGACCAGTCCATGTTGTCCTCCCACACTGAAACATCAGGAGGTCGGGATGCGCCCCAGAGTTGCGCAATGTCACGCTTCGCGACCATGTAACCCAGGGTCGCCCATCTAGTCTGGGCCACAGAGTAATCGGAAGGTTCCCACACATTCAGCAGACATCGACGGGCCTCAGGCCGCAGGTCAACACCAGTCACCACAGTCATCAACGCAAGCACATCCACCCAATAAGCTGCCACCACAGGACACTCCCAAAGTATGTGCATAAAGGTAGCGCTCATCCCACAGCCACGCTTACACAAACCATCCGGGGAAAAACCCATCACGACCAGACGCGGACCAGTCACATACACCCGGTGGAGGATCTTAAGTTGCACCAAACGAAGACGGGCGGGAATGGCGACCTCCTTCGGGGAGGAGAGTGCCGACTGCCAGTCCTCGTCATCTAGTTCCAATCCATCACCTACCCACATCTCTCGGAGTCGGACCAACAAATCAGCGCGATTATGAATCAGCTTCTTGTAGATGAGAGAGATGGTGCTGTCGGGCAAGTGTCCATCTAGTATACGATCTTCAAGGGGGGAAGACTCGGGCAGGGCCACATCAGGAGTCAGAACCGAGGCCAAGGCATGTCGGACCTGCAGATACCGGAAAAACTCTCTATCACTCAAGTCGTATTCTGTCGTAAGGGCCTGGAATGATTTCACGCGACCATTCACACAAACGTCACCCACTTTACAAATCCCAATCACATCCCAGCGGTCAAAGCCCTTAGAAGACCAGAGACATCCCAAACGTTCAGAAGCATAAAGCGGAGTCGCCAGCATCAGCCGATTCTCCCATCCCAAACTCACATTCGCTGCGCGCCACACGTTGACCGCTGCCCTGGTCGGGCCCACAAGATGGCGCCCGGCCGATCTGGAGTATAGCGCTCTATTAAAGTCCCCTCCCGGCAACTGGAGCTTATCCATCTCAAACGCCGGATCGCGACCCGGCGAGTACATCGCATGGTTAATGGCCGATAGCTGGGCTGCCCAGTAGTACCTCTTGATGTCGGGGAGTGCCATGCCATGCCCCCGTCGTACCAAGGGATAGTACGTTTCGCAAGGGCTATACGTGGACGCCCATCCCAAATCAATTGTCTTTGCAGACTCTCGATTTCTCTGAAATAAGTAGCAGGAACATCGTCGAACATCGTCGAAAGAGTTCTGAAGGGCGTAGAGGAACCGCGGCAAATACATCATTTTAAAGAGAGCAGCCCTACCCAGAGGAGACAGGGGCAGCTTACGCCAACGGGCCACATCCAGTCGCAATCTAAGAAGCGGGGGGAGGAGATTACGCTCAAACCGGAGGGAGGAATCCCGGGTAATAAAAATCCCTAAATACTTGAAGCCAGACTGGACCACCTGGATAGGGAATCTGGCCGGCAAAGAGGGCAAAACACCCGAGAGAACATACACACAGGACTTAGCCCAATTAATAACAAGGCCCGAGTTAGCACCGAACGAAGTAAGAACATCAAATAAGACGTTCAAAGATTTACTCGGGGATGTCAGATAAAGAAGAATGTCGTCCGCGTAGAGAGAGACGCGGTCTTCAAAGTCCGGTGACCAGCGGATCCCTTTGAGGGAGGGTTCCCATCGAAGCCACGCAGCTAACGGTTCCAAGGCCAGCGCGAAAAGCAATGGAGACAGGGGGCAACCCTGACGGGTCCCTCTACCAAGGCTAAAAGGAACAGAAACTCTACCGTTCACCACCACTTGCGCTAAGGGTTCCACATACAACAACTTCACCCAGCCAATAAATTCAGGTCCAAAACCAAATTTTTCGAGAGCTGCCCAAAGATAGGGCCACTCAACCGTGTCAGCGCCGTGAAGACGACGTAGGTTAAGAGCCGTGTTGCGATGTGGGATAAATCCGGACTGATCCGGATGAACCAAGTCGCTAATGACCGTCAGCAGGCGGGTTGCCAGGAGCTTAGCCAGGACCTTAGGCTCAACATTTAACAGGGAAATGGGCCTATAAGACGAACAAAGGTCCCGCGGTTTCCCGTCCTTGGGAATTACGACTATCGTAGCAAGACGCTGGTCATACGGGAGAATACCCCGTTCCCGGGACTCCAAAAACATGGCACGGAGATAGGGCGCTACCCTGTCAGGGCGTAGCTTGTACAGCTCAATTGGCAACCCATTCGGGCCCAAGGCCTTGCCCGAACGGAGCGAACGAATGGCAGTCGCTATTTCATCCGTAGTAAAAGGGGACTCCAACGAGACACGGTCCAGATCGGAAACACTGGGCAAAGCTATATCTCGCAACAAAAGGCGAGAGTCAGCCACATCTCGTTCAGACACAGGGGTATACACCACACGAAAATACTCAGCAAAACATTCAACTATTCCAACCGGGTCTGTCACTCCGACACCAGTCGACGACTGAATCACAGGCACAACACGATTCGCTCTCTCTTTCTTATCCAACCATGCCAACAATTTACCCGCTTTGTCCCCCACATCATACAAACGACCCTGCTGTTCCCGGAACATCAGTCTAGCCGCATCTGTGACCAAGGATTTATAAGCAAATTGTTTCAGACCCAGGGCGTCGAGTTTATCAGAGGTGATCTCAGACTCTAAGTCGGCCTCCCTCTCAGCAATCTCCATCTCAAGGTCCACCACCTCCCGATTCCTAGCCTTCTTGGATTCAGCAATTAGAGAAAGGGCCTGCCCACGAATCACTGTTTTAAAGGCCTCCCACAGGGATACCGCCGAGGAAACCGACCCCTCGTTGTCCAAAAAGTAACCATCTAAAGACTTAGTCAAAAGGTTTCGGGTCTCAGGGGAGGCAATATACCAGGGGTTAATTGGAGCCACTCGGCCCACCGCCTCTACCCCTAACTCAAAACAAAGCCAGAGCGGAGAATGATCGGAGATGCCCCGGGGGAGGTGTCTGATCTCACGTACCGCCGGCGTCTGCGCCGCGGGCATCAGGAAATAATCCAGTCTAGACAGACTCCCGTGGGCCCCCGAATGGAAAGTGTATTGAAGCTGGGTAGGATGCAGGAGCCTCCAGCAATCCACCAAACCAAACGTATCCAAAAACCCACCTACCCACTGTTGGGCTAAAGGAGTATCCCTAGGGGGGTAGCGATCTTGTAGACCGGAGATCACAGAATTAAAATCTCCTGCAAGAAAAAGAGTACTATCAGGAAGGTCCAACAACACACGGCCCAAATCGGCAAAGGTAGAAGTCTGTAGGCCGGGGGGCACATAAACAGTAAACAAGGAGAGGGTACGACCTTCATAGCGACCCACGAGGACAGCATAACGCCCCCGATCATCAAGGATCACATCATCAATAGCTAGGGGGAGGGAAGCCCGAACAAGGATACCCACCCCCCTGGAACCCGTGGTAAACCCCGAATGTGCAGCAAGGCGATACCCCCACCTATTCATCGCACGACAAGTATTGCCCACCAAATGAGTTTCCTGCAAGAAAACAATATCGGGAGATAAACGGCATAGACATTTTAACATCACACTCCGCTTAATGCGATCTCCCAGACCATTAACATTCCACGAAACAAGCCTCAACCCGCTACCCCCCATCCCACACAGCAACCCCGAAATCCCCCCGCAATGAGCATGACATAAAAAGGAGCAGAAGCCAGATTGATTCGCCTTGAAAACATAACACAAAAACATCGAACATCCCAACCACCCACCCCCCAACAATCAAGAAAACACCCCCCACCCTGCACCCCTGCAAAATGCTAAATAGCCACCCCAACATGCAGTGTGCCTGTCGCCAAAGAACCCCCATTCTACAAAAAGAACCCCGGAGGAGGAAAGGCTCCGGCCCACCCGCCACCCCGAGTAAGACAGATAATGAGGAGAATACACAAACAGCAGAGGCACTGAGGCATTAAATCCCTGAGGAGTTTACTCTATTCGAGGGCCCAGGCGTAGGCGAATTGTTCAGCTCTCCACACCACCCTCAGCACCACCCGGGTGGGCGGCGGACTCAGTCCCAGGAGATCGATCAGGCAGAGAGTCCATCCAGTCATTTACAGAATCAGGCCGATCAAAGAAGAAGGTTTGGTCGTTGTACTCAACGCGCAGCCTGGTCGGAAAAAGCATGGCGTAGCGAAGCCCCAAGTCTCGGAGACGTTTCTTAACATCACGGAAGCCCATACGCTGTCTCTGGACCTGCTGAGAAAAGTCCGGATAGAAGTTCACCGTGGCGTTCTCAAAGGCCACCGGGCCCTTCACACGCGATGCTTGCAGGATAGCGTCCCGATCCCTATAATGGAAGAGTTTCGCAACAATAGGCCTCGGAGGGGCGCCTGGTTTACCCTTGCCCCCCGGAACACGATGGGCACGTTCCACAGCGAAAAACTTCGTCAGACGGAGAGAGGTGGTTCTGGATCAAGTCCTCAACAAGGAGATCAACAGAGTGAGGTTCTGGATTCTCCGGAACCCCGACCACGCGTACATTACAGCGACGTGCCCTGTTCTCAAAGTCCTCCAAGCGCCGGGTCATGAAGTCGTTCACCCTGCGAAGGTTGCCGACCTCCGTCTGGATCTCCGAAACGTCCTCCGTGAGACTGGATGACTTAAGATCCAGTGACTTCACCTTCTCATTGGTTTTCGACAGGTCAGCACGAATCAAGTTTACATCAATGGCCACGGTGTCGATTTTGTGGGCCAAAGCTTCATATTGTTGGCCTATCGTCTCCTTCATAGCAGAAATGGCGCCCATGATGTCCTGCAAAGAAGGCTCCGTTGACGCGTCCACAGGGAGATCAGCATTACTGGCTCCGGGCAGGGCAGTTCCGGGGGACCCCTTGGAATGGGTGTAGCGGTCCATCACGTTAGACTGGACCGGGCCCCCACGCAGGGGCGTCTTGGTCTTCCGAGTCTCTCGGTCCCCTCTGCCCGCCATATCAGAACTGCGTCACCAGGTGATTAACCAGGCTGGATGGAATGGCCACAGGAAAGTAGGGCCTCGGGACCAAAGAACCGCAGCTAGGGCACCACTAGTAGAAGGGCCAACAGATAGGAGAATAAGCTAGCCAAAGGCCCGACAGCCGTTCCGTGCCCAGTCTGCAGCCCAGGCCAGGCTCCTCTGCCAGATGGCTCAGTCTGAGGCAGAAACAAAACCGAAACTTAAGAGGGGGACCCACAGGTCGAATCCCCCTGCCGTTGTTGTTCAACTTCAAGACGGCCACTGAGCCTCACCCAGTCCCGGGCGTACCTCGAGAGTGGAGCCCGAAAGTTCGAACAGACGTAACTCCGGAACCCCGGGTCCAAATCGAATTCCAAAAAGTCCAGGGCAATCAGCCCAGTGTCCTCTACACAAATCCTCATAAAAAGTCAGGATAAGTTCAGGATATCATGCCGGGAGTGGCGGGGGTCCGGGAAGCGCTGTGCTCACGCGGCCATCTCGGATGCCCGCCAAGCTCCTCCACCGCTTAGCGCATTTTAAAACTTTATTTCTTTTTTAGGTCTGCTGGGACCCTGTGTTTTACTGCCCCCTTAACTGCACGGTAAATTGCTAACTCACCGCCGCTTGGCGGGTCCGGTGCCTGGGGTGGGCCGCCATCTTGGAGTGGGGTGGAGGAGATTGCATCCGCCAGCGCTTCACTGCGCAGGTCACACCGAGGGAACGCCTACTTAAGGCGAGTCCCTGCCTCCCCGCGCTTGACAAGGTAGCGTGCGGCTGCCAGGAGCGTTTTTGAGCGCTCGCTGCTTAGCGCATTTTAATACTTTATTTCTTTTTTAGGTCTGCTGGGACCCTGTGTTTTACTGCCCCCTTACCTGCACGGTAAATTGCTAACTCACCGCCGCTTGGCGGGTCCGGTGCCTGGGGTGGGCCGCCATCTTGGAGTGGGGTGGAGGAGATTGCATCCGCCAGCGCTTCACTGCGCAGGTCACACCGAGGGAACGCCTACTTAAGGCGAGTCCCTGCCTCCCCGCGCTTGACAAGGTAGCGTGCGGCTGCCAGGAGCGTTTTTGAGCGCTCGCTGCTTAGCGCATTTTAAAACTTTATTTCTTTTTTAGGTCTGCAGGGACCCTGTGTTTTACTGCCCCCTTACCTGCACGGTAAATTGCTAACTCACCGCCGCTTGGCGGGTCCGGTGCCTGGGGTGGGCCGCCATCTTGGAGTAGGGTGGAGGAGATTGCATCTGCCAGCGCTTCACTGCGCAGGTCACACCGAGGGAATGCCTACTTAAGGCGAGTCCCTGCCTCCCCGCGCTTGACAAGGTAGCGTGCGGCTGCCAGGAGCGTTTTTGAGCGCTCGCTGCTTAGCGCATTTTAAAACTTTATTTCTTTTTTAGGTCTGCTGGGACCCTGTGTTTTACTGCCCCCTTACCTGCACGGTAAATTGCTAACTCACCGCCGCTTGGCGGGTCCGGTGCCTGGGGTGGGCCGCCATCTTGGAGTGGGGTGGAGGAGATTGCATCCGCCAGCGCTTCACTGCGCAGGTCACACCGAGGGAACGCCTACTTAAAGCTCCTCCCCTAGCGTAGCGGGATCGCGTAGCGGGCGTGCCTTCGCGTGGCCGGAGTCGTGCCAGAGTCCTGCCCGTTTGTGCCCGTCCGCGCTAAGGCCGTGCGGGGCTCTGCGGGTAAGTGGACTGTGGCAGGCGAGGCATTCGACGTGCGCTGTGATGCTCACATACTCCAGAGAGAGTTTGTGCGCTATCGGCCAGGCCATTCATCGGTGCAGGTTTTCTCCTGTTCATCCTCTTTGTGGCCCGTTTCAGTGCCCTTGTAACGGATGGGTGCTTGACCGTCCGGGGCTTATCCTCCGGAGGAGTATGCCAGCTGCCCCCCCTGTTAAGGGCTTGCCACCTTTTTTGCGGGTCCTGAATTTGAATGTCAGATCGTTATCGAAACACTATCAAGACATCTACGATCTCATTGAGGATGAAGCTCCCGATGTTTTTGCCATTACAGAGACCTGGCTGCAGGATACGGGTACAGCTATTATTAATCTAGCTTGCCCCCCGGGTTATTCTATGTACACCTTAAATCGGTCATCGAGAGGTGGGGGTATAGCCCTAATAGTTAGGTCCTGCTTTGCCTGCGTATGGAGTAGCCTTAACATCGCCGGTTGCGAAAGCGCCTCGTTTAAAATCTCGGTCAGCCCCCAGTTTACGTTCTCTGGGATGATTGTATACCGTCCACCGGGTAGTGATGTGGTGTTCAGAAACTCATTCCCCGATGCTGTTAGCACATTAGCTATGGGTTGTGCTAATTATTCCATCCTGGGTGATCTGAACCTACATTTTGATACTCCAACTAACCCGACGACACGCAGCATCCTGGCTGACTTAGAGGCTCTCCAGCTTACCCAGCAGGTATCTCAGCTCACTCATGTAGGGGGCCATATTTTGGACCCCTGTTTTACCAATCTGGCTGAGACAAAGGTTATTTCCATCTCTCCGCGTGGGTGGACAGATCACTTTTTGGTGACCATCCACTGCCCTTTACCTGTGATCCCCTCCATCCCCTCGGTCAGAAGGGTATCCAGGAGACATTGGAATAAACTTAGGCTGGATGATTTCCATCGTCTCCTAGCGGTAGAGCCACTGGGCCCACTGAATGATGTGGAAGCAGGCTATGACCAGTTTTGCACTTGGATCTCCAGGGCCTTGGACTCTCTGATTCCCATCGTTTCGAGTAAAATCAGTACCAGAGAGTCGAGCCCTTGGTACGACGGTGCCTTGCGTGCCTTGAAGGGAATCTGCAGACGGATGGAGAGAGCATGGCGGAGGACTTATGAGGCTGATTTGAAAGCCGCATATGTTGCTTCCGTCAGGATCTATCACCGTGCTATTTGTAAGGCCCGTGCGGCATTTTATGCTGCGGAATTTCGTAACAGCTTAAATCCGTCAAAGACTATATTCAAGGCCGTGAAAGATCTTTTGGCGAAGCGGACTTCCTCTGTGGATTCGGGGTCTACCTCCCACTGTGAGTCTCTGGCTTCTTACTTTTTGGGAAAGGTCCAGGCTATCTATCGGACATTCCCTAGCACAGGGACTGACCTGGGAGTCTCAGATGGGGCTTTAAGCCACCTTACCCTGCATTCTTTCCCTCCCCTACTCCCGGAAGGGTTTGACAAACTTGCGTCGAAGGTCAAATCTGGCTCACCGTTGGATCCAGTAAGACCTGCTCTTTTTAGAGATCAGGCCTTCTTGGGACGCTCGGTAGTGTGTTCTTTAGTCAACCTCTCACTGGAGTCAGGTGTGGTTCCAACGAAATGGAAGCAGGCGGTGGTTTCCCCAATCCTTAAGAAGCCCACTCTGGACCCCTCGAAGCCTGAAAGTTACCGCCCGATCTCTTTGTTACCCTGGCCGGCAAAGATAATGGAGGCCCATGTCAATCTGGCCTTGTCGGAACATCTTGTCCGGTCTAATGCCCTTGACCCCACACAGAATGGCTTCCGTGCTGGGCACAGCACGGAAACCGCCCTTCTTGTGATGGTAGAGCATCTGCGAGCGGTGTTGGATGCTGGTCAGACGGCGGCGCTGATATTATTAGACCTCAGCGCCGCCTTTGACACAGTGTCCCACAGCATCCTGTTGCACCGGCTCGCGGAGATTGGTGTCGGGGGCCAGGCGCTGCAGTGGTTCCGCTCCTTTCTTTATGGTCGTTCCTTCCGTGTGGCCACCCCTCCCTTCAAGTCCAATTTTCAGCCGCTGGCCATTGGGGTTCCGCAGGGATCCTCGCTGAGCCCCACGTTATTCAATCTATACGTGAGACCGCTGGCTGAAGTCGTTAGGCAGTGGGGCCTAACCCTGGTCTCATATGCCGACGACACTCAGCTGGCGGTTACTCTCAGCGGGGACGCTGAATATGATGCCTCCAGGTTTCAGAACGGACTGAAGGCGGTGGCTACCTGGTTGACAGGAAACTGTCTCCAGCTTAATGCCACCAAGACTGAGGTGATGATCATCGGAAAGAGAGTGAAATTATGGGGCGATCAATGGTGGCCGGCTGAGTTGGGACCTGCGCCAACTCCTGTATCGGAATTGAAAAATCTGGGAGTTTGGCTTGATGCCGGTCTTACTTTTGTGGGCCACACTAAGAAAACAGCAGCATGCTGTTTCGGACTTCTTAGGGGTTTAAGACCTGCCCTTAAGTTTTTTGATGCCCCAACCAGGCAGCTGGTAATCCAGGCTACTGTCATCTCGCGCCTGGATTATGCCAGCTCTCTCCTGGTAGGGGCTAACCTGGCAGAAATTACCCGTTTACAACGGGTACAAAATGCCGCGGCCAGAGCAATTGTAGGCCTGCCCAGATTTTGCTCTGTGTCAAACGTCCTCCGCTCCTTGCACTGGCTTCCAGTGAGGAAGCGAATTTATTTTAAAATCTTGTGTCTGGCTTTTAAAATTCTGAAAGGCATAGGCCCTCAAATCATGTGTAGCTTCCTGTCTTTTTATGTACCTACACGTACTCTTCGCTCTCAAGGTCAGGCTCTTGCTGTAGTCCCCAGATTCAGGCTCTGTCGGGCGGGCGGACGCTCTTTTAGTGTTAAAGCTGCAACCCTCTGGAATTCCCTCCCGGTCGAAATCCGCCTGTTGGAGGACCTTATGCTTTTCCGGAAAGCTATTAAGACTTTCTTGTTTTAAAATGTTTTTCAGTGGTCTTAATGTTTAGTTTCTGTTATGTTGTGTCCTACCTTGTCATTGCGCCAGGACGCTCCTTCGCTGGAGCAGCTGTGCGCATAATAAAAATCAATAACATAACATAACATAACATAGCAAACCCAGGAAGAGTACTCGACTTAATGACAGAAATGTTTATTTGAAAAATTCCATAAAACCATACTTGGTTAGCATGGTTTGTATGATTAGAGACATTGTAATTCGAATTGTATTTTCTTGAATTCCCTCCCTCTCGCCTTTTTCTGCAGGCAAGTCACTGATGTATACGATTTACTCTAATATGTGTGGGACTTAATGTGCTTAATTAATGTATTAATTTAACTACATGTGCAATTATTTCTGTTTTACTGTCCATTGTAAATAGATTAGATAAATGTTTTTGATGAGCTATCTTTATCGATTTTGCCTTATTCTTTTAGTCATATTTCTTGTCTCACAATATATATTTTGTCAATTACGGAAGGAATATTTTAAGTAGATAGTATTGTTTTGGGCAATTTCATATTCCAGGTCCTCATAATGAGATTGCCCTACATTCTCTCACATTCTAGTCCCTATTAGCTCAGCCAAAGATTCATTGGAGAACCTTGTGTAAAAGATATCATGAGATGGAAGTGTTGTTTATGGGCTTAGACATTAGTAAAATAATTGACATGTTATGAGAACGAAGATTTTTGGCACGCTTCATGCTGGATCACCTGCCCTCTAAATCTAAATCCTGCCCTACGTTTCAGAGTCTAGGAGCTTGATTTAGAGTTCAGCGGTTATGAACTATCTTATGATTTGTGAAACAAACTGGTAATTTTAGAGGACAATCCACCAGTGGAATTTCATCTTTGTAAGATTGAGCACAATGGAGAAAATTTGACATGTGGATATTTTCCTAGATTCAGCATTTCTATTACTACTTAACTCCAATTCAGGCTCTCTGACTTTGCTGCCTGTTTTTGCTGTCTTTGTTTTAACATTGAACAAGCATCCATTCAGTAGGATATTTGACCAGCTAACATATGGTTTATTCTATGACGTTTGTACTATATTTCGGACTATAGTGCTTAATAACAAAAGACAAAACAAAAGCAAAAACATGTGCAGTATTGAACTCAAATGTTGTCTCTCTCCCACACACACACACAAAATAGCCGATAAGCATGTCATGATTGATAGATCTTATGCTTTGCAAAGCCCCTGCTAGGGGCCCCTAAGCTGATTTCTGTCAGCCTTTCCATGCCGGAAAGGCCAGAACGGAAAGGCTGTCAGAAACCAACATCGTATTACCAACGGCTGTCCATAGGGGATTACAGTGCGGGTCCGATCAGCCGGAAGATTCCGAGAGCCGGTTGGAACCACGTCAGAATGACGGACCGGTTAACGCTCCGACCGCCGACATCATAATTCGGCAACCGTATTGGTGAAACGCCTCCGTTTTGGAAAGTCTCACTAGTAGAGCAGGACACTGGTTGTTATGATTGTCAAAATATTGTGTTTTTGGGAAATGAGTCTTATGCTCATGCTTTTTAATTACAACAATTTGTAATTAAGTACAACTTTCGATCAAACTGATGCCTAAATTCAGTTGTACTAAGATCCATTGCCAGATTTTTCTTGACATGGGGTATGCATCAAGGTTTACTGGCACCACACTCTCTCCCCATTCTGGACTAGAAAAGGTGAGGCTTTCTTTCCTTACCTTTACCTCCTCCATTTTGTTTTCCCATTAGATTTTAGCACATTAATATTTTTGTGATAGGTGTCAGGGAGAAGCAGCTACTTGACAGCTGATGGTATGTGCCCCTGCAGCAAATGCACCTGTGGAACACCAATGGTGCACCGAATGCTTGTTATTTTGTACTGAGTCTGCACAGACCAGGAGGTAATGTTCATCAACATTAGGAGTCTTTGTTAAATTTAAGGGATGTTTTGACTCCCTCTACGAGCTGCTATTCTTCTTTCATTCTACCTTCAGTCCTTAATCCTGGGAAGCCCACCCAAAAATAGCCAGTCTTGGAACAAAGGCCCAGAGAGAGTAATACATTCCGACTCTCAAGTAAATTTTACACACTCTTTATCAAATCTGTATATAGGCAATGGCTTTAAGATGATTTTAGATGCTGCATGGATTAATGTTTACTCTTTAGCAAAACATAAGTGGGAGATTTTCTCTTTCACCATTCTTCTGATTTAATTTTTCTTGTGGAAACGTAGCACTACAACACTTCTGGCCCTTATATTGCTGTGCCATTGGCAAGGGGTATTCTTTCCTCTCTTGAAATAGAAGAGACTGGAATGGGGGATTGCCATGTGTTGGAAACTGAGTTACTGGTTGTTGGGAAACACTTCTCAAACTGCAACCACACTTTGTGTTCCGTGAAGTCACAAGCAAACCCATATTAACCATTGCTTCACCCTCACGCAGTCATAAAGTGAAAATACAAAACAAGTCAGTCCACACCAATTTAGAATAATAGAATGAAATATAAGACATTATTTAAGACCAAAATGAGAAAAATCCAATCAGTAGAACTGGAGATATTAACTTTTAAAGATTCAAGTGAAAACAGTGTCTAAGGGCACAGAGTACCAACTGCGGCTATCTGGCTGTGCTGGACCATGACAAAATCACAAGTTCAGGCCAACCATTATGGAGTGCGGGCCAGATGCAGAGACCAAGTTAGGCTACCTGAACAAAGTACCTTAATTCCTGGTGGCATATCATTGGGAGACCCCACATTGAGGAAGTGTTGTGCAGGGGAGCTTCAGAGGAGCTGTGGGACTTATATGTGGAGTCCTATCTCATCCTCAAGGATGCTGTCGATAAGGGGCTTGCAACGCAGAGTACGACATTGAGGATGTTTCAGGCAGTGGCAGTTCCAAAGAAGCTGCAATGCGAAGTCCTGCATCCTCATCAAAGATGGCATCGACAAGGGGCTTGAGATGTGAAACCTGTATCGAGGATGTGTCATGCAGTGGCGGTTCTGAGGAGGCTGTGGGCTGTGATTTTAGGTTGTGCATCGGGGATGCGTCATGCAGTGGTAGTTCCGAAGAGTAGCTGTGAGGAGATGCATTGCACTGTGTTGGTTTGGCCCACAGAAGCACAGCTGGGCTGGCAGAGCACCTTCAGGTCCACTTTCAAGGGTCCAAGACTGTGTTGGCTCCATTTGGTAGTGCGACTTGCAGCATACAGAGTCCAGGTGCTGGATTCAAGGTAGTTGAGGTATTTTCTGTAACAAAGGCTCAGAGCAATGTGCAGGAGGATGGGGAGGATGATGTGAAAGAGCAGAAGAAGGACCTGGACACCAGACCCGAAATTCAGCACTCGTGTGGAGGGGGTGACTTGTCTTTTGTATTGGAACTCCCTTCATAGGCCTGTCCCCAGAGGAGCTGGTGGAAAAAAATGCTGAGAAGGAGTTTATGCTGTAAATGGCCAAGCTCAAGTTGGCAACAGTGGAGAGGAAGGCTAGGGCTGAGAGAGCCTTGGCAAGGAAACAGGATGAGGATGAAGAAGCCTAGGAGGAAAAGAGACTCATCATGGAGGGGTCGAGAAAGTCCCATGAGCTAAGTCTCAGTGAGCCGGCCATCAGAGCTAAACAAGCGGACTCCAGCAATAATGGTGGCAGTATACTTGTGGTACCCTCTGGAGGCAAGAGGGTCCACATCCCAAAGGATTTGACACCTACCCTTGTTCCGTGAGATGACATTGGCAAGTGATTTTATGTTTATGAGGTTGATCAGTAGATGAAAAGGGTCCCTGAGGAGGACTGGAGAGCCAGTCTCTAAAGGCACGTACTTAGCGAAGGGAGGGACATCCTGCTGGTGGTATTTAGAAGGAATATCAAAAGAAAAATATTCCCATGCCAAAATATTGAGTCTAAAATATTGTGATATGGAAATATCGCCAGCAAGAATATTGATATCAAGAATATCGATTGTAAGGTAAGTAATATCAATTTTTTAAATATAGAAGTCATTATTATCATTTTCAAAAATATAGTTGTTTAAAATATCATTTTTTAATTAGTGTTTTGTATTTTAGTATATATTTTAAATGTATGTGATGTCATTTGTTTGTAGAAGTATTTTTTATGTCTTTTAATGTATAAGTTCCATTTTTAGTAGTTATTAAATTAAATTGAATAAAATGTTTTGTTCCGTAGCGGGTTGTGGGTATATAAAAGAATAGGGTGGGAATTATTTTAATTATAATAAATGAATGATTATTTTGTATTTAATAATATTTATTTAATTGATATTTAGGGTCTACTTACGATGCGGTTCGGAATGCTCCAACCGTCGGTCAGAGCCTTCTGAACTGCATCGTAATGTGCCGGTCGGATTCCTTTCCGACCACCTAATTTTGATTGAGGCAGTCGAAAAGGGATCCGACCGGTCATTCCAGCTGGCTTGAGAAAGGCTCAGTGAGCCCGTCCGCCAGTCAGAATGCATCAAGTAATCTCAAGGCTGGGCCAGTCTGCCCTTGAGATTAGGATGACGGTTTCCGACATGGTTTCCATGCTGGTCTACTTGACATGAAAACCATTTTTGAAAGCGTATTTGAGGGCCCCCAGCAGGGCCCCCTTGGATGCACGGCCTCTGGTTTGTGCCCCCCTGTTGATCCCTGCACCCCGTGGAGGCACCTCTAGGTGCCTGCCACGAGGTGCAGGGATAAACCACATCTCCAATTTCACTATGGGTGCATGCATTACGGCTAATTTACGGACGGAATGCATGTTCCCATAGTAGAAGGTAGGAATGCGACCAATAAGTGTTCGATTGTATCATAATGAGGTGGTGGGGACTGTCTGGGTGACGGTCCCGTCCCATGACCGATGATGAGTTGGGCTGAAGTGATTCCGCCCAACATCGCAATTAGGCCCTAAATTGTGTTAATTGTGCTTTTATTTTTTGGGGGGTACATTTTATTTGTGAGTTGTGTGGTTTATAAGGCTAGAGGGTGTGAATTTCTTTATTTCCCTTCATCAACAATTAGTTGTTTAATTATTAATAATAATTAATTGATAATTATTTAGGTTAATAGTATAATTGTTTAGGTGCGAGTTGTGTAGTTATAGGGGTAAAGAGTGGGAAGTAATTTATTTGTAACTATATTATTAGTTGTCAAGTAATATTCATTAATTAATTGTATTTCTTTTGTACTTAACCCCTTAGACGCTCATGACGAGCTGGGCTCGTCATGGCGTAGCCTCCTCGCACGCTCATGACGAGCCCAGCTCGTCACGTAACATGCGAATGAGTAAATCTCAGCGTACGGGCGGAATTCCGCCCGCACGCATGCGGTTAAAGAACAATTTAGCTGCGGTTTGTGGGGTTTATAGGGGTCAAGGGTGAGAAGTAATTTATTTTTAATTGATTAATAATTAGTTGATAATTCATATTAATTAATTCATTAATTGATAATTAATTATGCTAATTGTTTAGTTACATGATTTTAGGTGTGGTTTTGGGTTTATCGGTGTAAAGGGTGGGGAGTAAATTCATTTTAATTAATTTATAATTATTTGTTCAATACAATCAGTTATTTAATTGGAATGTAATTTTTATTGTGTAATTCTTTTTTTAAAGTTTAATTTTTGTGGGGATTATAGGGGTAGAGGGTGGAAAGTTAATTAGGTTTAAAGATTTTGGATTAATAATATTTGTTTAATTGATGATTGATTATGTTAATTGAGCAAATACATTTTTTTGTTTAGATTTTACATGTGGGTTGTGGGTTTTTTAGGGGTATGGGGTTGAAAGTAAATTGATTTTAAATAATTAAGAATTATTATTTTAATCTATATTAATGAGTATATAATAATTAATCATGTTAGTTGCGTAGATAATTTTTTGTTAAACGTTATGAGTCTGTTGTCTGTTTTGTGGAGGTATATTGTGGGAAGTACATTAATTATAATTAATAATGAAAATATGTTTGTTGATGAATATTTATAGTAATATTGTAAAAAAAAAAATCCAGTGCAGGTTGTGAGTTTTGTGGTGTCATAAGTTGGAAAGTAACTAAACTAAACGTATGTAATAATTAATGATTTTGTTAATAAATCATTTCTAAATAAAAATATGTATTTGTATGAAAATAATGTTTCTATTTTATTTATAATAATATTTGTAGGCATTTCTGATATGTATAAAACATTGCAATATGTTTTTTTCCATTTGTAATATTAAATATATTTTAATTTTATTTTTCAACTTATTTATATATATTTTTTATTTACTTTGTTTTAAAAATATTTTTATTTTGCTGAAGATATTTTGATTGTTTTTAATTTTGAACTGACTGGAGTGGGTATAGTAAATTTTACCCCTCCGCATTTCAACACCTTCCCTGCTGTTGTACTGACTGGAGTGGGACTAGTGAATTATACTCCTTGCCATTCAACACTATCTTTACTGTTGCAATTATTGGAGGGCGAATAGTAAATTTTACCTCTCCGCTATCCAACACTTTTCCTACTGTTGTACTGACTGGAGTGGGAATAGTTAAAGTTAACCCTCCACTATCCAACTCTTTCTCTATTATTGTACTTATTGGAGTGGGAATAGAAAATTGTACTCCTCCACTATCCAACAATTTCCCTACTGGTATACTCATTGGGGTGGGAATAATACGTTTAACCCCGCCGCAATCTAACACTTTCCATACTGTTGAAGTGACTGGCATGGAAATAGTACATTTATCCCTCCACACTCCAACAGTTTTGCTACTGTTGTACAGGCTGGAATGGGTACAGTAAATATTACCTTTCTGTAATCCAATACTTTTACTACTGTTGCATTTATTGGTGGAAAATATGTACATTTTAACCAGTTTTATTCTTTTTGCTTTGTGTGACATGGGAGTAGCAATTTTTCTTATATATTTATGTTAATAGTTTGCATAGTTTGGTATGAAATTGTGGTGGGAACAGTATATGTACTACATTTTATATTTCATAATTTATTTTAAGCTGTTATGATTTATATTATGTTTTTGTTTATTTAAAAGTATAAAAATTGTAATTTGTAATATTTTTAATGTGTAAAATAATTGTTGATAAATTTAATTTTTTTTGTTTGTTTACTTTTTTATTTAATCATAATGGTTTGTTTTTTACAGAATGTATGTTAATGGTATATGTATATATATTTATTTGTTTTTATGTTATTTTTAAATTATAATATAAATTAAAATGATTAGTTTAATAACTTTTTTGTAAGTAGATATATGTGAATATATATATATTCATTATTATATATGCGTGTTTAACTTTTTAAATTAAGTTTATTTGTTATATTTGTTAAGATATATATGACATATTTTGATTCATTAATGTTACTATTTAATATATTTCATAATCATTATTGTATATGTATTTAATAAATAATATTTAATACAACTATATTAATAAAATCAATATTTTTTCGGAGCTTTTGGTACTAACCATTTTAAGTAGTTGATGTCGATGTTTTTGACATCGATATTTTGGTCACAATATTTTGATATGTGGATATTTTGAGGGCCAATATTTTTTCTGTGAACCCCTGCTGGCCCTAGAGAAGGGGGACAGGTTGAGGAGTCCCCCCATGAAGGACACCATTTACAGGAAGTATGGCCTTACTCCAAAAAATTAGAGGCAGAAGTTTAGGGACAGCCAGTAGCTGCCGGTCAATCCTGGGTGAAGTGTGTGGATTCCTTTTGCAAGGCACTGGATGGTTGGGTGAAGGGCAGTGAAGTAAAAGATTTCTAAGAGTGTACAATTTGGAGGCAGGAAAGCATATCTTTTGTCTTTTGTTTTGCAGAGCTGTGCCAACACCTGATTGATAGCAAGCTCATTGACCCCTTAGAGCTTGCAAAGGAGGTGGACCAATGGCTTAACACCAGGGTCCCCAAGAAGGTATTCAGGGAGGGGATCACAAGAGTAGGCCGGGTCCCCACCAGAAGAAGGAGGGCAGATATAAAAAATAAAACCAAGGAGTTCTCTAGAGGTCCCCACAATAGATCCATAGGGCAGGATTCCCAATTCCAACCAGAACAGACGAAGAGTAAGTTCCCTGGCCATAAGTCCTCACGGATGTTCACCCCTAAGCGCTACGAGTGTAATTAGTATGGGCACTTCAAGGGTGATAACAGGTATCCCAAGCCAGCACATCCCCCTCACTGGTGGGCAAACACCAGGGCTGGCTATTGTAAAACTTGCAGAGTAGAATGGTTTTGTTAATATGGGGGGTAGCGCAGAGCTTACCCTAGCATCCCTGGGTGATGGAGAGATGGTGCCAAGAGCACATATGCCTAACAATATCAAGAAGTATAGACAGTGGGTCACTATCAACGGGCAGAGGATAGAGGCTCCGAGACACCCAGAAGCCAGCATGACAACTGTCAGAAGACATCTGAGCCCTCAGAGCAGGTGGTCACTAATGTAGTCCACCAGGTTTTGGAAACTGAAAAACATGAGAGTCACTATCGAATGGCTATGGCTTAATTTGAATGGGGGGTGTTTCAGGTTCCTTGAGGGTAGCTGTGAGGCCATCCATGCTTGTGGATTGTCTGGTCTGTAATGACCTCGAGAACACCATCTGGAAGGAGGTGGTCCCACCTGGAGAAGCTGGGATTGCCTGAGTGGGTGTGACTGACCAACCAGCCGATGGCCACCCGCAAAGATAGTCAGGAGGACCTGGAGCATGAAATAATGGCCCAGGTATCTGCCAAAAAGAGAAAGGGTAAGGGGCATGGGAAACCTGCTCCTTAAACTCCTAGAGTCTGGGATGAAGCAATGCCTGGTAACCTACAGAGGTGGTCATTGCCACCCTGGGGAACTTACCTGAACTGACCAAATGGCAGAAGGAAGGGGTCCCACCAGAAAAGATTTCTGCAATGGGTGGGCCTACAGCTGCAGGTTGAGGCCCAGGCAACTAACGACACCTCTGGTGATCACCCGATCTGTTCGGAGAATTGTCTACTGTATAGCAAGCCTCAGCTCCCTGAGACAGATGCAAATCTTGTGTTGGCGGTCCCCCAGTGGTACAGGACCTTCCTACTAGAGCTGGCCCATGATGTTCCCCTGGCTGGACATCTAGGGCAGGACAAGGCCTGGGTTAGGTGATACACCGGCATTTATTGGCCCCAGATGAAGATGGCCTTGGATGCATTCTTGAGGTCATGTTCCACCTGCCAAGATAGTGGGAAGTCTGGTGGGAAGTACAATACTCCCCCGGTCCCACTGCCAGTCATTGCTTCCCCCTTTGAAAGGGTGGGCATAGACATTGTTTTACCCCGGGATCCAAGATAGCCCTGAGAAACATGTTTTAACTGGTCTATGTGGACCATGTCACCTGGTACCTGTAGGCTATACCACTGAGGTCAGTGACTGTAGCCACAGTGACCACCGCACTGATGGGGATATTTACACATTCGGAGTTCCCCAAGGAGGTAGTATTTGACTGTGGTGACAACTTCATGTGGGACGAGCTTGGGGTAATATAAAAGATCTCCTCACCCTATCATCCCAAAACCAATGGGCTTGTTAATATATTCATCAAGACTCCTAAAGGCATGATCACGTGCCTAATGGAGCTCTTGAGGTGGTAGTGGGACAGCCTCTTGCCAAGTCTGCTGATTGCGTACTGGGAGGTTCTGCAAAGGTGGTTGGGTTCAGCCCCTTTGAACCTCTGTGTGGGCACCATGTCAGAGGGCCTCTCAGCCTGGTGATGGAAAATTGAGAGCAAGAAAGCCACTTAGGATGTGGTCAGCTGCATGCTGGCCCTCCACACCAAGATAAAGAGTTTCTGGAAGAAGGAGAATCCAGAAGCCAGCCAGGAGGTTATAAAGCAGTGATATGACTAGAACACCACTCTGGTCAATTTTCAGCCTGGCCAAAAATTGTGGGTGATGATGCTTGTGGATCACAGGGGCCTACTGGATATATGATCTGGGCTTATGAGTTGAAAGAGCCTTTTACGTTGCGTGGTGTCACTACGCTCGTGATGTTACAAAGTGTGCGTTCACTACGCATGCCATTACATCGGAGGCGCCATTAGATCGTGGGTGCTTACAACGGACACGGGAGACAACGCTAGAACCACGAGAAACAGGTAAGGACGACGATGTACCCGTAGTGTTTTAGACTTTTAGGTAGTTGATGGGGAGTGAAGTGGAGGGGAGTGCAGTGGAGCGGAGGGGTATTAGGCTTTAGGACTTAAGTTTAATAGTAGTATGTGGTTGTGTTTTAGGGGTTAGGGCTTTTAGGGCTTAGGGTCGGATATGGTAGTGTTTTAGACATTTGGGTCAGGGGTTTTAGGGCTTAGGGTTAAGGGGCGGATATAAACGTGTTTTAGACATTTGGGTTAGGGCTTTTAGGGCTTAGGGTTAAGGGTCAGATACGGTAGTGTTTTAGACATTTGGGTTAGGGCTTTAAGGGCTTAGAGTTAAGGGTCGGATCTGGTAGTGTTTTAGGCTTTAGGGTTAGGGCTTAGGGTTAAGGAGCATATATGGTAGTGTTTTAAGGTTTAGGTTAGAGCTTAGGGTTAAGGGTCGTAAATTGAACACTTTTAGGCTTTAGGGGGTCGTGGTGTGTTTGATATGTTGCTTACACTGTAGTTTAGGCCTTAGAGTCAGGGTGAATGCGCATTGGGGTCAAGATTGCGATTTAGAACCATGCGGGGTGTTTGTATGCGGTGTGAATGTCTTTTGCATGCTTTTCAATTGGGATGTAACGTGATTGGGTGCGTTGTAATTACTTGCGATGTAAAGGGACATGCGATCTAAAAACGGTGATGTAAGGGCATGCGATGTTACCGTTTGCAATGTGCCAGCATACATCCTGGAGAGTGAACCTCTCCCTGACCTCCTTTCTTTCAAGGAGCAGAATGGTTTCAATCTTTCCCTTACCTTGACTTTTGAGCAACAAAAGGATTGTTTTTCATCCTATCCCCTGAGCTCATGAGCTCATTGAACAGTTAGGAACAGCTTAGTGTCTCAGCACATTTGATCTAACGTCTGTGTTCTGGCAGATCTTTTCAACTGAGGGGGCCAAAAAAAGGTCTGCATTCTCTACCCCAGAAGACCACTTCCAGTTTTGGGTGATGCTCTTCAGTTTGAAGAACACTCCTGCCACCTTCCAGTGGTTGCTCAATTAAGCCCTGGCTGGTGTGGAGAACTTCAGTGCTGCCTACCTAGACAACAGTGCAGTCTTCAGTTCCAACTGGGAGGATCACCTGTGCTACTTTAGAGAACTGCTTCAGGCTCTGCAGAGAGCAGTGTTGACCACCCAGGACGGTAAGTGCCAGATAGGGCAGGATTTAGTGGTCTACTTGAGTCACCAAGTTGGAGGGGGCAAGATACATACCCTCAAGGCCACAATTCAGACCATTCTGACTTGGGAAACCCCCAAGGCCCAGACAGAGGTGAGGGCCTTCCAAGGCATCTCCGGGTACTACATGCGATTTGTCAAGGTATATGGCACCATTGTCGCTTCATTAACAGAGCTGACTTTGAAGAAGCAGCCAAGGCAGGTAATCTGGACAGAGGTGTGCAGACTCCTTTTGACATCATGAAGAAGGCCAGGAGTTCATAGTACAGACAGATGCCGCAGAGCATGGCATAGGTGCTCTGGTAGTATATATATAGGCACGCACTAGTGGTTCAAAGGAATATCCTCCGTACTCAGTTTGTAGTGTGCTATAAAGGGTCTCCCTCTCTGATCCTAGAGTGTGTGTCGCAACATTAAACTCACATTTCCTTTATATTTCAGCATTATGACCACTTGATAGGTTATTCACATTGGTTTGGGTCACATCACGTGTGTGATTTATAACAACACTAAACTAACAACATATGGTTTTGTAGATAGCCAAATAGGCAGAGACCTATTTCCTCATGGTTAATTATTTGTATTACAGAATTGTACTGGGCCCGAAACGCTTCGGGATGGGATAAAAATATTATTGTTTTCCTGGATGAAATTCACTTTAAGGAGATTATCATTTGTTGAATGAATATGATCATGGAGTAGGTGGATGAAGAATGATTACCGCCAGGGCATGATAAAACATTATACTTGAATTTAAACTGGAAGTTGAATTATTTGAAACAAAATAACCCCAGCTTGTAGGGGCATTTGCTGTGCTGAAGGGGACAGAACCTAATAGGGAACGCTGCTGTTTACTAGGGGTTGTGATCTCACAGCTAAACTAAGAGGGCCTAAATCAACCAATAGACATTATTTTCAGGAGGTTACTTCCCAAGAAACAGAGGTGGAGAGAAGTAAAAAGGAAAGCATTTGCAGTGGTCCGGGAACTGAAGCAGTTGAGACCATGCATGTTTGGGGCTTACTTCTGGGCACAGACCCCCCTGATGGCTGATGAAGATAAGAATTGAGAATCAGCCAACTAGCCCTTGGAGTATCTCTGTGGCCCTGGTTTCAAGATGCAAGTCCAGTCCTTTTAACTCAGGCAGCAGGGCAGCAGATGAGTAGTCCTTAATGCAGAGCATCACAGTAGTCCTTCTGAGTCTTCCAAAGGTGTACTAAAGAGTTGGGTCGGTTGGTCGACTATTTAAACCTGGTGCACACTTTGAAGTAAGAGAAGGTTCTGTAGGTCTCCACCCCCAGAGGTGCTTGGAATGTTCTGCTTCCTTGCCATGAGCCCAGCTTGCAAAGACTAGTGTCAAACCCTTTGTGAGAGTGCTAAGGCAGAGCCTCTGTGATGTGTAAGTGTGGTGGGTGACAGCTCTTCAGCCTCATCAAGTCAGATATGGCCCACCCTACCCCTATCCAGGGGTATTGCATTTAATTAAATATCTTCTTGCCCATCTGCTTGCTCATGAATCTGCTTGTCCTGTAACAAAATCCACTTGACCCTTCGATGCCATGAAGTGCAGCGACAAATTATGGGAGCAATCTCATTATATAAGAGCTCAGAAGATAGCCTCTATGGTTTTGCCAGAGCTCATACCATAGTAGGGTTAAAATATTAGCAATTCCCTTATTTTGCCCCCTTTCTGAAGAACTACATACTGGGGCTGGAGGTAGCAGTAAACAATTTTTCCCCATGGTTTGAATGCCCATTTTTGTCTCTGCTAACCCCGGGCAGGGAACTCTGCTCTGCCAGCGGACTTTACAGAGTTTGCCTACTCTGCGCTCCGTTGAGAACACGGATTTCAGGTAAAATTCTGCGTCTGCAGCAGAGCAGAGTTTGCCAGGTCCTCCACCATCCCTCATTTAATTTTAACAAAAAAAAAGGCACTTACCTGCTGTGGCATCTCCGGTCTGCCCTCCTCCTCGCTGCAGTGACTCTCTCCTCCTCGTCCACGTAAACCCCTGCATTGTACGTCTTGCACGAATGTGCACGCACAAGACGTACAATGTAGGGGTTTGAGTGGACGAGGACGACGAGGATGAGGAGGAGAGAGAGCTCACTGCCTTTTTTTGTTATAATTAAATAAGGGAGGGGAGCGGAGTGGAGTTCCACAGAGTTTTTTTTCCAACTCTGTGGACCTCCGCGTATTAGCACTCCGCTAACTCCTTAGTCTGTGCAAATCTACTAACTAGAATGTTTTATGGGTTTATCAGCTCTTCTCTAATATTTCTCCATACAGAGAAAGGCTGGAAATACATTTGCTTCTGATAAGGGCAGAAGTAAAACTCCTTCCAGGGTTGGGGAAAAAAGTGGTTGGAGGGAAAGTGAGCTTTTTACCACTCAGAGTTTAGCATTAGCAAATCTACACATGCATATTTTCGCGTGCTAAAATGCAGTTCACAAATATTTTATAGGAGTATAATTTCCTGTCCTGCTTCTAAAATTCTTTTGAATTCAGGAAAACCATAAATCTGCACTAATGCAAGGAATTAGTACTAATGCATGGGTGCACTTTTTTGACTCAGTTTAAGAATTGAGCCCCTATTTAGGTATGGCATTAACAAAGACCTTCTGCTTTTCTTTAAATTCTCTCTCCCTATCTACCAGCTGGCTGCACTGTGAGCAACAGCATTCTGCTCTTTCACAAGGATCATATCGGCACGCAAAGTAGTTTTGTTCAGTGCTAGGAACTACTGTGGCAATGTGTGAATTGTTTTACCAATTTTTTTTGCTTTTGCCAGTGTTTGTTATAATGATGAATGGAAGTCCTGGCATCTTCCACAACATTAAACGTTTACAAAAACCATGTCAAAACAAGACAGGCATTGATAAAATCAAAAGACTGACCACCAATATGATAACTATTGGCTTTGCCAATGCTTGTTTATTTCTATGTTTCCTCTAATTCAGTTGAAACTGCTTACACTGATTTTCCATTATGAATAATTTTGGGAAATACTAGCATGCATCAACACATTTTACTAAACGATGCTTCAAGGAAATACCTAAAATTTCACAGTAGTTTAGCAAAATGCTTCTTTCCTGGTTGCATTTTTTTAATCAACATTTTATTTAGAAGGCAAAGAATCATCAATCTTGCTTTCAACTTTTGCATCTAATCAAAGCATCCTGGAAGCACTATACATGACCTCATATTGTTAAATTGTGCAAACGTGTACACATTTCTATACTAGAACAACTGTCAGTAGCACAGTTTGAACTTACATTTTCTTAGAGCACTCACTCTAATAATAAAGGCTTTGTATTAATGAACCATAAAGACAAGGTCGAAGAGCATTAACATATGAACACAAATATTACCTTAACTGCAGAAAATACCCTTCCCTGGTCCATAATGTGGTACTGTAATCTGGCAACCAACAGGTTTGTGCGACAGGAGGATGGGCCTCCTTGTCCCAAGGACAACATAAATATGAAAATTTGTTCGGCAGTTGCCTTTTAGGCAAAAGCAGTGGGGCTGGATTGGGGGGGATTCGACAGACGACCATGAGGGAAAATTCAATAAATTATTACGTTTCCCTGGTCGTCGCCTGTTGAAATCTCCCTGCCACACCACCCCAGCGCTCTTACCTGTACGGGCAGCAGATGAACTTGTTGTCTTTGACCCCAAACATTATGTCCTGGGCATTGGGCTATAGGAATTCTGCACCCCTGCAACACCTATTCCCCCTTTGTCTCACTATCTGGGAGCAATACACACATACCAACTGCCAGCTATACCTAGTTATGTGACCCAGGATATAGGCTGCTGGCCTCAAATGGTTAAGAAAATGACAACTTTTCAAAAGTGCTGTTTTCAGGTGTGTGACTTAAAATCCAACTTAACCATTCAAGCGGGTTTTAAATTACAATTCTTTAGACACCAAACTTGGAATTTCTATCTGCTACCTGCTTACCACTTATTAAATGTAATAAGGAAACCCAATGTTTCACAGTAGTGAAAAATGAATGTAGGAGTGTTTTCACTACTAGGACAGGTAAAACTTCAAGGTACATGTCTAGCTTTTTAAATACAATGTATCCTGCCATCTGGGCTATGCAGGGTCTACCCTAGGGGTGGCTAATATACATTAAAAAGGGAGGTTTAGGCTTGTCAAGATGTTTATCTTGCCAAGTTGAAAAGGCAGTTTGAAACTACACACATAGGCTGCAATGTCAGGCCTGGTACATGTTAAAAGTTCTTTAAGTGGGTGGCACAATGGGTGCTGCAGGTCCACCAACAGCCCTTAATTTACAGGCCCTGGATATATGTAGAACCACTTTCCGAGGGACGTACAAGTAAATTAAATATGCCAATTGAGTGTACGCCAATTTTACCACATTTAATGGAGAAAGCACATGAACTTTAGCACTGGTTAGCAGTGGTAAAGTGTGCAGAGTCCTAAGCAGAGCAAAAACAAAGTCAGCAAAAACAGGAGGATTGAAGGCAAAACGTTGAGGGTAAAACAAGTCAAGGTATTAGGTCCTACACATTGGCTTTTAGGTGTCAGCTAAACATCACACAGGATCTTTATGATGATTTGGATTTGAATACGGTGTTGATAACCCAATGCACATGCTCATCAGAAAGTTTTGAATAATAACAAAGCATCGTATTCGAAGGGCAAGATGGCATCTGAGTGAGACTACTATCACTCACCTCCACCTCGCTCTGACCCTCGCCGGGCTCTCCTCCGACTGCAGGTAGACTATGCCAGTGAGAATTTCTCAATGGGCTCGATGAAATGACGGAGGCCAGAGACAAGGCGACCACCGGCCCGAAAGCAAAATCCAAGGCTTCTGTGCGCATTGGGAATCCCTTGCTTGGCTACTACTAACTACAGTTTCCGGGTTCGGAAACAGCAACAGCTACCGGCTCGGGTTACCTAGTGACGGAGATGCTGGTGGAGCTTGCAGAGCTTGATCCACGGAGGCAATGGCAGCGCAAGGAGGACAAGGTAAAACGCACTCGAACATCCAGCCAGCACCAGCACGATGGGTTGAAACTGATCCGAAGACCAACACCGATACCAAGAAACTAGAGCTTCATACCGGTAAGGGAAGCAAATTGGACAGGGAAAAAACTGAGCCTAACAAAAGCACCATTTAGAATGGGACACCTGCGGTGGAGCAGGGGAAAAATCAGGTTGCTATTACAAGTTTGTTCCTACCGCTAGGAAATGAGCGGAAATGAGAAAGAGAAGGAGGAGAAGGGGGCACGGAGGAAGCAAGGTGAGCAAAGTGGTATACCCAACAGCAAGGAAATAGATGACACAGTGAATCTTCAAAGTAATTTACAGAACACAGTATCGGAATTACGGGAGGAGGGAGTCTCATGTGGTTTAAACTGTGATATTACCATGTTGGGATCTTCGGAGGTACCCGTTAGCACCCAGCTAAAAGGGGACATTGCTAAGGAAATTGGACCGGACAAGGATAGCTCCCCCAAGGAATTCACTGGTAATCCAGTAATAGCAACACAGGCGATAAGTAGATCACCTGATATGAAAATAATGAGAAAAAACAAAGTGCTGCCACAGAAGGTTGTAGTCAGAAAAAGAGTCAGAAGGTGGGATACCTTTCCCCCGATTCCCTGGAAAAATTCTTCTCCTTGACTGATGAATCTGGAGAGTCGGATATTGATTTGTCAAGCAGTAGTGATGCTGATTGTGGGGAAGCAATATTAGTTAACAAGGGGAGAGAAGGATGCCAAGGAGAACAAAGCAGATATCAGAATGAAAAAGGAACAGTTGTAAAAGAATTCTTAGAGAGGAATTGGAAGAACTCGGCTGGGATTACTCAGCCACCCAGTTATTACCACCTGATGGTTCAAATAAGAATGGGAAAATTTCTAGAGAACAATCGGTGGGCATGACCGCTCAAAAAACGAATATTTTGCAAGGCCCGCCCTTTCTCTGATCTTACAATCCCTAAGATTGTTTCAAGATGAGGTCACAATAGAAAACCGACAAGCACGGCTTGCCTCAAAAAAATTACAAGGCTCGATTCGCACGATTGGGAAAACTTGTATAGAGATAGCAGAGAGGTTATGCATGGTGGAAACTCACACAGAGGTGCTCAAAAATATGGTAGACACACTGAAAATACAGGCTACTTAACAAGAGAGAACAATCAGGGATGTGATGTGGAAGTTAGAAGAGGCAGAAAATCTCCAACAATGCACCAACCTGAGGCTGCTAGGGATACCCAAGAACTGTGAAGACAGTGACATCAGAAAGTTCACAATCAATATGCTGAAAAACTCTATGCCAGAACTAGCACACTGTGATTGGGATAGAGAAATCCAACGTATACATAGATTCCCTTTAACAATATCAAAGCGCCCCTCGAAAGCCCAGTCGTATCTGCGTGCAATATTGATCTATTTTGGAAATGTTCTGCTGTGTCAGGCCATCTATGATCTTGTCAGGCCTAACACAAAATGGAATTGGGAGAACTTCTCCTTCTTCGCAAAACCAGACTTTGCACACGCCACAGTTGAAAGAAGATGGAGGGTTGGGCAACTTGGAGCACCTTTTCAAAAAATAGGAGCTGCAGTCTTTCTACAGAATCCAGCTATGTAAAAAGTTATTTTTCAAGGTCGGAACTATCATTTCACCTCAGAAATACAATCACAGAAAGTACTGGAGGAGATCTCAGCAGGGAATGTTGGGACTGCCGAGAGCAAATAATACGTTTCAATATGGAAGGCATAATGATGGTTGAGACCTGGACATTTTTGTCAAATTGAGGGATTGTTTGGTTTTCCCTGTTCCAGCCAGCGTTCTCCTTTTTTTTTCTTCTCTCTTTTGCTACTCGTTTCCTAGTAGAGCCAAGAGAGGCGGCTCTCGCAGCCTGGCATGCGGCAGGGCTCGAGACACTGGGTAACCTGTATTGGAACGGTGCATTACTATCATTTGCGACACTAGTCGTAGACAATGAACTGCCAGCAGGCCAATTCTTGTTACATACCTCCCTCCTGAAAGCACTGTCAACTGCCTGGGAAGATCTGGTTGTTGAGCCACCAATGCACCTGCTGGTGCAATATCTACATGTAATGGGAGCGGGTCACATGTAGTACATTGGATGGTGGAGGCACTTCTCATGCACAAGCTGAGGCCAATGACAAGACACAAAGACAAATGGGAGGCAGACAGAGTCCGGCCTTGGACAGACAAGGAATCAGATTCTAAATTAGTGAGTGCTAGGAACATACCCAGAATCTCGAAGTTCAGGCTTATCCAAACATACATTACATAGAGAGCATATCTCTCGCCGGACATGATCAATAAATACTTCCACATCACCACTTCTGCATGTCCACATTGTCAGCATGTTGATGGAGACCTGCTCCACATGCTGTGAACTTGTACATCCCTTCAGCACTACTGGCAAGAAGTAGTCACAACACTAGCTTCATGCACAAATACGGAAATGCCATTGTCATGGGAAGTATGCCTTTTAGGGCTGTACGCCCGATCCAAAAAGGATAAAATCACCTCGAAGTTTTGGGACCTGGTTCTCATCACTGAAAAATGTCTCATAACTAAAAAATGGAAAAATGCAGTCCCCCCAGAGATACTTGGCTGGAAGCGCTCATTCAGAGTATGGGCTCAGGCGGAAAGTACAGCATTGCATAGAGAAGAGATAGCTGGACTTCGTAAGTTCCCCATTGCACAAGACTGGGACACGCTGCTAGTTGCCTTACAGACTGGCAATCTGACAGAACTTGATGCCGCCCGATAGCCAATCAGTGCTAAACCCAACAGCCCCACCCCCCCACTACTCAGCTAAGGGCAGTTGACATACCTCATAATTAGCAGGGTGGGTTAATGCCGCTCCTCCTGGTCTGTTAGGGACAGCTCCACACAACCCCTCGGTCCTCAGACACAAGGGTCCTCTTTGTTGGTGGCTGCTCTGCCCTGTTATTTGCGCTGTGATAAGTATTCATTGGGTGTACGGATACGTGGAAGTGTTCTGATAATACATTTTTATTCCTATGGACTTTTCAGTATGACTTTTTCTTTATATTGGGGTTGATTGTGATGGTCAAAATCATATATGAGTACTGGTGGAGAGGAGGGAGGTGGAGAGTGGGAAAGAGTGGTCCAGAAACTATCACGCAGGCTCAGAATTGAGCCTGATTGCCTAAAGTACGGTGGGGGAGGCTGGAGGGTGAAGGGAGAGTGGGATGGGGTAGGGGGGAAATCTCAGACAGGAGGATGGAATAAGGGGTGCAACAAAGATGGGCAAATTAGGAAATATAAAGGATAGAGAGTGGCAGGAAATGTCCAGGTGAAAGGTGTTCCAAGAAGCGAAATATATACATCCAGGTATTGATAAGAATTAACATGGCTAGGTTGAAAATCCTCACCGTTAACATATGTGGGCTTAACGATTTAAAGAAAATACAAAGAGTTGCGGCAGGATTGCAAATGTCAGGAGCTAATCTTATTTGCATTCAGGAGACACACGTTGAGTCGTCACAACAGTATCTGCTTAATACACTGGGTATAGATTGATCACTGCAACAACACAGGGAGCAAGGACTAGGGGGATTGCCATTTTGGGGAAAGGGAGGGGAATACAGTTTGTCTTCATCTGATAAGTATGGACGATGGGCAAACACAGAATGTCAGTATAATAACGATAAGAAAATGACATTACGTACAATATATGGAAGTATAAGTGACGATCGGAACATAATGGATTATATTTCCAATGAGCTTGCTCACTGGCCCCTCCTATTGATAGTTTGTGGGGATTACAATATTAACCTACCCTGTGACTTTTCATTGGAACCTGGGTACAAATACCAGGGAAGGAAACCAAAAGTGTTTCAGGCCCTTAAAAACTCATGTCAGACCCACGGCTTAATAGACTGTTGGCAAACAATGCACCCAAATGATCCAGGATTTACCTTCCTCTCTAATCCGCATTCAACACATGCGAGACTGGATTACATGTTTGCCTTGAACACTGTGAGTTCAAATTGCTTGTTAGAATAATTACCAGTAGGAGACGGTGGCAGTGTCACCATACCGCTAGCTTGCTGCCTGGTATTACGAGCTTCTGAGAAAACGATATAGACATTGTAGAGCTGCATTTTAATATTTCCGTGATATTTTAAATCCATGTGCACTTTTAGCATTTTGCGCATCACAATTGTTTAATACTCATTTTAAAAATCTCTTAACTTTACCGGAGTGCTGGTCTCGATTCCACTTCCTGTCCGCCTCGTTCCGACTGGGTAATTCGTTACCGTTGTGCGGAGGGCGGACAGGTGAGGGCCAGGCACTTCCGGGAGCGGTTAGCGCTCTAGTTGTTTCCAGGGGGCTATTTAGCCCTCGCCCCATCGGAAGCGCGCAGCGGTTGCGCGCAGCCTCATCTCAGCCGAAGACCAGCCAAAGAGCTGCCCGTCTGCGCCCGTCCGCGACAGGACGGGGCGAGGGGTCCCCATTATGCCGCCCACATGCGACTTCAAACACATCAAGTATGAGGCGTCGGCATTATTGAACATGAGAAAACCTATCATTCCATGTCACACACGCGATAACTGGCCATGTCCAGAAGGACCCTTCTCATGTTTAAACTGCCATTTCTCCACTATCAATCCTTTTAAATCGAGTAAACCCTGTATGTCCTCTGATGACCTGCACTGCATATTAATAAACGCCCGCTCGATGCCTAAGCATCAAATTGCAATCTGGGATTTGATAGACACCTTAGCACCAGATATTTGTTTCATTACTGAAACCTGGCTAAAGCCCCATACGACATCTGCTATTGCTCTGGGAGTGCCAGAGGGATACAAACTTCATAATTCAGACCGCCCTGAAAAAATAGGTGGCGGCATTGCCATTATCTATAAAGAGCACCTTAAACTGGATATTCTAGATAAGAAATGCTGCAAACAATTGGAAATTATGATTTACAGAATCACTTTCCCTAACAGAAAGACCAGTAAGGGAGCACTCATTTATCGTCCACCAGTAACATGTCCTAGTTTCTCCCTATCCCTCCTAGAAATACTTGGCCCACATATACGGGCCAAAGAGGATTTCCTACTTCTAGGGGATTTTAACATACATACTGATCAGCCTGAATTATCTGATACTAAGAGCCTGTCTACTGATCTGGCGACCATAGGCCTTACACAAAAAAACGAGGGTCCCACACATGAAGGCAGACACTGCATTGACCTGATATATACAAATTTTAACAACATATCTTGCAATAAACCGATACAACTAGATTGGACTGACCACTTTCTATTAGAGTTTAACATACTCAAAATCAACAAAGGTTCCAGCAAGATATCCCTACCCCCTATAACGCGCAGACAGTGGCATAAACTTACAATGGAGGCACTACAAAAGGTCTGGGAAAAACCCGACATCAAGGACACAGATGAAGTGGAGCACAGTCTAAAAACATTTCAGGATTCACTCACTGTAGCCATTGACAAAATTGCACCCCTGAAAGCATTTAGGCAATTCTCCGTGGCTAAACAGGAAAAATGGTACACAGAGGCTCTTAGAATGGAGAAGCAAGAATGTAGGAGGATAGAGAAGAGGTGGAGAAGAATCCACTCAGAGGAAAATAGGAAGGCCCACCGTGTAGCACAAACAAACTATTATAAACATGTTAAAGCCGCTCGTAAAAACAGCATAGCCCAACAGCTTACGGAAGCTGGCAATTCGCCTAAAGAGCTATATAGGATTCTTGAGACATTTGTCAAGCCTATGGCCTGTGTAAGCCCGGATGACTTCCCACAAAGTCTGTGTGAGGAAGTCTCCTTATATTTTGAAAACAAAATTGAATCCATCTACGGTAAGATCCTAGTGTCCCAAACAGAAAAAGGCACCCTGAATGCTCCTCTCCCCACTGAGAATACAAATTTTTCACTGACCACCTTTCCCCCTATTGATAGCAGAGAGCTTCAAATATTAATGACCAACGTAAAATCTGGGTCTCCGGAGGACCTTATTCCTGCCAAAACCCTAGTCACCCTGAGTACTTTGTTGGGCCCTCACATTCAAGACGTAATCAACCAGTCCTTAAAGAAGGGACACGTGCCAACCGAGTGGAAGAGAGCGGTGGTGAACCCCATCCGTAAGAATGCTGCTCTCCCCTGGACGGAGCTTTCCAACCTCCGGCCCATCTCCCTCCTACCCTATCTTAGTAAGCTTGCCGAGAAACACGTCAACGCGCACCTGTCCAATTACATCGAGGCAGCGGGCGGCCTAGACCACTCTCAATCTGGTTTTAGGCCAAACCATAGCACAGAATCAGCTCTCCTGTCAGTGACTGATAACATCAGGATGTCACTTGACGGGGGGAGCTCAGTGATTCTGGTGCTATTGGATTTGTCCGCTGCCTTCGACACGGTGTCGCATAAAATTCTTCTCGGCCGCTTGAGGGAGGTGGGAATAAGAGGGACCACCATGCCTTGGCTAGAAAGCTTTCTTGCGGACCATCAACAAGGTGTCAAATTAGGCTCCCACAAATCCATCTGTAGGGAGCTCACCAAGGGAGTGTCACAGGGCTCATGTTTAAGCCCCACGTTATTTAACGTGTACGTGGCCCCCTTGGCGGACATTATAAGATCTTACGGGTTCTCCCCAATCTCCTACGCTGATGACACCCAGTTGCTGTATCCCTTCCAAACCCTCACACCGACAGTTATACAATCTTTTCAAAATGGTATGAGAGCCGTGGCAGATTGGATGGCCCAGAACTTCCTCCAATGCAACGTGACCAAAACTGAAGTCATGTTGTTTGGAGGGGCCACCCTGCTATGGTCCCCCGACTGGTGGCCACTTGAGCTGGGACCCGTCCCCGTACCAAAACAGATTGTCAAAAACCTGGGAGTGCGCCTAGACCAAGCATTGATTTTAAAAGATCATGTCAATCAAGTTACTGGAACTTGTTTCCGAGTAATTGGGCTATTACGACGCATTTTCCCCTTCCTGCCTGACATCCACAGGAAGACGTTGGTACAAGCATTGGTCATCGGTCGGATAGATTACTGCAATGGACTCCTTATCTCTGCCAATCAAGAACAACTGGGCAGACTGCAGGTAGTACAAAACACCGCAGCTAGACTCATCTTGAATGTTTTTCCCCGAACTCCTTCACGCCCACTCCTCTCCCACCTCCACTGGCTCCCGGTGAGACAACGTGTCAACTTTAAAGTATGCTGTATAATGCATAAGTGTATTTATGGGCCTGGCCCTAAATACCTAAGAGACATATTCGTCCCCTACTCACCGGGACGTGTCTTGCGTTCCAGCAGCACTATGTTGCTGCAGGTGCCCAGAGTGACGAGAGTAAGACAGGGAGGACGGGCCCTCTCACTTAAAGGCCCCATGTTATGGAACTCTCTGCCTCCACAGCTGAGACACACCCCTAATCTCCTCTCCTTTAGAAAGAAATTAAAAACATACCTTTTTACACAAGATCAATAACTTCTTCTGTTATCTGTGCAGTCTCATATCTCAGGCTGTTTCCTAATGCCTTACCAGAAGCTACGCGCGGAGATACCCTTCGGGGCTGATTCAGGCGCGATACAAATTCATAAATAAAATAAATAAATAAATACCACAGGTCTTATCTGACCATAATCGCCTAGTTTTAAATATAGAAATGGGAGCAGTGAACCCCGATGTGAAAGTTTCGACCTTTGAAAGAGCATTGTTGCTTAACAAGGAATATTGTAGACATATGAGTGAATGGATACCAGGGTTTGTGGAGGATAATATGGGCAGTGCTGCAATCGATGTGATTTGGGACGCCCTGAAGGCATGGATCAGAGGAGAAACATTACAATTTTCAATACATTTCAACAAGGAGGCCAAACAAAAAATGGTGGCACTGCAGAGAAATCCGGGAGTAGCCGAGGAAGGACTGATAAGAGCTGTGCAGGAGGGACAGGAAATCAAAAGTGAACTAAGATGTGTGGCGATTGCCAAAAACTCTATCATTGATATTTTAACAGAAAAAGCAATAGCCAAGGCAACAACACATAGAGAAATTGCTTATGAATTAAGCAAGCAGATTGGTCATCAATTGTCAGTTCATACTAGACAACAAAATACAGCACATTTAATACGGGAAATTAATGATCCAGAGTATGGTCAAAAGACCGATTACAAAGCAATAAGAGCAGTATTCCAGCAGTATTATCAAAAACTATATGATGACACTGGTAAAGAAAAGGAAAAGATCGAGGGCTATCTAGATCAAATACCATCGTTAAGATTAGAGGTAGAGGATCAGGACAGTTTGGACTACATACCAAAATGATAGGAAATTTTGATCTCTATGAATAGCTTAGCTAAGGGGAAGGCGGCTGGAACAGACAGGATACTAGGAGAGTTTTATGCAAAATTTTCTGAGCAGCTAAAGAGAATAATCTGTGATTTACTTACACATATCTTTCATGGTGGGCGATCCCCAGGATGATGGTCCTTGGCCAAAATTGTGTTTTTTTTTATTTTTTAAAACAAGGCGCCTACTGAACTTGGGTCTTATTGCCCTATCACCATGATTAAAGGTGACTCAAAAATGTATTCTAAATTATTAGCTAGTCGATTGGCATTGGTTATTCATAAAATTGGATCTGATCTCCAGCATGGGTTCATCCCAGGGAGGGTTCGTACAGGCAGGCTAATTTCAGATAATATCAGAGTTAGACGGGGACACGTCAGGGATGCCCATTATCTCCACTGCTGTTTTCCCTAGCTATGGAACCCTTAGCAATGTTACTCCGGAGAGACGGTGAAGAGTGGGGGATACGGTTGGGAGACGGGCTACATGCCATTTCCCTATATGCAGTTGATCTGTTGTTGTATCTCCGGGACATCACAGTAATCCCGACGTCCATTGCTGATGTACTCAAATCCTTTGAGGAGAAGTCAGGACTCCGGGTCAATTGGGACAATTCAGGGATCTATCCATTCAGCGCTCACACAGCAGAGGTAGATGCCTCTCTCAATGGCACACCCCTCATATGGCACCCTACCACGTTCAGATACCTAGGCATCTTCATATATCGCTCACCTGAAGATTTAACTGCTCTAAAATTTTTCGAATCTCCCACTGTATGTCCCTTCTTAGATATTCCGTGACTTAGAGTGACTATACCGGGATTTAATATGGGATAAGGGAAGTCCACGTATCGCATTGTGGAAAATGTACGCTCCCACTATCCAGGGAGGGCTGTTGGTCCCCAGCATGGAACTGTATTATTTAGCTGCCCAGCTCCAATGGGCGCCAAAGTGGTTGAACGACATGTGTCTGGAAGATACGGCGACCATGCACCAGCCCATGTCCCATTGCCAGATTTGTCATCTGTTCCATCCCATCGCCAAACTCCCACGGCCACTGCAGATACATGTGGGTTTAGCCCTTAAATGCTATAAAAGAAGCGTATATGTCACCCACACGACACCTCCATACGTACCAATCCTACCACTGATGGGGACACCACGGGGAGACTGGGTACCACAGAGGCGGCTCTCGCGGCCTGGCACGTGGCAGGGCTCGAGACACTGGGTGACCTATATCGAGACGGTGCATTACTATCATTTGCGACGCTAGTCGTAGACAATGAGCTGCCAGCAGGCCAATTCTTGTTACATACCTCCCTCCTGAAAGCACTGTCAACTGCCTAGCTTCATGCACAAACACGGAAACGCCATTTTCATGGGAAGTATGCCTTTTAGGGCTGTACGCCAGATCGAAAAAGGATAAAATCACCTCGAAGTTTCGGGACCTGGGTCTCATCACTGAAAAACGTCTCATAACTAGACGTTGGCAGCGCCCATTCATTGTATGGGCTCAGGCGTAAAGTACAGCATTGCATTGAGATGAGATAGCTGGGCTTCGTAAGTTCCCCATTGCACAAGACTGGGACACGCTGCCAGTTTCCTTACAGACTGTCAATCTGACAGAACTTGATGCCGCCCATTAGCCAATCAATGCTAAACCCACCAGCCCCCCCCCCCCACTACTCAGCTAAGGGAAGTTGACGTGCCTCAGAATTTGCAGGGTGGGTTAATGCCGCTCCTCCTGGTCTGTTAGGGATAGCTCCACACACCTCCTCTGTCCTCAGACACAAGGGTCCTCTTTGTTGGTGGCTGCTTTGCCCTGTTATGGGCGCTGTGATAACTATTTATTGGGTGTAGGGATATGTGGAAGTGTTCTGACAATAAATCTTTGCATACAATCATGCACGGTTAACACTGTTTGTATCTGGTGGATGGCAGACATTATTTTGGTGTTTTAAGTTTCAGTTATGTTTAGAACATTTTGGAAAATGTGCTTTATTGGTACTCATTAGCGAGCGATATATACGTTCTATCATTATTTAAATGCTTTCTCCTATTAAACAGTGAACTAACGTTAAAACCCCACCGGCTAAGCCCTGGATGTACCTGGTGCGCACACACAATCTCCTGTTAAGACTGCTCAGATAAGATGTGTTATGGGTAAGCAGTAGATAGCAATGACATTAATTGGTAATCTACCATGTAGTTCAGCAGTGGAAAATAGCATACAGAAGCCCTCGTGCATATGTTCCAGTATGATATAAATGTCTGTACTAAGGAATAGCATATATGTGTCAATTCTATATTGTTGTGATGTTTACAGCTATTCTGCACATGTGATTTGCATTTCTGATATCCACATCTAAAACTTTTCATATGGATCTGCAATGACAGCCATGTTAAAAAAATAAAATACCAATAAAAATATTTAAACAAAAAAAAAATGGGTTCATCCCATGGAGGTCCACCACCGACCATGTCCAAAGAGTGATTACATTGTTTGATATTACTGATGTTACAGGAGACCCTATGGTACTCATCTTATTGGACACTGAAAAAGTCTTTGACAGGGTCTCCTGGAAATATGTATGGACAGCTATGTCAAGAAGTGGCATTAGGGAGCGTTTTATTAGAACGGTCCAAATGCTATACACTGAACCATAACCCATACTTATGGTAAAAGGGACGGTATCAGAGAAGATAGCCATTACCAGAGGGACTAGACAGGGGAGCCCATCTTCCCCCTTTCTATTTGCGGTGTTCATTGACCCTTTCATCTGCAGACTTGAGAATAATGCATTAATACTACCAATATGGTCACAGAATTGGCGTACAAAAACATTGGCATATGCGGATAACATTGCTCTAGTCTCTTCCGATCCTGACACCGCGATATAGGTGATAGAAGAAGAGGCCAAAATCTTTGCAGAAGTATCAGGTTATAAGCTGAACCAAGATAAAACCCAGATACTACTTAACCACAAAATCAGGATGAGAGATAACTAAGTAGTGGAAAAAGCTATTTATCTGGGTGTTAGCTTAACATCCAAACTGAATAGTCTACTTAATAACAATATAGAACCATTAATACAACATCCGATCTAGATCTTGCTAGGTTAAATAATTTGCAACTGTCCATTGGGGGCAGGTGTAACGTGATAAAAACTGCTCTTTTTACCGACATTTTTATATTTCTTTAGGACGATATGTTTAGAGTTTAATCCTCAATGGTTTAAGACAATAGAAAGTATGTTTTCCCAGTTTATATGGGAATATATGAGACCACAGAGAGCATCGAGATTCATTACCTTGCCAAAAGACAGAGGTAGTTTGGCCCTTCCCAATTTTAAACTTTACTATTGGTCTACTACATTAAGGTACAGCATTGAACTATTATCGACAAATACAGACAACAGGACAAATGCTAGTATTCCAACACTGCGGGAACTTATATTGGGTGAAGAAACTAGAGGGTGGCTTTGGCGGCAATTACATGATAGCTATTTCAAGAAAGTCAGTTTTAAAATTCTTTTCGGCATTCATAAAGTTTGGAATAATGCACGTAACTTGTTGGGAATTGGTAGGTTATCCTGCTATGCACCATTAATTAATAATCACAATCTACCAGAGATCTTTACGGATCATGCAGCTTAGTTGTTTTTATTCAACTCTAGGGCTGAAGTCTTTTGACAAATTAAAAAAAGATTTTACCCTAGACCATAGGGATTTTTTAAATTTCTCCAGGGTAGGAATTTTCAGTGGAGAAAGGGGGGGTGGAGGATCCAAATCTGAAAGAGTCCAAATCATGGAAATCCTAATCAAAAATAGAACGGTAGCTATTGGAGAAGTTTACGAATGCATGAATGCCTTTTGCCAGATGATATGGATAAATGCTTTTTAAAATGGCAGGCTTAATTGGGGGTTTCAGCTGAAACTTTTTACTGTTCTAATAAATTATCTCAGTCTCTTCTAATGACCACCAGACTACAAGCACAATACTACAAGACTTGTTTTTCGTTATATTACACGCCAAGTAAGATAGCCAAGTGGGGGTCTGGTAAAGGAACAGTATGCCCACTCTGTCCTGTGTATGAGGCCGATATTGTGCATATGTTTGCATTATTTAATACATTACAGGAGTTAATCACTGATATATCAGGCTTTTTATCAGAGATTCTAAATACAAGAATAGAAATGTCAGTTGAAGAAATTATTTTATGTATAGCTGGAGTAAGTTGACCAAAGAACATGCAAGGATTGATCTTTGTGTCAATGGCCATTCTAAGGATATGTATAGCATCAGCTTGGTTGGATCCAAGCCTGCCGGTGTTTCAACAATTGCAAAAAACACAGTTGATGGACAGAATGTAGAACAATGTCATACATTCACCCCAGTACAAGGATCTGGGCCTAAATCCATCGTTTTTTTGCACTCCACACCACCCTGGGTTAGACACTGGCTATATGCAAATCAGCTCTGACCCTGTGCCTCATGGGAACAGTCCAGTCCAAACTACCAAGCAATGTCTTTCCCAGACCGGAATCAAGCATCCAAGGACCGGTTTCTGGCTATCAGCCTTCATCAGCCTGGATAGCTTGACTCCAGTGGTGTGGAGAGCCTGGGACTCACGTCTGAGCATCCCCAGCACACTCGGGGTGAAAATTGCAAAAAACGCAGTTGATGGACAGAATGTAGAACAATGTCATACATTCACCCCAGTACAAGGATCTGGGCCAAAATCCATCATTTTTTTGCACTCCACAACACCCTGGGTTAGACACTGGCTATATGCAAATCAGCTCTGACCCTGTGCCTCATGGGAAAAGTCCAGTCCGAACTACCAAGCCATGTCTTTCCCAGACCGGAATCAAGCATCCAAGGACCGGTTTCTGGCTATCAGCCTTCATCAGCCTGGATAGCTTGACTCCAGTGGTGTGGAGAGCCTGGGACTCACGTCTGAGCATCCCCAGCACACTCGGGGTGAAAATTGCAAAAAACGCAGTTGATGGACAGACTGTAGAACAATGTCATACATTCACCCCAGTACAAGGATCTGGGCCTAAATCCATCTGTTTTTTTTGCACTCCACAACACCCTGGGTTAGACACTGGCTATATGCAAATCAGCTCTGACCCTGTGCCTCATGGGAACAGTCCAGTCCGAACTACCAAGCCATGTCTTTCCCAGACCGGAATCAAGCATCCAAGGACCGGTTTCTGGCTATCAGCCTTCATCAGCCTGGATAGCTTGACTCCAGTGGTGTGGAGAGCCTGGGACTCACGTCTGAGCATCCCCAGCACACTCGGGGTGAAAATTGCGAAAAACACAGTTGATGGACAGAATGTAGAACAATGTCATACATTCACCCCAGTACAAGGATCTGGGCCTAAATCCATCGTTTTTTTTCACTCCACACCACCCTGGGTTAGACACTGGCTATATGCAAATCAGCTCTGACCCTGTGCCTCATGGGAACAGTCCAGTCCGAACTGCCAAGCCATGTCTTTCCCAGACCGGAATCAAGCATCCAAGGACCGGTTTCTGGCTATCAGCCTTCATCAGCCTGGATAGCTTGACTCCAGTGGTGTGGAGAGCCTGGGACTCACGTCTGAGCATCCTCAGCACACTCGGGGTGAAAATTGCAAAAAACACAGTGGATGGACAGAATGTAGAACAATGTCATACATTCAGCCCAGTACAAGGATCTGGGCCTAAATCCATCGTTTTTTTGCACTCCACACCACCCTGGGTTAGACACTGGCTATATGCAAATCAGCTCTGACCCTGTGCCTCATGGGAACAGTCCAGTCCGAACTACCAAGCCATGTCTTTCCCAGACCGGAATCAAGCATCCAAGGACCGGTTTCTGGCTATCAGCCTTCATCAGCCTGGATAGCTTGACTCCAGTGGTGTGGAGAGCCTGGGACTCACGTCTGAGCATCCCCAGCACACTCAGGGTTTCAACAATGGCACGCCCGATTATTGGTGACATGGAGCTTAGAAGTAGCTATATAGAAAAGAAAGGGGCATAGCAAACGCAAATGGGGGTTGAAAATATTGGATCATCTAATAAAGTGGATGCAAAGCCATAGTGGGACAAGCTAGATCCCCGCCTGTTTATTGTATATAATGGTGAAAACCAAACATAAAATAACTACTTTCTTAATGTATATATCACGGTGGATAATGTTATACCAGATGAATTAAATATTTGCTATTACAATACTAATGAAGTTTGTAACAAAGTTATGCTTATTCGTAATTGTCTAAGAAGGGTGGGGGCGTGGGCAGGGGGTGGCTTTCGAATGGCATAAAAACAATAAATAATATTTTTTTTTAAAGGAAGTTTTGAATAAAGACAGTTTCTGTGAAAGTTCATAGGACAGATAAAGAGACAGTCACAAGATAGATGCTGCATGAAAAAAACTTGACTGGATAATAAATGCTGATGCTTTGCAAAACAATAGACCAAGTAATTGGTGAACGTGCACTATACAAAAACCTCATTACAATACATTCCGAACTGTGCATCAATGCAAAATCTAAGGGTGTGTCAAAATTATGTAATTTGCTTTCATATAACCACACAATATTTTGGGCAAATTATATGAAATGATGCATAATTAAGTGAAATGCAAAGCCATCATTTAGCACTATATTTTAGTGGGGAGTGCATCCTTATTTCAATATTTGAACAGGGATGCATTTCACAGTGCAGCATACAAAAACAAACACCCCAGCCAACTGAGCTCTAGCTGTAACGATGAGGTTTAAGATTTGTTTAAGGTTATGCTTTGGGGTGAAGTTAGGGTTACATTTGGGGTGTGGTGAGAAATTGTTTATGGATTAGCAGTGGGGTGGGTTTGGGGTTGGGTTTAGAGTTAGTGTAAGAGTCTCTGGTGGGTTTAGGGTTAGAGAGAGTTAGGGTGAAGTAGTGGAGTTGATAGGGATTAGAAGTTATGGGGAAGAAATAAGATGGGGTTAGTGTAAGGGTTAAACTGTGGTCAGAGGGCCTACGATTCAAATTCCAACTTTTTACCCCTATATTTTTGTCTTTCAAAATGAAATAAATTTTATTCATGAAATTTTACTACCACTTTCATGAGTCTACATTGTTGGTCTGAGCTGTTCCACAAACAATCAGGATCCCCTCCTGGGGATGCCATATACTAACACCATGTAGCTTTGCAGTGCATTGTAGAAGGTCTGGAATGGCACTAATCATAAACAAGCATTGGCATATGTCTAGCCTTTTCAAATGCTATTGTTTTTACGTCTTTATTGCAGGCATAGGCCACACAATTAAAAGAGAAAGCCTCCATCGAACCATAATGACGTTATCCCTGCAAAACAAATGTTAAATGTTAAAACTAAAAAACATTTACCAATGCAGCTGTTTTACTAGTGATGCTATTTAAACAAGCCTTTCAGTTGTGCAATGCATTAATTACTATTATTTGTGAAGGAGTCAAAAATAAATCGCCACCTAACCAAGCATTCAAATACTCAGGAGCCATAGTTATTCAGTTTCTTACCAGTAATTGCATTACTCTGAGTACGTTTTTACCATAATTAATTATATAATGAGGCATCAGCACCTTACAGACACATCCAGATCTGAAGTAGAAAAGCCCATCGCCTCTCGCAATGTCCTGTTTTAATTGGCACAAGCCCCCTAAATAATACAGTTGGCTTGGTCGTAACAGGGCGAGAGGCAGTGGTTTATTAATGATCATGAAAATATACTCAGAGTAATGTAATTATCGGTAAGTAATTGAAACATTATCTCCTCCTACTTTTCCCCCAGTAATTAATTACATAGTGAGAAATAGCAAGATATAACATTGACAAGGACAACGGGCAGTACATGCACCACTTAGTTTGCTTTATTATGGAACCAAACCCTCTAGTACTTCATAGAAGACAGCACTTTTGACCCCAAAACCTCCTGCAGGTCAAGTTCCTGATTCGCTCTGTAATGCCGCACAAACAAAGAGGGTGTAGCCCAGGTTGCAGCCCTTTAAATTTCAATCAAAGATACTGTCTGTGCCTCTGCAATGTCTCTGGTGGATCTACCGGTCAACCCTGCTGGACATGGAGTTCCTGCCTCCCTATATACCAATTATATCAGATATGTGATCAAACATACTCAGAGTCTGATTGGCAGGTTTAGATCCTTTCCTAGAAGGCCCAAAATTAACAAACAATGAAGAAGTAATCCTGAACTCATAAACCCTATCCAGATAAATCATTTAACATCCAAAAAATGTAACTCCACCCCCTCAGGGGACGAAGGATTTAACACCTACAAAATAACCTCCTGCTCTCAGTAAAACACTGAATTTACCTTGGGTTTGAAAGAAGACCACGGACGTAAAATAACCCTGTCCTCGAATACCCTTGAGAAGGGATGCCTTATTGATAAGGAACCCAATTCCACTTACCTCCTCCCTGATGCAATTTCAACCAGGAAGAACGTTTTCAAAGGTAAGGAACCTTAAAACCACTCTCTCAACAGGTTTAAAGGGACACGTCTGAAACACGGTTCCATGTTTAAATATCGAAAACAAAAATATAGTCAACAAAAATATCTATGTAAAAATATCGATTACAAAAATATCGACTCCCTATACTTAAACAGGTAAGTACAATAATATCGACTCAAAAATATCGATGTAAAAAATAACAACTTAAATTAAATTAATTAAATAATATTATTATTATTAACAAATTAAATTAAATGTAATATATATTTTAACTAATTATAACAAATAAACTTAGTTTAATAAATATAAACACAAAAAAGTGTATATATACATATATTTACTTAAATACATTTTATTAACTATTATCTTTATTTAATTCATAAACTTTATTAATTATATAAAAATAACATAAACACATATATAAATAATTTAAAATAAAATAAAATATTCTATATTTAATTAACACATTAAACTATTAAAAAAATTATAATACATACATTTAGGGGTCGATTCTGATTAGGTAAAATCTCCTACGAATCACCGTACGGAGCATTTTTCCCGTACGAATCGTACACCTTCAACGTCCCCGTACGTACGATGAGGTACGATCCGAACCCAAAGCAGATCTCCGTACGAATCATACGAAAGATCATATGACTTAAAAATACATACAAATCGCATTCGGAACACGCAGTACGCGACGTCCGTACGGATTGAAGCAGCTTTTTACGAACCAGCAAGTACGATTCGTTACGACAACACTCCGTACGACTCTTTTTCAACAGGAGTTTAAAATGCCCGTAAAAGCAGATTTCGTCTCGAACCGCATGCGAAACGGACCCCCCGGGCACGCGAATACACCCCATGATTGCAGGGGTACGGTGCGTAGGGGTATGGTACATAGGTGTACGGTGCATAGGTGTACGGTGCATAGGGGTACAGAGCATAGTGGTACGGTGCGTACCCCCATGATTGCAGGGGTATGGTGCGTATGTGAATGTGTGGCTTGCCGTACAAATTGCTCATATGACGTTTTCTGTACGAATTGCGTTCTCGGTCCCCGGTCCGGATCGTACTTGTCGGGTCGTACAGCATGTTTACGATTCATACGGTTCACCGTGAGGGTCCTGTATCGTACGGGTTTTCCCTTGCTTTTCATATGGTTCACACACATTCGTACGTATTCTTTTCCTATGGATCGTACTACGCGATTCGGACGGATTCATACGGAAACGGCTACGAATTCGAATCGTCGTACAGATTTGTTTCCCGAATCGGAATCGATCCATTAGTGGCATTAGGGAGCTAAAAACATTAATAGTTAAAACATTGGATGCCGGGAGGGTAAAAATGACTATTCCCACTCCAGATAGTGCAACAGTAGGGAAAGCGCTGGATAGCGTAGGCGTAAAAATTACTATTGCCACTCCAGTAAGTGCAACAGTAGGAAAAGCGCTGGATAGCTTACGGGTAAAATTTACTATTCCCACTCCAGTGAATGGAACAGTAGGGAAAACGCTGGATAGCGGAGGGGTAACATTTACTATTCCCACTCTAGTGGGTGCAACAGTAGGGAAAGCGCTGGATAGCGTAGGGGTAAAAATTACTATTCCCACTCCAGTGAGTGCAGTGGCGGTTCGTCCATTGGGGGCGTTGGGGCGTTGCCCCACTAGCCATGGACGACCGTCACTGTCACTGACACTGCGCATACCAAAAAGTAAAATTACAAGTGCAGCGCACAATACCGACACTGCCGACAGTCATAATGATTTGAGGTTGGTTGGAGTCACTAACTATAGTGATGTCATAGCAGAAGGGTGTGGGGGGCGGGCCTGCGGCAGTGAGTGGCAGGCTGGCAGATAGCAGCGTGGCAGCAGCAGTGTGTGCGCATTTAGGACAAGTCATTTTTATGACTCGCCCACGCATGCGTACATACGCAGTAGCCCCTTCCCTCCTCCTCCTCCCCTAGCGCTCGCACAGGCAGAGACCCGGGGGAGCCGGGTCTCATTATGGGCAGTATTAGCCATGCTCTTTAACCAATACTGGCGTAGTGGCGATGTTAATGCTGCACCAGGATTGGCTGAGTTACCGCGCACGAGGAGATGGCACTGGTGCCGCCGCGCGTGCCCTAGAATTGAAACTAGGCCCACCACGGGCACGAGGAGCACTGCACAGAAACCCGCATCTCCAGCATTGGGTGTCCCACAGGGTCAGCGAGGCCCGGAAGATTGCTGCGAGAGTGAGCAGCTCATGAAAGCTGCCCTGCAAGACCAGAACAGTCTGAGGATGCCACCAGGATGAGTGACAGGGCACGGCAAGCCCCGATGTGGCACTTAGAAGTTAACAACAAAAAAAAGAAAGCCAAACTGTACTCCCCGCCTAAACTCTCTGAGTACCGGTAGAGCTGGGTGATGAGATCCTAGTCTCCTGCTTTATAATGAGGGCGGGAGCTGTTAAGGAAAGCTGAGACTGGATGAGAGAGAGCTGTATGCCCCCTGGGGTCCACCACGGAGATGTTCTACTCGGGCATGCTGTCAGACTCGGGGAGGAAGGAGGCCGAGATCAGGGAGCAACAGAGGAGGATAAAGAAGTTGGTGCAGTTCATGCACAATGACTCAGCAGACCTGCTGCCTTTGGACGGGCTGAAGAAACTGGGGACGTCAAAGGACACTGTGAGCATTTACTAATTACATCCCTCCCTCACCCTTACTTTCACTTAGGAACATCTCAATATATATAAATGTTGTGACTGGAGTGGGGAAAGGACACCTTGAACATTACGTGTTCAAGGTGCGTGAGCACGTAATGATTATTTATACAGAGAGAGAAGAGGTAGTAGCATCCTATATGAAATGGAGGGAAATTACTCTTTCATTCGTTTTGTCCTCTTCCCCCGATTCTCTTTAGTGAGAGATTTACAACAGAACAGCAGCCCTTAACCCTAGAGGGAAGTATGACATGATTATTATATGTTTTAATTATAGTACTGCTGTGTCGAAGTTTTATAGATTAAGCTTTTGTTTTTTATAATTTTGTGAAGTGTCACCATCCATCCATGTCGCAGCATAGCACTCAATTACGAATCTTTTACTTGCTTTGTGGGACACCGCATTATCGCATCAGTTTATTGAAATGCAGCCTAATCTCAACTATACTAATGTATTCTTATTTACACATGAGTTTAATGAAGCATCACTCGACTTCCAGGTGGCTTGACAGTACAAGGCAGCAAATTCGACATTCCAGTGCTTTGAGTCTCGGCCACATGGCATATTTTTCCAGAGAATTTGTACAAAGTCCATAGGGGAAAACGGAAATGCTAATTTGTGACTATTAATGAACATCTCTAAAATGAGTTCCCACATTTTAGAATTAGCCTGGGTGAGTGATGTCTGTGACAGTGCAGGCTTTGAGCATTGTGCCTGTGAGAGTCCAAGGTGAGTGATGTCTGTGTGAGTGCAGGGTGAGCAGTGTGCCTGTGTGAGTCCTGGGTGTGTGATGTCTGTGTGAGTGCAGGTTGAGCAGTGTGCCTGTGTGAGTCCTGGGTGAGTGATATCTGTGACAGTGCAGGGTGAGTGATGGTCTGTGTGATTGCAGGTTGAGCAGTGTGCCTGTGTGAGTCCAGTGTATGTGATGTCTGTGTGAGTCCAGGGTGAGTGATGTCTGTGAGAGTGCAGGGTGAGCAGTGTGCCTGTGTGAGTTCTGGGTGAGTGATGTCTGTGACAGTGCAGGGTGAGTGATGTCTGTGTGAGTGCAGGTTGAGTAGTGTGCCTGTGTGAGTCCAGGGTATGTGATGTCTGTGTGAGTCCAGGGTGAGTGATGTCTGTGAGAGTGCAGGGTGAGCAGTGTGCCTGTGTGAGTCCAGGGTGAGTGATGTCTGTGTGAGTGCAGGGTGAGCAATGTGCCTGTGTGAGACCAGGGTTAGTGATGTCTGTGTGAGTGCAGGGTGAGCAGGGTGCCTGTGTGAGGCCAGGGTGAGTGACGTCTGTATGAGTGCAGGTTGAGCAGTGTGCCTGTGTGAGTCCAGAGTGAGTGATGTGGATGGGTGAATGCTGGCTTAGTGATGTGTCAGAGAAGGGTGAGTAATGGGTCTGTGAGTGCAGGGTGACTGTGCCTATATGAAAGCAGGGAGAGAGATGTATCTGTGCAAGTGCAAAGAGACTTGTCTGGCTACTCCCAGAGATGTATTCGCCAAGCCACCTCTTTCTCAAATGTGCTTGAAAATGCACCATTTGCCCACTTTTTTCAAAATGTTCTCGTAGGAGAACCCCCTGAACTCCCCATAGGTGGTTCGGCCTCACTCGCTGCACTCGCTCGCCACAGTGCAGTATTTACGCCCCACCACTTTCAAATGTCACCAGCCACCACTGAGTGAGTGCAACAGTAGGGAAAGCGCTGGATAGCGTTGGGGTAAAAATGACTATTCCCTCTCCAGTGAGTGCAACAGTAGGGAAAGCGCTGGATAGTGGAGGGGTAAAAATTACTATTCCCACTCCAGAGAGTGCAACAGTAGGGAAAGCGCTGTATAGCGTAGGGGTAAAAATTACTATTCCCCCTCCAGTGAGTGCAACAGTAGGGAAAGCGCGGGATCCCAAAACAATAAAAAATAAAACTATCAACATTGTTATTACATTTAATTTCCAATTTTAACATAATTAATATATAAATGTAAATATATTATTAACAAAGATAATACAAAATTATTATTTACACCTTATTTAGCACTATAACATCCACAATGCACACCTAAAATTAATTACACAATTACATTTAACATTTACTAATTAATTGATTAAAAATAATGTATTATTTATTAATTAATCAATACAAAATTAATTAATTACCAGCCTTCACACCATTTACACATATAAACACCACAACACACACCTAAAATTAATTACACAATTACATTTCATATTTACTAATTAATTAATGAAATTAACGTATTGTTATTTAATAATTAATCAATAAAAAATGAATTACTTACCAGCTTCACACCATTTACACATATAAACACCACAACACACACCTAAAATTAATTACACAATTACAATTAATAATTACTAAATAATTCATAGTAATTCATTTTAAAATATTTAATAATTAATCAATAAAAAATTAATTACTTACCACCCTTCAGACCATTTACACATATAAACACCACAACACACACCTAAAATTAATTAAACAATTAACATAATTAAGTATTAATTGACTAATTGAAATTAATTAACAACTAATTATTAAACTATTATTAATTATTAAATTAACACATTAATTAATCAATTCATTTATATAATTAAATTACTTCCCACCTTATTCCCCTATAAACCCACAACCCGCTACGGAACTAATAACGCAAAATTAAACTTAAAATAACTTAATAACTAGAAAAATTCTAAAACATATATTAAAATGACAAACAATTCTTATTAAAAACACTAAAATATATAACATTATTAATACATCCATATTTTTGTTAACTATTTTTTTTGTAAACGATATTTATTACAACTATATTTTTGTAATCGATATTACTTACCTGTCAGTGGATATTCTTGTCAACTATATTTTTGTTGTCGATATTTCTTCCAAACAATATTTCTGCGGCGATATTAATGTCCCAGGATATTTCTCCGTCGATATTCCTGCTCTGCACTCTGCAACAAACCCATGACCAAAGAAAGATCTCAAAATGAGTAACCCAGACTAGGCAGAGGCCTAACATTGAGAATCCCCTTAACAAGATTTTAGATGACCCCATCTGTATCTTGTACATTATCCCAAAACATCCAAAAATCCCTAATGGCTGTCTACTAGATCTTAAGCATGAACCCTTTAATCCTAGTGCCAAACCATCCTGCAAGAAATCCAGCACCTTCACCAGCTCAGCAGACTGTGAAGCTAAGTGCTTAGGTGCACACCATTTCTGAAAACTATCCCAATGTCTTGAATAGGAAGGAAGTGTGGAACCTCTCCTGGATGCTTGAAAGGAGAAAATCACCTTCTCCAAAACCCCCTTTCAATCTCCAAGTCCACATCTTGATGGTTCTCAATGACTTGATCTGTAGGCAAGGAAATGTGAGGGGAGATAGCAATACCGGAAGAGGGAACTCCTTGATATTCATCATGGTCATTATCAGATCATACCAGGTGAAACGGGCCATGCTAGAGCCACCAATTTCACCACAGAGGTCTCCCACCTCAACCTGTTCAAAGCCTCAGAAGTAGAGGAAAAGGCATGAAGGCATAAAGGACCCCCCTTCAATCAAAAACAAGACAGGGTATCCATTGTCCAAGCCATCTCCACACTCGCCCTTGAACATACTAGGGGAAGAAGGGCATTCTGTCCTGAAGCTAACAATTCCACTATTGGATTCCTGTATGCCTAACAAATTCTGAGTAATTCCTGCTTGATCAGACAAAAGTCCTGAGAAGAAGGAATTTCCTTCCTCAATTTGTCTACTTTGACATTCAGTTTTCCCCTAAATATAAATTGCTCTCAACTCATCTATGTGGTCCTATGCCCACAGAAATATCTGAATGGAGATCCTGGGAAATGCATGCGATCTTACACCCCCAGTTTGTTGAGGTAGGACTTAGCCATGTTGTTGTCTGTCTGTACCAGAATGCTCTTGCCCCTCAACAGGAAGGAAATGTGAGCAGTGCTTGATGAATCACCTCTAGCTCCCACTAGTTGGAGGACCTAAACTGCTGGACCTGCTGTGCACCAATCCTAGCTCTCCATCCCACCAAGTTGGCATTGGTTGTCCAGATGATCGGTGTCTGGGATGTTAAGCTGATTCCTTTTTTGTTGTGTGAATATTCCATCCACCCAGAAAACTCCTCTCTCATGATAGTTGTCATAGGAATCCTTAAGGTTAAATCCTGAGATACAAGGGACCAATGTCCTGTTTGGATGGAACTCGGCCCAAGGCACCAGAAAATAGTTGCAGTAAGATCACCCAGCAATTGTGACCACATGAGCCACTGTGGTTTTCAGGGAGGAAGGAAGACATCAAACAGTCATCTAGGTATAAAACAAAGGGCGATGCCCTGATGCCACCAAAGGAGCCAGGACGTTGGTAAAGACTTTAGGTGCTGATTTCAGACCAAAGGTAGCAGCCAAAACTGGAAGTGCAATGGCCCTACTGAGAACTGCAGAAATCTTTGGTGACGTCTGTAAATGGGGACGTGAATATAGGCATCCTAAAGATAGATAGTGGAGAGAAAGTTGCCTTTTGACATGAAACTAATAACTTGCTGCAAGAAGATCATTTTGAAATGGATGGTCTTTACCCATTGGTTCACTCCTCTTAGGTCCAGAACTAGCCTGTACTCTCCATTTGCCTTTTGCACCAGAAACAGACTAGAGTAAGCTCCCGTGCCCCTTTGTGGTTTAGGAACCTTCACGATTGTCCTTTTTTCTAAGAGGGCTAGGACTGAATCTGAAGAAGTATTCTGCATATTTCTTACTCTGGAAGACCCAGCTTTCATTTTCTTCGTCTTTGGCTTGTCAGCCAATGACTTAGATACCACCACCACGAACATGGACTGGACCTGGGTCTCAGTCAAATAAGCAGGAGTTGCAGGGGACTATTCTCTGGGTTATTTTTCAAATCTCTGAGCCCCTGACAGACAATTAATAAAACTATGCCCTTCCAGCAATGAAGGCATTGGTGTAGAAGTACCAAATCAGCACACACATCTATTTTCCATTATACTCAGAGCTACTGCAGCCCCACAATCGCTAGGCTCAATGAGACCCAACAGTTTTAGATAAAATCTTGAATCTCAGACATGAGCCGCCCCACAATACTTCATGTGATATTTATAATTAGGAAGTGTCTCCACTCTACTAAACAGCTCAGGAGATGACTCCCTTTAACTTCAGTTACTAACGACCAACCAGCATCACCACAATGAGCCGCTCCTCCTTTCTGAAGCCAGCACGTCCTATATGGGTGCTCAGCTGCCTCTGAGCTGGTTGTGTGCAGCGCTTCCTGATTCCCCTGGGGCAAACAGAGAAACAAAAGCACACTGGAAAATTCCTTCGGCGTGCTTGCAGCAACTCCCCTGGAGGCCAAGTTTCCAGCGCCTCCCCCTCAGGTGCTCCGTAGCCTGGTAGTGTGTCCTCCTAGTTTAGCCCCAGGGGCTCAGCGCCAGACCAACTCTGCTCAGCATGCTGCACAGAGTGTGAGACCTGGGCCAGCAGTATCCCGCTGGGTCCCCATATCAGTAAAGGTCAGTTACATTCTCAAAACTCGAATACTGTAGCTGCAACTGAGTCGCGAACTCCTGTGTGTCTTCAACAGACAATTAAAACAGGAGGCAGCCTCTCTATGTCATTAATTATGGGGGAAAACGTAGGAGGAAATAATGTTATAATGTCACTTTAACACTTAGGGGCACATGCATCAATGTAGGCTTTTGCGATTCCTTAATTACAATTTCTAAGGAATCGCATTTAGGGAATTGCAAAAGCCTATGCATGTAGGAATAGCTATAAAATTAGCGATTCACAAACATTCCTTAATTGCGACTCGTAAATTGAGAGTTGCAATTAAAGAATGCCTTCCCATTCATTCCTATGGGTCTACAGGCCCATAGGTATGTATGGGAAATTGCATGCGCAATTTGCTGGTACCCAATAGGTACTCGTAAATTGTGCATGCAATTTGAAGGGTGCGAGGTTGTCAAAAGGACACCCCTGAAATTGATCTGTGCACACATGTTGCGCACACACACATGCCCCAAGGGCATGTGTGTGTGTGTAACCTACAACTTTGAAAAATGCACTTTAGTGCATTTTTCAAAGTTTTTGCTAATTTTGCTAATTTTGCAAAGTTTTTGCACATTTTTGCGACCCCTATTAGCAAAATCGCTATTTGTGATTTCATCATGCATTGCATTTAAGGAATCGCAATTTGCGATTCCTTAAATGCAATTGCAATTTAAAAAATTGCAATAAATTGTGATTTCTTAAACTCTGAGACCTTGAAGTTTGATGCATTGCAGAAGCCCTTTTTGCGAGCGCAAACGGACAATTTTTGCCAATCGCACTGTTTGCGCTCGCAAAAAAGGTTGATGCATGTCCCTGTTTGGGCCTTATTACGATGGCTCATCACTGCAGGAGTGGGACCGCCAAACAAGTAGTTGGAGGTCCCACTCTCCAGATTAGGATGTGACCGCTGTATAGACGGTCGCAAACATCCCTTTTTATATTGCGGCTTGTGCTGTAGCCCAATTCATAATGGAAAAAGGAATGTTTATAAACACCCATCCACCATGTCTCTGGCACCATGTGCAAGGATCTATGGGGGGCCATTACATGCACCCCGGTGTGGTGGCCTACAGGGGAAGGGGGCCCTATTAGGGGCACCTAAAGTCCATTTCCGACAGCCTTTTCCACAGTGGGACCATCATGAAAAGGCTGTCAAAAACTGACATCATAATCCCCACGATGGTGCCTCAGCAGGCACTGCATCCATTGTGGGGATCAGAGTCCAATCGCCTCCCTAACTGGCTCCTTGCACTTGTCGGAGGCAGCGGTCCTTCCCCCTCAACCAATGCACTCCTACCTCCGGTATCATAATCAGGCAGTCGGACCGCTGCCCTAGATGTCGGGTGGACCACTACCGACGGCCTGTCAGTGGCGGTACGCCTGACATCGTAATAAGGCCCTTTATGACATAAACTTTAAAACAGGCTGCAGGCAAAATAAATAGCTGTTATCCTAACTTAATATAAAAAAACATGAATAAAATAAAAAAGGATACTATGAACCAGCATTGCAAGTGAAGAGAAAGGAACTATTTGTGTAGTTAGTCAAAGTGAAGGTAACCAATGGGTAAGATGGGGTAGTCTATTAACCTAAGCTGTATGTTGTGGTGGTCTGAATCAAAATGTGAATAACAATATAACAGACCAATAGATGAAGCCTGTTGAACATACGACCCTCTGTGTATGTATGTGTGTATATTATTATCATTATTATTATTATTTACGAGAAAGCTCAGGCTATTAAGGAGGAAGAGGGTAAAAAACCACACTCATTGCTTTCCATTAAAACAGGTACGAACAACGGGACAGAAAATCGTGGTGACCAGGGAAAGTGAGGACAGGGACCAAAGATACATTCAACTTCCCACACATGGACATCAGATAAAAGGTCATGAGTCATGACACCACCTCTTAGCACAATCAAAACGAAATCCCACACCCTACAGATGAAACTGATCACACACTGGTCAGCTGCCCTTCCTCCACCCCACACCTCCCTCTCCGCTGGAAAAATTCTCAATGGAAACTTTTGAATGGTAGAGGTTTGCATAGTTCAGTGCATTCATTTACCGATTTGTTGAATATTTGGATGTGTGCATCAACAATTCATTTGACAGCAATGACCAGGTGAGAACATACTTCAAGGCAGCTCTAGCCATTTGTAATAAACAAACTGAGCTCACGGAGCTTACCTTTCACAGAGACAATTCATTAACCAGAAAGTTGGTGCTATTTAAGGAAGGCTTTTTTTTTACTTTTGAATTACTTCCTCTAGAGCCATCTACTGTCAGTGATCCCATCAATTTGTCCATCCGTTTCGCTATAAAAGTTCCCAATGGGAGAAACTGATAGGACACACTCACCAATTAAATGCCTGCACGCCTGAACCTTTCTATTTTTTTTTTATTTAAACTTGGATAATAGCCGAAGACCCATTTCCCTAGGTAGGTGTTAGACCTCGGAAGCAGTGAAACGGAACTGTTGTCTTATTTCTACAGTTTCGAGTGGAGTCATTGGGCTTACCATTACGGATAACAAAGAGCGCCGGTTCTGCAGGAGGAAGGCCTCGGTGGATCGCCTCTGAGAAGGCCGCTGTCTGCTCTTCATCAACTTAACGACGGCGCTTTTGGACTTCCACAGCGAGCCCTGTCAGAACAGCAAGGGCCGCAGAGCATTTTTGAATCAGATAAATCAGAGCATAAATTGCTTTTGAAATCTCCTCTTCCGAAAAGATGCGAGGGGGGGGCGGGGTGGGCGAGAGGGGGCTCAGATTCACGAGATGAAATAGAGCGCCGCACCGTGCCTTTCCTGGCACCTCCGCCGTCCGCGGGCGCCCCTTGAATCCATCACGCGGTGGCGGCTTCGCAGTTTCATGATGAAGCAGCGTCTCGCTGCAGCACAGGACAGTTCAGCTCGGATATTACTGTGGAATAAAGCAAATTATTGCTAGTAGCCCTGCGGTGTCTGCACCGGCGTTGTTTATCTTTGGACGGCACTGGAACGCGGTGGAAAGGCGAAGGCTCTGGAACGGCTGACAACCTGCAAGAGAAGTTATCATCGGCGTCTCTCGTAACTTGGAGGAAAGAGTACGGATGCCTTCTGACAAAGATAATTGGTCCTCGAGTTTACACGTGTTGCAGGTACAAGGCTCACAGCCCAACAGATTAGCATACCAAATTAGGCAAACCAGACAACTTCCAGTGGTGAACATTGCCAATGGAGTAGCTGTAAAAAGATTGTAGCGCGGAAATGACGTCACACGCCCCTGACAACAATACAGAAATTTACATCGCTGACGCTCAGTTATTGACCCATCATGGTTCTAGGGCTTCTAAACAAAACTTCTAGCGAAAACATGAGGCTAAGGTCCGTCAATAAAAAGTACATGATAAGTGATACAAACACCAGCAACTAAAACGAGCAAAAGCTAAAGGCATTTTTTACTTTATAAAGCTCGGTACTCACATCTTTTAAACCTCATGTGTTCCAAAGAGACTGCCACATGTAGGTACAAATTGCTACCATTTACTTCCTTACATGGTTATTCCATTCCTTATGATTGGCTGCCAACGCAAGTGCGGTGGCCTGAAACAAAAAAAAAGACCTCTCTAGGGATGTATGACGTTACAACGCATACTTTTACAACGCATGCCTTTACAATGCATTTTTTACAACGCAAAATCCTTTACAACTCATGCCATTACAACAAATTTTCTAAAAACTACCATTGCAACGTATTCCATTACAACGCATACTACCTTTGCAACGCATACCATTACAACGCATACCATTACATTGCATGTATGGTAAGTATTGGATAGTATAGGGATAAAAATTACTATTCTAACTCCAGGGGGTGCAACAGTAGGGTAAGTGTTGGATAGTGTAGGGATAAAAATTACTATTCTAACTCCAGGGGGTGAAACAGTAGGGTAAGTGTTGGATAGTGTAGGGGTAAAAATTACTATTCTAACTCCAGGGGGTTCAACAGTAGGGTAAGTGTTGGATAGTGTAGGGGTAAAAATTACTATTCTAACTCCAGGGGGTGCAACAGTAGGGTAAGTGTAAGGGTACTATGCGTTGTGATGGTATGCGTTGTAATGGTATGCGTTGTAATGACTGCGTTGTAATGACATGCGTTGTGATGGTAAGCGTTGTAATGGTATGCGTTGTAATGACTGTGTTGTAATGGCATGCGATGTAATGGATCTTGCGTTGTAAAAGTTTCGTTCTAATGGTAGTCTGTTGTAAAAAATGCGTTGTAAAGGTTGTTTCCCCTCTCTAGCCCTCCTTTGCAATTCCAAATGGGAAATATTTTCTTTCAAAGAACCTCATGTTCCTTAAAGCAACTGCCGCTGCTTAAAAAATGTTTCACACGACTTGGCCCAAAGAGACTGAGATATCAATGCATTCCTTCGATAATTAGCCTGTTATCGCTTATCCGGCTGCGTCTCTCTATACCAATGCTAAATTGTCTCTTGGCTATTGTGTATATGATATCCTACTGCTGTGAAATGTGTACAACCAAATAAAAAGAGTTATTACATAAAACATTTTACTGTTTGGGAATGTGCTATCAAAATGAGAAGCTGCCCCACAGCTTCTCTTTAGCAAATCTATAACTATTATTCCTTAAAACAGGGTTTTCATCAGGACAGAGAGAAGAGCAACCTAGGTGCCACAGTTAGGAAATTGTAGGTGGCCCACCTGTAGTCTACACAGAACCTTAGTTTAAGTGTGGTCCCTGCCGGGGCGGCTTCTAGCACCATAACCACCGGACTGGTCCAGGGGCTGCTAGAGGGTTCTGTGAACCCCCAGTTCTAGCTTCTTCGACACCTCTGCCTGGACGCTAGACGTCACCTTCTCAGACAATCTGTAAGAATTGCTCTTGACAGGGAGGTTGTCTAATGTGTCCACATCATGGGTACACAGGTGGGTAGTCCCCAGGATAAGACAGAACAGAGAAGGAAACTGCCCCATCACTCGGTGACAGTCCCTCTGCTGGTCGGGAGTTAGGGTGGGGGCAGGATTACCGCTTCCACTGATCCATCCACCTCCTTAGAGTCCAAGAGGTCGGGGAGAGGGTCACTCTCCTCTTCATCCATCACCATTACATGGTGACTTTTGACCTCTTAAACTGTGGCTTGAGGTGATTGATGTGTACTATCAAGAGGGGCTTCCTCTGGATTTTGAGATCCACCGGTAGGTTGTCTCCCCTTCCTCTCAATCACATCATAGGGCATGGTCCAGTGATCTTGGAGGTCCCCCGGCTCTACAGCCTCCATCACCCAGACTTCCTGCCCAGGTGTCAACTCCACAAGTGTGGCATTCGTATTGTACCACTCCTTCATGACATCCTTGCTGGCTTCTAAGTTGTGGGCGGCTTGCTTCCACAACCTGGCCATTTGGTCCCGGAAAGACAGCATGTAGATCTCTACATCCCTGGGAGTTGTCTTAGGAGACTGCTCCTAGCCCTCCTTCACCAAACTCAGAGGTCCCCTGACCGGGTGTCTGAATAGAAGTTTAAAGGGGCTAAAACCCACACCCTTCTCAGGGACCTCCCGGCAGACAAACAACAGGCATGGTATAAGTATATCTTTCTTTTTCCTTAGGGCCTCTGATCATGCCTTTTAGGATCTTGTTAAATCTCTCAAGAAGCCTATTAGTTTGAGGGTGGTAAGGGGTGGAGAACTTATATATCAAGCCACGCTCCTTCCACATTGCCTGCATTTAAGTAGACATGAAGTTTGTGCCCCTGTCAAACACCACCTCCTTGGGGAATCCCACTTGAGTAAAAAACCCCATCAGGGTCTTCACCACTGCTGGTAGCCATCGTGGTCTGCAGAGGAGCTGCCTCTGGGTACTGGGTGGCATGATCCACCAGAACCATGATGAACCTGTGCCCTGCGGCCGCCTAGAGACCAAAAGGCCCTACAATGTTGATGCCCACCCTCACAAAGGGGGTGTCAATGACAAACAAGGGGTTAAGGAGCGCTTTCCGTTTTTGTCCTACCTTGCCACTGACCTGGTAGGTCATGCCGGTCCTGCAGAATGCATCTGAGTACACCCTGAGTCTGGGTCAATAAACAATAGGGAATAAGTTGTGCAAAGGTCTTGTCCTGGCACAGATGTACTGCCAGGGGAATGTCATGGCCCAGTTCCAGTAGGAAGGCCTAATAACACTGTGGGACCGCCAGGACCCTGCGGGCCTCCTGGGCAGGAGCCATAGACTCACTGTACAGAAGTTTACCCTCCCAGTAAAGGTGATGAGTACCGGATTCATAACCAGCTGCTTTGGCCTCAGCTTGCTGCCTCAGGCCCTCGAGGGTGGGGCACTCTTTATGTGCCTTATATAACTCCTCCCTGGTGGGGCCTCTTCCACTTTCCAACTGGCAAGCTCAGGCAGGACAACAGGAGGACCAATGTCTTTTTCAGGGGACTCTGGGGTGGCCTCAGGCATTTTTCCATCCTTCTGAGGAACATTTTGAGGCGGGGCTCTCCCGTCCTCATCCTCTTCCCTTTTTAGCAGGGGTCTGGGCCATTGTTCCAGACTCAAGCCCATGTTAACTACCATCTCAGGCAGGATGGACTGTGTAATAGCACAGATCCAGTCGGGTAAACCCAGCATTTGCACATGAGCCACGAGCTCCACTTCCTTCAAGATAGTGTACTCCAGGTCATTACCCAACAGACAAGCCACTGGCATGGTGCAACTCACGGCGACATTCAACAGGACTGAAAACCCCCCATCCAAATGGCATCTGGGCCACCGGAAACAACCCTCTCTGCTGTCATCCAGCACCACCTGGTGACTGGTTTGGGGAATTACCTGCTCTGGGGAGACCAACTGACTCCTTACCATAGTCATGCTGGCCCCATTATTTCTCAGAGCTTCTACCCCCTGTTCATTGATGGTGACCCTTTGCTTATACTTTGTGGAGTAATCAGGAACTTGGTTCCTGGAAACCATCTCACTGTGACCCAGGGACACTAGGGTAACACCACTAAACTCCCCATCATTACATGGGACCACCTCCTCCCCCATTACCATGTTTGCCACCACCAGAGCCTTTCCTCCAGCTGGTGGGGGCACTCCCTTTGGAAACCTAGGATCTCCTCTGTAGTGTCCGTACCCGTAACACCTGGAGCTCTTTGTGGTCTTCGGCAGTGGACTCTTGTCTGGGTAAGCTTTATTCTGGGGGCTGGATTAGGAATTCAAGCCGGGCCCTTTTCCCTGTGAATGTTTTTGGGGGCTAACAGGAGACTCTTTCTTTTTATCACCCCCTCCTTCTTTAAGGGGGGACACTGGCCATAAACTACCTAGGGCACAATGGCCGAACTATTGGGAGTTCCCCCAGTTATCTTTTTGGACAGTCTGGCGCTGGTCCAGAGGCCCGTTTCCTCAGCAAGCTTCTGGCAATCAACTAGCTTGCTCTCTACCAGGTGTTGCCTCAGGGCGGGAAAACAGGTCTCGAGGAGGTGCTCCCTCAACAGTAAATTGTACAATCTCTCATAATCATTGACGTTACAGCCCAACAACCAACACTTCAGTGCCTTACCAGCGTAGTTTAAGAAGTCTATCCAGTTTTGTGTTGTCAGTTTGCTGCTGGTCCTAAACCTCTGTTAATATTTCTCAGGGGTCAGTCCAAACTTATTAACCAACACAGTCTTCATGGCAGGGTAGTCATTCTAGTCCCCCACGTCCAGTGTAAGAATGGTGTCCCTTCCCATAGGGGAAATGTACCACCATAAACTACCTCCCCAGCTCTCTCCTGGTAACCTGTCTTCCATGGCTAGTCTCTTTTCAGCCAGAGATTGCTCTTGTCCAATTTGGCCAGGGTTTGTCTTTTTCTAATTTAGCAAGGGCTAGGGCCTGCTGCTTGGCAGTCCCAGCAAGCTCTAAGTTTAACTTCCTTTCTTCCCTCCTGTCCTCTAGCTCCTCGCAGTACAGGCTCCTTTAGGATAAACTGCTGCCAGATCTAGAGTGGCCCGCCAGGTCGGGGAGAAGAGGGTCCTTCCCCTCTACAGGTTGTCTGTCAAGGCCCCTTTGGCCCTGCTCTGACTCTTCCCCATACTCAGACTCTCTTCCACTATTCACTTACCCTCTGGTTGGCCTCTGCACACGACCTCAGGGCTTCCTGCATCTTTGCGTTCTTGGCTCTTCCCTTGCAAGCCACTCCCTTTGCCTCGCAGACCACCAACAGCTTTACCATCGTGTAGGTTTCCAGATTGGCCAGTTCAAACTCAGTAATAAGTAGGAATGGGGGGAAAATTCAGCTTCGCTCATGGAATTTGCAAAATGTTGGCATTTCCGAGTTTCACGCGGAACGCGGAATTGCCTAAAATTCCACGATCTGCGGCGTAGGGGAATTTGTGAGTAGAGGTATTGCACAAAACGGTGGCCTCTACTTGGATAAATATGCAGGGCAGAATTCATTCTGGAACGATGCCCCTGTCAAAAAAATTAAACCTCAACGGGAAGCACTTACAGATATAAATAAAGCAGGTGCCTGAGTTCCAGCTCAAATTCAGTAACGCATTAATCAGCCGAAAAAGTTTGTGAGCACAGTCGAGGCTGGACAGGTGTGCTTTCTCCCCACATCTACCGTCAAAAATTAGCTGTGATCCTTGATGGAGGTCTTTGCATCCATGAGTTTCTCGAGCGCAATCCCCGTGTAGTTCTTGTGACCCGGAGGTTCTTTCTCCTCATCTGCTGCTCTGATCGCTCTCTGACCCTTTATAAACAAGAGGCATGTGAACTTGCCTAGAAGCCCCCCCGTTTGGCCCCACCCCACATACACTAGTGGTATGCAAAGTCTTCCCGCCATTTACCCACTATGATGGACAGCTCTCTAAAGGGACAACGTCGTGTTTCGGCGTGGAGGCAAAGTTACAGACACACATGGTCACTGGAGACAACTCATCTGGCCCGCAGCTGTAGTGTAGGAAAGGCACTATACATTTACCCAACGAGGTAGCACTTACTGATTAGCCAGTAGAAAGTACTTCCGTTGAGTAGAGGTATTGCACAAAACAGTGGCATCTTCTTGGATAAATATGCAGGGTAGAATTCATTCTGGCACGATGCTCCTGTCACAAAAATGAAACCTCAACAGGAAGCACTTACAGATATAAATAAAGCAGGTGCCAGAGTTGTAGCACAAATTCAGTAACGCATTATTTGCCCAAAAAGTTTGTGAGCACGGTCGAGGCAGGGCAGGTGTGCTTTCTCCCCACATCTACCATCAAAAATTAGCTGTGATCCTTGATGAAGGTCTTTGCATCCATGAGTTTCTCAAGCGCAATCCCCTTGTAGTTCCTGTGCCAGGAGGTTCTTTTGAGCGCAATCCCTGTGTAGTTCCTGTGACCAGGAGGTTCTTTCGAGCGCAATCCCAGTGTAGTTCCAGTGACCAGGAGGTTCTTTCTCCTCATCAGCTGCTATGATCGCTCTCTGACCCTTTATAAACAAAAGACGTGAACTTGCATAGAAGCCCAGCTCGTTTGGCCACACCCGACATACACTAGAGGTATGCAAAGTCTTCCCGCCCTTTACCCACTATGATGGACAGCTCACTCAAGGGACCCCGGTGCCTTTCGGCGCGGTGGCAAAGTTACAGACACAAATGGCCACTGGAGACAACTCTTCTTGCCTGCAGCTTTAGTGTAGGAAAGGCACTATACATTTACCCAACAAGGTAGCACTTACTGATTAGCCAGTAGTACTCCAGTTGAATAGAGGTATTGCACAAAACGGTGGCATCTTCTTAGATAAAAACATATGCTGGGCAGGGTTAATTCTGGCAAGATGCTCCTGCCACAAAAATGTATTCCGTGAGCTCACGGAATTCTGCATGCTCGCAGAGTTTTTTGCCGTTTTGAGGAACTGTGCGTAGCGCGACTACGCAAATTCCGCCCACCCTAGTGATAAGCCTGACTTCTCAGTGCCAAGCTGCCCAAGGGTGAGTACAGGTTATAAAGTGAGTTTGGATGATTACACTCACTGTATAAACCGCGCTCACCCTTCGGTAGCTTTGCACTGAGCAGTCAAGCTTATCACAGAGGCAATGTGTAAAGCATTGGCACAGGACTCTCACAGAATAAATACACTGAGTGTCACAAAAGATGCTTCACTTGTGGTGTAAGTAAATAAAGTTTATATTCATCACACACATTAACTAACACAATATTTATTTCTGGGCATAAATCACATGTGGAAATATCACTAGCAGTACTAGGCCCAACCATGTTAAAATTTAGCCTGGGCGGAGTTCGCGTAGCCATGCTACGTGGAACTCCATGAAGCGGTAAAAAAACTGCGGCACTACACATAGATCTTACTTGTTCCGGCAGTTCGGGAGACGTTTCTGCTATACGGCAAGGCAGATTGAGTGTTCTGGGGGAAATATCATACAAACTTCACCAGGCGGTTGCGCACTGGCGCGGCCATCTTGTTTTTCTACTCTTCGTTATGGTTCTTGGGCCTGTTTTGAATCCTCCCTAAATCTTTCCAATCCTTTGTTCCAAAAACTTTATTTCTGGACTTTTTTTATTTATTATCTAGCCCTCTCTCTTCTTAACCCCTTCCGCGCTCATGACGAGCTGAGCTCGCCATGAGTTGTGCCGCTCGCACGCTCATGACGAGCTCAGCTCGTCATGTAACGCGGCTTTTTAAAAAACGCAGCGTGCAGCGTGCAGCGGGAAAAACGCTAGCGGGCATGCGTTTTTTTCTACTTTTTGTGTTTTTACTGCATTTTGTACTTTTTTCATGTTACTGCTTTCTCATTTTATTTACTTCCTTTCTTCTTCCCCTCCCTTACTTTTTTACTTTCTACATTTTCTTTTCACCCCTGCCCCCACCAGCATCATGGCAGAGAGTGCGATCCAGGGAAAGAGGAACCGACTTCCTTGCAGAAGGTGGAACTCGGAAGGGGTGCAGGCCTTGTTTTCGGAGGTGGAAGTGGCATCTCTTGTATTTTTTTTGTGCAGCACTACCTCCTCTCCACCCTGGCAGCGGGCTGTAGGCTTGGGTCGGGGTACAGTCTCTGGGAGCATCACCAGCGGTGGGAGAAGGTGCGCCGGGCAATGTATCACTGCTCTGGGGTCTGGCGCACCCATTGCCAAGTGACGCACTGGTGGTCTGATATCCTGGACCAAGAGCAGGACCTGCGGACCTTCTAGGTGTTGAGGTTCGGGGGGCTTGGTGAATAGCTAATTATTATTATTGTGTGTTCTATGTTGCTCTATTATTTTTTCCCAAATAACAAGAGTGCTGTTGCTTACATGCAGGTAAGTTACTTATAAAAATCTTATATTATGTGATCATTATTCTTCTAGACAGATGCTCGGTGCTACTAATCGTACTTAGAGTTGTTTGCAACTTTGTGTACACTTGGGCTGATTATGTAAGAGAAGTCGGAAAACTTAAGTTGGGTAATGCAGTCTAGAGATACTCCTTTCCTTTGTCCTATCACAAAAATAACGGTAGTTAGTTAATTAGTATTAGTTAGTAACTTAGCGGCCCACGTGATTCGTCCTCTCACGTTACTTCAGTCATTGACTCCTTAGTCTTTAGTAGAAACTTTTTTGTAGTTTGTATAGTGAGTGAATACCAGCTAACAAAATTGGTGAATGCAATATGCATGCGTCCATCTATGCATTTAAGAAGACTAATTGCATAATTAGTGAATTGGCCCGTCAAAGGGGGTTGACTTTGAGATGATTGCAAATCAGATCAGAGATTCGGAACGTAGAAGCAAATATAATTTTTTTGCAATTCATTCCAAAGTCTTTGGTCTAGGTGGGCTAGGTAGGTTTAGAATTCAAGAATATGAATGGAACTGTGGAATGAAAAAGATAGAAAGGTCTGTGACCGCGATACTAGTCTACTACTAGCCGATGTAATTTAGGAAAGGTCGATGTTATTGCAATAGCGTTTTCCTGTCAAAAAATGTTTTTGGAGCGATTATTTAATATTTATTCAACACCAATAATTTTTTGTCTCTTTAATTATGTCTTACATGATCATCAGCATTCGGGAGCGAAAATACGACAAGGTCTTCCGAGGCGGATGTGTAGCTGGAGGGGTCTCCCAGGGGCAGGAACCCTCCTCAGAAGATGGCCCTGCTGGCGCCGTAAGTCCTCTGTCCTGTTGTTAATATTAAGATATATTTCCCTAACTTTTACCACTGCTTATTTTGAACTATTATTTCCTTTTCGTAATTTTATTTTGTCCCAAATCTTCTTCGATCTATCTGTTTCTAAATTCTTCTTCTCCCTGCATTACCTACTAACTTAGTTATAATTATATTTCTAGTGTTTTTTTTTTTTTTACCTTAAACTGTCTCTGACTCTGTATTGGTCTGTCTGTGACTTCCATAGTGGCGGGCAGTGGTAATTCATATTCCTTGCTGTTTGACAATCGAATTTATACACTTGCTGCAGAGGTGTACAGCATTGGTATTCACAAACTTTCTCTCGGGGAACAAATTTACAGTGTGGTTTGTGGCCGAGGGCCGCACCGGTGGGGCAGGGACAGTGTTGGTGCGGGGCTAGAGCAAAAAACACAGGCTCCTGCAGCAGACTCATTCGTCCACTGAGCCACCAGACCATAAACACATCTATCTATCTATCTATCTATCTATCTATCTATCTATCTATCTATCTATCTATCTATCTATCTATCTATCTATCTATCTATCTATCTATCTATCTATCTATCTATCTATCTATCTCTCTCTCTCTAGCTCCCTCTATCTATCTCTCTCTCTGTCTATCTCTATCTATCTATCTCTTTATCTCTCTCGTTCTCTCTCTCTCTCTCTCTCTCTCTCTCTCTCTCTCTCTCTCTATCTAAATATGTCTCTCTCGCTATCTAGCTCGCTCTCTATCGTTCTCTTGCTATCTCTCTATCTATCTATCGCTCTCCCTCTCTCTCTCTTTCTCTATCTCTCTCTAGGTGTCTCTGTCTATCTCTGTCAGTCTCTGTCGACATCTGTCCCTGTCTCCCTCTTTTTCTGTCTCTATCTGTCTCTGTCTGTCTCTATCTTTTAGTCTCTCTCTGTCACTCTGTCTCTGTCTCTATCTCTAACTGTCTCTATCTGTCTGTCTCTCTCTGTCTCTATCTCTCTCTATCTGCCTGTCTCTATCTGGCTCTGTATCTCTGACTCTATCTCTGTCTTTATCTGTATCTCTCTCTCTCTCAGTCTCTGTCTGTCTCTATCTCTCTCTCTGTCTGTCTCTGCCTTTCTCTGTCTCTGTCTCTATCTGTTTCTATCTGTCTCTGTCTCTCTCCGTTTCTGTCTCTGTCCCTATCTGTCTCTATCTGTATTGTCTTCGTCTCTATCTGTATTTGTCTCTATCTGTCTCTGTCTCTATATGTCTCTGTCTATATCTATCTCTGTTTCTTTCTGTCTCTGTCTCTATCTGTCTCTGTCTGTCTGTGTCTCTATCTGTCTCTAACTGTCGTTGTCTCTATCTGTCTGTCTGTGTCTCTATCTGTCTCTCTCTGTCTCTGTCTCTATCTGTTTTTGTCTCTGTCCCTATCTGTCTCTGTCACTATCTGTATTTGTCTTTATCTCTATCTGTATTTGTCTCTACCTGTCTCTGTCTCTATCTGTCTCTGTCTCTATCTATCTCTGTTTCTTTCTGTCTCTAGCTGTCTCTGTCTATCTGTCTCTCTCTCTCTGTGTCTCTATCTGTCTCTAACTGTCTTTGTCTCTATATGTCTGTCTCTGTCTGTCTCTCTCTGTCTCTATCTGTTTCCGTCTCTGTCCATATCTGTCTCTGTCTCTATCTGTATTTTTCTTTATCTCTATCTGTATTTGTCTCTATCTGTCTCTGTCTCTATCTGTCTCTGTCTCTATCTATCTCTGTTTCTTTCTGTCTCTGTCTGTCTCTATCTCTATCAATCTCTATCTGTTTCTGTCTCTAACTTTCTCTATCTGCATCTCTGTTTCTGCCTCTGCCTGTCCCTGCCTCTATCTGTCTCTATCTGCATATCTGTCTCTGTCTCTGCCTCTATCTGTCTCTGTCCAGACAGGAAGCTTCCCAAAAGGCCCTTTAAAAGTCAGCTGTAAAAGCGCTTACAGCTGACTTTTAAAGGAAAGGGCCTTTTGGGAAGCTTTCAGACAGTACTGTGATGTCACAAAGTCCGGCAGTAAACATAGAAGATGGCCAGGAGCATACATAGTGAATACGTATTTAATACTTCTTCACTACTTATGCTCCTGCAGTCATGTTCTGTGTTTACTGCCGTCCTCAATGGAAATATAGACATGGCAAGGCAAGGTCCGTGGGCCGCCAATGTAGGCCTGCCGGGCTGCTGGTGGCCCGCGGGCAGTACTACGAGCACCACCGGTGTACAGTCACAGTACACTGTAGTGTTGAGACGAAGTTGTGAACAGTAGAAGTAGACTCCCTTTACTTAGCATTAGCAGGAGTTGATGGCCTCTTCTCTTCAACTCAGCAGAGAAAGGTTCATGAAGATGACTAAGAGTCAGGCCTTGATGGGTTGATGGAAAAGAGAAAGAAGGATGGAAGGATGGGTGACATGTAATATATGTGACTGGGAGAGAAGGATGCATGGGTGAAGGGGGCTTGGATGCATATAGGTAGCTGAGAGGATGTATGGGTGGTTGAAGGATGGGTGAAAGAAAGGATGCCTGCCTGGGTGGGTGGGTGAAACTGTATGGGTGAAAGGAATCCACAGGTGGTTTGATGGGTCAAACTTTAGGGCAAGCAAGGACACCTGGGTGGTTAAATGACAAATGTATGTTGGTAAAAGTTAGAATAATAGCCATGTTTGTATGGATGGATGCCTGGATGCTATTCAATCATAGGTAAAGACTTGATGAAGAGAATGTAAAAGAAAAGTTGTGAAGAGTTGAAGACACCCTTTACTTAACATTAGCATATACAGAGGGAGTTGAGTAACTAATGGCCTCTTCTATCTTCAACTCAGCAGAGAAAGTTTTATGAAGTAGAGTCAGACCTTGATGGGTTGATGGAAAAGGGAAAGAAGGATCGAAGGAGGAAGGACGGGTGAAATTGAATATGACTGGCAGAGAAGGACCCGTGGGCGAAGAGATGCATATATAGGTGGCTGATAGAATGCCTGCCTGGTGGCTGAAAGTGTAGGGGTGAAAGGAATACTCTGGGGGTTTGATGGGTCAAAGCAAGGACACATGGATGTTTAAATGACAAATGTATGTTGGTGAAAGGTTTGTTGAGAATAATAGCCATGTTTGGAATGATGGATAGTATTAAATCATAGGTAAAAACTGGATGAAGAGAATGTTAAAACTTAAACTGTGCCTGAGTAGCAAAGCCAAGGGTGAAGAATAAAAATAATGCTAGAAGAACAATGAAATGATAAATGGAAAAATCCCTGGGAGTTAAAATAAACAAGCAATGTTTTTTTTCCAAGGTTCTTGATTCAAGAGTTTGAAGTTATATTTCAGACTACTCCCTTGACTTACAGTGGTTTGCAAGCAAACATATATATTATGTCTGTACCCACCAATCATCAATCGCCTCCCTCTAACTCCGAGGCCCACTTCCTCCCTACCCATGTCACCATTTCGACAGTGTAAGTCATGGGTGGCCTATCAGCTGCATGATTGTTTATAATAGTTGTATCTCATGTCACATGACGTCATGCCGTATATCATCATTCATATAATCAAATCATCTGCCTGTCGTAGTAGACATGGTGAAAGTTACATTGATTTAAAAGAGTGGCCATAATAGAAAAAAAGATAATTGTGTAATACAGCTGCCCCACCTGCAGACAGTAGTGAAGTAACACACGTCTGTGACACAAGTATGTCTGTCTAGGGCTCAAGCTGAACTGACATGCCTACAACTACAAGATTAATTTAGCTAAACAAGAGAGAAAAGAAGAATACTTTTCTACTTCATAATGCCTAATACCTGAAACTCTAATCTCATCCAAATCTTAGGGGCCGAAGAATCAAGGATACCACAAATGTTATGTGCTGCTAGTGCTACTGTGCCACAATATAATAATTATATGTGTTACTGTTTTGCTAAGAGTAATGGTTACAATGTATCTCTTTTCTTTCTTGATATAGCTATTCCTGCCAAACCAACATCTGACAGGTGGGAGAGAGCAGCCAGGACCAGACAAAGAAAGCTGGAGGCCCTAAGGGCCGAATATTGGCGGCTGGCGGTCCTAAAGGAGGAGGAAGCAGCAGCTGCAGCCTCTAATGCCCCGGGCTCCAACCAGGCCCCAGTAGTGCCTCCAGTGGTACGGCACGGTGGTCTGGCAGCAGCCCGCCGCTACTCATCTTCTACTGCTGCTACCCCCTTGACAGTGAGAGCGAGACCATTCGAGCGCAGCATGCTCCTTAGAAAGCACGCCTTGAAAGCCGCTCCTTAGAAAGCATGCCTTGAAAGACGCATAGAGGAGCATTTCAACAGCCTAGAGAGGAAGATGTGACTCCTCCTCCTCGCCCTAGCCCGCCACTAGGCCTCTCTCTTGCCCCTTTTTTCATGTTTTGTTTGGTGGGTGGGACCTGTCTGGGAGAGAGTGGATGTGGGAGTTGGGGAAATTAGATTGGACATTTTGATTTTGGACTCTTGTTGGACATTGGTTGGGGTAAGGAGAGGGTGGGTCAGGTGTTATGGGCTTTTCTAGTTTTATATGTTTAGGGGAATACATTTTAAGTTTTATAATACATATGATGTAAATCTTTTTTCGGGGGGTTTACTCTTTTACTTCGCACTGTTTCCTTTGCAGCACAGGGCCCCAGACAGTTTTGTTTAATCTGCTGATATAGTGTTACACATCAACAGATAGATGCGGTACCCTCAATTGTCTTACTACTCTCTCCTCCTAGTCTATGCAGTCTGCAACTATATATATTTATATAACTCCTATGGACTTGGAGGGGTGTGGCTGTGTGAATTAATTAATTTCCATAGTATTTAGATTATTATTGCATCTTCAATCAATCCCCCACACTTCTTCTCTTACCTGTGATTGATTAGGCAAAGCAATGGCTGCATGATGATGGTTTGGTTTCCCAAGGTGCCATGGTGGTGGTAGTAGTGGTATATACAGTAGCAGTTGCAAAAAAAGAAAATAAGTCACCTGAGCAAGACTTGGGAACAACTAGTAGAACTACAGTACACAAGAAGAAGAGTGCCAAATGAGAAATCATGATGATAAGCAATGATAAAGTAAAAAAAAACAGAATGGTAGGTTAGCCTAATACAACTTACAAACTGTAGTCGACTGGAGCTTTGAAGTGTACAAGTGAAGCCTCTAGTGCTGGAAGGATGATGATGCTGGCAACTAAGAAAGATGGATTGTGTTCCTCTGAAAAATATTTGAACATTGAATGATGTGCATGGGTGGGCAATCCAATCTAGATATTGCCAGTGTGGGCTAAATGTATATTTAGAGACAAAGAAGATCTTCAACCTGCTTTGAGTTGGTGTTGCTTTCACCAAATGCGCCCCAGCAAGTGATTGATCAATTCATGTGTAAATTTAATTTAGCCACACCTTAATAAATAACACAGCTCAGGGGAGAAGGGTTAGGGGTTCGATGAATGGATGGGAAGGGGGATTTGAGGGAACAATCTGACAAACACTACACATGGACAACACATTCATCTTGGCAGCCGACCATTATAAATATTTTATGGGAGGAAAAGGAAATACATGCATGATGAGGAGTAGTCCTAACTAGTACAGGGCAGTATATTAATTATCAAATTGTCTGTCTGCCCCCAGAGAGACCCAAGTTACATAGATTATGTTTTGTTGTACTGGGCTTTGAAAGATAGCTAATAAAATTTCTGTAGGAGTCAAATAAGCAAGCATAAACAACACACATAGCCGTAATGATTGAAGATAATAATAATAATAATTTATTTATTGTATAGGTAATAAAAACCATAACAATTTACGTAAAAACAACATTCAGCAAATATTAGCTTAAAAAAAAGTTTCCATGAAATTTCTTTTCATGTTCATGAACTTGGCATAAAACATAAAAAAGCAATTCTTAAATCAGTATTTACATATTAATAAGAGACGTCCATCTGTCTTTTAACCACAAGACTGAAGTATCCAGTTAAGATTATTTTGTTAAGGACTCGCTTGCTTACCATAGTTTTTCATGAGCTTTCAAAAACTTTATCATTCTACAATTCATTTGGGGGTCAATTGGATCCAGGCCCCCAATAATGGCGGTTCTACATGAACGTGTTCTCCTGTCCAGTAAGACTTTCTTCAGAAAGGTTACACGCTCAGATTGCAGCTTCTTGCAGTGGCATATTAGATGAATTAAGTCGGCCTTTTCATAACCACAGAGACGGCATTCTTTTGACTCAATATGCCTCCAAGATGGTTCGTCGGCTAAGGTTGGAAATTTGCCAAAGCGCACTGCCATAAGTCGTTTTTTAGTATATATAGGGAACGTTGTGTCTAGGTAGGCCGCCGGTTTAAGAGTTTTGTAAATATTAATCACAATCCAAGAATGGGAGCGATGGGAGAAAATACCTTTATCTGTTAACAGCGAATGAAGTTTTGAAGCTCTATTTAGCGCCTGCTTGAATAATAAAAAAGGCACATTTTTATTCCAAAGGTTAGAAGAACATGTTGCCTCCATTGCACTGGTCAAGAATTTGTTGGCCTGCGATTGTTCCAACCTATTTATAGACAGGAAATCTGAAAGTACAGTTAGGAGCCTCGTCAAACCAACTTTAGTTAAGCTCAATAGCACAATATCATCTGCATAGGCAAGGTGAGAAAGTTTTAACTTGCCTAATTTCGGGGAATGTGTAATAGTATTGTCAAGTTTTTCGGAGAGAACTGATATAAAAAGATTAGATAGGTGCGGGGCCAGAACGCACCCCTGTTTTTAGCCGATAGTTGTATACACTTTTCTTGATATTCTAGCACCATCCCCAAGTTTTACTTGAGTCCAGGTGTCAGTATAGAATAATAACAAACCCCTCAGTATCCTCTCTGGTATTTCCCATGCTTTCAACTTTGCCCACACCAGATTCCGGTCCACGCTGTCAAAAGCAGCTTCTAAGTCTATGAAACACAGATGCAAGTCCTGTTTCTCACGCTTGCATTTTTCAGCAACCATTGTCATAGATAAGATATTGGAGATAGTTCCAATCCCTCTTCCAATGCCTGTTTGATTAATTGGAATCAGGTTACTTTCCCCAGACCAATTGACCAGATCTTCCAGAACTAATGATGCAAAATATTTAGCTTCTACGTCCTGTAGTGCAATTAGCCTGTAATTAATTGGGTTTGTTCTTTCTCCTCCTTTATAAATGCGGGTTAAAATCAATCCTTGCCAGCTGTCAGGTACTTGATTGTTAGTCTCTACTTCAGCATAAAGTTTCTCTAAATGTGAGCTCCAGTATTCAGAGGCGTTTTTGTAGATCGCTTGTGGAATGCTCTTCGGACCTGGAGTGCCATTACTTTTACCCTTTTTGATTATATTTACTATACCCTCTGCTGAATAGTCGTAATGATTGAAGAGTAAAAGATGATACTGTTTACTAAATTGGGAGTTGCATCTCTGACTTCCTCTTGGACTGTCCGTTCATCAATCATGGGTGCCTTGCGGATGCAGTTTGGTAAGGTATGTGTAAGTTGCTTTAGAGGCGGGATAAAAGGCCTCTAGATGGAAAAACAAAAAGGATATTGAGAAATCAAGGCGAAAAGTTAAATTGCTTAAGGAGTGCAACAAGAAGACTTTCAGAGGCAGCAGAGCTAAATCATGTCTGTTTCCGGCACTTACCGCCAACAACAGGCCCCCCACACCAACTTCCCCTTAGCTTTGAATTTGAGCCAGACAGCAGTGAGCACACAGCAACATAGCATTTTCCAAATGAAGTAATACAAAAAAATCTATGCACCACTGTCAGTCACACCATACTCGTCATCACCACCATCACTACATAGACATGTAGGTTGTCGTTTATCTTTAGGTCACTTCAAAGTCATCATCATCATCCAAATCGGTTGGTTTCAGTGAATTTGAAAACTTTCATCTTCTTCTGGTGGCTTTTCTCAAAGTTGTCATGCTCACCCCCTGAGTCATTCCATCAATCATCTCTGATCCTCCTGACTCTGAGTATGGTGTCCAACTCTGTACCGACAGTGTCCTGAGTGAATCTAGACTCGTACAAACTCGAAATGCAATGGATCGACCTGTAGTATTACAATTTTGTTATTGAACAACAAGAAGAGAAAGATTAACTTTAGTCACTTTGTTATGTGTAGAATATAGTAGACATCATTCACAACAAACAACAATCATTCAGCGTGCAATGCATGCCATCATTAACCTGTTCTTCCAGGGCAGTCCCTGTAGGCTAGGAAAGGATAGATAGATAGTCCAAGCCCAGAGTTGGAAGCAGGCACACATTTGTTTGTTTGCATTTTCCATCCAATGTCTGGCTTGAGGGAAATGACTTAAGGGTGAGTCTGGACTATGGAGTCAGGACTTACTTCTTCACTGACTGCACTCACTTGCAAAAATAAAGTAGATAATGTTCCTAGCTATTCTTTTTTGAGGGGGGTTGGATGTCAAAGAAAGAAAGAAAGTAACTAGAGAAACTAAAACCTAGTTGTCAGGGAAGTAGAGCTTTTCCTCAAATTCTGATGATTCGCCCAGAAGTAGTTCACCTAATACACTACTTCCATGAGCTGAGTCATCACCATCATCTTCCTGCTGAGTTACTTCAAGTATGGTGTAATCCGGTGGTATAAAGTGCTGATTAATTTTTATCTGGGTTAACTTCTCCACGTTTTGGGGGTAGAACTGGTCCTTCTCACAGTCAGAAAGGCACCAGCAGCACTGAAACACGCTCAGCAGAGACACTTGCTACGGGGCAAGCCAGATAGTTTATCGCCAGCCTGCTGAGCACTGGCCATTGACGCGTTTTCCCATACCAATACAGCAATGGGTTTTGATCAAAGTAGACCTCTGTTGGGTCATCCAGATTGGTCTGGACCATCCGCTCAATGGTCATGGGTGCTCCCCTTTGCTCGTCCACTTTTGCCTTTGCCTCAGCACTGGACTTAAGCCCTGCCTGTAGGAACCATTCCTTTGTTGATTTTGGGGCTGATGCTCCTGTTCTTGTCCTTGTTGTTGTTGATGTTGCTCTTGGTGTTGGTGGTTTTGGCTGCTTTCAGCCAACCACACTGCCCTCAAGCTCTGAAGTTGAATTTGAAGGCTGCCCTGCAGTACTTGTTGTGCACTGGAGGAATAGGCCTCTAAATCCCAGCTGTTCTTTTTCTAGCTGACTGCCTTGCACAGATATCCAAGTTTTGTAGTTGGCAACATCCCTGTCTGAAAAAGGAATGAAAGTCTCTAGTAATGGTTTGTCCCTTGGGTCAATAATTGTGGCACAAATGTAATGGTTGGATGACACGATTGCTCTTTGTACCCTTGTATTTTCAAATGAGCGAAGGATTGAGCTCTCCACCAACTCATATGCTTCTTTTTTCCTCCACACCTGCGTACATTGCAGACACCTCTTTCAGCTGTTCCTTAAGCATGTGCAACAATGGGATAGCTTGGTCCATGATACAGTCCTCCTTGCTGACGTCACTTGTGAACACCTCAAAAGGAAGCAGCATGTCAGTCATGCTTTAAACTAGGCCATCTCAATGATCATAGCTTTCACAGGGTGGCTTTGCATGACATATTCATTGATTGGTCTGTACTGCTCAAACAGATGTTCAAGCATGTAATAAGTTGAGTTCCAACGTGTTGGCACCTCCTTGATGTGTGCTTTAACCAGCATTTAATTATCACTTTGAATGATCCTCAGCTGCTTCCGGGCTTTAAAAGAATGGCTGAAATGTGTGAAGATCCTTCTTCTGCAGTCTGTAAGTTGCTGACTCGGTTTTCATTTTTCAGAAAGTCTTGAACAATTATGTTATTGCAGTGTGCCAAACACAGGACCCTGAAATAGCTACCATCAGCCATGCCCTTAACTATATTACTGCCATTGTCTGTGGCAACAAAACCAATGTTAAGCCCTCTTGGTCGCAGCCATTCAAAGACCTTAGTGTTAAAGTCTTCAAAAAATGTTTGCAGCAGTATGGGATTTCTCCATGGCGAACATGGCTACTGTAGCATGCTTCTGAGCACCATTAAAAATGACAGCAGTGTCAACACATGCAGATATCTGTTCTCTAACCCCCGCAAAAGAGATCCAGAGTGCAGTGATGCACATGTAATAAGTAACTAGGCAACTGGTCCACATGTCTGTAGTTAGGAGGATATTGTGAACAGCACTCTTCTGCAAAGGTTGTCCAAGCAATTCCAACACGTTGTGATGTAGTGCTGGAAACAGCAACTCTGGTGAAATAGGACCGGCTGGGAGCCTTCCATTTTGGGCAGGTGGCTGTCAGAAATTCTAGAAAACCCACCCCTTCCAAAAATGAAAATGGGAGGAGGTCCAGCACTAACATTTTAGCCAGCTTCGCGTTGTACAAATGTGCTGTTGGGTGGTTGCTTTAGTACTGGCCCTCCAGCCTAAACATGCTGAAAATGGTAGCCTGGATTTTTTTCTTTTCTGGTGTCACTGATGCAGGTGACTTCTTGAGACCAGATATTGTTATGCTCAATGCACAATTTTTTGTTGCGGTACTCTCTTGCCTTGGACCCCTTGGTGTCTCGGCCTGGCTCTTGTGCCATTGTGATGATGCTTATGATGATGTGGCCAGCACTACTGCACTGCTGGGGACAGGGCGGCTTTGTGTACAGAAGAAACTGTCTCCCTCTTGTTGACCTTCCACCGTGATCGGATCTTCATCCCCTCCGCCTACAGCACTTGCAGTCTTTTGGCCGCTAAGGGGTTGGTGTTTTCTCAGATGGGTTGTTGTTTGGCCTCCAGTACCATAGTTAAAACCAAGCTTACTGCAACTTACACCTACTCCACAAATGGAGCATATAGCAATGCTCACCTCCTTCTGGTTAACCAAAAAGAAATCCCAAACCGGGGAGTTCAACTTTCCGACACTGCTGGTGCAACTTGCAATGTCGGATGAACTGGTAGGTGGGCATGATGTTTGACTCTCTGCAGTACCAATTCTGCTGAGGTGGTTGTGGTGGATATAGGTCACTATCAGGACTTTGTAAAAATGGCAGCTGGCGGTGGTGTTGGTGGTATCTGTGGTGGTGGTATTCGTGCCACATCCCTCACAGCAATTTGGTATGGGTAATGTTGGTCACATCTTGGGGTGGAGCTAATGTCCATAATGACTGGCATTGTTATCATCCTCCTCTTCTACATCTACCTCCATAATTCTAAGGCGTGACGTGTCTCACTCTCAGACTGAGGTGGGATCCAAGTGGCATCTAGATCATCAGTAAGGGGACTTGCAGAAGAAGTTGATGGACTAACCCTCCTTTTCCTTGCTGGGTATTTGGAAGACAATGGATCTTCTGAAAGAATGGCTTGCTCTTTTCCTTCCTCAGCAGGAAGCTCGATCTCCTGAACTGCCCTTACTTTGGATGGAACTACTCCTATTGGGGGTGGTTACGGCTGTTGTTACCCACTTATCTGAGTTTCCTGCATTGATTGGGTACTATATCTACAAGCAAATGATGGCAGTGGATTACAGCAACGGCCAGCATCTCTGTTTTTTTTCTCACAGTGTGCTCTATATCTATGCACAGTGCCACCCACAGTGCTAATACCTATATACAGAAGCCTCCATATATATGAACAATGCAAAACAAAGACAGAGCACAGCACAAACAAGTATATAACGGACCATCTCCAGTCAGAAATTGTATTTAATACATGGAACATAAGAACACTGTATCGAGCAAATGATCTTCACCGATGTGGTCTTACAGCAACGGCTGTACCATTTCTGTAAAAAAATCTGACCACAGCGGTGAAGATCATTTGCTGGATACAGTGTTCTTATGTATCCATGCCCTGCCCTTACTTATGGAGTAGTTCCATCCAAAGTAAGGGCAGTTCAGGAGATCGAGCTTCCTGCTGAAGAAGAAAAAGTGCATGCAAAACAACAACCAGCACGAAAACATGGCTGCAACAAAGAAGGCATGCATGCCTATGGCATAAAGCACACTGGATTCCTTCACAAAATGGCCACCAGCCACATGGCCAGGCCTCAACAACTAGCAAAAGGTCTACACAGGGAAGACAATGCAGGCCTATGGCAAAAACACACTGGCTGCCTTCACAAAAAGGCTGCCAGCCACATAGCCAGGTCACCACAACAAGAAGCAATAAGCCAAGAGGAACAAAGGGAAGAAAGGCAGACCTATGGCAAAATCACAAAAACTGCTTCCACAAAATGGCAGCCAGCCACATGGTCACAATAACAACAAGCAGGAGGCCAGGAAAAACATTAACTCAAGCAGGCCTATATGGAGTGGACACATACTTTACAAGTCACATGGGTAGGCTCAGCTAAGGCAAATGATGGCCTACTATTACTAAAAATACACTCTCACACTGACCAGACAAAGGAGCCATGCTAAACAACACATATCTAATGCAAAAATGCCAAAAATGAAAATTCACAGGGCTAAAAAGGTTTGCAAGTTACAATCACACACACAAATCCAGCAAAGGCATTTAATTTAACACGCATAAAAAAAGGTGCAATACCAAAAAAAAAAACACATTTTGTATTTTTAATCCAATGACCAAAATGTTGTTTAAATTCAACAGACACCAAAGAAACAGTTGTTTCATGCACCCATGCAAATTGTTTTCAAAACATGGAGAAAAATGCAGTGAACTGTCCAACGTGTTTCCTTTATAAAAGAAGAAACATTACTTACAAAGAAACATCTGGGGCCCTAAACTAACTACAGGCCTTTCACCACAATAAATAAAACAATAATAATAAAAAGTAAAAACAAATCCAGGTGCATGGCTCCAATCAAACATCCAACATTGGTTCTCCAACTTACTTGTGAAATCTAAAATTCAAAGTCATCAAATCCAATGATATATGATGCAGCAGATACAAAGAGTGATCTTTCCAGCTCCAAATCCAAATAAAAAGTGACCAGGAGATGGACAAAGCAAAACCAAAGGAGATGATTGACGGAGTGTTGAACATTGCAAGCACTCACCCCCAGTCAACTGATCTGGGTTTAATCCTCATCATTCTTTAGCTCACACCGCCACCCCAGTTCAGACAAGGCCATATGCAAATCAGTCTGATCCTGTGCCTCATGGGAGCAGTCCAGCCCGAACTGCCAAGCTATGTCTTCCCTGGACCGGAAACAAGCATCCTGGGACCGGTTTCTGGCTAATCAGCCATCATCAGCCAGGCTAGCTTGAATCCAGTGGCAAAGTGAGCAAGGGACCCACATCTGGGCATTACCTGCCAAATTAGGGCGAACAAAGCAAAACAAAAAGGGATGATGGGCGGAGTGTTGAACATTGCAAACACTCACCCCCAGTCAACTGATCTGGGTTTAATCCATCATCAACAACAAGCATCCTGGACCGGTTTCTGTCTTATCAGCAGTCATCAGCCAGGCTAGCTTGAATCCAGTGGCAAAGTTAGCAAGGGACCCACTGAGGGCGAACAAAGCAAAACCAAAGGGGATGGACAAAGCACTGGGAGGAGCCTGCTGGACAGGAACAGGAAGTTGGAGACTCTGGGGCACTTCCTTCATCTTGAAAAAAAATTGAAAAAAGAAAAAGGACTCCTTGCACCAAAAAGTAAGCCAAATGTCAATTTGAGGAGTTTTTTACTTCAAATTGTCAAGTCTCCCAGAGAAACTTCTCCAAATTGTAGTCGTGGTAGATCCTGCATGTTCCAGATTGCGATCTTCACATAACCTCCACCAGAACTCCGCTGGCGAGCTCGAATGGCTTGTTCGCGATCACAAACTCTTGCGGGACCTTGTGGCCGCCCAGCAAATCTCGTGGCATTTGCGTTGGCTCAGGAAATCTCATTGGCGATCCCAGGCACCAGGTAAGTCGCTGCCACGTATGCAAAAACGCATTTCGGGATTGCGCACACAAAAAACCTCTGCTCAATTGTGGAGTGCGGAGTTTGCGGAACGCGGAATTGCCAAAACTCTGCGAGCTGAGTCTTACGTCCAGGGTTAGTTAAAATGACATCAGTAATATGCGCACTTGGGAGAGATCCTACTTTTCCCCCACCCACCACCCTTATGCAGTGCAAAACATTATCAGAAAAGAGGCCCACCCTAGCATTTGTTATTATTCCATAGCACACAGTTATAGGTGCACCCCAGTTCACAATGATATCAGTAATGTGTACACACAGATAATGATAATGACAACACTTTTAACCAGCACTGTAGGCCAAGGGTTAAAACCAATGTCAAACAAAGTATTCTTTTGGGAATGAACCAACGTGTAAAGCAAGACTGCTGTGCAGTTTAAGTAACCACAGGCAGGCACTTCCACACACTCACTCAGCACTGATAAGCAGTGCCATGGATATCAGGCAGGTCGGTATGAAGCACACTCGCACACACATGCACAGAGCACCATAAGGAGGTGCAACTGGTATCCAGCATGTCAGTTGATAATGCACATGAAGACCCCGTGGACTAAGCCCTCCTCCACCATTCAGCCCACCCAACTACCCTACACCCATAGGCTGGAGATAAAGAAAACCTTCCCCCTGATTCTAGGTCAATCATCGCCGGAGCCACACTCAGGGTCCCAGGGAAGGAGGCGGGGTTAGTAAGAGGACTAAATTGGCAGCAATTGACAAATATACAGATGGAGGTTTGCTCCACATTACCATGTGTGAGCTTCCAGAGTAGTGAATCTGGAAGCTCACACATTGTAATGTGGAGCAGAAGCAGGCATAACAGATTCCTCTTGCACTGTGCACCATGCATTTCAAAGTTCTCCAGTTCCACTTCACCATAAGTGGATCTCCACCCTGCTGATGTATGGTACCAGTAGTTATACTGTAGTGTGCCTTTGAATCTGGGTTTGTTCAGAAGATTTCCCATTGAAGCACAGATGTCTCCAGACAGGAATTTCAGTCCTGTTTGCAGTGGGGCCGTGGAATGCAGATCTTAATCTTTAGTGGGACCATGAGCTGGCTCCCAGAGGCCAAGAGTCAAAACCTCTTCCTCCAATCTATCAAGGCAGGCCCTCAAATGGAAGAGGTCCATCATTCCACTTGCATGCTCAATCTTTATAGCTGTCTCTGGGAAATGCACAGATGATGAAATAAAAGGCACTCAATGAGTTTTAGAGCAAACAAATGCCCACTTTCTAGAAGTGGTATTTATAAGCTACTAATGACAAATCCCTCTTTACCACAGGAGAGGGTTTGTCATTGTGAATCCAATGAAAGGAAACATCATGAGGCTGCTCCATTGTAAGCCACTATTGCAGCTTGAAGTAACTAATTTCAACCATTCCCCCATGTTAACCTATGAGAAGAGCAAACCACATAGATAGTCAAAACACACATGTGTATTCTTCCATATCTGGGCACACATGTGTACCTGCCTTGCCTTTCACCTACCACTTGCTTTACCCCTTAAGATTTACCCTAGGGGTGCTCTAGTGGTAGTGAAAGGTACCCGCAGGATGGGACAGTGGTTTAAAAAGGTCAACCTGAGCAGAAGTGTAATTCCGCACACAAAGGCCTGCAATACCATGCTTGACCCACGTTTAAAAAGACCCACGTTTAAAAACCTCGGAGGTGCAAGTGCACACCCAGAAGCCTGCAATGGCAAGCTTGAGGTATGTTTAGAAACATCAGGCAAACAACACTTCCTAACATGTGTAGGAAGGGCGTTCGCACTTTCCCACTGCATTCACAGTGGGAAAGTGCCCAGAGCCCTAAGGCCACCAGAAAAGAATCAGCTAAAGTCCTGAGGAAAAAGCTAAAAGTATAGGGAAACACTACCAAAAGTATGCCAGGTCTATTAAGTGTCATAAAAGTTTTGTACACCATTCATTACATGCATCGCCAATAAAATACACACAACAAAGCTTAAAAAATATTTCTAAAAACAATAAAACCACACAACACTGGAAAGTTTAAAAAATCAATTGTACATCAGTAAGACAAAGAGTGGAGTGGAGGCATAGAAATTGGTCTGAGAACAGCTAATAAACAATACCTTCAGTGCATACATTTCTGGGATTAGCTGGTTCATCTAATTATGAAGGAGTCCAGGTTTTGATGAACTCAGCCCAACAAAGAGCAACGTTCTCGTAGTGACAGGCATGTTAAAGTGCATAGTATAAGTGGCATGGGCCCCAGTGCCCATAACAAGTCTACAATTTGTCGTTATGACACACGCAGTATATTGGCTACTGTATCAGTGCTCCTGTGTCAGTAGGACCTTCTTCCTAATGAAACACATCCTTCCCAGAAATGTTGTGAAAGCACAAGGAAATGGAGGGCTAGGATCAGATCTTCAACATGTGCAGAGTGATTGCATAGTTTTGTGTGTCCAACAAACTGCAAATCGGTTTGATTGACTGGATTTTTTTTGTAACAGATTTTATTGAGTTTTCCAGATAAGTAAATGCAGAATAATGAATACAGGTATCACATAAAGGCAAGTGTTGCATTATGTGTGATAGTATCATAAATTGCGGTTACCTATAATACGATAGGCAGGTATCCCCCCTGCCTCCAATACATGGGTGTAGCAATCAGTTATTGAGTATTAAGGTGGCCTGCTCTGACATCATGCATCAATTCCAGGTGTTTTGTGTGAATACCCATGTTTTCAAGGTATGGAGGTGCATTCATCCCGTCAGATTTTTGAGTGACTATCCTCGTTTAGCATTTACATGTAATAGCAGTAGTGATGTAGGTATGTGCAGTGTGGGAACTCGTGGTATGTCCCAGCCTCATCTGCCATGGCCTCGGCCCTCTGGAAACTGGTTGCGGTGATTATGAGAAGTTAAACAGATCTAATGCTTTGAAAAATTCCATGAGGAGATCCCAGCTCATAGCTATAGGCTTTTTCCGTAGCCCACAATATTCTTCCCTGCGCACTGCACCACTTTCTGACATCCCCCAACGCTCCACTTCCTCTTTCCAGGTAAGTAAAGCAGGTAAAGTTGCCAATTTCCACCTCCTGGTTATATATAATTTTTCTAGGATGAGCGCCAAGCCTACAAACCATGCTTGTACTTTACAACCCTTCATTCATGGGTAGAGATCTAAAAGGCAGTTTCAGCTATGTACCATGTGTCCCCGCTACCACTTCCCTAAGTGCTGTGGTGATATGCGCCCAGATAGTGAAAAGAGCAGGGCAGGCCCACAGCATATGCAACAAACCAGCATCCTGTTCAGAACATTTCAGACAGGCCTCTGCGACAGCAAAAAATATTAGGTTTAGCCTATGTGACATAAGATAGGCTAGCTGTACTATCATGTATTGTGTGAATTTAAATTGTGAGGTATGTGAAACATGTTTAGGCTATTCAGGAAAAGCGCTCCATTCTTTATCTAGAAGTGCCCTGCCCATGTCTCTTACCCACCGTTCCCGTAATGACAACAGAGGCGAGAATAGGTGTGTGCGTATGACTCAATATAACCAACGTATTAAATGTCTGCCAGAACCCATTAAATATATTGAGTGGACTAGTTTGTGCGTTGCAGGTTCAATCAATCAATCAATCAATCAATCAATCAATCAGGGTTAGTAAAGCGCAACTACTCACCTGTGAGGGTCTCAAGGCGCAGGGGGCAGTTTCTTTGAGTTCAGACCCGTCCTAGGTCCAGTGCAGTTTGATATATCTTACAAGGCTTGCAGGTGTTAAAAAGAGTGTGTCTGTGCATCCTTGTTCATTTATGAAATCTGCATGGTTGAGTAATGTCCGATCCCCGAACAGTGGACCCATATTGGTCACACCTGCCTGTTCCCACTCGGACAGCCTATGTTGTGTCAGTGTGCCCGTGGGAGTGAGAAGGCCTAGAAGTGGTATATTGGGGGCATAGGGAGTGTTCTGCACAGTGTGTTTTAAGGCTAATTTCCAATATGTGAGTGTCTCCTTGAGCAGCAACGGAGCCAATGTTGGAATGCTAACGTCAGGGCATAGCAATTTGGAGTAGCATATGGGGGTGAAGGCTTTTTTTCTGCAGGTTGCAACCAGACAGCCAGTAAGAGTTCCACTGTAGTCACCCAGCCAAGCAGTAATCCCTAAAGTCCATTGCCCCCATCCCACTGGTGTCCGATGGTAGTTGCAGTTCTGTTCAGCTGATACGTCAGCAGCACTTACCCAATATCAAATCTAGTAGGTTGGTGTTCGGTTTTTTAAAATGTTCATTGGAATAACTACTGGCCAATAAGTGAAAAAGTAAAGAATGTGCGAGAGCATTACCATTTTAGAGATTGCGAGTCGCCCCCCTACAGAAAGGGGAAGAAAGGGCCAAAAGGTGACCTGGCATCACAGAGAGGTGATTGCTTTCTGGATGCTCCTGTGGATCCCTGTATAACTGGATCCCCAAGTATCTGAACCTATTGGGGGCTCCATCGATCTACATTTCACCAAACGGGATCACTTGCATTTAGAGATTGCCCGTAAAGGGAAATGCATGGGATTTTCCAATATTTATTGATAGCCCCAGGTGTGAAAAAGTGTGGGCTACAGTTAGTACATTTTCTTGGAGGTCTTTGGTATATATTTCTATGTCATCTGCATATAGCTCATCACCTTCCTGGTCACTGGCTAGTGAGCCAGACTCTGTCCCATCGACTTTCAGGTTCTTCTCTTCCTTGATCCAGGCTTGGATCTACCTGGACACTCTCGACTTGGACAGCCAGCAGTATTTTGCAGCAGATTGCGATTGAAAATGACGACGAAACCCGACATGAAAAGACACCTATGCACCCGGCTTTCCTGGGTGAGGTAACTCGAGTACTCCGGTGCTCCCGTGGTTGTTGACTCTAGAACCTCCTAGTTCTAAAGGAGTTTGCTCCAAGTCCTCTCCAAGCGTCCTTAACCTTTGAATTTCCAACCGCGACTTTCCCCATAGAAGTAAAAGGTGATTTGCGGCTGTGAATAGACCTTGCATGCATACCCCGTGGGTCCCCTGTGTCACTACCTTCTGTGGTTCTTGGTGGCTCCAGCAGTTCTAAAGGGTCTAGGCTATATAGTTTGGTACGCCCCTAGGGCTCAATTTATATTGCGCTAATTTACTGTGTGCTAATTAAGTTTACTGAATGTACTTTTGCCTCTAGCCTCATAAAGAGACTAGAGGGATGTGTTTAGAATAAATACATATATTTTATATATATACCTGGTGTGGTTCTCCTTTCTTTTAGTCATTCACAGGATTATAGACTGGTAAAACAAGCTGCTTTATATTCCTTCAAGACTTAGCCTGAAGGCTGCTCTCCACAGCTGCCACAAGGATAGCTTTCTATTAAGGTTGTCTTTAACCTACCATCAATAAGGGTCATTTGGACTGGTGCAAGGTGCCCACTAGAATAGTGGACAGCATATGCCAGGCCAACTTCTCACAGAGGATATGATCAATTCATGTGTGCAATGCATGTGTCAAGGAGAAAAAAAAATATTCCTGCATTCAATTGTTCCGGCGCACCATGGATCTGTTTTAGACCATCCCTAGAGCCAAGATTGAAGGGCTTTGGCCTGTTGCACTGTTGATGCCCCCAGTATTTTGGGTTCTAAACGATCTAGGTCAATGTCCAGCACTGTATTGAACTCTCCTCCCAGAATCCAGGGGTACTTGGACCAGTCCACCAGCACCATACCAACCAGGTCCAGAAAAGCGTCTTCCTCCATGTCTGAAGCATAGAGGTTACTAAGTACCCCCAATGCGCCATCTAATCTGCCTCGAATTAGAGTGTATCTTCCGTTTGTAGCTATTTGTGTCCAGTGCTTCAAAGGGGGCTCCTGCCCTAATCTACACTGCATCCCCCAAGCAAAATCTGAGTAAGATGTATTTGCCCCTCTATTTTTCTGGGGTTTTAGAGCCCTTGAGGCAGACAAGTGAGTTTCCTGTAGGAATACTATTTGTGGTTTGTGTCTGCATAATTCAGCGTAAATTCTAAGACGTTCATGAATGGAGCCCTTCCCTCTGACATTCCAGGTAGTAAAGTTATAATGTTGGGTTGTGGTCATAAGAACACCTTGTGGTTCATGCAGAGCCTGTAAATATGTCTGAGCAAGGCCTATGTCGTAATTCTACAGCAGGAGGGACATCCTTTTTGCGCCCACAAACATTAACCAACTGAGTCCCCAATACAAGGTCCAATTGAAAAACATTTTTCGACCAAACATAAACAACATAACAATGTAACAACTGCAGTAAATGTGCACTTGCTTATGGGGCCAAACACACACCGGAATCACTAAACATGACCAGATATTGTGTCCTAGTTAGGCGAAGTCTACCAGGCCCATGACCCACCTGACGCCGCCCTGGATAAGTATGGCGCAAGGATAGATCCAAGGGAGGAGGTGATCTTAAAGAAGGGGGTCACAGCTTACAGGGATCAATTGGGGTGGCATGCCAGCAACAGGAGAGCAACACCTCCAGTCCCTTATTAGTTTAGCCTACAAAGTGCTGGTGCCCTCTTCAACCCTGATACAGGCCTCATGGAACTCAGCCTTTTAATGTGTTGTTGCCTATCTATTCAAACCTCAAAGCCAACCACATGGGAGCCATCCAAATATCTGTGGGACTTGTTGGTGCCTGCATGGAGAAAGTCAGAATACCGGATTCCGAGGCGAGGGGCAGCGAGGCCACGCCCCTGAAACGTGGACCGGAGTCTGTACACTCATCGCACCAAGTGAGCTTCGACCAGCTGAGGAGAGACGAGTGCTGGAGAGATGAAGGTTGAGGCAGGCGGCGCTTCCCAGTAACAACGGGACTGGTGCGGCTGATGGAACTATGATGATGCCCCCTGGGCATAAACCATATATGTTGTACTGTCTGCGGAGACTGAGCAACATGGCTGATGCCCGGTGGAGCTGTTTAGGTAGCTATAGAGGGGATTGACTTTGGTTTCACCCCCTTGGCCGTCACCTACCCAGCCGGACATTGGACATAGTTTTTCCTCATCTTTTCGCTGTGTTTTTCCTTTCCCTCCTCCGTCTCCTCCGTTCATGATCCTGTGGCTGCCTTCCCCTTCCAGCCCTACCTGACTTTGTTCTGTTTTTTTCCTACACCCTTGTCCCAATCCCCCCAAACCCACCCTCTTGCTCCAAGTTACTTGTATTTGTTTTATTTTATGCTATGGTAACTAATGTAACTTTGTTCAACTGTTCTCATGTAAAGCACTCTGATACCTTTGGGTCTGGCCTGCGCTATATAAAACTCTTCAAATAAAAAAATTTGCTGTGTAAAAGGAGATCCGCCCAATCTATCCCTAAGCACAATTACCTTACATTCAGGTACAACAATGTGGTGTGACATCAGATCCATGGAATACTCACATAGGAGGGTGAATTACCATAGCCCCCCAATACATTACCAATGGTAAGACAGGATAGTCCGTCATCTGTTAGCATTTTTCCAAAGTAGTTGGTCAGTGTCCTTTCAGCCCAGAAAGTCATTTGCCGTTTGTGGCATTATGGAAGGGAAGAGAGTCAGGCTGTTTTTAGAGTCTGAGTGCAGTTTGCCGTCCAAGAGCATCCTTCCTTTATGAGTGGTCCTGTCTCTCGAAGTGTGACAGCAAACAGATTTGAGGCACGTCGGCCCTCCAGTATCTGGCCTTACATGGGGATCAGGTCATCATATCGTTGTCGTTGTGTAGTACTCTGTTTTTAGGTCCCGGCCTGCGAAAGACTGCGCACATGCGCAGTCGAGCTGGCGAGATTTAATGAGATAGAGGATTGTTCACTAGCGAGGTTAAGCCCCGCCCCTCTTTTCATTGGCTGGTGTCCTAAACGGTGGCCAGCCATTGGAGAAGAGGTCCTAGTGACGTTCTTCTTCCTCTGTAAGCCACGTCCTTTTCAGACTGGCTTACTTGTCTTCCTGCTGGCGTATAAGGTTTCTTATCTTCTTTATTGGTCCAAAGATGGCCCCATAAAGAAGATAAGGAATCTTTTACGTCAGCAGGGAGTGAAATCCCCCCCCCCCCCTTGAGCATCCCACATGGTGTTGGTTGCACTCCGGTGCAGTAGATGACAGAGATTAATCCAAGAAAAGAAACTATTTGAGGCATATTATCCCCTGCATTACAGAATTTGAGGACCGACTGGCACGGTGTTGGCACTTTGTATTTTAATACTGTTAGCCACAGACTGGCGCTGCAAAAAATTGATGTCGGTACTACCCGTGGGGGCAACGAGGGGGTGTGGGAGGGTCTGGAAAGCGTCACAGCACAATGAAGGAGAAGAGGAGGCATGTGGGGTGTGCCAGAGAAATTTAGACGGGACGTGGAGGGACCAGTGAGTAGGAGGCGATAGAGAAAAAGGATATGGAGGCACTAAAGATCCCCTCCCTCTGCGGACCGCTCTGTGTGTTTTCATTATCTGACGCCAAGGCTCCCTCAGCCAATCACGGACTGCAGACGTTTCCAGTGAAGCACGGGGCCCCTGCTCCTCTTCTCCCTCTCCTACTGACAGCGGCTCATTGCCTCCAGCTCAGTGGGAACCGGGCAGCACAGGGGCACGAGCGAAACCTGTAACTGCCCAGTCCAGTTATTGCCGCTCCAGCTGCATCCCTCGGTAGGCCGCAGGGCTCCAATGCCCAGCTAGGCCCGCTCATAGACAGAAAGAAAAGACTACAGGCCGTAGCATGCGAGCCTGGCAGACATCTTGAAGCTCAGAGACTATTCTGGTAACAACCATTACTGGGAGGCTGGCATTTCTTAGTAACGCCCTCCATGTGTGTGTGTGTGTGTGTGTGTATGTTTCCTATCATATTTACACACCATTTATGTGTCCACAGTGACAAATATTATAAACGCTTTATCTGTATTCAGTTTTATTTTTCCAACGCATATGATGTTGAAAACCAATTGTTCCTCTTGGTAATTTTTAGAAAGAAATTATTTGGGCCGTTTCATCATTTTGAACAGCAAACCCGTGCTTTTTCAACACGGCCGCTTTTCTCTTAAACATTTTGAGCTGGATTCGTCTGTAGACCTTGTAGTGTTGCAGCAATTACAGAATTTGAGGACCGACTGGTATGGTGTTGGCACTTCATGTTTTAATACTGTGAGCCACAGACTGGTGCTGCAAAAAGTTGATGTTGGTACTACCCGTGGGGGCAACCAGGGGATTTTGGAGGGGCTGGAAAGCGTCACAGCACAAGGAAGGAAAAGAGAAGTTTAGAGTGGTCGCGGAGGGACCAGTGAGTAGGAGGTGATAGAGGAAAAGGATATGGAGGCACTAAAGATCCCCTTCCCCTGCGGACCGCTCTGTTTGTTTTCATTACATGACGCCGCGGCTCCCTCAGCCAATCATGGACTGCAGATGTTTCCAGTGAAGCTCGGGCCCCTGCTCCTCTTCTCCCTCTCGTACTGACAGCGGCTCGTTGCCTTCCGGTTCAGTGGGAACCGGGCAGCACCGGGGCACGAGCGCAACCTGTAACGGCCCGGTCCACCAACTCACCCACTCCTGCGCATTATCTCTAGCTAGTATCAATATTTCGGAGTGCTGCTTGCACTGTAATGCAGGCTTTGTGCTCTGCAACATATCCCAATACGCTTGCGGCTACCCAAGCTCTGAACTCGAGAAGTGTAGGGGAGCCCCCAACCCCGGGTAAACTAACTTGGGCTATCCCGCCGGCTCCCAACCCGCTCCCAGCCAAACGCGAGGCAGAGCAGCACGGCGGAAAGCGTATTCCCTGCTGAGTCGGCTTCTTGCTGGCAGGTGCATGGGGAGAACTTCCGTCGGGGGCCCCTTCTCCTCTGATGGCGCTCCTCTGAGGGGAACAAGTCGTCCTCTCCTTCAGCCCTTAACGATGCCTTGATGGGCGGGATACCACCGGTGTCAACTTCCCTTTTGTTGCTAGGGGATGCTTCTCAGAGACCCCAGGCCGGTGATATTGTACCACACAGCGTGTTCCGGTGCCCGCGGCGGTGATCAAGGGGCCCAAACAGCGCTTCCCTTCCTCAACACAGCTCCGCTTCCTGATGAGTCCTTCGCTGCCAGGCAACCCTGCGCGGCCACCAATCCCAGCGCTCTCAGCACCCCGGGGGCAATTTAATAATGCACTGAGTTAGGGCCGGCGGCGGGGATTCTAGGGACAGTCTATGTGTGCCTGAAGCCCGGGCTTGCGGTGATGATTCCCACAGCGGTTTTGGCGCGGTTGAGACCAGGGGCAATTTCACTGGGGTCAGCTCCGTCCCGCAGCGGTGATCTCAGGCGAGTTCTTTTCACAGGACAAGTCCCACGTTGTGCACAGGCACGCTGCGTGAAGAACAGTTTTGCGGCCACTTCCTGATTCTTTGGGTTCTGCTATGTCTTGTGTTTGTTGGTGGGGTGTCTTCATGATGATTAGCATAAAGATTAATCCAAACTCTTGTGAACCTAAGAGCCTCAGATTTTACTTTAATCAGTGTAGCAAGCGCACCAACCCTTGATCTTTGTTAGGCCGTTCATTTAAATGAACCTCCTCGCGCCACGCTTATTTTTGCGTCTTTGTCAGGCTTCGTACGTTTTAGCCCCACATGGAGCAACAGCTGTTCCCGGATATGTAATTGATGTTTCTGCACAATCTGTACTTGAAACAATGAGCCCTGTTCTCTTGGGCGGAATCCTCCCGGGGATCATGGGGGAGGGGGGCTCTCCAGGAGGTGTTGTGGCCAGCATCCCCTCTGGACTCACGCAGTCTTTTGGGGTGGGGGGAGGGGAGTGCGGGTGACTGTGTGTGGGACGGGAGGTAGGGGTGCAGCAGAGCCAGGGGTTATGTTCAGTAGCTGTAATATTCTTTAAATCAAAGACAGGTGCTGCTGCCCGGCCGGGACTGCCCCACAGTGACCCAGTGAGGGGAATTAATACAGCGAGGGCCAAATGCTAGGTGTGGCAGGGTGACTGAGGTGTAGCGTCACTGAGCCGCAGACTCTCTCTGCCTGTCTGCAATGTCCAGAGTGCCTTGGAGTGAGGAGTGCAGGCCTCTGTGTGTATGTGTAATAAGGGCGTGAGGCCTGCAGTGGTGTTGGCTCCTGTGTGTGTGATGAGTGCGTGCAGCCTGCAGTGGCGTCTGTCCTTGTGTGTGTGGCTCTGTGTGTGAGATGAGTGTGTGCGGCCTGCAGCAGTGTCTGCCCCCGATGTGCGTGTATGTGTGTATGATGGTTGTTTGTGAACTACAGTGGTGTTTGTCCCTGTGTGGGTGATGAGTGTGTGCTCCTGCAGCAGTGTCTAATAGCTATCTCCTACACACTATCTCCTACTAACTCTATACTACTCTATACTACTCACTCTCTATTACTGCCTACAACTCACTACTACTCTACTCTCTACAACTCTACTCTCTATTAGTCTAATTCTCACTCTCTACTAACTACTACTCCCTACTACTACTCTCTACTACTCCCTACTGCTCAGTCTCTACTACTCACTCTACTAATCAAAATACTAACTCTCTAGTACTCACTCTCTATAACTCTCTAGTACTCTCTACTATGTACTACTCACTCTCTACTACTCAATCTGCAAAATCAGCCTAACCTTACTCCAAACCTTTACTCTTTGCCTACAGGCAATAGTTAACAAAATGCCATAGGTCTTATCATTTCAATCTTTATTCGGTTTAAGAAACCTTGTAAGATACAATACATTCAATCATAATACATCATAACACAATTTAAATACATAAAAAATATCGGGTGGATAAAAAAATCGACAAACTTCCTTTGCATATAATACATAGAATTCAATTCATTTCCCAGTTTGTCCACTTGGGGGTGGCTTGGTCCTAGTTGACCCCTCTAATGTACAAGAACACTGAATAAATATACAGAATAATAAAACAATAAGTTAAACATCTGTTTTGTTAAAAACCAGAACAGTAAAGCAAGCAGCGCTTTAGCAGTCAACAAGTGACTCAGTAACATGGTAAACTAGCCTATTTCCTTAAGTTTTTTGGTCTTTCATCTTCCTAGTCAAGGCTACGCATAAAAGGAAACGGCTCAGGCTGAACACAATCGGTTGGGCAGTGTCTCCCTTAAAAATTCTAAGTCCAACCTTAATTTGTCGGAGGCCTAACTTTTTACAGATTGGCTTTAGCCATTTTTTCCTGGCTTTAAGGTATGCTGGGCATATAAATAAAACATGGGACACATCCTCTTTCAGCCCCATCTCACAAAACTCACATATATCGGAGCCAGCGGCCCCGACCAACCCCTTATTGCAATTCCAGTTAGTTGTCCTTTCTTTTAATTGCAAAATACCATACCTGAACTTTAAGTATAGGCTTTTGGCCAATGGAGGGTAAATTTCATCCATAAGAGGCTCTAATTGCATGGTCACTTTAAATTCAAAAAATTTCGAGGTTAGAGTCCCTGTTCTGGGGTTTGATAGCACTGAGTCTCTAATATATTCCCAGTACCTTTGTTTCAAGATCCTTTTTGAGCTATTTGTGAGAGAGTCAGGGTCAAACCAAAAATCACTTAACCCTAGTTTTTCAAACCATTTTTTGACGTACTCTAACCATGGCAAATGCCCATAGGGCTACCCTTGGAACCATATCGAAGGCTGCCTTCAAATCAACAAAAGCCACGTATATATGGGAACTTCTTATAATCGTATATTTCCAAACTAAACATAAAAATCTAAAAACCTGGTCTACAGTGCTTATCTTTGATCTAAAACCTGCCTGGTATTTTGTATAGATAAAGTGTTCTTCAATCCAAGTGGAAAGCCGGCTAAGGACTTGACGGGCAACATTTTTTTGCAACACGTCAATTAAGCTGATAGGCCGATAATGCGAAGGATTTGACCTGTCACCCTTCTTGAACAGTGTTACAATCTCCGCCCCCTTCCAGGTTTCTGGGACAGGAGCTCCTCTAGCAATATCATTAGATAATAAATTGATATAAGGGGCCCAAATATAGTTCTCGTGCTTCCAAAGATCACCTGGTATTCTGTCAGGGCCTGGCGCTTTCCCTGGCTTAACTGCCTTGATTGCTAGAATTGTTTCTGTCAAGGAGAAGACAAGAGGAGTGTCATGCGCAGCCAAAAGAGGCTGCAAGCTGTCCCAGCCTTCAATCTCGCCAGAACTTTCACAAGCATATAACAAGGTGAAATGCTTGACCCAAATTTCCTCCTCTAAGAATTTATCTTTGCATTCAGTCGCCCCCCTGGTGCCTCTAGCGATGAGGCTCCAAAAGGAGGTCTGGTCTTTACACTTACATGCGTCCAACAAATCTGACCAAACCCTTTCGTCCCACTCTTTTTTGGCCATTAATAGGGTTCTTTTATACTGAACTCTCTTAATTCTCACAATGTCCGCTGAATCCCCCCTGACCGCTGTAATTAGGTCTGTTTTGGCTCTCCGGCATTCCTGGTTGTACCAGGTGATCCCTGTTTGTTTACTCTTTTGGGCGTTATGTGATCTTTTTACCGCCCTAGTTAGGATCTCGCCACGTTGATCAATTAAATGATCATGGGATTCTATCAGACAAGGATTTTGGGTAACAGTACTATTTCCTAAAAGAGGGGACATGTGCCTCACAAATACATTATAGATTTGACTAATGATTGTTGTGTCACCTAAAACCACTGGCCACTTCAGGGATCTACGGTTGTTTGCCACTAGAGGGTCCTGTGGTAAGGAAACAGTACTTTTAGCACTTTTATCAAGGGTTTTAAAGATCTGAGTCTGGACAGATAAGATCAATGGGTAGTGGTCACTTTCCGTGCGGTCATCCACCATTAGGTCGATGATCGTGGGCCATGAGTTCAGAGAAACTATAAAATAATCTAAATGGCTAGGATTCGCCCCTCTGGTAAATGTTGGTTTACTGGGGCAATCTGAGGGCAACCGCCCATTGCAGGCACGTAGACCTAACTCGAGAGTCAAATTCAATAATTGTAGGGCACTCACTGTACAAGGTGCTTTATAATTTGTGTCAACCAAGGGGATATTATTGGCGCTGTCCTCGTCCTTGTGGATGTCTTCTAGGCCTATTATAGGTTCGAAACCTCTATTAAAGTCACCACCTATAATCATTATTGCATTTTGATCAAACCCCGCCACAATATTACTCAAATGGGTTACAACTGATGATTCTTTACACGATCGATGTGGTCTACTGTAAATATTGATCACGTAAATGCTACAACCCTTAGTGTTTTTTAACTCAAGTAATAAAAGGTCGGGATTATTTGTGTCAATTTGCTTAAAGGACAGGCCACTTGTGATTTTCACCCATATTGTTAGGCTGCCAGAAGGTCTTCCCCCATTTGTGTTAACTGCGGGGATAAAAAAAGATCTATAATCAACCTTGAAATAATTCTCGAGCCCCCAAGTTTCCTGGAACATGATTAAATCCCCACTAGCCAGGTAGTCATGCCAGGCCGGATCTGAACGTTTTTTTTTCAAACCTGCAATATTCCAACAGATTATTTTTGTTATTTCTAGAACATCTAGTTTCCCTGTTACCTGCTGTTGTATAATAGACCGATTTGCATCTGAGTGTGGTGTTTGTGCCATTGTGTCAACATAATGCAGTGGCTGTTGAGAATTTTTAACAGGTGCGATCTGCGTTGGTACAACTTCAGGAAACAAACTAGGATGTGTATATTCTATGCTACATGACATTACCAAAGCCCCACCATCAAGTCAATCGCAATCAGCTAGACCAGCTAGGGCCTCAAACCTATTTGAGGTACTAACTCCCCAATTATAGGAGGAGGCCCCAAGACCCCAACCATTTGCTGGTGCATTCCATCTAGGTGCAGGGGTAATAGGATATGCTGGATTCTGGTGGGCACCCAGCCATCCTCCGTTATGGTTGCCATTGCCTATGGGTGCAGGGGTAATAGGATATAATAAATTCTGCTGCACACCTGGCCATCCTCCGTTATAGTTGCCATTACCTGAGGCCCCACAATTGTTAGCAGATGTGCCCGGCCCTCGTCTGCCCATTAAATTCCAATTTTGCCCTGAAGTGGTGGAACAAGGAATGTTATATTGATTAACTTGCCATGGGCCAGCCCTATTTTTAGCAGCATAGTTCGTGTCAAACATTTTAGGTCCCCCACCCCATCCATTATTTCTCGCTAACCAAGCTGGCTTCAGGGACTTATGATTATTGGCTTTTTGCAACTCATTGTAAAAGAATTCTAATATAAGGGGGATTATAGAACTACTTCTTCTTTGTGGTGGAAGAATATTGGATAGAATATCGGGAAGAGCAGCTGGATTTGAAAGATTTAATATCACACAGTCGCCCTTCCATTTTTTTTGCTTATTTCCTATCCATCTAACCCTCTTATCTTTATTACACATAACGCAATTCTGTTTGTAATCCGGTGGCTTTTTTCCTTTAGCTTTATTCATGTTTTTCAAACTTTCACGAACATAACATGCATATATATGCATAAATATATATAATGTATGACTATTATAAGGATTCTTGTGTATAATATATGCATAATTGATCTGGTGTACGATATTTATCGTCATTGTAAATTGCACGTTCCAATATGGCGGCACTTTCTACTTTCTGGTGATTGCATGGAAGTCCATTGTTGATATCTATGATATGCTTCATGCTTAATGGGTATAAAATACTAATGGCCGCCGCGCCTTTTGTACAACAACTGACGAAAGCCAATGCTGAAACGCGTCTTGATGTGCTGAGGGTTTTCTATTAAATCGTATTGAAAACCATCCCCGTGAGTGCTGCGTTCCTTATCAGGTTGAAGGCCTGAGGATGTGTGGAGCTGTATATATTTGACGGGTACACCCCCGTTACGTGAGCACCCGCTCTGGAGTGCGGCAGGCTGGTGTTTTGGAGCTGCTGTATTTATTTCCAGCCGCACCGTGCAAGTGAAAAGAAGCGAAGCCACAGCTGCAGCATATCGGGACTGGTTGTAAGGAAACGAGGAGAACGGAGAAATATACAACACGAGATTGACCCGGTAAGCTGTCGGAGGCACAAAGAATGAACTGGTCAAAAAGACATTAAAGACATTTAATTATCACTATTTGCATAGAGCGAGGGGGGTAATGGCACAAAATATATAAACTGCTGCGGATGCAGCATTACAAGAAAAGATTATGTTTTGTGAAACAGAACGGTGCGAGGCGGAGCAAGGCATGTTTAAAAACAAAAAGAAACACAACGATTCTCAGAATGCAGGGACTAATAATACCGGTGGAGGTACAACAGATCTAAATTCAAAACTAGCAACACTGGAGCGTTTATACGAACGCGAGATTAGAAAATGGTGGGAGGCAACCTCACTACAAAATTATATTGAGGTTGACCGGGTCCCAAGGGGCTTGAGAATTTACACAATACCGGCGTATGAAAATCCGGACCCTTTATTATTGGATGCATGGGCAGAACATACAGCCCAATCATGTAAGGGAAGCTTGGTAATCTTGGTACGCTTCGCTTGGAGTGACAGAGATAAAGCCCTGGTTTTGATAAAAGATCTAGAAGATGAATTGTCAAAAGAAGAGGATCAGACTAAACTGGAGGAGAAAAGGGAACTAATGAAAAAACGTTTGAAGAAATATGAACAAAAAATTAAACAGCGTAAGGAAGAGAAATTTGATAGGGACGAACGGGATTATAGCATGGGCAGAGTATTGACATTTGCTAAAAAATACGATAATCCCAGAAAAGAACTAAGGAAGAAAGCAAGTTGCCCGGCACCCACGGTACCAGAGACCTCAGAGTCAGAGATAACTGGAGATGAATTGTCAAGTGAAGATGGAATAACAAATCCTTCACCTTTTTACGAGGAGTTCAAATTAATGAGGAAACAACAATTAGAGGGGGGCAGAGTCAAGCCTACCGAAAGATGAGCAACAAGAGGAAGATGAGGCGGGGGGGTGGGGGCCGGAAACATAGTAGGCTCGCCACCGGTAACCCGCAGCAACAACTTCTACAAAAAGAAGAACTGAATCAGGAGGATAACTTGACTATTATCAGCTTGACACCAAAGATACTCACCGTGGAGGAAGAATCCATTTTAAAACTTGGTCTCTCGTTTTGTCCCAGAAGAAATTTGGAGTTAGCCCAAACAAGAATAGACCTTTATAAGTTCACACGCAAACTCAAACTGCATAATTTTTTTAAATGAAAACGCCCCCAACGAGACCCACGGCTGTGGGTGGTAAGGAGGAGGACGGATTGAGATGCAGTGACTTAGAGGGCATCAGAGTGATGGAGGGATTGAGATTGGAAGTGGAGGATGGTATTGAGACATAAGTAACACCCAACTATTGGTGGATATGGAAATACAACAAAAAGGAGGAGCGAGTACTTTTAAACCTGCCTCCAGTTTCATGCCCATTATGGGCGTGGACGCCATAGACACTTTATAAGATGCAGTGATAAGGGATTTGGTACGCCTAAGAAATGTTAATAAGTATGTAAACAAAAAGAGTAACTTTACCAAAATACAGAAACAAGCATTTAAGAAACTGTGTGATGACTCCTCCTTGGTATGCAAACCTTCGGACAAGGGGGGGGGAATATTGTGTTGCTTACACACATACAATATGAAACTGAGGCATTGCGACAATTAGGGGACACAAACACGTACCAAAAAACCACTGACATGACATACAATCAAAGTATCACTGACTACCATGAAATGATTTTTAAATGGTATAATGTTGATATGTTGAACTCTGATGAGTATCTGTTTTTAAGGTGTTTATGCCCCATCATTCCAACCTTCTACTACCTCCCGAAGGTACATAAAGATAGGAATAATCTGCCTGGAAGGCCGATTGTTGCCTCACTAGGGAGCTTAACCGAACATCTCTCCATGTATATTGATTTTTTTCTTTTCCCACATGTTGCAATGTTGAGATCTTATCTCAAAGATACAAAGCATTTCCTAAATTGTATCAATGACATTGAATGGCAAGATGGTTATTGCATGATGGTCCTAGACATAACCAGTTTATATACGTGCATAGCACATGGGGATGGCCTTACGGCAGTGCAGAGTTTTTTAAAGAAACGGCCTGCGAGATACTATGAACACAATAAGATGTTGTCTGAGTTTATTATGTTTTACCTGAATAACAATATGTTCCTGTTTGGTAAACTACTATTTAAGCAGATGTCTGGTGTGGCCATGGGTACCTGCTCCGCCCCCAGTTTCGCGAATTTTTTCGTGGGCTGGTGGGAGGAGCGGATCACTGACATAATATCGAGAGTCACAATATCGAGATGTCAAAATATCGAGGTAAAAATATCGACTGACAAAATATCGACTTCCTATCTTCAAACAGGTAAGTACCAAAATATCGACTCCAAAATATCGAGTGTAAAAAATATAGACTGTCAAAATATCGGTTTTTTTTAAATGTCTTAAAAGTAATTTAAAAGTAATATAATAATAAATAAAATTAATTTTTACATATTTAAAATACTTAAATAAATATAACATTAAAAAATAAATAATAAAACTTTAAAAATAGTAATTTATTTTGAATACATATATATATAAACATATTATTAACAAAACATATACAATATTTTTACCGTAGGATAGCAAGAGGTTTAAATGTACTGTAACGACTCCAGTGAGTGCAACAGAAGGGAAAGCGTTGGATAGCGTAGGGGTAAAAATTACTATTCCCACTCCAGAGAGTGCAACAGTAGGGAAAACGTTGGATAGCGTAGGGGTTAAAATTACTATTCCCACTCCAGAGAGTGCAACAGTAGGGAAAGAGTTGGATAGCGTAGGGGTAATAATTACTATTCCCACTCCAGTGAGTGCAACAGTAGGGAAAACGTTGGATAGCGTAGGGGTTAAAATTATTATTCCCACTCCAGAGAGTGCAACAGTAGGGAAAGAGTTGGATAGCGTAGGGGTAAAAATTACTATTCCCTCTCCAGGAGTGCAACAGTAGTGAAAGAGTTGGATAGCGTAGGGGTAAAAATTACTATTCCCACTCTAGCGAGTGCAACAGTAGGGAAAGTGTTGGATAGTGTAGGGGTAAAAATTACTATTCCAACTCCAGAGAGTGCAACAGTAGGGAAAGAGTTGGATAGCGTAGGGGTAAAAATTACTATTCCCACTCCAGAGAGTGCAACAGTAGGAAAAGCGTTGGATAGCGTAGGGGTTAAAATAACTATTCCAACTCCAGAGAGTGCAACAGTAGGGAAAGAGTTGGATAGCATAGGGGTAAAAATAACTATTCCCACTCCAGTGAGTGCAACAGTAGGGAAAGCATTGGATAGCGTAGGGGTTAAAGTTACTATTCCCACTCCAGAGAGTGCAACAGTAGTGAAAGAGTTGGATAGCGTAGGGGTAAAAATTACTATTCCCACTCCAGCGAGTGCAACAGTAGGGAAAGCGTTGGATAGTGTAGGGGTAAAAATTACTATTCCAACTCCAGAGAGTGCAACAGTAGGGAAAGCGTTGGATAGCGTAGGTGTAAAAATTACTATTCCCACTCCAGAGAGTGCAACAGAAGGGAAAGCGTTGGATAGCGTAGGGGTTAAAATTACTATTCCAACTCCAGAGAGTGCAACAGTAGGGAAAGCGTTGGATAGCGTAGGGGTAAAAATTGCTATTCCCACTCCAGCGAGTGCAACAGTAGGGAAAGCGTTGGATAGCGTAGGGGTAGAAATTACTATTCCAACTCCAGAGAGTGCAACAGTAGGGAAAGCGTTGGATAGCGTAGGGGTAAAAATTACTATTCCCACTTCAGAGAATGCAATAGTAGGGAAAGCGTTGGATAGCGTAGAGGTTAAAATTACTATTCCAACTCCAGAGAGTGCAAAGGTAGGGAAAGCGTTGGATAGCGTAGGGGTAACAATTACTATTCCCACTCCAGAGAGTGCAACAGTAGGAAAAGCGTTGGATAGCGTAGGGGTTAAAATTACTATTCCAACTCCAGAGAGTGCAACAGTAGGGAAAGAGTTGGATAGCGTAGGGGTAAAAATTACTATTCCCACTCCAGAGAGTGCAACAGTAGGAAAAGCGTTGGATAGCGTAGGGGTTAAAATAACTATTCCAACTCCAGAGAGTGCAACAGTAGGGAAAGTAAATACGTTATATATAAATATAAATAACATAAATAGTAATACCAATTACAAATTAATTAAAATATTTAACAATTGTATAAAAAATATTAAATAATTATTTATAAATACAAATTAAAATTATTTAATTATACAAATTACCTACTAATACTAATTAATTACCTATTAACAATAAATTAATTTACAATTTAAAAAGTAGTCTATTAATTTTAATTATCAATTATATTTTAATTAATTACCAATTAATAATTAATTAACAATTATTTCTAAATAAATATCAATAAATAAATTTACAAATTTAATTAATTATAATTAAATTACTTCCCACCCTATTCCTCTATAAACCCACAACCTGCTACAAAAAAAATTACTAAAATTAAAATATTTATCAATTAATCAATTATAATTAATTACCAATTATATTTTAATTAATTACCAATTAATAATTAATTAACAATTATTTCTAAATAAATATCAATAAATAAATTAACATATTTAATTATTTATAATTAAATTACTTCCCACCCTATTCCCCTATAAACTCACAACCTGCTACAGAAAATAAATTACTAAAATAAAATATTTATCAATTAATCAATTATAATTAATTACGAATTATATTTTAATTAATTACCAATTAATAATTAATTACCAATTATTTCTAAATAAATATCAATAAATACATTAACAAATTTAATTAATTATAATTAAATTACTTCCCACCCTATTCCCCTATAAACCCACAACCCGCTACAGAAAATAAATTACTAATATTAAAATATTTATCAATTAATCAATTATAATTAATTACAATTATATTTTAATTAATTGCCAATTAATAATTAATTAACAATTAATTCTAAATAAATAAATTAACATGTTTAATTAATTATAATTAAATTACTTCCCACCCTATTCCCCTATAAACCCACAACCCGCTACAGAATTATATTACACAAACAATTAAAAATATTATTAACTTACCTTAAATTTTATATTTTTGTTGTCTAAATTATGTCTAGTCGATATTATGTCCTTTCTATTCGATTTTAATTTTTTCTAGTCGATATTTTTGTTGTCTATATTATGTCTAGTCGATATTATGTCCATACTATATTTTTACTCGATATTGTGTCTAGTCGATATTATGGACTCGATATTTTGACTCTATACCGGGAGGAGCAGGTGGCCTGGGCTGACACGAATCAAAAGTGGAATGATAAGATCATAGGGTGGTATTGTTATATAGATAACCTTTTCATCATAATGGATGTCCCAATTGAATTAGCTGCCACTTACATTGATGTACTTAACAGGAATGATGTTAATCTGAAGTTTTCAGGTGAAATAAGTAAAACAGAAGTCAATTACCTAGACCTCACGGTGTACATAGAAGGAGGTAAAATGCAGACTAAACTCTTCCGCAAATCGACGGCAGGTAACTCTACACTGTATGCGACAAGCAGTCACCCTAAAAAGCTGGTGGACAGCATCCCGTATGGGGAGCTGTTACGGTTAAGAAGGAATAACTCGAGTGACAGATACATTTCGGATGATCACCACATTCTCTGATAATGCTGGACAGTTAAAAAGGATATTACGAAAAAACTGGAATATCCTACTCACTGATACAATTATAAAGAAAGATCTACCTACTAACCCCTTAGTCACGTTTAGGAAAGCGAGGGCACTCAAGGATCACCTAGTGAGAAGCCATCATGAGGGACATTCGGTTAAACCTACTCTGAAGCAATTGAAAGGATTCTATCCCTGTGGCCGGTGCAAGGCCTGTAAATATAGTAAGCAAACCTTAACTTATAAGGTACCGGGGCTAGTGACACCTAGACACATACAAAAATTTCTGACATGTTCGACACCTTATGCAGTCTATTGTTTAATGTGTCCCTGTGGGCTTAGATATATTTGCAGTACGACACACCCGGTAAAGATACGCATATTGGAACATATGCGAGCCATCAATAATGTTGATGAAGCCTACCCCATAGCAAGACACTTTGATAAGGCCCATAATCGCAATAGGGACCTATTGTCTTATATCTGCCTAGACAGTGTACCTGCTACCATCAGAGGGGGAGACCGGTTACAGAAATTGAGGCGATTAGAATCGCGTTATATCATAGACCTTCAGAGCAAAATGCCCATTGGACTAAATGTCCATGAGGAATTGGCGGTACATTTGGGATGAGAAATATTTGCTTGTGTTTCCCTTTCCCTTCCTACCCAAATGTATAAGGGATTTATGACTATTATAAGGATTCTTGTGTATAATATATGCATAATTGATCTGGTGTACGATATTTATCGTCATTGTAAATTGCACGTTCCAATATGGCGGCACTTTCTTCTTTCTGGTGATTGCATGGAAGTCCATTGTTGATGTCTATGATATGTTTCATGCTTAATGGGTATAAAATACTAATGGCCGCCGCGCCTTTTGTACAACAACTGACGAAAGCCAATGCTGAAACGCGTCTTGATGTGCTGAGGGTTTTCTATTAAAATCGCATTGAAACCCACCCCCGTGAGTGCTGCGTTCCTTATCAGGTTGAAGGCCTGAGGATGTGTGGAGCTCTAAATATATATATATATATTTAAATATATATATATATATGTGTATATATATATATATATATACATACATATATAAACATATAAACATCTCTATATCAATATCAATACCAATATTAATGCATACTTACATATACATAGGTGCACACATATGCATCTTATCTGGTGAATAGTTCGACTCACCGGGCGGGTCACATTTTAGACGGCGTATTCACCAATGATTCTAGACTTTCAGTGGGTACTCCGGTGCCTCTAGTTTGGTCAGATCATATGGCCGTACCTCTTTCGCTTGCTTATGCCCCGGCAGAACTATCTGTCCTAATCAGTAGTACTAGAGGTCCGAAAAGGAGTTTTAGGAACATTACCAATGATGCCCTTGCTCCATATATAGAGACGAGTAAGTACTCTCCTCTGAGAGATGTGGACGAGGCAGCTGATGGGCTTGTTAATTCCATCACCAAAGCTGTTGAGGAACTGGCCCCTCTATCGTATTGATACTCGGCTCGTCGTAAACCCTCTGCCCCATGGTTCACAGAATCACTAAGACTTCTGAGACAAAGTTGTAGAAGACAAGAAAGAAAATGGAGGAAGACCTGAGACCCTACTGAAAGGGAGGCACACAAGTGTCTGTTAAGAGACTACAAAGCCTGTGTCATCAGGGAAAAACAGGAGTTTTTCTCTGATCTCACTACCTCCCTCACTTCTTCTAGGGAACTCTTCAAGATTGTGGACTCCCTCTGTTCCCTTCAGGTGCCTGATCCAGTCGTGGGCTCGCAGGAGCTATGTGATAATATCTCGGAGTTCTTCCATAAGAAAATTGAAGATATATATTTTGCTTTGGAAACGCAGAGGAACTCCTTGGGGGATCTTTCTCGCCAAACTCTGGTTAATCTAGAGTCTTGGCCAAGGGACCCCTCCAGGAGTTTTACTTATTTCCCGCCACTTACCCTTGAAGGGTTCGAGCTCTTGCTGGATCGGACCAAATCGTCATCGCCTCTCGACCCATGTCCTCTGAAGACCCTGAAGGAATGTAGGCTTACACTTCTTCCGCCTCTCCTGGAAGTGATGAACGGGGCCATAACTCAAGGCATCTTTCCTTCAGCTTGGAAAAGGGCGATAGTGAAGCCTCTTCTTAAGAAGTCCACTCTGGACCCGGAACAGTTGAAGAATTTTAGACCTATTTCACTGTTACCCGCTCCCGCAAAAATGCTTGAATCTTACCTGAATCTACATCTATCTACCTTTCTGGATTCGTCTGGGTTCCTTGATAGCTCCCAGCATGGATTCAGAAAGGCCCACAGTACGGAGTCAGCTCTGACTATGGTGGTGAACAATATCCGCCTGAAGGTGGATTCAGGTCAAACCACGGTGTTGGTCTTATTGGACCTCACAGCAGCATTTGACACCCTGTCGCCCTCTACGCTAACATGACGCTTGAGGGAGGCAGGGATGGCGGGTCCGGCCCTGAATCTTCTGCACTCTTTTCTACATCTTAGAGAGCAGAGAGTCATGCTTGGCGAGTTCCTCTCCCCTGCTAAATCCTTGCAGTATGGGGTGCCACAAGGGTCGGCCTTGAGTCCGACCCTATTTACCATTTATGTGGCCCCCCTTGCGAGGTTAGTAAAATCGCAGGGGATGGAGGTTGTGTCATACGCCGATGACACCCAAATCATGGTGTCGCTGGCCCACTCTGTTTCCACCTCCGCCACCAACTTTAGGATCTGCATGCAGACAGTCTCGGACTGGATGATTCAGAACTCCCTAAAGTTGAATGGCGATAAAACTGAGATTCTGGTCTTTGGCAAGGACCAGGATGTTTGGTCTAGTGAGTGGTGGCCGTCAGCTTTGGGAACCGGTCCATCTCCTTCCCAGTCAGCTAGAAATCTCGGCGTAATTTTTGACACCTCATTGTCCATGACTCTACAGGTCAATCGAACAGTGGCCACCTGTTGGGGGGTCATTAAAATCCTCAAGAGAATCCTTCATTATCTCTCTCCTTTAGCACGCAAGCAGACGGTGGTTGCATTGGTGGGTTCCAGGTTGGACTACTGCAACGCACTTTATGCAGACTCCAACAAGGGACTCATTCAACGCCTTCAGGTCGTACAGAATGCGGCTGCTCGATTTGTTTTGGCGCTTCCTAATGTATCCTCCGCAACAACGGCCAGAAGGAGCCTGCATTGGCTCCCTATACATCTGAGGATCTCTTTTAAGATCTTATGTTTAGCATATAGAGCTCTCGCAGATGGGCCATTGGATCCCCTTCTGACTCGCTACATGCCTAGTAGATCCCTCAGATCATCGGAGATGAATCTGCTGGTGGTCCCTCGTGCCAGAAAGGTACGCTGGGGAAGTAGAGCATTTTCCATTGTGGCCCCTAGACTGTGGAATTCCCTTCCCCCGGAGCTCAAGACCCAACCTTCACTGTCCCTTTTTAAAAAAGCGCTAAAAACCTGGTACTTTATCAAGGCCTACCCATAGTGAGAGTATATTTGTAATAGCTAGTTTTCATTTGGTTAGGCGCCTTGACGCCCATTGGGCTTAGTAGCGCTATATAAATTTGTTTTCATTCATTCATTTCATTCATGTACATGGGGCTTTAAAAACACTAATAAAAGCAAAACTAAAAAGCAACCTAATTACAAACAGAATTGCTTAAACTTTACTAATTTCTGGAAACTTTTTTTAGCTCTTTGTGTGTGTGTGGCTCAGTGTGTGTGAGTGTGGCTGTGTGTGTGTGTGTGTGTCTGGCTCTGTATGTGTTGCTCTGTGTGTGTGTGGCTGTGTGTGTGTGGCTGTGTGTGTAGCTGAGTGTGTGTGTTTTTAAATATAAATAAAACACGCTGTTATTTGCAATGTCAATATCTCAAACTCACGTAACTACACAACCTATTCAATTGGAAATGCAATAGGTCGCGCATTTGCGAGAGATTAAGCTATTGGCATTTTAAATGACAATGCCATTTATTCATCTGTTTTTTAAAACCAACACATAAATAAAAATGTTGTCATTTACAATGCCAATAGCTCTAACTTTTACAAAGGCGAGACAGTTGCATTGTAAACGCTTGTTTGGCCTGCATCCTTAGCGTGGAGTGTGAGGAGGGGCGTTTATGCTTTTCAGCGAAGGAGAGCTCTGGCAAAGTGTATTCTATCCAGGACCATGCATCGTCTGGGTTGCTGAAGAAGTAATTTTTTTGCTCATGCAGGATACAGCAGAGCCTATTTTAGGTTTCAAGATTTGAGGTGCTTTTTAACCTGTTAGTAGCAGGCTCGCTGCCACTCGATATTAATGGTATAGTCCAGGAACAGTGAAATGAGGACGTTTTCATGTTTAATCAGTGAATTTTGTCGAGCCTTGCAAAGGATCGGGTCCCGAACTTTATTATTGAGTATTCAGGCCACTATTGATCGGGACAGCGGACCCGGTATCCATCTTCTAGTGCGGACTCTGTGCACTCTCTCCACACACATTATCTCTTGTAAACACTCAGGAGCTACCACTTCACGCAGTCAGGTCTCTATAAATCTGGGTGGTGTGGGGGCCCTCACAATTTTCTGGTAGGCCAGTTATTTGTACATTATTCCTACGTCAGCATCCTCAACTCAGTCCTGCAACACATAAACTTGGTGCTGGCGCCGCGTAACGGTATCTGCATATTCTTTCCACCAGGGGGACATTTCAATTAGCGTTGCTGTGTTGATGTTCACCTTGTCAGTGAGTTTCTTAAGGTCCGCTCTAAGAAGGATGACGTCAGTTGTGAGGATCCCCAACTGTTATTCCAGCAGAGCCCTAATCGCTTTGAATATGGCATCCAACTTATCCTGCGAGGGGTCCACTGCACTGAGGCAGGGGCACATATAACTCCACGGTTCCCACAGGGGAGCTGTCAGCCCAGCTGGTCTTAGAGTCCCCGGCATCAACCTGCCTCCCCTTGGTGTGGCCCATGATGTACAGGCCCCCGGGTCCTCACCAGAGCCTTGTGTTGGGCTGAAGTGCAATGAAGAGAGCGACAGTCACTATCCACCACTTGCTCTCGCCTGTTCTGTTTTCCTGCAAGCAATTCAATGGGATAATTCAGGGTGGCTCCTCCAGGACTCAGGCCTCATATAGTAGGGGTGCATACGGCCCAATTGACATACAGCTTCTACCATCAGTTTGCCTGGGTCCGCCTGCGTTCGGTGCGTGCCTCCAGTCGAGGCATCCCCCCCACTGCGGCTCGTGCCCGTTACTATAGGGTCACCAGAATTTTAAAGCAAAAAAAACGTACATTTCACACATTAGAAGAAGGACTATAATTTTACGTCAAGCGAGGGCACAGAATGACAGCGCTCCTCAGCAGAGAATTAAAAAACATGCAGTAATAACATACATAAGATGCTATTTTTAAAGCCAGTAGCTTGCCTGCCGCCTCCCCCCCTTCCGCTCCGAAGCCACCGAGATCATCTGCGGCGTACCCCATGGCTCATCCCTCAGCCCAACGCTGTTCAAAATCTACATGGCGCCGCTCGCCCATGTTGCCCGACTGCACAACCTCAACATCATCGCCTACGCCGACGACACCCAGCTGATCCTCTTCCTCACCAAGGACCCTCACACCGCCAAAACGAACCTCCACGAAGGAATGAAGGCCGTCACCGAATGGATGAGGAACAGCCGACTGAAGCTGAACTTGGACAAGACGGAGGTCCTCATCCTCGGATCCACCCCTTTGGCCTGGAACGACTCCTGGTGGCGACCGCACTGGGAACAGCTCCAACACCAACCCACCACGCATACAACCTAGGGGTCATCCTCGACTCCACCCTCTCCATGACCAAGCAGGACAACATTGTCTCTTCCTCCTGCTTCAACACCCTCCGCATGCTCTGCAAGATCTACAGGTGGATCCCCACCGAAACAAGAAGAATGGTCAGCCAGGCCCTCGTCAGCAGCAGGTTGGACTACGGAAACGCCCTCTATGCAGGAGCCTCCGCCAAATTCCTAAAACAACTTCAACGCATCCAGAACGCCTCTGCACGCCTGATCCTTGACATCCCTCGCCGCAGCCACATCACTCCTCATCTGAGAGACCTGCACTGGCTCCCCATCAACAAGAGGATAACCTTCAAGCTCCTCGCCCACACACACAAGGCACTCCACAACACCGGACCATCATACCTCAACAGGCGACTCAGCTTCTACACCCCCACCCGCCAGCTCCGCTCCGCCGACCTCGCCCTGGCCACAGTCCCCCGCACCCGAAGAGCAACCTCCGGTGGCAGATCATTCTCCCACCTCACCACCAAGACCTGGAACACCATCCCCATCCACCTACGGCAGACCCAAGACCTGCTGTCCTTCAGAAGACGCCTCAAGACCGGGCTTTCAAGCAGTAGCAGCATCCCCCACCCCCCAGCGCCTTGAGACTCTCACAGGTAAGTAATGCGCTTTACAAATGCTATGATTGAATTAAATTGCTTTCTTGGAACAACTGCTAACTCTCCCCGCTTTGTTTAACATAAAACACCTCCCCTCGTTTTTAGTCGACCCTCTCCAAAAACCAGGACATGAGCTAAATTTCTCGAAATCTGCCCCGACAGCTGGTGAAAAATGGGGACCGTCCTGGCAAATCCGGGACGCCTGGTCACTGTACACTATTGGGATGTAGGCAAAGTACGAACAGACAAGTCCGGGTACTCACCCCTTGGGAGATCAGTGTTTCCTGCCTGGTCCTGATATATCAAGCGGTATGCTGACAAAATATCGATATTTAAATATCGATATACAATTATATCGAAGTTTAAATATCGATGGGACAAAATATAGAAGGTAAGTAATATCGAAAAATGTAACATCGATATTAGTAATATCGAAGTTTTAAATATCGATGTCAGTAATATCGATGTCAATAATTTCGATGTTACTAATATCGATTTTTGCATTATTTTTGTGTATATTATTATGTATTTATTATGTATTTAATTTATTTTTATGTAATTTAATTAAATGTTTTATTTTAGTACTGTAGCGGGTTGTGGGTTTATAGGGGAATAGGGTGGGAAGTAATTTAATTATGTTAAATTATTTATTAATTAGTAGGAATTATAAATTAATATTTATTAATTGGTAATTATTTTTAATTAATTGGTAATTAATTATAATTAATTGATTAATTGATAAATATGTTCTGTAGCCGGTTGTGGGTTTATAGGGGAATAGGGTGGGAATTAATTTAATTATGTTAAATTAATTATTAATTAGTAGGAATTATAAATTCATATTTATTAATTGGTAATTATTTTTATTTAATTGGTAATTAATTGTAATTAATTGATTAATTGATAAAAATGTTCTGTAGCGGGTTGTGGGTTTATAGGGGAATAGGGTGGGAAGTAATTTAATTATGTTAGATTAAATATTAATTAGTAGGAATTATAAATTAATTTTTAATCATTGATAATACATTTTAATTAATTAATTGCTAAATAATTTTTAATTGATTAATTGATAATTATGTTTTGTAGTGGGTTGTGGGTTTATAGGGGAATAGGGTGGGAAGTAATTTAAATGTAATTAAGTAATAATGTTCTTTAATTAATTGTTTGGTTAATTATCTAATTGTTAATTAATTATTAATTGTTAATTAAATATTAAATAGTATTTTTATTAATTTTTTAAATTACATATATTTTGTTCACATGTTTTTAATAATTATGTATTGGTATTTGTAAATGGTTTATATTTATTTAATAGTTAATATTTTTATTTTTTTAAATAAAACATTTATTTATAAGTATGTTATTTTTACCCCTACGCTATCCAACATTTTCCCTACTGTTGCACTCTCTGGAGTGGGAATAGTAATTTGTACCCCTACGCTATCCAACACTTTCCCTACTGTTGCACTCTCTGGAGTGGGAATAGTAATTTTTACCTCTACGCTATCCAACACTTTCCCTACTGTTGCGCTCTCTGGAGTTGGAATAGTAATTGTTACCCCTACGCTATCCAACTTTTTCCCTACTGTTGCACTCTCTGGAGTGGGAATAGTAATTTTTACCCCTACGCTATCCAACAGTTTCCCTACTGTTGCATTCTCTGGAGTGGGAATAGTAATTTTTACAAATACGCTATCCAACATTTTCCCTACTGTTGCACTCTCTGGAGTGGGAATAGTAATTTTTACCCCTACGCTATCCAACACTCTCCCTACTGTTGCACTCTCTGGAGTGGGAATAGTAATTTTTACCTCTACGCTATCCAACACTTTCCATACTGTTGCGTTCTCTGGAGTTGGAGTAGTAATTTTTACCCCTACGCTATCCAACACTTTCCCTACTGTTGCACTCTCTGGAGTGGGAGTAGTAATTTTTACACCTACGCTATCCAACATTTTCCCTACTGTTGCACTCTCTGGAGTGGGAATAGTAATTTTTACCCCTACGCTATCCAACACTTTCCCTACTGTTGCACTCTCTGGAGTGGGAATAGTAATTTTTATCTCTACGCTATCCAACACTTTCCCTACTGTTGCACTCTCTGCAGTTGGAATAGTAATTATTACCCCTACGCTATCCAACACTTTACCTACTGTTGCAGTCTTTGGAGTTGGAATAATAATTTTTACCCCTACGCTATCCAACACTTTCCCTACTGTTGCACCCTCTGGAGTGGGAATAGTAATTGTTACCCCTACGCTATCCAACACTTTCCCTACTGTTGCGCTCTCTGAAGTGGGAATAGTAATTTTTCCCCTACGCTATCCAACACTTTCCCTACTGTTGCACTCTCTGGAGTGGGAATAGTAATTTTTATCTCTACGCTATCCAACACTTTCCCTACTGTTGCACTCTCTGGAGTTGGAATAGTAATTATTACCCCTACGCTATCCAACACTTTCCCTACTGTTGCACTCTCTGGAGTGGGAATAGTAATTTTTACCCGTACGCTATCCAAAATTTACTTACGTTTTTTTAATTAGTTTTACATTGTTATTAATTGTTATTTATATTATTATTTTATGTTTATAAATGTATTTGTAATTTATTATATTTTAATTTATTTATAAGTTATTAAAATAAATATTTTAGAGTTAATATTAATTAAGTGTATACTATGTATTATATTTTTATTATTATTAGTTTTTATTACATTATTTATTAATTTTAAATAGTATAATATATTTTTAACTGTTTATTATATTTATAAGTATTATTTTGTTAATATTACATTTTACTTAAATTAAAAAAACGATATTTTCTAAAAAACGATATTTTTTACATCGATATATTTTTGTACTTACCTTGTTAGAGATAGGATCCCGATATTATTGTCCTCGATATTTTTGTTGCGATATTTTTGTACCTCGATATTTTTGTAGTCGATATTTTGTCATAGATTCATATCAAGCAAAGCAATACTTGCTAGGTTGTTTGTAGCGCCACATTGTGTGTCCCGTCCTTTCTGCTCAAGAACCAGATCAAGTTTTTGAGGTGGGTGCACCACCCAACATGCTGTGCTTCTCAGTGGAACAACTCCCACTATATTATGCACCCTAACCTGCTCAAATCTGTGTGAGTCCATTCTTTCCACTCCAGCAGCTCCGAAACTCGAAATCCTTAGCATGACCAGGGTCACAGCAGACTGCTTCAGCCAGTTGCAGCAGCATGCAGCCGGCCATGTGCGACTTATTGGGCAAATCCTGGTCAAGGAGCGTTAGAGCCTCACGCTCCCACGCTACGTGACACCGAACCTACCACAGGGTTATTCTTACATTACGCAGGTCCCTCAGCGGGCGGGTGTGCATTGACAGCTCCCTGCTCCAGTCTTTGCTCCATAGAGGTGTAAAACTGCTCCACTGCAGGTGAACTTCAGCCTGCACGCCTCTGGGGCAGTACAGTCCCGGCTGGACCCGCTGGGCGGATTTGGATGTGGTGGATTTCTCCATGTAGAGGCCTAGTCTCTCCCCATATCTGACTCCGGGCCCCGGATCGTCACCGGTCCCCTGTCCCCAGCCCACGTCTGTGCCCACAGATGCAGCCTCTTCTAATACTAAGCATACTCTGCTAATGATTGTTGCATGTCAGATAGCCGGCCACGCCTTTGGTTGGGTCAGCCATGCAGGGGACATGGCGGCTCCACAGCAGCGACCTAGCTTGTAGATGAGGATTCTTGATGCCCATGATGTCGGTATTTGTCTACAGTGTGGCACCTGGGCAGGTGGCTTGCAAAACGTAGACATGCGGTGGGATTGGCAGGCCGCTGCACTGGAGCTCTCCTTTCATGCGACTACCATCTTTGGCTGTTGGCCATGCCCCCATTGGTTTGATCCACTGGATGTGGAGCAGGGCTTATGCTGCGCAGGGAAAGAATACATGTTCTACAGTTTCTTAGCAGCTTTACAGCCAAGGCACAGCATGGGAGCAAATGAGTTTGCTAGCCATTTGCTTGTCAATGCATTAAGTGGGAGTAAGCCTAATCTAAACTGGATATAAAGTTTTCTGACCAATGGAACCAAGATAGAATCTAGATAGGGTTTCAGTGAACTGGCTGGTTTAAAATCTAGAAAATCTTTAGTTAGCGAGGCTATGGAGGCCGCATTCACTCTTTCTGTGCTAACCACTCCAAGTAGTGTGCCTTCAGTTGGTCTTTGGTGGGGAGGAACTCTGGGGAAGTACATTCCCATGCTTCTTGCATAACCAGGGATATCACCAACTTTATTACACTTCTTTACCATTCCATCTTTCTTCAGGCTACCAAGGTAGTAACTTCCTGGAGGGCAACTGCATAGGATGACAATTTGGGCATAGTCATAACTCTCCTGCACAACAGCAATGGCGCAGCCTGGCTTTATCTTGAATTGATTTTTTACCCATATTGAATTACAAGGGCCAGTGCAGGGTGCTTGGGGGTAAAAGGACTATGGGGCATATTAGCAAGAACCTCGTTAAAATTATCGCCGTTTTAGCAGCAGGACACTGCCGCTAAAACGGCGATAATGGGCTTATAGAATTCCAATAGAAGCCCAGGTTAGATGTGCAGGACATCTAACCTGGGCTTCTATTGGAATTCATAACGCATATTAGCAAGCCCATTATCGCCGTTTTATCCGCAGTTTCCTGCAGCTAAAACGGCGATAATTTTAACGAGGTTCTTGCTAATATGTTCCTATATTGCTCAGGAACTTGCGTTCACTTCTTGTCAGATCAACTTTCTTTTTTTTTTCTGCATATTTTATATAGCGCGATCTCGACCCGAAGGTATTGGAGCGCTTTACATGAGCACCGTATTTACATTACACATTCAGGCACTGGGAGATTAAGTAATTTGCCCAGAATCACAGGATGTGGACGCGACCTTGAGGCTCGAACGTTGGTCTCCGGCACCAGCGTCGGGCCCCATAGAGGAATGAGCCCACCGCTTTTGAACCGCATGTTTGGAGTGCTGCTGCAAACTAGTTTGCTACTGGATGCATGATGTTCTTTCAGCAGGACGCCCACAAAATGCCTGTGCTTCAAGGCCATCATCTCCATATTATGTTTCTAAGACATGCTTGTTGAAAATTGTATGCCCAACTACTCAAAAGTGTATACCCTTTTTATTGTAATTCCCCCTAGAGTGGGCCTCCTTCTGTATGTATTATGTGGGTTAATCGTCATAAATTTAGTATTTATTTCCAGTAGCCCAGGCGGGAGCTCGTGGAGTTCCGTTTCACAGCAACTCACTCAAATTCCGCAGAGTTCCGTGAACCGGCAGAGTATGTCTTGGCCACCCTTTAATTTGCCAGGGCAGAGGCCTGCTGAGCGTGCTTTCTATAAATACTTAAAGGAGTCAGATGATTAAATCTGCATGTATGGCAGGAACAAATACACAAGCATCTTGTCTCATGGACATCATGCGGATAATCTCAGTAGGGAGCACTTTTAATTGACTGGGCTACTCACATTGTCAGACACATTTCACTTGAGGCGCAAAACCATGGAGGAGTAGAAGGTGTCTGCCACCCATACAGACAAAAGAAAGGGCCCACCATGCCTTTCTGCACCCACTATACTACGATGCACAGCAAAGCCACTGGGGTTAAAGATCCTGTAATCTCTTGGTTTAAGAGATTTTTTTTTTGTTTAATAAATTTTTATTGAAAATTTTTGCAAGTAAAACAGAGTACATGCCATACATTGGAAACATATGAACGAAAAAAAAGGAGATACTATCAGGCATAACATTATGTGATGCAATACAGTAAAACGGGGGATGCAAAGGAAAGGTAAGAGAAAAATAGAAGGAAAGAAAGAAAGAAGAAAAGAAAGAAAGGAAAAAGAGAAAGGAAGGAAGAGGAAGAAAAAAGAGAAGAGATGAGGAAAAGGTAGATAATGTTCAGTGGGATATAGTAGTAGAGGAAAGATAGGAAACAAAGGGTAGCCATAGAAGATCAGATTTTATTTTTTGAGGAATGGAGGAGGAGGATACATTGGCAATTCTATGTTCGTCACAAATAAAATTCCACCACATGGAGAAAGATATTTTGGAATTATCTTTCCAGGATGATAGAATAACTTTAATAGCTAGAGCAATAAAGAGGTTAAACAACTTAGAAGCAGATGAGGTTATATCAATATCAAAAGAAAGGGAACCTAGAAAAACATGCAGAAAAGATATATCATTATTAAACTTAAAAATCGACATGCAAACCTTCCAGACTGAACTCCAAAAGGAATAAACCTTAGGACATTCAAATAACAAATGGATTAATGAACCTTGAGCACTAGAACAAGACCAACATAAGGAAGAGGAAGTGGGAGAAAATTTACAAATGCTAACGGGAGTAATAACCACTCTACAATATCCAAAATATAGAGATTGAGTCACACGAGCAGCTGCAGAGACTTTAAATAACTTTGCCCAAATTTTCTCCCACAAATTAATGGAAAAAGAGACAGATAAGTCAGTTTCCCAAGTAAGTTCAACAGGATATTTAGGACGGGGTTGGGTAGCAGATAGCAATATGTTGTAAACCAGGGCAGCTTTAGGGGGTTGGGTAGTGAACAAAGGATATAAGGGAGATGGTGGGGTAACAACAGGAGATTCAGTTGGAAGTGTAAAAGTAGCCAAGTGTGATGAAATAGCAGTAACAATAATAGTGTATTCACCTAAAAGAGTATCAGGTAGATGATAACGCAGTTGCAAATCTTGGAAGGGGACAATATTGAAATTATGAAGGAATTGATATACAAAGGAAACAGTCTTCTCCTTCCAGTATTTGTAGTAAAAGGATTTACCCTTATCTTTGAGAAATTGATTGTACCAAACAATGGAAGACAAAAAACATTGCAGAGGGTTTACATCCTTAGAAAAAGTACTATTAATAAGAGTTTGCGAATATTTCAAAATGGGGTATTGAGATATAAAGGAACAGTTTGACATAAAAGCAACATGTTCAAAAGGAAAATCCTTTAATAGTGAACGTTCAAAAAGAACCCATTTGGGGACTGGTCTAGTTTGAAAATCATAAGCTAACGAAAATGATTGTTTAAGTAGAAAAGCAGAGTGGTAAGATTTAAACAAAGGGAAACGGACACCTCCTTCAGTCTTTGTACGAGTGAGTTTGAGTAAGCCAATACGAGGGTGTTTATTATTCCATAGGAATTTTGTACATAAAGAGTTTATACGGGAGAAATATAAATTAGGAATTTTGAAAGGAAGCATGGAGACTGTATATAACACATGGGGAGTAACCATCATTTTAATAGTGTCAAGCCTACCCCACCAGGAAAGAAAAAGCGGGGACCACAGGAGAAGAAGAGCTTGTAGTTTCTGGATCAAAGTATTAAAGGTATATTTGAGGGTATCTCTAAGGGAGGACGAAAACCAAATACCTAAATATTTAATTTTGGTGGGATACCATGTAAATTCAGTATCACTGAACATGTATTGGGAACAATCAGGGTTTAAAGGCAGGACTTCAGTTTTGGATAGATTTAGTTTATAGCCAGAGACGGATGAGTAAAGATGGACTTCAGACATAAAATCGGGCAGCGAAGCAATAGGGTTAGACATGTAGACCAAGATATCATCCGCATACGCAGAAAGTTTGGTGTGAATAGAGGAGAACTGAAAACCTGTAATCATGTCGTTATTGCGAATACGCTCAAGGAAAGGTTCAAGGCAAAGAATAAATAATAAGGGAGAGAGGGGGCAACCTTGCCTCGTTCCACGGGATAAGGAAAAGTATTTAGAAAATTGATTGTTGACAAAGATGCTGGCACGAGGACAGGAATACAACAACTTAACTTATGAAATAAAAGAAGGCCCAAAACCAAACCATTGGAGAGTCTTAAACATAAATTGCCAATTGATACGGTCAAAGGCCTTTTCCGCTTCTAGAGAAAGAGCGGCAAGGGGGTCTTTATATTTTTTACTCAGAGAAATAATGTTAGCAAACATACGTGCATTATCCGAGGCAAGCCTACCCTTTACAAAGCCAACTTGATCTGTTTTAATCAAAAGGGGAATAATATTGTCAAGTCGGGAGGCAAGGAGTTTGGCAAAGATTTTACAATCATAGTTAATCAGGGAAATAGGACGGAAATTTTTACAGTGGGAGTGGTCTTTATCTGGCTTGGGGATAATAATAATTAACGCGTCCATGAAGGAGCCTGAGGCCCTGGCTTGAGCAATAAAAGAATTAAAGAGTTGTAATAACTTAGGGGCAAAAATCGAGGAGAAAGTAGAATAAAATTCGACAGGGAGGCCATCTGGGCCAGGGGCTTTAGAGCGCTTCAGGGCTTGGATGGCAGAGAATACTTCTTGAAGGGTGATATCCTTCTCTAAAGAAGCAAACTCGTCTGGAAGATTGGGAGGGGAGGGAAGGCCTGAAAAAAAGAATCAAGATTCTGAGTGGAAGGGAAAGTGTCGTCTGAGTAAAGGGATCGATAGTAATTATGGAAGACCTCAGCAATATCTTCATCAGACGACACCAGTTTGTTGGTGGAATCATTAAGAATAGGTCCAATGGTTTTACGTTCTGCTTTAATTTTCAGGTAATTAGCCAACATCTTACCCGCCTTGTTTTGACCCCCATGGTACTTAGATTTGATTTTAAGTAAAACGTTACAGGCTTCAACAGTGGCCAATTTATTAAGTTCTGTCTTCGCCGCAATGAGGGCAGTAAGGGCAGCGGAATCCTTATAGGTAAAATATGTGTGTTCTAATTGTTTGAGATTGTGTAATTGAGCCTCATATTTAGCTTTAGCAACTCTCTTCTTTTGTGAGACAAAAGATAAAACAAAAGCACGCAGGGCGGCTTTAAAAGCATCTCACGTGTTGGGAATGGAGGTATCCGAGGGATCATTGAAAGTAAAAAATTCATTAATGAAGGTAGTAACATTTTTGATAAAAAGAGGGTCGGATAAAAGGAACGTATTTAATTTCCAACGGCTAAATGTCGAGGAGGTGAGTGAAAAGTCAAGTGTGGCACAAACAGGGGCATGGTCCGAAATAAATATGGAGCCAATTTCCGATTTCTGAATAGAGGGGAGCAAGGATTTGCTGACCAAAATGTAATCAATCCTAGATCTAGTATGATGCATGTTAGAAAAAAAAGTATATTCAAAAGAGTCAGGGTTACATGTTTTCCATACATCATAAAATGGACGACAGGCAATGGCAGATTGGAAAGCTTTGTGAGTTTTGTCTGGTTGAAATTTACATTTGGATAGTCTGTCAGAGTAAGGGTCCAACCATTGATTAAAATCCCCGGCAACCACCAGGTTAGGGCAATCAGTAGAGGACAGGAGAATTTTAATATCCGACCAAAATTTGGGATCAGGGCGAACAGGGCCATAAATATTCAACAAGACTAACGTCTTGTTCTGGACTATAACTTTCGCCATTACCCATCGTCCATCATCATCATGTTCAGTAGAAACAATTTGAACTGACAAAGCCTTATGAAATAATATAGCGACACCCCCTTTCTTATCAGAAGCAGGTGAAAAAACAACTTGACCCACCCAATGACGTTTTAGCTTTAACGACTCCACATCAGAACAATGAGTTTCTTGTAGAAATGCAATTTGAGATTGAAGTTTAGACAAATGTGACAATACCTTTTGACGTTTAACAGGATTTCCAAGACCACGGACATTCCACGACACGAGATTACACATGATGAAGGAGTTGAGGGATGGGAAACAAATGAAGGGTAGACACTGCAGGTAGGGCAACACAAAAGAAAACACAACAATCAGGAATATTGGAGAAGGGCAAATCCACATAATAAAATAGATAAGAAGGACAAGCAAACTGTGACGAGAGCATCAATACCGAAAAAAAATACCCAGAAGACGAAAGTGACCAGGAAGAGAGAATACAGAAAGAAAGAAAGAAAGAAAGAGAAGAGAGAAACAAGAAGAGAGTATTATTAGAGGAAATTTATATTCAGAAAGCGCGACTAAACCCGGAGGCATCAAGGCGCTGGAGATGGAAACCAGAGAGCTCAAATATCAGCCAGGGAGGGATTAAAGATAAGCCTCTTGGAATAGCCAGGTCTTGAGTGCCTTGCGAAAGAGTATATGGGAAGAAATCACCTTAAGGTCATTGGGGAGCGTATTAAAGTATAGTAGGAAAGTATAGAGGAAGAAACAGATCAGGGCAACAAAGCCAGATCTGTAAAAAAGCGAGAAAGTAATGAAGATGGAGCATGGTGACATGCGACAAGGCAGAGCACAGGCATTATAAACGAGAAAAGAGTAGCATAGGGTATACAGAAAGAAGAAAAGAGCAATTCAAGGAGGAATTAGCCAGAATAATAAATTATATGCGACAGGAGACAGCAGATAACATAACGAACAAGAAGAGGAAATTAATGAAATGATAGGAAGAAGTCTAGGAATAAACATAGGTGGAAAAAACATAAGAAAAAAGAAACAGAAGAGAAACACTTAAACCGTTGTATCCATTCCTGTAGAGGGAAAACTTTGCAAGAATATCTTCAGCTTCGCTGGATCATCGAAAGAACGTGAACGGCCATCATGAGTGACCTTGCAGAGGCAGGGATGGAGGATTCCATATTGAAGATGAAGGTGCCTCATGAGAGGACGTAACTCCAGGAATTCTTTATGACGAGCGTTCGTTGCATTGGAGACGTCCTGTGAAATGAAAATGTTATGTCCCGACCAAGTAAGATGACGTTTGAGTTTTGCAGCTTTCAAGACAGTCATGAGTTCGGTGAATTCCAGAAAGAGCATGACGACGCCTCTGGGTCTAGCGGAGTTAGAGGCAGCTCGACCCAATCGATGTGCTCTTTGAATGTTTAGAGGAGCAGAAGATGGCGGTAGACCTAAGAGCTCAGGCAGAAATTTTTGCAGAAAAACAACCATGTTAGGCCCCTCAACATTTTCCGGCAGACCAAAAAGACGTAGGTTATTTCTACGATTTCTATTTTCAAGATCCTCTGTGTGTAATTTCAGCTTATGAATTTCCTGCTCAAGTAATCGATTTTAGTAGAGACATCCTGAAGAGAACTGACACGTTGTTCTAGATCCAGAACCTTACTCTCCATAGTGATCCATCTCTCCTCCATCTGCTTCAATTTCTCATTAGTTGAAGACATAAATGGCTGAAGACCACAAACTTCATCCAAAATAGAGTCTAAAACTGGGTTTGGTGAAGCATGGATAGGCGAAGGAGGGTCACCTTTCAGTCTCTTGGGTTTGGTGCCAGTGATAGAGGAACGGGCTGAGTGAGAGTCATTAGCCATTGCAAGCGATAGAAAAAAAAAACACTCAAGCCAGAGAGTAAGTTGCAGGAGCAGAGGAGGATCCACAAATAAAAATAAAATAGTAACACTAGTCAATATAGGTGCACTGCCAGTAAAGAGGGAAATAAGCACTCAGCGGTTGAAGAAAAAGCGGTGACACACAGTTCCAATCAAAGAGATGGACGAACTAGGGACGGCAATAATCCAGCATAGATCAGTCACTGTGGATAGGAGCCATGAGAGTGAACAGCATAGCAGGAGGTCGTCAAATGAAGCAGGAGACACCAAAAAACAGTTGTAAGAAAGCCCACGGTGGCAGTAGAGCCAACCGGAGATAGAAGAGGGAAAAAGGCGCGAAAAAATCATAGACCTCAATGAAGGAATATCAGGTGCGCACCTTTTAGGAAAAATAAAATAAAATAATAAGAAGGAATGACAGGTGAAGAAGCACTGTCATAGCGCTGTTGAACGGGCATATGACGTTAGTTGCTTGAATTCATGCTGGTAGCAAGAGCGAGTAACGTGCTTACCGTGAGGTAGAAGCAGCCTAAAATGGCGGCCGCTCTCACCCGCGCTGAGGTGGAAACGGCACCGGCACGAACTCGCTCGCCAGCGGGACAGAGACGAAGAAAAGGCTGTCCCTCGGTTCACCGCATGTTCCGGTAGCGGTACCGTCAGGTGAGGAAGAAATAGCGGTGCAGAAACGGCAATTACGAGAATAAGAGCTCCGCCGTTTCACGGAGTTCACGCCAGATCCGCCATGTTGCCGCGGCGTCCAAGCCACGCCCCGCTTGGTTTAAGAGATTTGAGTGGGAAAAAATCCAATATTTTGCTTCCTACTAGATATTTTCTAGAAATTGTTCCATAAACTGATCATGCAAAGTATGCGCAGTGCTTTGCCAAGGGTGAATATTTTGCTGCGTAGTAAAGCACGCACAGATCTCTCTCTCACTGGAAATTACATGGGAGGAGCGACGCAGCAGCAAGTTTACTGACGCACACAACAGCTACTGGGGCAGATTTGAACAAACACATTGGTACCGGAGATGTGAGTTAAAAATCAGCCCAGCCATGCATATGCCACATTTCTTGGTACTACTCACGTCTGATGTTCAAGAGATGTTTCCACTCCTTGAAAACAGAAGGGTAGCTAACTGCAAATGCTGTGGGTCTCAGGCCACATTCTGCTGTCCATGAACTCAAATGTGTGCAGGGGGTCCCTCCCCCCGGACGGTGCAGAGTGCTCCTTATGTCAGCTGTGAGAAAGGGCACAGCTGATATGATAGCCCAGAAGGGCTGGGCAGTCAGGTCAGTGTTTGAGCAGGGCTAATAGCGATAAGAAAGTGGTGACCGGTGCAAAACGTAAGCCCAACTCACTATGCGCTATGCTCTGGCTCAGATGAGATGGGGTTCCACGGTCCAGTGCTGCTGCCACCAGCTCTCTGAGGAGGGCAACGGGATGCCACAGACCTGATGCAGATGGAGTGCCCCGCAACAGTACTGGCATGTGTGGAGGTGGGTGAGTTTGATCCAATGGGAGTTGGAGTTTCTCAGTGCCTCTTGCTGGAAGGGAGAGCTGCTGCTAGAGCTCTCCCCGATGCTGGGTGTTAGATTTCAGCACTTCCACAACTACTACTGATGTCTTCACTGGACTCCATGCTGAGGCCCAAGGGGGCCAGAAGAGCCGCAAGAACTGCAGTGGTTGGGCTGGTCTATGAGGGGCGGTCTTACAAGTTACAATACATCAACTAATCTGACCAATAATCGCCTCAATAATAGGTGGGGTTAGTGTGCCGGAAAACTCCACTCCTTCAGTGGTAGACAGAGTCTTTTTTGCTGCGTTTGGATCTCAGTGTATCGAAACTCCGCCAACTCTGCTGGTGGAGCGGAGTTTGCCACCCATCCCTAATCTCCAGCTTTCCCAATGAGCAACATTCCTCAAAATTATTTCATAGGTGTTGGATGACTCCTGTTTTTTTAGACCAATAGGGAGTCATCGGCGAAGAGAAGTGTAGAAATTGTTGCCTTGGCTAGGGAGAGAGCATCAGCAGGTTGTGAAGAAAGGAACTGGACTACATTGTTTAAGTATAAAGAAAACAGAGTGAAGCAATCACGCATGCCCGATGAACACCCTTGTTTACGGGAATAGACTTGGTCAGCTGCCCCTGCTCTCCCTAGTGTACTTTGGCATGGTTGTCCTCCTGGAGGCGAAAAATTAGAGGTAAAATATCTGATGGCATACCTATATCACAGAGCATGCTCCAGAGCTTGTGTCTTGGGGCCAGGTTGCAAGCTGACTTTAAGTCGATGAAGATGACATAAAGACTGCTCTTGCTGATTACTACAATTTTCCAAAACAAATGGAGAAAATGAAAGACCTGGTCAATAGTAGATATCTTTGGCATAGATTCAATCCTTATTCTTTCTTAGTACAGCGCATTACAATACTTTCTGGATTAAGTGGATGAGGCTCATAGGCCTGTAGATAAGGGTTGAGTTCCTATCTCCCTTCTTAAATATGGGAGTCACCATGGCATCTTTCCAAGACTCTAGCAATCGCACCTGCAATTGCATTAGACAGAAGCAAGATATATTTTGACCAGTTGCTCCTCTCATATACAAAGATATCACCTGGTGTGCCATCAGGGCTAGGGGCTTTGGTTCGTACTTGGATTCAACAGAGGCTTCAATGTTGCCTATGTCAAACAAGTTGCCATATGATGACTGGACATATACTAGAAGACTTCTTGAGATTGTATCTCAGCTAGTTCTGAGTAAAGCGTATTGAACTTATTATGCCAGGCGGTTGTGGGAATATGATTTCAAAGTTAGGTGCCAGCCTTGCTGCCACCCTATGTGACCCGGGCCCAATACTTTTTTAGATCTTTACTCTCACATGCATCCTTAATGGCCCACCATCTCTTCTCATCATGGTCCTTTTTAGCTTTGGGTTGAGCCTGCTTCTGTGCCCTTTTGAGGGTGCATATTGAGACCGAGTCATTTGCTTTTATGGCCATTGTCAGTTGATTTCTGAGATGCCTACACTTATACCAAGGGTGAAGATTCCTTTAAAATCTCTTGGGGTGGGACATGGGCACTGTGAAATACAGAGCTAGCTGGGCAAAGAGGCTAAAGTGAATATCTGTGGCAGTGATGGAGCGTACATTAGCTTGCAAGCCCTCCAATGTAAAAATGCTTTCTAGAAGATCAAGGTGAATGAGTTCTACGGTATCCTCCTGTGCGGCTAAATAATGCCACTTGAGTCACCGTTTGTAATTGGATAGACTAACTTCCTGAGTCAGCTGGTACGGAAGAAGAGGATTAGGCTTGCTACTCCACAGTGGCAGCAAAGAGAGGCGTAGAGGGATGTGGTCACTTTCTATTCGCTCCCTGATTCCATGTAATCTACATTACACCAGAGCCTCAGATCTAAACTAATATAGTCAATAAAACTATTGCTGGTAGTTCTATTGCATGTGGGTGCCCCTGTCTTCTCGGATTTTGTTCTGCCATAGACTGTCCTTAGCCCAAACTTGAGGGTCAGAGCCTTCAGTTGGAGTGCGACTCAAGTCCACTTTTTAACTGTGCTAGATTTGGATGTGGAATGACCCAGATGTCATCTTCTTTATTTGCAATACCCACATTATCCTCGTCCAGAAGTTCAAAGATGATGTTGAAGTCACCTGTTAGGAACAGATGGCACTTGGGGTCCTTTTTTTCAAGATGTTCCTCAGGAAGCTGCAAGGTGTCTGATTGCTTACTGCCTTTGGTGCCTCTTGAGTAAACACGGGCGGAGGAGCGTCGCCCCACTGCTTTCTTGTAGTGCCAGAAGCAGAAACATAAAATGGTAATAACTCTCAGTTATTACCATTTTATGTTTGGTTGCGGGTGGGTGGGGCTGCTCTGCGTGCAGGGGAGGAGTGGTGTGCCCACTCCGGAGTGCTTAAAGACTGTTTGGTCGGCCCTCTGGGACTGCCCAAACCAGTTATGCACACTCTGCCCTTCTCCATGCAGGCTGCAATGCCACCACTGCCTAAATGCCACCACTGCATTAACGTTCCCATTCTCTTTGTTATGTGAGAGGGGTGTATCTGCCTTCTCTGCCAAGGTTTATGTGCCCACATATCCCAGCATCCCAGGGCCCCTAGCATTTCCTCTGGAACCTACTGCACAAGTTGTTCTTAGACTCGCTCGTAGACTGTTTGCTATTGGCTTTGGCGGATGTGATTTCTTGACCAGAGAGTCATGGCAAGCTGACCCAACAGGAACCCTTTGATTAGTCCCCGCCCTTTCCTCAAGCAGTTGTTTGACCATTCCTGTGTGGTGGCCCACAATAGATATAATGGTGCCAATCTCTGTCCTAAGATCTCTAAAATTATCATGGAGATTTGTGTCATTGGTTGGGGATAAGCCGGTCAAAACTAGTGAGCCTCCCTCCCCATCTGATTCCTCAGTAGTTGTAGGAGTATCAGGATTATCTTGAAGAGGAGCAGGTGAGCGAGGGAGGTGGGGCTAGAGCAAGGATCTCCCCGCATTCTACCAACAAGCTATCTATTCTGTCAAGCACATAGTTTCTCCCAGCATGTTTTTTTTTTACTTTTTCTAGGCTACACCTGCACCCCCCTCAATAGCCTTTCTCTTACCAATCTATAAGCAAGAGTGTACCAAGATTTGAACTCCAAAGAGAAGGAACAATTAAGCAACACATCAATAGCAATCAACTAAGCAGTGTTTTTACAAACAAAATAGCTAGGTAGCAGAGGCATCCAGACAAATAGATCCACCCTTGGTCCTGGCTTTGACCAGGTGTGGCACACGTGCGTCCCGCACAGTGGGAAGGGCAACCGTGCTTTGTAGTGTTGCCAACAGGGCAGCCCCACCCCCTCCTCACAGCTGCATTGGCGCCTCACAGCCGTGGTGAATCTTGGACCCTGAGTCCTTCCCAAATCAAGCCAGATAAAATGTGGGGCTCAGCATCCCCGCTTGTGCAGTAAAAACACTTGGTGTGTCCTCCACAGTGGGAAGGGCACCCACGCTTTATAGAACTGATGACAGGGCAGTCCCGCTCTCTTCTGGCAGCTGTGTTGGTGCCTCACTGTTGTGGTTAATCTTGGGACCCTGAGTCCATATCAAATCAGGCCAGATGAAATCTGGGGCTCAGCATCCCTGCTGGTGCAATAGATTCACTTGGCTCATCCTGCACAGCAGGAAGGGCAACTGCTTTTTGTAGCGCTGATAACAGGGAAGCCCTGCTCCCTTCTGCCATCTGCACCGGTGCCTCAAAGGTATGGTGAATCTTGGGTCCCTGAGCAATGGTGTGTGCCACTAAAAAAGGGTGGTGGGACGGGTGGGGGGGGCACAGGCATGGGGGGGACATGTTAATAATAATAATTTAAAAAGTACCTGATGCTGCCGGCCGTCTCCCGCGTCACGTCGCTCCTGCTGGCCTCTTCTTGGTCCCAGCAGCCCCTGGGACAGACTCCCATCCAATCCCCGTGCTGCAGAGCAGCACAAGAATTGGCCACAGTGGGCAGGAAAGACGCTCAGGTCATGGAGTCTGTGGGGTTTCGCCAATTTGGCTCCTGATTGCAGCCGGGCAGAGAAACCTAAGTGGGCATGTGTGTTTTGATCGGCCTGAGACGGCCAGCCAAACACATATGTGCACTTAGGGAGTTGTACAAGCAGTCCTCCTCCTCCCACGTCCCATGCCCTGCCCCTTTATGCACAAGATGGGTCAGAACCTGCAAACGAAAAATAAAACGATGCCGGAGAATCATTTTGTTTTTCGTTTGCTGGGTCTGCATCAGGCAATGGGGCAACGTTACTCTGCCATTGCAGAGGAGCCGCCACTGCCCCTGAGTGCTTCTCAAATCAGGCCAGATGAAATGTGGGGCTCAGCAACCCCCACTGGTGCAGTAAAATCCCCAGAAAGTTGAAGTTTCAGGTTTTCGGGATCTGTTTGTTAAACTGACTTAGCCAACCAGTACACACAAGGTCTCATAGATACCTACAATAGTGTGCATTGTAATAATGCAATTAGATGATATATTTGTTTGATTTAATCATCAAGTTCATTCAGAGAAAGACCTACTAATGTATAGACGACCTATCCTTTACAACTGATGCAACAAAAGTGCTCCTAATTAATGATTCTTTTCATAACATACTTGCTGAAAAGACTATTTTATAAATATCAACGACCTAATAAGTACTTATTTTACATTATGCTGTGCAGTCTGTACATCATTTTATCTAAATAGATCTAATGACAGACTCCGACCACTTGCGAAATAAGCAGTTGCCTCATTTTGATTTTCTGGTGTTACAAAGCTAGGATTCACACTCCCTTACAAAAATGGGGTCTGCTAAATACCTCACTGTCCAACATAATGAGAGCGCAATGAGGGAGATTCTTTAACATAGTGCTACCTACAACCCTCACCCCTCTTGCGGTCACGCTGTTCAGAGCAGCCAGTGGACATGAATGAAGAGAAATGAGGTTAAAAAATGCTTCGGTTGACGCCGCAGAGCTTTCAAAGACCTCACCTGCAGCACTTGTCTGACACACACGTGCTGTAAATTACCATTGCCAAATTGAAGTCCCACAGCTGAAATAGTGCTAAGCCTCATACCCAGTGCCCCTTTCTAGACCCTAAGAGTCAGCGCCATTAACCAGTCGCCCTTTTAACTGGTTGAACGATAAAGAGAACTGGTTAAATAGGAGGGAAAGCCCTAGATCTAATCCAATGGAAGCCATAATCAGGTGACCTTGATCCAATGAGAGTCCTAGCCCTTACAATCCAGTGACCTAGAAGTCGAAGAACAAACAATATACACATTTACCGACTGGTGCCCCAGTGCTCGGAAATCCTACTTAGAAATGGCAGGGAGAAAAAGTGAGTGGCACTTCAATATCTTACTGAATAAAGGGAGGGATGATACTGGGTAACAGATGGGGAGAAATGGTCAGCAGTGGGGTAAAACCATAGTTGACATCAACACCGAAATAAAAGTCTCTATTCCAACTGTGGCAGTACAAATGACTGCAGCGGAAATGTTCTTCAAATTAAGATTTTTAAGTTGAAATGTTGTCTAGAGAGGATTCCATTTTGCTTAATGTGTTGCCTAGGGAGGCCCAGGTGGAGTAGAGTTCAGTGTCCTTATCTCAACAGTAGTGTAGCGTAAAATGGTGGGGGCCCTGGCAGAATGTGATGAGGGCATACGAGAATCCCATATCTCACAGATATTCATTGGCCTGGGGCTGAGGATGGCCCCATGAATAGTTGGCGGCCACCTACATGGTTGAGGGCCTCAGGGGTGTGTGTTAAGCTCCTGTATCTCAATGGTGGACTTGCTGCTCAATGAGGTCAGCGAATGACATACAATTATACAAACTACATACAACTGTGTAGTCTAGTTGTGAGGAGTTTTCTTGTGGTACTGGTACTGGAGTAGTCAGGTGTGATTAGGTAATGTCTAACAATTGGTGTGACATGGTCACAACACTGCTGAACTCTATATTGGATAGTCAAGAGATTCCTCCATAGGCACTTAGCACTGGGTAGATAGGATAAGCAGTCAACTCGAACTCCAGAAGGTGTAGCGGTCTAGAACAGATGTCTCCAAACGGTTGATCACGAGCTGCCTGTAGCTCACAGAAACCTTCAGTGTAGCTACCAGCGTTGAGTTCATTTTTAGTGAAAAACTGCAATAAAAAAAAGTGTTGTGTTTTCCTTTTAAAGTTAAGGACAGGCTATGCTTATTTACATTATCAGGCTGCAGATAAAAAAAACTCACAATGAGCAGTGCTCCACTCAGTTTTATGACCCAGATGGGTCACAGAAGTTCGGCACAGAAACACTGAGGAATTTAAATCTTAAATAAAAGTTGTTCTCAATTCAGTATTGGAGCATGAGAATAAAATAATGTTTCCTATTGCTTTTAAAGGAGAGAAAATTGAAATGAAGACTTAGTGATAAAGTTAACTCTTATTTTTAATTTGTTCCCTTCTCAAAGCATATACAAACGGCAGGCATCTTGCTCCCAGTGGCTGGTATATACAATGCCATATTTATAAATGAAAAATACGGTCATTTTTTTGAAATAGGAAAAATTTAAAGTGAAGAAAAATGTTTCCATGAAACTTTAGTGCCCTGATTTAGAACTTAATTACAAAAAAAGGGGGTGGTGATGGACAGAGTATCTGAGTTAATCAGAACACTCCTACCCAGTCAACAGATCAGGGCTTGATCCATCACCGTTTTTTAGCTCACTGCACCATCCCAGTTCAGAACCTGGCTATATGCAAATTAGTCTGTCCCTGGCCCAGTGCATCATGGGAACAGGGCAGACCAAACTACCAAGCCAATTCTTCACTGGAAAGGAAACAAGCTTCCGGGGACCGGTTTCTGGCATTACAGCCGTCTTCGGCCCGGCTTGCTTGAATCCTGATGGTGCAATGAGCAAGGGACTCATGTATGAGCATACCCTTCCACACTCATGGTGGCCAAAATAATTACAAAAAGGGGGTGGTGATGGACAGAGTATCTGAGTTAATCAGAACACTCCTACCCAGTCAACAGATCAGGGCTTGATCCATCACCGTTTTTTAGCTCACTGCACCATCCCAGTTCAGAACCTGGCTATATGCAAATTAGTCTGTCCCTGGCCCAGGGCATCATGGGAAGAGGGCAGACCAAACTACCAAGCCAATTCTTCACTGGAAAGGAAACAAGCTTCCGGGGACCGGTTTCTGGCATTACAGCCGTCTTCGGCCCGGCTTGCTTGAATCCTGATGGTGCAATGAGCAAGGGACTCATGTCTGAGCATACCCTTCCACACTCATGGTGGCCAAAATAATTACAAAAAGGGGGTGGTGATGGACAGAGTATCTGAGTTAATCAGAACACTCCTACCCAGTCAACAGATCAGGGCTTGATCCATCACCGTTTTTTAGCTCACTGCACCATCCCAGTTCAGAACCTGGCTATATGCAAATTAGTCTGTCCCTGGCCCAGTGCATCATGGGAACAGGGCAGACCAAACTACCAAGCCAATTCTTCACTGGAAAGGAAACAGGCTTCCGGGGACCGGTTTCTGGCATTACAGCCGTCTTCGTCCCGGCTTGCTTGAATCCTGATGGTGCAATGAGCAAGGGACTCATGTCTGAGCATACCCTTCCACACTCATGGTGGCCAAAATAATTACAAAAAGGGGGTGGTGATGTACAGAGTATCTGAGTTAATCAGAACACTCCTACCCAGTCAACAGATCAGGGCTTAATCCATTACCGTTTTTCAGCTCACTGCACCATCCCGGTTCAGAACCTGGCTATATGCAAATTAGTCTGTCCCTGGCCCAGTGCATCATGGGAACAGGGCAGACCAAACTACCAAGCCAATTCTTCACTGGAAAGGAAACAAGCTTCCGGGAACCGGTTTCTGGCATTACAGCCGTCTTCGGCCCGGCTTGCTTGAATCCTGATGGTGCAATGAGCAAGGGACTCATGTCTGAGCATACCCTTCCACACTCATGGTGGCCAAAATAATTACAAAAGGGGGGTGGTGATGGACAGAGTATCTGAGTTAATCAGAACACTCCTACCCAGTCAACAGATCAGGGCTTGATCCATCACCGTTTTTTTGCTCACTGCACCATCCCAGTTCAGAACCTGGCTATATGCAAATTAGACTGTCCCTGGCCCAGTGCATCTTGGGAACAGGGCAGACCAAACTACCAAGCCAATTCTTCACTGGAAAGGAAACAAGCTTCCGGTGACCGGTTTCTGGCATTACAGCCGTCTTCGGCCCGGCTTGCTTGAATCCTGATGGTGCAATGAGCAAGGGACTCATGTCTCTTAGCATACCCTTCCACACTCATGGTGGCCAAAATATTTACAAAAAGGGGGTGGTGATGGACAGAGTATCTGAGTTGATCAGAACACTCCTACCCAGTCAACAGATCAGGGCTTGATCCATCACCGTTTTTTAGCTCACTGCACCATCCCAGTTCAGAACCTGGCTATATGCAAATTAGTTTGTCCCTGGCCCAGTGCATCATGGGAACAGGGCAGACCAAACTACCAAGCCGATTCTTCACTGGAAAGGAAACAAGCTTCCGGGGACCGGTTTCTGGCATTACAGCCGTCTTCGGCCCGGCTTGCTTGAATCCTGATGGCGCAATGAGCAAGGGACTCATGTCTGAGCATACCCTTCCACACTCATGGTGGCCAAAATAATTACAAAAAGAGGGTGGTGATGGACAGAGTATCTGAGTTAATCAGAACACTCCTACCCAGTCAACAGATCAGGGCTTAATCCATTACCGTTTTTTAGCTCACTGCACCATCCCGGTTCAGAACCTGGCTATATGCAAATTAGTCTGTCCCTGGCCCAGTGCATCATGGGAACAGGGCAGACCAAACTACCAAGCCAATTCTTCACTGGAAAGGAAACAAGCTTCCGGGAACCGGTTTCTGGCATTACAGCCGTCTTCGGCCCGGCTTGCTTGAATCCTGATGGTGCAATGAGCAAGGGACTCATGTCTGAGCATACCCTTCCACACTCATGGTGGCCAAAATAATTACAAAAGGGGGGTGGTGATGGACAGAGTATCTGAGTTAATCAGAACACTCCTACCCAGTCAACAGATCAGGGCTTGATCCATCACCGTTTTTTTGCTCACTGCACCATCCCAGTTCAGAACCTGGCTATATGCAAATTAGTCTGTCCCTGGCCCAGTGCATCATGGGAACAGGGCAGACCAAACTACCAAGCCAATTCTTCACTGGAAAGGAAACAAGCTTCCGGTGACCGGTTTCTGGCATTACAGCCGTCTTCGGCCCGGCTTGCTTGAATCCTGATGGTGCAATGAGCAAGGGACTCATGTCTGAGCATACCCTTCCACACTCATGGTGGCCAAAATATTTACAAAAAGGGGGTGGTGATGGACAGAGTATCTGAGTTGATCAGAACACTCCTACCCAGTCAACAGATCAGGGCTTGATCCATCACCGTTTTTTAGCTCACTGCACCATCCCAGTTCAGAACCTGGCTATATGCAAATTAGTTTGTCCCTGGCCCAGTGCATCATGGGAACAGGGCAGACCAAACTACCAAGCCAATTCTTCACTGGAAAGGAAACAAGCTTCCGGGGACCGGTTTCTGGCATTACAGCCGTCTTCGGCCCGGCTTGCTTGAATCCTGATGGCGCAATGAGCAAGGGACTCATGTCTGAGCATACCCTTCCACACTCATGGTGGCCAAAATAATTACAAAAAGAGGGTGGTGATGGACAGAGTATCTGAGTTAATCAGAACACTCCTACCCAGTCAACAGATCAGGGCTTGATCCATCACCGTTTTTTAGCTCACTGCACCATCCCAGTTCAGAACCTGGCTATATGCAAATTAGTCTGTCCCTGGCCCAGTGCATCATGGGAACAAGGCAGACCAAACTACCAAGCCAATTCTTCACTGGAAAGGAAACAAGCTTCCGGGGAACGGTTTCTGGCATTACAGCCGTCTTCGGCCCGGCTTGCTTGAATCCTGATGGTGCAATGAGCAAGGGACTCATGTCTGAGCATACCCTTCCACACTCATGGTGGCCAAAATAATTACAAAAAGGGGGTGGTGATGGACAGAGTATCTGAGTTAATCAGAACACTCCTACCCAGTCAACAGATCAGGGCTTAATCCATTACCGTTTTTCAGCTCACTGCACCATCCCGGTTCAGAACCTGGCTATATGCAAATTAGTCTGTCCCTGGCCCAGGGCATCATGGGAAGAGGGCAGACCAAACTACCAAGCCAATTCTTCACTGGAAAGGAAACAAGCTTCCGGGGACCGGTTTCTGGCATTACAGCCGTCTTCGGCCCGGCTTGCTTGAATCCTGATGGTGCAATGAGCAAGGGACTCATGTCTGAGCATACCCTTCCTCACTCATGGTGGCCAAAATAATTACAAAAAGGGGGTGGTGATGGACAGAGTATCTGAGTTAATCAGAACACTCCTACCCAGTCAACAGATCAGGGCTTGATCCATCACCGTTTTTTAGCTCACTGCACCATCCCAGTTCAGAACCTGGCTATATGCAAATTAGTCTGTCCCTGGCCCAGTGCATCATGGGAACAGGGCAGACCAAACTACCAAGCCAATTCTTCACTGGAAAGGAAACAGGCTTCCGGGGACCGGTTTCTGGCATTACAGCCATCTTCGTCCCGGCTTGCTTGAATCCTGATGGTGCAATGAGCAAGGGACTCATGTCTGAGCATACCCTTCCACACTCATGGTGGCCAAAATAATTACAAAAAGGGGGTGGTGATGTACAGAGTATCTGAGTTAATCAGAACACTCCTACCCAGTCAACAGATCAGGGCTTAATCCATTACCGTTTTTCAGCTCACTGCACCATCCCGGTTCAGAACCTGGCTATATGCAAATTAGTCTGTCCCTGGCCCAGTGCATCATGGGAACAGGGCAGACCAAACTACCAAGCCAATTCTTCACTGGAAAGGAAACAAGCTTCCGGGAACCGGTTTCTGGCATTACAGCCGTCTTCGGCCCGGCTTGCTTGAATCCTGATGGTGCAATGAGCAAGGGACTCATGTCTGAGCATACCCTTCCACACTCATGGTGGCCAAAATAATTACAAAAGGGGGGTGGTGATGGACAGAGTATCTGAGTTAATCAGAACACTCCTACCCAGTCAACAGATCAGGGCTTGATCCATCACCATTTTTTTGCTCACTGCACCATCCCAGTTCAGAACCTGGCTATATGCAAATTAGACTGTCCCTGGCCCAGTGCATCTTGGGAACAGGGCAGACCAAACTACCAAGCCAATTCTTCACTGGAAAGGAAACAAGCTTCCGGTGACCGGTTTCTGGCATTACAGCCGTCTTCGGCCCGGCTTGCTTGAATCCTGATGGTGCAATGAGCAAGGGACTCATGTCTGAGCATACCCTTCCACACTCATGGTGGCCAAAATATTTACAAAAAGGGGGTGGTGATGGACAGAGTATCTGAGTTGATCAGAACACTCCTACCCAGTCAACAGATCAGGGCTTGATCCATCACCGTTTTTTAGCTCACTGCACCATCCCAGTTCAGAACCTGGCTATATGCAAATTAGTTTGTCCCTGGCCCAGTGCATCATGGGAACAGGGCAGACCAAACTACCAAGCCAATTCTTCACTGGAAAGGAAACAAGCTTCCGGGGACCGGTTTCTGGCATTACAGCCGTCTTCGGCCCGGCTTGCTTGAATCCTGATGGCGCAATGAGCAAGGGACTCATGTCTGAGCATACCCTTCCACACTCATGGTGGCCAGAATAATTACAAAAAGAGGGTGGTGATGGACAGAGTATCTGAGTTAATCAGAACGCTCCTACCCAGTCAACAGATCAGGGCTTAATCCATTACCGTTTTTTAGCTCACTGCACCATCCCGGTTCAGAACCTGGCTATATGCAAATTAGTCTGTCCCTGGCCCAGTGCATCATGGGAACAGGGCAGACCAAACTACCAAGCCAATTCTTCACTGGAAAGGAAACAAGCTTCCGGGAACCGGTTTCTGGCATTACAGCCGTCTTCGGCCCGGCTTGCTTGAATCCTGATGGTGCAATGAGCAAGGGACTCATGTCTGAGCATACCCTTCCACACTCATGGTGGCCAAAATAATTACAAACGGGGGGTGGTGATGGACAGAGTATCTGAGTTAATCAGAACACTCCTACCCAGTCAACAGATCAGGGCTTGATCCATCACCGTTTTTTTGCTCACTGCACCATCCCAGTTCAGAACCTGGCTATATGCAAATTAGTCTGTCCCTGGCCCAGTGCATCATGGGAACAGGGCAGACCAAACTACCAAGCCAATTCTTCACTGGAAAGGAAACAAGCTTCCGGGGACCGGTTTCTGGCATTACAGCCGTCTTCGGCCCGGCTTGCTTGAATCCTGATGGCGCAATGAGCAAGGGACTCATGTCTGAGCATACCCTTCCACACTCATGGTGGCCAAAATAATTACAAAAAGAGGGTGGTGATGGACAGAGTATCTGAGTTAATCAGAACACTCCTACCCAGTCAACAGATCAGGGCTTGATCCATCACCGTTTTTTAGCTCACTGCACCATCCCAGTTCAGAACCTGGCTATATGCAAATTAGTCTGTCCCTGGCCCAGTGCATCATGGGAACAAGGCAGACCAAACTACCAAGCCAATTCTTCACTGGAAAGGAAACAAGCTTCCGGGGAACGGTTTCTGGCATTACAGCCGTCTTCGGCCCGGCTTGCTTGAATCCTGATGGTGCAATGAGCAAGGGACTCATGTCTGAGCATACCCTTCCACACTCATGGTGGCCAAAATAATGAATCGTTTTGGCCACCACAAGTGTGGAAGGGTATGCTCAGATGTGAGTCCCTTGCTCACTGCACCATCAGGATTCAAGCAAGCCGGGCCGAAGACGGCTGTAATGCCAGAAACCGGTCCCCGGAAGCTTGTTTCCTTTGCAGTGAAGAATTGGATTGGTCGTTTAGTCTGCCCTGTTCCCATGATGTACTGGGCCAGGGTCAGACTAATTTGCATGTAGCCAGGTACTGAACTGGAATGGTGCAGTGAGCTAAAAAACGGTGCTGGATCAAGCCCTGATCTTTTGACTGGGTAGGAGTGTTCTGCTTAATTCAGATACTCTGTCCATCACCACCCCCTTTTGAATCGTTTTGGCCACCACAAGTGTGGAAGGGTATGCTCAGATGTGAGTCCCTTGCTCACTGCACCATCAGGATTCAAGCAAGCCGGGCCGAAGACGGCTGTAATGCCAGAAACCGGTCCCCGGAAGCTTGTTTCCTTTCCAGTAAAGAATTGGCTTGGTAGTTTGGTCTGCCCTGTTTCCATGATGCACTGGGCCAGGGTCAGACTAATTTGCATGTAGCCAGGTTCTGAACTGGGATGGTGCAGTGAGCTAAAAAACGGTGATGGATCAAGCCCTGATCTTTTCACTGGGTAGGAGTGTTCTGCTTAATTCAGATACTCTGTCCATCACCACCCCCTTTTGAATCGTTTTGGCCACCACAAGTGTGGAAGGGTATGCTCAGATGTGAGTCCCTTGCTGACTGCACCATCAGGATTCAAGCAAGCCGGGCCGAAGACGGCTGCAATGCCAGAAACCGGTCCCCGGAAGCTTGTTTCCTTTCCAGTAAAGAATTGGCTTGGTAGTTTGGTCTGCCCTGTTCCCATGATGCACTGGGCCAGGGTCAGACTAATTTGCATGTAGCCAGGTTCTGAACTGGGATGGTGCACTGAGCTAAAAAACGGTGATTGATCAAGCCCTGATCTTTTGACTGGGTAGGAGTGTTCTGCTTAATTCAGATACTCTGTCCATCACCACCCCCTTTTGAATCCTGATTTAGAATTTAGCGGACAGGTTACTCCGTCACAACAGTGACAGGTATCCTGTCCGCCAAAATATAAATCCCATAGGATATAATTGAAGGAGTAACCCATCTGCCAAGATCAGGCTGTGAAGCTTAATGTTTTTCTCTACTTTCAAATGAAGCCAATTAAGTCCTAATGTTTTATGAAGCATCTTCGTCACTTTAAATTCCTCACATTTAAACAAATGACTGTATTTTCCCATTATCAATATGGCACCATGTCTACAAGCCACTGGGAGTAAAATCCCTGCTGTTTGTAAAGACACTTTGACATGGGAGAGATTTAAAATGATGACTTTTGTGTAATGCATATAAATATAAAATGAACACTTCAGTTGAATTTTCTGCCATTTCAAAGAGTCACATTTAAACACAGCAGGCATCTTACTCCCGGTGTCTGCCGAAAGCTGGAGAAGATCTGGCTCAGTGATCGAACACCGGACAGCCACGCTGCCCACAAGAACACCACCCGCAGACACCATCACCTCATCAGATCCGCCAAAAGGGCCTCCTTCAAAGACCGCCTGGGAAGATTCCATTTTGCTTAATGTGTTGCCTAAGGAGGCCCTGGTAGAGTAGAGTTCAGTGTCCTTATCTCAACAGTAGTGTAGCGTAAAATGGTGGGGGCCCTGGCAGAATGTGATGAGGGCATACGAGAATCCCATAGCTCAATGATATTCATTGGCCACCCAGCTGATCCTCTCCCTCACCAAGGACCCCCACACGGCCAAAACCAACCTTCACGAAGGAATGAAGGCTGTCGCTGAATGGATGAGGAACAGCCCATTGAAGCTGAACTCGGACAAGACGGAGGTCCTCATCCTCGGATCCACCCCTTCGGCCTGGGACAACTCCTGGTCTGGGCCGACCGCACTGGGAACCACCCCAACACCCACCTACCATGCACGCAACCTAGGGGTCATCCTCAATGCCACCCTCTCCATGACTAAACAGGTCAACGCCATCTCCTCCTCCTGCTTCAACACCCTCCGCATGCTCCGCAGGATCTACAAGTGGATCCGCACTGAAAAGAGAAGAACGGTCACCCAGGCCCTCATCAGCAGCAGGTTGGACTACGGAAACGCCCTCTATGCTGGAGCCTTGGCCAAACTCCTGAGACGGCTCCAATGCATCCAGAACGCCTCTGCATGCCTGATCCTCGACATCCCTCGCCGCATCCACATCACACTCCACCTGAGAGACTTGCACCGGCTCCCGGTCAACAAGAGGATAACCTTCAAGCTCCTCACCCAAGCACACAAGGCACTCCACAACACCGGACCAACGTACCTCAACAGACGGCTCAGCTTCTACACCACTACCCACCAGCTCCGCTCCACTGACCTCGCCCTCTCCACAGTCCCCCGCTTCCGAAGAGCAACCTCCGGCGGCAGATCGTTCTCCCTCCTTGCCACTAAGACCTGGAACACCCTCCCCATACACCTACGGCAGACCCAATACCTGCTAACCTTTAGAAAACTCCACACGACCTGGCTTTTCGAGCAGTAGAAGCATTCCCCACCCCAGCGCCTTGAGACCCTCACGGGTGAGTAGTGCGCTTTACAAATGATATGATTGATTGATTGAGTGTCTGGTAGACATACTTCCCATCAGTGGCGGCCGGCACTGGTATGCGTGGTGAAGCAGGGCAGGTGGGGAAGCTTAATGACGACGGGATACGTATTATTTATTTATTTAATAATACCTTTTCCGTCTGTCGACTTCCCACTCTGCCCTGCCCCACTGCCCGCCGTATTTACCTGTGCCGGCCACCGCTGCTGCCCATATTTATAACTGAAACATAGACATAAATTTTAAAAGAGAGAAATTTAAAGTGCAGAACAGTGTTCCATTAAGTGCAGAATAATGTTTCTTTTTTTGCAGAACATTTCCCTGCACTTTAAATTTCTCCCATTTAAAAAGAAATGGTTGCGTGTTTGTGCTGTACATTTAACAGTGGCACATTTGGCAAAAGGTATATACTGTGCCACAAGTACATATAGCACAGGCTCTCAGTCACCCATACACATATAACCCTTTCATTCACACACATGTTCATACATTCCCACAGAACATACACTCAGTGACGCACATGGCAGCTCTATCATAGTACACCTAGTCACAGTATCTTGTTCAAACCATCTCATTGGGCTCCATGGACATTTTTAGGTTTAAAGACAATGAAGCTGGGTAAGGGGTGTCTGGTAACAATGTGCGAGTTACTTGGCCTTCAGAAGTTCACAACGCTTTTCACTGATCAGAAGTAGCTCTCATTACAGAAAAGTTCAGAGACCCCTGGTCTAGAACCATAGAGTGCAGTACACCACAGTAGAATCCTTATACCGTCATTTTCCTCACAGTAATTTCTTTGATAAAGACTGTAACAACTAACTAGAACAGAACATTTAAGAACCGCATTCACAGCTTGCACTTTTTGGCATAGAAAAGCACCCCAAACATTTTATATTTCCCTAGATCTAAAAATCTATTTGGCAATGAGCTATTATGCCAATGGGAACTTAGATGGAATGCTTGGAATCAGCTGAGCAATGTACAAAAGTGCTCTGTTCTCCTCACTAAAAATAGGCTTTCGAGTGACAGCATATAGGGATAGTGGCACCCACGCTTTACTTTGATCTATCTGCTTGTGATACCAAATGATTGTCAGTCTTTCTAATCTTGAACAATGTAACAGCATATAACAAGCAATAAAACATTTGTTCCTTCATATCTCTCTTTAGGGCACTTTTCAACCAAACAACTGGAACATCTTCAAGTCTTCATCCAAAGGGGGCAATTCACAAAGGCATTTGCAGCCGTGAGTATACACTCATGGCCAAAAGTGCCTATATGTAAGCCTGCCAGGAGTCAATAAAATAAATCCTGGCAGGTGTAAATGGATTTATTATGGGGTATTTCTGCATCTCAACTGCAGTACAGGGCGTGGTTAGCCTTAAGAGTTTGTGAATGCTTACAAATGTATATGTTTGTTGTGTGATACCTTGACCCCGGTCCAGATTCAGCAGTCTCCCCAGCAGCTCCGCACTTTGCCGCTTCGTCAGAGCCCTCCCTCCACCTGGGTTCGCACCGGCAGCCCGCTGCAGAAGCACAGGTGACCCAGGCCCCTGCTCCACCTGGTGTCCCCCCTCGCCCCTGATCACTGTTTTCAGTTTGTTCACTGTCCCCATCCTGTTTTGGGGATTTAATTAATTCTATTTGGGTAATCTTACTTATTTTATTGCATTCCTGCTCGCTTCATTCTTGGTCGGTCTCCTGCCTTCCCGCGCCTGCTGCTCCTGCGGCTCCCCCCCCTACAGAGCCCCCGCTTCCGCCTCCCCACCTCAAGTCCCACTCCCCTCCCCTACTTAATGGCGGCTGCTGTGGGGGAGCACGTGTTATACCTTGACCTAGGTCCAGGTTCAGCACTTTCCCCAGCAACTCGACACTTTGCCGCTTTGTCAGAGCCATCCCTTCACCTGGGTATGCGCCAGCATCCCACCGCAGACGCACAAGCGACCCAGGCACCTGCTCTGCCTGGTGACTCCCCTCGCCCCCTGCTCACTAGTTCCAATTTGTTCACTGTCCTCATCCTATTTTGGGGATTTAGTTAATTCAATTTGAGAATCTTACTTGTTTATTGCATTCCTGTTCACTTTATTTTCGGTCAATATCCCGCCTTCCCACCGCTGCTGCCCCTGTGGCCCCTGTCCCTAGATAGCCCCCGCTCCCACCTCCCCACCCGCACCCCTCTCCTACTTAGTGGCGGCCGTGACCTGACCGCAGCCAGCACCAGGAACCCTGGATCTCAGTAACCCCGCCGCCCTCCACGCACTCAACCTCAGAAGACTCAACGGCTGCCAAAGAGCCACACCGAACACCACCCATGGACAGTTCTCCTGCAGACACTGCCAACCGTCCTTCACCACTGACTGCACCACCAAGAACGCCAAAAACCCACTGGACACCCGCACCACCGGAGACCTGACTGGCATCTTCCTCAATGTGCGCTCCCTACACAGACACACCACAGAGATCTGGGACCTGCTTGACATCCTCCCGCCCGACATCACCTTCCTCACTGAAACCTGGACAAATGCCACCTCCGGCCCCGACATCACCACCGCCATCCCCGACAGATACAAGATCCAGAGAAGGGACCGCCACCACCGCCCAGGAGGAGGACTCGCCATTGTCCACAAGACCTCCCTTCAACTCTCCACCTCCAACACGAGCGACCCCCACTCCAACACGGAACACCTCCACTTTCAGATCCAGACTAGGACCAGGCTACGGGGCACCCTTGCCTACAGACCCCCGGACCATGCACCCAGCCCACAACCACCATTTCCGACCTCATCATACCCCACGCCATCGCTTCCATGGACTACATCCCACTCAGAGACCTCAATTTCCAACTCGACAACTGCAGTGACCCCGATTCCATCACCCTCCTTGTTCACCTCTCCAACCTCAGACTAAAGCAGCTCATCACCACCCCATGCACAGAGCTGGACACACCCTTGACCCCATCTTTGCAGGAAGGACCAACATCCATTTCAGCCATACCACCCAGCCCCCCTGGACTGACCTCCACACGTGCACTTCACCTTCAACACATCCGCAGGACCCAAACCCCCCATGCCTGCCTCGAAGGAACTGGATCAAGATCACAGAGGAGCACCTCAACACCACCGTCCTCCTAGACCCACCCGGCGCCACGACCGAAGCCAACGAACTCCAGCTGCGCCGACAAGCTCGGACCCCTCCACCATCCTGGCAAGCAACGCCCCCTGAAAGCAGCTTGGTTCACCACCGATCTCCAAGCAGCTAGGCGCTCCTGCAGACTCCTCAAGAAAGCCTGGAGAAACCAGAAAACATCGGAACACCTGAACAGCTGTGAGGACTTTCATCAGGAACAACATCCACACCAACACATCCAACGGTAAAGAACTCTTCAACGTCATACAGCAATTCACCATACCCCCCAGCGAAGCCACAGACTTCACACCATCCCAGGAACTCTGTAACAGACTCAGCTCCTACTTCCATCTGAAAATTAAGCCCTCTATGACAACTTCAACAAACAGACACAGGACACCACCACCGACAAAGAGCCAATCATCACCACCTAGAATCCTGCCACTGTCGAGAACACCACAGTGACCTTCAAGAACACCCACTCAGGAGCCACCACAGACCCCTGCCCACCACACATATACCACAGGGCCGCTGCCGTCATCACACCTGAACTAGGATGCACCATGAACGCCTCTTTCAAATCCGGCATTTTCCCCGACGACTGGAAGCGGATGGAGGTCAAATCCCTCATCAAGAAACCCTTAGCCGACCCGACAGACCTGAAAAACTACCGGCCCATCTCTCTCCTCCCCTTCGCTGCCAAAGTCACAGAGAGACTCGTAAACACCCAGCTGACCGCCTTCACAGAAGAAAACTCAATCCTAGATGCCTCCCAGTCCGGGTTCCACAGCAACCCCAGCACTGAGACGGCCCTCCTCATTGACACAGACGACATTTGCTTGCTACTAGACCATGGACACACCGCAGCCCTCATCCTACTTGACTTCTCCGCAGCCTTCAACACCGTCTCACATCGCACACTTGCAGCCAGACACCACGATGCAGGGATACGAGGAACCACCCTCTCCTGGAACCGATCATTTCTCTAAGGCAGAACCCAGAGGACCAGACTCCCTCCTTACCTCTTCGAACCCACTCAGATCAACTGCGGAGTTCCCCAAGGATCATCGCTCAGCCCCACGCTCTTCAACATCTACATGGCCCCCCACGCTGCCATTATCAGACAACACAGGTTCAGCACAGTATCTTATGCCGACGACACCCAGCTCATCCTCTCCCTCACGAAGAACCCTGAAGACACCAGACTCTGTTTCCAGGAAGGAATGAGCGACATAGCCGCCTCGATGAAAAGCAGCTGCCTGAAGCTCAACCTGGAGAAGACCGAGGTCCTCATCCTTGGACCCTCCACCTCCGCCTGGGACAACACCTGGTGGCCCTCTGCCCTCGGGAGTCTGCACACCCCTACAGACCACACTCAGAACCTCGGCATCAACCTAGACTCCTCCCTCACCATGACCCGCCAGATCAACTCCATCATCTCCACCAGCCTCCACTGCCTTTGGATCCTACAAAAGACCTTCAAATGGATACCCCCAGAATGCAGAAAAACCGTCAACCACACCCTCATAACCAGCCGATTGGACTACGACAATGCCCTCTACACCGGAATCAACAGAACCCCCCACATCCGCAGAACTAGGGCAGGAGGAAGAGCTTTCTCCTACGTCACAACCAGGGCCTGGAACGAGCTCCCATTGAACATCAGACGCTTCCCACCCTCCACACCGTCAGAAAGAGCCTCAAGGTCTGGCTCTTTGACTGAACCGGAGCTGCAATCCCCCCCCCCTATTACCTGGAGACCCTCACGGGTGAGTAGCTAGCATGCTTTATAAACCCCCTGATTGATTGATTGACTGATTGTTAGAAATTAGGTTTTGGTTGACAGGGACCGCTGGTCAAGAAGTTCACATAATCCTAGTCAGGGTAAGGCACACGCAAACTACACATTAACTTGTGCTAACCCTCTAGTAGGTTGGCACAGAGAGGTCAGGCTTAATTTGAAGGCGATATGTAATGTATTTGTGAAAACACCACAAAAAAAGATCACACACCAAGTTTAGAATAATAGTGTGGATTTCAATAAATAATACAAGATCAAAAACCAAAAATCCAATCAATGAAACCAGAGATATTGAATTTGAAAGTTTACGGTAAAATAGCACCAAAAAGCACAAAGTGCCATCAAGGGTGGCCTGGTCGTGCTGGAACGGGACGAAATCACAAGCTCAGGCCGACCACAATAAAGCACGGGCCGGCTACAGGGATCCAGTTAGGTCCGCTGAACAAAGTACCTTAAATCTTACTTGCAGAGTGTTTCGCAGATCTGAGGTGAAAAAGTGTAATGCAGATGAAGAGATGTGTTGATTTTGAGATGCCGCGAGGTTGAGATGCGGGGTTCTGTTGCATCATCATCGAGGATTCCTCCGACAGGGCTTATAAAGCGAAGTCTGGGCATCGAGGATGCCGCACACAGCTGTCGATGTGTCAATTCCGAGGAGCTGCAAGGTAGCACTGCAGAGGCCGGCATCATATTTGAGCTGCCATCGAAAAGAGATGCAAAAACCTGGGTCAGAGATGCGCCTCTCCGTCGGCGATGTAATTTTTCAAAGAAACGAGGGAGATACGTACCTTCTGTGCTGGGCCCAATCCAAGCAGCAGCGGTGATGCATCGGTTCTGCTCAAGAATGCACTGTTCAGCTGAGGGGATGCGTTGGTTCTGCTCAAGGATGCACCGCTCAGCAGATGAGATGCATTGGTTCCACTGATAAGCACCTTTGGCCCACTTACAGGGGTTCAGGATTTGGGTGGCACCACTTGCAGGCTAGACTCACAGACGGCAGAGCCCAGGTGCAGATGCAAAGTTGTTGGAAGCCTGTTATGTTCCTGAGGTTTCAGATCAGGAGACCAGCCACTAGCCCTTGGAGTCACTCTGAGTTCTGTATTCAAGAGATGGAGGTCCAGTCCTTCTCACCCATGCAAGAGGGCAGCATGCAGAAGGTCAGTACAGCTTAGCAGGCGTCGGAGTGGCAGTACTTTCAACAGCAAAGTAGTTCTTCATCCAGTCAGAGTATGCACAGGTCCAGAAATATACTGAAGTGGTGGTGTCTGAGATCTATCTTTTATACACAGTTGGGCTTTTGAAGTGGGGAGAAACATCTAGAGCTATGCCTGTAAAGTGCACAGATGCCCTGCCAGCCCTGGTTCCAGACATACTACAGGCAGAAGGCAGCCTTTGTGTGGGGACAGGACACAGCCTATTCTGGTGTATATGAGGCTGGGTCCATCTCCTTCCTCCCATCCTGTCAGGATAGCACACTCAATGACACCTAAGCTCCCATTGTGTGTGGCTGTCTAGGTGGAATACATGAAGCCCAACTAAGAACTACACCCAGTCGTGTGATCAGAGACAGGCTGCAGGCATCAAATGGCTATGGTTAGAAAATGCAAACTTTCAAAATGTGGCATTTCCAGAATCCTATTTTAAAATCCGACTTCACCATAAGTTAGGATTTAAAATTTGTTTTCCAGAAACATGAAACATTAATCACTTATATCTACCGATTTGGAGATTACACTTACGGTAATCCCAATCTGATCATACAGGTTATATAGTCCTTACAGTAGTAAAAAACAAATTTAAGAGTGTTTCACTGACAGGACATGTAAGGGGCATGCCCTGCTTTTTAAATACATTGCACTCTGCCCTCTGGGGCTGTCCAGGGCCTACCCTGGGGGTGACATATGTATTAAAAAAGAAAGTTTTGGCCTTGCAAGAGGTTCAACTTGCCAGGTCGATATGGCAGTTTACAACTGCACCCACAGGCTCTGCAGTGGCAGGCCTGATTAAAGGGCTACTTAAGTAGGTGGCACAATCAGTACTGGATGCCGACTAGCATTTAATTTACGGGCCCTGGGAAGGGGTAATGCATGCTACTAGAGACTTAAAAGTAAGTTAAATATGCCAATTGTGGATAAGCATATATTGTGGATTGTGGTTGCTTACTGTAACATTTGGACCCCTCTTGAGGCAAAATAGCCGAGAGGTAGCTAGACTGCACATCTACTGTGATTGTTTGCTGAAAACGAGCATTTTTTAAAACGGCGTATTTTAATTCACTTAATTCACTTTCCCACTTGCACTAGCTTAACCTTGGCATAAAACATAGAGTTAACCTGCATTTAGTCGGTGACAGCCGATTTTCGGGCTGAATACCGAGCTCACTTGCAAGCTCTTAAAAGTACGGCGGACATCTTGGATAGGGGCATGAGCCTAACAGTGCTCTAGCCACCACTATTTAAGGAGCCCCAAGGTAAAGAACGCGAGATTCTTTGCTTACTGTAACATTTGGACCCCTCTTGAGGCAAAATAGCCGAGAGGTAGCTAGACTGCACATCTACTGTGATTGTTTGCTGAAAACGAGCATTTTTTAAAACGGCGTATTTTAATTCACTTAATTCACTTTCCCACTTGCACTAGCTTAACCTTGGCATAAAACATAGAGTTAACCTGCATTTAGTCGGTGACAGCCGATTTTCGGGCTGAATACCGAGCTCACTTGCAAGCTCTTAAAAGTACGGCGGACATCTTGGATAGGGGCATGAGCCTAACAGTGCTCTAGCCACCACTATTTAAGGAGCCCCAAGGTAAAGAACGCGAGATTCTTTGCTTACTGTAACATTTGGACCCCTCTTGAGGCAAAATAGCCGAGAGGTAGCTAGACTGCACATCTACTGTGATTGTTTGCTGAAAACGAGCATTTTTTAAAACGGCGTATTTTAATTCACTTAATTCACTTTCCCACTTGCACTAGCTTAACCTTGGCATAAAACATAGAGTTAACCTGCATTTAGTCGGTGACAGCCGATTTTCGGGCTGAATACCGAGCTCACTTGCAAGCTCTTAAAAGTACGGCGGACATCTTGGATAGGGGCATGAGCCTAACAGTGCTCTAGCCACCACTATTTAAGGAAACGTATACTCCCCGCGATGGCGGACGCGATTTGTGGACGCGCCTGCATCAGCGCCGGAGTCACGCCTGAGTCAGCCCGTCTGCGCCCGTCCGCGACTAGGACGCGCCCAGCGGCTATGACACCTACTTCCCAACCAATGTTATCGGTATGTGTTAGTAGCCAGTCAGTTAGCGATACCATTGCATCCCCTTATTTAAAATATAGTGCTAAACAGCTTTTAGCGTTAAGAACGCCTAGACAACCAGACTGCTGTCTTCTCGACTTAAATAGACACCATAACATCTGTTATGGCTGTTCACTAACTACGAATGCCACTAAAGTCAAAAGGCCTGAGACCCAAACCAATACTACATGTGCTACATCTAACTCTAAAGTATTTACCTTCTTCAGTCTGAACTGTCGCTCCCTGCCAAGACATAAAACAGAAATTTTTAATTTTCTACTGGATGAAGCCCCTGATGCACTGTTCATCACTGAAACTTGGCTTCATGCAAGCTCCGGACCAGATGTGGCTATAGCCCTCCCGGACTCATATGCGATTATACGCCTTGACAGAATTAATAAAACCGGAGGAGGCATAGCGGTTATCTTTAAAAAAGTATATACTTGTGAGTTTATCAACCTTCCATGTCCAGGATGTGAAGGCGCCACTTTCAAAATCATACTCTCATCCAATTTTACCTTTTCCGGTGCGCTTATCTACCGTCCACCTGGTGCTGCTTCAAATTGGCTAAATAATATTTCGGATCTTTTAGGCCCGTTCATTATGAATACCACCAATTTTACAGTCATCGGTGATCTAAATCTTCATTTGGATAATGAACATTGCTCTAAGGCCACGGAACTCATTGATGACTTCCTATCCCTCAATCTAAGTCTTAAGAATACTGGCCCAACCCACACTGCAGGTCACTTATTGGACCCAATCTTTTCGAATATTCAAAATTTAAACACCTTCCCAGCATTACCTATTCCTTGGTCCGATCACTTTCCCATTAAATTTTCCTTTCAAACACTAACATCTAATATCCCACATATGGCACTGCCCGCCATGGTGAGGAAATGGAAAAGATATTAATATTCTTAACACCTTGTTAGAAAATACGATACCATATACTACTTCAGGAGTTCAAACTTTATCCATCTCTATTCAATCATGGCTCTTAACAGCCATTGACTCCTGTCTTCCTCTGACTAAGCTAAAAGGCATTAACCAACGTCCACCTGCTCCGTGGTTTAATGACTCTTTAAAGCAGGAAAAAACTAAATGTAAGAATGCTGAGCGTCAATGGAGAAAGTCCTACTCCGTTGAAGCTAAGAATGAATACAAAAATCAACTAAATCAATACCAAAAGCTGTGCAGTAGAGCAAAAACCGACTTTGTCTGCTCTAAAATTACTGCTGCTTTAAACCAAGCTAAAACACTTTTCCAAACAGTTAAAGAGCTAGATGGCTCTAACACCTCACCAACCCCACCTGATTTAAATAAAACCCAATGCAATCAACTTGCCGCATTTTTTGTCGACAAAGTTGATAACATTTATCAGACCATCCAACTTAATCAGAACAATCATGAGGAAAGTCATTTTGACGGTAGTGATGCTAATAGATCAGATAGTGAAGAGACCAATTCTGCCACTCTTTCGGATATAATCACTACCCCTTCTCTGAGTGTTTGGCCTACACTCAACGTTGACACTGTCACCGAACTTCTAAGCACGATCAAATCAGGTTCGCCAAAAGACCCGCTACCATGCTCCATCTTAAAACTACTTAGCAGAAAAGCCCTATCCACTGTCACAGAGCTTCTAAATAAATCCTTGCAAGAAGAATGTGTTCCATCGGAGTGGAAACATGCCATGATCCATCCCCTCCTAAAAAAAGCTAATGCTGACCCGAAGGTACCCGCAAACTTTCGACCAATTTCTCTCCTACCTATATTTGCAAAAATTCTAGAGAAATGTGGAAAAGTAAATTTTGCCATGTTCAGTGTCCCTACGTGTCATCCATCATATGTTATGTGTGCATGATTAAATATGCATATGTATTCCCCATGTTCAATTAATGACGCAATTATAGTTGTGTCCACCTCTAGTATGCCAGTTTCCAGTTCTCGTGAATACTACGAATATCAGGCCTATGTAAAGCTACGTTGCCACGTTTCTCAGTGTGCACGTTATTCCATTATAAAGTCCCCGTCTCTAGGCCTCAAAAGGGCCTGGACACCAGATTCAGCTCCTGTCTCCTGAAACCTCGCTAAGGAGCGATACAGCCCCCACCTGTATCCTCGACCCTTCACTTACTTTCTGCCTCACAGTGCCCGGTTCAGGCTGGCTCTGCCTTTGAGTCTGCCAAGAATATGTTATGATTCCAGTTATCAGTTCAGTCCTCCTTCTCTGCATTCCTCAGCTACTGAATCGCATCAATAGTTTCCGTCATTGTCTAGCCTTTTCGGCTCCACGTTAGAGAAATACTGCATTTAATGGTCATTTAGTATTCTTCATCACGCACTACATGTAGAATAATGCATGGTCCAGTCTTAGAATCAAGTTAGCCTTTCCTCTCCTGACTTCTAGTTTATATCAACATGTTCTCTAAACATCAGATACTAGATACTGTTTAGGTACATGTCGCCCTGACTCTCCAGACTTCAGTCTCTGCTCTTAGCACAGAGTTCATAGCCCCCAGCTTCTCCTAGTGATACGTCATTGCTAGTTTGCGCGCACCATCAGGTTAGAGGTCCCGGCTCCTTAGGTAGCCCCCTCCATGGTTTCCGCCCCATTCATGACATATTCTGTTACGTTTGCATCATATGTCTATGTATACGCCCTGTTACACCTCTTTTCCCCCTTATCTTTCGCGACTGCTACGCGTCACGCCTTTTGCTCCACCCACTGCTACGCCTATTGCAATGTAATGCTATGTGTTTGCGTTATGTATATATGCTCATGCACTGTTATTAAAAAAGTTCTCCGTTCCCCTTGTCCCGCTCCTGACACCAGCAGCGCTGCTGGGCCCTGTCATCCTATTCCCATGCAGGTTGTCCTGTTCCTGTCCTTTATGCTGTAATAAACCTGCGAAACTCCTACTACCTCGAATCTTGACTCTTATTTATTGAGCTATCTGTTATTCATTTATACATTCAAAAATAGGGTATTATTTATTTATTTACCACATAATGGCGCCCGAACAGGGACTTGCCCTTTCCCCACGCGTCGGTGAAGCCACGCCGACCCCCTGACCCTCTGCAGTCGTGACGGAACCCTTCTGCGCACCGGCAGATATTTCTGCTTCAAGTATCCCTCAGGCCCACGGAGGAGACGGAGGAGGCGGTCCAGCATCCAAACGAGACGGTGGAGGAACGCGGCGAGTCCCGACCAGAGCCCAAGCCAAGAGTCCAAGGTCCGAGGTATCCGGAGGTCCACCCGTAACTGAAGTCCGAAGTTCGTCGTCCGTCCGGTATCGAAGCAGTCCAGTCCAGTCCGAGGCCTTCCGTTCTTGCTGCCCGGTGAGTACCGTTACTGGGGTGGTATCTAGACAGGGTCAATCTAATTGACTCTGGTCCGTGGGTTGGTGGTACCCAGTCCCACAAACGAAGTGTCCACTTTGGTGGATGCGGGTCCTGACGTGTCTCTTTATGAGACCGGTAAGTTTCGTACTGTTTCAGCAGTGCATCTAGTCTCTGTTCTAGTCAGTTCTGTTCTCGAGAAAATTCATGTATTCTGTGTTCCGTATTCCAGGTAGTATTTCTGTTCGAACTGTTATTTTTAAATGTTCTTCATGTATTTTAATGTCGTGGTATGAATGGGGAATAAGTATCGTGTTTATTGTGTATTGTATTGTGTCTAGATTATAGTTCAGTCATGCCGCTCTTTTCGAAATTACGTCAGTTAAAAACCAGAAAGGGTCTGCTGGAAGCAGCAGTTCCAGTTCCGCCTAGGGACAGTCCAGGTCATTTCATGTATCAGAAGCATGGCATAAGTGCCATATTATATCTAGATTTATGGGTAGAGTATACCAAACAGTTAGAAGAAAAGTATAGATGGCCCGTATCGGGTACATGGGATGCCGAGTGCATCATGCGAGTAGAAGAAGCATTATGGAAAAAGAAAGCCAGACAGTCACAGAAAGATGCCATCGAGTTATGGCGTAAAGAAGCTCATAAAAGAACTGAAAAGGAAATCAGAAAGTCAGAATTAAGTAGAGAATCCTTAGAACGAGCACAAGAAAAAGAACTAATCGAGATAGGTGAACAAGTCAAAGCCGAACAGTCAGACAGACAGAGGCATGCCCTTATTAGGGGTATGTATCCTCTCTTTGCCGAGGGCTTGCCAAAAGCGACCCCAGAGGCATCCAGTAATTTCCCGTCACCATTAGTTCCGACCAAGCTACGTCACAAACAGACCGCAGCTGATATTTTTATTTCGTCCTATTTGGACGACACAGTCCCAGAATATGCAAATCCTGTTCGCGCTCCGCCAGTCCCTGTAAATCAGGCACTTCCCGCTCCTCCAGACACCGGAGTACCTGCTACGGTCCCCCCGGTCCAGCCCGCCATACAAGTCCAGCCTGCATTTCCATTTCCCACTCTGCCAGGACGAAGAGCCTCAGTAGACGACCCTAGTTTAGGGGCCGCAGGAGGAGGTCCTCCTCAAACCCCGCCGCCACACAGGCGTTTAACGACAGCCGAATTACATGCACAAGCGTCACAGCGTACGCCCAGACATCAGACTGTAGCAGAAATAAGAAAATCCCTTGCCGAATGCGGCTATGATCCAGTCCCAGGCGAGGATAATATGGTTCTATATTCATTCCGCGTAAGAAAGGTGACCGAGTATCTAGTCACCTTACCGAATATGAAAGAAGATCTAGACAGAATATATCGTTTCATCCGTACAGGGGATGATCCAGAAAGCATTAGCGAGGCCATGTCTCAAAGGAAAGCCGAGATCCAGCTCATGATATTAAAGTTTCTGATCAATTGTCTAATAAGAGAACAAGATTACCCGTCTAAAGATCCGGCTGAAATGAGAACCCTGACAAGGTGGAGTGATAATATAGCCGAGGGTAAGCACAAGACCGTCGGTGCTGTGGAGAGTATGTACAAGAAAATCCGTAAAGAAATAATAAGGTTACACGATCAACGTAAAGCAGCACAAGTAAGCGAGAAAGAAAGTAACTCTGATACCGAAGAGGTAGAGGACGAGGATCCCGCCAGAATAGCGTATGTAGGAAAACCCAGATTTCCAGATCGCCATTTACGTCTAGAACCCAAGTCTACTTTCCATCATCCAGCACCAGAACAAGGTTCACTAGAACAAGTGTTTCAAGCTACCGATCACATTCTGAAATCACGAATCGGTTACAGTGAGTTAAGTACCATGCATGAACAAGAACTAGCCCGATCAGCAGTCCGATGGATTACTGATTCTACCACTTTTCCAGACGAAATAGTGGCACAAATGTTTCTGAAACTGCCCCCAGCCGAGCAACGACTGGTGGGTATGTATATGATCCAGTACCTCATTACATTGTATGAGGGTCAACACTCTGATCCAGGCCCGTTACATGATATCCTGAACGAGTTACTCCAGTATAGATGGAAAGGTCTAGGTACCGATTTAATTAGTGTCATTCTAGAACAGCGTCACAAATATAGAACGTTTCTGAACCCGCATTTTGTTCATGTCTCACCCCCAGAAAGTAAACCATTTTACATGGAGAGACAGAATCCGTTACGAGAAGTCCACCCAGTTAGAGGAACGGGTGGCGAACTAGAACGAGTGTTTGTATACACTCCAATTACAAAGATGGAACTTCTGGAGATGAAGAAATTAATTCCCTGTCATGACAAAGATCCAGCAGGGTTCCATAGAGAATTAAAAGACATGCTCCGTATGGGAGAATACACGTATCCAGATATAATTAAAATGTTAAAGGTTCTGCTGCCCGCAGGGGTGTATGAAAAGCTCAAGGAAAAAGAATGGGAGGTGGGAGAGAAAAAGATCGATTGGGCAGTTCTAGAAGCTGAAGACAAGGCACGAGTACCAGGTACCGGTCTCGGGGATAAATGTAAAGAATTACCTGAATTATTGATTCAAGTTTTACCCAGATTATTGACAACTAGAAAAGAAGACTGGGATGCAATCTCAGCCTGTAAACAGAAGCAAGATGAAGATATTAGTGATTTTTATTCTAGATTTGAGAAATGTTTTAGCATCAACAGTGGCCTCAAGACAAGTAGTGAGTCATACCCTCACCTTTTTGTTACTAAATTAGTCGAGAATTCAAGTCCACAAATTAAAAATCGAGTTTTGAAAGTCGAAAGTACCTGGCAAGCTAATACCCCGTCCCAGATGTTGCAGATGCTTCAATACCACCAGAACAGAATCAGAGAAGAGCAAGAACACGAGAGAAAACGTATGAAAGACACGAAAATGAAAGTACTAGTTGCACAATCTGTTCCTCAAGACAGTCAGAAGAGGGGTCCAAATCAAGCCAGTCATCCTGCAGCTCCCGTTAAAGGGAACTGCAATTATTGTAAACAACCAGGTCATTTTATAAACGAGTGTGCAGTTCTGAAACACAACATAGCTACTGGTAAGACTAAAGAAAGAGCACGTCCGCCTAGACAAGAACAAGTTTCACAGATTCCTCAGCCACAGAATGCACCACAGACAGTTACAGCACCGAAGCCCATCGCTGCAACACAGCACGTTACACAGCAGATGTACCAGTATGCACAGTCTGAGTATCCAGAGTACCAGCAGTATTCATGAAACAGCCTAGAGAGGGAGGTAGGCTTGCCTCTCATCGAGATACCTGTAGATCAAGAAGGTCCCTATGTTCACAGTCAAGTATTAGGGAAAGACAGAAAGTTCTTGATTGATACAGGGGCAAGTAGGACCACAATTAGTCACGCCGAAGTTCCAGGGGCTCCGCTCTCAGGCTCAAGAAATGTTTCCCTTGGATTTTCAGGAAAACCTATCGTAAATGAGATTTCAAAGCCAGTTACTCTAGAAGTAGGTCCATTGTCCCGTACTACTGATCTGTTACTTACTAAGTCATGTCCAGAAAACCTGTTAGGAATTAGGACACTGAAAGAGTTAGGTGCAGTTATATGCTGTTCCCCAGAGGGAATACGATTGTTCCTACGTGACTTCAAGGGTCACTATGTATTACGAGATTTTGATTCAAGACTGTCTAATGTTCCACAGCATCTATGGGCGCAAGGTCCAACTGATGTTGGTTATATGCAAATCACACCCTATCGTGTGACTCTCAAGCCAGGTGTAGTGTTACCACGAATCAGACAGTACAGATTGCCACCTGAGGCTGTAGCAGCCTTATCCAAAATTATTGACGAGCTCATGGCTCAAGGAGTGGTTGTAGAAACTGACTCCAATGTATGTAATTCTCCGATCATTCCAGTCATGAAACGTACTGATCCAAATGCACCCCCAGTATATCGATTAGTGATTGACCTACGAGAGCTTAATAAGTGTATTGTTCCTCAGTACCCAGTTGTCCCAGACATCTCTTTCCTATTAACAGCCATTGATTCCGAAGCCACGTTCTTTACTGTAATCGACCTCAAGAACGCATTTTTCAGTGTCCCTATTCATCCAGACAGCCAGTTCCTTTTCGGATTTTGTTTAAATGGAAGGAGCTATATGTTTACACGAGCTCCTCAAGGTTTCACAGAAAGTCCTAGTATTTACAGTCAAGCACTCAAGAGACAACTAGACAACATTCACATGCCAACTGACACTGCCCTGCTCCAGTATGTCGATGATCTCCTGATCACAGCCCGTTCTGAACGTGCTTGCGAGCGAGCATCCCTTACAGTCTTGTATTTCCTGGCCGAGATGGGGCACAAGGTGTCCCCTTCTAAGCTTCAATTCTGTGTCCAGCAAGTGGTCTACTTAGGACACTTACTGTCCAAGAGGGGTAGGCAGTTGACACCAGACCGTATCCAGTTAATAGCGAGTCTTCCTCAGCCCAAGACCCAGAAGGAGGTACGTGCTTTTATCGGCCTTACTTCTTATTGCAGACAATGGATTCCTCAGTATGCATTTCTAGCCAAGCCACTGATACAGTTAACGACACAGGAGGCAGCCGTACCGACTGTCCTCCCTTGGACATCTGAACATACACTTAGTTTCAATGAGTTAAAGAAAGCCCTATGCCAAGCTCCAGTTCTAGCGACACCGAACTACAGTAAGCCTTTTACACTTTTCGTCACAGAACGTGAAGGTACAGCATTATCTGTTCTCACACAAGATCAAGCAGGACAATACAAGCCCTGTGCTTATTTTTCGAGCACATTAGATCCTGTAGCCCAGGCTCTGCCTGCGTGCCTCAAGTCAGTTGCAGCCGCAGCCCTAGCTATCAGACAAAGTGATTCCATAGTCTTAGGACATACCTTGACAGTACAAGTTCCACATTCCGTGGAAGTTCTTTTAAACCGAACACAGACTCAGCACTTGACAATTGCACGTTTAACAGGTTATGAATTGACACTGTTCCAGCCACACATAGAAATCAGACGCTGCAACATCCTGAATCCTGCTACACTGTTACCATCCGTTACTTCGAATTCTGCCACACATGACTGTGTGGAAGTAGTTAACATTACGACAAAGCCAAGACAAGATCTGACAGATATTCCGTTACCAGACCCCGACCTGACACTTTATGTGGATGGTTCATGTATGAGAACTAGTACAGGAGAACTAGTCGCCGCGTATGCAGTGACTACTGACACTGAAGTTATAGAGACACACCGTATTGACACTCTGTCCGCTCAAGCAGCAGAGCTAGTTGCTCTGACACAAGCCTGTATACACGCCAAGAACTCGAAAGTTAATGTTTACACAGATTCACGCTACGCATTTGGAGTTGTACACGACTTCGGAGTGCTCTGGCAGGAGAGAGGTTTCATGACTTCTCATGGAACCAAGATTCAGCATGGTCTCCTTATTCAAGCTCTGTTAGATGCCATACACTTACCGACATCTATCGCTATCATGAAATGTAAAGCACATACGAAAGTTACTGACATTATTTCCCAAGGTAATGATCTAGCAGATCGCACAGCCAAGCTTACAGCACAGACTCCAGACATTCCAGTTAATCAGACACATACTCCAGATCCGATTACATGCATGACAGTTAAGGACCCTACACAAGATGTCATAGATATCCAGTTACATGCTACTCCCGAAGAAATCAAGAAATGGTCCGAACAAGGAGGGGTCCAGACAGGTCAAGGATGGTTAACGAAGGGTAGAGCCACATGTTTTCTCCCCGACTCTATGGTTCAAGTCATTATTAATACCGCACATAGTCCAGCACATTTAGGAGAAAAAGCCATGTTAGACAGTATCCAGAACATTTGGTTCAACAAACATTTACGAGCTGCAGCCAAGCAGAAAGTCCGTACCTGTATGATATGTTGTCAGTTTAATCCAGGTAAAAGTGTCCCGGTGGAACAAGGTGGATTCCAACCCCCTGACCACCCTTTTGAAGTTCTCCAGATGGATTATATTCAGATGGAGCGATGTCGAGGTTTCAAGTATGTCCTTGTAGTTGTATGCGCTTTGTCCAGGTGGACAGAAGCATATCCAGTCCCAGATTACACAGCCGCGACCACTGCTAAGCAGTTGGTTCGTGAGTTCTTCCCCCGTTATGGACTCCCTAGAGTCGTATATTCTGACAACGGCCAGCCATTCTCATCTGAACTCATGAAGCATGTTTCCCTGTTGTTAGGGTACCAGTGGAAGTTCCATTGTGTACGCCATCCTGAAGCAGCCGGTCTCGTAGAGAGACATAACCAGACCCTGAAAATCCGCACCGCTAAAGTATGTAAAGAGAAAGGTGTGGACTGGCTGGTAGCTCTACCAGTCGCCTTGTTTTATATGCGCATGGTCGCACATTCCAGATCAGGTCTGTCCCCGTATGAGGTCGTTTTCGGCCGCCCCCCTAACATGTGGGGTACTCCTAGACCCCGAAGTATTACCGATGTTTCAAGTAATATGTTGACAGATTACCTAGCTTCCTTGATGTCTGCCCTCAACTCATGTCGTTCACAGGTTGCCGCCGCATTTCCAGACAATACCGAGGTGGCACCGCATGAAATCGTTCCAGGATCCATGGTGTTGGTGAGGAATTTTGACAGATCAAGTCCGCTGGAGCCTCGCTGGAAAGAGCCCCGACAGGTCCTCCTCACCACCCGTACAGCCGTGAAGTTGGAAGGTCGCAAAGGCTGGGTGCACCTTTCTCATGTAAAACAATTTAATGGACTGAAACCCGTCTTAAAGAACATTTCCCAGGATTTGAAGGATTGCCAAAATATTGTTCTCAAGGACTGTCCCGCAAAAGACATTGCTACAAACCCTCCCCTGTTAGAGAAAACTCCGCAACAGGAGTACAAGCTAAAACTCCGGTCTAGTAAAATAAGTCAGTCAGTTTGATTGTCTAAGTCCTCCCCTAGGTGAAACGGTTAGACTGTTTCTGACATGTATAAAATAGACCCCCATAGTGAGAGAGTTAGTCAAAACTCAATCCGATGTATCATTTTTCTATGTTTCATATTATTTCTTAGTATTATGATTTCCTGCACCAGTTATGCATTTTTCTTGTATTTCCCAGTTCTTCATGTAAATAAGTCTGCTAATGCTACAGTAGAGCACACGTTTAGTGATCTGCCTCCTCATGAACTCTCTTACCGCCTCGCTATGCGAAATAACTCATTCATCCGTATGTTACATTACTCACACCAGACCAGCAATGCCACTAATTGTTGGGTGTGTGGTCGACTCCCCCCTTTCCAGACACCGAAGGGAGTCCTGCCACTTTTTCCTTATCCATTTTCACATAATGGTTCGTGTGGAGCATGGTCCACGTTAACGTCATCCTCAACAGATATGTCTTTTCTTAACAGTACATGTTTTCCAGACAAGCAAGGTCTCCCTCACAGAACCGGGTTAGATCTAGAAAATTAAGTGTATAATTTAGGTAACTATTCGTCGAATTTCATGGTCCTGAATGTTCAGTCTGATTCCACTCCAGACTTACCTGCTATTTCAGTACTACCAGTTAAAGGCGAATTATGTGTCCGAAATAATGGTTCCGTACATGTAGGACATAGTGATTGTACTACTATTGTCAAGTATAGTGACAGTGGGAAATCTATCTTCAAAGCTTCACGTCATTCTTATTTTATTTGTGGTCAAACTGCATATGTTCGTCTGCCCCTCGATTGGGAGGGAACCTGTTACATTGCCTTCCTACTGCCACCAGTTTTCCTAGCCCCACCTGATTATCATAGAAACACACATCTAGTACACATTAGACATAGAAGGGAGTCCCCAATTGTCGATTATACTGAAACTGCTCTAGAACAGTATACAGATTTCAACAGAGGTTTCTTCTTCTTTATAGGACCTATCCAGAATAGTAAACTGATCCGTAGGTTAACCAGAACCCTTGAAGCTGTAGTAAATGAGACTGCCTCTGCTCTAGGTAATTTAACTGAAGAGCAATCTGCTATGAGATTTGTCGTTTTACAGAATCGTCTCGTCCTTGACGTCATACTGGCCGATAGGGGCGGGGCCTGTAGAGTCATCGGATCTAGTTGCTGCATTTTCATTCCAAATAACGCGCCGTCTGTTTATTCAGCTATAACCAGACTCCATAAAATTGCCCATCTGATACACCAAGATCCAGGCACCTGGACATGGTCCGGTTGGTTCTGGAATATAATTTCCGCCTGGGGATGGAAAGTCTTGTCCTTTCTAGGTATTGCAGTAGCGATCATATTCAGCTGCTGTCTCTGTATACAATGTGGCCCTGCGATTTGCGGCATTTGTGTTACCTCTTGTATTCCTAGTCCCAAGCCCCGTTCTAAATCCCGTTCCAGGATAATTCGAGACGAGCAAATGATACTGTATGAAATGATAGATGGTATCATGAATATTGATGTTTCCTGATGGAAACGTAGTGACAAGGAGGGAATGTGGAAAAGTAAATTTTGCCATGTTCAGTGTCCCTACGTGTCATCCATCATATGTTATGTGTGCATGATTAAATATGCATATGTATTCCCCATGTTCAATTAATGACGCAATTATAGTTGTGTCCACCTCTAGTATGCCAGTTTCCAGTTCTCGTGAATACTACGAATATCAGGCCTATGTAAAGCTACGTTGCCACGTTTCTCAGTGTGCACGTTATTCCATTATAAAGTCCCCGTCTCTAGGCCTCAAAAGGGCCTGGACACCAGATTCAGCTCCTGTCTCCTGAAACCTCGCTAAGGAGCGATACAGCCCCCACCTGTATCCTCGACCCTTCACTTACTTTCTGCCTCACAGTGCCCGGTTCAGGCTGGCTCTGCCTTTGAGTCTGCCAAGAATATGTTATGATTCCAGTTATCAGTTCAGTCCTCCTTCTCTGCATTCCTCAGCTACTGAATCGCATCAATAGTTTCCGTCATTGTCTAGCCTTTTCGGCTCCACGTTAGAGAAATACTGCATTTAATGGTCATTTAGTATTCTTCATCACGCACTACATGTAGAATAATGCATGGTCCAGTCTTAGAATCAAGTTAGCCTTTCCTCTCCTGACTTCTAGTTTATATCAACATGTTCTCTAAACATCAGATACTAGATACTGTTTAGGTACATGTCGCCCTGACTCTCCAGACTTCAGTCTCTGCTCTTAGCACAGAGTTCATAGCCCCCAGCTTCTCCTAGTGATACGTCATTGCTAGTTTGCGCGCACCATCAGGTTAGAGGTCCCGGCTCCTTAGGTAGCCCCCTCCATGGTTTCCGCCCCATTCATGACATATTCTGTTACGTTTGCATCACATGTCTATGTATACGCCCTGTTACACCTCTTTTCCCCCTTATCTTTCGCGACTGCTACGCGTCACGCCTTTTGCTCCACCCACTGCTACGCCTATTGCAATGTAATGCTATGTGTTTGCGTTATGTATATATGCTCATGCACTGTTATTAAAAAAGTTCTCCGTTCCCCTTGTCCCGCTCCTGACACCAGCAGCGCTGCTGGGCCCTGTCATCCTATTCCCATGCAGGTTGTCCTGTTCCTGTCCTTTATGCTGTAATAAACCTGCGAAACTCCTACTACCTCGAATCTTGACTCTTATTTATTGAGCTATCTGTTATTCATTTATACATTCAAAAATAGGGTATTATTTATTTATTTACCACAGAAACATGTCCACCGCTGTCTCTCAAATTATATAACAACACATGACTTGTTACCTCCCTTTCAATCTGGCTTCCGAGCAGGTTTTTCAACCGAAACCACTCTCTTAGGTGTAACCGAAAATATTCGTCAAATGATAGACAGGGGTGAAACAGTGGCACTGGTGCTTTTAGACCTCAGTGCCGCTTTTGACACTGTCTCACATGCGGTACTAATAAAAACCCTTCGCTCAATGGGCATTTGTGGCCCTGCTTTAAATTGGATCACATCCCTACTTGAAAACAGAATATTCCAAATTTTTTCAAACTCCACGTACTCAGATACCTATATCTTGAAACATGGCGTCCCCCAGGGTTCAATTTTAAGCCCATTACTTTTTAATTTATACATGAGCCCTCTTGCTAAAATAGCTAAGGATACTGGACTGATAATGTTCTCCTATGCTGATGACTCTCAGCTTCTCTTTTCCCTTCCGCCTACAGACAATAATGATCCCTCTATCTTGAGAACTGGGCTTACAAAAATTGCTGGATGGATGAAAAATAATTTTTTAAAACTAAACGGTGAAAAAAACGAACTCATAATCCTAGGAAAAAATAAAGAACTCTGGGGACCCCAACACTGCCCCCCAGAAATGGGCTCTCCTCCTATACCAACTAACCAGGCCCGTAATCTTGGCTTTGTGGTAGATGACACTCTTAGTATGCACCAGCAGGCCATCAAAACATCAGCCACCTGCTTTGTCATTCTGAAGTGGCTAAAGAAAATCTGCTGGATGCTACCAGATCACACCAAAAGAACTGTCATTAACGCCCTCATAACATCCAGATTGGATTATGCCAATATACTATATTTGGGAGCCAAAAAAGCCACTGTCCGCAAACTACAAACCGTACAAAATGCTGCGGCTAGATTGCTAGGTAAAATTCCCATCCATGGACCTACTACCAAACTCATACGAGAATTACACTGGTTGAAAATTGAGAGCAGAATCAAATTTAAATCACTATGCTTTATGCATAAAATCTCAGCAAATAAAGCCCCTAAATACCTGTTAAATCTGGTACAACTCTACCGTCCATCCAGGACGCTGAGATCCGCAACAGCAAACAAATTTGCTGTGCCTAAAATAAGACTATCACGCATGGGAGGTAGATCCTTTGCCTACCTTGGCCCCTCCCTGTGGAACTCTATGCCACAGGCTTTGCGCTCAGAGGTTAATCATATCAGTTTCAGAAAAGCCATTAAAACTTGGCTGTTTAACATCTAGTCAGTTGTCCAAACTTCCTCCTCTGAATCACAAGCGCCGGGAAACCCTTTGTTGGGTAGCTGTTTGCGCTATACAAACTAAACAAACTAAACTAAACAAACAAACCATGTTTTGGGGAGAGGCACAAACACTTTACCACTGGTCAGCAGTGGTAAAGTGTGCAGAATCCTAAAGCCACAAAGTAAGCAGAAACAGTAGGTCTGTAGGCAAAAGATATGGGGAAACCATGCCAAGGATGCCAGATCTAACAGTTATCATTCACAAACTCTGACCTAACCCTCCCCAATCATCTAAATGGCCAGAGATGTATATCAATGAACGGTTGGAGTAACTCCTCTCCAAATATGAGAATGAACTAAGTAGACCACCTCCAGACTTGGAGCCATGTAGGAGATGGATTTTCTTAAGTGAAAAAAAGGTTTTCCTCATAGAGAAAAAATACAATAAACCTGATAACAGTATTGTCTAGCTCCATCAGAATTATGAGTTTACTGGGACCACCACACCACAGGTCAGAAATGTTACCTTCTTCAAGCACACATACCGCAGAAACGTTTGTGGAAATCAGCACAGTAAATCCTAGTTTCACATGTAATTTCCCCACAAATAATATTCCCGAGTAGCTCCCTCCTTAATGGGAGACAAATAATTGGGATTTTTTACAGTCCACTCTTAATGACAGCCTCATTATTTTTTGTATACAGCCACTGTTATGATGAAAGTAGGTTCGCCAAACAAGGTTTGTTCCAGGATAAGGATTTATTCAGAGAAATGAGGAACAGCTTAACAACCACGGACTGGCCAAAAGCACAGTCAGGTTCCAACTGACAAATACAGAATCTTCCCCAAAGAACATAGATACAACATTCTAAGTTCTAAAGAGCTTGCGTGCCAAGAAGCACACAAGCAGCATACAACACACCTCCCTCCATTGAAAAAAAAACAACAAAAAAAACTAAAAACAAACATAATCTTTCATTTTTACAGGTGGATGCGAAACACGTGAACTTTTCCTAAATACACAGTCTGCAACTCTTTGCACAGATTCATCCTGACCAACAGGATCATTATCGACAACACCATGATCACTCAAAACATCCTGAATAACATCAGTGTTGTCGACAACCCCCTGTGAATCAAGAATGGTAACAATAGGTTCATTAGAACAAAAAGAATCATTAGACAAAACATTTTGGGAACCTTGTAGAGCACTGAAATCATCCAAAAAAAACTGATCATTACCTTCATCATATACATGAGAAGAACAATTTTTAGAATTCTTAAACGAACTGTCAGATCTAACAATAGATACACGTCTAAAATTCCAAATTTTCCCCCCTTCAACACGCACAGCTTTGCTGAATACTTCGATAACTCTAACAGGGTCAGACCACTTAGCCCAACTCTTAGAAAGTGAACTTCCAAATTTTACACGTACCAAATCACCAACTCTAACTTTGTGACTTGAGACTCTCTTGTTGGAACATTTACACATTTTCTCTTGATAAACTTTAACACGTTCTCTCACTTTCTTAACATCCAGACCAGATAAGGCAGATTCATCAGACTTTAACCACCAGGGCAACAGTTTAGAACCAGCTTTGCGACCTCTTAGTAATTCGAAAGGAGAACATCCTGTTACAGAATTGGGCGAGATGCGATAAGTAAGCAAAGTGGCACATAGTGCTTTTTCCAATTTAAATTATTCTTAACAGCTAACTGAATGGATTCCTTAACAACCCTGATAAAACGCTCAATTTAACCATTGGCCTGAGGATTATAATTGGAAACCCTCTTGTGAGTGATACCATGCTCTTTAAAAAATAGTTCAATCTCACTGCTAATAAACTGCGTGCCATTATCAGAAATTATCTCTGAAGGAAGACCCTCACGACAAAAAATGTTGTTCAGAAAATCAATAACTTGACTAGAAGTAATCCTTTCTACAATTTTGACCTCTGGCCATTTCGAAAAATAGTCAATCAAGACTAACCCATAAACTTCTTTACAACCAGACAAATTTAAAGGACCAATAATGTCAATCCCTAGTCTTCTCCAAGGACCCTCCGAATACTCAATAGGAGTAACTGAGGTGGATAAAGGCTTCACAGTTTTATCACTATTGGAACAAGGAAGACAATTCCTGACCCATCTATCAACTACTGCGTCCATTGAAGGCCACCAATAGTATTCCCGTAACCGCCTCTTAGTAGTTGACATACCCATATGCCCCTCATGGGCAATCCTAATCAAATTTTCCCTGACAGAAACAGGAGGAATAATTTTAGCACCTCTGGTGATAATATTATGAGAACACATAAGTTCATCCTTGACTTTGAACAAAGAACTCAAATCACCAGACAACTTCCTCTCTTCAGGCCATCCACACCTCAGATAGGTATTAACCAACCCAAGAGTGTTATCCTCAGACATAGCTTTCACCCAAACATCTTCTGAAATTACCTCCAAATCATTAACATTTATGTCTTTCATGGTATAAGCCACATCACATTCATCAAAATGTTCATCATCATGATGAGGCAAGACCAACCTGGACATGCAATCAGCATGCACATTGAGTCTACCAGGAATATACTCGACAGTGCACTGATACTCTTGTAATTTGGCTGCCAACCTGGCCAAACGAGCTGTTAAAATCCTTCCACCACCCGCAGCTAACATATTCACAAGGGGCTTGTGGGCAGTTCTAAGCACAAATTTAGTGCCCCACAAAAATTGTCGAAAATGCTGAGCCGCCCAGGTACATGCTAACAATTCTTTCTCAATCGTTGAATAATTATATTCAGCACCTTTCAACGTTCTTGAAGCATAGGAAACAATGCTTTCTTCACCAAAACTTTTCTGCAGAAGAACTGCCCCTAATCCAGTATTACTTGCATCAACTGAAACAATACATTCTTTTCCCACAACAAATGGTTTTAAAAAAGGAGCGGAACAGATTTCCTTCTTTAACTCATCAAATTGTAGTTGCTGTTCATTACTCCATGAAAATGTTGCATTTTTTTTAAGTAAAACTCGAAGAGAAGACACCTTAGAAGCATAATTTCTTACAAAGTTGGTAAAATATTCAGTTAAACCTAGAAAGGAAAAGATAACGAGTCAATTGAGAATTATATATCTGCTTTGCGTGCTTTGGCTGGATCCTGTGCCTTCGACACCATCAACTATGAACAAGTTCTTAGGGATCAAATTATGATGAAAACTAAAAGCAAGAACATACAGGAAAGATTGTGGTTAGGTACTGAAACTTTGCTTAAAGCTGTGGTTAATATAGCAAAAGTTATTGAACAATCAGCAAAGTTTGTGACTGAAATAAGAGGTCAGAATCAAAGTCTTTCAGTCAAGATTCAAGAGTCTATACCTGAAGTGTCTGTTGTCAAAAGTCAAACATTTCAGAAGAAATCTGCCTTTCCTACCTTCAAAAAAGAGAGTTTTACAAAAGAAAATAAGTTTAATAATAGACGTACATTTATAATATGTAATAGATGTGGAAGTTTTGACCATGTTGGGAATTTTAAAGGTTGTCCTGCCTTAAATAAGATTTGTGTAAAATGTAAAAAGACTGGACATTTTGGGAAAATGTGTCGTTCACCTCAGAAAGTAAATTGTATTTCTTTCAATGATGAAGAGTCTGTTGAGGAATTTAGTGAGTTCAACTGCATTTCTTGTATTTCCTCCGATGATTGTAAAAGTTTCCCATCTGCCTTGTTTTACATTGATGGCAAAGAAGTTTCCATGTTAGTAGACTCTTGTGCATGGTATTCGATAATCGGGAAAGATATCTTTGAAGAGTTATGGCCAAATAGAGAATTTATTAATCCTGATATCAAGCCTGGTAGCTATACAGGTCATAAAATTGAATTAATTGGTTTCTTTTGGGCCAAAATTGATTTTAAAGACAGGTCTACTGAGGCGAAAATCTACATTGCTCGCAAAGGGGAGTCTATTTTAGGTTGGCCTCACCAGAAAGAGATGGGAATCAAACTGGATCCTAATGCTTCACCTCCAGTTTATATTGACCCAAATGTTTCATTGCCTGTATTTGCTGTAAATCCTAGTGACAATGAATTTGTCGATAATATTAAGAATATTTTTCCTAATGTATTTGAAGAGAAATTAGGTGAATATGTCCAGTTTAAACACAGAATCATTCTTAAAAACAATGCTGTACCTGTAAGGCATAGAGTCAGAAACGTACCTCTGGCATAGCGTGACAAATTAAAAGGTATCCTCAATGATTTAGTTAAATCTAACATCATCGAACCTATCGAATCATCTCCTTGGGTTTCTCCCATTGTTCTTTCTCTTAAAGCCAATGGCGAACTCCGCTTATGTGTGGATCTTCGCAGCCTTAATAAAGAAATCTGGTCTGACATGCATCCCTTACCGAAAATTAACGATCTAATTTCCACTCTTTCTGGTGCTAGTGTGTTCTCTACGTTAGACCTTGCTAGCGCATATCATCAGGTTGTACTACATGAGGAATCCAAGAATTTGACAGCTTTTGTCACTCCTGAGGGTATGTTTCGCTATTTGCGTATGCCATTCGGTCTTGCGAGTGCTGCATCTGTCTTTCAACGCTTAATGAAAGAAATGTTAGATGGTTGTAAAGGGGCTATATCCCATCCTCGTCGCCAATATGTTATGATGAAAGTAGGTTCGCCAAACAAGGTTTGTTCCAGGATAAGGATTTATTCAGAGAAATGAGGAACAGCTTAACAACCACGGACTGGCCAAAAGCACAGTCAGGCTCCAACTGACAAATACAGAATCTTCCCCAAAGAACATAGATACAACATTCTAAGTTCTAAAGAGCTTGCGTGCCAAGAAGCACACAAGCAGCATACAACAGCCACATTCCCTAAAATAGTAAGAAATGCACTGTAACCTTATTTGAAAAACAGAACATTGATTTTTCCCAACAATAACCACCACTCATTTCAACTTCTGAACTTGAAGTGTTAAACTATAAAGTTCCTTTGAGCAAGAAAGCAGATTGTGCATCGATCAAAGAAACAATGAATTGATAACAACAAAAAGTGGAACGATGGATAGTAAATAGATCATAGGTTATTCTACTTTTATGCACACTGCATGTAGTCTTCGGGAACGCACTGCCTCAATGCAAATATTTGAGTGCTCTTTTTCCCAATAGCTCCACCAATCGATCTTTTCTCTAAAATCTGAACAATTAATATGACGGGTCCAGTGTTTTCGAACCAGATGCTTTTAGGTATATTACTTAATGAAACCAATGGAGTGATAGAGGATGAGACCCACGTTTACATATATATAGATCTGATTTCATTTGCAAAAGAGGAGAGTTGGAGTTCACAAGCTGAGAAAATGCAATATGTATATTAGACTTTTGACGCCTATGCAGTAATATTGCACCTACTGCAACGATTTCTGCAAGAAAGGCACTTGGGGTAGGAAACAAACTGGAAACAATAGGAAATGTTTATTGTTAGGTGTAGTTCAGTAAGGAAATTATTTCTGGATTCAGGAGGATTATTTTTCTCCAGATTATGAGTACAGTTATGTCCTGCAATGGTGCTTCTGGCTACACAACTATATTCACGTATAAACTCGTGTTACAACACATATTGTGAGTAAATGGAGTAAATACGTAATTACATTGATTACGTTGCTAACTTGCTATGCTTTTATTTGGAATGTACATAATACCAATTTCACAAGCATGACCAGAGGGTTAATTAATTTCAGCCTACAGTTGTATTTCCCACGCAGGTGCATGCTTTCATTACTTGTAATGTTTTCAGGGAACTCACAACATTTCCGCCGTTTGCTTCGTTAGAGAGAGTTCCCAGACCCGAGGCAAAGAAGGGCCTCATCACGCAGCCAATAAATACAGCTATGAAGAGCCATTACAGCTATGAATTACCCTGTTGCACTGGAAGGTTTAATGAGGAAACACTTCATTGAACGAGGTTATAGAACTCACAGTTGGAGAACACACTGGCAAAAAAAGTGATATTTCTAAATATACATAATTTAATAAGAAGGAAGTAAACAAAAAACACATGATTGGCTCTGTTTTTGAATGACAATATATACAACTCTCGTGTAAAACGTCAATAAAGCATTGTCGCATAACACTAAACTGAAAGTACTTTTTGAAGATGTGCACCTAAATTAATGACACCTTTATGGCACCACAAAGAAGTGTCAGACTAAATCCTACACCGGAACACCTCTCTGCCCCTTTCTTGAGACCTCTTAATGAAAATACCTCATGTTCCCTGAGTTAACATGGTGTTTGCATTTTTAAAAAAATTTCCACAATTGTTTATACAGCATTAGGTTAATGTTACCAGGATGGGGCTGTCACAAGAGAATGGTGAGTGGTATCCTGTGATCGTCCTGAATCTAATTTCTCTCTCTCTTCCTCATTGCAAAAGGACTCTTTAAAGACGCACTGATAGTTTAGTATAAGCAGGCTGGAGATATTGGACGCATTCTAAATAAGGTAAATTGGGATCCAGCTGTAATGACAAATGTTGCTTCTCCCAAATTCCTGAGTGAACCCCAAGTGGAATGCTTTGTGCTCTGCTCTCAACATGTCTGGATAAGTTCTGCTAATTTTAGAAGCAAGCTGCTCGCTCCCATTATCAATAGTTCTTAATTAACACATCACAGCTTCCAGTGTCCTGTTCAGTGCGCAGTTCACATAAGATGTAAAACGTAGGGGTTTGCGACCGGCAACACGAGGAGAAGGACGATGGCAAGGAGACGGCGAGGATGAGGGCGGCCCACGGACGACAGAAGAGAAGGTAAGTGGTTTTTTTTACCCTTTTTTGGATAGTGGCGAAGGGGGTGAGGGGCGTACTCCGTTCCTCCACGGAGTCAGACTTTTGCCACAACTTCGCGTTCCCAGCGGATCGCGGAGTTGTTAAAACTCTGCAGACTCCGCTGGCAGAGTGGAGTACGCCGCCCAGGCTTACTTTAGGCCATGAGTTATAGTTTCTTACACATGTATAACTATAAATATAAGTATAACTGCCAAATCTCTATGGTTTTGTTTGGCTAAAATGTGAACTCAACTATAAAGTTTCCGTAACCATTTCTCTGAATATATATATGGCTCGGAAGATGAATCAGTTATGTTCATTGAATCAATCAATATCAATGAGTTGAATTTACGTTTTACTGCTAATATTAGTAAAACCAGCATAATGTTTTTGGATGTTGATGTGTACATCAATCAGGGCAAACTAGATACCAATTTGCACAGAAAGCCTACGGCAGGAAATGCTATTTTGCATGCTAGTAGCTCGCACCCAAATCATCTAGTGCAAAGTATACCCTATGAAGTGCTACTGCGCTTAAAATTAATATGCAGTAATAGCAAAGAGTTGGAAGTGGCACAAAAGGAATGTCTAGCCAGATTCAAAGAACGAGGCTACAGCAACAACTGTCTAGCAACAGTACTGACTAAGAGCAATCTTAAACAAAGGGAAACTCAACTAAAACAGACGCCAGATAGGTCTACTCCTGATGAAACATTAGGTGATTTCAGGTCTATCCTGGAATTTAGCCATCAGGAGTCAGCAGTAGTAAATATTATCAATAAAAATTGGCATCTGATTAGACAGGATCCAGTAATTGGCAAGATAGTCCCAAACGGCCCTCAATAACATACAGGAGGAACGTTTTAATGAAAGACACCTTGGTAGACAATGATCCTTGTGGTCCTTCAGTTAAGGTATCTTGGCTAAACCAAAGATTGGGGTTTTACAAATGTAAAATGTGTAAAGCCTGCCAACATGGGGTGTCAACTACCAGCTATTCAACCCCCTTTGGTGGACCAGACAGACACATCAAAATGGCCTTAAACTGTAAAACGGATCATGTGGTGTATGTGCTGGAGTGCCCGTGTAAACTGAGATATATTGGAAGTACAATCCTGCAAGGACACAAGCGGGTACTCCAGCACATAGGTGCCATTAAAAACAATGATCAGGCTTATCCAGTGGCTCACCACTTCCATGAGCAGCATGAGAACAATCCAAAGGACCCTCCGGCTATTAGAGATGCACTATATTTTGAATCTTGATACCAAGCATCCTAATGGATTAAAAAGCTCAGAATAACTACATGCCAGCTCATATAGATAATGGCCTCCATCTTTACAATGGGAACCCTGTTAGTCAATCCTACGAGCAGCATTTGACTTATTAAATTAAATGAATCAATAGGTTCAAATAGGACCTAGTCCTCACTAACATAGCCAATAAATCTGCACTGTAATTTTACTGTATATGCAATAAAATATCTCCCCTTTGCTTTTAAATCACCATTTTCTTATTTATTAGGCACTAGTCACTTTTTTTGTAAGCACAATTTTTGCACATTGGTATTTAACAACCAGTTACTTTTATTGTGATTATAAAGGATAAGGCTTTGATCTAGAAGATAATTGAACCCAGATCTAGAAACTAGAAAGATAGATAGAAGAAGTACATATTTATTGTAACCGTCACAGATGAATAAACAATTGGGCATTTAGGCAAGGATAATGAACAGTCAATATGAATTTCATTAAAACAGAACACGTACTTGCATTACTAGTACTAAAGAAATAATTGTAACAGATTTATCCTATGATTCCTTGATTTTAATTATTTATTTATATACTCATATATATCTTCATATTTTTTGTACATTTCAATAATAACATTTTGATTGACCATCATCTATGTTATTACTGTGGTATGATATGATATGAATAGGCTTTTATTAAGCGCAGCATACACTCCATGGAGCATCTTGGCGCTAGTCATCTCGTGTCACAGATGAGAAGAAAAGAAGGGAAACGAAAAATGCCAAGGGGAAAAGTAGGAAGTTAAGTAGGAGTGAGTAAGATTATATTAATGCTAGACATAGTGTGTCAGTAGCCTTGAAAATCCATGTTTTAATGGCTTTTCGGAACAGAGTCTCTGAGTGGATCAGGCGCAATTGAGGGGGGAGCTTGTTCCAGGCTCTGGCTCCTAACACTCCAATGGATTTTCCACCTTTTGTAATTAGTCTGAATTTAGGGATGACTAATAGGTTCAGGTTGGATGATCTGAGTGACCTGGAGGGTGTATATCTTCCAAACCTTTGGGAGAGATATGTGGGGCCCGACTGGTGGTAGGCTCTGAAAGTAATGAGTAGTATTTTGAATAGTACTCTCTTGTGGATGGGTAACCAGTGCAGGGTTTTTAATGCTTTGGAGGCAGATGATTTCCTGGGCAGTCTTAGCACCAGGCGGGCAGCCGCATTCTGAACCATCTGCAGTCTATGTAAAACCGCTTTGTTGGAGCCTGCATAGATGCTGTTGCAGTAGTCTAGTCGGGATGTGATGAGGGCCACTGCTACCGTTTTTCTGGCCGTCAGAGGGAGGAGGTCAAAAAACCTTCTGAGACCTCTAATGATGTTGAAACAGGACCCTGCCACAGCCCCTGCTTGCTGTTTAAAGGATAAGGCTTCGTCAAACCTTATCCCGAGGTTGCGGGCCGACGTGATGGTATTTGGTGGGACTTCGGCATCTTGGGGCCACCAGATGTTAGGGGAAAAAAGGTTATTCTGGCCAAAGGGTAGGATCTCAGTTTTTCCTGAGTTGCACTTAAGGTGGTGAGTTCTCATCCATTCAAAGGTTGCAGTGAGACATTCTCTCAGATTTGCTTCTGCTTTGGTTGAGTTGTTATCCAATACAAGGATGAGTTGGGTATCATCCGCGTAGGATATTGTACTGATGTTGAATGATGAGATGAGTTCAATCAGGGGGGACATGTAAAGGTTGAAAAGAACGGGGCTCAGGCTTGAGCCCTGTGGTACTCCTGTTGTTAGAATTTTTTCATCTGAGCATACATTTCCTAATATGATGACTTGTTTCCTATGGCTTAGGAAGTTTTCCATCCATTTGAAGGCGATTCCTGTTAGTCCCGATTCTGCTAGGCGGCCAATTAATACGGGGTGTGAGACCGTATCAAAGGCCGCCGATAGATCGAGCAGGATCAGGACGGCCTTTTTTCCCTGATCCAGAGCTGACTTAAGTGTCTCTACAGTATGCAGAAGGGCTGACTCAGTGGAGTGTTTTGCCCTGAAACCTGCCTGGTTAGGGTGTAGGAGTTGGTTTTCCTCAAGATGTTTAGTTAGCTGTTTATTTACTGCTGCTTCAGTCAGTTTAAACAGTATTGGAAGCAGCGAGATAGGGCGAAGGTTAGAGAGCGTGGTAGGATCAGCTAAGGGTTTTTTCTGCAGCGGCTTTACAGCAGCACACTTCCATTCAGATGGAATGACTGCGGTGGTCAGAGAGGAGTTTATGATGGAATTTATGGTTGGGTTTACTATGTCCACCAGAGTGTGGAGCAGCAGTGGGGGGCACGGGTCGAAAGGGGAGCCTGATTTACAGGAGAGAATTGCTTGTCGGGTTTCATCAAGGCTGATGGGGGCAAAGTTAATTAGCTGAGGGGTATTGTTTGTTAATTGTACATTGTCACAGAGGGGGGGTTCTGCAAGATCTGGGAAGTCTTTGGTGAGATTTAATATTTTATTCTCGAAGTAGTTAGCTATGGAATTACAGAGTGTCCGAGAGGGTGGTATCTCCTGCCTGAGAATTCTGGGGTTCATGAACTCCTCCACTATTTTAAAAATCTCTTTCTGTTTGTTGTTGGACCGATCAATAGCTTCTAGGAAGTGATCCTTTTTAGAATTTCTGATCATGGAGTGATAATGTTTCCTAGCGGTTTTGTAGGCAAGAGCTTCCGTTACGTCATAGTTATGGCGCCATTTCTTTTCAAGGGTTCTGACCTCAGTACGTTTGATTTTTAGAGCGGGGGAGAACCAGGGTGCTGACTTTTTATTCTGTTTTTTCCGTATTTTACCTGGATTAGTAGGACCACCAAGGTCTGTGACCCATTTACAGTAGTTGTTATAATCGGTTTCAGTACATCCGGTAAGGGACGGTTTAGATTTTTCTGCCATGAGATGCAGATTGGGTGAGTTGGCAATTTTTTTCCAATCTTTCTGTATCGAGAAATCGATTTTTGGGTTAGTATTAGGTCTTTTCTTTTTGGTTGTAAGCTTAAAGGGGATTAACCAGTGATCGGTCCATGTCTGGATCAGTGGAATTTCAACGGTTAGGGTTTTGATATTAGTACAAATGCAGTCTAGTATATGGCCTGCTTTGTGTGTGGGCATTTTTGTCAGTATTTCCAGCCCTAGGATACCCGTTAGATCGTTAAGCCATATTGTATTAGGATCGTTGGGTTTATCTAAATGGAAGTTTAGATCACCCAAAACTGTAAAATTGGCATATTTCAGGGTTAGAGTACTGAGTACATCTTCGAAGCTTTCGAAGAAGCCATTCTGAGGTCCTGGGGGGCGATAGATTAAGGCCCCCATGAAGGTGTTTTCCTCATTTAACTGAAAACAAAAACCCATACTTTCTGCCCCTTTTATGTCCGAGAGTTCGAACGTTGAGCATTTCAGAGAGTCTCGGTGGATAATGGCTAGTCCACCTCCTCTCAGTTCCGGTCTGTCGGTCCTCTGAATGAGGTAGCCTTGAGGGACAGTTTCAGTTATAATCGGATTACACCATGGTTTAAGCCAAGTTTCCGTAATAAATAGTAGGTCAATATTTCTCTCTGTGATGAGGTCGTAAATATGCTGGCCATTCTTACATATTGACCTAGCATTAATCAAGGCTCCTCGGAGAGAAGTCGTATTTTCCATAGTGGAAGACTGTATTTCCGGGGTGAAGAGTGTTTTACAGGTAGGACAGTAAGCAGGTTCTGACCACTTTTCAACATCAATCATGCTGTGACAGTGATTTTTATTAAGATTTAGGGCGAGTAACTGATCTCTAGTATATGTAGGCGTTTGGTTGGTACATACCTTAGATCGGACAGCATCATTGGCCCTGGGCCCGGCCGAGGCACGGACGGGCACAGACGGGCTTGCCTTAGGCGCGCCTTCGGCGCGCAAACGGCGCGCCCGCTGCGCCCGTCCGCTGCGCGTCCGGAAATGACACATTTTTCTATGGACAGGAAGTTGGGAGGGAAGGGGGGCGTGGCCTCGTGAGGGGGCGTGTCCGAGCTTCGCGCCGGAGACGGCGGGGGAAGCCTTTCTGTGCTTTGGGATTCCGGGTAAGCCCTAATATCGGCTCCGCGGGTGCTTCCTAAGCGTGGATGGAGGTAGGCGAGTAACAACCACAGTGCTAAAATACAATTCAATTTTTAAGTGACTCTCAAATATTTTAAAAAGTTCTGGCCTAGCTCCCGGCTTTCCGCCTCAGGAGACACGAAATAGCAGTGAAATCGCTTGTTGTCAGCGGCGCCTTTATAGCGCGATTGTAGTGGGCGTGGCCTCGTGAGGGGGCGTGTCCGAGCTTCGCGCCGGAGACGGCGGGGGAAGCCTTTCTGTGCTTTGGGATTCCGGGTAAGCCCTAATATCGGCTCCGCGGGTGCTTCCTAAGCGTGGATGGAGGTAGGCGAGTAACAACCACAGTGCTAAAATACAATTCAATTTTTAAGTGACTCTCAAATATTTTAAAAAGTTCTGGCCTAGCTCCCGGCTTTCCGCCTCAGGAGACACGAAATAGCAGTGAAATCGCTTGTTGTCAGCGGCGCCTTTATAGCGCGATTGTAGTGGGCGTGGCCTCGTGAGGGGGCGTGTCCGAGCTTCGCGCCGGAGACGGCGGGGGAAGCCTTTCTGTGCTTTGGGATTCCGGGTAAGCCCTAATATCGGCTCCGCGGGTGCTTCCTAAGCGTGGATGGAGGTAGGCGAGTAACAACCACAGTGCTAAAATACAATTCAATTTTTAAGTGACTCTCAAATATTTTAAAAAGTTCTGGCCTAGCTCCCTGGTAGCGACTTGAATGTTTGCATATTCAATGTTTACATATGCATTTATGTATTTATTTATTGATATGCATATTTGCACATTGAGCAATTGACTCACCTTTGATCAAAAAACCATTACTAATCTTATACCTTCGGGTCTAGGGGATACATGAATTTACCTTGTCTCTTTGTAATGTTAAAGATTGTTATATTAGGCACCGGGCACTTTAAATTGTAATCACTTGATTTACATACAAAAAAAAGGAAAAACTGAAAAAAAGTGTAACCTTTAAAAATGAAAGGCCAATGGTTGATGCGCATCATGTGATCAAGTCCCCTGGGAGGGACAAACGCATAATGGCTGCCGTTTGTTTGTGAGAAGAACAAAATAAACCAAGCGGTATTTTAAGAATCTTGTGGTCTGTGCTCTTTTCATCCGACTGCCAGCGAGAAGGTGCGGTTTTGAAGGAGTACTTTGTGAAATATATAAACATGTATATATACACGTAACTGGTCATTACTTTGGACGCATCCTAGCCCACTGTTACCTTCGACACCATGCCACCTCAGTTTAGACCCAGTCATATGAAAATTAGTCTTAACCCTGCCCCAATGGGAACGGTAGAGACTGAAGTGCCAGGCCAGGTCCTCCCTGCATCGAAGCAGAAGCAACCCTACTAGGGCGAAACTGGTCCTGGGTTACTTGTGTTTAGGGAGGATCTGGCCAGGCAGTTTGCACTGAACTGTGCAAAACAACAATGGATTGGGATACGGCCAGAGTGACTACCAGGGGCTGCGATAATTTTAAGCATTCCATCAAGTACGTTTTTGTATACTTTGGTGTGTTGCCCTAAGTGGAAATGGTATGCCCAGACTAGGGTCCTGTTCACAGTGTCTCACTGGAACCAGGCAATACCTGGCTGATGAGCCCTAGGTAGGGCAAAACTGGTCCCAGGTTGCTTGTCATTTGGGTCAGGGAGGATCTGGAATGGGCATTTAGGGCTGGACTGTTCCCATTGGAGCAGGGTCAAGACTGACTTGCACATGATGGATTTGTTTGTGGCCCGAGTAATTACCAGTGGCTGAGATTAATTCAAGCATTCCTTCCACCTCCTTTTTTGTATACTTAAATATGCAGTAGCAGCCATTGCAGGTCGCGGAAATGTTCCCTGCATCCTGAAAATGATTGGAAAAAACAATTAAAGGAATCAGCTTGAGTCCACCCTGATCCCCAGGGCTGTGTTGGGTGTCACAAAGGGACCACTCTTGATTGGTAGGCCACAACATGGTCAACCGTTTGTGGTAGCCTTTACAGGACTTGGGGTTGTGGTCCTTATTGAAATCTATTATACAGATGGCCAGGCTTTGAGAGTCACAAAAAGGAGCACATATTAAAGCTGATAAAAGATTTAATCACAGTGTAAACCATTTGATGATGGTGTTATGCTCATTTTAGGAATTCTGATTTCTCATGCTGCCCCCATTCTGGGATGTGATTAACTATATTGATAGAAAACTGTTTTCTCTAATGAGTTGCTCACAGATGATATGGAAGACGCTCCAGAAGCTAAATGGGAGCACATTTTCTAGAAGCTCACACTATCTTCTTCGGTCACGTGAGAATAAAGTCTGACATTCTGAGTAAAGCATGTACTTACAACAGCAGCTTTAGCCTGCCAGTTGACTCCCCAGTATCTACAGCAACTTCCCACAGAGTCCTACTGAACAACTATAGTGCCAGCATCTGCAAAGCTAAAATGAGGAAATGTCTTCCATGAGTACTCAACTGCCTTTCCTATCCATGTCAGTAAAACATTGGGACATGCAGATTGAAATATACTTTCAAAAGCAGAAGCGGTCTGTCTGCTAACTCCCTAGTGATCAACTGCAGCTTCATCACAGAATTCTAAGGAACAACGAAAGCACTAACATTCTGTATTTATAACAAAAGTGCGGCACATCTGAAGCCATCTAGATGGAAACAAAACAGTAAAACCTTATGCATTTCCGTTACAAATTAACAAAATGATAGGGTTCTTTTTGTCACAGAACTTATGGTTAGTGCTCTAGATAGCTAAAATGAAGACACATTTTCTATGAGTTCTTAAATATCTTCCTCATACATTTAAGATAAACACTTTGAAATGCTAGAGAAGCATGTACTTCTAACACCAGCAGCAGTCTGTCAGTTAACTCCCTGATAATCAACTGCTGCATCCCCAAGAGTTCTATTAAACAACTAAAGTGCTAGCACGGCACTCCTGAATGCCATTTTGTTGGAGTAGTAAGTATTAGTTGAATTCACGTAGTGCTACGCGTATCTCGCGTAGTGCGAAGTGCACTTCGCGTAGCTAAGCGTATCGCTACTACGCGAACTACGCCCAGGGTTAATTACTTTACAAATATCATTCTAGGACCCATGTTATGTGTAAATATGTAAATGTATGGTCCATCCCAACTGCGTTTTGGCCACAGGTATGTTACACTAACCATTTTGCAAGCTTTGGCAAGTAGAGATTGAAATCACTACACCTACCATGATTTCCTGTCTCTGTAACTCAAAACAAGATGACACTGTGATTTTGCCCATTCTCACTTGTCTGACATATTACAACTGATGTTCATGTCTCATGGAAGTAACTATTTTGCAAGTGTTTGCAAGTAAAGACTGAAATGACTACAACTACAAAGAGGCCCTGTTTCTGTAACTCAAAATAGGATGAAATTGTGATTTTGCCCATTCTCACTTGTCTGACATATTACAGCTGATGTTCATGTCTCAATGTCAGACCCTAGACAGGTAAAGAGGCTGCCAGTCTCACAACTGGCTCGGCAAATAAGAATGCTGCCTGTCTTCACATTCCAAAATGACAGACCCTATTGAGGACCTACGCATGGGCATGTTCCTGGTGGTCCGGTACCTAGCCGGGGGGCTCTGCTTGCTTTTAATGCCAAGAAAGTAAGCATGGTGTGTGAGCCTATGCTGAGGGCACTCTGCAATTACCTACAAGCCTATTGCGAACATGGCATGCAATGCTACTGCCACTTCATGTACATTAAACTGTATTTTTCACTACATTTCTCTGTTGGGATTACAGTTCCCCTGATATCCTATGCCCTAACAGGAAGCAACACGATGCACAGCTTTCAGAAGCCATGTTGGGAGGGGCAAAACTATAAGAGGAGACCCCGCCCACCACCCTCTGCTTGCTATTGAGTGTCGTCATCGGAAGTTCGGAGTACCAGCACTAATGCGAGTCATTCTGATTTCCAGTAAGGGTGCGCATGCTCTGCTTCATTCCTTGCCTAAACAAACTGCTGCATTGAACCAGAGTCTGTGTGTGAGAGTTACCTCATAGCTGGTGGGCTCCGCATAAGAGTCCATAGCTACCAGACAAGCCTATTCGGTTCGCCACAGCGTTTGTTTCTTGCTGGTTATCCTTTTATTAAACTCATGTTCGCTGAGGTGTGGATGGTTCAATGACTCAGAATTCGAGTCCATAGGTAAAAGAGTAACCAACTTTGTGATATTACAATCCTTATTGATATAACTGTGGAACAAGTACTCTGCACTTCCATACCAAGATCTTCATTGGTGACTGAAGCGCCTGACATTGCTGCTGAAGAGCTATCGAGTATAATATGTAATTAGCCCGCCTGGTTAAAGGCTATGTTTTATCGCTTAACAGGGATAAAGAAGCACGCATAGAGAATACCCTTGTGATGAGAAGCGGAAGAGTCATGTGGTAGGCATTTGTCATAACAGCAAAAAAATTTAAACTAATTTCCCTGATTTAATAACAGCCTGTCCAATGGTTTTTGTGTTCATGTTTTAAAGGTTTTATCACAGTACATGTATTCTTGCAGTCTAGAGAAATAGAAGCCATTTATCCCCTTTCAGGTATGGTAGTGTAATATCACAGAAATTTGACCATATATATATATGTAGGTGATTGGGAGAAGTTCTTACAGTTATTTATTTGTTTTTCAGATCTACCTCCCAGCTGCTCCCTTTCTTCCCTTCTCTCAATTTTTCCTTTCAACTGTCTGTGTTATTATGGCTAACAGCAGTAGGAAATATCAAGAGGTGGACATTTAGGGCATTGTACCAATTCTGAGGAGTTTGACTGACTGACACTCATGGAGTTAACCATTTTGCAAGTGTTGGTAAGTAGAGATTGAAATGACTACAACTACTGTGAAACCCAATTTCTATAACTCAAAACAAGATGAAATAGTGATTTTGCTCATTAAAACGTGTTTGACATATGACAACTGATGTTCATGTCTCATGGCCTAAGCAATCTACATACAATGCTCTACTGAGAGACATTTCTGCCTACTTAGCTTCATGTTGTCCCGGTCTCCTCAACTGAAACTATTGATGGCTTGAGCGACACCATACCAAGTGTGTAGGTCAAATGTTTACAAGGCATGAAGGTAACTCAACTGATTAGCAGTGGTAGGTGACCCATTGACTCTGCACTGCTCACATTATGACTAATGCTCAAAATACAAACAAGTTGTTTTATCGCATGTTTTGCACACAACTAGGCCTTGGAATGGCCAGATACACATTTAACCTCTCCGCTGTGTCGGCTTAAATGTTTGGGAGATGTCACGTTTATTCAAAAATCCAAAATGTAACATTTCAGGACATCTAATGAGCTGCTTAATTCAAGTACATGTATTTCATTTATTCAAATGTCTTTTTGTCTCAAGTTCAATGCCACTGAAATATATCATTATAGTAATCTTTACCTATTTTTTTCTAGGTTTCTACTTACTGTGTCACAAAACATTTGGATTTAGATACCACATTTTCACTAATAATGTTCTTTATTTCACAACAGGTCGGTCTGGCAGAGTCCGGAGCTTGGTCACCGAAAAGACATCCACCCCACCCCAGTATCAACCCTTAGTGATGACAACACTCCTGGAGATCTGGGCATGGATGACGGTGCTGGTCCATCTGGTCAACCTGGGCAGACGGCAACAGTTAGCCTCACCGGGCCCACAACAACACCTCTCACTCCAGCTACAACACCTCAGCCAACCTCAATCCCTACAACCTGTGTACTAGCACAGTTTGTACCAGTCCTGGATCCTGATGCTGCAATCACCACCCCCGCTAGAGTGGAGTGAGAACCCAGTGGGAGAGGGTACTCTGAGCCAAGGGCAGAGGCTCACAAGGGTAGGGGTCGTTGTAGAGTAACTGTGGGCCAGCAGGGGGGCGTGGCCAAGCCGTGGACCAAGATGGCCATGTGGCATTGAAGCTCCTTCTGGCGTCCCAGCATTGATCCGTCTGTCTTCGCAGAAATGTCCCAGTGAAACTTAACAGCAAGAGGCAACTTTTCCCATTGGATGGAGCGGCTGTGGTGACTTCTTCACCCCTCTGAATCGCCCACAACGCACAGAAATCCGCTCCAAGGTTTGGGGGGTGGAGCCTGCTGAGGCATGCGGTGAGGCCTGCAGGGGCACTCGGGCCACAGACTGCAGACTCATGTTGGTGGCGAGCGAGAGATCCTATGGTGGAATCCGGGCTGCGGTGAGTGCATTGTCAAATCCCCCCCTCATGCCCTACCCCTTGCGGCAATCGGGGCATGCTCCCCCTTCTTTTTAGCCAGCTGTGGGGGTTTTACACTGAACTGCCGATGCTCTCGTAGGCCCCCGGGGTGGCAAGGTCCTCGGGCACAGCAGGGAGGCAGCCGTCCAGCTTTGCGCTGAGGCTGCGGGGGGGATTGAATGCCAGCGGCTCTGCGGGCATACGGCTGCAGGACCGATGTGTGGCTGGAGCTGAGGTGACTGGGGCACTGGATGGTGAGCCTGCCATTGACCTCGAGGTGCTGAATAGTGGGAACGCTGACGCATCTACGCCCAAAGAAAGCTATGGGTGCCTGAAGTCTGGCTCGGGGATTGTGCCTACCCTCAACCACAACGGGAGCTTCTTTGCAGGATCCTGGTAAGCGATGATCCCTCCCTGTCCAGTGCGTGCACTCTGCCCATGATCTTCTCGCTTGGCATGGCCTGTGTCTCCCTGGCTGAAAAAACCACTACAGGCCAATCCTTGAAGGGTAGGCTCTCCCCTAGATTTCCAATTCTATCGTAACTGTTGAAAAGTCTGGGGCCCACCTTGCTGGACACTCACTGCGGTCGATGCGTGTTTGAACGCTCTGCCAATGCCACGCGCCTTACAAATTGAGGCCCTCAAAGACACTACGACACTAAAATGTACATAGTAGACACGCGCCCTCATCTTTACCCTGCCCCGCTATTGTGGGTGGAGGCGCACAATTCTACTGGCTTCAGGCACACAGGCATGGGCAGGAAAGACCCCAAGCAGAAAGTGCTATCCTTTCCCGTCGCTACAGAAAAAAGCACAGGACAATTGCGTTGCCATGGCGGATGGTGCCCAAGGGCTCGGCTGCGGTGCCTGCGGTTGCTGCAACCCAGTCCGATTTACTGGTGGAACTCAGGGCCTGATTCAAATCGATTAGCAGCAAATTTGACACACTCGATAAGCGCCTGGACTCCCTTGGGGCCAAATTAGACATTCATGATCAGCGGTTAGACACAGCAGAAGGTCGTATCTCGGATCTTGAAGACGGCGCCACACAGTCGACTAAACAATTGGAACGCATGGAAAAAATCTTAAAAGACATTGCCATTAAAAACAAAGCTTTGGAAGTGCACAGTCCCTGCAACAACCACCGTATACTTGGGGTTCCGGAGTCGACAAACACTGGCAGAATGAACACCTTTGTGGAATCGTTGCTGGTCGACATTTTCGGAAAGGAGGAGTTCGCCCTTGCCTTTATTGTGGAGCGTGCACATCGATCGTTGGGCACACATCCTAATCCTGGATGCCCACCTCACCCGATCATCACCCGCATAATGAACTTTCGAGACAGGGCTACAGCTTTGCACTTGGTTAGAGAGCGTGGTCCGATTACATGGCAGGGTTCTACTGTGTCCCTGTTCCCGGATTTTACAATTATGGCCCAGGAGGCCCGCCGCAAGCTCACTGGCGTCAAAGCAACATTGCGAAATTTGGGCCTCAGATACGACATGCTGTACCCGGCGCGTCTGCGGGTCGATGTCAATGGGAGAGCTTGCATTTTCAACAACCCCACGGAGTCTCAATTCTTTTGCAAGTCCTACAAAGGCTCTGACAACTAGCAAAGAGATGTTGGCAATGATTCCTCTCCTCCCCATATGGATCTGTTGCCAGTGTTGAACTCTTTTCTCGAGAATGATACTTGAACCATTTCTGCAACTATTTCTGATCTCATGTCACGTAGTATTGATGGTGTGCAATAACTGTGATATTATGATTACTAAGACAGCATGACTATAGTTCTTTCACATTGTTTTTGTACTGCTGGGACCATTGGAGTGTTACTTCCCCCCTAGGTGTGTAGCACACTGTTGAACTCTCATATTTAAATGCATCAGTCTTCGACCCTGTTTTTCCAACTGGGGTGTTTCCAGGATGCATTCGGCTATTTTTACTTGGGTGTTTGCCTTGCATACTGGGATGCGAGGTTGGGAGGGGAGAGGTCGGGTGGGGAAAATTTCCGAACTGTTAGATGTTATTTCTTTACCAGCTATGAACACAAAATTACGATATTCATTGCGCTCTTCACCCTTATGGTTTTAATACACAACATAAATGACATCTGACCCTGACTTAGCAGCCCATTCAAATCTGTCTCTCATTACCTGGAATGTTAGGGGACTCAAAAATCCCCAAAAAAGTAAACACGTGGTACATTACTTACAACGGCATAATGTGGACATCGCCTTACTGTAGAAGACACATTTACCAAGATCTGACTCCATACATTTTGTGGCTGGCTGGGGTGCACACCGATTATTTTCCAATTACAGCACCTATGCCTGTGGCACGGCGATCTTAATCCACAAGAGACTACCATTCTCCTTGTCTTGCTGCCACACTGATCAGGAAGGGCGATACACGATAATAGTGGGCAAACTGATGGGTCACACTGTAACTCTAGTATGTTTTTATGCCCCAAACGTTGACAGACCTGAATTTTTCCAGGAGCTTGATGCCAAACTTTTATGTATGAGTACTGGAAGCGTGGTAATGGGTGGAGATTTACTCTTAAATCGCACTATAGACTGTTCCTCTAGAGCAGCGGATTCCAAACCCCGGGCTTGTAGGATATTGTTGGACATGTGTGATGCATTCCAACTTTCTGAAGTCTGGTGGATCCGCAACCCCGGGAAACCTGGGTTACACACACTACTCAACCCAACACAACACTTGGACCAGACTAGACTTCTGTGCTGCTGGCCCCGATCCTGCACACATGGCAAAGAACAATTGAGGTACTCCCCCGCGCCTATTCGGACCATGCACCTGTCCTGTTAAAGCTACGCACTCCCAGATCGGAGGGACATGAGCGTCAGTGGTGATTTGCGAGCGGGGCATTAAATGATAACCTATTGGACATTGAAATTAGGGAAGCAATTAAGGATTATTTTGATTTAAACACAGGGCCAGTTGACACGTGGGCGACTCTCTGGAAGGTCTTCAAGGCATACATCATGAGGGTTGCCATTTCAAAACACGCATGAGTACTAAAGGACTTGAGAAAAACTCTAGCCACTACAGAGCAGCAGCTGACTGCTTTGGAAGTCGCTATGCTAGCTTCCCCGGATGCCGCTGAAGAAGAGCGGCGCTGCTTGATGTTAATATTAGAATTTCACGAAGCTGCGGAAAGAGAAACCCACTTCCTCAGCAAATATGCGGTAACACGCAAGTATGACGAAGGCGCAAGGGGCACACGCTAGCTCAACTACTGAGACCACCGTATTCTAAATCGTACATTACAGCTCTCCGTACTGACTCAGGGCTCTCTTTAATGGAAACATCTGATATCCGTGACACATTCTTAGCGTATTATGAAGAACTTAGCACGTTCAAACTTGTGCACACCCCGAGATGCAAGATGAATACTTTGCTGAGATTGCGATGGTGTATATGGACAAATATATGCAGGACTTTTTTGTCGCGCCATTCTCTACCGACAAAATAATAGACGCGATATACACATTAAACAGTGCCTCCATCCCTGGCCTAGATGGCTTCACAGGAGATTTTTATAAGCGATACAAAGTTATACTTGCTCCTAAGCTCCTGGAGGTCTACCATGAATACTTGGAGCGGAATCGGTTACCACCAACTCTGAGGGAAGCGGTGATCGTCCTATTACCTAAGCCCGACAAGGACCCCTTGCAATGCGGATTGTATCGACCGCTATCATTGTTAAATTTTGATTATAAAATTCTGACTAAAACAATCTTAGTGCGCCTTGCCCTGTTGCTGGACAAAAAAATCTCCCCGGTTAAGTCGGGATTTGTTCCCCATAGATCTACCTCCTTAAACCTGCATACATTTTTCGCAGTCCTCCACCAAATGAATCCAGCAATTCCAGCAGCAGCAGTGCTATTAGACACGGAGAAAGCATTAGATTCTCTGGAGTGGCCATTTATATGGACGGTTATGCGCAGGTTAGGCATGCCCTTTGGGTTTGTCAATCTTACTGCGCTACTGTACTGGGCCCGCACCGCTAGACTGCGCTTAAACGGAACTCTCTCCCGCTCATTTACACTATCCAGAGGCACAGGGCAGAGATCCCCCCTGTCCCCATTGCTTTTCATACTAGCATTGGACATTTTCAGAAACGCCATCTCCACAGAGGGCTTCAATTTAACACTGGGCCGTTATTGGTGTCACTATATGCAGACAATGTTATACTGTATGTTAGGGACCCTCAAAACAACTTGGCCCCCTTGATAAGAGAGATAATTCGGTTTGGTGGCTTTTCTGGCCTTGGAATAAATTGGCATAAGTCTGTGATCTTCCCTCTGACTACTGGCACAGTCAGATGAGAATGTGAATATCAACTCACCAGGTGCTCCGACTCTGTCAAATACTTGGGGATAAACATATACTTAAACACCAATGAAATTTTATTATTAAACTATGGCACGGCGATACACAATTTGGAGCAGCAAGTGGAGAGGTGGCTTAGGCTTCCACTCTCGATCACTGGGCGAGTGGCACTAATTAAGGTGATCGTCATGCCCAAATTTTTGTATTTATTTAATATACCTAAGCCGCCCCAGAACCGCATCTTCAAATCCATTTACACCCACCTTATTCAGCTGACTTGGGGGGGCAAGTGCCCCAGGGCCCGCTGGGAGGTCATTTTCCTCCCATACCACAGGGGAGGCTTGGGAGTCTCTAACTTTCAGTTATATTATTTAATCGCGCAATGCAGTTACACTCACTCCTGGTTCCATCCTGATGCCAGAATACCATACTTAAGACCTAAAGCAGATTTTGTTCTACCGGACACCTTAAGCACAGTGCTGGCCCAGGGCTACCCATGCGATCCTCTAGATATCCAGGCGGTCTCCATCACCAGTTGGGCTTGGCAAAAATTGGTAAGGTTTATGGGGTCTCTGAGTATGTATTCCCCGAGCTTACTGCTTCTGAATCCACGTTGGATACCAATAACTGGGGAAAGACTAGTGCAGCATACACTTAACAGGTTTGTCTTGACAAAAATAGGTGATCGTTACATCGAGGGCCAAGCCTTCTCAGTCTCTGATGGGGACAAGTTTCAAGAGGCTTCATTTATGGACAAATTTGTGCTTACCTGTCTGCGAGCAGCTTTAAAAGCTAAGGTTCCAGGATTTCCAATCGAGCCTTACCCCCTCACTCTTCTTTCCATTGTACTAGATAGTAACACGGGGGACCATTTCTAAATTGTACAGGGCCTCTGTAGAAATAATCCCGGTTCACGACGCCAAGATACGGGCCTGTAGGAGACTGATCTAGGTCGCCCTATAACTGATGATCAACGGGCTGCATGTTGTTAACAAACTAAGGAGGTGTCATTGAACAGCCATCACAAGCTTATCCACTTCAAATTCATACGTCGAATTTACATCACACTCTAGATGTCATACAAAATAAATGCAGACAGGCCCCACTGTTGCCTTAAATGCAAGGCCCCACATGCAGACTTTGCGCACCTGGCTTGGATCTGTTCCAAGATCGGCAAATTCTGGACCGACTTATTTCACACACTGGGGGACATGATTGGTTTTGACATAGATAAACAAAGAAGGGGGAGAAGGAGGTTAAACCAGACCAGGTCGGCCTCCAGTCTGTGTACGAAATACAGGGACCTTATGTCAAAGGTCCAGAGACCTGGTAGGTGATTTTATGGTTACTACTTACTGAGTCAGTGTGTACCAAAAATTATATATATAAGAAAGAAAAATTTCTTTCTAGAGTCCCCTCACTCACCGGGGTTGCCCCACGGTGACATGCTTCATCATTGGGGCCATCCCAGTTCTCTACGAAAAGGGGCGTGCTGCGACAAGGCGACTACGCTGGAGCACTGGTTTTGTGAGATGACTATGTGTGGTGCAAGTGTGATAATGGTGGAGTGGGTGTGGGATTAAAAATACCGTGCTAGTGGGCCTCAACAATTTATTTCGCTCCTAGTGTGGTATAAAAATTAAAAAGGGGTAACACTGTATTCTAACTTTTACTGAGCTAGATCAGTGTTAAGGTCAACATGTTTCAAGCTCCCCCAAGCTTTTCTTCAGGACCATACAGGGTCCAGCCCTGTATTGCCACTCCTGTTTCCAAATGAAAAAAAGTGTTGCTAAAAATTACTTATTTACAATGAACGCTGTTGTTAATAAAACATGCGTGTTGTACATACGCTTTGTATTTCACTTCGTTTTCTGCAAAATAGAACAACAATTGTTAAATGATGGACACCCCCTTCCAAGAAGGGGAACAACTCACAAGCATCTCACTCCAACTAGGGCGTGAGTGTGCCCATGGCATCATATTGACGCGTGCTGGTTTTTCAAGACGGTGTTGGAAAATAAATCACTGTGAATAAAGTGGTTTAGTGGTTTCACACACAAAAACATATAGACTTAATGTGACTATTGACAAAACACACAACACATACACACGAAATAATATGGCAGATGGTCATATTTACATAAAAGAGTGTATGGTTACACCCCATGGTCTTAGGCAAGGGCAGGAACGCCTCGTGGAAACATTGCTGAAAAAAGGATTATCAAAGTTCAGAGTTAGGAGGTTTCTTTCTTGTTTGCCCATTCGGAATTGCCGACTTTCTTGCAAACTGACATAGTCCATACACTTACTTCCTATCGGCAGACCCGCTCGGTACTACCTGGTTGCTTCCTCACCCGACCGCATACTAATCTGAAACCGGGCTCGCGGTGTATTTAAAACGCGTGAGCTTCCGGGTGGCGGGAAACGCCTTTGTTGTGCTAGAGCGCTCACTTGGGGCGGCCATCTTGGTAGGATGCGATCGCGCTCGGCGCGAGTGTAAGTTAAAAATAGTGAATATTACCGAGTAACGCTGGGTTCAGGGATAGGAAATAATTTAGGGCGCTAATGTGGACAAGGGTGTCCTTGCACATAAATTTAGAACACAGGATTATTTCTCGGGGTTGGAGAAGTTTTTAGATTGGTTTAGGCTTATTTATGAAAGGGCGGGTATTCTAACTTTGGCAGATAGGAAGGGTGGTACCTATCATGTCTGGGAAGGCTGAGCTGGGTGGATTAGTAATTAAGGGAAAAGGTATTTCTGATAATAGGGTTTGTTTTGTTTAGGGCGACATTTTCCCTTGATATTCAAAAAGGACCATCCCAAATCAGTCATTAGAGAAAGTAACTATGGGCGAAATGCTCCCCACGGGATTTCATCATTAAGTTGGGTATCTGTATGAAGACGAAACACCCATCTTTGTTCTTTTTCATGGAGGGTGCGTTCCAGATTGTCTTTGTTTTTCACTGTTTCTAATACTACCCAGGTCAGATCATTGGGTGTATGGTTCTGTTCAATGAAGTGGGTGGTCATTCTTGTTGTGGCTCGCTTGCACCTGATGTTACTTCTGTGCTCTACTATGCGAGTACTGACCTTCCTGGTCGTCATTCCTACATAGTGAAGGTTGCACGTACAGGTTATCAAGTACACAACCCCACTTGTGTTGCAATTAGAAAAACCTTTTAGTTCCCATCTCGTAGTGTTGTTGAAGATAACGTTTTTGGTTGGGGAGGTCAAATGACAAACACTGCAATTGTTGCATGGGAAATGACCGTCCGGTAGTGGCTGGGATCTTACTGTCTGAATTATTGCTGTGGGACGGGTGTGTACCAAATAATCCTTCAAATTTTTACCCCGCCTATGACTAAACATAGGAGTAGGTATGTGTAGGCCGCCGCTGTTAAGTATTGGCCAATGTTTTTTGATTATTTTAGACACATTGTTCGAGACTTGATTGTACGTGGTGATACAGATTGGTTTTTTGTCCTCAGGTTGTGTTCTCTCTTTGGGTTCTAAAAGTGCTTCCCTGTTGTTGTTGGCCGCCCGTTTTTTAGCCTCTTTGATCAGTTTATTTGGGTATTTCCTGTATTTCAGCTTGTTGCTTAAGTCTTCCGCTTGGGTTAGGTAGTCTGATTTTTTGCTACAGTTCCTGCGTAAACGGAGGAATTGTCCAAATGGCAGGTTTTGTTTGAGATGGCGAGGGTGAAAACTGTCAAAGGTCAAAAGACAGTTTCTTGCCGTCTCTTTAAAATGAGTTGTTGTCACCAGTCTACCAGACTCAGCATGGATGTTTAGATCAAGGAAAACTAGATCTGTCTTACTCATTGAGCAGGTAAATTTCAGGAAAGGATCCTGTGTGTTACGCCAGGTGAGAAAGGTCTGTGCTTCTTCTTCAGTGCCTTGCCAGATCAACAGAATGTCGTCGATATAGCGTTTCCAGTGGAGGATATGATGTCTATGTGGATTCCTCTCAATCAGTATTTTGTTTTTCTCCAGTTGGTGGACGTACAACCCGGCTATACTCGGCGCGAATGTGCTGCCCATACTGGTCCCATGTTGTTGTTTGTATAGGGTCGATTCAAAACGGAAGAAGTTCTCACATAGTGCCAGTTGGCAGCATTCGAGTACTACATGGCGAGGAGTCTGGAATGACCACTCATTTTCGTATAATACTTCCTCTAGAATCTGTAAAGTCTCTCTGTGTGGCAAACTAGTATACAGACTTTCAACGTCCAGACTTATCAATAGGCTGGATGACGTATCAAAGGTTAGATCTTGTAACAGGCATAGTACGTCCTTGGTATCTTTCAGATAGGTGTCTGTTTTCTGCACAAGGGGTCTGAGAAAGGCATCTGCGAATTGTGAAAGGGGCTCTAGAATTGAGCCTATCCCCGAGACTATGGGCCTCCCTGGTGGGTTCTCCAGTCTCTTGTGTATCTTGGGGATGGTATAAAAGTACGGTGTTGTTGGTTTTTTGTTTGTTAAGAAATCAATTTCTTTTTTACTAAGCCAATCATTGGCTTGACATTCCTCTGTTAGGTACGCAATTGAGATTCTTAGACGTTCTGTCGGGTCTTCATCTAGTTTGGCGTAGTTCCTTGTGTCCCCTAGTAGACGGAGACATTCATTCCTGTAATCCGTGGTATTTTGTAAAACAATTGCCCCGCCTTTGTCGGCTGGTTTTATGGTAATTTGATTGTTTTTTGACAGTTCCTGTAACGCGGAATGTTCAGCTTTGCTGGTGTTATGAAATACTTTGACAGTTCGTGGGTCTAACTCCTGAACCTCTCGCATGACCGCCTTCTCAAAGGTTAATACCTCCACTGGTAGGCTGTGTGATGGAGGGACAAAGTTTGATTTTTTATGTAGTCCTGTGTCACTCTTTGTTTGTACTGGGGGATCTTTGTCTTGAAAGAATACCTGCAGTTTGATTTTCCTCAGGAATTCTTTTAGTTCACAGCATAGTCTGAACTTGTCTGTGGTTGGGGTGGGTACAAAACCCAGGCCTTTGTTAAGCACTTGGGTCTGTATAGCTGTGAGGCATAATGAGGATAGATTTACCACTAAGTCGAGCTGGCGCTCGCGGCTGATTCCGGCGGGCCTTTGCTCCGTGTGTGACGTGTGGTAGTCACCACTGGTTCCGCCCATTGTACTCCCTGATTGGGTTTGTTTTTTGCTCTTTGTGCCTGGCGGCCTCTCCCTAAAAAAGGTTTCATTTGATTTCCTTGGTTTCCTTGATCATTTCCCCAGTTCTGATAGTTGGGTTGGTTGTACATAGGTGGGCCATAGAAGAAAGGTGGGGGCGGAGGGCAATAATTATATGGGTCTTGGTACATAGGCCACATCGGTGCTTGGTTGCCTCTAAAACCCCTTCCATTGCCTCTTCCTCTTCTGGCTCTTCTGTTAGGGGTAGTGCTGTAATTGCTTGATCCCCCAGAGCTATTAGATCCTGTGTCGGAACCGTCACTATCAGTGTTGTATCCTGAGTTTTTGTTGTTGGTTCTGTAATCGTCCCTAATATAAGGATACACTTTCTCGTGAGCGAATGCTTTTTTGTCCTTAGATAGTTTGATGTATTTTGAATCTCTTAGGCTAATTTCGAATTCAGACATCGTCTTATTTAGCTCATTCAGTCTTTTCGTTAGTTCTGCTGGAGTTTGAAAAGACTTGAGGCGTATCTCCATGGAATTTATCTCTTCCTTCAGGGAATCTACTAGTCTGGTTGCGGTTTTGATAATCAAGACCAGCCAGTCTCTGGTACAATGCCAGGATATTTTGGACCAGTCCAGCTTGAATTGTCTGTCGTGCTGGAATATAAAGGGTTCATTCCTGACTATGAGACCCCTCGGTGCTGCGTTGGCTTGTAAGTATTCTGCCATCATGACGCCATGAATCAGTGTTTTTATCTGTGTTCTCTTTAATTCAGTCAATTCGTCCCAACATTGGCTCGCATCACTGTTTTCTCCTGTGGGGGCTCCTGCGTGTGGTAACATGGAGGCAATGGCTCTATCAACTTCATCCTCCGAAAAGGATAGTCCTGTGTTCTGGGCCATGATTATTCTGTGAGTGTTTCTTCGTGTGTGTTGACTTAGTCTCTAGATCGACCTGGTATGTATCAGTCAGGTGACCTGTGTCTGAACAAAAGAAAAACTCCCGCAGCCCGTGGCTGCTGAATACATAAACAAAGAAGGGGGAGAAGGAGGTTAAACCAGACCAGGCCGGCCTCCAGTCTGTGTACGAAATACAGGGACCTTATGTCAAAGGTCCAGAGACCTGGTAGGTGATTTTATGGTTACTACTTACTGAGTCAGTGTGTACCAAAAATTATATATATAAGAAAGAAAAATTTCTTTCTAGAGTCCCCTCACTCACCGGGGTTGCCCCACGGTGACATGCTTCATCATTGGGGCCATCCCAGTTCTCTACGAAAAGGGGCGTGCTGCGACAAGGCGACTACGCTGGAGCACTGGTTTTGTGAGATGACTATGTGTGGTGCAAGTGTGATAATGGTGGAGTGGGTGTGGGATTAAAAATACCGTGCTAGTGGGCCTCAACAATTTATTTCGCTCCTAGTGTGGTATAAAAATTAAAAAGGGGTAACACTGTATTCTAACTTTTACTGAGCTAGATCAGTGTTAAGGTCAACATGTTTCAAGCTCCCCCAAGCTTTTCTTCAGGACCATACAGGGTCCAGCCCTGTATTGCCACTCCTGTTTCCAAATGAAAAAAAGTGTTGCTAAAAATTACTTATTTACAATGAACGCTGTTGTTAATAAAACATGCGTGTTGTACATACGCTTTGTATTTCACTTCGTTTTCTGCAAAATAGAACAACAATTGTTAAATGATGGACACCCCCTTCCAAGAAGGGGAACAACTCACAAGCATCTCACTCCAACTAGGGCGTGAGTGTGCCCATGGCATCATATTGACGCGTGCTGGTTTTTCAAGACGGTGTTGGAAAATAAATCACTGTGAATAAAGTGGTTTAGTGGTTTCACACACAAAAACATATAGACTTAATGTGACTATTGACAAAACACACAACACATACACACGAAATAATATGGCAGATGGTCATATTTACATAAAAGAGTGTATGGTTACACCCCATGGTCTTAGGCAAGGGCAGGAACGCCTCGTGGAAACATTGCTGAAAAAAGGATTATCAAAGTTCAGAGTTAGGAGGTTTCTTTCTTGTTTGCCCATTCGGAATTGCCGACTTTCTTGCAAACTGACATAGTCCATACACTTACTTCCTATCGGCAGACCCGCTCGGTACTACCTGGTTGCTTCCTCACCCGACCGCATACTAATCTGAAACCGGGCTCGCGGTGTATTTAAAACGCGTGAGCTTCCGGGTGGCGGGAAACGCCTTTGTTGTGCTAGAGCGCTCACTTGGGGCGGCCATCTTGGTAGGATGCGATCGCGCTCGGCGCGAGTGTAAGTTAAAAATAGTGAATATTACCGAGTAACGCTGGGTTCAGGGATAGGAAATAATTTAGGGCGCTAATGTGGACAAGGGCGTCCTTGCACATAAATTTAGAACACAGGATTATTTCTCGGGGTTGGAGAAGTTTTTAGATTGGTTTAGGCTTATTTATGAAAGGGCGGGTATTCTAACTTTGGCAGATAGGAAGGGTGGTACCTATCATGTCTGGGAAGGCTGAGCTGGGTGGATTAGTAATTAAGGGAAAAGGTATTTCTGATAATAGGGTTTGTTTTGTTTAGGGCGACATTTTCCCTTGATATTCAAAAAGGACCATCCCAAATCAGTCATTAGAGAAAGTAACTATGGGCGAAATGCTCCCCACGGGATTTCATCATTAAGTTGGGTATCTGTATGAAGACGAAACACCCATCTTTGTTCTTTTTCATGGAGGGTGCGTTCCAGATTGTCTTTGTTTTTCACTGTTTCTAATACTACCCAGGTCAGATCATTGGGTGTATGGTTCTGTTCAATGAAGTGGGTGGTCATTCTTGTTGTGGCTCGCTTGCACCTGATGTTACTTCTGTGCTCTACTATGCGAGTACTGACCTTCCTGGTCGTCATTCCTACATAGTGAAGGTTGCACGTACAGGTTATCAAGTACACAACCCCACTTGTGTTGCAATTAGAAAAACCTTTTAGTTCCCATCTCGTAGTGTTGTTGAAGATAACGTTTTTGGTTGGGGAGGTCAAATGACAAACACTGCAATTGTTGCATGGGAAATGACCGTCCGGTAGTGGCTGGGATCTTACTGTCTGAATTATTGCTGTGGGACGGGTGTGTACCAAATAATCCTTCAAATTTTTACCCCGCCTATGACTAAACATAGGAGTAGGTATGTGTAGGCCGCCGCTGTTAAGTATTGGCCAATGTTTTTTGATTATTTTAGACACATTGTTCGAGACTTGATTGTACGTGGTGATACAGATTGGTTTTTTGTCCTCAGGTTGTGTTCTCTCTTTGGGTTCTAAAAGTGCTTCCCTGTTGTTGTTGGCCGCCCGTTTTTTAGCCTCTTTGATCAGTTTATTTGGGTATTTCCTGTATTTCAGCTTGTTGCTTAAGTCTTCCGCTTGGGTTAGGTAGTCTGATTTTTTGCTACAGTTCCTGCGTAAACGGAGGAATTGTCCAAATGGCAGGTTTTGTTTGAGATGGCGAGGGTGAAAACTGTCAAAGGTCAAAAGACAGTTTCTTGCCGTCTCTTTAAAATGAGTTGTTGTCACCAGTCTACCAGACTCAGCATGGATGTTTAGATCAAGGAAAACTAGATCTGTCTTACTCATTGAGCAGGTAAATTTCAGGAAAGGATCCTGTGTGTTAAGCCAGGTGAGAAAGGTCTGTGCTTCTTCTTCAGTGCCTTGCCAGATCAACAGAATGTCGTCGATATAGCGTTTCCAGTGGAGGATATGATGTCTATGTGGATTCCTCTCAATCAGTATTTTGTTTTTCTCCAGTTGGTGGACGTACAACCCGGCTATACTCGGCGCGAATGTGCTGCCCATACTGGTCCCATGTTGTTGTTTGTATAGGGTCGATTCAAAACGGAAGAAGTTCTCACACAGTGCCAGTTGGCAGCATTCGAGTACTACATGGCGAGGAGTCTGGAATGACCACTCGTTTTCGTATAATACTTCCTCTAGAATCTGTAAAGTCTCTCTGTGTGGCAAACTAGTATACAGACTTTCAACGTCCAGACTTATCAATAGGCTGGATGACGTATCAAAGGTTAGATCTTGTAACAGGCATAGTACGTCCTTGGTATCTTTCAGATAGGTGTCTGTTTTCTGCACAAGGGGTCTGAGAAAGGCATCTGCGAATTGTGAAAGGGGCTCTAGAATTGAGCCTATCCCCGAGACTATGGGCCTCCCTGGTGGGTTCTCCAGTCTCTTGTGTATCTTGGGGATGGTATAAAAGTACGGTGTTGTTGGTTTTTTGTTTGTTAAGAAATCAATTTCTTTTTTACTAAGCCAATCATTGGCTTGACATTCCTCTGTTAGGTACGCAATTGAGATTCTTAGACGTTCTGTCGGGTCTTCATCTAGTTTGGCGTAGTTCCTTGTGTCCCCTAGTAGACGGAGACATTCATTCCTGTAATCCGTGGTATTTTGTAAAACCATTGCCCCGCCTTTGTCGGCTGGTTTTATGGTAATTTGATTGTTTTTTGACAGTTCCTGTAACGCGGAATGTTCAGCTTTGCTGGTGTTATGAAATACTTTGACAGTTCGTGGGTCTAACTCCTGAACCTCTCGCATGACCGCCTTCTCAAAGGTTAATACCTCCACTGGTAGGCTGTGTGATGGAGGGACAAAGTTTGATTTTTTATGTAGTCCTGTGTCACTCTTTGTTTGTACTGGGGGATCTTTGTCTTGAAAGAATACCTGCAGTTTGATATATATCTGTTGATCTGGCAAGGCACTGAAGAAGAAGCACAGACCTTTCTCACCTGGCTTAACACACAGGATCCTTTCCTGAAATTTACCTGCTCAATGAGTAAGACAGATCTAGTTTTCCTTGATCTAAACATCCATGCTGAGTCTGGTAGACTGGTGACAACAACTCATTTTAAAGAGACGGCAAGAAACTGTCTTTTGACCTTTGACAGTTTTCACCCTCGCCATCTCAAACAAAACCTGCCATTTGGACAATTCCTCCGTTTACGCAGGAACTGTAGCAAAAAATCAGACTACCTAACCCAAGCGGAAGACTTAAGCAACAAGCTGAAATACAGGAAATACCCAAATAAACTGATCAAAGAGGCTAAAAAACGGGCGGCCAACAACAACAGGGAAGCACTTTTAGAACCCAAAGAGAGAACACAACCTGAGGACAAAAAACCAATCTGTATCACCACGTACAATCAAGTCTCGAACAATGTGTCTAAAATAATCAAAAAACATTGGCCAATACTTAACAGCGGCGGCCTACACATACCTACTCCTATGTTTAGTCATAGGCGGGGTAAAAATTTGAAGGATTATTTGGTACACACCCGTCCCACAGCAATAATTCAGACAGTAAGATCCCAGCCACTACCGGACGGTCATTTCCCATGCAACAATTGCAGTGTTTGTCATTTGACCTCCCCAACCAAAAACGTTATCTTCAACAACACTACGAGATGGGAACTAAAAGGTTTTTCTAATTGCAACACAAGTGGGGTTGTGTACTTGATAACCTGTACGTGCAACCTTCACTATGTAGGAATGACGACCAGGAAGGTCAGTACTCGCATAGTAGAGCACAGAAGTAACATCAGGTGCAAGCGAGCCACAACAAGAATGACCACCCACTTCATTGAACAGAACCATACACCCAATGATCTGACCTGGGTAGTATTAGAAACAGTGAAAAACAAAGACAATCTGGAACGCACCCTCCATGAAAAAGAACAAAGATGGGTGTTTCGTCTTCATACAGATACCCAACTTAATGATGAAATCCCGTGGGGAGCATTTCGCCCATAGTTACTTTCTCTAATGACTGATTTGGGATGGTCCTTTTTGAATATCAAGGGAAAATGTCGCCCTAAACAAAACAAACCCTATTATCAGAAATACCTTTTCCCTTAATTACTAATCCACCCAGCTCAGCCTTCCCAGACATGATAGGTACCACCCTTCCTATCTGCCAAAGTTAGAATACCCGCCCTTTCATAAATAAGCCTAAACCAATCTAAAAACTTCTCCAACCCCGAGAAATAATCCTGTGTTCTAAATTTATGTGCAAGGACGCCCTTGTCCACATTAGCGCCCTAAATTATTTCCTATCCCTGAACCCAGCGTTACTCGGTAATATTCACTATTTTTAACTTACACTCGCGCCGAGCGCGATCGCATCCTACCAAGATGGCCGCCCCAAGTGAGCGCTCTAGCACAACAAAGGCGTTTCCCGCCACCCGGAAGCTCACGCGTTTTAAATACACCGCGAGCCCGGTTTCAGATTAGTATGCGGTCGGGTGAGGAAGCAACCAGGTAGTACCGAGCGGGTCTGCCGATAGGAAGTAAGTGTATGGACTATGTCAGTTTGCAAGAAAGTCGGCAATTCCGAATGGGCAAACAAGAAAGAAACCTCCTAACTCTGAACTTTGATAATCCTTTTTTCAGCAATGTTTCCACGAGGCGTTCCTGCCCTTGCCTAAGACCATGGGGTGTAACCATACACTCTTTTATGTAAATATGACCATCTGCCATATTATTTCGTGTGTATGTGTTGTGTGTTTTGTCAATAGTCACATTAAGTCTATATGTTTTTGTGTGTGAAACCACTAAACCACTTTATTCACAGTGATTTATTTTCCAACACCGTCTTGAAAAACCAGCACGCGTCAATATGATGCCATGGGCACACTCACGCCCTAGTTGGAGTGAGATGCTTGTGAGTTGTTCCCCTTCTTGGAAGGGGGTGTCCATCATTTAACAATTGTTGTTCTATTTTGCAGAAAACGAAGTGAAATACAAAGCGTATGTACAACACGCATGTTTTATTAACAACAGCGTTCATTGTAAATAAGTAATTTTTAGCAACACTTTTTTTCATTTGGAAACAGGAGTGGCAATACAGGGCTGGACCCTGTATGGTCCTGAAGAAAAGCTTGGGGGAGCTTGAAACATGTTGACCTTAACACTGATCTAGCTCAGTAAAAGTTAGAATACAGTGTTACCCCTTTTTAATTTTTATACCACACTAGGAGCGAAATAAATTGTTGAGGCCCACTAGCACGGTATTTTTAATCCCACACCCACTCCACCATTATCACACTTGCACCACACATAGTCATCTCACAAAACCAGTGCTCCAGCGTAGTCGCCTTGTCGCAGCACGCCCCTTTTCGTAGAGAACTGGGATGGCCCCAATGATGAAGCATGTCACCGTGGGGCAACCCCGGTGAGTGAGGGGACTCTAGAAAGAAATTTTTCTTTCTTATATATATAATTTTTGGTACACACTGACTCAGTAAGTAGTAACCATAAAATCACCTACCAGGTCTCTGGACCTTTGACATAAGGTCCCTGTATTTCGTACACAGACTGGAGGCCGACCTGGTCTGGTTTAACCTCCTTCTCCCCCTTCTTTGTTTATGTATTCAGCAGCCACGGGCTGCGGGAGTTTTTCTTTTGTTCAGACACAGGTCACCTGACTGATACATACCAGGTTGATCTAGAGACTAAGTCAACACACACGAAGAAACACTCACAGAATAATCATGGCCCAGAACACAGGACTATCCTTTTCGGAGGATGAAGTTGATAGAGCCATTGCCTCCATGTTACCACACGCAGGAGCCCCCACAGGAGAAAACAGTGATGCGAGCCAATGTTGGGACGAATTGACTGAATTAAAGAGAACACAGATAAAAACACTGATTCATGGCGTCATGATGGCAGAATACTTACAAGCCAACGCAGCACCGAGGGGTCTCATAGTCAGGAATGAACCCTTTATATTCCAGCACGACAGACAATTCAAGCTGGACTGGTCCAAAATATCCTGGCATTGTACCAGAGACTGGCTGGTCTTGATTATCAAAACCGCAACCAGACTAGTAGATTCCCTGAAGGAAGAGATAAATTCCATGGAGATACGCCTCAAGTCTTTTCAAACTCCAGCAGAACTAACGAAAAGACTGAATGAGCTAAATAAGACGATGTCTGAATTCGAAATTAGCCTAAGAGATTCAAAATACATCAAACTATCTAAGGACAAAAAAGCATTCGCTCACGAGAAAGTGTATCCTTATATTAGGGACGATTACAGAACCAACAACAAAAACTCAGGATACAACACTGATAGTGACGGTTCCGACACAGGATCTAATAGCTCTGGGGGATCAAGCAATTACAGCACTACCCCTAACAGAAGAGCCAGAAGAGGAAGAGGCAATGGAAGGGGTTTTAGAGGCAACCAAGCACCGATGTGGCCTATGTACCAAGACCCATATAATTATTGCCCTCCGCCCCCACCTTTCTTCTATGGCCCACCTATGTACAACCAACCCAACTATCAGAACTGGGGAAATGATCAAGGAAACCAAGGAAATCAAATGAAACCTTTTTTAGGGAGAGGCCGCCAGGCACAAAGAGCAAAAAACAAACCCAATCAGGGAGTACAATGGGCGGAACCAGTGGTGACTACCACACGTCACACACGGAGCAAAGGCCCGCCGGAATCAGCCGCGAGCGCCAGCTCGACTTAGTGGTAAATCTATCCTCATTATGCCTCACAGCTATACAGACCCAAGTGCTTAACAAAGGCCTGGGTTTTGTACCCACCCCAACCACAGACAAGTTCAGACTATGCTGTGAACTAAAAGAATTCCTGAGGAAAATCAAACTGCAGGTATTCTTTCAAGACAAAGATCCCCCAGTACAAACAAAGAGTGACACAGGACTACATAAAAAATCAAACTTTGTCCCTCCATCACACAGCCTACCAGTGGAGGTATTAACCTTTGAGAAGGCGGTCATGCGAGAGGTTCAGGAGTTAGACCCACGAACTGTCAAAGTATTTCATAACACCAGCAAAGCTGAACATTCCGCGTTACAGGAACTGTCAAAAAACAATCAAATTACCATAAAACCAGCCGACAAAGGCGGGGCAATTGTTTTACAAAATACCACGGATTACAGGAATGAATGTCTCCGTCTACTAGGGGACACAAGGAACTACGCCAAACTAGATGAAGACCCGACAGAACGTCTAAGAATCTCAATTGCGTACCTAACAGAGGAATGTCAAGCCAATGATTGGCTTAGTAAAAAAGAAATTGATTTCTTAACAAACAAAAAACCAACAACACCGTACTTTTATACCATCCCCAAGATACACAAGAGACTGGAGAACCCACCAGGGAGGCCCATAGTCTCGGGGATAGGCTCAATTCTAGAGCCCCTTTCACAATTCGCAGATGCCTTTCTCAGACCCCTTGTGCAGAAAACAGACACCTATCTGAAAGATACCAAGGACGTACTATGCCTGTTACAAGATCTAACCTTTGATACGTCATCCAGCCTATTGATAAGTCTGGACGTTGAAAGTCTGTATACTAGTTTGCCACACAGAGAGACTTTACAGATTCTAGAGGAAGTATTATACGAAAACGAGTGGTCATTCCAGACTCCTCGCCATGTAGTACTCGAATGCTGCCAACTGGCACTATGTGAGAACTTCTTCCGTTTTGAATCGACCCTATACAAACAACAACATGGGACCAGTATGGGCAGCACATTCGCGCCGAGTATAGCCGGGTTGTACGTCCACCAACTGGAGAAAAACAAAATACTGATTGAGAGGAATCCACATAGACATCATATCCTCCACTGGAAACGCTATATCGACGACATTCTGTTGATCTGGCAAGGCACTGAAGAAGAAGCACAGACCTTTCTCACCTGGCTTAACACACAGGATCCTTTCCTGAAATTTACCTGCTCAATGAGTAAGACAGATCTAGTTTTCCTTGATCTAAACATCCATGCTGAGTCTGGTAGACTGGTGACAACAACTCATTTTAAAGAGACGGCAAGAAACTGTCTTTTGACCTTTGACAGTTTTCACCCTCGCCATCTCAAACAAAACCTGCCATTTGGACAATTCCTCCGTTTACGCAGGAACAGTAGCAAAAAATCAGACTACCTAACCCAAGCGGAAGACTTAAGCAACAAGCTGAAATACAGGAAATACCCAAATAAACTGATCAAAGAGGCTAAAAAACGGGCGGCCAACAACAACAGGGAAGCACTTTTAGAACCCAAAGAGAGAACACAACCTGAGGACAAAAAACCAATCTGTATCACCACGTACAATCAAGTCTCGAACAATGTGTCTAAAATAATCAAAAAACATTGGCCAATACTTAACAGCGGCGGCCTACACATACCTACTCCTATGTTTAGTCATAGGCGGGGTAAAAATTTGAAGGATTATTTGGTACACACCCGTCCCACAGCAATAATTCAGACAGTAAGATCCCAGCCACTACCGGACGGTCATTTCCCATGCAACAATTGCAGTGTTTGTCATTTGACCTCCCCAACCAAAAACGTTATCTTCAACAACACTACGAGATGGGAACTAAAAGGTTTTTCTAATTGCAACACAAGTGGGGTTGTGTACTTGATAACCTGTACGTGCAACCTTCACTATGTAGGAATGACGACCAGGAAGGTCAGTACTCGCATAGTAGAGCACAGAAGTAACATCAGGTGCAAGCGAGCCACAACAAGAATGACCACCCACTTCATTGAACAGAACCATACACCCAATGATCTGACCTGGGTAGTATTAGAAACAGTGAAAAACAAAGACAATCTGGAACGCACCCTCCATGAAAAAGAACAAAGATGGGTGTTTCGTCTTCATACAGATACCCAACTTAATGATGAAATCCCGTGGGGAGCATTTCGCCCATAGTTACTTTCTCTAATGACTGATTTGGGATGGTCCTTTTTGAATATCAAGGGAAAATGTCGCCCTAAACAAAACAAACCCTATTATCAGAAATACCTTTTCCCTTAATTACTAATCCACCCAGCTCAGCCTTCCCAGACATGATAGGTACCACCCTTCCTATCTGCCAAAGTTAGAATACCCGCCCTTTCATAAATAAGCCTAAACCAATCTAAAAACTTCTCCAACCCCGAGAAATAATCCTGTGTTCTAAATTTATGTGCAAGGACGCCCTTGTCCACATTAGCGCCCTAAATTATTTCCTATCCCTGAACCCAGCGTTACTCGGTAATATTCACTATTTTTAACTTACACTCGCGCCGAGCGCGATCGCATCCTACCAAGATGGCCGCCCCAAGTGAGCGCTCTAGCACAACAAAGGCGTTTCCCGCCACCCGGAAGCTCACGCGTTTTAAATACACCGCGAGCCCGGTTTCAGATTAGTATGCGGTCGGGTGAGGAAGCAACCAGGTAGTACCGAGCGGGTCTGCCGATAGGAAGTAAGTGTATGGACTATGTCAGTTTGCAAGAAAGTCGGCAATTCCGAATGGGCAAACAAGAAAGAAACCTCCTAACTCTGAACTTTGATAATCCTTTTTTCAGCAATGTTTCCACGAGGCGTTCCTGCCCTTGCCTAAGACCATGGGGTGTAACCATACACTCTTTTATGTAAATATGACCATCTGCCATATTATTTCGTGTGTATGTGTTGTGTGTTTTGTCAATAGTCACATTAAGTCTATATGTTTTTGTGTGTGAAACCACTAAACCACTTTATTCACAGTGATTTATTTTCCAACACCGTCTTGAAAAACCAGCACGCGTCAATATGATGCCATGGGCACACTCACGCCCTAGTTGGAGTGAGATGCTTGTGAGTTGTTCCCCTTCTTGGAAGGGGGTGTCCATCATTTAACAATTGTTGTTCTATTTTGCAGAAAACGAAGTGAAATACAAAGCGTATGTACAACACGCATGTTTTATTAACAACAGCGTTCATTGTAAATAAGTAATTTTTAGCAACACTTTTTTTCATTTGGAAACAGGAGTGGCAATACAGGGCTGGACCCTGTATGGTCCTGAAGAAAAGCTTGGGGGAGCTTGAAACATGTTGACCTTAACACTGATCTAGCTCAGTAAAAGTTAGAATACAGTGTTACCCCTTTTTAATTTTTATACCACACTAGGAGCGAAATAAATTGTTGAGGCCCACTAGCACGGTATTTTTAATCCCACACCCACTCCACCATTATCACACTTGCACCACACATAGTCATCTCACAAAACCAGTGCTCCAGCGTAGTCGCCTTGTCGCAGCACGCCCCTTTTCGTAGAGAACTGGGATGGCCCCAATGATGAAGCATGTCACCGTGGGGCAACCCCGGTGAGTGAGGGGACTCTAGAAAGAAATTTTTCTTTCTTATATATATAATTTTTGGTACACACTGACTCAGTAAGTAGTAACCATAAAATCACCTACCAGGTCTCTGGACCTTTGACATAAGGTCCCTGTATTTCGTACACAGACTGGTTTTGACATAGACCCTACACCGGCAATAGCCTTATTGGGACACGTAAACAACATACCCAAACCGGTCCGATAGTTCACGGCCTTGGGGCTGCTGCTGGCAAAAAGGGAAATCGCATTCCGGTGAGGGCGGAAAGTAGTGCCGAAGTGCAAGTCCTGGCTACATAGTCTAACATATTGCAACCTGAACTACAATTTATATGCTACCACTTTGCCCAGTAACTCTCGCCAACTGGATATTTGGTGTCCTTTTAAACAGTACACAGCCGCAACACAATCACAACCTAACACACGGCCAAATAGCGTGCTAGTGCCTGCATGTATTGGCTGACTTCAGGTACACTGATCTCTGAGCTTTCAACTTGGACACATCAATTTAGCATACACATGTTTCCTGCACTGTGATTTGAGTGTGATACAGGAATATGCTGTTAGAAATGACCATGGTCATGGAAAAGCATTAGGTAAATGAAAAGCTGTTTATCATAAGCGCTTGTAGTCATGTGGAACTACGTATGATGTACAATAGGCGCATATGGCATATAATGTGTAGCGTCGCAACCATTATTGAATACGAGCTGGAAATGACATAGTATTAACTTTGAAAATGGTAAATAAAGCTATTTAAAAAAACTGTGGGCCAGCAGAGTGAGGCCACTGAGGCCAACTCACACAGGCCCCCATCGAGCAAGTCTTAGGAGCCTATCAGGAGCCACAAGGCATGATGGGCCAGGTACTCACCAAAAATCAGGAGATGAAGCAGCTGAAGAGGGACATATACCATGCAGACCCATAACACCAACATGGGCTGCCTAACTGGGGTGCTGCAGGATGTTCACAAACAGCTGTGCAGGCTGTTTCCACCACCATATACCTCTTCCTGTGGCCCAACATTAGGCCATCAACATCTGTGGCAGCCACCGGAATCCCCCCACTACCAAGTGGGCACGTCCACACAAGTTTCCAAGAGGTGCAGATGGAAAGACCTCCATCACCGCCAGCAAGAAACCTCATACCTAATTCCCCATTTGTGTGTCACACATTTACTATGTGGACTGTTTCTGGACCCGTTTATCTTTCTGATGGGAGCAGTATTTTGGACATTGGACTTCAGACTATTTGGCATCACCACTATGGTTTCATTCACTATGACTGATCTCTTCACTTTTCTATGTTCTTGTTTGGTTTTGCATAATGTTTCTTTTCTCCTTGTTCATTTCAATAAATTCACTAGTCTGAATCTCAATGCCTGCTGTAGTATATCTCACATCCAGCAATGTATATATGTACTGCCATCTAAACTTCACAATGCCAAAAATATCAACTTGGATATGTTGCATGTATACAATGTTTAGCACAGGATTAGAACCTTGTCTCACCAATACATCCATGCAAGTATAGTCTCACATGCCATCTGGAATAGAAGTTACAAATACACTGTTATTGATGTATGTTATTTTGTAATATGAACTGAGATGAAAACAAATGATTTTGTAATGGAAAAAACTTTTTTTTAATTGTGTAACAGTGATGAAAAAAGAAATTAAATGAAAAGAAAAAATAATTCAAATAAAAAATAATGAAAAAGTAAAAATATTGTGATGTATTGTTGCCCTGTTAATCAGAGGTCGTACTCTGAAATAACAGTTTGAAGGTCACGAGGGAGCTCCTTTCATGATTATATTCGCTGGTTTCTTCCCCTCTTCTCCCTGACCTGAAAGTAAACCTTAGAGGGGGTCCCCCTAAATATTTACTTAAACCTAACTCAACAAACACCTTCACCTGAATTTCCCAGACTGTGACCTTCCTAATATTTTATGCTAACATAATCCTCTAATGATGACCACAAGAGTTGTTGTAACAGTCAAAGTCATGACATTTCACAAAATACTTACCCTTGAGAAGACGTTGTTCATGAGATCTTGACGCAAGTCAGCTCCTTCTTCTTCAACACTGTCATCATTAGTTGGCATTTCAGGATCCTCACCTGGTGGCACTTCATGGTCTCCATTCTCTGCGATATAAAGATTGTTCCATTGCAGGGCAATGTTGTGGAGCATTCAGCATTCCACTGTGATTTGACACACCATCCTGGGTTAGTAGAGGAGGGCTCACCCAGTCTTGTCCACACAACTAAATCTGGCCTTCAGGAGCCCAAAAGCCCACTCCCCTGGCTATCATGTTCTCATGGGCCTCATTGAAGCGGACTTACTCTGGTCTTGTTGGATTCCTCAGCAGTGCCAACAACCATGGACAGTTGAGATACGCTGATTTTCCTTGATGAAAGAAAGACATAAGTGCAACAATAAGTCAAACAATTTCTGATTCTACTACCTGACATTACCCACACAAAGTTATGACCGATCATACTTACCAACAAGCCGGCTCTCTCTGATAGTAGTTGTGACATCAGCTGGGATATGCTGCTGTATCGCAGTATGAAGGAATCATTGCCTGATCCTGGGAACCGTGCACAGATATTTGAGATACACAAATCCGGTAAGTAGATAACTTGCACATTGATAGAATGGAAATGCTTCCTATTATGGTAAACTTGCGGTGGTACTAAGGCAATATGGGTGCCTTCAATGGCTCTAACTACATGTGGAAGGCGACCAAATCCATGGAAGTCAACCTTCACATTGGCTATTTCCTCACGTCTGGGGAACTGGATGTAGATGTCCATGTGTCTCATCATTGCTCAAAGCACCTCTTGTAGTACATCACTGAACATGGTAGTGACATACCACCAGATATAGCCACAGTGTATCGAAAGGAACTTGTGGTCAGAAAGTGCAATACTGCTATAAGTTTCACAATTGGTGGGATACATGTGGGATTAGTGTTATGGTAAATTACAATTCTACAGTAACATGAGTGTGCAAACATCACTGGTGCTATCGGAATTAGTGCCTACACGTGGCCCAGTGTACCTTTCCCTGTTGTTGTGTCATCTGCAATACAGTTTCAAGATTCATTCACTGACTGGTGACATGCATCAGGGAGTGAAAGGTAGAAATGTAGAGATCATATGTGAGTGTCTACATTCAGTTCTACCAGGCACTTTGTGTTTGTTATACCAAATTGTGCTGTAATGTCCCATCCTATTAGGACTAAAGCTATCCCATCTCTTCATGTCATAGATATTCACTGACACAAAACACCCTTCAGAGGTGTATTGGCTTGTAGTAATGCAATTTAAGAATGGTGTTGTCACCAGTACCAAGCAGCTTGGGGCTATTTGTTTTATTTATTTAAGTGTTTGGTGTTTGAAAAAAAACATTACACCGTTAGCAGCGCATCAACATCCTACTAAAAGGAAAATAAAAGCTCATTAATAGCATTTTAAAACAGTTAGTCCTAGTTCTACATCTAAGGGACAATTATTAAAAATCTGTTAAACTTGAAAAAAAACATATCATAGTAAAAAAACGATGTATAAAACAGCTAATTCCTTTACAAGTTTTTTGTAGTATTCTGTTTGGGTTTCCACTGGATTTTGACCAATTTCCTTTAAATACAGATTTAAAGGTTTTACCCCCCTAGAGACTATGGGGATAGAGGACCCGTCTAGCCAGGTGATTACTGCTTCTCTACTAATTCGATTGTTCATGTTGTTAAATATTTCTTTTAATAATATCTGTCTTTCTTTTATTAGCTTTGGGCATGCGCAGAAAATATGTTGAAGAGATTCATGTTTATAGCCGCCCAGTCTGCAGTCTTGGCTTTGCCTTTGGTCTTTCCATGAAGGGATGAAATCCTTTGTTTCCCACATGCGAAATGCAGTCTCATGAATTGATGTTTTAGGGTCAATGAGGAATAGGCTGATAAATATTCCTGAGGCTTCCTTATGCCATATAAGCTGATTACCGTCCAAGCTTGATGTATTTATAGTAAAGTATTCTTATCTGTTCTACAAGAGTTTTATTGTGGAATTAATCATATTTTGGAGGCCTTTTTCCCAATGCTGGAGTTCCAAATGTCTTGAGCACGCAGGTCTTCTATCACCTGATTTAGATAGCAACCCCAGGAACCTTGAATTTAGTTTACTTTTTGACTATCTAATTCTTTCCAGCACAGGTGGTGAATGGAACCGATTTCAGATGCACGCAGCCTCCAACATAATTTATTAAATTCATTTTACTATTTACATATTTGGTTGGGCAGTCCAAAACTCGAATCGCACTTGAGCCGGTGATGCACTTTGCTGGATGTGGAAAACGTTTTTATAAACTTTTGTTAAGGCTATATGAACTGTTATTGTGCGCATTTGGAGAATCTATCTCCCAGAACTTTGTTCTCAATGTCTCCATGCTACTTTTCTATGCTACATGTGCTAAGTAGCAAAATCTGCTTCAGCACAGCTTTCATTTCACTTTTTTGAAACTGGACATATTATAAAGTTTCAAGTAAAAAGGGACATCAGTGTGAAATGAGCATTTGCATGTGACATTACTTCTGCTACAAAACACACGATGATGGACGGAGTGTTGCACAATGGCAAAACATTCACCCCCAGTCACAGATCTGGGCTTATTCAATCGTTATTTTGCTCACCAAGCCACCCCAATTCAGACATGGCCATATGCAAATCAGTCTTGACACTGTGCCTCATGGGAACAGTCCAGCCTGAAATGCCAAGCCATGTCTTCCATGGACCGGAATCAAGCATCCTAGGACCGGTTTCTGGCTATCAGCGGTCTCCAGCTAGGATAGCTTTACTCCAGTGGCTTCGTGAGCACCGGACCCAAGTCTGGGCACACCCTTCCCACAAACGGTGAGCAGCAAAACACACAAGATGATGGAAGGAATGTTGCACAATGGCAAAACTTTCACCCCCAGTCACAGATCTGGATTTAATCCATTGTTATTTTGCTCACCGAGCCACCCCAGTTCAGACATGGCCATATGCAAATCAGTCTTGACCCTGTGCCTCATAGGAACAGTCCAGCCCGAACTGCCAGCCATGTCTGCTGCACTATATGGAGCGGAGTTTTCTGCACTCCGCGAGCTCCGCGGAGAGGTAAGTGCAGAAAACTCTGCAACCTCTGTGAACGGATCAGAGTTTGCTGCCCAGGCCTACTTAGTATGGACATAAGGATGGAGTGTAGATGAGTTCTTTAATGATATTGGAGCTGTCTGGGGGTATGACATCACTGTGACCAATTGTTTCAAGGTAATGCAGCATGGATGACTGTGCTCATGCTAATGCTGAAGCCTATATAGTGAACCATGAAGCTGGTGCAATCTATGCACTTTAGAAATGTTTTGTGTTGAAATCTGATGGTCAGGTGTGTTATTGCATCGTCATTAAACCAACTTAATCTGTAATTTCAGAGCTATCCTGGGCAAGCAATGGAGAAAGGGACAGCATCGTTGGGGAGGCAGCTGGTCTCAGTGGTTCTGGTCATAACAGTATACACACAGAGGGACCTAGTAATCAAGAGGGCGTGGGGAATCCTACGGAGGATGCAAGCTCTACTTCTTCATCTTCAGAGTAATCCTCCAGTGGACAATCCAGAGTGGTGGCGGACTCAACATGTTCCAACTTCATTCTTGTATGCCACTCCCAGTTCCATTGTCACCCTCCCTGTTGCTCCCCAACCAGTTGGCCGGGCCCACTCACACTCTCCTTCACTCCAGGCACCTCGACCATGCCCATGCCCCACGCTGCACAGAGGGAGGAGGCCAGAGAACCTCCATCACTGTGGTCAGCCTGTACTGAATGCCATCCAGGGGTAAGGCAGCCATCTGCAGCAGATGGTGGCCTACATGGAAGGAATTTTTAGTGCAATGTGTGGCCTACAGTGATCTTTTCAACTCTGGCCGCCTCCCTCAGGGCAGCCTCCCATCCCTCCAACATTCTGTCCCTTGCCCACCCCTTACGCGTACCAATACCCTATTCTCAACCTCTCCAAAGCACATGCAAACATATGCACAAGTTCACTCATACAACCCCAAGCAGCACATTCACACATGAACAAAAACCTCACAAAAAAGAAGTCAGGCATCCAGACAGACACTGTACCAACCACAACAACCACAGGGACCACCACCACCATCACATCCACAACCACCACTGAAAACTCCACACCCACATACTCACACCACTCCCCCATTACATTCCTACACAGCACAGATGACAGCACACATGCATGCACACACCACACCCCCATCATCACATCCACAGCCAGCACAGACAGCACCACACCTAAACCACATCCTTTCAATATGCATAGCACACACAACCACACCCACTGTCACCACCCTCACCATCCACAATACCAATGCCCCACACATCCCAGCCGCAACATCCACAGATACACCAGTCACATTCTATAAACCTAAGAAATCCAGATGCAAACAAACAAGCAGCCAACAGACACCACACAAAAAAGACAAACCTTTACTTGCAGCACATACACCTGACATATATGCACCTACTCCCACTAAAGACCATGCACATCACACACAGTCATTCCCTCTACCTCCAAGACCCCATTCCTTACCATTTCCACTACTGAATACCCTATCGAAGATCCCTCATTTTCCCTTGCCATCACCCATCCGAAACCTCCAACTACCACTTCCAAGATCCTTACTGCCCATCCCACTCCAAGACCACCACTACTACCTCCAAATCTTCCCCTCTTACTGACCCATCCACCACTTTCACTTCAAAGGCACCCCTGCCAAACGGTCCTCGACTTCCCACCTAAATGTGAGTCCACCCTTTTGTCTTCCAAAACCACCAACCCAAGGACACCCCTCCTGAAACCAAACATCCCCAACCCAAATAACATCTTAGAGGTGCCTGCCCTGCCCACTGGATGCCCCCTTCTGAGGAGGGTACCCTAGAAGTGTCAGTCAGGGCAAGTTTTGTAGCACTGCTGTGAGCTAACCCACACCATTTAACTATGGACTGGCCATTGACCTTTTGGTATGTTTTGTCCTTGTTGTTTATTTGGACTTATTAAAATCTGATTTGTTTTTTAACACATTATTCCTGGCATTACTTTTGCTTAGATAAATCTGGGAACCTAGCAATGTTGCAGAGGTTAGATTGTAACACAATGTTATTGTGTTTAGTCATTATGGCTGGTTATACTGTAAGTATTTTCAAAATGTACTTTGTAATGTACAGGCATATTTTATATTGTTATGTGCTCATGATTACTTTTTAAGGGCAGGCATTCATCGTAGTGTTGAACACTTGCACCACCTAATTAATGTGACTTGATACATTGGAATGTGTGACCTGAATGTGTCCTGATTGGTGACCAATATGAACACATTTGTATATTTACAGCTTGGAGCCAGTACAGGATTCACACAGGACAGAGGGAAATGATCAATGGATGGATATGTGGAATGATTCCAAATTGGGACAGACATTGGTTGGGGTGGTATTCCACATGGCAAATGTTTTAGCTCGTGTTGAGCAATGTCTACATCATTTTGCTTGCACTTCTCCTTATAATGTATGTTGGATATGTTTTCAATGTGTGCAAGTTAGTTATTTGTTTATACACACCTGGTGGCTGGTTGGTTGTGATACCATTTTGTGTTATGTTTTTAAACATGTATCCATTATTTTGTGTGTACCTTAAACCTACTTTAGTTATATAAGAAGGATGTTGTTGCTGATGTGTTTGTTTTTAGGTCTTGCACTTACACATTATACACATATGCATGGCACTTGTTGGTATTGGTGATCCCTGATATACCCTGATATGCTTGAAGCCAGGGGGTGTGTACACAGAGATGTTTAGAGGCAGGGGCAAAGTGGGCTCTGGCCCAGCAAGCAAGAGTTCCAGGGTGCCCCCCTGACTGAGCCAACCCTGTAGAGAGTTTTGCCATGATCACCTTAAAAATACTTCTTCACTGATTGGTTTGATTAACATTTTCTAAAAACTACTTGTGGGTGATGTGTGAGATTCTATTACAGAAATTTTGCAGAGACGGTGTGTTTCTGTTTCATGAAACATCCGTACTTAAGTTTATTTCATATCAAAACATGACCTAGCACGTGAGAAAGGGGAGGGTGTCAAAAATCTTATTTGATGTAATAATAGTGAGGAGCTCCTGCTGTATTAAAATATTAAAAACACACATCACTATCTATGAATATTATGTGTAAACAAATTCGGAATTTGGAAGGGTGTGCTTGTGCAGTGTCAGTGACCTGGCCTAAGAGGGCATCACAGAGGTGAATTTAGATCATACACTCAAAGCTCTTCCAAACAGGAACCCACAAAATAGGTTTGGGCCAGGGCACCCAAACACCTTAAAATGTTCCTGCCTGTGCATCTGTTAACTGAGAAGTCGTTGGAAATGGGTTAGATTGTGACTTACCACTGGTTGCGTCCAAGATGGTGTCGGTTTTGGATGTAATTAAGCAGAAGCAGAGGCGACAGGACATGTATGACCTGTTCCATAGCAGCGTAGGATGTGAGAAGCTGAGTACAAGTGAGTTTCAGTCTTATATATTGTAGTGTAGTTCCTATTATCCCAATAGGCTCTGCGCATTGGAATAATATCTTCAATAGTATAGACGTAGGACTGTGGTTAACTAGGTCTTCTACCGACGATATTAGACTTAAAATTATGTGTGCCAGCTAGCTCAGAGTTCACTAGAAACTTTCTCGAATAGGCAAGGAGGAGTTTAACCTCCCTGGATAGACAAGAAGGGATTTAGTTTCTGACAACCATAGAACATGACAACTTTGCTCTCCCCTAATCAAGAGTATATCTCTAGAGTCGTGTGAAAACAAAAGACAACTTATTTTACTCAGTCAGTACGTGCATTCTTAGTTTCACCAGATTGTAGAGAAAAGGAAGAGACGGGCGTGTTCAATAAAAAGGTGTTATTTATTGATCAGTCTCTTTTCTCATACAAGAGAAATGAATCGCTATTATTGCAATACTTATAGTTAAGTAAAGTGCATACAGTAAAAACAGAATTATAAAATAATACTGTAAAAGCATTTATATGGTTTCTTAGCCATATGATACTAAAATGGATAAAAGTTATATACATATATACATTGACTAATCGTACTCAACTGGTGCTTCTAACTACGCCTACCCCGGTGTACCTGACCTAAGCCTAATACGTGGGCGGGAGTAGATAAGTAGCAGTTTAAGTTAAGTTTGCTTTGCCAAGGATCTGATTCAAGAATTCTCTGTGAGGGGTTATTCAGTTCAGTACCGGGGATTTAGAAGGCTGGAGGGCTGGTATCTCAATCTCAGGACTCGATATCCCAGTTGCCCGCAAGGGCGGCTGGAAACGCCGGGGTTGGATTTCTCGGCAAGAGAAAAGGCAGCGTCACTCTCTCAGCGTGTCAAAAGGGAGGGACAGCGTCCGTGGGCTTCCTGCATCTGCTGGGCTCCTCGGCAAGTATAGCTGCTCCAATCTCGTCACCACCACCGTGTTTGCTTAGGGCAATGTCGGTAATATTTATACCTGAAAGGTGCCGAGATTGACGTAAGGATGGACATAAATACGTCAATAAGGATGTCATAAGAACTGGTCGTTCGTACATTCTTTGCTGGAGTTCTTGGTTAAATCAAAACAATAGCTGCGGGGGATTTCCCAGGTTGCTGGAGGTTTGATTTGTTTTGATAACTCGGTATGCTTTCTATGGGGGCCGGGGAAATAGTGTTCGCTTAATGTGGTAGCATGCACTATGACCTAATCAGAAAACGGGTTTCTGTGCCGTTGTATGGCCACTATCGATTTATTAACCGGACAAGGGTCAGAAACAGGAATACTGATACAGTTCCCATAGGAAATACATCACACCCACTCCACGGAACCTAAGCATAGTAAACATAACTAATATTGTATGTGTATACAAAACCGCCCCAAAATACATTAATTTTGAATTAACTTTGGATTTGCGTAACACATGAAAAATGAATATAGTTACTGTATGCATTCAAGCAGTGTAATCATTCAAAGAGGATGCACATTTTATATCTGCACGAATGATTTGCGAAAATAACACATGAAATGGCTCTTAGTACAGAAGAAAAAGTGCGAGTCCATTTCATCACATAGAAATACAATCGTATGTGTAAATAACCTAGAGTTCGAGGTAATGTCTCCTAGAGGTACCTAAAAATAGAAGTGTCTGTTCTCTAAGAATAGTTTACTCTAAGCAGAAGATAAGTGCTTGAGAGGTAAATATTTTGGATGTTTGGAGAACGTTCCTGTTTGCAGGAGCAGACTTGAAGAATTCTTAGTGGCTTTATTTTTAAATTTGAAGGCCAAATTCAGAGTTCAGGGAACGCTGTGTGCACGTTTGCTCAAAGTCATTCTTTCTGTTCTGGTGAAAACATCATATCATTTAGATGTTCGAAAAAACAGTCAACAGCTTCTGGTGAGAGTTCGACAAGGTTGGAAAATGACGCTACCATGCAGTCATGAGCATGATTGCTTTCATTGATGGTTTGCTCAGCATAGCTGACAGATGGTCGTACCTGATCGATGCTGCTTTCATCTTGTACTTCACTACCCTTCATTCGTAGTGGTGAAGTCTCCACGAATGCCGTCATCAGGATTGGTAGCCGCTGGGGACAGCACAATGCATGATCCTTTACTGGACTCAACAAAGTCTCTGCATCCAATGGCACTTCTGATTGTAGTGTGAGACAGGTGTCCAACACGCATTCTTCGCCGCATAGCAAGCACCTTAATACAGGCATAACACAGGTCTGCCACAAGGGTCTGAACGAAAGAAACCAAGTCATATTTAAATCTCGTAGCCGTGCTAATCCAAGGACTTTAGGTATGCGGTCCCGGTAGCGGATAGCTAGGATCGTTTCTTCCATTGTGGTTGGAGTCATGTCTGTGACACGGTTTGCCATATCGAAGCAAAAGTAGCAAAAATAGGACGCCTGCTACTAGTCCCAACAGGAGAGGTAGTCCGCCAAAGAGGGAATGGACAAAGTTTGGAAAAATACCCAGGATCGCTTTGAATGGTGTTAAAGCGCCTGAAAAAACTGTCTTAAATACACTGGCGATACCACTTGTATCAGAAATATTTAAGATTTCGTTCAACATTTCTGCGAAGTGTAGGGGGCTATTCGTTGATAGCAGTGAATGAATCTCTGCCGTTGTCCTTGCAACTTGGAGATCATACGTTTCTTTTGATGACGTCAACCTGGTCGGCGTCTGTAGGAGCACAGTCTTCATTCTGCTTAAAGTATCAATTCGAATAGAAGAGAAATTAAAACTGGGCCATAACCTTGCCTCCCTGTCTGGAGTATCGTTTGGGAACAATACTCTTTCACAGCACATGACCCTGGTAGTCACGCTTACGAGATAAGGTTTTCCGGGCATTAGGCTGCAACATCTGCGATCTACAATTAGAATGTAACTCCCGTTCGAGAGTCTTCTAAAGAATGGTACAATAGAACGTAATTGAGACTGACCGTGTTGTAACATTAGTAAGTCTTGCTCTATTATATCGATTGCTGAAGACACAATACTGTCCAGTGAATATATTCTGGAAGACAGAGTCATTAACCCATTGTCTACAACAGAAAGTGATTTTTCCAAATTAACATGGTCAATTTCCCGTATTTTTTCTGCTGTCTCAATTTGAGTTTCTTTCCAAGCTTCGTTATAAGCTGCGTATATAGAGGCCGCTATGAAACGTTTTTGACGCTGTTTACGTGGTCCCATAATGAAATCGCGCAAGTCAGCACCTTCTTTAAGTAAAGTCAGGTGTTGCTTAATTTCCGCAAGTGTGGATGTATGTAGCCACTGAAGGCAGAGCTTTCCCACACTGTAAGTAGTTACAATCCCTGGATGTTGTCTCTGGGAGTATCTTGGGTCTGGCCTGGTCAATGTGAACCCCTGTATTTTGTTCAGGAATCTATCTTGACAGTTATTTGTGTCCTTGGGCCAGATCAACCATTGTTTCCATTCAGGATATGTTCTGTTTTGGTTTAAAATACTGGTTACGTCTATCTCAACATCAGAGGTGCTATTTCTATCCATTGTTGGTTTTGGAATAGACGGTTTGTTTAAGTCTTTGATTTTGGCTAGACCAAGACAGGTGGTCTGCTGAATTGTGTCATTCAAAAATATAATTTGTTCTGGGATCATGCAGGCTCTAAATAATGATTCTATACCTTGCACTTGCCAATCTTTTGTGCCCCAGATCGTTTTCGTTTCAATGTTATCATTCCAGAAATCAAAACCAAATGTATTCATTTTTTCAAAAAATGAGTCTGAATATATCAATTTTGTGATTGTAAGCATGGTTTTCACTCCTGTCTTATTTAACAATTTGAAGTAGAATGTTTCTGCATTACTTGTGTTAAACCCTGAAAATTATGAATATTTATCATAATATGTTTTTGAACTGCCTTTTGGTGGAGTTGCACAATGTTCCCATTGGTTAAATTTTAAAACATTTCTAGGCTGAGTAGATTTATGCAGATAATGATTACCATAATGGTTATAGCAAAACATTTGATCGTAATTTGATGAACCTTGTAAATAATCATGTTCTGTAAATTTAGCTGACATCACTAGATCAGACATCATATCATTAATACTTTCAAAATCCCAATCATCAGCGAATGTGCTTGGTTTTACAAAGTCACTTAATGAAATCTTAAATTGGTGTGGATACTTCAGGAGTTCAACCGGACCATATATTTCATATTCAGTTTTGTCCCATGCTACCCCGCCGGCTATAGGATTGGCTGTGAAGTTGACAGAAGAAAGTTCTCTTTTCTCGACGTGTGAAGATGTGTGTGGTTTAAGGACCAAGTTGATATTCTGGCTTGCTGTGTCCATTTTAGCATATCTTTCCTCAATGAAATGTCCCAAGCATAGTACCATGATGAGCCAAAGTATGAGGATAAATGCACCAAATGCCACCCAAATTTCAATCCATGGAGAAATCAGATAGGTTTCTTTTAGTTGATGAAAACGTTTTGTTGCTTTCTCTTTAAAAGTTCTTTTCGTTGGATGATCGTCAGGTTCATTCAGATCTTCAGAAAAATCATCGAAGTTGATGAAGTAGCCTGATGCTGTTCTGTCAATTGTTTCAATTGCTTCTGGATTACTTTTTGCTTTTAGAATTTGTTTTGTTTCATTAGCATAGTCTGTGGTTACATCACTGTAGAGTGGAGTTTCTTGATGTAAAGTTTTGATTTGGGTTTTAAGAGGTTCAAGTTCTATTGCTTTGTTGCATAGTCCTTGTTGATTCACTGTAGATTTTTCAAATGTGATTAGTCTTTCCGTTTGAACCTCTGTGGATTTAGCAAACTTTGGTGTTCTGCTACTTTTTGGGAGTCCACTTGGCCTACTACTTGTTATCGGCCACATGATTGTGGTTTAACCAGGTCGATGGATACAACTCGGTTCTCCTTTTTACCAGCCAGGGGCGGTAGTACTACTGATCTTGTCCCGTTGATAGACAAGACAGGAACTGCTTTTCTGTAAGAAGGCCCAAATTCCTTCTTTACCGCGATCTTCTCTCTGACCAGATCCCCGATTTTTGGAATCCAGACAGGCCTTGCTGGGACAGGTGGTTTCTCTTCAGTGGTTGTTGGCTGTTGTTTCAACTTTATGTTGCTCAGGTCTCTTCTTGTTTCATTTAAGTCCTGTAAAATAGCCAAGTGATCTTTGATATCAAAGCATTTTCCTTTAACCACTGAAGTCTGACTATCTAAGTCCTGGACTAACATTCTAGTCCCAAACAACAGTTCGTACGGACTGAGACCTCTCAGAGAATTTCTTGGCAGATTATTAAGACTACGTTGGACACTTATTAAATGTTTGACCCACCCAGCTCCCGAACCTAATACCTTTGCTGTTACCGATTGCTCTATGCCTTGGTTTTTTCTTTACACCATCCCGTTTCCCTCAGGAAGGAAGTGAGAAGAGTCCCGCATTGCAATGTTCATTCTGGCCAGGCACCCCCATAAGCTTTTTGAGCTAAGGGAAAGATTTTGGTCAGAACGTAACATGCTTCTAGCGTATATGCCATTATAGACTCGCAAATCTTTTATAACAGTTCAGACGTCAGCCGAAAGTTGGGGTCTACATTATAAGTGAAAATAGTCTCTACATGTTAATAAGACGCATTGTTCATACTGGGTGAGTTTATTTTGTTAGCCTATTCCTTATTGAGCAAAAAGCCGTGGGAATACACCGTTTCGTTCACCACTGCGATCTCTGTTGCAGTTTGAACAGTTTCTCGCGAATAGGTGTTGGTCCAGACTCATTCCTGGCCACCAGTATGTTGATTGTAATTCTGCTAGAGAATCCTTAATTGTGCGATGTCTCAGACCCTCGCCAATATGTGCGTCTACTATTAACAAGACTCTCCTGTTCATGTTTGGAATCACTCTATCCCCCACTCCAGGGATTCGAGCAAAAGGAACGGAGTTTGCATCGATTATGTATGTATAATTGAGTGGATATTTGATCGGCAAAGCTGAGCAGTCGCCTTTTGATGACGTTTTCACCGCCAGCACAGTTTCACCGTCAATGTATTTTACTGAACGCTTTTTTGTAGCTACGGAAGCCGATTTAGTTGCTACCGCTGTGGCTGTCTCAGCCAATGAATTCCCTGCAACGTGAACGCCATCACGTTGATGACTCAGTGAATGTATCACGTGAGTTTTTGGTAGTTCTTTCTGTAAAAGAACTACTTGTTCCCAAAGTGATTTTTGCTTTATTGTTGCACCTGTGTCATCTTTGTAACCGTTTTGAATCCATTTCTGTAAATCGTTATTGTATGATTTGACGCAGTAATACGAATCGCACACTATAAGTGTCGGGAATTCGCGATCGGCATTTTCAAGCGCCATCTTGAATTATAGTAGTTCAGCTCGCTGAGCTGTACAATCTCCTAGAGATTGTGTTTTAGTGACAAGTGGTCTAAATTTTCCTTCATGCCAGCGACCTTTAACAATCGCGCACGCAGCACTGTAAGCTTGCTTACCCCCCACTGCGGGTTGTGCTGATCCGTCCGTATATATTATACAGCCGTAATGTTCTAGAGGCAGAATTTCTGTCGGCAGAGGACATTCAAATTCATATTGGAGAAATTCTTGTGTTTTTAAATTAGGATCAAATTCGTATACCAGGTCTGTTGCAGCAAGGGAATTAGCCCATTGTATCCATCTCGGATGAAGTGCTTTTGCATTCGGAATGCTTGCCTTAGTTACCGCCTCCAGGGCTGGTATTGGTGTCACGATGATTATTCGTTTACCTTGTGCTAGGGCTCTTTCTTTCGCTACAGCAGTCTGTACCGCGGTAAGGATTTTTTCCGTAGGGCTAAATTTCATTTCAGCTTTTGTGTACAAGTGTGATTTGTATGCTATCGGTACCTTTTCTCCCTCATTAGAGGTCAGGTATGTGAATCCGCATCTTCCTGGGATGACTCGAATCACAAGATTGCGTGTGTTGTCACGTGTTTGTAATCTTGTTTTAACTAACATGTCTGTTTGTAAAGATCTCAAAATTTCTGTGTGTTTTTGAGTCCAGTTGATTCTTTTAAAATCTGGTTTTATTAAATCATAGAGAGGTTTAACCCTCTCCGCGTAATTTATAATATAAGATCTTCCGAAATTCAGAAAACCTAGAATTGATTGTAAGTTTTTCAGTGTTCTAGGTGCTTGGATTAACGCACATTTCTCTAGGAAATTGTCAGCCAGGCTTTTGCCTTCACTTGATAATTCATATCCTAAAAATAGGACAGTTAGATGGGCAATTCTTGACTTTTTAAAGTTGAATTTGTAGCCCTCTGCTGCGAACCCAAGTATTATGGTGTTCACTCTTTTCAAGTGAGTATCCAAGTCATCATCTGTTAGATAGATGTCATCGACATAAGATAATGCCTCGTCACCATATGTTTGTAGTAACTCCGTTACTCTTGCTGAGAATAATCCTGGGCTGCTCTTGAACCCTTGGGGCAAACGACAGAAATTTTTCTGCGAGCCATTTATTGAGAAAGCGGTCAAATATCTGCTTTCTGGTGCAATGTTTTGACAAAAGAATCCGTTAGAGATGTCTAATGTTGTTTTGTATTTTTTGCGCACTATGTTATTCATTAGTGCTGCACTGTGTGAGTTTTGCACTGCAAAAGGTTTGCAACATGAGTTCAAGTGTCTGTAGCCCAAAACTAGACGATATGAATTATCTGGTTTGGAGACAGGAAACAAAGGATTGTTCATTTGTGAGGTGCAATTTTCAATCACCCCCTGGTATTCAAGTTGATCTAGGAACTCTTTTGCCTGTTTTTTAGCTTCTTGCTTAATTGGGTACTGCCTCTGTGCAGTAGGTTGTGATTTTAACTGGATTTTGTGAGGAGGAGAGTCTTCATCCCATCCCACATGATTTTTATATAATGCAGGAGCTTGGGCTACTGCCCACTTTCTTGCAAGTGTATACTTTTTATGTATTGGAATATGATTAGAGAAGGCAGGCATAATTATTTCTTCGCCATGAGGGCACTCCCTGACAAACTCCGGTGGCCAGTATTTTTCAGCTAGAAGGATGTCATAGCCTTTAGAGAGATTTTCCCAAAACAGACCCCTTATCTTCCTAGTCTTATCCCCTTCTATACGTAATATTATTTCATATATTTTATGAGGTTTGCTAACTCTGGTGTCTGCAGTTTCCACCTGAATGTATTCATTCGTGTCCACTGTCTCCAGATGATTCATCAGGATCTTGCGAGCTATGCTCACTTCTGCTGCGCTGTCTAGCATTGTTTGAGCCCATTCTCCGTTTTTCAGCTGTGTCCTCAGTATTCTCGGCATGGTTGATTACTTTAATACTGGCTACCTTCTTCTTTGGAAATTGTAATTTTTTATTTTGATGAGCAGGTTCCTTGTCTTTGGACTTGACGTGCTCTTCCCTGTGTTCTGATCGTCCTCTTCTTTCCGATTTCTGCGAGGAAGTCTGAAAAGATTGAGAGGGACGTGTATCAATATCTTGATATCTTTCAGGTTTCTTTATATTATCCCTATTTCTAAGGTTGTATTTTTTCACAGAGGGCTCCCTTTGGGGAGACTTGCGTCCTTGGTCCGGAGATCTTTCTCTCCGCCGTGGAGACCTTCCTCTGGTTTGGAATCTTTTTTCTTTAGGGGTGGATTGTTTATTTCCATCCCAGCTCTTTTTTTGATTGTTTAGATTATTTTTAATAAATACCTTTTCAGGATTTTCAATTAGTTGGGGTTTCACAGGTATTCCACCCAAACTATCTCTTCCTAGTTCTTCATAGGATTTTTCTATGATTCTGGCAATTTCAAATGGTTGGTCTGCTATATCTGTCTCTTTCAACCTGTGGCGGATCGCCACATTTGCTGCTTCTCCCTTTATATTGGCTAGTAATATTGCCGAGACCTGCTTGAAGTCTTTTAGTAATTTCATACCAAGAGTTAAAGCAGGTTCTGGACCATATTCATCTTGAATTTTTTTTAGCACATCTGGTATTACTGACATGGATGGAACACCATGTGTTTTTGTGTAAATGGAAGCAAAGACTGTACCCCAAGTGCCACAGTCCTCCACATGTGGTGCGATTCCCATTGGAAGACAGATAGTCAGAATCCTGTGTTTCTCAACCGGGGTGGTATCCGGAAATACCGCCTCTATTTGAGTGATTTTTTGTGCTAACCAGAATGGAATTTGTTCCCGTTTTGCGGGTACTCTCCCTAGACAGGACTGTATGTTCTGTGGTGTGATTTTATTTGTGTTCCCCTGATGAGGGGTCAGCTGTGGAATTTTAATAGCTGGTTGGACTGTTGAAGTCCGCATTATATATTGGACTAATTGTCTGTGTATTTTAATTAGTTGTTTTAGCTGTGCTAGAAGATCTGGTGCAGACATTTCATCAATGTCTGGATATGGTGTGTATCCGGCTAGGACCGGCCACGTTGCTCCTGGTCTACCTAGTGGACCGAGCCTGGTGATGTGATTATTATGTTTTAGGGCGCCATTAAACCAGAGCAGGTGCTCTTGGTATTTGAGTGGTATCTCCACTTCCTCGAAAGGAGTGTAGATATCCGGTGGTTCCTCTATTTTATAATAGTGGAACTCTTTTGTTACAGCGTTTGCTGCTGGAAAGTTTATCCATGAGTAGAATACCTCTGTCTGCCGATATTCGTGTGCCTCAATTACGAATATGACTGTACCACCTCTCGCTGTTAGTCCATTTTCTATAAGTTTTAATGTTATAGTTTTTCTTATGTTGACCGGGATAAGTATTGCCTCCGGGTCTTGCTGTAGGAGACTTCTGTCACTCTCTATGAGTTGAGCTGCTATTCTAGCTGTCTCCCTTTCTTCTTCTTCTGACATTTTACTGTCAGGAAGGTTATTTTGTTTATTAGCAGATCAGGTTTCTATGGAAACAAAGATTAGATGCACAATATTTTGGAACAGTGTATCCTTCAACGTTGAATAAACCAAGAACCATACATAGGAGTCTCCTCCTACGAAGTTTGGCGGAATTTACCTTTCACCCACTCCAGACGTCTTTGGAGTATTATGGGAAAAGGGGTCTGTGTGAAAAAGCACGACTGAGTTACTCTAATGTCTTACGTTAGATTTATCGCCTATCCAAACACATTGGGCGCCATGTAGTGTAGTTCCTATTATCCCAATAGGTTCTGCGCATTGGAATAATATCTTCAATAGTATAGACATAGGACTGTGGTTAACCAGGTCTTCTACTGACGATATTAGACTTAAAATTATGTGTGCCAGCTAGCTCAGAGTTCACTAGAAACTTTCTCGAATAGGCAAGGAGGAGTTTAACCTCCCTGGATAGACAAGAAGGGATTTAGTTTCTGACAACCATAGAACATGACAACTTTGCTCTCCCCTAATCAAGAGTATATCTCTAGAGTCGTGTGAAAACAAAAGACAACTTATTTTACTCAGTCAGTACGTGCATTCTTAGTTTCACCAGATTGTAGAGAAAAGGAAGAGACGGGCGTGTTCAATAAAAAGGTGTTATTTATTGATCAGTCTCTTTTCTCATACAAGAGAAATGAATCGCTATTATTGCAATACTTATAGTTAAGTAAAGTGCATACAGTAAAAACAGAATTATAAAATAATACTGTAAAAGCATTTATATGGTTTCTTAGCCATATGATACTAAAATGGATAAAAGTTATATACATATATACATTGACTAATCGTATTCAACTGGTGCTTCTAACTACGCCTACCCCGGTGTACCTGACCTAAGCCTAATACGTGGGCGGGAGTAGATAAGTAGCAGTTTCAGTTAAGTTTGCTTTGCCAAGGATCTGATTCAAGAATTCTCTGTGAGGGGTTATTCAGTTCAGTACCTGGGATTTAGAAGGCTGGAGGGCTGGTATCTCAATCTCAGGACTCGATATCCCAGTTGCCCGCAAGGGCGGCTGGAAACGCCGGGGCTGGATTTCTCGGCAAGAGAAAAGGCAGCGTCTCTCTCTCAGCGCATCAAAAGGGAGGGGCAGCGTCCGTGGGCTTCCTGCATCTGCTGGGCTCCTCGGCAAGTATCGCTGCTCCAATATCGTCACCACCACCGTGTTTGCTTAGGGCAATGTCGGTAATATTTATACCTGAAAGGTGCCGAGATTGACGTAAGGATGGACATAAATACGTCAATAAGGATGTCATAAGAACTGGTCGTTCGTACATTCTTTGCTGGAGTTCTTGGTTAAATCAAAACAATAGCTGCGGGGGATTTCCCAGGTTGCTGGAGGTTTGATTTGTTTTGAGGACTCGGTATGCTTTCTATGGGTGCTGGGGGAATAGTGCTCGCTTAATATGGTAACATGCGCTATGACCTAATCAGAAAACGGGTTTCTGTGCCGTTGTATGGCCACTATCGATTTATTAACCGGACAAGGGTCAGAAACAGGAATACTGATACAGTTCCCATAGGAAATACATCACAATATGTCCCCTTTCTCCAGATCAGGTGTGGCGGTTTGACCGCAACGGATATGTCGGCAGGAAGGCACATCGTGATTGGGCCGGTGGAAATGCTGGTGGTCTGCCCTCTGATAGACCCATTGATCTATCTTGCTGTGGTCGTGATTTCCTTTCGGTGGTACCCAGGCAGTCTTTCATCTGTGGAACAACATGCATTGTGATAGGGTGGGCTGACCATCGACTGGGTGGCAGGGAATCTGATGCTGTGTAGACGGTGGTACCCTTACTACCAATCTTGCAATCAGGCCCTTAGCAACCATGACAATGCCTTTGCTCTTTAGCTTACGCTCAAGAGATGTAAAACCTTATAATCGGCCATTTGACTTCATCTAACGGGAAATCTAAACCTGCATTTTGCATCTTCTGACCTTTAATGGCATCCAAGGCTCACAGGAATTTAACCACATTTGAACTTGGCAGAAGCAGCACTACAAGTGGCTGATTTCATTATCAGCGGTACATCAAAACTGAAATCTAGATTATTTTACCCCTGTTCTCAGTTTTTTTATTCTGATATTTTACAAAATACCTTTTACATTGATTTTTTTTATTTTCACAACAAATTTGGTTTGAGGCTTTAAGATCTTTCATTAAGTGCAAAGTTTACAAAGTGTAAAGCAAAAAGGGCAGCAAGTGTAGTTGCCCTTTCTGACAGAATTAAACTCCTTCTACTGCACAACTGGCATTAGGTGGACAGCTGCTGCTTTCTCAGAACCCCATCCATTCATCCAACTCAATATTGGCACCAGCCATTTAGCTGATATTTACTGTCAACCCATGGAGAACAATTTCCTGAGAAAAAAAATATTACATAGACCTGAAAATTCCTAAATCTAACAATCAAGAACCTAGCCCTTGGAAGGCAGATATTCACAACACTTGCTGGAGTTGGAAGAATTAATGTCAGAAAGAAAAAGTTTTCTTTTTTGAGTCCCCTCACTCACCAGGGTTTCCCCACAGTGACATGCTTCATCATAGGGGCCATCCCAGTCCTCTACGGACTGAGGCCTGCTACGACTTGCGGAGTTACGTAGGAGCACTGAAGTGATGGACTATGTGTAGTGCAGATAGTGTAGTGAAATGGAGTGGGCTGGAAGTGAATTCAAAATGCCTATCTAGTGGGCTTAAAAGATGCCAAATATGTGAAATTTCACAAGGACAAAAAGTATACCCCTATACGAATGAGGACTATACCCCTACAGGGAGAAATCAAGGCTACAATACTGATAGTGTTGGATCTGACACAGGATCCAATACCTCAGATTCCAGCTACAATCGCAACTACACAAACAAAAATAGAAGATCAAGGGGAGGTCGAATGAGAAAGAGAGGAGGTTTTGGGTGGCCTCCTTACCAAGGGGCACCACCATATGGCCCACCACCACAGTTCTTCTATGGACCACCACCATTCCACTAACTTTACCAACAACAACCCTACCCCTATTGGGATAACACAAAACTCCAGGAACAACAACACCAGTCTTCTTTAGGGAGAGGCAAGATGCCACAACGATGGAAAACGTGACGAGGCCAACAGGTACAATGGGCTCAGCCACTGGAAACCGCCAGGAGTCACACGCGCAGCATGGGCCCACCGAACATCCCGTCGACCAGCAACCACCCAGTCTAGTGGTTAACCTTTCTGACATCACTTTGACACCAGACCAAACCACCATATTGGAAAAGGGTTTGGGCTTCGTACCAACTGCGAGTTTCGATAAATTCAAACTATGTTGTGAATTGAAGGAGTTCATTCGCAAAATCAAACTGGAGGTATTTTTCAAGGACAAGGAACCAACAACTAATACCAACAGCGACACAGGGCTCCATAAAAAAATCAAAGTTTACCCCACCTTCAAGTAGCCTTCCAGTGGAGCTTTTAGTGTTTGAAAAAGCTGTCCTGAAGGAAGTTACCGAAATAGATCCCAGAACTATAAGGATCTTTCATAACCCCAGCAAAAGAGAGATGGAAGCAATCCAACAACTATCTAAGGAAACAGGAGTGACAATCAAACCAGCGGACAAGGGGGGCGCCATCGTTGTGCAGAACACAGCAGCCTACAATGAGGAATGCCTACGACTCCTAGCCGACCAAAGAAACGATGAAGTAATTCCAGAAGGTAAACATCGTTTACCACGAAGTTTTTACAACGCGGTACCTTTAGCACGCATCCCTTACAACGCAAGTCGTTACCACGACTTGCGTTGGAGGGTGCTAAAGGATTAAAAATAGTAAATTTACTATCCAAACACCTTCCCTAGGGTCCACGGGGACTGGTGTTAGAATAGTAAATTATACTATTCGAAATCCGCGCCCCCAACGCAAGTCGTGGTAACGACTTGCGTTGTAAGGGATGCGTGGTAAAGGGATGCGTTGTGACGGTACGCGTTGTACCGTCATACATCCATTCCAGAATGACCCCACTGAACGCTTACGCATCGAAATCGATAGTCTGGTGGAAGAATCATTGATTAATGACTGGATATCCAAAAAAGAAGCAGATTTTCTGGAGAACAAGGACCCAACTATCCCCTATTTCTACACAATCCCAAAGATCCACAAAACCATGGAAAAACAACCGGGCAGACCAATCGTCTCAGGGATAGGTTCCATCCTGGAACCATTGTCTGACGCATTCTTATGACCTTTAATACAACAGAGAGATACATACCTTCAGGACACCAAAGATGTTCTCTGTCTTCTGAAAAATCTACATTCAACCCACTCACCCACATTCTTGTGCCTTCTCATGATTTATGTAGAAATTCGAACAGACAATCAGAATCCAAAGACCATCTCAGTATTTATGTGCTATTTTATAAATTGTAGTTATTCATAAATACTGATACCATATACAAATTGCAAAATAGGCTGTACAAAAGGTGAAAAGTGCAAATAGTGACTTATAGTCCTCAGTGCTTACGGCGCAAAGGTGACCAAAAAACTGTACAATTATTATATACACAGGGGAGATACAGAAAAATGATTTAACGTGGCATATGCATATTATAAATTATACGCCTGTACACTGCGTTTGTCAGTACTAAGTTCAGGATATCAATGCAAACAATCCACTTAATCGTCGACGTTTCGACCCTCAACAAGCGTACATGGGGAGTCAACAACGGGTCTTCATCAGGACTATGGGGGACAGCGAACAGCCTAGGAGAATTAGACGAGATGGTTTTCGGCAAAATTAGAAATATTAGAAAAAAAGTTAATAAGATCACGATTACATGGACACGTGTTGACTAAATATTTGGAATCAAACATCATTCCTAAAGGGTTACAGGTACGTAACGAACCGGCCATCTTTATAGATGTGCCTAAGTTTAGAGAAGGGTTCAGTTTCGTGGCAAATAATTGCTCCAGGCACTGGATGGTGCTTGGGGTGGAGACGGCGATAGATTACGTGAGGAAACTGATACAAGAAATAGAAGAACTAAAAAAAGAGATCCTAGGTGATTCTGCACTAACCAATGCAAAGGAAGCGTTGGAAAGGGCAGAAAAAGCACTATCAGAATTCAATACCATCCCATTGAATAGGAAACTGGATAAACTAAGTAAGGACGTGCGTAACTACGACAAGAAAGTTACGTACCCCTACCTTAGTGACAATTATTACCAACAGGATAGTCAGGGTACTTTTTCAAACTGGGGAAGACAAGGCCCTAGAAGATACCAGACTTTTTCCAATTCCTCAGTTAGTAGTAACTCAGACTCTGAAGCAGACAGACCCTCCACCAGTAATCAATCCAATCAGGGCCCTTTTTTAGGGGACGGTTACACACGAGGCAACAGGGGAGGTGGTGGCCCACAAAATTGGGAGCGACCCAGGAGATGGGGCAGGGGACGGAACCAGGGTATGTCCCGTGTGAGATTTTACCAACCGGAAACGCATGGGGAAATATCCACGAGAAAACAGACATACAGATGGTAGAAGATGGTCTTTGGATTCTGATTGTCTGTTCGAATTTCTACATAAATCATGAGAAAGTAAAAAAAATATTGTGCACCCGAATGAACCAATTGTTGATAACACTGTTTAACTGCCCAGGTTCAAAGGGATACTGGGTCCACCCCATTCGATATCTAACCACATTCTTGTGGGCTTAGATATGGAAAGCCTATATACAAGTCTCTCCCACAAAGAGACTTTAGAGATCCTAGAAGAGGATCTCTTCCAAGACACATGGCAGTACCATACACCCAGACATGTGGTACTGTAATGCTGTCGACTAGCTCTGACAGAAAACTTCTTCCAATTCAACCACACTCTATACCGTCAGAAGCGTGGTACGAGTATGCGTTGTACTTTCGTGCCGAGTGTGGCCGGACTGTATGTCCACCACCTTGAGAAGCAAAAAATCTTACACCCAAGTAACCCACATCTGAACCATGTCCACCTATGGAAAAGATACATAGATGACGTGTAACTCATTTGGGAGGGAGATGAATCTGAAGCCACTCAGTTTCTCGACTGGCTAAATTTACAAGACCCTTTTCTGAAATTCACAGTAACAATGAGCCGGTCCCACCTCGTCTTTTTAGACCTCAACATACTAGTACATGAGGGAAACTTATCCCGACCACACATTTCAAACCTACGGCAAGGAACTGTCTATTGAGGGACAATAGTTTCCATCCCAGACAATTGAGGGACAACCTTCCCTTTGGGCAGTTTTTGCGTCTCAGATGAAATTGCTCAGAGAAAAGGGATTACAACACACAAGCCAAGGATCTGAACACCAAACTGCTTCAGAGAAACTACCCAAACACATTGTGTCACAAGCTAGAAAAAGGGCCTCCAATAACAACAGGGAAGCCCTGCTAGAACACAAGACTGCCGATCCAATTACTAAAAGCCAAAGACCTATTTGCATAACGACCTTTAACGTAGCTTCTGACAAAGTGACAAAAAATGTCAAAAAACACTGGAGAACCTTGAATAGAGAAGGTTTAAATGTACAACAGCCCATGTTCAGCCACAGCAAAGGAAAGAATCTCAGGAACTATCTGGTTCACACACGACCCAAAGACATACAAGGGGCAGAAGGCACAGTTCGCCTCCTACACCCTCTTCCTGAAGGGCACTACCCATGTACAAACTGTAGCGTATGCCACCTGACCACAGCAACCAAACAAGTTGTTTGTAACAATGGCGTGATTTGGGATAGGAGATCCTTTTCCAATTGCAACACGACAGGTGTAGTCTATCTAATCACCTGCACATGCAACCTACACTATGTGGGAATGACCACTAGAAAGATCAGTACATACATAGTAGAACACCGTAGCAATATTAGGTGCAAACAATCCAACACAAAAATGACCACGCATTTCCTAGAAAGACAACATACCCCTAATGACATGAGGTGGGTGGTGCTTGAAACCATCCAGAATCGCACACACATTGACAAAAAACTGCTTGAAAAAGAACAACGTTGGGTTTTCAAGTTGCGCTCTGATACCCATGGCTGAAATTATGACATACCTTGGGGACAATTCTCATGATATAACCCCTATACACTATTTTGCTGTTCCTCAACATTTACCGCGACACCTATCCTTAACAGCTATTGCTCAGAAAAATCTTCATTTTGGCAGGAAAGGCCTTACTTTCACCAACTGGTTTTCCTGTATAATACAGCCCTGTTTGTTTTGAATGATTCCACGTATTTTAATGATTCCACGATTTTTAATGATCCTACAAGTTTGGTTGCGTTATCTGTTTACTGGGGACAGTGCAGTTCTACTGGGAGGGGTCACATAAAGGACAGATTTCCCTTCCCTTTGTGTACAGATCTAGAGGTGCATACATAGCCAGACGTTTTTCTTACATAAATTATGGGCTCACATGACTGTGTATGTATCAATCCAAAATATTCAAAACATTTTCCATTTCTTTTTCTAAATTCATTTTTTAGGAAGGATTGATCCCCGACACCTCCCATAAATAATTTCCAGGAGGAAAAAGGCAGTATAAGCACACTAATAGTCCACAAAAGCTCTGTAACATACTCCTAATATGGCCGCCGCCATTGCCATAGGCTGACGGCCATTTTCCTATCCCCAACGCGGTCTAGGTCTTTACGCGCTGACAATGTGGAAACAGTTGCTTAAAAACAGGAACCGGACTCACATTCACCAATATGTGGTCCGGAGGTTCCAGTATAGGTGACTAAGCCTGCGTATCTTCTGATCAAGTAAGTGCCCGATTTCACTCCCACAGGTGCTGAGGCACAGTGGACTGTAGGCTGAACCGGCAAAAATCTGATCTTTGAAATTGCTTTAAAAGCCACTAACACTGCATTATTTCCCTCCGCATTTTTCTCCTTACAACTAGATTCAGGAAATACCAACAACTCTCCGCGACCATGGGGCAAAGTTAGGTCCCCATTAATGTATGTAATTGTCTGTTTATCGCATTTTGTGTGTGTTTGTGAGTGCCAGTCTCAAGGTTTTTAACCTATGCCATTTTTTCCCTAAACACGCCAATCGGCTTCTTTCATTTATCCTGGACTAAAGCACATAGAATGTTTACAAAAACCTCACATACTGTGTTTTTTGTGTGCAGAGATTAAGAATACAGAAATTAGAATGTAATATGCAGGGACCCTTGTAACCCCTTAACCCTATTGTGTGTTTTTTACCCTACAGATACTACGTGACTTATCAAAATACGTATGTACTAACGCATGCTTTACTGTTGCAGCGTATATAATTAATTAAGGATTTACCTCATTTGAGAACAACTAGGAGTGGCGAACACAGGGCTGGTCCCTGTGTAGTCCTGATGAAGAGCTTGGGGAATGCTCAAAACATGTTGACTTGAAATACTAGGTACACCTAACCCATTGCAATTAGGACCCCTAGTGTTCTACCCCGTTTTTATATCATACCTACTAGGAGCAAGAATAAATCATCGTCACCCATTAGATAGGTATTTTTAACTCACTTCCAGCCCACTCCATTTCACTACACTATCTGCACTACACATAGTCTATCACTTCAGTGCTCCTACGTAACTCCGCAAGTCATAGCATGCTTCAGTCCCAGCCGCGGTGCGTCCATTGGGGCATGGGGGTGTAGCCCCCCCGCCCGCAGCTCCCTCTGCGTCTTTGAACTTGAGTAAACTGAGCAGTTTACTCAAGTTCAAAGACGCCGAGGGACTGGAGAACTGACAATCATGTCAGTCAGCATGATGTCGGACCGCCCACCCTGTCTGGCATCATGTTGACTGACATGATTGTCACCAGGGCCAGCAGGCAGCAACACAAGAGCGCATGAGTGGAGACAGAGGGTGAATTTTCACACCGTGCCCACTCATGCGCACTTGTATTTTGACTTGTTTGCGCACTTGTATTTTGACTTGTTTGCGCATGCCCATTAGGAGCCCTTCAGTCTCCTAATGGGCGTGCTGTGGGCGAAGAATAGCTGTGCCCTAAGACAATCCTGGCACTGCTGGCAGTGCCAGGATTGGCTGAGAGGGGTTGTAGGCGCAAACGGACTCGGCGCAACTCCTCCCTCTCCCCTCCCCCCACCCCACACGACCCCCCTCCCCGTGTGACACACTCCCACGCGACACCCCCACCCCTGCGCGACACCCCCACCCCCGCGCGACACCCCCCCACGAGTCGCGACAGAAGGCCAGGTAGATGTGCCCGTCCGTTTCCAAGAAATGCTGTAAGGAGAGCCACAGTTAGTGACGTGCAAGGTTATCAGTTGTTCCGGTGAAAATAAGGTTGTATCACTAGTTCTGTCTGAAAGTATGCCATGCTGTAAACGCAAGCAGCAGCTGTGGGCCACGTCGCGTGGCCGCCTTGTATCCCGAGAGCCGTTCACACCACACTGAGATAGGGAGCAGCTGTGTGCAGAATAACACGTGCATGCTCCCTCAAAGGACTGGTGGATGTCCGGCACGAATGGCCCAGCAGGACGGAAGGCTTGCTGAGTTTACTGCGCCGGGTCAGCTATCGAGACCTGACAGCTGGACGTAGAAGAATCAAAGGTGGGGGTCGAAGGGGCCCACAAAAGGAAGCAGGAGAGGGAGGCGTCTGAGAACAAAAAAAATACACTTGAGCCAAGGCTGCTTTTCATTACATTTTTTGTTTACCAGGCGTGGTATGTTTTTATGTTCGTTGGTTATAGATTCTGTGCCCTAATAATGAGGGAAGAGGAGAGATATGTATAACTGGCAAGTTCTTAAAAACAGAAGAAAGAGAGCCTTATTTCGGATATTGCATTCAGTGCACTTAGAAATAAAAAGAGGAAGAAAGGACAGGGGGTACATATTAGAATGGTCTTTAGCATGCTTTGTTAAGAGGTTTTGCATCAGTGGTGTCAATGGGTACTGAAAAACATTTTCTCTATACTCCTGGCTCGTCAATGGTGTACTTTTCACAATGACTCTGTCTTAGATGTCTCACCGCAGGGTGTTGGCTGCTGATGAATCAGTTTAAAATGTGCCTTGTCGTTTGTTTTTATCGGAGGGAGGTGCTTTATTTCGTTTTTTACTAGCAAAGTGACTTCACCTTACTTATTCTTTACTTGTGTTAATTTGGTTTATTCCAAAAATCGTTTTTCATTTCAGCGCTATTGCAAGTCACAGGAACTTGTTGCTAATAAGAAAGGAATACATGTGTGTTCTGATTTTTGACTGTCTGAAGACCGATTTTCTCATTTCTGTGCACCAATCATTAAATTATAGGGTGTAGTTTTGGTTTTCTGAACTCCTGTGAGCAAAGGTCAATGTGGCAACCTTTGTAACCTTACATAGTTTCGTGGTTTCATCCTTTTCTTAGTAATTCACATTACCTGTCAATAGAGATTTAAGTTGGTTCATAAATTCAAATATTTCACATACACGATTGTTCAAAGCTTAGGCTAACCTAAATTGTCTTCGGAGATGGGCATTTAATGTAGTCTGTTTTGACTGACAACATATTACCAGGGAGAGCTTATGGAGCTCAGTGAAGTTTTAATTCTCTAAGAGGGAAATGATTGCCTGAAACTCAAAGTTCAAAGAGGCGAGATGCTTGTTAGGAAAAAGACTTTGCTGAAAAAGTACAGACAAGCTGGACCGTTAGATGGACTGCAAAGAGCCACATTCCCAGTGCCATGGTAATTCACCCGGTAACTCTGCGCTCTACTTTCAGTTTAGAAATACTACGGTGCTGCTTATTCTGGGCGTGCAGAATTCTCAAGTAGTACAAGTTGAACCCCGGGGCTCTACTGACAAATGAGGAATTACTGTGGGAATCAGGAATACCTAGGATAATTCCACTGGTAATTTCTCATATGCCCAAGGTGTTTCACCGAAAGATTTCAGATGCTTTTAGGAGTGTGAGTCACTGGGTGAAACTTAATAAAGTGGAATTCCAGTGGTGCAGGTCTCTTCGATTAATTAGTTAATTGATGGGTATGAACAAAATACATGGACATAGTGGCATGCGTACGCATACAGGAAACATATACAGTGACATTTACTACTCCAACCCAAGTTGTCTAGCACACTTGAATGAAGACAATTAAGGGTGTGTGCATTTCTTGCATCACCATTTTACTGCTGAGCGTACTATAAGATTGCAACACACCATGTGTGAGTGGCTCTACTGTGGTATTGCATACTCTAAAGATTTTGTTTGCTTGAGCCGTCGGTAATAGTCCAGTCGATTCACCATTCATCTGTGTCAATTCTGTCTGGCAGGACATTGTGTAGATTGGATCTTGCATTCTGGCGTTTTTTTTGGGTGAACTTAATAATTTACTGTTCCTTCACAGCTTTTATGCATTATGTGTTGGGGTTCAAGTCAGGCAAAACGTAACACAACCTATTTGGCTTGATCACGAGAAGCTGTGCTTATTTGATTGTCATAGAGCAGATGGACAGCATGTTTTTACCACCTTCCTGTGACCATTCGAGAAGCTGGTGCAAGCGTTTGCGACAAACTGTAGCAGCCTGTCATTGCTTTGTTAACCTTCTTGCTTCCTCAAATTTGCTTGAAAATGCACCATTTATACACTATGTTTTTCAAAATGTTCTCAGGGAGAACCCCTCCCAACCCCGTCGTAGGTTTTTCAGGCTCGCTTGCTACGCTAGTTCGCTGCAGTGCAGTATGGCAAAATATTTACGCCTCACCACTTTCAAATGTCACCAGCTGCCCCTGCTCAGTCCGTAGAGGACTGGGATGGCTCCTATGATGAAGCATGTCACCGTGGGGAAACCCTGGTGAGTGAGGGGACTCAAGAAAGAAAACTTTTTCTTTCTGTCATTAATTCAGCGAGTGTTGTGAATATCCGCCTTCCAAGGGCTAGGTTCTTGATCCTTAGACTTAGGTATTTTTAGGTCTACATATATTTTTGGAAGGTGAACCTAGCCATTTTTCCCTCTTTCTCCTCCCTCCTTTTGAGTACGTAAAAAAAATATTACAACAGGTGGGCCTGGTGGGTTAAACCACACCGTAGGGCAAGTCAAGTGATAACAGGAAACTTTGCCTGTCTTCACGAATGGCAAATTTTAAGCTTCAACAAGAACAAGTTAGTTAGTCAAGCTACTATACTACTTGTACTATTTCCTTGGCATGCACTACTGTCTGAGCCAAGGATAATTGCATGATTTTATAAGAAACCAGAACCAAATATACTAAGCATTGTAACAGACGAAAACACTTCAGTCCAGTGTATACAACTGTTATCAGGCTTTCCTTATTTACGAATCCCATTTTAAGAGTGAAAAACATTTTTCCAACTTCTAAAATGAGATTCTGAATGCTTACCGATTCTGTATGTGGAAGGTGCGTGTTCAGACATTCCTCCCAAATACCGAATCTAATGTATCAATGTCTTGTGGCTGACATCCAGTCACAAAACATTGATATTTTCCAGGCATCTCACAGAAAGTAGTAACCTATTTGCAAAAAGGAAGGGGCCACTTTAAACTCCTTCCACTTTGAGAAAGCAAAATAAAGTTTGTTTATGAGGAGGCAGTGGTCCATGGGAAAATGTTTTTTAAATTTTAAACGCAGTACTCTTTCCTTCAAGCTTGCTTTATTTAAAAGCAACCAAAGACATGGTGGTCTGATGAAGCCAGCAGGGCACTATCCCTGAGGTGGGATTTACGACCTACCTCATTCATATACACGAAGTAGGAGGGTTTCCAAATGAGCACCAATCAGACATTGTAAGAACCCATCCATTAGTAGATCGGTCAAATTGTACCGGGTGCAAAATTGCTGGTGGCAACTTGGGATCAATATTTTAGGACCAATACTTAGTGCATATGGCCCCAGGTCAGCACTGCTGGTTAAATTGTCCGAGTCTGCTCAGAGCACAGTCACTGGTCACATTAACACTGTGACCTCTTTTACCCATGTGTTCCTTCATTTCTTCAAGCAATTGCGGATCCACTTAGGAAGGGTGGCATTCCTCCCATGCACTTCTAGACGACTTGAAGTTTATTCTGGATAATGGCATGCAAGAACGGTGCTCATTTTGTGCAATAAAAGCTAGGTATGATTGACTCAAGGTCCCTCCTCTTCCGCCCAATGTGTCACAATGTCTTGGACAGCGAAAAGATACTCGCATTTGTCGCCGACCCCGGTAAAGCGCGGCCAGGGGCTGTGAAGAATCCGAGCATCCGGTGATTAAACAGACGAAGAGATCACCATACAAGCGGAGAAAAAGGCTTTGGAAGTAATTACAGTGAATCATGAAGCACACACACTTGCGACTTTTAGTTCCAAGAAGCCGGGGCTGTAATTAGCCGGCTGACGAAATGAAGCAGCCGGAAATCATTAAGAGATATTTGCCTCAAGTAATTGGGCGATGGGGCCTGAGGTCCTTCCATTAGTGGGCTCCACGGGTGAGCTGCGGTCGCCTGTGATTGCAGGGGATGGAGCGGGAGGCTGACACCAGCCCATGACAATTCATTCTGATGTCGACAATGGCTGACTGGTGCCCCTCCGCTCTTTCAGCTCTGGACTACTTCTGGCGCGGCTAAGCCGTCATGGATGCACGCTACATTTCAAGTGTAGAACGTCGCGGCTCCCTCCGATGCTCTCTCTGCCATAGACAATACTGTTCGACATTAATCCCAAGGGTTTGTAGTTGTACAAATAAGTGAACGAATACACTTGTTGTGCAGTGCAAAGGCTACCTCAGGATACCTCCCAGTTGATTGCCATGGGCCGCCAGGAGGTAAGCAGCTTGCCAATGGCGGAATAATGATGGCAGTGACGTTTACACAGGTTATCATCAACACACCCAGAAGAGAAGGAAAGTGAAATCCATGAGGTACAAACAAGCGAAAAGAACAGTGGATAACAACCAGATTGCGAGACACGGTCAGCAAACACTTAACTACAAAACAAAATGGAACGGGCACACAATGATGCTACTAACTCGCTCGTAAAACAAAGAGATCCCCGGTACAGGGTAATTATCTAATAAAATGGTGTTAGAAAAACTCCCCTTTGGCGTACCAAGTTTAAGGCTGCTTTCAGGCAATTATTCACTGCCGCCGCGCAGGAGCACAGGCCTGGACTCCTAATTACAGTGCCTCACAATCGGAACAGAAAGCACAAACAATTTAAGATAAGTGATCCCAAAGGTACCCAGGCCATGGCCTTTCACTGAAAGATAACCCACTGGCTGAGCCCTTAAACGTGTGGTGCAAATCCCACATTACACCAACTGGCACTTTTTATAAGTGTGTGGTTCAAATCCCTTAGAAGTAGTATTGTGAATGAAATGTTTTTGTGCAAAATAGGATTATTACGTTTACCTTGTTCTTCCAGTTTCACATTCCTACACTGTACTTGGAGAGAGGGGTTGACGAATGCAGTTGGTTCATCCAGAGAGTATGAGATTTCTCATACTCGGTCTGTTGATTTCAGGGTAGCTCTATCTCATTATATCGCTCGAGATGTCCACCACTATAGCACAGGTTACCCTCAGCGCAAGCTTACAAGTTAACACCTAAAATATAGATGACTGTGGCTTTGGAGTACGTGCTCTCAATGCCTCCGAAGTCAAGCTATCCTGGCTGATTAGGGGCAAAACCCCCAAACTGGTCCTAGGATGCTTGTTTCCTGTCCAGGGAGAACCTGTCCTGGCAGTTCGGGCTAAGCTATTAGTTGTAAAGAATGTCCTTGACACTAGGAAAAGGTAAGAACAACCTTTATTCTGTCACCCACTCTCCAGACTGCCTGGAGAAGCTCAACATTCTAAAGCAGACTCCAGTGGAACACACCAACAGGTAAGGGTCCAGAGGGGGTCGTCGGAATGTACCACTTAGAATAAATAACTTGGTAAGCAGATTACAACACATCTCCCTTCGCTACTAAAGGGAAAATGGAAGGGGGGGGAAACAGGGGAAGGGAGGGGGAGAGGGGAGGACAGGAGCGATAACATGGAAACAGGGAGAAAGGAGCAGATACAATGTCGCAGGAGGGTACCTATGCCCCAACTATAATCAAAAAATGCATAAACATGGACCTGCGGAAGAAAAGGTAAACAGGGTTACACATACATTTACACAACTGCATAAAGTACATAAGTCATGTCGCCGGCCCAAATACCCCAGTGCACGTGCCCCAAGGAGCTGAGCACAAAGGAAATTTATGCACCAAAAGAACGGAGATACCTGTGCTCCTGGTCTACAGCTAACAGAAGATGACCTGCCAATACTAGAACACCAACTTGGGAGTCTGTTTCTCTACATTGTGTACCACCTTAACCTTCATCTCCCTTTCTTTGCACACTCTAGCAAAGTGGCCCTTTTTATTGCACTTAATGCAGGTGGAATTTCGTGCGGTGCAATGAACGCTATTTGCAAGGTGATTGCTGCTCCCGCATCTGAAACACTTCAACCCTTCCGTAACGCTGATAGGTTTCTCACCTTTGATTTCCTTAGACCGGATCTTGAGAACTTCCTCATCTCTATAATCCTCTAGATCAATTCACTGAATTTTGTTCACCCCACCCACAGGTTCCTTAGGTAGATTCATTTCCAGAATACACTTCGGAGTGTGTTCGATGGACTGAGCCATAGCAATGGCCTCTCTCAAAGAGGGATTTTTTGCAAGCAATTTTTCTTTTATTCGCGGGTTGTGTGTGCATCTCACCAGCTGATCTCTGATAAGTTAGTCATTCAAATCTCCAAATTCGCATAACTGAGTAAGACCTCGGAGTCTAGTGGCAGTCTTGCTACGAAATTAGGCAGTCCACAAAATCACCAAGCACAGTCTTACTTGAAACAAGCAGTCCCCGGTGCCTCCTTCTTCCACAGGAATGGTGTCGCAGGTCCCAATTAACCGCTCTTCAATCCCCAGTAACCACTCTTACAGCTTCAGCAATGGAATTACTGCCCGAACAGGGAAATGCTGAGGAGAAATGTACGGCGGCCCTGAAGGAGCTGGAGCGCCGGAACTCGAGCCTCCGTGTCACTTGCAGGGCTTCCTGACAGGATTTCTTTGCAACACGGCTGCGCAGGCCCAACACGTCACGAGACGAAGAGAACAGTGTCTGAGACCGGCGCCTGCCCAACGCTGACAGGAAATCCCCACAGACTAGTATAGCTGCGGAAAAGGAAACTGACGAGGTTGCTCTGAGGCGAAAGAAGAGCGCCTCAGTTAACAGGAATGACTGCCGGGCTGCCCCCACCAGGGTGGTTCCCCGCGCTGCTATACTGGACTTGTGGGACCCTCTAAGGAGAGCTGACCTCGGCGCTCGGCAGGCGGTGGGGCAGCGTGAGCAGCGGTGGAGGCAGGACCTTAGGCGGAGCAAACCGAGGGGATCCTCGGTGGGAGAGTCGAACTACGAACTGCAGCACTGAGGAACGCGGGCCAAGGCACAAAGAGAACAAAGGGGCTAGAGGCGGCACCTGTACTTGGAGAGGTGAGGATCACCGTCCCCCGTCACTGCCTCCTTAACCTCCCAAAGCGTAGAACAATGCAGACGGTCCCGGTGCAGGAAGGGGCTAGACACTCTGTGTGGACTCTGCAGCCTGGACACCAGGCACCAGTGCTTCACGGTTCCCAGGACTCACCGAACAACTCCACGTAGTGCCAGCGGAGCCAAGGGTTTGTGTACCTCAGGAGAGCAGTCTCTGACCCAGCAAGGACCGCATCACACGCCTCAGCCTCCTTCCGCTGAGTCCTCACCATCTGCTCCAAGGCACTGTCATCAGGGACACGAATCTGTCACCGCACCAGGAAACTCCACGAGTATACTTCCAATGACACATCAAATTCACAAGGAACATGCAGCAAACGGAGAGAGCACCGAAAGGGTAGGTGACAGGGTGGCCCCCTACGCCAAATTTCGTCGCCAGTGTTGTAAAGAAAGTCCTTGACTCTAGGAAAAGGTAAGAACAACCTTTATTCTGTCACCCACTCTCCGGACTGCCTGGAGAAGCTCAACATTCTAAAGCAGACTCCAGTGGAACACACCAACAGGTAAGGGTCCAGAGGGGGTCGTCGGAATGTACCACTTAGAATAATTAACTTGGTAAGCAGATTACAACACTATTCTCATGGGGAAAAGGGTCAAGACTCATTTATTTGCATTTGGCTGGGTTTAAACTGGAATGGGAAACAAAAATAAAAAAAGAAAGAGAAGAAAATGATGGATTTAAGCCCATATCTATGTTCTGGGGTGAATGCTAGACATTTCTCTGTATTCTGTCCATCAATTGTTTGTTTTGCATTTGTCACCCCGAGTGGGACTGGTGTGCCTAGAAGTGGGTCCCATGCTCTCCATGCCACTGGAGTCAAGCTAGCTTGACTGATGAGGGGCGAAACCCAAAAACCAGTCTTAGTGAGAGGGTGGACAACAGCCGGTAGAAATGACCAAACACTAGCACGGCTCCGGCCCCAAACGTCCTCGCCTGATAATTATTCTGAATTAAATCCAGCACATACCGTAACACAGTGAGAAGGGAAGGTGAGAGGCACCGGGCGACCTGACCCCGTTGTCTAAATATGACTCCGGCACAAGTACGAGAGCCGATAAGAGTGTGACCTAGTTGGAGTGAGAGACAGCAGAGTTGAGTGCGCAGGTCGCCCCGGCCATGAGGGACAGGGACCGGGCTGGCAGCAATGGTGGACCTTAAAAACACTCACCCTGAGGACCACCAGAGACTACACTGGGACGTGCTGTGGCAGTGGACAAAACACCGAAGCAGTGCGCAATTGGAAAACCTCTGCAGTAAGCTCTTTATCAAGCTGCAAGCATGAGGGCGATCAGTGGGCCGTGGCTGTGATGCACAAGAAAACTACAGTGCGGCACGTCGGGCAGCCTCAGAGTGTACATCAGAGCTCCCCGGGACACTATAATACTGACATAGCCTCTGGAGCTACTCGTGGCGGGCATAACAATGTACATTGAATCATGGCGTTCAGTAATAGCCCCAATGCCGATTTGAGAGACGATTGCAGCCCAAGGGGAAATGATATGCTGATAGCCGCCCTGAGACAATGGGGCTGTGAATTCTGGCTATTCACCTCCACTCAGTGGTCTGTGGTGAGAGACACCAGAATGTCCCTATATTGCACCAACGATCGCACTTGCACAGCTACAAAGTGCTTATGAATGAACTAGCACCTACTGTATATAGAGGGGAGACAACCTTTACATCACGGTCATTACACCGCCATGCCGTTACAACGCGGTCGTTGCAATGACCGCTTTGTTACCACGCAAAGCCATTACTATGCAAGTCATTACATCGACTTGCAGTAGATGGCGCACTAACATTAAGAATAGTACAGTTTACTATTCCAACACCTTCCCTACTGTTACGTAGGCTGGAGTTGTAATAGTAAATTATAAATTTCGAATGTCAGCGTGCCATCTACTGCAAGTCAATGTAATGACTTGCCTAGTAATGGCATGGTGTGGCCACAACGCGGTGATTGTAACAATCTCGTTGTAATGCCACGCGATGTAATGACTCGCGTTGTAACAAGTCATATTCACAGGGAGAGGTGGGTTTATAAAGGTCTGGATGGGAGTTAGGGGAGTGTTTACCCTGCATGCTGGCCTGGGAAATAGCCGCAATTCAACACTAAATGGACCAAACTGGACTTTGTTATTTTCCCTATCCTGCCAGAGCCAACCACTAGAACCAATGGAGGCATACATAATCGTAGCAAAACGAGCACTGATTGAGGCCGCACCTGACCAGGAACAAAGCGAGTCAATGAGATAAACCTTGCTCTCGATGAGATAAGGACCAATAGTCACGGGGCGTTACACCACCACAAAGAAATCTGGGAGTATGGCGCTATAACCAAGCAGTACACCATAGAAGGCAGACCCAGTACTGCAGTAGTCAACGTATACAGACTAATACTTCCATACTGAGACTTGCCGGAACGTGAAAACTGACAGGCCACATGAGTTACATCATGGTAGGCTGCGGAGAGTACCTGTCCATATCGAGTTAGTGGGCCCAACTCACTAATGGCGATGAGTAAAGGGGGTCGTGGGTCGCAGCAGCCAAAGATAGACAAATTCACATGTCATAAATTACAGGAAGCGGGGTCAGTTAGTGCCAGTTTTGACCAGGAATACCAATTGAAACCAAAGGAACAGGATTCCCCTACACTCCATGATATCATGACGGTGATTAACACAGTTTGTCCCTCGTTGGAAGAGCGCATAGACTCAGTCTCCACTGACATATCCCTGGTTAGAGCACACCTCAGAAAAATGGACTCTAGAGTGTAGGAGGTGGAAGATTGTACCAAAGGCCTTGTTGTTGACACATCAATACTAAAGAAACAAGTCTCTGAGCTGGAAAGTCACACCAAACTACTCACAATGCTATGAGGGGTGCTTAAGGCGTAATAACGTCTGCATCCTAGGTGTGCCAGAAAGGGTGGAGGGGCCAGCAGCAGACTTATTCATGAAACAATTAGTGCTAAAACACTTGCATCTCAAGCACCTCGCCAATTACTTCTCTATTTAGCATGCTCACCTCATACCAGGGGGAAGGCCCAAACCAGGGGCACCACCTGACCTTTTCTTGCAAGGGTGTTCAACTTTCGTGACTAAAACGTTATCCACCAAACTGCTCGGAGTGCATCCTCCCTTAAATACAAAAACAGCACCTTATCATTTTTCCTGATTTTGCTGCCAAAATGCAGAAATAGAGACGCTCCTTCTTGGAGGCAAAAAAGGTCTTAGGGCGCAGGGAATTAAATATGCCATGCTGTTTCCAGCAAAATTGTGAGTGGAGGCGGAGGGTAAAAGTTGGTTCTTCATGGAGCCGGAAAAGGCCCTATATTGGCTGGGTGGCTGGCGGCGAGTAGGATTCAGAGGGAGTTTGGATCGGCAGGGGCGGCGAGTAGTCAAGCAACAACAGCGACAAGATCTAGCGCAAGACGATGGAGACCAACACATCACAGGAGGATCCTGAAGGAGTGGCATCAAGACTGAGGCCATGATTTCCCCAATGAGGGGATAAACAGAAACTTAGACCAGTAACCTTGGACTGAGACACACAAGATTGCAAGTAAGAAGAAAGAGGGGGGGAAGGGGAAAATTAAGACGAAGAAAGACGGAAATATCTTTAGTCATCCCAAGAACTTGTGGTTGCTGAATCACAGGAAAAAGCAAGAGAGACTCCCAGTGCCAAACTTCGGGAAAATCAGATGAGTAAATTGTTAAGCATGTGTGATGATTATGTAGCATAATGTTAGATCGCCCAGGGGAGGCGGTGGGAAGGTTGAGCCACAGCTCCTACACACAGGAATTGGGAGGGTGACAGGCACTCAGCGTAGTTGGCGTTGCAGGTCATTGGATTCCGTTTAGCATGGAGGCAGGGTGGGGGGTGTTTGGGGAGTGGGGATAAAAGTTTAGTTTACTATTCTATGTTTGCATAGAAAAGAAATATGTCATATAAAACACAGTTGGGACTGAGCACATACCTGCGCATTTACACAAAGCCAAAACTCAGAGAAAAAAGAGAGCCACATATATGGTCCATATGGTGCTAGGGCTTTGGGGGGGAGATGAGTCAAGGTATCTCTGCTTCGGGCAAAGGGAGAAACCAGACCGAGACCAGTATATATTGAAGATAGGGAAGTTGAGGCATACATTACAATATGCTCCAACATATACGATGTTCCCACACCTATGACAAACAATGTAAGTAGGGACCTGAAGTTCCAAACATGGAATGTGAACGGCCTGGGGGATAAACTGAAGAGGGGAATGGTCCTCCAATACCTGAAGCGACACGCATGTGATGTCGCTCTTGTACAGGAAACTCATCTAGTTGGTAATACAGGTAAAGCACTAAACAGATGGGGTTATCGACTGGTAACACATGCTGGGTTCACTCCTAGTTCCTGGGGGACTGGTGTACTTCTCCGCAAGAGCAGCCCATACATGATTAGTAAAACATGAGCAGATGATCAGGGTCGATTTGGGGCAGCCACCGGAACTTGGGAAGAGAAAAACGTTAACAGTACTACCAGTATATGTCCCACCAGCACTACAGCACACTACTCTACAAGACCTCAGCAAGTTCATTTTAGACCTTCCTATAGCCACCTTAGTGATTGGGGACAACTTTATCTGGCACTTTGCGCGAGGCAGGACAGGCTACCCCCACGCAGTGACCCATGTACTGGTTCTAAAGTAGCTGCATTTCTTTCCGCTCTTGGACTAGTTGACATTTGGCGACAACTTAACCCTACTACCAGCCAATTTGCTTCTCATTCGGGGCCCCAAATCACTCAATCCTGCATAGACTATATGCTCACACACGCTGCCGATAGTCGCAACTTTACGAAAGCCCGTTGTCCAGCTAGAGGCATTTCGGATCATTCCCCTGTATTGACTAGAATGCAAGTGGGGCTTCAAACACAAAGAACCACTTTCACAATTAACCCATGGGCACTACAAATCCCACACAATAAGACATAACTGCTACACAACGTAGATTCATACTTTCAGGAAAACATGGGCTCGGTGGCATCGCCCCAGACCCTATGGGGTGCATTTGGAGCACTTATAAAAGGACGTTTGCTGGCACTCATGGTAGGCAACAAAAAAGAACTAACAAAGCGAATTGAACAATTAGAGGAGATTCTAATAGACAAAGCTAAACTAACTCAAAATACTGATGACGATGCCCAACAAGCACTAGCAGCTAGGAGATTAGACTACAGACTACTACTTATGGAGACAGCTAGAGCCAGACAAAAGACTATATAGCACAGGATATATGAGCATGGGGAAAGAACAGGCAAGCTACTAGCATGGCTGGAAAGAAGGGAACAGGGGAGTAGATTGGTCTACCAACTCAGGGTTCCGCAGGGGAAGACCTTCTTACGCAAGAAATAGTGGAGACATTTGCTAACCATTTTGAAACAATCTATACCACAGGAATGACTGCAACCTTTGTAAACAATCAAAACCTTCAAGCCGCCATCCAAGTTACCGCCCTTCCACCCGGGGAGCGAGATCCTCTTGAGGGAGATCCCTCAGTAGAAGACATACAACTAGTGATCCGAGATATACACTCGGGCAAAAGCAATGGGACCTAATGGGCTCCCGATCGAGTTCTTTAAGTTGGTGGCAACTAATTTGGCACCCCACCTCCAACAAATGTACCTAGAGAGTTATGAGAAAGGTCTGTTGCCAGCTGAGAGTTGACTCCCTTCAATAGTGGTGGTACATAACCAGGGAAAACCAGCAAACAACTGTGTATACCGGCCCATTGCCCTTCTGATGGCAGAGGCCAAGATACTCGCGAAAGTATTGGCGAATAGGCTCATCCCACTGATCAATAAATTGGTGCACCCAGATCAAGCGGGCTTCTTGCCAAAACACCGCCTCAAATCTACATCGCTTGCACAGAGTCCTGGGACGAAAAGATACACCACGGGAAGCTGTAGTCCTGTTGTCATTAGGTGCTAAAATGGCCTTTGACCGAAACTGTCAGAAGATTACGACATCCCTATTGCGGGAGACAGATTCCGCTACCTAGGGATATTTATAACTCTTGACCCGGTTACATTTTATGAAAACAACTTACAGGGCTCCTTAGCACGCCTGCAAACTAAGGTTAAACACTGGTGTGACCTCCTGTTAACTCTGCTGGGAAGAGCAGCGTTCTTTAAAATGCTATCGCTAACCCGCTTTTTATGCGCATTGCAAAATACCCCATTTAAGTTCCCAGACTCCGATTTCACAGACATTGACAGTGCTGATCGCACTCCATTGTAGGACTGGCAGGCACCACGTATTACACTGCAGAAGTTAATGGCTGGATGGAATGATGGCGGGATCGCACTGCCCGACCTCAAGCTCTATTATTAGGCAGCACAATTATCAGCGATTAACCGCTGGGTATATAGTTCCAAGAATGAGCCAAGTATCCGCACTGATTTATGGCAAATGGGACCGGGGGGATATCATAGAGCCTCAAACCCCAAACAACTAGGGCTAACGGCACCCACAGCTCGAACAATAGGAATCTGGCATGCAGTCAACAGAAAATTGGGCTGGGACAAAAAATTACACTACCAACCCCACTCTGGGAGCACGAGTGGCGGGGTCGCTTGAGTGCCTGCCCCGGGTTTGACAAATGGAACATGGCATTTAGGCTGTAAGGGACATGTGGAACAATAGAGGCTGGTCACATTTGCAGATCTTCAAAAAGAATTACCCATTTGCACTTTCTGAAACCTTCCGATACCTGCAGATCAGCCATGCCATAAAAGCGGTTCGCTTTGTTCGCCCTAAGTGTGGCAGGGTATGCTCAGACGTGAGTCCCTTGCTCACTTGGCCACTGGATTCAAGATAGCCTGGCTGATGAGGATTATGAATCCGAAACCGGTCCCAGGATGCTTGTTTCCGGTCCATGGAAGACATGGCTTGGCAGTTCGGGCTGGACTTTTCCCATGAGGCAAAGGGTCAGACTGATTTGCATATAGCCATGTCTGAAATGGGGTGGCTGAGTGGGCTAAAGAATGGTGATGGATTAAACCCAGATCAGTTGACTGGGGGTGAGTGTTTGATTTGCTCAAACGCTCCGTCCATCATCCCCTTTTGTATCGCTTTGTTCGCCCTAAGTGTGGCAGGGTATGCTCAGACGTGAGTCCCTTGCTCACTTGGCCACTGGATTCAAGATAGCCTGGCTGATGAGGATTATGAATCCGAAACCGGTCCCAGGATGCTCGTTTCCGGTCCATGGAAGACATGGCTTGGCAGTTCGGGCTGGACTTTTCCCATGAGGCAAAGGGTCAGACTGATTTGCATATAGCCATGTCTGAAATGGGGTGGCTGAGTGGGCTAAAGAATGGTGATGGATTAAACCCAGATCAGTTGACTGGGGGTGAGTGTTTGATTTGCTCAAACGCTCCGTCCATCATCCCCTTTTGTATCGCTTTGTTCGCCCTAAGTGTGGCAGGGTATGCTCAGACGTGAGTCCCTTGCTCACTTGGCCACTGGATTCAAGATAGCCTGGCTGATGAGGATTATGAATCCGAAACCGGTCCCAGGATGCTTGTTTACGGTCCATGGAAGACATGGCTTGGCAGTTCGGGCTGGACTTTTCCCATGAGGCAAAGGGTCAGACTGATTTGCATATAGCCAATTCTGAAATGGGGTGGCTGAGTGGGCTAAAGAATGGTGATGGATTAAACCCAGATCAGTTGACTGGGGGTGAGTGTTTGATTTGCTCAAACGCTCCGTCCATCATCCCCTTTTGTATCGCTTTGTTCGCCCTAAGTGTGGCAGGGTATGCTCAGACGTGAGTCCCTTGCTCACTTGGCCACTGGATTCAAGATAGCCTGGCTGATGAGGATTATGAATCCGAAACCGGTCCCAGGATGCTTGTTTCCGGTCCATGGAAGACATGGCTTGGCAGTTCGGGCTGGACTTTTCCCATGAGGCAAAGGGTCAGACTGATTTGCATATAGCCATGTCTGAAATGGGGTGGCTGAGTGGGCTAAAGAATGGTGATGGATTAAACCCAGATCAGTTGACTGGGGGTGAGTGTTTGATTTGCTCAAACGCTCCGTCCATCATCCCCTTTTGTATCGCTTTGTTCGCCCTAAGTGTGGCAGGGTATGCTCAGACGTGAGTCCCTTGCTCACTTGGCCACTGGATTCAAGATAGCCTGGCTGATGAGGATTATGAATCCGAAACCGGTCCCAGGATGCTTGTTTCCGGTCCATGGAAGACATGGCTTGGCAGTTCGGGCTGGACTTTTCCCATGAGGCAAAGGGTCAGACTGATGTGCATATAGCCATGTCTGAAATGGGGTGGCTGAGTGGGCTAAAGAATGGTGATGGATTAAACCCAGATCAGTTGACTGGGGGTGAGTGTTTGATTTGCTCAAACGCTCCGTCCATCATCCCCTTTTGTATCACTTTGTTCGCCCTAAGTGTGGCAGGGTATGCTCAGACGTGAGTCCCTTGCTCACTTGGCCACTGGATTCAAGATAGCCTGGCTGATGAGGATTATGAATCCGAAACCGGTCCCAGGATGCTTGTTTCTGGTCCATGGAAGACATGGCTTGGCAGTTCGGGCTGGACTTTTCCCATGAGGCAAAGGGTCAGACTGATTTGCATATAGCCATGTCTGAAATGGGGTGGCTGAGTGGGCTAACGAATGGTGATGGATTAAACCCAGATCAGTTGACTGGGGGTGAGTGTTTGATTTGCTCAAACGCTCCGTCCATCATCCCCTTTTGTATCGCTTTGTTCGCCCTAAGTGTGGCAGGGTATGCTCAGACGTGAGTCCCTTGCTCACTTGGCCACTGGATTCAAGATAGCCTGGCTGATGAGGATTATGAATCCGAAACCGGTCCCAGGATGCTTGTTTCCGGTCCATGGAAGACATGGCTTGGCAGTTCGGGCTGGACTTTTCCCATGAGGCAAAGGGTCAGACTGATTTGCATATAGCCATGTCTGAAATGGGGTGGCTGAGTGGGCTAAAGAATGGTGATGGATTAAACCCAGATCAGTTGACTGGGGGTGAGTGTTTGATTTGCTCAAACGCTCCGTCCATCATCCCCTTTTGTATCGCTTTGTTCGCCCTAAGTGTGGCAGGGTATGCTCAGACGTGAGTCCCTTGCTCACTTGGCCACTGGATTCAAGATAGCCTGGCTGATGAGGATTATGAATCCGAAACCGGTCCCAGGATGCTTGTTTCCGGTCCATGGAAGACATGGCTTGGCAGTTCGGGCTGGACTTTTCCCATGAGGCAAAGGGTCAGACTGATTTGCATATAGCCATGTCTGAAATGGGGTGGCTGAGTGGGCTAAAGAATGGTGATGGATCAAACCCAGATCAGTTGACTGGGGGTGAGTGTTTGATTTGCTCAAACGCTCCGTCCATCATCCCCTTTTGTATCGCTTTGTTCGCCCTAAGTGTGGCAGGGTATGCTCAGACGTGAGTCCCTTGCTCACTTGGCCACTGGATTCAAGATAGCCTGGCTGATGAGGATTATGAATCCGAAACCGGTCCCAGGATGCTTGTTTCCGGTCCATGGAAGACATGGCTTGGCAGTTCGGGCTGGACTTTTCCCATGAGGCAAAGGGTCAGACTGATTTGCATATAGCCATGTCTGAAATGGGGTGGCTGAGTGGGCTAAAGAATGGTGATGGATTAAACCCAGATCAGTCGACTGGGGGTGAGTGTTTGATTTGCTCAAACGCTCCGTCCATCATCTCCTTTTGTATCGCTTTGTTCGCCCTAAGTGTGGCAGGGTATGCTCAGACGTGAGTCCCTTGCTCACTTGGCCACTGGATTCAAGATAGCCTGGCTGATGAGGATTATGAATCCGAAACCGGTCCCAGGATGCTTGTTCCCGGTCCATGGAAGACATGGCTTGGCAGTTCGGGCTGAACTTTTCCCATGAGGCAAAGGGTCAGACTGATTTGCATATAGCCATGTCTGAAATGGGGTGGCTGAGTGGGCTAAAGAATGGTGATGGATTAAACCCAGATCAGTTGACTGGGGGTGAGTGTTTGATTTGCTCAAACGCTCCGTCCATCATCCCCTTTTGTATCGCTTTGTTCGCCCTAAGTGTGGCAGGGTATGCTCAGACGTGAGTCCCTTGCTCACTTGGCCACTGGATTCAAGATAGCCTGGCTGATGAGGATTATGAATCCGAAACCGGTCCCAGGATGCTTGTTTCCGGTCCATGGAAGACATGGCTTGGCAGTTCGGGCTGGACTTTTCCCATGAGGCAAAGGGTCAGACTGATTTGCATATAGCCATGTCTGAAATGGGGTGGCTGAGTGGGCTAAAGAATGGTGATGGATTAAACCCAGATCAGTTGACTGGGGGTGAGTGTTTGATTTGCTCAAACGCTCCGTCCATCATCCCCTTTTGTATCGCTTTGTTCGCCCTAAGTGTGGCAGGGTATGCTCAGACGTGAGTCCCTTGCTCACTTGGCCACTGGATTCAAGATAGCCTGGCTGATGAGGATTATGAATCCGAAACCGGTCCCAGGATGCTTGTTTCCGGTCCATGGAAGACATGGCTTGGCAGTTCGGGCTGGACTTTTCCCATGAGGCAAAGGGTCAGACTGATTTGCATATAGCCATGTCTGAAATGGGGTGGCTGAGTGGGCTAAAGAATGGTGATGGATTAAACCCAGATCAGTCGACTGGGGGTGAGTGTTTGATTTGCTCAAACGCTCCGTCCATCATCTCCTTTTGTATCGCTTTGTTCGCCCTAAGTGTGGCAGGGTATGCTCAGACGTGAGTCCCTTGCTCACTTGGCCACTGGATTCAAGATAGCCTGGCTGATGAGGATTATGAATCCGAAACCGGTCCCAGGATGCTTGTTCCCGGTCCATGGAAGACATGGCTTGGCAGTTCGGGCTGAACTTTTCCCATGAGGCAAAGGGTCAGACTGATTTGCATATAGCCATGTCTGAAATGGGGTGGCTGAGTGGGCTAAAGAATGGTGATGGATTAAACCCAGATCAGTTGACTGGGGGTGAGTGTTTGATTTGCTCAAACGCTCCGTCCATCATCCCCTTTTGTATCGCTTTGTTCGCCCTAAGTGTGGCAGGGTATGCTCAGACGTGAGTCCCTTGATCACTTGGCCACTGGATTCAAGATAGCCTGGCTGATGAGGATTATGAATCCGAAACCGGTCCCAGGATGCTTGTTTCCGGTCCATGGAAGACATGGCTTGGCAGTTCGGGCTGGACTTTTCCCATGAGGCAAAGGGTCAGACTGATTTGCATATAGCCATGTCTGAAATGGGGTGGCTGAGTGGGCTAAAGAATGGTGATGGATTAAACCCAGATCAGTTGACTGGGGGTGAGTGTTTGATTTGCTCAAACGCTCCGTCCATCATCCCCTTTTGTATCGCATAAAAGCGGTAATGCCTTAGGAAGGCCTGATCTCTGAATCCTCTCTGCTCAAAGATAGATTGCTATTAGTCCCATACCTAAGAAAGCTATCTCTCTACAATATAAAAAATTGATTAATACCCGACCGGATCCTCTGACAAGACTTAGATAACAGTGGGAGATAGATGTGGGTGTACTAGACGATGACGACTGGCGAGATGCATTGGCCTCCCCTAGGGAAGTGGCCATCCCCATGAGACTGAGACTGGTCCAACTTAAAATCCTACATCGAATTTACTTATCTGCAAAAGTTTTGGTGAAGATGGGAAAACGGACTGATTCCCAATGTTATCGTCAATGCCCCCGAGAGGGGACCTTTTTCCATACAATATAGGAATGCCAGATCATTCAAAACTACAGGGACGCTGTTACAAATCGGATGGAGGAAGTAGAAGGGAAAAAGTTGAATCCCACCCGAAGCTCTACCTATTAAACATTTGGGAGGCAACGGACTTAACACAAACTGAACAATCATGGGTCTCAAAGTGGGCCCTGGCGAAAAGTAATGTCGCACAAAAATGGGGAGTTGGGAAACCACCACTGTTGAACAGGTGGGTGGGAGACGTGGAGAGGCCTACGGTAGCTGAGAAGGGTTATTTTTAAAATTAGAGGGTGCCCCAAAAAGTGGGATCGAAAATGGACATCATGAAATTCGCACAGAGGCGAGATATGGCTGTCCCCTACAATAGAGCTTTGTGGAAGGGTGGTTGGGATACAAGACCAGCCAAGTGAGGAGGGTTAGTGAACTAACAATTGCAAACACTGGGAATTGCCATTTGGCTGAGGAAATGTGCTGTATTGTGCTTAATTGTGGTCAACTGATTAATTGTATCACTGTTCTTTTGTTGCTTTGTTTAAATAAAAAGAGTTTTAAAAAACGGTACTAGTATGCTTTTTTCCGGTCCAGGGATAACCTGGCCTGGCAGTTTGGGATGGACTGTTCCCTTGGGGAGCAGGGTCAAGACTGATTTACATTTGGCTTCGTTTAAACTGGAATGGCATGGGAGGCAAAACAACCATGCATTTAGGCCCAACTCTCTGTACTGGGGTGAATGTTTGACCTTGATCAGCATTCTGTCCCTCAATTATTCTTTTTGCATTTGTCACCCTGAGTGGGACAGGTATGCCTAGATGTGGGTCCCATGCTCTACATGCCACTGGGATCAAGCTAGCCTGGCTGATGATGGGTAATACCCTGAAACCGGAACCAGGAAGCTTGTTTCAGGTCCAGGGAGGACCTGGCCAGGCAGTTCGGGCTGGACTATTCTCATGGAGAACAGGGTCAAGACTCATTTCCATTTGGCTAGGTTTAAACTGAAATGGTATGGGAAGCAAAAAACAATAAAAAAAGAAAATTATGGATTTATGTCCATATCTCTGTACTGGGGTGAATACTTATTTGTGAAGAAACAAGGGCCCCCTGGTAAGGATGAGAATCCTGGGTCAGGGAAAACATACAATGTGAGGGTAACCACCCAGGCTATTCGTATAGCAAACACAGGCTATATATTCAACTGCAACATTCCCAAGATCAGAGAACTTAAACCATAACACAAACAATAAAAATGATATCAAAAATAGTGTATTTTAATAAAAACAGAGATAAATTTCTTTTACAGTGTAGATAAACAATTATGATGAATTGTTGATAAAAAGTGATATGTTTTATATTTAAGAGAACACAAATTAAAAAACATAAGACGGGCAATGATGCATGTCCTGTCTATTGTTGCTGTGGCTGTTGTGTATGAGTCAACGCGTTTCGACACGTCGTGGTGTCTTCCTCAGGACAGTTAAAATTTCAGCCAATCTATCTGAAATAGACCTCTATTCAAATGGTCCATCTACGAATTTCTTCAATTAAAAACAGAGTAAGTGAGGCACCGTAATTTTTCTTTTACATCAAATCGGCATGTGTCACCTCAATTTTGGGGATCCACTGCTTCCATCTCACTTAGTCTGCCTTTACAGTTCCTGTGGGTGTCTTCCAGAACAAAAATGCCTCTTGGCTATAAAAACGGGGATTTTTTTTCTCTCAAATGTGAAGCGCAACCTACCATAGGACAGTAACTGGTTGGGTTTGAAGACAGATCGTGTGGTGTCTTCAAAGAAAAGCTGTTACCCGCATATAATCACAGCGTCAGTATCTGACTTAGTTGGTCTCTTTAAATAAACAAGCCGCCGTACATATTTTCTTAAAAGGCTGCAGGCAACGCTGCAGTCAGACCGGTTTCTCCGTTTTTTCTTTTCCGACCGCGGAGATCAGCAAAATGTGTTGCTGAGCGCTCTCTTCTGGCAGGTCTCTCGTTTGTTTGACAGAGTACCTGGGAAATGCCTTTCTGGCGCTTTTTTTCTCCCTCATGAACTGGTCCAATCACCCGGCGGCTTGTAACGGCAGAGAACAAAGGGCCCTTTGTTCTCTGCCGTTACAAGCTGTAACGCTGTGATTATATGCGGGTAACAGCTTTTCTTTGAAGACACCACACGATCTGTCTTCAAACCCAACCAGTTACTGTCCTATGGTGGGTTGCGCTTCACATTTGAGAGAAAAAAATCCCCGTTTTTATAGCCAAGAGGCATTTTTGTTCTGGAAGACACCCACAGGAACTGTAAAGGCAGACTAAGTGAGATGGAAGCAGTGGATCCCCAAAATTGAGGTGACACATGCCGATTTGATGTAAAAGAAAAATTACGGTGCCTCACTTACTCTGTTTTTAATTGAAGAAATTCGTAGATGGACCATTTGAATAGAGGTCTATTTCAGATAGATTGGCTGAAATTTTAACTGTCCTGAGGAAGACACCACGACGTGTCGAAACGCGTTGACTCATACACAACAGCCACAGCAACAATAGACAGGACATGCATCATTGCCCGTCTTATGTTTTTTAATTTGTGTTCTCTTAAATATAAAACATATCACTTTTTATCAACAATTCATCATAATTGTTTATCTACACTGTAAAAGAAATTTATCTCTGTTTTTATTAAAATACACTATTTTTGATATCATTTTTATTGTTTGTGTTATGGTTTAAGTTCTCTGATCTTGGGAATGTTGCAGTTGAATATATAGCCTGTGTTTGCTATACGAATAGCCTGGGTGGTTACCCTCACACTGGGGTGAATACTTCACATTGATCAGCATTCTGTCCATCAATTGCTTGTTTTGCATTTGTCACCTGAGTGGGACGGGTATGCCTAGACGTAGGTCCCATGCTCTCCATGCGACAGGAGCCAAGCTAGCCTGCCTGAAGAGGGGTGAAACCCTGATACCGGTGATAGGATGTTAGTTTTTGGTCTAAGGAGAACCTGGCCTGGCATTTCAGGCTGGACTGTTCCCAAGGGGAACAGGGTCAAGACTGATTTGCATTTGGCTGAGTTTAAACTGTAATGGCATGGGGAACAAAAAAACAATGGATTTAGGCCCAGATCTCTGGTCTGGGGTGAATGTTTGACATTGATCAGCATTCTTTCCATCAATTGTTCCTTTTGCATTTGTAACCCTGATTGGGACGGGTATGCCTAGATGAGGGTCCCATGCACTCCATGCCACTGGAGTCAAGTTAGCCTGGATGATAAGGGGTGAAACCCCGAAACTGGTACTAGGATGCTTGTTTCTGGTCCAGGGAGAACCTGGCTTGGCAGTTCGGCTGGACTGTTCGCATGGGGAACAGGGTCAAGACTGATTTGCATTTGGGTGGGTTTAAACTGGAATGGCATGGGAGCACAAATGCAATGGATTTAGGTACAGATCTCTGTATTGGAGTGAATGTTTGACATTGATCAGCATTCTGTCAAACAATTGTTCTTTTTGCATTTGTCACCACGAGTGGGACAGGTGTGCCCAGACGTGGTGTTGTGTAGTTTCCATATTAATTATACATGATCTGCACGTTTAGACAACATACACTGTAGGATTGGTGCCAGACTGATTCTGAACACCCCCACTGGGTATATTGGCCTTTTGTACCAACTGGCTCACAGTGCCACTAGAATATCCTCTTACCAAGGAGAGAATAGTTCTTGGCAACCATCGAACATGGCAACCCTGATCCCTCAGGCCCATGGAAACAATATACTACTTTTCGCTCAGTCACTTGTGCTTACTTGGTCTGTCTCAGAGATATACACAGAATAAACAGCTGGGCGTTTTCAATAAGTATTTATTTAACAGTTGTTATTCTGGTTTAGAATAGATGTACTGTAACAATGGTTAGACAGTATAAGATATACATTATTAGCAGTACTAAAAAGGTAAAGGGATGTTATAGCTCTCCCATCTTACAATGATCATTAATATATATGAGTATATCAAACACATGATAAAAAGATGCACCTAGCACGTGTATAGGTGTTATGTTAGGCCAAGAATCCCTTTAGGATTTAGTCAACCCCAACCATTACCTGAAGTGAGAGACTATGGGACCCTGTCTTGGTCTCGAGCTGGACACCCCACAAGGGATGTTAGACCACTGTGAGCTGGAGTGACTGCATGCAGGAACCTCAGCGTCTCTGGTCAGTGTGTCGGCTGGGAAGTCTCGGTCTCCTCTGTCCCATCTTAGCAAAATGAGATGTATATATACCCATAGGTCGCCCCTGGGGTACTACCTCACTGTATTACTGTGTCGGCCTAAGGATGACCTCGAGCATGAACTTTATACATAGATATTATACAGGAGATGGTTGTCCTGCTGTGCTTCCAAGAATCCTCATGCATAATGTATGAGATCTCGAACTGGAGATAACCTGTGTTCTGAATGCAGTGTTGTATCTAAGTAAAAGGTCAGTCCCTGTAAACCGTGACAAGTGTAATGTAGGGAAGAATATAGGTGAAGGGTAATGAAGTTACTGGGTCATATATTATGGTACCTAAATAGAATATAACACCCACTCCTCTTCTGAATGGACAATATAGTTAAAGTCTAAACGTAGTACTAGCCTTACTAGATACTGGTACAAAAAAATAGTTTAAAAAGAAACAGTAGTTTCTTGCTGTGCTAAAAAGAATGTTGAAAGGTTCTAAAAAATCTTTAAAAAGTTTAAAAAGGAAATTGTGACTCAAGCCATAGCCCTAAAGTGTCTGTAGGTATAGTTCAAACTACTATAAGCATTTGAAAGCCATGCATGCTCAAAAGAATGTCAATTTTGTTATGGAGTTCCAATTTTCAGTATGTTTAAAAAAATAAAAAGGTTGAATTTCTCCCAGCACACGACAGGCCACATGAGTTAAATGTTTATGTGTCCGGCTGGTAGACTCAACATTCTCATTGCCTGCCTCCGCAGACGACGGTCCCTGTAACACTTTGCAGATTATGTCAATTGAGCACAGATGATCTTTTGTACTGTCCACAGCCGGTGCTGGAGCGGTCTGTCGCCATCCAAGGCCTGGGTGTCAGAGAAGGAGCCGATGTCCATACCAACATGAGCTGCTACTACCTGTGGTGGCTCTAGGTATGCTACTATCAACATCGGAATACGCTGGGGACACTGCAGAACATGGGCCGGTATTGGGTCCAGTAAAGCACCAACGTCCGGTTGCGCACATGATGGGAGTGTCAGACAGAGATCTAACATGCATTCTTCTCTGCAAAAAAGGCATTGGAGGACATGTAAAATACAGTCCATCCAAACTGGTCTAAATGACAAGAACCAAGATGCACTCAGTTCCCTTAGGCAAGGTGTGCCTAAATGTTGTACCATGCAATCACTGTATTTTCACTCCAGGAGTACTGTTAGCATCTCCTTGGTGACTGGGACGTCCATTGCATAGCAGAAAAAGGACAATCAGGATACCTGCTATTACCTGCTAGGATCAGCGGCAGCCCTCCAAATATGCTTCCAAATATGGAGTGTATAAAGTTTGGTATAACTCCGAGGACTATCTGAAAGGTATTTAACCACATCGATGCTATGCATTTTCCCCTCCTGTGCTGAGTTTTTCTCATTCCCATGTTTCATGACGAGCTGGGCTCGTCATGAGCGTGCGAGGAGGCTACCTCATGACGAGCCCAGCTCGTCATGAGCGTGGAAGGGGTTAATAGTCCAGAACCTATGGTCTTAAATAGGTGGACGATGCCTCTCATATTAGACATGTTAAAGATACGATTTACCATTTCTGCGAAATGGAAGGGGCAGTTTGTATGAATGAGTGGCAATATCTCTGCCGAAGACCTTGCGACTTGAAGATCAAAAGTCTTTCGAGCGGAGGTTAGGGGCTCACATTTCTGCATAAGCATGGCTTTCATTCAGCTCAAAGCATTAAACCATGTTAATGAAACATTTAGCGAAGGCCATAACGGTGCCTCCCTGACTGTATGTGTTGGTGCAAACAATACTTGCATCCAGAAAATAAGCCTGGAGCTCACCGTTACCAGATATGCGATGCCCTGAAGCATCCCAGAGCAACCTTGATCATTCAGCATCAAATAACACCGGAGTGATCACACCAGCAGGGAAACCCCTCAAGTGACAGGATAAGTTCTCTACCAAACCCTTCCAGGACCCATGAAGCATTATATCTCGGCCTATGAGTGATCTACTTAAAGTATTCTTGCAGTTTGTACCGCTTGGAAACACTTCTTTTTCCCCAGTCTGGCATCAAAATGTGTACTGTAATTCCCAAGATTCCTTGATGAATTCCCTACCCATGTCTTCATATCTGCCTGCCTGCATTTGTTCGAGGCAATATTGAAATTGATAAGTAGTGATCGGTAGAGTTATGTGGCCATGCATTAATCGTTCTGTGGACGGTGATTCTGCCACTGTAAAAGCGAATCGATCTAGTTTTAAAATACGCAGCAGTGTAGATTTTGCATCCCTTTGTGCCATTTCTAACTGTTTTTCTGTTGGGTTGTATGAATAAAACAGAGACGAGCTGTTTATGAAACGCCAGGGCACATAACCTACGCACAAAGATCGCAGCGTCCAGCCTGATAAAATAGTAGAACGCAATTGTGATTGCCCTTGTTGTAATATGGACAAATCCTGTTCTAGAACACCAATAGCAGAAGATACAATGTTGCCCAGTGAACATATCCTGGAGGTTAGTGTTGTTAACCCATTGTCTGCCACTGCTAGAGCATCACCAGGTTTATACGATCTATTTCTCGTAATCTTTCCGCGGCCTCTTGTTGTGATATTTTCCAAATCTCATTATAGACAGCATAATAGAAATGCTTATGACGTGGCTTCCTAGGACCTAATAAAAAATTCCTCTGTACATAAGAATAAGTGTTGTTTCACATGTGTAAGTGTTGAGGTCTTTAGCCAACCGATGCATAACTTCCCTTAACTGTAAAATGTCACTACCCCTGGGTGTTGTTTTTGTACATAGCATGGATCTGGCCTGTTAATACTAAACCCTTTGGTTTTTACCCATGAATCTTTCCTGACAACTATTGGTGTCTGTGGGCCAGATCAGCCATCCCTTCCAATCGGGGTCTGATCTATTGTATTGCATGATCTCATCTAGCGTAATCCCTTCTTGTGATGTTATGTCTCTGCGAGACTGCACGGCGCAGCTGGCAGAATTAAAAGCACTGTTACTGGCACTGGTGAATACGGAGCGAGAATTCCCCGCACTAACAGTGTGTGATTCCTTTTACTGTGTGCAATCATACAATGAATATTTACATCACTGGGGACAGAATGGGTTTAAAAATGCAAAAAGTGGCACAATTAAGTACAAAACGGTATGGGAACAGGTAGTGGAGTTGAAAAACGAACTACCAAGGGCTCACATGATACACACACTGAGTCATCAATGTGATGGCGTTCACGTTGAAGGGAATTCATTGGCTGACGAAGCCGCAAAGGCGGCTGTACACATGGCTTCTGTAGCTGCAATCACTCATTCAAAAACAAGAATAGACAGTGAGATCATGGTTGTGATTATTGCTACATGCAATAAATCAGCAATAGCGAAAAGATTGCCACTCAAGTGCTCCTACAAGTTAGATGCAAACAACGTTCCATTTGCTCAGATTCCTGGAGAGGAGGATAAAGTAATACCGAATATGAATCGTGTGTTAGGATTAATTCTAGCATCACACGAGTTCTGCACAGGCAGGAGTTACAGCGACTGTTCCTCTACAGAAACAACGCTACTGATGGAACTATGTCTTGAAATGCGACATCTGTCAGCAGAAGAGATGCTCAACTATAAAACGTTCAGTCCAGACACAGTTACTAATATCAGACAAAGCACTCGCGTGTGTTTATTTGGACCACTGCGGCCCCTTACAAAGAGATGGGGCTTACAAGTATATGATGGTTGCAGTGGATTCCTGCTCTAGATTCCTATGGGTATGGCCCCAGCGCTCGGTTGACTTTTGAACTGTTATAAAAGACTTGCTAGTCTTTATAGGGACATACGCAATAGGCACATTACATTCTGATCGGGGCCCCGCATTTAGCTCTCTGGCGTACAAGGATGCCATGGGAGGTTTGGGTGTAGCATTGCGGTACTCCGCTCAGGATCATTGAAACAATATACTACTTTTCGCTCAGTAACTTGTGCTTACTTGGTCTGTCCCAGAGATATACAGAGAATAAACAGGCTATGCATTTTCAATAAGTATTTATTGAACAGTTGTCATTCTGGTGTAGAATAGATGTGCTGCAACAACCGTTAGAGAGTATAAGATATAAATGATTAGCAGTACTAAAAAGGTAAAGCTCTACCATTTAACAATGCTCACGAATAAATAAAACACATAATATAAAACACATGATAAACACATGATAAAAAGATGCATACCCCTACAATGCTTCCCTAACTAGATGTACCTAAATGTACCTAGCATGTGTATAGATGTTAAGCCAAGAATCCCTCTAGAACTTAGTCAACCCCTTTCCCTGAAGTGAGAGACTAAGGGACCCCATCCTTGTCTCAAGATGGACACCCCGCGAGGGATGTTAGACCACTGTGAGCTGGGGTGTCTGCATGCAGGAACCTCAGCGTCTCTAGTCAATGTGTCGGCCGGGAAGTCTCGGTCTCCTCTGCCCTATCTTAGCAAGATGAGATGTATATATACCCATAAGTCTCCCCAGGGGTCCTACCTCGCTGAATTACTGTGTCAGCCTAAGGATGACATCAGATATGAACCTTATACATAGATATTATACAGGAGATGGTTGTCCTGCTGTTCTTCGAAGAATCCTCATGTATAATGTATGAGATCTTGAACTAGAGAAAACCCGTGTTTTGACTGCAGTGTTGTATCTAGGTAAAAGGTCAGTCCCTGTAAACCGTGACAAGTGTAATGTAGGGAAGAATATAGGTGAAGGGTAATGAAGTTACCAGGACCTCTATTATGGTACCTATATAGAATATAACAGTAGGTACCGTGCTCTCCATGCCAGTGGAGTCAAGCTAACCTGACAGATGAGGGGTGAAACCCCGAAACCGGTCCTAGGATGCTTGTTTCCATTCCAGGGATAACCTGGCCTGGCAGTTCGGGCTGGACTTTTCCCATGGGGAACAGGGTCAAGACTCATTTGCATTTGGCTGAGTTTAAACTAGAATGGCATAGGAAGCAAAAAAAAATATGGATTTAGGCCCAGATTTCTGTACTGGGGTGAATGTTTGACATTGATCAGCATTCTGTACATCAAGTGTTCTTTTTGCGTTTGTCAGCCTGCGTGGGACAGTTAATGCCCAGGCGTGGGTCCCGTGCTCTCCATGCCACTCGAGTCAAGCTAGCCTTGCTGATGAGGGGTAAAACCCTGAAACCGGTCCTAGGATGCTTGTTTCTGGTCCAGGGAGAACCTGCCCTGGCAGTTTGGGCTGGATTATTCCCATGGGAACAGGATCAAGACTGATTTGCATTTGGTTTGGGTTTAAACTGGAATAGCTTGGGTAGCAAAAAGCGATGGATTTAGGCCCTGATCACTGTATTTGGGTGAATGTTTGACATTGATCAGAATTCTGCCCATCAATTGTTCTTATTGCATTGATTCTAGGCTCAAGAGCTCTGGGCTTCATAAACATTGTGTCATGGACTCCAGGGGGATCAGAAAAGGAATATCTGCCTATGAAAGTTGCGTACTGGTGCAGAGGAGCAAGCAAAAGGAACACAGGGCTGGGAGAAATCTGCAGCAAGCTGCACAGGAACAGGACACAGGCTCTGACAGAAACAGGGCAGGAACAGGTCAGGAATAGAGGCAACAAGAAATCCTGCACACTGAGGAACATTAATGCTCAAAGAAGGAGCTTCAGGCAAGGGCAGCTTATAAATAGTTTCAGGCACCACCAAGGCCAGGGTGGAGTCACATGACTGAGCTGTACAAGACTAGTCAGAGGTGTGTGCAATTCCCAACTTTCACAAGATCAGGAAGAAAGAATCCAGTGCAGAGGAACAGCAGATTGAAAGCAATGCACAGGTCAGGGGCGTGGAATTATTATAGCCCCACGCCACACATATTGTTTGAGGTAAAGGACAACAAGTTTTTATGCTTATTTCGTCCTTGAGACAAGAAGGCCCAACACTCTGAAGCTCAAACCCTTTGACTGCCACATTACAGTACAAAAATATGGACCGGGTAAAGACATTGTCTGCAGCTAATGTGATATTTGCATCCATGAGTTAATGCTGTTTGAACTTGTATTTATGGTTCATTAATAGAAAGCCTTTATTATTAGGGTGATCGCTCTGAGGAAATATAAATTCAGACTGCACTACTGACAGTGTTTCCAGTATAAAAATGTGTACGCACGTTTGCAAAGTTTAACAATATGAGGCTACAAATAATGCTTCCAGGATGTCCTCTGATTAGATGCAAATATATGCAAAGGCCTGAAAGCGCGAGTGATGATTTTTTGCTTTCATAATAAAATGTTCATAGAAAAATGCAACTGGAAACAAAACGTTTTGCAAAACTACTGTGAAATGTTAGGTACATTTCTTTGGCGCATCATTTAGTAAGATGTGATGATGCATGCTAGTATTTCCCAAAAAATATTTATAATGGGAAATCAGTGTAACCAGTTTCAACCAAATTATAGGAAACATAACAATTAACAAGCATTGGCAAAGCCAATAGGTAGGACATTGATGGTCATCCTTTTGGTTTTGTCAATGTGTGTCTTGTTTTTACATGTTTTTTTAGAACTTTATTGTTGTGGGAGCTGCCGGAACCTCATTATTATAACAAACATTGACAAAAGCAAAAACATTTTTTGTCTCAAAAACCACACATTGCACAGTAGTTCCTGGCACTGAGCGAAACTACTTTGCATGCAAATATGCTCCTTGTGAAAGACCAGCATGCTGTAACTCACAGTAATGCCAGACAGTGGAGAGAGAGAGATAAACAGGATTTTAATAAAAGCAAAAGGTCTTGGTTAATGCCAGATTTAAAAAAAAGGGCCCCAATTCTTAAAGAAAGTCACAAAAGTGCAGCCATGATATATGTCCTTCATTAATGCAAATTTAAGGCTTTCATGAATTTACAAGAATTTTCCAGGAGTAGGTCAGAAAATTGGACTCCTAGAAAATATTTATGAACTGCATTTTAGCATGAGCAAAAATGGATGTGTAGATTTGCTCATGCAAAACAATCTGTTGAGCAGGAACAAGTTCACTTTCCCACCAGCCACTTTTTTCCCCAATCCTGGAAGAAGTTTTACTTCTGCCCTTGTCAGGAGTACATATTTCCACCCTTTCTCTGTATGGTAAAATATTAGAGACGAGCTGGGGAAAACCCTTAAGACATGCTCGTAGGTTTGCGCAGACTCAAAAGGGCATTCCAACCCTGGAAAACTACTGCTAACCACTACCTCAAGCCCCAGTTTGTAGACCTGCATAACGTTAGCAAAATAAGCTAATTGCTAGTATTCAAACCCTGAGATATAGGGAAAAAGCAACAGGAGTATAACCCGTAGACCAGATTGAGACCTGGGTGTACATATGTAAAAAACAACAATATCTCAATCGGATTCACTTGAGCAACAGATATATTTGCATGCACAGGACATTACAAAGGATCTGGATATAAATGAAAGAGAGACTCAGAATTTTAGTTTTTTGGAAGTGCATAGAGCATCATATATTTAAAGACAAAATGTTTTGTAAGACAATCAAAAAAATATAGTTAGGAGAACAGCACGGGAGGCAAATAATGGAGTGGCAACCCAAGAGGGCTTTGTGCACTACGTGATAGTGAGACAAACGGTGACGGCGTGAGTGACATATGGGTGAAAAACAGCGAAGGACGCAAAATGACACAAATGAAAACAATATATACAAAATTGTTGGTTCCTCCTTGGTGAATGGGTAGTCGCTATTAATTTGGGAACCAAAGAAGGTAGTGCGCCATGAGTTGCACTGTAATGCGGGTCGCCGGTGTTTCGATCCTATTGATTTAGGATCTTCATCAGGACCGGGTTGCCAATTAAAGAGAGTGAGGTGGGTGCTGGCCCAGATGCGGATCCCCGATCTGGAATGGAATGATTTGTATGCGGGAGTGTAATGCTGGATCCAATGGGAAGTTAAAGATGGTGAAGGCGCACAAACGGAGATCCGTTATGGCCAGATAGGTGCAGAATTCGGAAAAAGGAACAGAGGTCGGTCCGGTAGCTGGATTCAGAGATTGGCTGCGTGCGGAGGGTTCGTGAGGTAGTGAAAAAGGCGCGAGAACGGAGCCCCGTTTCGGGAAGTAGGAGAAAGTTCAGAGGTCGGTCCGATAACTTGGATCGAGTAAATTGGAACGCTCAAAGAGTCGTATGATAGGGGAATTGGCGTGAGAACGGAGCCCTGTTTAGGCCAAGTAGGCGATAGAATGTACTATCAATAGGGGCAGGGTCTGAGGATCTGCTGCCTGGTCCCGGTGGGGGAGACTGTGAAAAAACAGCCCGATTATCATCTAAGTCCGGGGGCAGAAGGCGGTCGGTGATCTGATCAGTAGATCTGGATCCGCGGGTGGCGCTGGAGTCAACTCCAACGCCTCCCGCGGATCCGTTCTCGCGTCAATTTCCCTATCATACAACTCTTTGAGCATTCCAATTTACTCGATCCAAGTTACCGGATTTGTGTCATTTTGCGTCCTTCGCTGTTTTTCACCCATATGTCACTCGAACCGTCAACGTTTGTCTCACTATCACGTAGTGCACCAAGCCCCCTTGGGTTGCCACTGCATTATTTGCCTCCCGTGCTGTTCTCCTAACTATATTTTTTTGATTGTCTTACAAAAATTTTTGTCTTTAAATTATATGATGCTATATGCACTTCCAAAAAACTAAAATTCTGAGTCTCTCTTTCTTTAATGTCCAGATCCTTTGTAATGTCCTGTACATGCAAATATATCTGTTGCTCAAGTGAATTCGATTGAGATATTGTTGTTTTTTACAAATATATGAGATTTGGCATAATCAGAGAGGCTATCATCAGAGCTCTTACATAATGAAATTGCTGTCATAATTTGTTGCTGCACTACCTGCCAACAAAGGGACAAGTGGATTTTTTATAGAACAAGTAGATTTATGAAACAATCTGTCACACGGACAAGTAGATACTTAATTAAAATCCACCCCCCCCCGACAATGGATGCTGAGTCTCTGTGAATAATTGTCAGTGCATTTTGGGGTCAGATGTCCATGGAAGGAAACATAGGGTTTCCAATATGTCTAAGAATGACATGGGAAAAAGGAAGAAGTCATACAGGAACTTGTGATAAGTCTTTTTGGCGATTTCCAGGCTGAAGATGGTTCATGTATAGCGGCCCCAGAGGAGGAATGATGGAATCATAACATGCTGCTGACCAAGCAACCTCAAGAAACAGGTATTGTTATGGTCAGACCCTGTTCAGCTCAGGCAGGAGCGATCAGGCTATAGCTGTGGGGGAGGGGGGTCAATTGCCTCTGATGTCCCAGTGTCCTTCTTACTGTAGCACTGCAAACTGGGCCAAGTACAAACCTCTCAGCATTTGACTCTCAGTGATAGCAGTGTCGAGCAGTCACAAGCTTCTCAGAAAAGTTAGTGTAGGGGTACAACAGGTTGAAGATTCAACAAACATCCTGCAGCATATTAACTTTAATGTCCACCACAGTGCTTATCTTTTGAAAGAAGAAAAATACTTTAAGACACAGCAAAACTTGCTACACACTACCAGTGTCTCAATGTTCATCTCACTCATAGTCAAAGCTGATGGTAGGCCTTGTGTTAGTCTTCTGCTCAGTCCCGACTGTCCTGCAGTCAGGTAAATACATGTCAGATTCAGATGCATGGTGCAGTTGCACCCCTCCTCAGTGCAGATGTGGGCTGCAGCGATGTCCGGTGGCGATGGCAGAATGCAGCAATGAAAAACCAAAGGTGGTGATGGACGGAGCGTTGACAATACAAACACTCACGCCCAGTCAACTGATCTGGGTTTAATCCTTCACCGTTCTTTCGCTCACTCCGCCACCCCAGTTCAGACATGGCCATATGCAAATCAGTCTGACCCTGTGCCTCATGGGAACAGTCCAGCCTGAACTGCCAAGCCATGTCTTCCCTGGACCGGAATCAAGCTTCCCAGGACCAGTTTCTGGCATTACAGCCGTCTTCAGCCAGGCTTGCTTGACTCCAGTGGCAAAGTGAGCAAGGGACTCATGTCTGAGCATACCCTGCCAACTTAGGGCGAACAAAGAAAAACCAAAGGTGGTGATGGACGGAGCGTTGACAATAGAAACACTCACCCCCAGTCAACTGATCTGGGTTTAAACCATCACCGTTCTTTAGCTCACTCCGCCACCCCAGTTCAGAAATGGCCATATGCAAATCAGTCTGACCCTGTGCCTCATGGGAACAGTCCAGCCTGAACTGCCAAGCCATGTCTTCCCTGGACCGGAATCAAGCTTCCCAGGACCGGTTTCTGGCATTACAGCCGTCTTCAGCCGGGCTTGCTTGACTCCAGTGGCAAAGTGAGCAAGGGACTCACGTCTGAGCATACCCTGCCAACTTAGGGCGAACAAAGAAAAACCAAAGGTGGTGATGGACGGAGCGTTGACAATACAAACACTCACCCCCAGTTAACTGATCTGGGTTTAATCTATCACCGTTCTTTAGCTCACTCTGCCACTCCAGTTCAGACATGGCCATATGCAAATCAGTCTGACCCTGTGCCTCATGGGAACAGTCCAGCCCGAACTGCCAAGCCATGTCTTCTCTGGACCGGAATCAAGCTTCCCAGGACCGGTTTCTGGCATTACAGCCGTCTTCAGCCGGGCTTGCTTGATTCCAGTGGCAAAGTGAGCAAGGGACTCACGTCTGAGCATACCCTGCCAACTTAGGGCGAACAAAGAAAAACCAAAGTTGGTGATGGACGGAGCGTTGACAATACAAACACTCACCCCCAGTCAACTGATCTGGGTTTAATCCATCACCGTTCTTTAGCTCACTCCGCCACCCCGGTTCAGAAATGGCCATATGCAAATCAGTCTGACCCTGTGCCTCATGGGAACAGTCCAGCCTGAACTGCCAAGCCATGTCTTCTCTGGACCGGAATCAAGCTTCCCAGGACCGGTTTCTGGCATTACAGCCGTCTTCAGCCGGGCTTGCTTGACTCCAGTGGCAAAGTGAGCAAGGGACTCACGTCTGAGCATTCCCAGCCAACTTAGGGCGAACAAAGAAAAACCAAAGGTGGTGATGGACGGAGCGTTGACAATACAAACACTCACCCCCAGTCAACTGATCTGGGTTTAATCCATCACCGTTCTTTAGCTCACTCCGCCACTCCAGTTCAGATATGGCCAAATGCAAATCAGTCTGACCCTGTGCCTCATGGGAACAGTCCAGCCCGAACTGCCACGCCATGTCTACCCTGGACCGGAATCAAGCTTCCCAGGACCGGTTTCTGGCATTACAGCCATCTTCAGCCGGTCTTGCTTGACTCCAGTGGCAAAGTGAGCAAGGGACTCACGTCAGAGCATACCCTGCCAACTTAGGGCGAACAAAGAATGCAGCAATCCTCAACTCAATCATCATCAGCTGATCAATCCACAGGTCGTATCAGCTCTTCCTCCTGGACTGGGTAAGTAGGTCTAGTTGGTGGCTTGGTCTTACCTGGTCAATGCAGTGATGCAGTCTACTTCTAGCACAGATCCCGGAATGGCAGCTGAGTTGCTTCAAGGTGCATGCAACAGTGGCATATGCGTTACAATCTCATGCAATTCAGGTCAGTGCCTTTGGTAGCAACAAAGTCACTAGGGTACACTGTGACACATGCCTTGAGGTAGTAGCTCATTATTTGAGGCATCGACCACCTGGCTTCATGATTGGCAAGTGCCACGGGTCTAACCACTTTGCAAGTCAGTTCAGGCACACCTGGGGCTTACTGGTAAATCTCCTTCGGAGCAGATCACTAGGGTGCACAGTGGGTCAAGTGCCACAGGTGGGTCAGCAAAGTCTCTAGTGGCACGCTTGGCAAGTCCCTTGTCTTGGTAGTAGTCCTCTCTTCAATGTTGCAGACTTCTTGGGCACACAGTGGGGCAAGTGACATAGCTGCAAAAGCACAGTTTATGGGGTGATTTACTCAGTCACACCTCACAATCCTCTGCTGCAACTGGCTATCACAGTCACACTTGACAGTGATCAGGAAACAAAAGGCTGATCTCTTTATAAAAAGATTCACACTCTGACAACAGAAACTGCAGTCCACCAAATTATAGGATTACAAGACACTAATCAACAGCTCTAAGCATCAAAAGGGCCTCACTGCTTAGGGTACCTAACCTAGAAACCTACATGTCTAGTTCCTATTGCACCAGTCTCAAGAATGTCAGTGATACACTTCCAATGCCTGGTACAGTTATCTCCTGATCTTCTTCACATGAGCAGGTTCAGGACTTCTAAAATGGAACCCTCAGGACTCCTACACTCTGATTCACACAGACAGGCATACTATGTGTAACATGTAAACCACACACATACATACACACATGCATGCGCTCAGGATATCAGTGCAGGGATTCAGACTCATCTATAGCACAGGAACTTTGCACAAGTGGGACAGAAGCCCACTATGCTTGTCACATAGATAAAAAGGTCTGGTCACACTAAGTTTGCTACAAAAACACAAGAAAGCTGTCACCACCACGCTACATGTGGGAACCTGTAATAGGAACAGAAGTTATGTGTCAAAATGGAGAGCACACTTGGTGTATCTCTCCAGTTCCAGGACAAAACTTAGATAAAGGGATAGACATAGGCCTTCTTGCATACCCTTGATTAATGTGAGGCTGGCTCAAAATCTAAAAACAGGATACCAGATACTCTCAGCAGTCATATGGCATTGGGCAATAATGTGCTTTGGTTAATGGACCAAATGAGACGGGCAGCAGTAGATGGGATTAACACTAAGCAGAAAGGTTCACCCCTAAACTTTTTGCTTTTAATTGTGACCTGATACTAGTTGTTTTTGGCTTCTGCGCACTTTAACACAGTGTCCCAGTGTAAAGTGCGCGCGCACTCTGATTGCATGTTGTGAAATTGGCCTGCCCTCCCATAGGAATGCATGGAGAATGTGTGTGTCCATGGTAGTTCCTGATGTGTGGGGAGTGCAGGGGGGAGTTTTGAATGTGCAAAGCCGTGAGATTAAATGCTGCACGATGGTGTGTGCAGATTTAATGTGTCTGGTGTGGAAGTGCCACTTTTAGAAGTTGGCATGTCTGTGCAGTGAATGTGAATTGACTGTCTGGCTTATGATTGGCTGGAGCTGGATGGTGTGCCTGGCTCCAGGAGTCAGGATGGGTCTGCCCGATGGTGAATGAGGAGATCTGCATGTTGATGGCAGGGAGGAGCTGCACCTGGGACCTGAATAGGGCTGTGCCCTCCCTCCACAATGCTGGATCTGCCCCCTGAGGTGAGTCTGATGTCCCTAGCCTGCCCTGTGAATAGGGAGAGGGGCTGAGCACAACAAAGTGCTCCAAAACCAGTTGCATCTGGTTTTCCTTAACCCTGTGCTACCAGACAAAGGAAATATGTGTATAAAAAGGGGCTGTGACCCCATGAAAGGTGTTCATTCTTGTTCCTGACTTGAGGGGGGCCTGCGGCGACCGGGAAGTGCAGGCAAGTTACAACAGGAAGCGGACGGGAGCCCACACCGCGCTCCTGTGCCCGGAAGAAGATTACCGCGTCATCCCCCGGGGCTCCTGAGAGCAAGGGAGAGCCCCTGACTGCCCGCTGGTGCCCCGTGGTGCCGAGTGAGGCAGAAGAGGGCTGCAGGCGCTGACGGGGCTCCTGTGTGTCAGGAGGAGCCCCACGTGTGCTGGCAACTAGAACCTGAGGCTCACCGGGAACATCCTTCACTGGCTGCAAGAAGCGCCCTAGCGGAGGCCGTGTCCCAGCATGAGGGAGAGCCCCGTTGCCAGCCGCGTTAAGAGGTGCTTACAGGAAAGGGGGCCCAAGGCGCATTTCTGGCGCCCACCAGCACGGCAAGAGGAGCACACACATGGAGAGGTCCCAGGAGACAGAGGCCGGAGGAGTTCAGCAGAGCCGGTGAGTGGGGCTCCTGGGGACATTGTGGTTAGAGGGGGCACCGGGGCACATTGCCGGTGCCCGCCCTCCCCTCCAGTTGTGCTGACTTCGTTTTGGGGCAACATTGTTTTTTTGTAGAAGTCCCAGGGGAACTTGGGGCCATTTTCTTGAACCGCTCCTACGTGGCCATAATTGCTGGGCCAAAGGGGCCCGTATGCTCTCCCCGTGTTGGCCCCCCCAGTAGTTGAGGGCCCAAATTACCTCCAGAGCTGGTGCAGGGCTCCGGCAGAGTCCGGCAGAGTCCGGCAGAGCCGGTGAGTGGGGCTCCTGGGGACATTGTGGTTAGAGGGGGCGCCGGGGCACATTGCCGGTGCCCGCCCTCCCCTCCAGTTGTGCTGACTTCGTTTTGGGGCAACATTGTTTTTTTATAGAAGTCCCAGGGAGACTTGGGGCAATTTTCTTGAACCGCTCCTACGTGGCCATAATTGCTAAAAGGGCCAAAGGGGCCCATGTGCTCTCCCCGTGTTGGGCCACCCCAGTGGTTGAGGGCCAAAATTACATCCAGAGCCGGTGCAGGGCTCCAACGTGTGGCTGATTGTTTTCCTGAGCTACGTGGCTCCAACGTTTGGCGCCATTTGTTTAAAGACTATTGAGAGCCCTTGCCGCATTTTTCCCTACCTCACAGCTGCCCAGCAAGCAGTGGGCAGCTGGCACGTTTAGGACCTAAACCCTTGCACACTCTTCTTTTGGCTGTCTATGCAGCCTGCCCTGACTCTGCTGGACAAAGGGCATTCGAGCCCCATGAGAGGCCAGTTGGCCTAGGGACAGGGTTCCTGTGTTGTGCCCCTGCCTGGGGCGCACTGTGTCAATCAATCAATCAATCAATCAATCACGGCATTTGTAAAGCGCGCTACTCACCCGGGTGGATCTCAAGGCGCTGGGGGGAAGGGTAAGTTAGTGCTTGAACAGCAAGGTCTTGAGCTGCTTCCTGAAGGAGAGATGGTCTTGGGTTCGCCGAAGGTGGGTGGGGAGGGAGTTCCAAGTCTTGGCTGCCAGGTAGGAGAAGGATCTTCCTCCGGCGGTGGCTCTGCGGATGCGTGGTACGGTGGCGAATGCGTGGCTGGTCGATCGTAGCTGGCGGGTGGGCGTGTAGAAGGTCATGCGGTCATTGAGGTACTTGGGGCCCAGGTTGTGGAGAGCCTTGTGTGCGTGGGTGAGGAGTCTGAGCGTGATTCTCTTGCTGACGGGGAGCCAGTGCAGGTCTCTCAGGTGTCCGGTGATGTGGCTGTGTCGGGGGATGTCGAGGATGAGTCGTGCGGAGGCGTTCTGGATGCGTTGGAGTCTTTTTTGAAGTTTGGCTGTGGTTCCGGCGTAGAGGGTGTTCTCGTAGTCTAGTCGGCTGGTGACGAGTGCCTGGGTGACGGTCTTCCTGGTTTCCGTGGGGATCCATCTGAAGATCTTGCGGAGCATCCGCAGGGTGTTGAAGCACGAGGATGAGACGGCTTTGACTTGTCTTGTCATTGACAGGGAGGAGTCCAGGATGAAGCCCAGGTTTCGTGCGTGGTCCGTTGGTTTGGGAGCGGTGCCCAGGGCCTGGGCCACCAGGAGTCGTCCCAGGCGGAGGATGATGATCCCAGGAGGAGGACTTCCGTCTTGTCTGAGTTCAGTTTAAGGCGGCTGTTTCTCATCCAGTCGGCGACGTCTTTCATCCCTTCGTGTAGGTTGGCTCTGGCGGTGGTGGGGTCGTTGGTGAGGGAGAGGATGAGCTGGGTGTCGTCGGCGTAGGAGATGATGTTGAGGTTGAGCTGGCGTGCGATGGCTGCGAGGGGGCTCATGTAGACGTTGAAGAGGGTTGGGCTGAGTGAAGATCCTTGTGGTATGCCGCAGATGACTTCGGTGGCCTCGGATCTGAACGGAGGGAGGCGGACTCTCTGGGTTCTTCCGGTGAGGAACGAGATGATCCACTCCAGCGCTTTCTCTCGTATTCCAACGTTGCTGAGGCGCTTCACTAGGGTGCGATGGCAGACGATGTTGAATGCTGCAGAGAGGTCCAGGAGGATGAGGGCCGCTGTTTCCCCGTTGTCGATCAGGGTTCTGATGTCGTCGGTGGCTGCGATTAGGGCGGTCTCGGTGCTGTGGTTGGCCCGAAACCCGGACTGCGAGGGGTCGAGGGATCCGTTCGTCTCAAGGAAGGTGGCAAGCTGTTTGTTGACGGTCTTCTCGATGACTTTGGCCGGAAAAGGAAGGAGCGAGATGGGACGGTAGTTCTTGAGGTCGGTGGGGTCCGCCGTTGGTTTCTTCAGGAGGGCGGTCAGCTCGGCGTGCTTCCAGCTCTCCGGGAAGGAGGTGGTGTGGAAGAAGGAGTTGATGGTGTCTCGGAGATGGGGTGCGATGGTGGCGTCGGCTTTGTTGAAGACGTGGTGTGGGCACGGGTCGGTTGGTGATCCGGAGTGGATGGAGTTCATCGTGCGGGTGGTGTCTTCGGTGATGATCGGGGTCCAGTTGTAGAGGGTGGTGGTGGCGGGTGCTGGTTCGGTGGTAGGGTGCGTAGTCAGTGCGTTGAAGCTGTTGTGTATGTCGGCGATCTTGCGGTGGAAGAACGAGGCGAGTGAGTTGCAGAGGTCTTGCGAGGGAGTGATGTCGTTGTTTCCGGCGCTGGGGTTGGAGAACTCTTTGACGATGCTGAAGAGTTCCTTGCTGTCGTGGGTGTTGTTGTCCAGTCGTTCTTTGAGTGCCGTCTTCTTGGTGGCGCGGATCAGCTGATGGTGTTTGCGGATGGCGTGCTTGAGGGCGGTCCTGTTGTCTGTGGTATGGTCGAGCCGCCAGGCTTTCTCGAGGGTGCGGCAGTTCTTCTTGGATTCCTTGAGTTCGTCGGTGAACCAGGGGGTTTTCTTGCTGCCGGGTCTGCTGGGAGGGTTCTTTAGTGGTGCGAGGTCATCGGCGCAGGCGGTCAGCCACTTGGTGAGGTTGCTGGCTGCTTCGTTGGGGTCCGTTGTGCTGGTCGGAGTGTTCTGGCTGAGGGAAGCGGTGAGCTGCTCGGAGGTGATCTTGCTCCAGCTTCGGCGGGGGACCTGTTGCGGGTGGTGGTGGGTCGTGGTTCTTCTGAAGCTGAAGTGGACGCAGCTGTGGTCAGTCCAGTGGAGTCCGGTGGCGTGGCTGAAGAAGATGTGCTTGCTGGATGAGAAGACGGGGTCATGCGTGTGGCCGGCGTAGTGGGTGGGGGTGTTCATCAGTTGCTTGAGTCCGAGGTTGGCGAGGTTGTCCAGCAGGGCGGTGGTGTTTCTGTCGTTGTTGTTCTCCAGGTAAAAGTTGAGGTCCCCTAGGAGGATGTAGTCAGCGGAGGGGAGGGCGTGCGGGCTGATGAAGTCTGCGATGTCTTCGCTGAATTGTGTGCGTGGTCCCGGTGGTCTGTAGATGAGGGTGCCGCGGAGGGTGGTCTTGGGATCAGTGTGTATCTGGAAGTGCAGGTGTTCGGCGGCTGTGAAGGTTTCGTCGGAGTTAGTTGAGATGCGGATGGTGTTCTTGTGTATGATGGCGATGCCTCCTCCCGTCTGGTTGACGTGGTCCTTTTGGGTGATCTTGTATCTGTCCGGGATGGCTATGGCGATGTCGGGCGCCGAGGAGGCGTTCATCCAGGTTTCGGTGAGGAAGGCGACGTCCGGTGCTGTCGTGTCGAGCAGGTCCCAGAGTTCTACGGTGTGCCTGTGGACGGAGCGGGTGTTGAGCAGGATGCACTTCAGGTGGTTGCTGCTGGGCTTGGCGGGGGTGGGGCAGGTCCGGTAGCAGGTGAAACGGCAGGCTTGGCAGGTGAAGGGTCCGTGGGTGCGTCTCGGGGTGGCTCGGTAGCAGGCATGGTACCGGCCGGCATTGAGTGCGTTGAGGCTGGCGGCGTCGTAGGTTCGTCGTGTGGTCTTGCATCGGCGGTTGGGACCAGGGGTCCTGGCGCTGGGCGCGGTCCAGGCGCGGACGGGCGCAGACGGGCTTGCCTTTGGCGCGCCTTCGGCGCACAATCGGCGCACCCGCTGCGCGTCAACGCTGCACGTGGGAGTGGGCGACATAAGTTAGCAGCCGGGAGGGCGGGTCAGCTGGGTGGCGGCGAATGGGCATCGGGGGGCGTGGCCGCAGGGAGGCAGCGGCGGGAAAAGTCTGGACGAGCGGCGGCTCTGCGGTGGTTGGGGCGCTCTGGCGGCCGGCTCTGCGGTGGCTGGGGCGCTCTGGCTGCCGGTACTGCGGGCTGGGTCGCTCAAGTGCGGTCGGCGTCAGCGGGAGGCAGGAGGGGGTGACCAGGCCTAGGGAAGGCGCTGTGGTCACTGAGGAGGGCTGTCCGCGGTCCCCTTAAGTTAGGAGCCGGGAGGGCGGGTCAGCTGCATGGAGGCAAATGGGCGTCGGGGGGGGCGTGGCCGCAGGGAGGCAGCGGCGGGACAAGTCTGGGCGAGCGGCGGCTCTGCGGTGGTTGGGGCGCTCTGGCGGCCGGCTCTGCGGTGGCTGGGGCGCTCTGGCGGCCGGTACTGCGGGCTGGGTCGCTCAAGTGCGGTCAGCGTCAGCGGGAGGCAGGAGGGGGTGACCAGGCCTAGGGAAGGCGCTGTGTCAGTACTTACTGCGATTCTGCGCAAGGTGATTGGTGATTTAGGTCTATGTTGATAATTGCCTAATGTAATTTATGCGTAATGTGCTATGCCTTTATGCCTGTGATATCTCTAATTGTGTTTTCATAATTAGGAGGTTGTTTTGCCTAGTATAGTATATGCTATTGAGTTTATGTTTCCCTGCGTGATCTATGCCTAAGGTGATTAGTATTGCGTAGTGTGTACCTACCTTTTACCAATGGTTACTGGTTGTGTTCTACAATTGTTATATTGTGCTACAATTATTCTTTGTTCTAGAAGTGCTATTTCTACTATGTGCTGATTCTGACAGTGGCCCACGTGGTCCTATCATGTGCATATAATCCCCTGTAAATACTGCCCAGTGCCAGTTGGCATAGTGTAATTGTGTGATTATGATCTAATGTGTTTATGGTAATAACAAAGGCTATTTTTATATATAACCTTGTGTGGAGTTCCTTTTTGTGGTGTACCTAGTGTGTTGCTGCTGTGTGTGTGTGTTGCACAAACGCTTTACACATTGCCTTCGGGATAAGCCTGACTGCTCGTGCCAAGCTACCAAGGGGGTGAGCAGGGGTTATCTTGGCGTGTAACTCCCTTGCCCAGACTAGAGGGGTGGTTTCTGCCTGGCTTTGGCGCAAGCCTTAGCCAACCAGAAATCCCATTTCTAACAGCACCCACTCATCTGCTATACTCCTGGATGAAAATGCATACAGTGTTGAAGAGTGAGGATTCAGTGTCTTTGGGGCAGCAGTCATAGAAATGTTTGGGTTTTGCTGATTGCCCAACTGGATTGCATTACAACCCCTCGCAATACTAATGTTTTGTAAGATTTACAGAAGTTGATTTGTTTATGGTATCAATCACTTTTATTACTTTTATCAATCCCTTTTATTACAAACTAACATTTTGAATAAAGCATTGTCAATCATTGGGCGCCAAGGTTGTGTGGATTCCTCCCTGTGATATCACAGTGGGAACAAAGAGTGTTTGACGTCACTAAGGGGATTTTGGTAAAATAATGATTCAGCATAATGTAATGCATCGATTGTTAGGAGTTTGCTGGAGGGAAGCTTCATTTAAAAGTTTTACAGTTATTTTACTCACTTCCCATAAACAATAAGGCTGGCCCTTATTACAAGTTAGGGGGAAAGGGTGAGGCACTTACCATATTCCTCCTATTCTGAGTTTTGTAACTTTAAAATGAGGCTTAACATACGGAATTAGTAATTAACACACCAACATGATTTGCCTTTTTTATTGTAGACTCACTAAAAGTGCTTTCTCAAAAAAAGAAATAGAGGGGAATTAGAAAAAGGGGATCCCCAGAGTGGAGTTTTAACAAAGTAGTGGCCAAGGAATGTTGTGCCTGATTCGTAGAGGGAAAGACCTTTCTTAGGAAGAGAACCCTCAATCCTCCAAGGGTGACATGCTTCATAATAGGGTTCCCTTCTCACACCAGGGCTGCAAGGTCACTGGTGTGGGCTACAACTCCTCTAGACGGTATACAACCTTTACAACGCAACTTTTACAACGACCTACCATTACCACGCATTTTTTACAACGCAGGATCCATTACAACGCATACCATTACAACGCATGTATTTACAACGCAGGTACCTTTACAACGCATACCATTACAACGTAAGTATTGGTAAGTATATCATTTTCTTAAAAATATTATAAGTTTGGGTTTTTGGGTAAAGGGGTATTTTTAGGGTTCAGGGTCAGTTTTCAGTTTTTGGGTAAAGGGGTATTTTTAGAGTTTAGGGTCAGTTTTCAGTTTTTGGGTAAAGGGGTATTTTTAGGGTTCAGGGTCAGTTTTCAGTTTTTGGGTAAAGGGGTATTTTTAGGGTTCAGGGTCAGTTTTCAGTTTTTGGGTAAAGGGGTATTTTTAGGGTTCAGGGTCAGTTTTCAGTTTTTGGGTAAAGGGGTATTTTTAGGGTTCAGGGTCAGTTTTCAGTTTTTGGGTAAAGGGGTATTTTTAGGGTTCAGGGTCAGTTTTCAGTTTTTGGGTAAAATGGTATTTTTAGGGTTCAGGGTCAGTTTCCAGTTTTTGGGTAAAGGGGTATTTTTAGGGTTCAGGGTCAGTTTTCAGTTTTTGGGTAAAAGGGTATTTTTAGGGTTCAGGGTCAGTTTTCAGTTTTTGGGTAAAGGGGTATTTTTAGGGTTCAGGGTCAGTTTTCAGTTTTTGGGTAAAGGGGTATTTTTAGGGTTCAGGGTCAGTTTTCAGTTTTTGGGTAAAGGGGTATTTTTAGGGTTCAGGGTCAGTTTTCAGTTTTTGGGTAAAGGGGTATTTTTAGGGTTCAGGGTTAGTTTTGGGTTTTTGGGGTACAGGGGTATTTTTAGGGTTTAGGGTCAGTTTTGGGTTTTTGGGTAAAGGGGTATTTTTAGGGTTCAGGGTCAGTTTTGGGTTTTTGGGTAAAGGGGTATTTTTAGGGTTTAGGGTCAGTTTTGGGTTTTTGGGTAAAGGGGTATTTTTAGGGTTCAGGGTCAGTTTTGGGTTTTTGGGTAAAGGGGTACAGGGTAAAAAGTAAATATAATTAAATTTAAATTACATTAAATTAAATTGATTAAATTAAATTAAATTACATTAATTAAATGAAATTAAATTAAATTAATTTAATTAAATTAAATTACATTATATTAATTTTAATTAAATTACATTTTAAAAAATATTATATACTTACCAATACTTACGTTGTAATGGTATGCGTTGTAAAGGTACCTGCGTTGTAAATACATGCGTTGTAATGGTATGCGTTGTAATGGATCCTGCGTTGTAAAAAATGCGTGGTAATGGTAGGCGTGGTAAAAGTATGCGTTGTAACGTCATACATCCCCTCTAGACTAGAAAAGGAGCTGAGGTGTTTTGATGAAGGAACCAAAGAGGAGGGTGGTGAGGGGCAGAGTGCAGAAAGAATTTAAATGAAATTAAAACTGTATCTAAGAGACAAAATGTCTTTATTTGTATGTGGTGTCCTAGGACAGGATTAAAAGGAAGAAGAGGACTAGGGTTCGTAAGCAAATATACTCCTTTATTTGGGCCTTTTTATTGCCTTATCCCTCAATCGATTCCAACAGTTTTGACCTGGCAGAATGTATTTGGAAAAAACTGCAGGGTGTGATAATTATCACACATCCCATAATTCCGATCTCTGTGCAAGTTTGTAAAGGGATCAGAATTTAGCCTTGCACATTTATTAAGGGACCTAAGTCCATACAAAGATGTGAGAACTGACTCACTTACATAATAATATGACGATCTAGGACTGGATCTAAATGGTCTAGTTTCTCTCCATTGATCTCTCTTTCAATGCCTTCTCAGCATATCTCTGTTTCTCTGAAAACCTATAGAAGCAGTGTCAGAAATAGAAAAGCATACTCCTTGGATTGCCCATTGGATGGCTTGGGAGAACTGCAAGGAGTAGGGATAGAGGCAGGACTTATTGATCACTGTGACAGGCAGCTAATATCTGGCCTAAGCGCAATAAACTTCAAGAACCCATAATGTTACTGCTACATTAGTACATTTTATTTTATTTAATGTTACAGAACCTGCACTATGTGCATGGCTTGCAAACATTAGTAATGGGCAGAAACAGCGATTTGCCACATAGCAGCTATATGCTACTTGACTCAGCACCTACTCAGCAACAGTGCACCAGACCTTTTCTTTGAGATGGAATCCTGGATGAACCTTGATTTATCTCCTGACACTGCAGTGGCCATCTCAGTAGCATACAAGATCAAGCACCAAGACCTCCTTCACAAACCCAGAAGGGGACTTGCAATCATATAAAAAGACAACCTCAAATGCACCACTACCACAGACCCGGACACCCTCCTCACTTCAGCCTACTAATCAACAGCAAATCCACTCTGAAGGAAACCCTAGAACACTGACCTCCCGGACCACAATATAATTTCATCACCCCACTCACCATCAACTCAAAGGGCTTCCTAATTCTCTGCCATTTCAATTTCCACCTGAAGACCCCTACAACCACTACTCCACCGACCTCCTCGAGAGCCTGCACATCATAGGACTGTCCCAGCTCATCACAGACCCCTCACACAGCACAGGGCACACTTTAGACTCATCTTCACCAGTGGTAACAGCATCAGCTACCGCTTGGTTACTTTACTCACATGGACTGATCATGCCATCATCCACTTCAAAATCAACATGCTACAAGCCAAAGCTCCCATCAGCACCATTCTACCCAGCCAAAACTGGAAGAGAATAACTGAAGCAGACCTGCGCATTGGACTCAAAACAAATAAACCAAACACCACCAAGAACCTAGTGGGGACATCAACAATTTCAACCAATGGATCTCTACCTTTGAAGATGCCTTTACAAACCATCTAGACCCATAAACATCACAGAACAAACAAACAGGCCTCCTGCTACACTGAATAATTCCAGGACACCAAAAGATACAACAGACAGTTGGGAAGGAATTGGAGAGTCAACCACAACGCCTATGCCAGATCAAACTAGAAGGCTGCACTCATTAACTACCACCACCTTCTGAGAGACACCAAGAGAAGATACCTCACTGACCGGATCAAAGGTATTTGCCAGCGGCGACAATGGCAAAGCGATCTTGCTATCATCAAGGAGTTCCCTACCTCAGTAGCGTCAGCCAACCTCCTCACTCCCTCCCAGGAACCATGTGACAAGCACTCCACCTTCTTCCACAGCAAGATTAAAAACATCTACAATACCTTCGAATGACATCCGAATGCCAAGGACATCATCAGCAACCGACCCACGTCCCAAGTGGACACTCACCTAATCAACTGGAGAACACCCTTTAGGGAGACACCACCTGTATCATGAAAACCACAGTCACGGCCCTCCTCAAAAAATCTTAGGCAGACTCCAATGAGATGAGCAACGTCTGGTTTATCTGTTAGAATATCATTGCAAAAAATATCATGTGGACAGAACATAGTGTCAAAAATATCGAGGCCCAAAATATCGAGAAGGCGAGTGCAAACAGGTAAGTATAGATTTGCTATTCTGAATTCCACATTTACGTACCGTCAAGATATATGTATTGCCAAAATACATATCGGTAGTGATAAGTATAGTAAAACTTTGCTTACCCATAGAAACTTACCTTCACAATATTTTTGTCTTTGATATTCTCAGCACAATATTTTGTCCACCCAACATTTTAGAAACAATATTCTGTCCAACCAACACAACTTCCACCCCTTCTGCCTCCTATCTAATCCAGAAAAAGTAATAGAGGAGGCAATCAAGCATCAATTCACCAACCACCTGGAACTAAACAATCTTCTCGACCACACCCAATCTGGCTTTCTAAGAAACATAGCACGGTGACAGCACTCATTGCCCCCAGAGATGAGGTCTGCACCTTACTGGACCAAGGAGAAACAAACACCCTCCTACTGATGGACACTGGTTAGATTGGTTTAATTATCTTTCAAATATTACCTGTTGAGATGTTGTTTGTTACCACATTAGTTGGTTCTCAAATGGGTTTACATGATTCCTCCTGTTGCTTTTGCCTGTACATTATTTTATTGTGCATGCTATATTAAGAAACTTCTGAGAACAGAAACATCACAGGGGGAATTTTAGTTTAAAAAAACACCCTGACAAATGCCCTGGACCTTGTACAGCTAGTGTAGAGCAGAAAGATGTTGGCACTTTAAGGGCCATAGAACCATTGTACCCCTATTGCCCGTCCTATAGTTTATTTTAATCCTTTCCCACCCACCCTGCTAATAAAGGGATACATTGGGAGTGGATGAGGAATTTTTATTTGCATGTAACTTCCCCCGACTACTAATATATAAAGAACTCCCTAGAACCACGTTAATCCCACCCTGACCTTTAGGAATCAGGTTGAACTCAATGATCACTGCTAGAGTGGGTGAGGGTTGTATATAACAAAGCATTACTTTTCCTTTTTCTCAATTCTCACTGAAGAGGTGTTTAGTAGTGGTGAACATTTCCTCATTGGGCAGAGGGATACTCTTTTGTTTCTCCAACCACTAATACACTAACAAATGTTTTTTGAAAAATATGAATGCTGTGTATTTAAACAACTATGGGCCAGATGTAGGTAGCCCAATACCGGTCGGAAACGGACGAAAATACCGATTTTCGGCCGTTTCCGACCGGTATTGGGCTATGGAGATGTAGGGGCTTTAAAAACATACAGATTCGGTAATTTTACCGAATTGGTAATTTTACCGAATCGGTAAAATTACAGAATCAGTAAATTTACCGAATCTGTAAATTTTACCGATTCGGTAAAATTACCAACCGGTAAAATTACCGAATCTGTATTTTCAGATGTAGGTAGCACTTTGAACAGTGCTACAGGCCTTTCAGGATTCGGTATTTACCATGTAATACAATTGCATGGTAAATAACGAATCCTTGTGTACATGCACATCTGTGGATGTACACCTATGCCATGTGGCACACAGACATGCCCTAAGGGCATGTATGTGTACCACGTGGCGCACAAGCCAGTTACAGGCGTGCAACAAGGTGTCAAAGTGACACCCTGTCCCCCTTTGCTATTCGGTATTTTTACCGATTCGGTAAATACCGATTCGGTATTTGCTATTGAATCCTATGGGCTTCAAGGCCCATAGGATTCAATAGCAAATACCGATTCGGTATTTACCGAATCGGTAAATACCGAATCTTACCGATTCGGTAAAAAATACCGAATATTTACCTACATCTTATTTACCGATTCATAAATACCGAATCGGTAACATTCGGTATTTATGAATCGGTAAATAAGATTTACCTACATCTAGCCCCATGAGCGTTAGGACTGGAATGTATGTTTTGCAGTATAATTGCTGGATTTGCTATTTTTTTGAGTGTAAATGGCTTTTCCCAATGATTGGCGGGGTTGCCATTGATTTCATAGAATGTTTGTAGCACTTCTGGCAGTTTCTTGTCATACATTCGGACAGTTTCAACATGTGTGTGTAGGGTTACCATACCTTTAATGGGGCAGTGGCTTAACTCCTTAGTAGCGCTCACACCATTCACTTTTTACAGGACAGTACAAGCTTTTGCCATTATTTCTCCCATGTGTTAATGAGACTGTGAGATTTCAAATTTTTAAGTTGCGCTAGAGGTACGACAATAATAAGACAATTTATTTCTAGCTGAAAACAAACTTCACAGAGAAAACAGCTTTTGGCCGTTAATATGAACAACGAGCAAGCTTTTTCCGGAGAAATGTGTGATAGAGTCAAAAAGTGCAACACAGCATTACAATTGAGAAAGAACAGTGAAGCTCAGGTGCCTGGGGCTGAATGAGGCTTCTGGCGGCAGCCCTCTCATACACCCGAACATCCTGTTCCTGGCCTTCCTGATCATTCCAAGAGCACCTGCACGGTCGGGCCTTTCGCTCCTGCACTTAGTCAGTAGGAATGGAGCACTTCGCCCCTGAATCAGACGCCCTCCAGGCTAGTCAGGCCAGGAACAGGATGTTTGTCTGTTTGAGAGGGCTGCCGCCAGAGGCCTCATTCAGGGTTGTATGACTGAACAACGAGTTCATCAACCCTGCATACATAAACAACACAATCTGTAAAACGACCACGTCTTAATCACAGTGTGCTTTTACCACGCATGGCTTTACCAAGATTTCTCAGGGTAATGGCATGCATGGTAAAGGGGTATGTGTGGCTAAGGTTATCACTCCCTTCTCCGTCCTCCTGAGTCCTAAAAATGACCCGCCCTCCCCAAATCCCTAAACACAAACCCACCCGAGCCTTAAAAACAACCCCTTAACAAAGTACCCCGAACCCCCTGAAAACTTTCCCAAAGCCCCTGACCCCTAAAAACTACCCCAAACCCCCACCACCCCTGAAAACGACCCCAAACCCTCACCACCCCTGAAAAAAACAACACTGAACCCCCATCCCTGAAAACTACTCCGAACCCTCACCCCTGAAAAAAAAAATTAACCCCACCCCTAAAAACTACCACAAACCCCCACCACCTCAGAACACTAGACTGAAACCCCCACCCCTGTAAACGACCCGAACCCCCACACCTAAAAACGACCCCAAACGGCACCCCTAAAAACTACCCCAAACCCCTACCACCTCTGAAAACTACCCTGAACCACCCTCCTCCCCTGTAAAACAACCTACCCCTAGAAACTACCCTAAACCCCCAATCCCTAAAAACGAGCCCAAACCCCATCTCTGAAAACAACCTCAAACCGCCACCATCCCTTAAAACTACCCTGAACCCCCACCACCCCAAACAACTACCCTGATCCCACGCTATGAAAAAATACCGAACCCCCAGCCCTGAAAACAACCCCAAACCTCCACCACCCCTTAAAACTACCCGAACCCCCACCTCCCTATAACTCTACCCCGAACCCCCACCATCCATTAAAACTATCTCTGTTTCCCAATATGGAGGGGTGAGGGGTTTCTGGGGCCAGCATGAAGCTTGTCACTGCCTGGCCCTACAGAAGCTGCCCTGCAGCATCCAAAGACAAGAACTATGGCTCTCCTAAGGGTTTGACCATGCTCATAGTGTGGGTGACAGCCACATACTGCAGGGAAGTGTGGGGTAACTCTGACTACCTACAAATTCAGCATCACTTATCTTTTATGGGTTCCGGAGTAGTGTGCTACTTGCCGAAAAAGTTCTTCGACGCCTCGTCAGGGGTAGGGAGCGCTATATAAATCAAATTACAATACAATACAATACCATCAGCTTGGCAGAGAGGGAGACAAGAAGGCACAGTGATCCCCCAGTGAGGGGATGAACAAATGTCACTTCAGGGGCTCATAAATATACAGTCTCTGAGCCTGACAACCAGAAGAGGCCTCATAATTAAGTCATAAGAATCTCGGTTTCCCCCACCCCTTACTCCCCTTGGATGGACATCACCATGATAAAAAAAAGCCACTGAAACCGGAGGTATGGATTACAAATGACACCCTCACTACATAATAAGGGCAGCAACAATGAATCACACACTTAAGCAAGAGTGTTGGAAACATAAAGCAAACAGGAAAGAAAGTGGATATTCTCAAAGCTGGAGTAGCTGACCTGAAATCCACAGGACACTTCGCCTTCGAATTTACACATTTTTTTAGGCAACAGGCCCAGGACCTTGTGCCCAGTCAAAAGCCACGGTTACCAGTATACTTCACTAAAAGTATAGGGATGCCATGCTTCAGCATATCAGACAAAAGGGAGACTCATGATTTGAATAGAACAATTATGTTTTGCCCTGAATTTACTCTAAACGCAAATAAAACGTAGATAATCCTATGTTGGTAAAAATATAACGATGCATGTGAAAACCTAATCATGTACTCCTAGTTGTGCCATAATCTTATATTCCTACGAGTCACATTATTGTTATTTTGAAATTTGTGACCAACTATGTGTGGATATTTCATAATCAGATATGGATGTTGTCTTGCACTCCAGGAAACAGAAAATTAATAATTATTTTATTTTCTTCCTTTTAAAATTTTTATTGATTTGCTTTATTCTTACCTCATTCTAATGAATTTTATCAAAAATATCCATTTAATAAGATGTATCGAATTTGCTGCTATTCAAAATGTATATAATGGAATATTGAATGAATTTGTTTTATTGTAAGATTTTAATTAATCAAACAATGAAGGATATCTATCTATCTGTCTTGCACTGGTTTGAAACATACAGTAGCTTCAGTGGCGTAGCAAGGTCAAGTGGTACCCGGTGTGGAAAATTTCTTGTCACCCCCACCACATTGAAATTATTAAAACAAGGTAAAAAATATATAGTTACACATATTTTCGCCATTTTGTCACCCCCCCTCAGTGCCATTTTGTCACCCCCCTCAGTGAAGACACCCGGGGCGGCCCAGAACCACTGCATCCCACTTCCTACACCACTGAGTAGCTTGGGGTAGGCTTGCTAAACATCTATGGTTCACGTAGGCCCGGAAGCCAGGTTACCCAAGATTGTATATTTACCTGAAGCATAACCTAGCTCTCATACCTAGTAAACGGAATCGGCATTTTAGGAGAACAACGAGCCCAGTGTTGTATTTATGAATGCAAATTCCTCCTCAAGGACCCCCTTCGCTTCCTCGGGAAGAGGATCCTGTCACCTGCTCATCAGATCCGTTTTGCTGAGAGTAACACATTTCTGCCAGTGGGGAGTTAAAAAATTTGCGTTGAAAGAAAGCATATGTTAATTGGTTTAATTTTTATGTATTTTTAGGACCATTCTGCAACTGACCTTTTTCTAGTGAGAGCCCTTTGACGAACACAGCTGTCTATACTTATTTTGCTGTGCTGCTTGTAGCCACTAGTTGGGCTTTACACATGACAACATATTGCCTTTTATTTTCAACATGCAGAATGTAAGTAAAGTTTTCATACCAAGTACTGAAAATAGATGTTATTGATGTTAGTGACAATTTATAGAAAAGCGGGCTAAGGGGATATTGGAGTAATGAGGTACTAAATTTCACTAACAGCTCTGCCTGAAATAGGCTTGAACCTTAGAACAGGAAGGTGCAATGCTTAAGATCAGACAGCCGGGGGTGGACACCTCACATATAGTAGCTGCCTGCGACCCTCGGGTAAGTATGAATCTCCAACAGTTCAAGATGATCAGACAGAATGGGAGACGGTTTCAGAAATGTTACAGTGACTCTAAAAACCATTAAAGGCTCTATGAAATGATATAGAGCACACACATACTTAAATCCACTGGATCAAAAAAGCTATAGATGGCCATCGCACTCTAACAGACGCCGAGACACCAGTGGTTCGAGGATTTGCTGGCTGATTTGGGCAGCTTCTATAGCTTTTTTGATCAAGTGGATTTAATCTTGGGCATGGACTACAGCATGATGCAAGTTTACAAGCGGGCGTAGCTACCGACTGAGAGGAGATATTGAACCTGGGTCATTGTGGGATTCTCCAGCACCAGAGAGATCATCTCTGTGTGATCTCGAGATTATTGTATTTAACCCTGTCCTGAAGAGGCCAAAGTAGACCAGGCTAAAACATAGTTGGGTCGACACTTCTGTGGAGGAATCTTGGAATAATAGTGATTTCTTTGAACTGTGTTGCGTCACACTATAGTTAGGCTAACTGGGAGAATAGCCATTTAATGTGGCACTTCGGAGATTTCCTCCTAGTGGTTCTCCTAGGAGTATAGAGAGACACTTGTGTAAATAAAACTTTTTGTAGGGTTACTGTCCTTTGTTTCATTATTATGTCATGTTTTTTTAGTATTGTACTGTAAAAACACTTTGTGATTCATGTTAACTGTTTCGCCTTGAATAGGTGTCACTGTCCTATGTGTGCGATAGACTGATGCAGATATAATCGTTTTGAATAATGATTTTTATTGAGAGGGTAATTAAATGTACTCTTCTCAAAAAAAGTGTTGAGTATTGTTTCCTTTGATACCATTTTTGTTTTCAATGCATAGATACCAAACATAGATGGATTCTGTTTTAATTAGCAATATCATAAATAGATACCCCAATAATGTGGGCCGGGGATTGTAATTGCATCCTAAATGAAAGGATAGGGTGATATCCATCGAAAAAACACCTTAAACAGGCAATGGAAGGAGCCTCCATAGAACTGAAGGCCTGGATGGACCGTAAAAGACAAATGAAGGGGAATCCATCAGCTCATTCAGTCACTTATAACATATATAGTAAGCTTGACTGCATTATGAATAGCTCTGATCTAGCCACCAAGGCATGGAAAGCTCACTATTTAAATGGATTCCGCTCCAATCACCCATCCCTCCAGAACTGAGTACAAAGAAACCCTACTTGACCCTTACATGGAGACTGAACCAATAAACCCGAAGTGATACAGTCAAGAAATCAGATATCTGAGATGTAACAGACGCACACATAGAGGATAATTGGGGAATGACTGAAACTATTGCAAACGAGTGAGACACCCTAAAAGTGGTTTTGAGAAGGGAATGTGAGAGTAAAATGTTATGGTATCAGACAACAACTCTGCCTACACTTGAACCAACAGGAAAGGAGGATTTCTCAACTGCAGAAGCAGATGGCTTTTGATGCCACTGCTAAGCTAGAGTTATGGGAAGCCATACGGGAGCTGGGTGTAGCCCGAAATGCATTAGGCAGATTTACTATAAAGGAATACAGAACGAAATTGCAGATTGAAGGGGACAAATTGCGGAGGCTCATTGCATGGACCTTAAAAATGGCGAGACCACCCCCTTTTCTGACTTTGAACAGGTACTTTGTACCAGTACCAAGCAAACTTATATAAGCAGTGTCTGCAGCCCCAGGAACCCCCACTGGGGACACCTGGAGGGAATACAGCTCAAGAGATTTACAGCTGAACAAATAGCTGATGTGAAATTACATTTTCAAAAGAAGGAATTAATGGAGGCCTTAAGGAGCATGCTAAAAGGTCTGGGAGCAAACAGCTTCTCCCCGAAATTCTGTCTCTATTTCCCTCCTAGAGGTCTAAGAACTTCTAGAGGTTTATCATGAGGTTAATAACTAGGTGGGCTTCCAGCCAGATTCCATGAGAGAATCAATTACAGCTATGGTGGTAGAGCCTGATCATTATCTAAAACACCTGTGTTCATACAAACACCTCTAAATGATGAACATGGATACAAAAATACTGGTAAAGACCTTGCTAGTTGATTATTTCAAGATATAGGCTCCCTGGTACTTGAGGACCAATGTAGCTTATACTGGACCTCAGTCCAGCCAGTCCTCCACTAGGGCGATGGAGTAAATGATAATTTCACCCTGAAGGAGGTCTGACTGCCAAATTATGAAATGTACATCAGCCCGGCAGACATTTCAAGAATTGATAGGAACCAGAGTCAAGGAGGTTCCTGACAATGCATTGTAACTTTGATGGTAGGCTCCATCCAATATGATGCAGCCGTATGTTAAAGCTAATTTCTTTTTATTTCAAAAAGAGAATCCCAAAGCAGGATTTTCAATGCCCCTCTTGCTATGAGAGTTTCCTCCCATGGCGAGTGCGGCATTGAGCAATTTTCAGTGCCCCTTACCATCAGGTTTTCCCTGGCAGTGATGGGCATTGGAAAATGGCCATATGTCTGTTCATCTAAGTTAGGCAGACAAGTAGCCAATTTTCCAACGGCCCTCTCTCATTTGGCTGGTCGAGAAATTTGACCATGGTGAAGATGGATTAGTCTCAGCCGTCTTCAAAAAATGGTCTGCCCTCATTTAAATTGGGCGGGCGGATCATAGTCATTGCAATGGGGTTTCTTCTCCGCCAAGATCTATATCAGGCCCTTAGTCACAAGCTACATGCAAGGGAGCAACCTAAGAATGATGATGCGCGGTAGAGTTTGATATTGAAAAAGTAGTCAATACTTTAAACTGGGAATACATGTTGTGCTTACTACAGAGATGGGATTTGGACCTCATGTTTTTTGGATTGGTTTAAACTTTTATGTACAAACCCTGTAGCTCGGTTGAAGTCCAGTGGCATTATATCTGCTAAATGAACAACAGAGAGGTGGCACTTATCGCCACTGTTTTTCACTCTGGCAGTTGAACCCTTAGTGATTAGGATCAGAGATGTATTGCAAAAATGGGGAATACAGACGGGCAATGCAGCGCTTATGGTGTCAATGTAACAAAGGAAACCATGGTATATCTTAGTTGAAGCCATGTGGTAGTACCCATATTGATGCATGAGTTGGGAAAGTTTGGTGACACCTCTGTATTACGCCCTATTATCACTAGCCACCCACTAGGGAGGCTAGTGAGAATTGCATGGACAAATTCAGGTATCTAGATATATAGTTCATACATTCAACTTAAAAGTTGTATGGCTGCAATATTGGAACGGTGAACCAGGGTCTCAGCTCATCTGCGCAGTTTTTCAGAACACTCGCTTTATCCAGAATTAGCAGAATTGCAGTGGCTAGGAGTTTCTCCCTTGCTGCTTAAATAACATAGAAAACACAGTGTGCTCTATCCAAATGTGTGACTTTTAAGGAGCTAGACAGACAGCTTGCTGATCTCTTTGGTGTGGGCAGGAAAAAAAAGCAGGAACAGGCTAGAGATCCTTAAGGTGAACAGAGACGAGGGTGGCCTTGACCTCTCTGACATAAACTTGGAATATATTGCTGCACAACTTTAGCATGTTGCAAAATGGTGTGAGAAGGCAGCTAATTGGGAAAATACTGCTCATTGGGACTTTAGAGAGGTGTTGGCAGTAACCATTCAAAACCATAAGACAAGATAAGCCAGCTGGAGGGAATGGGTTGCCATGACCTTGGGGATCAATACCCATTAGTGGAATTTATTTAATTTGCGAAGACGTAAGGGATATTCTGAATGAGACCACAACAGATTTTTCAATAGCCAAGACAGCTAGGGAAATCTGTTTGGAGTTACCAAACACTCCAATAGCCCAGTATGGGCTACTGAAGAAGAGGCAAAGTGAGAAATAATTTCACATAACTATTAAGCTTTGAAAAAAGACAGACGAAAAACCCCACTGAAAGCACAACAGTTTTGGATTGCAGATTTAAGGACACCATTAGCAGACAAAGAATGGTAGACAACATATGCCCCTGCCCAGGAGGTATCCAGCAATGTGCACTTCAAGTAAATACAGTTTAACTCCTACACTGCACCCACCTCGCACCCCTAAAATCGAATAGGATACATCCAGACACATCGCCTGCATGCCCTGTAAAGGGAGAATGAGAGGCCACATTTATACATCTGTCTTGGACTTGTGTGAGTGTAACTGAATACTGATGGCAAGTAACAACTAGACAGATAACAGTACCAAATATCAACATTGACAAAATGATTATACCTAAATATCATACGTAGACCCAAAGATGCAACATCAAATTTCATTGTTGTTGAGGATAGTGTTGGCCAAGCAACTTATAACAATATGTTGGCTGCACCACAGAGGCCCAGGAGAAGCCTGTTAGAAGAGCGACCTATTGAAGTGCCCACTTGTTCCGGAACTCAGGTAGAGAGTGGTCATGCGAATGATAACTTTTTTAAAAACCTGGCTTTGTGGACTGAGACGATGCATATAGTAGCTTGTTCTGGGGAGGATGCATCATCCTAGAGGCATTAGAAGATTTTTAAAAGTACCTGATGAAATATTATAGGTTGCCCAATTAGAGCTCCTCAGATGAAGATGAACGAATAGGAGGAGATTATAGTGGGTGCTAATATATTAGGGCAACAACGAGATTTGTTTTACGGTTAAACAGCAGAACAATGATTGCATGGTATTCATTTTGATTAGGAAATGGATAAACATCGATAACAATATTGTAGGAAAGTGCCCCTTTTTGACATGGTCACGCCTACTTTTTGCCTGGTATTTGATGCACTTTTTACTAAAGTGCACTGGGTTCCTGTTTTCCAGGTCCCCAGTGCCAGTGATTGTTCCCTAAAACAAAGTAACTGCTCCCTGGTTCCCCAATTGACAAGACCTTTAGCACCTCTGTAAGTCCCTAGTAAATGGTACTCCCTCGTACCTATAGCATGGGTACTAAAGACGGTCCCTAGGGGCTACAGCATGTATTGTGCTACCCTAAGGGACCCACCACCAAACTCATGCAGCCTGCCATTGTAGATCGCACGAAATGGAGCAGGCAAATGTGAAAGTGTGGCATGGTACATCCCCTGTCTTCCATGCCCACAGACAACGCATGCAATATATGTGAGTCACTCCTACAGCAGGCCTTACAGCCCTAAGACAGGGTGCATTACATTAAATGTGAGGACATATATGCATGAACAGATATGCCCCAGTGCTGTTTACTTCAAATGCTAGATAGTACAAGTGTACAGGGAAGCCATCTTAAGAACATGTACTAAGTACTGGTCATTTCAATTTCCCCAGATACATGATCGCTTCACTGAAACCTATGGTGTTTGGTATCAAACACTTAGGGGTCTATTATAATGGCGGGTGTATCGCCAATGCCCGTATGGCTGGTGGCGATCCGCCCGCCTCCCATTTCCCCTCCGCCATATTAGGATGGCTGGGGGACCCCGGCAGATGGAAAGACTGTCCGCCAGTTTTCCACCGGTCAAACAGGTGACCGGGTGGAAAAGGGGCTTTACATGGTGGCATGTCTGCAAGACACCGCCACCCATATCAAGATGCAGGCAGTGATGTGCCTTACCATGGCGGCGTTGCCGCTATGGAAAGGAATGCAGTGCCTGAATGTGGGGGCCTGTTGAGGGCCCCCAAAGTGTTGGAGGGGTGGGTGGTGCACATGGGGGGTACCTATGGTACCCCACTGCATTTGCATGCACAATGTGCATCCACAGCATTGTGGCGGGCAGTGCTGTGAGCACTGCCTGCCAGAATGTTGTGGATGGGGTATGCCACCGCTACCGTGGCGGTGGCATCCTGATTGTTGGTGCGGGACCGCTGCACAACTGGTGGCCGGTCCCAGCACCGCTAGGGTGGCGGGCAGACAAAAGTCAGCCCGCCATCCTATTAGACCCCTTAGTCTTAATAAATCCCATGCCAGTAGTGGATATATTAAATCATGCATCCAAAGGGCACCCTAAAGGTGTCCTCTGAAAACCTACCAGCCTCTTAGTGTGCTGACTGACTGGTATCATCTAGCCTGCCACCACAGACATGTTTCTGACCTCCTTCAGGTGACAGTCTGCACTCTCTGAGGCCAGAAACAATGCCTGCTCCAGAGGAAGGTGTTCACAACTCCATCAGGATGGCTCGTGAATCTGCATACCAAGCCCAGGGACTTCAAAGCCATTGTCACCTTTGATTTGTGACCCTGGCTTCCCCAAGTCCTGGCAGATGCCAACCCCATCACTGAGGCCCATTTGGCAACACGGCAGGGGGGAAACTAGCTATGCTCGAAGCAAGCTGCACCACCAGGCCAGTCGCACCCCTAAAGTGGGCTGCCTGATGTGACCATGAAAAAGGATTGACCCATCTTAATTGTGGTGGAATTGGCAACTCTGGGACAGGGTTCTGCCCACTCCCCACAGGAAGGGGTCACATAGGGGGAGCATTGGCCCCAAGTGTAAGTAGCCCATTGGTTACTACCCTTCACGCTCCTTAATGCCCCCCAAATCACGTTTAAGATTGCCATGTGACAACAGGAACTTAGATCTGTCTGACTGAAGAAAGAAGAGGACAAAGAAGAGTCAAAGAAGCGAGAACTGCAGACTGTAGGTGGACTGCGTACCTACCTGTTCCTGTCCCAACAAATGCAACAATCTGACTCATCCATCAGAATATTCGAAAAGGTTTGGGGGACTTTCTTTGATTGAAATTGATGAGATATGCCTAGTATTTAATTTTATGGTAATTAAGTGCTGTGCTAGGAGGTTCATGTTTTCTTCTTAAATTTTGTTTTCTTTTTGATGTATAAATAAACTGTTTCGGTTATATTGTATTTTATGAAATATTGATTGAAATTGGCACTAAAGGACTTCAATAAAATTTATTTAAAAAAGAAATCTGACTCACCCTGCATCTGGCCATCCTCCAAAAGACGTGGAGGGCCTGCAGCACTTCACCAAGCTGTCAGCATCTCCCTTGAAGTGGAAGAGCCCCTTCCCTGCAACCTGCAGGCACCAACCGCAACATCTGGTTCACCGTTCTGGAGTTAAGCGGGTCCACCGATGTAGCAGCCACCCAGGAGGAGGTCATCGTGGTGCTAGAGGTCAGATACATCTCCCCACCAAGTGTGAAAATGCCAGGATCAACCAATATCCGAGGTTCCAGACACGTTTCAGCAACCAAAATTTGTTTTAGTCTTATCCGGACTCCAACTTACCAGCCATCGAGTGACATCAGCACCACAGAGGCAAGCACTGAGAGTGGCCCAGCTGTCCTGTTTTGCCCCTCTTTGCAGGTCTAACTGAGAACCAAGGGTGCCTTTGACACATGGGGACCAGCCAACCAAAACCCTCTGCACCCAGGCTTCCTGGCCTGGGTCCATGACAACCAGTGGTGCTCCCCTTCTCCCAGGACCATCACAAACCGAGCCACCCCATTGAGAGATCCCAGATGTGTTCCCAAATCCCCTTCTGCAGCCTGTTTCTATGTGGGTTCCCTCTTTTCCTACAGTGTAGCTCGCAAGGCTACTAACCCATCCAACACATCTGCGCCTGGACAGTCCAGTGCAGGTAAACTTGAACTGCTGGCGTTACTTTGGACCTTGGCCCCCTAGCACCTTAAGTCCTAAAGGGGACCCCTGAAAACTGTTTGCAAATTCCTTTATGCAGTATATGTTTCCTTCTCCATAGGAAAGCGTTTCAGTGCAAAACACATTTGAGTGACATTTTATTTACCTGCAAAAATGAATAAACTGAAAAGTACTCACCCAACTATGAGGTTCTTGGTGTGAAAATACATTTAAAAATACCTGTTATTTTTATGAATTGGTCTTGAGTTTCTTCTTGAGTGTGTGGCTCATTTATTGACTGTGTGTGTTCAACGATGCTTCACACTACCCTCTGTTAAGCCTAAACTGCTCACCCACACTACCACAAAAGAGAGCATTTGGGATTATTAATTTAAGCCCTATAAGACAATAAGAGTCGCCTGGACCTCCTACATAGTTTACATCTTATTGATACACTACATAAAAAGCCAGCTTCCTACACAGATGAAGTAGAAATGCATTTTATTATTGAAGAGTTTGGAATACTTCACCTGGAAAATAGTGTTCAAGTTCTAAAATAATAGACAAAGATTTTAAAAAGTCAAGAAAGAACAAACTATAATTACTAAACCAACTTCGGAAAGTACAAAAAAAATAAGCATGTGACACATAAATGGGTAAAATCTGAGTAATTGTAACTAAGATATCATTTTTTAAAGTGTTAAGGCAGAAAGAAATGAGAAAAGTAAATGCTACTATTAAAGCCAATATGCATGATTGAATGATACCTAAATGCTATTTCAAGCTGTCCATGGTGATGAGGGTGCTGTACAAGCCTGGTGGGTCGCATCATTTGCAAGGTTTACTTTAGGACAAACTCTTTTTTTTAACTGAAAGTCAGACTCTTTTAGCATAGCAAGGCAAGATGCTGAAACCGGACTGGGTCCCTCAAAGTCAGATACAATAAGCCTTGGCTCCCACTCAAGCTTGTAGTTTTGGCATTAAAAGCTCAGAGTGTGATAAAGCCGGATTCAGCAGCTTCTGAGGTCTCTTTACTACTATGATGCCTTTACAACTTTGTTCTTGACCCATGCCCTACTATCCAATGGAGACACTTTTTGGTTCTTCATAATCCCGCAGGGCATGGTAGAAGGCTGTAATTAATGAGAGCTGTATTTGAAAGCAAAGCCATTTTGAGCAGTACAGCACTAGCCTTGAGCCTTGCTCAAAAGTGCTCTTAGGAGGACAAAGTGGATATGGTGTTGAAAGACTTGTAGGGTTTAAGTCTCTCTCCAGCAATGGATCCCACAGGGTCCAATTCAGTTCAGTCTAATCCAAATTGGACAGCAAGTACTTCAAACCAGAATGGAACTTTTTCCTCGCCTTTTTTGTCCCACAGGCAGTAAGGCAAACCAGCCAACTGACCCTTGAAGAGAAGTTCCAGTCCCTGGATACAGCAAGAGCAGAACACACCTCAGTCTTCTACACAGAATATTCCATTTGGGTATTCACTATGTCCAGTTGTATTTTAATGAGTTGGTAATGGGGTGCATTTTAACATGCACACTAGACTTTGATTGGTGATATCACCTGATCCATTTTCCACAAAATTCCCATCAACTTCATTAACCATTTTTGCAACATTCCTTGTGTGCCTGTCTGCAAACTCTCCCGGAACATTTGACAAAATGGCAGTACTCTGGCTCCTGTGTTCAGAGCCCCCACATCACTACATAGTCTGTCCTTACAAGATCCTAATCCTCCCCTTCTAGCCATTTGGCTCAAGCTCCCCCCAAGTGGGAGGAGAGACAAATGTTTGAGGGACACCCCCTGTTCAATTAATTCTTTCTCATTAAGTCCTACCTAGTGTAAACTTGTGAAGAGGGCTAGGTCCAGCCCTGTCCTTTGCGATGCCATCTTATTCCTGATCACACCCAACTGCCTTCCAGCTCTACGATGTTGCGCTATTGTCTCTTGCCCTACATATGCATTTAACTTGTGTTGACTTCCAGGGCCAAAGTGCTCATATTTAAAAGTTAATAGAGCTATTTAGGCATAACCACTATAATCTCGTGTTTTGCAGATAGATCACATACACTGCAAAACTGAATAGGAGACCCAGAGTGTCAAAAATGGCAAAACACCTGAGGACACTTTAACTCTTTTCATTGCAGTAACTATATTTTTTGGTAGGGATGGTGGGACAGCACCAGCCTTTACTAGGATTGCCACACTTGAAATGGGAGAGTAATGAGACAGAGCCATCACTTTACAGTAGGAATGCGAGTGGTGGCTCACCATAATGTGTGTCAAGGCTCTGCCCTCCTTGAATCCTGCCACGATTTTATTATACCATTAGCGAATATTAGCTCACTATAATAAAAAATGTCAACCTTCGATCCAAGGGTCAAGCAGCAGTGTCCGTAAATCTGCCTGGTGTGTGGCACAGGCACATGGAGGCACCTGTATCAGCCAACAGAAAGATTGTTCAGGGGTGGCAATGGTCTAATCCTGGTCTCAAGGATTTGACACTCCTCAATTCCACCCCATTAAAGGCCCGATGCAACATCATATATACATATGACCCCAGGAGACTTAGGCTTAAGTACTGCAACGCCCTGGGCTATTTGTCAGTCATGCTGTGATCTCCGATCATCCTTTCTCAGGGTGAATGGGGTCAGGAGACTTGCTGATTACACTACATTCTGTGAGGAGAAAAGAGAGAATGAGGTAAAAAGGCAACAACTGAAATCTGAGAAGTGAGCAGTGTATTTACTGCGCAAAAGTCACCTTTCAATATCCTGTGTTAGAGCCTGAATCAGGCAGAAGCTGTATACCTAGCTGAGTGAGTCAGAGTGGGTGAGTGACTGTGAGTGAGTGAAATATAAAATTATTGAATAAAAATGCCTATTATAATGAGTTAGTTACATCTAACCTGGATGATGAGACCCCATCTTATGGGTCGCTATATCTTCAACAATTTTATATATCTTTTAGCACTCATACACACTCCCGCTTCCTTCTGACTAGGTTTTGTCTCTGCACATTGCACTTTCTTGTGACTTTTCCCAATCAGTTGAGTTGGTGTGAGAGACTGACTCCCTGTCCTTGTAATAATTTAGCAGAACAAAGCAGAATGCACTTTATGCTGTTTTGCACTTTATATAAATATATAAGGGCACGTTTTATTAGGCCCATCCTGAGGGAAATCCTCCCTTGTTCATATCAGGATGGTTTTAATAATTTACGATCTTTGCCCAATGCCGTCATTTGTTGTGCTGCGTTAAATTTTATTATAACTGCTCTGGGAATCAGGAAAATATATGAATTGTGATAGGGAAATCGGAAAATAGGGCCTCAAGCTATTTTAATTATTAATTTATTCTGATACCCATGGATATGTATATATAGAAACCCCTGTTTTGAAATGTTATATGTTGTTTGGTCATACTTAATATGTATGAAATGTAATATAGAAACAAAATGTAAGCATTGTTTTATTATTGTAACTATGTACTTTTATGATTCACAAGAATCGAATAAAGTTTTTCAAATGAAACGAAAACGAGTGAGAATGAATTAATTTGAGGGAGGGAGACGGAGCATGTGGAACTGAGTAGGCATTAGTAAGTATATGTGTGAGTAAATGAATGTAAGTGCTCATGAGTGAGTGTGTGCGAAAGTCAGTTGAGAGTAACAGGGAAGTGAATGAGAATGAGTGAGATTCAGTACAACTGCCAGTGATTCTGAATGAGTGACAATAACTGAGACTGAATTAAAGTGAGATTGTGAGACTGAGAGTGAGTTAGAGTAAAAGTAAGGGCAAGTGAGAGTGTCAGAGTGAGTGAGGGAGAATGTATGATTGTGGTGAAGTGATCGAGTGGAAGAGAAAAATACCAGTGGGCACATCTACAAGAAAGTGCCGCAGCGTGGCACCGCAAGCACTTTTTGAAGCACGACATTCTATTCTGAGCATTCTTGGCCATTACCTGTGTCTGGGGTATAAGTATAACAATTAAACTCAGCTCGACTTGCCTACGTGTGCCACTTCTAGACACTTTTCAGAAAGATAGAGCCTTGCCTAGAACATGACATTGTATTCACATTTTTAGGGCATAATGAATTAGACTCGCTCTATAGTATGCATGCAAGAATTTCAAACAGCGCATCTCTTTTTTGTGTTCAAATATGTTATTGTATTTGGATAAGAACAAGTACATCTCTTACTAATTAATACATATAGTCGCAACATATTTTCAAATTGATCCCGCAGCCTCAGTATCTGTAGCTCGAGTACACTGGAAGGGGCGTCCCCTTTCATCTCCAGTACACAGGGAAAACCTGGTCTTAACATAGCGAAATGAGGAGAAATGCTTTATTTCTCCTTGTTTTTGCTGTTTCTATGTGTACTGCATTGTGTAGCACAAACAGAAACAGCAAAACGCCATGAATGTTTGTTTATGTGCAGGAAGGTGTCCCTTCCTGCACATAAACAATCATTAAAAAATGACGAGTTTTATGTAAATCTCATGAATACAGCGCATCTCTGCTTTTGGAAACTGTCAGAGCGCGGCGTTAGCCTTCTTGGCTTAACGCCATGCTCCAAGAGTTTCCTTGTAAATATGCCCCAGAGTGTGCATAATAAATTAAAATTGACCTGGCTATTCCTCTAAAAAATAATCATTATAAAAGGTACTACTAAGCGGTTACCCTCTTTTTCCAGAATGATTTCGCTTTCTATACTGAGCCTCTTGCAGAATTTGCGACCTGCAAGAAAAAGATTTGCTACAACAAGAACCTTTTCTATAGCGCTTCATACCTTACTATCACGCAGATCACAGACCTTGGAAGAATGGAAGCCTCAACGGTTTGAACTTACTATCTGCGGATCACTGCAGAGCTCCGGGGCACGCATTTAGCTAACTGGGTCATTCTATTACACTGCTTGAATCTTCTTGAGGATTGTACATTTAAACCAAGGCTTCACAGGAAGAACAGAAATTGTAAAAGATATTGAGTAAAAATGAACCATTAAAAGTCGGCGATTGTCAGATCTACCCTTGCAAAACTATCATTAAAGCAGAAAAATGTTTTTGCTTGAGCATCTATTTTATTTGGAGGAAACATCAGCTATGGATGATGGATGCTTGGTCAAAAAAGTTATAATTTCATGCAGTTGCAAAGTTGTGAACTTCACAAACCCCCTTCTGTGTTTTTTAAATTTCACACATCCCTAAACTGAATTTTCCACAATCATGGTCATAAGGACATGATGCGTTTTGAGAAGGCTATAAACTAACCTTTTTTTCATTATTGCTTACCATACAATTGCCCACCATTTGCTTATGACCTAAGGCACCTGATTATTAATTGCTAATGCTGAATGATGCCATTGTATTATGAACAATGTGATGCGTACATATTATGGTTATGTGCTTTTAGCTCATATGTTCATAGATGGAGTAGTATTTTTTAGCAAAGGCCCACTGGCTTCCTTTATACATATATATTGATAGGACTTGAGGAGGAGAAAGACTTGTGCCTTAAACTAGCAATACACTTGGAACCATTCCACACCCACACACATCCACCCACATAGACCAACACCATCCACACTTGAAAGTCAACACAAGTTTACTGCCTTGCAATTCATCCAAGAAAAGAACAACAGAAAAACAACACACTGATGCCTTCAAGTTCTCCAATCAGTGGTTTGTCAAAATGACAAAAATATGTGTTTAAAACACATATTTGTGCCATTTTGTCCCCCCCCCCCGATGACACTTGCCACCCCAGCTTGACAAAATGGCACAAATATGTGTTCAAAATACATATTTTTGCCATTTTGTCACCCCACTCAATGATGACACCCGGAGCAGGCGGCACCCACCGCACCCTCCTTCCTACACCACTGTCTCCGATGCCATGGACAATTGGTTAAAGCACCATGAGTAATGGAAACTGCAGATATCCAAACTGAAAGTGATACTAAAACTCGACCAAGAAATCAATAAATCCTACAGCCTAATGCTGACATCATTACCTGCCAGCCCAACAATGCCTCCCTGCATGTGTGATCAGCCAGCCGCCTGCCAAACCGACCCAGTGGTGTAACGAAACTTGAGGGGCCCCCTGCAAAGGTCATGGAGGGGGCTTCCCATTCTCCGCCTCAGTCAAGAGCTCTCAGGCCAGTGAGCCTTCATACTGCAGGGGCTCACCCCAGCCATAAAAAAAGGATTCTGGTTACCTCTATTGCTCATATCTGCCCTTTCATTAAGCGATTTACATATATCAGTAAATACTGCTGCTGCGCCCTCCAGCAAATTTACATAACACTTCCTCCAGCCGGCCAACCAAACACATCCTCCTGCTTGATGACCCACCTTCAATCGAAGCCCGCTCAGTTACCCACCTTCAAACACAGACCTCTGCCTTCGTGCCTGCTACTAACACATCCATTAACTCTACTCTCAACCCTACGTAACCCGCAATTATGCTTTTCCGTCCACCTTTAAAACCACCCATCGGATGTCACTGTGAACCTGTGACAGCCGCCCACTGCTCCCCTGTCCACTACTGACAGAAAGACTTATGCCGCTCCCCATCTAACCACTGCCTACCAGTAAATGCAGAGCCTTTCAGCAGCTGCCCTACCCAATGCCACTGTAGTAGTTTAAAACAAGTTAAACAATCTCTTCAATGGACCACCCCAAATCAGTTCTTCCTGCTAGCCTCTACGGCATCAAAGGCATTCCTGCTACTTTTTATCCTCTGTATGATGCACACAATAATATTAAATGTACAAAGGATCTGAGTTTTTGTTTCCTAACACCAACATTAATTTACACTATGTACCCCACTAAATCATACCTCCTGTCAAAGGCCAACCTGTTCCCATGTGTAGCACCAGTCAGCAAGTACCCCAAGGACAAACACCAGAGAGAATGCGCGATTCATGTAATTAAACCTATAGTGGCAACGTAGCATTTCCCCACCCACTGTCAGCCCAGCAAAGTCTGCAATCGCATAGTAGCCATCAATACCGGCAACATCTAAAGCACAGTTCCACTTCCTTTCAATGGCAGCTCCTGATACATAGACCTTTGACTTCTGGGCAGCATCTAGCACAGACCACAGCATTCTTTATCTCCGTAAGATTAACTGAATGCTGTCGGTGAACGCTTCTCTTCCTCCTTCCTTACTAATAACTAATGGAGGATAATGAAAAAACGATATAGTATTTCCTAATGCAAATAGTGTACCAAGCACTTGCTGCACGAGGTCCTCACCAGATCCACACGTATCAATATTCTGCTATTGCACCTTCCTGTCAACCCTATTATTATCTGGAGATGTTTTTTATCCCTCCGGTGAACTGGGTAAAGCAATACCTTGCATGAAAACAAGTCCCTCTAAAACCTTTGCTACTTATACAAGCTCGCATAGCACGTACTTGTTTTACTAACTATCGTTGTAAAGCAAACACGTAACTCATTCTTGAATTGGAATTACTGCTTAGAAGTGTGGAAGTTAATACTGAGACATAGAATGATTTTTTGCATGTCTGCCAGAGACTTCTTCTTCCCTGCATGCACACCCAATGCAAAAACACAATTTAGCTTAACAAATTGTTCAGAAATTTACCAGAAGGTAAAGAAACAGCCTATATTATTTTTACAAAGAAAAATAGACAAACGTCCACTTTATACCCATGACATAAAAGCCTTAGCATGCACAGCTTGTCGAAGTCCACGCCACCTATTTCAGCCCTGCCAAGTACCATGCATCTGGTGTTAGTTTAACGCATTTAAGTGTGGTGATCCGCATCACCGCACTGAAATGCAAAATCACGCATAACAGGCATTTCGCCTTCTCGGGTACCAGTGCTGCTAATCAATGCTGTTGTAGCATTATTTCCATGTCCCAACGTCTGTTTTCTGGTGCTTCCTGTAGAAAACGGGCTCTGTATATACTACACTAAAATGAGGTATAGTGTGTATAGAGTCCAGGTGACCACAGAGGTTAAAGTTAGATAGAACCTTACTCTCTATTTGTGGTAGAGTGGTCAAGCAGTAAGGCTGTATCAGAGGACAGCGTTAAGCATTTGATGAACACACTCAGTCAGCAAATGAATTCACACACTAAAGAACTGAACTCTAGGCCAATTGTTTTTGTATAGCCTTGCACAGGTAAGCATTAAATACTTTACAGTAATAAGTTGCTGATTGTAGAACAGTTTGAAAATGCAATAGGAATTGTACTTCGTTTGATTTACAGGGGATGCAGTAGGTTGCAAAACTTAGCAAATACTGTACATTGAAATGAATAGGTTTTTTCAGTAAATTACAGGTAAGTTAATTTTTACGTTACTTTTCTAACTCAGTGCTGGATACCTAGATTCAGCACTGGGACATTTCCTGCAAACAGGTAAGTAAATACGTTTTGGTTATTCGTGCGATTTTTAAAGAATATTTTTCATTTCAAAACTCCACACCTTTTTGGAAGAAAATTGTCAATGTTATCCTATGGAGGAAAAAGAGGTTATCGGTTCACAGGTAAGTTATCGACTGTGGGAGTTAAGGTTCTGGGGTTAGACTCAGGGGGCCTCATTTATGAGGCCTTGCGTCAGTTTTGCGCTTCTGATGCGTCACTTTTTGTGACGCATCGGTGGCGTAAAACATGCCTCCTGTTGCGCACTATTTACAAAGTGATGCATCTAAGCAGATGCGTCACTTTGTAAACCCCTGCGCTACATTATACCTGCGTTAGGTATAATGTATGCAGAGGGGGCGTTCCCTCGCAAAAAGCCTCGTAATAGTGAAGCAGTGAAATCTATGAGATTCCACTGCGTCACTTTTAGGATGCTGTTGCGTCAAAATCTTGCGCATGCCTCACAGCAGGCGTAAGACTGACGCAAGCCCTTTCACATGAGGCTTTCCCCATGTGAAAGGATGCATTGCTGGAGTTGCGTCACTTTTGTGACACATTCCAGCAATGCGTGACTTTTGCGCTTACAGATACGTCAGAAATACTGACGTATCTGTAACTCCTTGCGCCATGATGCGTCATACTCTAAATATAACGCATCATTGGTCTCGCAAGGAGGGAGCAGTGAAAAGTGACGCATCGCTGTTTTCACGCAGCGATGCGTCACTTTTCATAAATGAGGCCCAGGGGTCCCCCAGGGTCAGCGATGTACTCTTTTTTTACCCTTAGGGGCACTAGGGCGGCCGGGTGCAGAGTGTTGAGGCCCAGTGTTATCCAATGGGGGATAGTGGGAAAGCAGGCCACTGGGTTGTGAGAGCAAAGCTCCTTGGGTTAAAGTCAGGTCAAATGAGGAAACAAAGCAGCACAAAAGGTGCACCCTCAGCGGTACTGAGGCGGCCAGGTGCAGAGTGCTGTTTTGACATTGGGCGCCCTGTTTTTTCCAATTGAGAACCTCCAGTTTGCAAAAGCACTGCAGGCAGCTTGACGGAGGACTTCTGTGTGCGACTCCCACTTCAAGAGGTAAGTTGGGAAGTTGGAGGTTTGGGCACACAAAGCCATGGGGCTTGGGGGAAGTGGTGCCTTTTGGGGTAGGATCTTCTCACCAGCTCCTGGTCACGGTTTAGGGGGGCCTTCTGGATTTAGACTGCAGGCGTCGGCTGGAGGCTTGAGGCAGGTTAGGGGTCACCAGATCTCAGTTCACAATCCCCGGGGTGACCTCCTCATCATGTTTTTCCACTCGTGCTCGGGACGGATTTGGCGGGTGCCGAGTGGGCTGGTTTCGCGTTCTCCGGCTGCTGCCAGAGGCTGCAGTTGAACAAATCCGCTATTCACGGGAGAAGCAGTCTTTGGAAGTAAAGGCAGGCAGGTCCTGCAGCGTTTTTGAGTTTGCAGGCTGCAGGACACAACGGGATTTCGCAGGAGCAGTTTCGAGGGGAGGCAGCTAGGACCGGGGCCAAGTCAGTGGGCGTCTTCCTTTTGTTAGCTAGCTGCACAGCTGTTCGGTCCTTCTTCTTTTCTTCTTGTCATTTCTGGATCTGAGGAAGCAAGTTTCAGGGTGCCCCCTAAATACTACATTTAGGGGCGTTACAGGTAGGTAGAGGGCAGGGACCTATGGACCCCTTCCCTGGGGTGGGTACACCCCCTATTGTGCCACCCTCCAGTAGGAGGGGGCACAAGCCTGTCCCTGGTTGGTTGGGACCCCCCATGCTCAAGATGATGGGGACTCTGAGTTGTGCTTCACCTCGCCTCCCCCACCTAAGGGGTGGAGGTGGCGGAGGTGGGTACACCTTTCTTCCTCACTTGTTTTTTCCACCAGTTCTCCTGCCCAAAGTGGGGGGCAGAACCAGTGGGGACCAGTTACTGAAAGTAGCAAATGGTCTGGGAAAGCTCACAAAGGCGGCATGCCTTTGAATCTTCCCCTGCGTGAACCCTGCCCATCCTGGGGAGGAGACTTGGCCTCTCGTCCCAGGATGTGCATTGTTTCAGGCCCCCGAGAGCGCAGCAGGCTCTCGACCCAGGGGTCCGGAAACATGACTGTTGATGGCAACCTAACAAGCCACTCAGTCGGGACAATAGAGGTGGGTTCGTTTGCAGGGGGCATCTCTGAAATGCCCTATGTGTGCATTTTTCATTAAATCCCACACTGGCATCAGTGTGGTTTAAATGTGCTGAGAAGTTTGATACCAAACTTCTCAGTTTTCAGGGTAGCCATTATGGTGCTGTGGAGCTCGTAATGAAGAGCTCCCAGTCCCATATACTCCCATATACTCTTAATGGCAGCACTGCACTTACAATGTCTAAGAATGGACTTAGACACTGTGGGGGTGCAGGTCTCTTGGACCTGCACCCTCACCACTAGTATAGTGCACCCAATTAGAGGGGTGACTGATCTATGCCAGGGCAGTGGGTTGGAGGCATGTCGACTCTTCACTTTGCTCTGCACCAAAACACGCAGCCTGCAAAGGCACTATGTGAGTGTAGTGGTACAGGACCTCTAAGGGTGGCACAATAAGAGCTGCAGCCCTTAGAGGCCTTCTCTGGTCACAGTGCCCTGGATACCTGCGGTACCATTTACGAGGGGCTGACCTGAGGCCGTAGATGCCAATTAGGTTTGTTTTGGGGAAAGACCACAGGCCCTGGGAACCTGATTGGTAGGGACCCAGGGCACACAGAGTAAAAGTGCATCAGTAGTCTGGCAAAAAGTTGGGGGTTTACTGCAACAGAAACCCTCTTTCCTACACTTCCCCTGTCTCCTAAACGTGATGCTGTACATTTTGTTATGCAGTACAGCTACCTGTGTGGTAGTCCTGTAATGAATGTCCCTTATCTATGCCCACAACATTTTGCCGTATTTCTGTAGTATGACCATAAAGTTAGGTTTTGCGAGGATTTGTTGCAGGCGTGCGCCATGCACCAGCAGCCCTACGATGTCAGCCATTTCAAGTGCGACATATGCAAGGACTGGTTCCTGATGGAAGCTAGGGGCTTTAGAAGGGCACCGGAGCTCTGGAGTGGATGATGTGACCCGGGATAACCTCCGCCTCCCTACAGGGAGCGATGTGCAAACATGGCTGCTCTGCATGAAGGAGCCGGGTCCAAAATGTTCACCAAAATGACACCACAGCGCTGAAGTGTCCAATTTCATTGCTGTTTTGTTGTTGGGGGAACGGAAATAATGATGAGTAAGTATTAAAGGAATACCATGCTGGAGTCTGTTTCCACGCTGATTCCTACTTGTTTTCCTCGAAACTTTCACATGGCGGTAATAGCTACTTTCAGCAGCAGACATACCGGAATGAAAAACAAAAACATTAATTGTGAAGGTCCCATAACACCTGTGACCTAGGTGTATTGGTAACTGTTGGACTTGGCCCTTTTTGGCAGTTTCACCCCTGAACTTTTTGCCTTAAGCTCTGACAAGGTGGTAGTGATTTTAGGCTTCTCGGCACTTTAGCACTGTGGCCCAGTGTAAAGTGCGTGCGCGCTCTGAGTGCGTGTGGTGAGATTGGCCTGCCCTCCCATAGGAATGCATGGGGATAAGTGTGTCCATGGTAATTCCTGGTATGAGGAGTGTGCAAGGTCGAGTTTAGTATGCATGAACTCATGAGGATAAATGCTGCGCAATGGTGTGCGCAGATTTATGGTGACTGGTGTAGAAATGCCGCTTTTAGAAGTTGGCATTTCTGTGTGCAATGTGTCTGCCTGCCTGATGTGAATTGCATGTCTGGCTTGTGATTGACAGGAGGTGAGAGGTGTGGGTGGCTCCAGAAGGGGCAGGGTGAGTCAGCAAGGCTGAATGGGACACCTGGGCTGAGAGTGGTGGGAGGAGAAATCCCCTGACTCTGAATATGACTTTGCCCAGGCTGTACAATGCTGGCTCCGCCCCCTGTGGTGTGTCTGATCACTGAGCCCCCACCTGACAAAGGGGAGAGTAGCTGGGCAAAACAAAGTGCTCGATAGCCCCCCTTAACCAGTTCAGACTGGTATCCCCAAGCCCGATGCTGTGACACAAAGGGAAATACTGATATAAATATAGGGACAGTGACCCCATAAAGATGTTCAGTCCTGTTCTGGTGTGCTGTTCCTGATGGAGGGGGGCTTGATGCTACTGGGGCCCAGGAGGAACCGCCATGGGGGCTGCCTCCCTGCTGGAGGGCTCTGTGTGCTGGCCTCGCTGGGTCCACCTATGCCCCTGGGATCTTTCTGCGTCATCCCTTGATGCCTAAAGGACTTTTTGTGACCTTTTTATGATCCTCCAGGACCTTGGAGGAGCTTGTTCCTGTTTTTGCGCTCTGGGAGTGCTGTACTTGTGCTTTCTTTTATTTACCCAAAAAGAGGAGTGTGTATACTCCGCAGCGCTGAGCTGCTGTCTGTGTAGAGGGAATCCCTGTTGTAGGGATTCCTCTGTGATGCAGGCCAAAGCTGGTGCCCACCCCACTTTATACTTTTAATTAGGAGTGAGCCTACCTCTCATTGACAAATTTTTGCTTTTATTAATTTAAATTATGGGAGCCCACCCCACTTATGCAATGAAAAACGCGGGTGCCCACCCCGCTTTTGTATATTTAATTAATGGGAGCCTACCCCGTACTGCCCGCAAAAAATATGACCACCGCAACCCGCGCCACAAAACCGGAAATCAGGCGAGGTTACCTGGCATTGGGCGGGACATGCACAGGAAGTCCTGCCTACCGCTGAAAACACCGTCCGAAGCCTCGCCGCTCCAGAGCAAAGTCCCGGGTCTCAGGAGGGGGCCCGGGTGAAGTTAGAGGGGAGTCCTGGCAGAAGAAGGAGGCGCGGAAGCACCCGGGGCCCTAGGTGCTCCACAGTGAAGTCTGCCAAGTGAAGAGAGCTGGATTCCTCTTCCCCGGCGGGGGGAGAGGAACGAAGTGCTGGTCCTAAGCCATGCACGCCGCAGAGAGAAGTGCTGCCGCCAGAGAGAGGAAAGTCCTGCCTTCGCCCCAGCCGGTGAGTGGGGCTCGAGTCAGGTAGTGCCTGGGAGAGGCACAGAGTCAGAGCGGCCCGTCTGGTAGCGGGCCGCGCCAACGCTTGGGGGGCAAGTTCTTTTTGGTGCATAAAAGAGCCTCATGTAGAGCCCCGTGTCTGTGGGGGCATATCGAGGCACATTGTCAGTGCCTGAGGGGTACCGCAAGAGAGCGGGCCGCCCCAATGGTGGGGGCATGTGATTTAATGCCACCAGGGGGGGTCCAGAGGGCACAGAGGTACCGGGGACCCCCCTTTTAAGAGAAGTGCCACAGCTTTGCCAGCACGGGCAGCTGCAACAAATTGGGCACAATTGCGAGAGAGTCCCTGAGTGGGACCGGAGGAACAGAGGTGCCAGTGAGTTTCTCAGCTGCCCAGCAAGTAGTGGGCAGCTGCTACATTTAGGCCACGGTTCTTTGGGGACATTATAAGATAGGAATGAGATGCACTCCTTTGCCCTAGCGCAATGGCGCAATTGGATCCCGCTGCACAGGCAGCAGCCCTGACATTCTGGACACAGGGCATTTGAGCCCCTTTTGAGATGGCTAGTTGGCCAGGGGGACTATTATGTTAATAGAGCACCAGGCCCTAATGTGATTTACGTGATGCTAGGAAATGTGATTCATGTAGTATGATTTACGCACCCTGTTTTGATACCTCTAAATGTGTTTTTTATGATTATGAGGTTGTTTGCATATTATGGTTTATGTTAGTGAGATTATGTTCCACTGAGATTATTTCCTAATGTGAGTATCTTTAGGAGGTTAGGGTCTAATGTGTTTAGACTTATGAGATGATTACATAATGTGTTTTTGCTGGTGGGGTTGGCGCAGAATGAAATTTGCGCCTAATGTGATACTGTGCATAATGTAGTTTATGTTACAGACTGATGCTAAGTACAGTGATTACCAGTAGTTAATGGTTGTATGTTTATGATATGTTTTACTTTTACTAAGTTCACTCTGTGATGGTTCTGACAGTGGTCCAGTGGGCCCTGTTAGGTGTTTATAATCCCTAGTAGATATGACCTAGTACCAGTTGGCACCATGTATATTATGTGTTTACTATTCTAATGTGTTATGAGAATACAAAGGCTATTTTTGATATAACCTTGTGTGGAGTTCCTTTTGTAGTGTGCCTGGGGTGTTGTTGCAGTGTGCGTGCGCAAATGCTTTACACATGGCCTCCAGGATAAGTCTGACTGCTCGTGCCAAGCTACCAAGGGGGTGAGCAGGGGTTATCTTTGGTGTGTAACTCCCTTGCCCTGACTAGAGTGGAGGTCTCTGCCTGACTTTGGTGCAAGCCTTAGCCAACCAGAGATTCAATTTCTAACAGTAACTCTTAAGTGTGTCAAAGCGTTGATTTCTTCAGATGCAAGATAGATATATAGCTGCACTGATTAGGGGTGTTACAATGAGTAATTGCTAAATGAGTGACAATGGTTTCCGAAAGCTTTACTGTACCCAGGTGACATTGTATTGATACCGCACAATACACTCTCGAAGTGCATAGACATAACCTCCCCTCTCCTTACTGCCATGAATTATTACTCCTCAGAGGGTTAGCGCCTCCAGTCATCTCTCGTAGTTCCACCTGTTACAGTGGTCAGTCACCTCGCAGCCATCCAGTACCTGTTGGCCCTCCCGCAGTCCTTAATGCTCCTCTTTTGACTAGAGTCCATCGAGAGGCATGCTCTAACAGTCTACCATATTACCTCATCCAGCCTCTCAAGTTTGGGCCTCTGTCTGCTGGTCACAGGCCAGTGAACCCCAATTTACACACATACAGAAGAGGCCTCAGGTCCCTCTTCATCCAGCCGGTGTTGTATTAATGCACCTGCAGCCCTTGCTCCGCAGACAAGCTTATTGCGCAGACATTCTATGTGCCTACTGTTCCGCAGGGAGCTGTGGTCTAACTCTAGTCTGGGAGCATCAGAGGCACCACTGCACATACTGCTTCAGGCTCAAATCTCCCCTCCTCACACTCCTGGCTAAATGGACGAAACACTTCAGCCCAGGGCAGTCTAGACCACATAGTGCTAAAACATGTTAGATCCCAGTTGCACCCTACCTCAGAGAGAAGATCACTGAGGAGGCACTAGAGGGGACATCACTGGGTCTTACTGTGATTTTAGCATTCCAGAAACTGGAAAAGGTTTAATCTGACCACAGATTAGCATTTAAAAACAACTTTGCAGGAATTCTACGCAGAGTAAACTCACATTATGCGAGGCCTGATTGGACCTTAAATGAAGTGCCACTTTTAAAGTGCTGGAATAAGTGTAACCTGGCGCAGGCAAACCTCTGATTTCTGCAGAGAAAATCCTATGTATTTATTTTGTATAGTTACATTAACATGTAGCAGATGGAAAACTGCTTGGTGCTTGCAAGTTTGCAAAGACACCTGGAAGGCTGGTCACCATGAGATTGCAGAGGAATACACCTCAATTAGAGCACATTTTCACAAAGATGCCTTCATAGATGCCAAGGTTTCAGATTGGTAAGTGTGACATTTTCATAATTTAACTGTAATAATGGGTGACATTCACACAGTCTGACTCTGCTCAGTTTTCAGTAGCCTGCTGTTAGCGTACTTTAGTTCAGTGACTTTCTTAGAGTTTCTAGTTATTCAAATGGGCTTAATTTCTAATATTAATATGTTTCCCTCCTCTTCATTGCTTGATTTTGCTCACGAGAAAGTGTCACTCGTAGTCGTTGAAATGTCACTCATAATTACACTGAAATTATGAAAATGTCACACTTCGCAATCTGAAACCTTGGCTGCTATGCTAAGTCTGCCACACAGCACATTTGAACAGCTCATAATTCCATGCCACACAATTCTACTATAAATAATTTAACCCTACACCATTCCATACCACATATTTACAATCCTTAAAATTAAAAAAAAACATATTTCCTATCCATACCACATAATTCCACATCACATAATAACATTCCACACAACTTAATACCACTCCAAACCACATAATTCCACTCCACACAACACAATTCAACTACACATAATTCCACATCAACCTATATAATTATACTTCACACAACATATTTACACTCCACTCCAAAACACAGAATTACCCTCCACAAAATACAACTCTGCAACATGCTGCATAATTCCACTCCGCGCAATTATACACCACACCATGCAAAATAATTCCACAGGTCACACAATTCCACAATTCATCCCCACACAAATCATCACACAACATAATTACACCTCCATATAATTATGCTCTACTCCATATTGCATAAATACACTCCCCATGAATCCACTCTATGCCACGTAGCAACATTCCACATAACTACACTACACACCATGCCTCATGATACCACTCAAATTAATTTTCACTCAACAGTGCACACTTCCACTTCACACAAATTCAACTCTACACATTTCCATTCCCCACCACATAATTCAACAACAAACTACATAATTCAAACCAACAACACAATTACACAACATACCACATACATCCAATCTACACCACAACTTTCCACATCATGCTACAATATTTAACAGCACACCACAATAAGTAGACTCCACTACATACCACTCCACAACACAAAAAACTACTCCAGATAATCTCACTACAAGACACACAATCCCACTCCATGACACAAAATCCCACTCCACATAATTCCAGCACACTCAATACCACACAATCACTATCCACATAATAACACTGCACACCATGCCACATTACTTCACTACACAGATCAAATCCACACAATACAATTCCACAACTAACAATTCCAATCCAAACCATATACGACTGCATATATACAAAAGCATATATTGCAAAACCATATATTGCAAATGCTTGTTTGCCTTCCAATGCGTCCCAGCAGATCCTGGAGTTGCAACCCTTCTCCTGCCCCAATTAACTCTGTGCTGCCTCGTCCCTTCTCAGAGGCTGCGCCCTGTGGTGAATGCTCTCTCTGAGGGCCCCCAACCCCATCCTTTTTCCGGGCCTTGCTCTGACTGAAAAGAAACAATGTAACTTGTTACTTTGTTTCTCTTAAGTCCTGGGTCAGCTGGAGGAGCTCAGAGCAGGCTGCACACTGCAGCTGCTTTAGAGCAAGCCTCTCTCTCACAGCTCTCTACGGAAGGTGGTTGCGGGGGTGTTTCTTACGCCCCTGAACTGACCTAAGAAAGGCAAGCAGTGTCCTCAACTGCCACAGAGAACATCACCAGCAATATTAGCTCTCCAGGTGCTGATCACCAGATAACTGTAATCATAGATGTGACTAAAACCAGACATGTTTCGGGTGGCAAGATGCTGAGCTTCACTAAAGCAAGAAAGCAAATGATATTTAGCCTCATCAGAAGTTGCACTTAAGTGCTGGCCAAAAGCAATTTAAACAACAGTAGAGAAGGTGTTAGGCTAAGCAGGGGGTAGATTTACTATTATGACTTCAATCTGAACAACAGTAGGGAAAGTGTCAGACTTTAGATGGGTTAGATTTACTATTTCCTCTCCAATCTAAGCAAAAGTAGGGGACTTTCTGGATTTTAGAGGGGTTATATTTAATATTCCTTCTCAAATGTAAGCAACAGTAGGAAAAATACTGGACTTCAGAGGGGTTTTGATTTACTTACCATTCCCACTGCGGTCTAAACTCCATTATTGAAGGTGTTGGACTTGAGAGGGTTTAGATTTACTATTCCCATTCCTGGAACCAGTAGGTAAAGCATTGGACTTTGGGTGGACGCTTAGTTTTAGTACTCCCATTCCAATCTAAGCAACAGTAGGGAAAGTGCTAGATTTCAGAGGGGTTAGATTTACTATTCCCACTACAATCTGAGGAAGTCTAGGGAAAGAGGTAGACTTTCGAGGGGTTATATTTATTATCCGCACTCCAATCTAAGCACCAGTAGCGGAAGTGTTGGGCTTCGGAGTGGTGAGATATACTGTTACCACTTCAATCTAAGCAACAGTAGGGAAGGTGCTAGATTTATTATACCCATTCAGTCTTAGAAAAAAGAAAAAATAATTAATAATACGTATTAAAATAAAAAAATACTATGTGAAGTCCAAAATCACATTTTGTAGAATAAATAAAACATTTCAAACACAATTTAAACATTAAATAATGTTTAAGTATAAATCACTTTCTTTCTCTAATACCCAAACATCTTCATGAAAAAGAATATATAAATAAAATAATATACTTAAATTATTACTTAAATAAAACTAATAAAATAATAAATATGTTTTCCAAAAAAAAGATTAAATACACAAATCAATTACCAAGTAGTTCAATTTAAAAAGTAAATAATATTACAACTATTCAATTTCAAATTTAGTATGAATAATTATAATTGTAAAAAGTGTAAATAAGATAAACATTAATTAAAAAAAAATGTAATAACATCCAATACTATTCTGCTACAAACCCCACAACTTAGTACTAAAATCTAAATTTCTAATAACATTGTACAGACGTACATAAAAATCACAAATTCATACATCAATAATTAAAATACCTATTACTTCCCACCCTATTCCCTACAAAACCAACAACTCCCTACTAATATCTACATTAAATTACTGAGTAAACACCAAAAACAGCCCCAATGTTTTCAGAGAGGGGCAGACAGAGAGGGCTGTATGACGGAGCCCCGCATGCATTTGCTCCGCATGCCTTTACAACGCAGTCACTACCCCAACTGCAATTTTATCACATGTTACTTTGCAACACAAGTCATAACAATGACTTTCCTCAGGGGCGCTGGACTTCGGCATAGTGTAAAACAGTACTTCAACTCCAGTTGCGGCGAAGGTAGGGAGGGGTTGGACTTAAAAATCCAACACCAGTCCAAAAACATGCCCCCTAAATCAAGTAGTTGTAACAGCTTGTGGGTTACAGTGACGCATAATAACGTCACAGTCGGGGTAGTGACTGCTTTGTAAAGGCAGGTCGTTGTTGTGACTGTGGGATAAAGGATGTTTCCTGACAAAGAGTGCATGAATAGGACAATAGACAACTGAACCCCTGTCTAAGAGAGTTGGAGGTTGTTTTGCTGCTGGTGTAGGTGAGTAGGAAGACAACACTAAAACTAAAAGTTTTAATGCTGGTCCCTTCCAAACATTCCAGTAGAAAAAGGGTTGCCCTGTTTTGATCAATGAGAAAGCAGCCGTGAAAAAGGTTGGCAAAGGCATTACGGCAAATTGGGGGTGATGGACAGTTGATGGTCAAGATATCTCAAAGGAGAAGTTGGGTTAATACATAGAAGACTGATACTATTACCTAGCGAAGAAGGTTCAGCTGCCAAAGTGGAGCATGGCAAAGGTAAAGATGGCCAGTAAAGATGTTTCTCAAAGAAACTGCACAAACTGCATGGGTTACTCCCCAAAGGTTTTCTAAAGAAAAAAATGCACAACACCTTACATGGATCTGCCTCCCTGACAGGGTTTCATTATTGTACACTCTGCCACCCACTTGGGGGAGGGCTTTGCCCAAAGACTTTATAAAAGAAAATCAATGCTCCGTTCTGTGGGATCCAACTTTCTCCCAAGGAAATTTGGGAAAACAAACATTGTTGTGGGTCTCCATGGAGATTTAACATTCTGGCATGAATAATAATGAAAGTCTGAATCTTCAAGGTAACTATCCTCTTTCTGATGGACTCCTGAGGGTATGTGACAGAAAACCTCCAGCCCAAGGAAAGTGTCAATTAAACCTGTGAAATCTGCGTAACTAAGCTGTATCCACAATTAAATATCTTGTCTATGCCTGTTCAAAATGCAATTCACTCTCCAAAGATGTGATAGAGTAATCGAGGATGCAGTTACATTTAATTAGAAGTTAGAGCTCTAATTCAGTAACAAGAACAGCTACAATTGAACAAATCTTAGATGACCTGGTGGTGCTTTCTGGATCAAAACAACACACTACCTACCTCTGGAGTATGGGATCAAGCCTGGAGTTCTGCTCATGCTGCTGCTGTCTGTCTAGATGTGCTGCATTAGGGAAGGCCCAGCCGGACAAAGAGGACAATAGAGCACTTGAAACCCTCCTGAGATCTCTTCTCAGATATGCTGTGGAACTAAAATAACAATGATAATGTGCAAATCAGCTGAGCTGACCACCAGGAGTGGTGACTGCGCCTAGCAATCAGGCTCCTGTGCATCAGTGAATGATAACATGGGAACTCCATCTGGAGTCTCTAACCAGCTTTTGGTTCAGTGAGAAACTGGGTCTCATTTATTGGGTTCAAGCAAGCCGGGCCGACGACGCCTGAAATGGCAGAAACCGGTCCCCGGAAGCTTGTCTCCTTTCTGGTGAAGAATTGGCTTGGTAGTTTGGTCTGCCCTGTTCCCATGATGCACTGGGCCAGGGACAGACTAATTTGCATATAGCCAGGTTCTGAGCTGGGATGGGGCAGTGAGCTAAATAACGGTGATGGATCAAGCCCTGATCTTTGGACTGGGTAAGAGTGGTCTGCTTAATTCAGACACTCTGTTCATTACCACCCCCTTTTCTGTATCATTTATTGGGAGGCCCATCTGGCCGGAAAATGTCCTATATGCACACAAGGACATCTTGATCCCAGACTGGATATAATGAGGTCCAGCATTTGTCCAATCCATATTCTCTGAATTCTTCCCAGATGACGAGATCATTAACCCAGTGAGAATAATAAATGAAAATCACTGCATTATTATTGTGAGAATTTGGCCCGTCCATACTAGGATTACAATTTGCTGTTGGGGTTGGAGCTTTTCCAAATCACCCAAATTCCCAAAAATGATGTTCCTGATTTTGGAACCATTATCCTTGTCAGCAGTGGAGCCAGAGATATTATTTGCCATATTCTAATAAGCCTCTAACCCGCAACCTAACAAGGAGGAAGTCCAGAGCTATTGCAATTTTTGAATAGTGACCATAATTTTACAAGCTACAGGATTTCAAAACTTCGGGGGATGCCTAATCCTATTAGTATGATAGCAAGAAACTGTAGGAAACATCCACATGTTAACTAAAACACAAACCACCAGGTACTTGGGTTCTAGTTTCCCAAATAAAATGAAGACATGGCCCAGTCCAACAGGAAATTGGACATCTGCGCTTTTGTCCATCTTTGATGGCCTTGATTTGAATTTTTTACTACCAGCCTGTATCTATAAATGACCTAGTAAAGAGAATACAGTTTTGCAACAAACTCTGTAGTCAGTGGTTAAGGGATAAGTTGTTGACTTTGGTACCTGTATCGTCTTTCCCCTGTAGCCTAGGGACACTTACACAAACTTATTTTCTTAAGACAATCAGGGCTATAGAGAGCCCTGTGGCAATTGAAGGGACTGCTCTCTCTTACAATAACTTTGGATCATTGTTTCTTACGCCAGTGGTGATACCGAAATGAACAGCAGAACAGAAATCTGAAATGATCCACAAACCATGCAACATATACAATTGAATATTGTTTACAATATATCTTGAATGGTGATGGATCTCAAGGGAACTAGGGGTGGGGCAAGACAAGACACCTTTCTCTGCTCTGCAGATGTAGCTTTTGGCAATGTGCCGAGGGGTCACTCTACATGCCTGGCGAGTCAATGCTGCCCTGATTCCAGGCGAAGTAAGTCTCCAGGTCTGTGGCAAGAAATTCTCCACATTTCTCATTTTTAAATGCCATGCATTGAGTCACATTGAGAAACTGGGTTGTTGGTTGACTTGGGTGTGAGCCCTGGTCAAGCAGCAACTGCAGTCCTTGTCAGGGTAAGGCACAAGCAAACCCCAAATTCACCTGTGCTCACCCCCTTGGTAGCTTGGCTAGAGCAGTCAGACTTAACTTAGAGGCAATGTGTAAAGTATTTATGCAACACTTCAAACATGAATAGAGTAATGTTTAAGTAAAAAAACAAGACAGAAAAAAAACAAAAATCCAATTTGTAGAACTGGAAATACTGAATTTTAAAGTTTATAGAGAAGAATAGCTCCAAAAAGCACAAACACTATTGGGGATATCTGGCTGTGCTGGACTGGGCAAAGTCACAAGTTAGTGCCAACAGCGATGGAGCGTGGGCTGGCTACATGGACCCTGTCAGGCCCTCCAAACCGAGTACCTTAAATCCTGGTTGAACATTCGCCGCTCACCCGAAATATGTCGGTCCCAGGATGTGGCGAGGCTGCAGAGCGAGTTACATTGTTGTCGAGGACCCCATTGACGGGGCTTGTGATGCAAAGTCCAGTGTCAGGATACGGTGCGCAACTGGTGATGTACTAGTTTTAAGGCACTGCGAAGCTGTGATGAGAGTCCAGTGTCATTGTTGAGGTTGCAGTCGACAGAGGATTTGAGAACTTGGGTTGTGGATGCGCCTTACCACCGGGCTGATGTACCAGGTCAGAGAATTGCAGTGGGCTATGCGGGTCTTTACGACAATCCATGCAGCAGCAGTGATGCTTCAGTTCTGCTCAGAAATGCACCGCACAGTCAAAGGAACGTGCTGGTTCTGTTTGGTGGTGTGTCTCTCAGCAGACAAGATGCATTGATTCAACTGGCAAGTACCTTAGGCCCACTTCCAGGGTTCGAGCACAGGGGTGGCACCACTTGGCAGAGCAGACTCACAGATGGCAGAGTCCAGGTGCATATGCAAAATTGTTGAAAGCCTCTTATGGCCCTGAGGCTTCAGATCAGGAGGTCAGCCATCTAGCCCTTGGAGTCACTCTGGGTTCTGGGTTCAAGTGATGCAGGTCCAGTCCTTCTCACCCAGGCAAGAGGGCAGCAGGCCAGAACAACAAAGCAGGGGTCCAGAAGAGTGTCAGTCTTTCAACAGCAAAGCAGTCCTTCTTCCTGGCACAGTATCCACAGATCCAGAAGTGCACTGAAGTGGTAATGTTTGAGGGTCTTCTCTTATACACAGTTGTGCCTTTGAAGTGGGCAGAAGATTTTAGAGGCATGCCTTTGAAGTGCCGTACCTTCCTTGCCCTGGCTCCCGACAAACCACAGGCAGTACATAGCCCTCTGATTCAGCCTATTCAGGTGTAAATGAGGCTGGGTCCAGCTCCTCGCTCCCATCCTGTCAAGATAGCACACTCAGCCACACTCAGCCACACTTAATCTCCTATTGTGTGTGGCTGTCTAGGAGGGATACACAAAACTCAACTGCCAACTCCACCCAGGCATGTGACCAGAAACAGGCTGCAGGCACCAAATGACCAAGGCAAGAACATGGCAACTTTCTAAAAGTGTTTTAAATTAGGATTCCAGAGAAAACTATTTTACTTGAACCAGTTATATCTTCCCATATGGAAATTACACTTATAAAATATCATAGCGTAATCCCAGTGTTATCCTATGGGAGATGTAGGCCTTGCAATAGTGAAAAATGCTTTGAGAGTTTTTCACTACCAGGACCTATAAAACTTAAAAGTGCATGTCCTGCCCTTTAAATACAGTGCTCCCTGCCCACTGGTTTGTCCAGGGCCTACCTTAGGGGTGACATTTATGTATAAAAAAGTTTGGGCCTCATCAACATGGCAGAGTAAACTGCACACACATGCTCTGCAATGGCCGTTCTGAGACATGATTAGACGGCTACTTAATTGGGTGGCACAAACAGTGCTGCAGGATCACTAGTAGTATTTAATTTACAGGTTCCTGGCACATGTAGTGCACTTCACTAGTAACTTATGAGTAAATTAAATATGCCAATTGATTATCAGCCAATATTAACATGTTTTAATAGGATAGCACATGCACTTTAGCACTGGTAATCAGTGGTAAAGTGCTCAGATTCCTAAGGCCAACAAATCAAATTCAGTAAAAAGTAGAAGCAGGAAGGCAAAAGGTTTGGAGGTTACCCTGCTGAGACAGGCATTTTCGAGCAACAGGTATAAACATACATTTTAGGTAGACATACACTAAGTCCCTCCCTCACACTTGCTAACATGGTAACATCTCCACTCTATTTCATGCAAGAACAAAGGACATTGTAAATATAGATCAAAGACAGAAACATAGAACATTTAACTCGTTGCATGCGTCGGACGACTCCCGGTCGTCCAACGTCACGGTGGGCGTGTGTGTCGGAAGGCTGGGGGCCATCCGATCTGCACACGTGTCAAATTTCCCCGCACAGCGGGTGAATTTACACCGCAGTCAATTGGTTGAACAACTGATTATTGAGCTTTTTTCTGAAAAAATCATGGGTCAGATGTGCAATCTCTCCAATATGCGAGTCGCAAATTGCGTTGTTTGGCGACACACAATTTGCTACTCGCAAATTGGAATTCACAACAATGTCTCAGACACTGTTTGCAGTTCCTAATGGAGTCTCACATTGCCTACCTCTTTAATATACATGAGGTAGGTACAATTTGGGACCACATTGGGAATGGTTAGCACTCCCAGGGATGGTGGCCTGCTGGGGTCAGCAAACTATCATGGCTTTGACTGCTATTTAAATAGAGAAGTTTTTTTTTAATGCAGCCCATTTTCCTTAAAGGAAAATGGGCTGCATTTACAAAAGAAAAATGAATTGTTTATGTTTCATTTTTTAAGAGTAGGCAGTGATCCTTAGGACCACTGCCTGTTCTTAAAAAATATTTTCAGTGCCAATCGCAAAGGGGAAGGGGTCCACTGGTGACCCCTTCCTGTTTACGAGTGGCTTATCACCCATTTGAAATGGGTGATAATCTTTGAGTGTTTGCTGCCGCAATTGAGGCCGCAAAACAATCTTACATTGCAGTTTGACTCGCTATTAGGATGGGACACCCTTGGCATGCCCCTTCTTAATAGCGAGTCGCAAACCTTATTTTGCGAGTCGGTAATAGGTTACCAAATCGCAAAATAGGGTTTGTATTAAGGGCATATCGATCTTGCTTCGCAAACGGGCCGATTTCCCATTTGCAACCGCAAAAAACGGTCTAACATCTGGACCCCATAAGTAGGAAAAGTCTGAGAGACAAATTTGAGGATTTATTTATTTCTTCGTTTCTATAGGAAAAGGATCCCCTCCTATTCGGCTTCTTTTTCCTGCTTGAGTCTGCAAAAGATTAACAGAAGATGATTGAGGGGCTCAAACAGGTCTATATAGGGATCCCTTTCTGCTGTAGACTAAACATAAGCCTTAGAAGTGCATTTGTATTCCATCAAAACGAATGTAAGAGGAGAAGATGTGCGACTCGACTGGCTACTTACAAAAGAGATTAAACATCATTTGTGCAGCTGCATTCTGCATGATTTGAAGCCTTTTCTTAGGATACGATCAGTTACCAAAGTACAAACGAGATGCAATCGAAGCTTGAGTTACAGTTGTCCGATGTGACAAAGGAAGAAAGAGAAGGACTTTGCGAGCAGCTTTTAAGAGACCAAAGCGCACTGTTGGCACTCCCAGAGATCTGAGAAGCAAAAGATAAGCTAGCTTAAAACTGCATGTCCAAATTCCGCATAAAATGATCATGGGTAGGAACAGGGACTAATCCAGGAGGCCACCAGCTCAGGAACTGGGCCTAATCCAGGAGGGCACCAGCTCAGGAACTGGGCCTGATCCAGGACTAATCCAGGAGGCCACCAGCTCAGGAACTTGGCCTAATCCAGGAGGCCACCAGTTCAGTGAGTATCTAAAAAATTGAGAGCCAATTAGCAAATCCTCAATCTCATCTGAGTTCAGCTTCATGGAATTTTGGCTCATCCAACATGGAGGCGGAAAAGCTATTTTACATATTGCAGAGGTCGTTTGAAATGGAGAAAATGTTCTGTGTCTCTAGGGGATGCTGCAGAAACATTAGGACCAGTGCTTAATTTGTGAAAGGAAGAGCGCTGGTGCCTGAAGCGCTTCTTAGAAGCTGAAGCCGGTGCAATTAAACATCAGTGCTATGAATGCCAATGCTGGTCGTTTTAAATTCACTATCAGACACTACCTGACACTTTTTCTTGTTCTTACAGTTCCTGCTATCTCCTTTTGTGACAGTTTTGCTACCTTTCTCTTCCACCGTCAGTCTAATATGTATGGTTCTCCCTCTCGGGCACTCAGTATACCATCCTATGCGGGAAATAATGCTGGTCCCCAAAAATAAGTGCTGGTTCCCACCACGGGCAAACAGAGGCTCAAATTAAGCACTGCATAGGACATAATCAGAGCAGCCAAAGGAGTGCTGATTATGTTAAATAGGGCGGCTCTGTGAGAGAAGCCCTGTTGGAAGCCACGGGAGAAATCGAAATTGCCCAACCAAAAATATTGTAAAATAGCACAGCTCGAGCTCCCCTCAAGAAATGATTTGAGCCACTCTAAAGCATAGCCACACAATCTGAAATCAAGGACGCATTGGGGGAGCCAGAATGAGGGACCGTTTTAAACACCACAGAGAGAATACATAGAACCAGGATCGCAGATTAGTCTAGGTCAAAGATGTTTCTAAGATCATTAACTATGGCTAAAAGCACAGTCTCTGTGCAGTGAAATGCTCTAAAACCAGATTGCATCTCATCAAGCAGCTAATTACCTACAAGATATACTGGCAACACCCCTAGCAACGCGATGAGCTTCAGCAGAAGTGACCCACTGTGGAAGAGTAAACAATAAGACACAAGCCTGCTTGTGCGCAGAGGTTGGGTGAGGGTTGTTTCCCTAAAGTCCATATCAGCGCCATCTAAATACTTAATTTCAAATAACAAATAAAAGCTTGACATTGTGTAGTGCTCATCCACCTGCAATGGCCTGGCCCTTGCTCAACAAATATTAAAAAATGAAAACATAGCTTTGTGAAATTGTACTTTTTGCCTTCAGAAAGATAGAGGGCTGAACCCGTCTCAGGAGGAATAAAGCCCGAGACCAGCCGGCTGCACACAGATCTCAGCAGCAGGCGCTTTATTTTCTGAGGCTGTATCCCATCCCATGCATTTACGCGGTTTGAAAATTGCTCTGACCTTTATCATGCATTTTATGGAGTTTTAAGTAGCATGTGGGAGTCCTCTGGAAAGCTCTCTGCAAAGCCTCTGATCACGTGCAACCTCTCCATAATGCGCCTATCTCTACAGCAACTCTCGGCAGGGTGCCCGCATAGGAGAATGGAAGACATTCAAAAGCAACCTTTTAAGATTTCCGCACAGTTGTCATCCTCCCAAAAGTGCCACCGACACACAAAACATAAAAATATCACTGAAATGTACAGATCTTCGAACTCACTTTTAAGAAATAATAAAAAGGCGAGCACCCTCGTTCTCTCTTTGGGGAAGTGCTAGCCTCAGTGTATTATCACAAAATACTGTTTTAGTCAAAGGCAGAGTCCTTTGTATGCATACTAAAACCCTGGTGCCTCGATAGGCCGTTGGGGTTGGGGCAGAGTCAGGTGAGATATATGCTTACCCTCAGTGATATAGGTATGCAAAGATCTAGTTTAGAAAACTTAGGGCCAGATGTAGGTAAATTCAATTTAGCGAGTCCTTAATATCGATTTTTACCGAATAGCTATTAAGGACTCGCTAAATTGAATGTAGGTAGGAATCGCTAAAATATTAGCGATTCCTTAAAATTCCTTGATAACAAATCGCAAATTGAGATTCGTTATTAAGGAATACCTACCCATTCATTCCTGTGGGCTAGGAGGCCCATAGGAATGCATGGGAAGATATTTACTATTTGCGATTCGATATTAAAGAATTGCAAATAGCGTGAGCTGTTTCAAGGGTGCCAGGGTGTCAAAAGGACACCCTGTTGCACCCCTGAAATGTGAATGTGTGCACATGTGGCGCACATACATGCCCTAAGGGCATGTATGTATGTCTCATGGCTCTCTAAAAAAATCAAAAAAGTGTTTTTTACAGGAAATCGCTAATTTCCACAAACTTGAAGTTGGTGGTAATTAGCGATTCCTTAAGCCCAAAGTGCACTTTCTTTTGTGCTTCTGACATTGCTTTTAAATGCAAGAGCGAAATAAGGATTTAGAAATTTCGGGATTCCTTATTTTGCTAGTAGGCTTAAACTCACCTACATTTCTCTCAGCCAAATACCGGTCGGTAACGCAGAAATTCAGAGAATATCTGCGTTACTGCCCGTTATTTAGACACCTACATCTAGCCCTTAGAGACTTGCAAGCCATTCTCTCACAATTCATCCTCAAAAGTAGATAAGATCTGTGATTGGACTCAAACATGCCCAACATTAAGAGCCATCACACTGCACATGGCCATGGGGCCCAAACAGCAGGAGTTGTTTGCAAACTGTTGCAACTACAGCAATGTCTCCCATTAGTTGTCAAGGCAATAGCCTGGACTTCAACAGCCCCCTTGTCCGCTGAATAGCTCTGTGTGTGGACTGAGTTGTGCGTCTCCTGACTAGCATATACTGCTTGGTCGCTGTTGGATGGGACGTGGTAGACATGAAATGAGCATAAAGTATCGCCCGTAACATGACTGATATATTGCTAGAATATTATAGTGAACCAACTGAGTTGCAGTAGAATCTGGGCCACATACATGCAGCCCCTGCATCCAAGCACTGTTGAAGATGTCCACGCTCGAGTAGTCTAACCATCCAGACAGAGCCATTTGCCTGCATAGCAATCATAATAGAAAACTGCCTACTCACCCATTTAGAGAGGAGTGCATCTGGTAAACTCAGGAGGATCCAGAGACTCTTATTGAGTGTAGTTCGTCTTTGGGTGGTCACAGACATGACAGATGAGTTGCAGTGAAACCAGCACCTAAAGTTGTTGCTAAGGGCCATATAATGGTTCACATCGATCAATTCATCCATACACTTATCTATCCTGTTGTGATGGCATATAATGGACCCTGGCAATGTACAACATATCCACAATTGTATCTACAACCATGTGCAAGTACTGGTGCTGTGTAAATCCGGTAGCACAAAAATCATCAAGGATTATCTACCAGGGAGACATTCATATGAAGTCTCTGTGTTTCCTGTGGATCCTCCCTTTTCTGTTCTTTATAAATTCTGCAATTGATCGCAGGCTGTGAAGAAGTAATCTTCAAGTTAAGTATTCACATTTGTTGAGCGCATCACAGGAGCACGTCCACACGCAGTAACCTCCAACTGTAGAAGTCACGGACTCACAGTTGAAGATCACAGGTGAGGGGTGCCACGAGAAATGCATCTCTTGAAGATAAACATTCTTCAAGAGATGCGCGTGGATAAGAACACATATTGAATAAGAACATGGTGCATGTGTGTGCAAATAGAGAAACACTTACAGTAATCTAAGAACTCTACATCTCCTCCCTCTTCACAAAGTAAAGAAAAAGAAAGGAAACTTAATTAAAAGAAAGGAAACTTAATTTAAATAAAAGTCTCTAAAGCGTGTGGGAAAAGGACAATTTCTATGAACTCTAGGTGTGACATCTGAAGTGTGAGTAGTGGAGAATGAACAATTAGATTCAACATTTTCAGAATTGTTTTGAAGAGGAAGTGAATTATTAAGAGAAGATGAAACTTCTTCATTTAAAACTGGGGTATCTTGAGGGGGTAAAGTGGTATTATTAGAAGTTGAAGATTCTAATTGTGGTAAATCAAGAAAGGAAAAAGAATGACTTTTATCCTCATGTTTAGTTCTGAGAATGATCTTAGCTTGTTCAGAGGTTAATTTAACAAGTGAACGTTTGTTACGCCACCCTCTCTTATCTAAAAACAGGGAACCTTTCGAAACTTTGAGGACCTGAGTGGGAAGTGAATACTTGGACATACCTTTTTTAACTCTATCTATGGTCTTGAACATGACCCAATCGCCTACTGTAAATATTTCAGGAGTAGATATCACTTTGGGATTAAAATTCCGTCTTTGTGCAGCTTGATGTTTGTCAACATTACTCTTAAGGACTAATTTGTCAGAACAGGCTATACATCCAGTATTTCCTGAAATCAAATTTTTAATCCAGGAGGGGCAGACAGTACCATGTGGGTTCCTTTTTTTGAGTAGTCTGAAAGGTGATATGCCTGTGGTGGAGTGAGGGGTGACTAAGTATGCCCAAACTTTTTCTCTCAGGAAAGTTTCAACATTTATATTACAAGAATAAGCAGTTTGAATGCCCTCTTTTAAAAACCGGTTCATACGTTCAATTAAACCATTTGACGCAGGGGAATATAGGGCAACTTTCAAGTGTTTGATGTCAAATTTCTTCAAAAATTCTTCCATAACGCCAGAGCAAAAATGTGAGCCATTGTCACTGACAATTTCCTTAGGAGGACCTTCCATTTTAAAAATTCTTTCTAAGAACTTCATGGCTGAGACAGAATCTGGGTTAGTGCAAAAATCAAAATCAAACCACTTCGAATGATAATCAATAATAGAAACTATGTAGCGTTGAGATTGGGGAAGGATCTCAAAGGGACCGGAAAAATCAATGGCTAATTTAATCCAAGGGTCTTCAGGAATGGGAACATTATGTAATGGTAAATTTTGCAATTTCCAGTGTTTATCTGATGCTAAACAAGTACTGCAAGTATCAATCCATTCATTAACATTTCTCTCCATGGCGGACCACCAAAAATGTTCTTTTAACTTGCGTGAGGTTCCGCCTACACCTAAATGACCTTGATGTGCTGTAAAAAATAATTTTTTACGCAAAATCAAAGGAGGAACACATAGATCCCCCTAAAAATAATTCCATTGACAATTGTTAAATCTTCAGAAACCTGTGCAAAGGACTTCAAGGGGGCAGGAAGAGAACGTATTTTGGGCCAGCCTGAAACTATCACATTTTTCACTGCTACAAGAGTTTCATCCTCAGAGTAACATTTGAACCAATCTTCCCCAGAGATAGAAAGAGGGGAGAAAAGTAAATCTTCTAGGGAAGATACAACACAATCAACATCATCATCAAGTACATCATCATCATTTTCTAAAGGTAACCTGGAAAGTGCATCAGCTCTCATATTTCTACCTCCAGCAATGTGGTGAATGCTAAAATTGAAGTCATGTAATTTGGAAAGAATTCTCACTAACCTCGAAGAGGCTTTACCAGTGCCATTTCCATTTAAAAGGTGTAGTAAAGGTTTATGATCGGTGTATAGTAAAAAATGAGAACCCCAAATGTAGGTTTTAAATTTTTCTACAGCCCAGACACAACCAAGGGCCTCTTTTTCTATGGTGCTGTAATTGCATTCGGCACTGTTGAGAGATTTGGATGCAAAACCAATGGTATGCTCCACAGAACCATTCCATTGACAAAGAACAGCACCAAGGCCTTTCTGACTGGCATCTACGTAAATGCCACATTTCAGACCTGGGGTAAAAGATGATAATGCTGGAGAATTTACAATAACTTTCTTAATGTTATTGAAAGCTAAATTTGCTTCATCATTCCATAAAAATGTAACCTCTTTTTTAATTAACATCCTAAGAGGCTGAATCAATTGGGAATAGTTCATGACAAATCTCGAATAATATTCGGTGAGACCGAGAAATGATCTCAAAGCATCCTTATTGTTTGGAATAGGTACATTACATATGGCCTGAGTGAGAGAAAGTTTGGGTTTGATACCCATGGTAGAAATAGAATGACCTAAATAGTCTAATTCTTCTACAAAAAACTTGCATTTCTTTTCACCGAGGGTGATTCCAACATCTCTGAAGCGAGATAGTACAATTCGTAAAATCTTAATATGTTCATCAACATTCTTTGAATGGATCAAGACGTCGTCTTGATATGCTTGCACACCCTTAATATTGCATAAAACACTGTCCATAAATTTCTGAAAAACACTCGCGGCACTTGCCAATCCAAAAGGGAGTCTCAGATATTTAAAGGCCCCAAAAGGAGTGATAAATGTGGTGAGTTCAGATGAACATTTGGTTAGAGGAATTTGGTGATATGCACTCCTCAAATCTAAAAGGGTAAACAGTTTGGAATCAGCAATTCCGGTGAGAAGTTCTTGTATCTTAGGTAAGGGATAACAGTCAATTAAAATTTTTTGATTTAATGATCGAAGGTCGGCACACAAACGAATGCTAGAATCTTTTTTTTTTAACGACCACAATCGGACTGACCCATAGGAATGAACCAACAGCCTCAATTATTTTCTCATCTACCATTTTCAATAGTACCTCTTTTAAGTCATTTCTCACACTTAGGGGAACATTTCTCAATTTGTGAATAACGGGAATAGCATTGGGTTTAAGGCGAATTCGATGTTCATAGTTTTTGATCATGCCAATGGAATCATTAAAAACCTCTGGGAATTCTGAAATAATTTTGTTAATGATTCCTACCTCAATAAAATTGATGAAGGATACGTTACTTTGTTCATTTATCTGAACAGGGAATTCAGACCCAGGAACGAGTTTGAGACCCATTTTGGCAAGGTCTTGCCACCCTACGATGCATTTTCCATTAGTGGCGACATAAACTTTTGTATAAATATACCTGCCCAAACAAGTTACATTTGTAATGAAGAAACCCCACATTTCAATGCTTTTTCCTGCATATGCTTTTGGTATGATGTCCAAAGGTTCAAGAGTAATTCTGGAAGACCAGTGAGTATTGAATAATAGATCAGATATAATGGTGACGGGGGCACCAGAATCTGCCATCATGTCAATCACTATATGATCAACAATTACTTGGCAAGTGGGATCTTTTACATGTCCTGAATCTTTGGAATCAACCATCAAAATAGAAACTGAATGAATGGAAAGAATTTCTTTTTCATTCAAATTTTCATTGGGAGTAACAATTTCAACAGAACTAATGGTAGCATTTTTCATTTCAGAGTCAATAAATTGAAGATCGGCGTTTTCACCTGTAAAGTAAGAAACATTATTAATTTGAGAACTTTTTCGGTTACGACAAACAGATTGAAAATGCCCACTCTTTTGACTAAAGGTGCACTTTTTTCCTTGAGCTGGACAAATTGGGCTGTTACTCAAGTGTGTTTTAGAACCACAACGAAAACAAAAAGTATTTGTTCTCCTTTGAAATGGTTTCTGAAAAGGCTTATTTCTTGAATAAACTGCATTAATGTTCAAGTCAGGTTGATGAGGAAATGAAGAACCTTCAGTAATGCATTTAGAGGAAACAATTGATCTTTCAATCCCTTTAGCTATTTCTAAGACTTCGGATAAAGAAGGATCTCTGCAACTTAATATTCTTTCTTGAATCTTTTTGTGACAGCAATTATATACAAATTGGTCTCTCAGAGCAGTTTCTAAGTAAGATCCAAAACTGCATTCTGCGGCAAGATTCTTCAAAGCAGAAATGAACTCTTCGATAGACTCATCTTGTTCTTGACGCCTTTTCATGAAATTAAATCGTTCAAGAATAACACTAGGCTGTTCAAGGAACTTTCTTTTCAATTTTAAAACTGCAGGCGAATATTCATTAATACCACCACTACCGCTAGCTGATGGAAGTGGATTAGGTAAATTGTTAAAAATTAGTCTTCCTTCTTTTCCTAAATTACTATAGAGGATTGCCAATTTTCTTTTTGGAGAGTATTCATCTGCTCCTATCGCAATCAAATAACTTTCAAAGTTTTGAAACCAATGTCTCCATGGTTCTTTAGGTTTGCCAGGGACTGGTAAAAAATAATTTAAAGTAACAATTTGTTGATTTGTAGCCATGTTGCTTATAATGAAGTAAAATAACGATTGTTTAATCTCAAGTTTAGTAAAAGTCTGTGATGTTAATTTCGTAAAAATGAATCTCACTATAAAGTACTTGAAATTTCTTTTAAAAATTCTTTAAGAAGGTATAAGGTTTAAATGAAAGACTGTAATCCTTTAAAAATCGCTCACCTTAAATGCTTTAAAAGTAAGAAATCGGCTATTTCTTTCCAACTCTTACGATCGGTAAATTGTAGTCATGGTAACCTTGAGAAACAATCTAAGATGGCCTCTACGCGTCGTTACGTTCATGTACGTATGCGTGCGATGACGTATGCTCGAGACGAGATTATGACCTCGCTCACGTCATAGGGGATGCGCAACTGGTACGTCTGAAATCGGTGAAAGAGACGAAAATCTCCGATGTTTTGAGGGAGAGGCCAATTTGAAGCGGATTTTCTCCAAACGAAGGTTCACGATGATCTTGAAGTAGGCGGTAAGTTTAGATAAGTTCATGCAAGGTAGGTGATACGCTCTTTTTGTAAAAATTGAGGTCCTCGTCACCAAATGTGAAGAGGTAATCTTCAAGTTAAGTAGAAATAGTCCGGAGACATTAGTGATGAAGAATAGCGGCTTTATTCACATTTATTGAGCGCATCACAGGAGCACGTCCACACGCAGTAACCTCCAACTGTAGAAGTCACAGACTCACAGTTGAAGATCACAGGTGAGGGGTGCCACGAGAAATGCATCTCTTGAAGATAAACATTCTTCAAGAGATGCGCGTGGATAAGAACACATATTGAATAAGAACATGGTGCACGTGTGTGCAAATAGAGAAACACTTACAGTAATCTAAGAACTCTACACAGGCACAACGATTCTACTAATTTGTTCAGCCGATGCAGATTTTACTTTTGCCAATGGGTTGATGCTCAATGAACAATGGTTAATTGGGGGTTAGTCGATTTTACCAATTAGACAATTGGCTTGAGGAGTGACTGAACATTTTACTGTGCTGGATTTGCTGGTCTTTGACATGTCTTCAGTTTCTGCATCCTGTAACGAATTTCAGAAGCCTCACTTTATGCAATCTGTGATGTGCATGTTAACACTATATAGGAAAAATGTCTACCAATCCATAATTTTGTTAAGTCGGACATATTGTAAAAATGTCTATTTTTGACTTCACCTTGCATTTAGACTTCAAGTGAAACCCCACAGCAAATGGAGTTACTTGCCCTTTAGACTGGCAAACATGTTGGCTTTTTTGTGGCGTGAATGCCCTGAGCAAATGTTGACAAGTTTCTTTCAGCAATGGAGAACTCTGACCTGTCATATTATTCAGACAAGTGCTTGCGGACAGTTTGACAAGTATACCGGCTGGACAGGGACCACAAGGCCACTTCACCTTTCCATCTTAGCTGGGAGTGGGACTTTAACACTTAAAAGCAGCAACTCCACACATTGAAAGATCAGAGCAGCCTTGGGACAGGCAGCTGGGTAACGTGGCTTATGATACCAAGAAGGACGCCACTGAGCATCTTTTTAACTAATGACTTCGTCACTCTCCTCCCAAATTGCCTTTCACCAATAATATAGGTATCTTTGATTGGGTACTAAAGGTCCTGGGTCAATGATTTCTTCATGGTGGTCTGAATGACAGTATGTTGTGGAGGGAATATTCTCTCTGAGGTAAAGAAGTCCGATCTGCAGCAGAAATCAAACTACTTTTAGAGATTGTGTTTAATTCTTAGAAAAAATACTCACTCTCCCCCTCCCTTCCCTCCAGCCCCCGATGAAAGGTCTTCTGACATCAGTATCAGTACAGCCATCTTTCAAGTTTAATTAAATGATGGAAGCCTCAATGTTTCACATCTTAGGCGAACAGCGGAAAATGTTTTACGTGTGTATATTTCCAATGTCTGTGACATTGAATTAGTGCATCCCTGTCTTTGAAGTGACTATAAACCTCTCTGTGTAGTAGGTACATTTAATATCCTGTGTTTGCACCCAAATGTGCTTGAAGGTGCCAACAGGGAGTTCTATTTTTCAGTCGCTAAGAACAGGGAACATTAACAGAGACAATGTTTACCTAAGATCTGTGAACTCTCTTGTCCCTTTTCTTTTTTTCAGTTTTTTATATAGAGCAAACTCGACCCGAAGGTATAAGATATCAGAGCTCTTTACATAAGCACCAGTTTCATTACAGACGGACACATTCATTTTTGTTAGGCAAAGGGAGATTGAGTGATTTGCCCAGAATCACAGGATGTTGAGCGTCGTCGCCGAGACTCCAACCCGGTTCCCCAGATTCCAGGTCGACCGCCCTAGCCATTACGGCACATCCTCTTTCCTTTATTTGAAGAGATTCGATCTAGGAGGAACCTACTTGAAATTCTTCTAGGAAATTTTTATACCGAGATCTGAGGCTTTGTTGTATTTTTTTGAATATCTTTATTGCATTTTGACAAGGTTGTAAATGTACAGTGCTTACCCGCACAAAACCAATAATAGCACGGTTAAACATTGGAATTTGCATCTCGCCACGGGGACTGGCATTTCCCCGAACTGTTACAAACATATAAAGGAAACATTGTAGTGGTGTCAAAGCATTGTCCTATCCAAGGGTTTGCACTATTACCGGATAGTTGACCCACCAGGTCCGTAAATTTCACGAACCGTGTGTGATTTGAATCTCACGTCTGTTGTCCGTGATGATCCCTTTTACAGACGCCTTTTGTCCGTAATTTTGGAGTTTGAAGGGAGCATCACGGTTCCCCTGCGAGAAGCCTCAGCTCCCTGATGGGGCCGCCTCGCACTGATCCTCGGAGCACAAGAGCAGCCTCACCCCGCCCATTGTCATTCTGTATGCTGGTTTATGATTGTCACATACCAAATGACAATGGGCCAGTCTGGGCTGATACAGCATGTGGCGGCCCTCTTCCTGCCTCGGTCTAGGGAAGGGCATTCTGCCAGATGGAAGAAATGTACAAAAACGCCCATTCTGCTACGTGAGAATTAACCCTGGGCGGGCAACTTTGCTACGCCCACAAAGTGGGCGTAGTGTTGCCTACTTTGCCCTTTGCAAAGTAGGCGAAGCAGGCAACACTACGCCCACTTCGTGGGCGTAGCGAAGTTGCCCGCCACCCGCCTCCCTCCCGCCCTCCCTAAATGCTTAAATGATATTATAAAAGAATTATAAAACCACTTACCTTGTCCGCCGCGTCCCCGGGGCTCCCTCTCGTCATCGTGCCTCCGGCGCCGCCGTCTTAGATACTAATGCGCATGCGCGGCTTTTCTGCGCGGGCGGCCGCGCATGTGCATTAGTATTCAAGACGCGCACGACCCCTAGGAGACAGTGTGGGGGGGGGTTGGGGATGTGTGCGGCAAGCAGCGTGCACAGTTTTTTTTCAGATTGCATTGCAAGCAATGCGTGCGCATTTGCTGCTTTGGTACACCCCAGAATACCCGGCCTAAAGACTGGCCTCGCCCTCACCTCTCCCCACCGAGTCACTCAGGATACTGGCCATTTGAATTGTTTCAATCAAGATTGAAAAACCATTTAGCAGCGACAGTTCAGGACGGGTTCACTAAGTGAAGTAAATGTAAGTGAAAGTAAGTCTGTGTGAAACTGAAAGTAAGCCAGCAGAAAGAAGCGCAAACAGCGGGCCAGGCCGGCCGACGTTGTTGCGTTGTTGGCGTTGAGGAGTAGGCTAGTGTAGCCGCTGCCAGCACGGAGTGAGTACTACTAGTACTGGCAATGGCCACCAGCCCGACTCTGGCCAGTGCCGCCCGCCAGTAACCCCACCAGCCACCAGGTGAGGCAGGGCCTGTGTAAGGTGTTGCAGCAGCAGGCCTAATCAGTTAGCCTAGGTAAGGCTGCAGCTGCAGGCTGTGCACAGTGCAGTGCAATACTGCAGTCTGTGTGTGTGTCCCAGTGTCCGGTAACTTAATTTTTAATTGAAACACACACACACACTGTGAATGCACTGTTGTTGCTGTAAGTAAGGTATACAGGGTGGGTGGCCGTAGCCGCCATGTGATGCCAATGCCACCATGATCATGCTGCCCGTTGATGGCGGATTGGCCATGGCAATTGCTTGCTGTTGCTTGCCAAACTAACCAACACTACTTTTTGTTTGGGTGCGTACACAGTCATGCGGGCCTCCCTTTCACCCTCGGACTCCTCATCAGACAAAACACACAGACTGAGAGGACAGTGAAGGGCAAATGAAGGTGTCAGCAGGCTGAGCAGGGTCCAGTCACGGCACCATTATACTGCGTGCATTCTAACTCGGCGACCTTGGTGGAGCGTGGACTTGTGACTGGACAGGGTGGGCCCCGTCACAAAGGTTAGCAGAGGGTTAACCCCCAGCACAGCCAGTATATTCTTGTTTTACAAGCACCTGCTGCCGAGTTCCTTCCTGGCCTCCAGTAATATTCAGGCATAAATTATAATGTCAAGATAACTCTGGGATTAATCCTCTTCATGGAGAGAGACAGGAGTTTTGTCTAGAGGAAGTTGTGACTGCTTGTAAGGTAGTGCAGATGCCAGATGGTTACTATACCTGCAGCAAAGAACGTTTACCATGCTAATCGAAAAGTGAATTGAATCAAGTAAAGTAGGTTAGTGTAAGTGGGTGGAGCCTGTGGAGGAAGTGGGTGGGACCAGAGAAAAGTAGGTGTGGCCTCCCACAAACATTAGAGCACCTGCACTTCATATTTTACAAATTAAGCACTGGGCAAACCCTGGAGCAGAGGTAATGACCAAAGAGTAGGTCAGGTCTTAAAATTCTTTAATAATATTGGTCGCAATTTGTGATCAGTATTTTGTTATTGTTAAATAGTAGCTTGTGCCAGCAGTCCTTACATGTAAAGCAGTAATGTAGACCTGATTGAGAGGGTGCATAACACATATGTGGCACATTTTCCAAGTTCTGTATCCATACTCACATAATACTTGGGTCCTGATTAACTTAGAATTTAACATAGAAATATAATGTTTGTCTATGAATTGCAATTATAAGAGCTGCAATATTAATCGCACCCAGAAATTACCAGGCGCAAAATAAATTGCATCCTCTGCTAAGTTTTGACAGGTCAAACCTGCCCAAATTTCCACATATAAATTTTGTAGTGAAGAGCAACAAAATCCACAAATTATTTCCCCAAAGTGTCTAAATAGCTGCATATTATCAAGAAAGGGCGATACATTATCACAGTCAATAAATTCCAAACACCGGATTGCCTGAATTTTTGTCAGGCGTGATGATTTTGAGCTATCCCTCTGGGACACTTGCAATCTGGCCCATTGTAGAATAGCTTTATAAACATGGGATCCGTCATGCCATCTTATCTGTTTTCTCACATCAGAAGCCAGACCAAAGGTGTTCTTAGCCATGCACAGGTCACACCCATTTCCCTCCTCATGTTCCTTGCTCATGCACTCTGAAAAATGTCACACTGCAGTTGTGATGTGAACCGTTATACTATGCACATGCTTCTCTATTAAATGTTTTTTTATTTATTTACAAATATCTACCAATATATGGAGATTAAGTTTGTAAAGTGCTTTTTATGGAAATTAATGTCCAGTTTCTCCTTAACTAAGAGTGACATATGCACCCAACTCAAATTGTGAAACAGTCTATTCTTTAAAGCGCAAGCCTGCTGCCAGCATTCTGCTCCATTTTGCTACCTTACCTGTCATGTGGCAGCTCTCATATATTCTAGCAAATATTCATAACAGTGATTCATGAGCATTCTTCAAGTACACCATTGCTGTGTTAAACTATTTATGGTCTACTATCCTGCACAAGGCTTTCAATTTGCTAAACATGGTAGACAGAACATATAATCAATCTCATCATTCTTGTTGCTCAAAGCCTGTCACAACAGCTATCATGAAAAGCATTGTGGTAGGTGTAGCTGTCTCGATCAATACCACTTTCTTTAAAAACAGTCAGAGAATTCTCTGAATAGGCAGTCATTGCGAGTGACCCAATATTCCCGGCAGCTCTGCAAGGGGTTACTTGTCCTTACTGGTCCCACCTACATTAGGAGTTAATTGGGAACTCCGCAGTTCAGAAATATTTCACCCAGACACTTCACCTGCTGAAAGTAGGTGTAATGTCTGAGTGAAATACTACTGGGAAATGGGACACAATGACAGTAATCGGGTGCGATAGCCTTGATTTGCCCTATAATTCGTAATTTCTCAGGGGATAGACAGAAACCAACTCATAATCCCATGTTATTCCCCTCCTCCCCCCTTCAGAATTAGTGATACTCATGGAATTGGTCATTCCAGCAAGGCGGAAAAACCTGGGGCCATATTATCAACAAATGGTGATACATTATCACCGCTTTTATCGGCAGGAAACTGCCGCTAAAGCGGCAATAATGGGCTTGATAATATGCCCTTGTGAATTCCCATAGAAGCCCTAGTTAACACCAGAACCTGGGCTTCTATGGGAATTCACAAGGGCATATTATCAAACCCAACATCGCCGCTTTAGTGGCAGTTTCCTGCCGATAAAAGCGGCGATAATGTATCGCCCTTTCTTGATAATATGGCCCCTGGCATTTTCCAGGTAGTAAAGAGTCCCAAAGATTTGTTTAAACTTTTGAGTCCTACAATAAATTGAAAAGAAAATAGCAGAACTCCTTAAAATGTATAATCCAAAATACTAGCAATAAATATGTTCCTAATGATTAATTTCAGAAAAACAGCAGTCCTATTCAAACAACTAAGGAATTTGACTATTTGCACTTTTGATTCACCTTATAAGGGACACGGCTGTTCAAGTTTCTTCGAGTGCTACTGCCCTTTCTTCTATGGCACATGTCATTTCTGCTGTTGGAAAAAGGTCCATTATTAACTCCACTAAGGAAGTTTAGGGCTAAGGTGGAAACTGGTGCTCCTTATGAGTCAGATGTACGGAGGTATGCACATTCGAGCACTATTGGCTACACGGATTTTGTGAGAAGAATTTGAGCTTTACCTATATCCACGCTGCTTCATTTACTGAATTCTGAAATTTGGTGTAAAGAATGTGATTAGTCTAACATCTGTTAAACCCATTCTGTTTTGGGCTAGCCTTCATATTTACCCTGAAGTAATAATTTACTGTAAAGGATTAAGGGAAGTCTTTTCTTGTGATAATGTCAATCAGCATGTTTGGGTAGTTCATGTTTGGTAGATGCTCTTGGATGTAGGTCTCAATGAAGATCATTTTAGCTGGATTATGTGCCGAATGCTCATGTAACCCAGAATTCTTTGATCCAAAATTGTAATGTACCGGAAGATGTACTTATACCGAATCTTCTTGTAACAACAAACAAGATACAGTACAAACCTGTTTCAATGACATGATCCTTGACAGCTTTTTATGCCAACTCTCATCAATTGATAAATCACGTAGATTTAACCTCTCCCTCAAGGAACCCCTTGCCAAAAAAAGGAAAATGGCCTGGCACCAGCTCTCTCTTCTAAAGAAAATCAAACTGTTTCTTCCAGGCAGTACCTTCAAAACTCTGTCCAAGCGCTTGTAATATTATGTCTGGACGATGGTATTGCCCTACTCTATGGCCTCCACAGTGGCAACACTTAGCAACATCTTACATCCCACAACACATTTCACCCAGAGCCTATAAAAGTATTATCACATCACCCCCATCCAGATGGAACTCAATGGGTTCCCTTTGTCAGCCCACACCATTGTCAAACCCAGCTGCATCATTTGAAAATCCATCACAAAGTGCACCCTCTCTTATCTTGCAGACAAACACACCAGTTCTAATGATTCTAGGCACACCCACAGCCAGGAAACCATAAGGTTGCAGACTAAGAAGTTTAAAGAAGAAAGAAACAGTAGTGCTCCTATTTAGGGGAGAGTTAAAGACTCACCTCTTTAGAGAACACAACATCACAATGCAGTAACTGTCCACAACTCAGCATTCTCTCCTATTCCTTATTGATTTTAAGCTTTTCTATGACCATGTACCTCTCTCCCCATCTTTTGGCAAGGTTTGTTCTATAGAAATACTCTATACATACATACATAAGATGTAGATGGTCTTCAGCTAATCCAAGCTTGTTTAATCTGCTTTGGAGCATAAAGATATAATACTTTGGTACATATTGATATAATTCAAATACAATTGTAATATAGAGGACTTCTTTGAAGATATAATAAGTGAAGCTGGATCCAGATTCCTCCAATTTCCGATAGTGTTTGTATCTGGCCAGAGGCATTGGTCCAAGTGGAATCATTGTATTGCACCCACAATCACCTTTCTATGACTCACGGGGCCCAATTACAATGAGGCCCAGAAAGCCTCCTCATTGCGGTTTCATTTCCTACTACCGCATTATGATGCAGGCGGTCGAAACTGAAACTGGACGGTCATTCTGGCTTGATTCTGACAGGCTAAAGGAGCCCGTTGACCAGTCTGAGACTAGCCCGTAATCTGTTGGGATTACAATGCTCAGTTTCCGGCAGGCTTTCCATGCTGGGCTTTCCAACATGGAAAGCCTGTTGGAAAGCAAGTTTGGGGGCCGCTAGCAGGGCCCCCTTGTTCTTTCGGCCTCTGGTTTTGGGCCGAGGGGGCACCCAAGGTGCCCCCCTGTTAATCCCTGCATCGTGTGACAGGCACCATCAGGTGCCTGCATTGTGGTGCTGGGATTAACACAATCTCCCATTTCTCTATGGGAGCTTGTGCTCTGTCCGGTTTATAATCGCAGCACAAGCTCCCATAAAGAAATCGGAGTCTGTGACCACACCATGTGCTGTCACATTATAATTTCGGTGTCTGGGCTGCCAACCGGAGGTCGTCGGTCCAGAGACAGTGACGGTGTCGGTTGGAGGCAACTCTGATCGACATCATAATGGGGCCCGTAGTGCCAGTTTTCTATGTCATCTTGGACACTATCAAATGATGCAATCTGCAGGGAATAAAAAACGCAATTCTTGTACAGTAAAATCAAAAGTCTCAGAGGTAGGGTTTGTCAATACCAGAAACTTGGAAATTTTAACCCAAAGGTTGGAAATTTTAACCCAATGGCTCCATACTCAGTGGGATAGATGATATGGCACTAAAGGATGGCAAACATGTAGTCTGTGACTTTGGAGCTGGTGGGGTGTTGGCAAAAGATACAAAGGGCATGTGCAAGGACCACACAGGATCACTTTGAACTTCTACATTCAACCAACATGGAAGTTAACCAGATACTGGAGCCCTGTACAGGAAAATAGGGGAAGGTGACCATCAAGTTGGGACCTGGAACAATTCTTCTCACTTCAGGCAGCTGAAGTGCTGATAACCATGACAGATGAAAGCCACTGAGTGCTGATAACCATGACAGATGAAAGCCACTGAGTACCAGGAAAGGAAAAGTAGAGAGGTTCACAGGTTGAGCAAAACATACATGTCTGCAGAGGGAGGATATGTGCTGAGCAAGCAGAGATCCCTTCAGCTCCTCTTCAATTTAATGTAGTTATTCTAGTATCTTGTGAAAGCTCAAGTGGGATATTTGGTGGTCTGCATCCACGCATCTTAACTCCTTGTACTGATCAGAGGCTTTTCCATGTAGGCAAGGTCAACAACAGCACAGGGCAGCATAGCTGTAGTAAGGCCGGACAGAGGACTCTCTAAGTATACAGGCTAGATTTAAGAAGCGCCACAGCACAATACACATGTCTGTGGTGATGGAGCTATTCCACTTTCTGGAGGAGGTCTCTAGTTCATTCTTTGGCAGAAGATCACTGCCAATCAGCAGTAGTGTATTCTGGAAGTTTCACTTCCCAGCCAGTTATTTGAAGCCGAATTCCCCTCTTCAAAGAGAATGCTGGGAGAATGCTGGGAAAAGTAGACCTTACCCTGCTCCTAGAATGCAATGTGACCAATGTGATTCAAGGCAGGTACATTATCCAGTAGCTTGCTCAGTGCCAAAATGTTAACATTTCTGTATCATTTTGAAGTTCAAATGTGCTCTCCCATGCTATTTCACATCTGCAATATCCTCTTTGCTTTGGTTTTGTAGTGTAGTTCCTATCTTCCCAATAGGCTCTGCGCATTGGAATAATACCTACAGCAGTAAAGGCCTAGGCCAGACGTTAACTAGGTCTACTACTGTCGATACTAGACTTAAAGTTTTGGGTTTGCCAGCTTAGCTCAGAGTTCACTAGAAACTTTCTCGAATGTTCAAGGAGGACTTAACTTCCCTGATTAGACAAGAAGGGATTTAGTTTCTGACAACCATAGAACATGACAACTTTGCTCTCCCCTAATCAAGAGTCAATCTCGAGAGTCGTGTGAACAAAAGGCAAATTATTTTACTCAGTCAGTACGTGCATTCTTAGTCTCATCAGAATGTAGAGAAAAGGAAGAGACGGGCGTGTTCAATAAAAAGGTGTTATTTATTGATCAGTCTCTTTTCTCATACAAGAGAAATGGATCGATATTATTGCAATACGTATAGTTAAGTAAAGTGCATACATTAAGAGCAGCAGTATAAAATAATACTGTAAAAACATTGATATGGTTTCTAAGCCATAAGATGTTTAAAATGAATAAAATATATTACATACACATATACATTTGACTAAACGTACTCAACTGGTGTTTCTAGATACGCTTACCCCGTGTACCTGACCTAAGTCTAATACGAGGGCGGGAATAGATAGTTACAGTTTAAGTTAAGTTTGTTTTTGCCAAGTGAATAACTAAAGAATTCTCTGTGAGGGGTTATTCAGTTCTGTACCTGGAAGTTTAGGATGAATGAGGAATGGTATCTCTCTCTCTGGTCATGACATTCCAGGCTGCCTGCGAGGGCTACCCGGAAACGCCGGTGCTGGATTCTCGGCAGGAGAAAGCAGCTTCTCTCAGCGCGTCAGGAAGGCGGGGCTGCTGCCAGCGGGGTCTGCTCTGCTCTTGGCTTCGGCAAGTATGGCTGCTCCGTCTCGTCACCACGTGTGTGTTTGCATATGGCAAGATCGGTAATATTTATACCTTTAAGGTGCCGAGATTGACGTAAGGATGGACATAGATACGTCAATAAAGATGTCATACGATTTGCTCGTTAGCACATTCTTTTACTAAAGTTCTCGGTGAAATCAAAACAATGGCCGCAGGGTTTTGCCCAGGTTGTCATAGGTTTGATTTGTTATGAGAACTCCGTATGCCTTATCAGGGGCTGGAGGAATATCGCTTGTCTAATTAGATCGCAAGCGTTATGACCTAATCAGATAACACGTTCCTGTGCCGTAGTGTGACTGCGTCAGATAACGGTATCTGCATCATCGGGGTTTTCTGCCTCATGGGCTGACTGCTAGTTAACTTGTTGGTTTGTTTAACTAGAATAGGGTTAGGAATAGGGGGATCGATTCAGAACCTATAGGAATACATGACACCCACTCCACGCTAACTATGGACATATTTACTAATCTAGGCATAGTATAACATAGTACAACATACTATAGAGTAGTGTGTATACCTTACCACCCCAAAATACATAAATGCATTTTGAAATTCTTCAAATATACTGAAAAATTGCAGACATATATATTGTATGCACTCAAGCTGTAGAATAATGCCAAAGTAATCGCATTTGTATACATTATTGCTCGTTTGGTATATGAGAATTACACATGAAATGGTTTCTTAAATACAGAAAAAAGATTCGAGACCATTCCATCACAGAATAAAATAGTTATGAACATACCAGCGGGCAGCTAAAGTCTATAAAGTATCTAAAAAATAGAAATCTTAGTTCTTTAGGAATAGTTTCTTACTTTAAGCAGAAGATAAGTGTCCCGAAAAACCGAAAAAATGAATTGGGGCTTCTGAAAGAGTTGCTGTCCGTGAACTGGAGTGAAAAATAGTTCATGTGACTTTATTATTTAAAGTTGAAGGCCGAATTCAGGGAACGCCGTGTGCGGGCTTGTTCAAAAGTCTCTATTTCTGTTCGGGTGAGAACATCATATCATTTAGGCTTTCGAAAAAACTGTCAACAGCTTCCTGGGAAAGTTCCACTAACTCGGAAATAGGTGTAATAATGCATTCTTGTGCATGATTGTCTCCATTGACATTCTGATTCGCATTGCTGACAGAAGGTCGTACCTGTTCGATGCTGCTTTCATCTTGAACTTCACTACCCATCAATCGTAGTGGTGAAGCTTCCACAAATGCCGTCATCAGGATTGGTAGCCTTTGAGGGCAGCACAAAGCATGAACCTTGATCGGGCTCAACAATGTTTCTGCATCCATCGGCGCATCCGATTGTAGCGTCAGACAGGTGTCTAACACGCATTCTTCTCCGCATAGCAGACACCTCAATACAGGTAAAACACATCTTTGCCACATTGGTCGAAATGATAGAAACCAAGTCATGTTCAGGTCTCTAAGCCGGGAGAGTCCCAGGATTTTTGATATCCGGTCCCGGTATCCAATGGCTAGGATTGTTTCTTCCCTTGTCGCAAGAGTTTTGTCTGTGACATGGGTTGCCATAACGAAAAATAAGGACTAAGAATAGGATTCCTGCAATTAGTCCCAAGATCAGGGGAAGTCCGCCAAAAATCGAATGGACGAAATCCGGAAAAATACCCAGTATGGCTTTGAATGGTGTTAATGCCATCGAAAATACTGTCTTAAATACCTTTGAGACCCCATTGGTATCAGAAATATTTAAGATTTCATTCAGGATTTCCGCGAAATGTACGGGGGAATTAGTTGATAATAATGTATGTATCTCTGCAGTCGTCCTTGCGACTTGTAGATCATATGTTTCTTTTGATGACGAGAGCCTGGTAGGCGTCTGAAGAAGCACTGTTTTCATTCTGCTTAAAGTATCTATTCGAATAGAAGTAATTTTCAAATCGGGCCATGCCCTTGCCTCCCTGTCTGGGAAGGAGCTGGGGAACAATGAGCGTCCACAGCACTTGACCTTCGCAGTCGTAGTTACTAGATAAGGAGTCCCGGGCATAAGACTACAACATCTACGGTCTACAATAAGAATGTAACTCCCATTATAGAGTCTTTGAAAGAATGGTTCTATTTCTGTTGCAGGTGCGCCTTGCTGGTGACATGAAAGGTTGTATGAATTCCCTTCACAGGCTCCATGCAAACTAATTCCGTTACACAGAAGTGTGCCACTTAGTGACATCGCACAATTGTTGCCACTAAGAAACACTTTCTGTCCTTTATTACTGACACATGCATGTGAGTAGGGCAGGTTCCATGTTGTTTTAAGGTACCCCTTTCCTAATTTCTCGTACATGCCAGCCTGTATATATTTTTGGCAGTATCGAAACCTGAAGGTTGAGATTGGAATATTTATTATCCCATGTATTATCCATTCACTGACAGGTCGTTCTGACATTGTCACTGGTAATCTTTCGAGTTTTTCAATGCTCAAGATTGTATAATCAGCACCCTTTTGTGCCATACTGATTTGTCTATCAGTAAGGTTAAAGATTTGGAATAGTGACGTTGTGTTGATTAAACGCCAAGGCACATAGCCTGAACGCAGATTTTGTAACGTACAGCCAAGCTGTACAATAGAACGCAATTGAGACTGACCGTGTTGTAATAACAGTAAGTCTTGCGATAATATGTCGATTGCTGAAGACACAATGCTGTCCAAAGAAAAAATTCTGGAGGACAGAGTCATTAACCCATTGTCCACTACAGAAAGTGATTTTTCCAAATTAATACGGTCAATTTCCCGTATTCTCTCTGCTGTCTCAATTTGAGTAACCTTCCAGGCCTCATTGTATGCTGCATATACAGAGGCTGCTATGAAACGCTTTTGACGCTGTTTGCGTGGTCCCAAAGTGAAATCACGCAAGTCAGCACCATCAGTAAGTAAAGTTAGGTGTTGCTTAATTTCTGCCAGTGTGGAAGTTTGTAGCCACTGAAGGCATAATTTGCCCACACTGTAGGTGGTTATTATCCCTGGGTGATGTCTTTGAGGATATCTAGGGTCTGGCCTGGTCATTTTGAACCCCTGTGTTTTGTTCAGGAATCTGTCTTGACAGTTATTAGTATCTGTGGGCCAGATCAACCACTGTTTCCAATCAGGATGTGTTCTGTTTTGGTTTAATATATGGTTTACGTCTATCTCTTCATCTGTATCAGAGTTATTGCTAAACATTGTTGGCTTTGGAATAGACGGTTTATTTAAATCTTTGATTTTGGCTAGGCCAAGACAGGTGGTTTGTTGAACAGTGTCATTTAAAAATATCATTTGTTCTGGGATCATGCAGGCTCTAAACAAAGCTTCTATACCCTGTACTTGCCATTCTTTTGTACCCCAAACACTTTTCAATTCAACATTTTTGTCCCAATATTCAAAACCAAAAGTATTCATTTTTTCAAAGAATGAGTCTGAATATAACAATTTTGTGTTGGTTATCATGGTCTTGGTCCCTGTTTTGTTTGACAATTTAAAATAAAATGTTTCAGCATTACTTGTGTTAAAACCTGAAAAATATGAATATTTGTCGTAAACGGTTCTTGAGCTCCCTTTTGGAGGTGTTGCACAATGTTCCCATTGATTATAATTTAAAACATTTCTAGGTTGTGCAGATCTATGTAAAAACTGGTTACCATAGTGGTTATAGCAATACATACTATCATAATTTGTAGAACCCTGCAAATAATCATGTTTGGTAAATTTAGCAGACATTACTAAGTCAGACATCATATTATTAATGCTTTCGAAGTCCCAATCATCAGCAAATGAGTTTGGTTTTGCAAAGTCACTCAATGAGATCTTAATTTGGTGTGGATATTTCAGGATCTCGACCGGACCATAAATTTCATAGTCAGTGTTGTCCCAGGCTACCCCACCCGGAATCGGATTGGCTGTGAAGTTGGCTGAAGAAAGTTCTCTTTTCTCGACGTGTGAGGATGTGTGTGGTTTGAGGATCAAGTTGATTTTCTGACTTGCTGTGTCCATTTTAGCATATTTTCCCTCAATGAAGCGTCCCAAAGTAAGTACCATGATGAGCCAAAGTATGAGGATAAATGCACCAAAACCCACCCAAAATTCAATCCATGGAGAAATCAGATATGTTTCTTTCAGTTGTTTCAAAAGTTCTTTAGCTTTATCTTTAAAGGTTTTTGATGATGGCTGTGTCTTTGATTCACTGAAGCCTTCAGAGGAATCATCGAAGTTTATGAAGTAGCCGGATGCAGTTCTGTCAATTGTTCCAATTGGTTCAGGATTTCTGTTTCTTGCATTTTCACTTGGTACTTCATTATAGATTGGTGTGTCTCTGCTAAATGTTTTTATTTGGGTTTTCAGAGGTCTGAGTTCTATTGCATTGCTGCATAGTCCTTGTTGTTCTTCTGTAGGTGTTTCGAATGTGATGAGCCTCTTTGTTAGGACCTCTGTACTGGTAGCAAACCTTGGTGTTCTGCTACTTATTGGGAGTCCACTTGGCCTACTGTTTGTTATCGGCCACATGTTGTGGTTTTACCAGGTCGATTGATACAACTCGGTTCTCCTTTTTTCCAGCAAGTGGCGGTAGTACAACTGATCTTGTCCCGTTGACAGACAAGACAGGAACTGCTTTTCTGTAAGAAGGCCCAAATTCCTTCTTTACCGCGATCTTTTCCCTGACTAGATCCCCGACTTTTGGAATCCAGACAGGTCTTGCTGGGACAGGTGGTGGTTCTTCAGTGGTTGTTGGCTGTTGTTTCAACTTTGTGTTGCTCAGGTCTTTTCTTGTTTTGTTTAAGTCCTGCAAAATAGCTAAACGGTCTTTGATATCAAAGGTTTTTTCTTTCACCACTGAAGTCTGACTATCAATGTCAGAGATCATCATCCTAGTTCCAAATAATAATTCGTACGCACTGAATCCCTTCAGAGAATTTCTTGGCAAGTTATTGAGACTACGTTGGACACTTATTAGATGTTTGACCCACCCAGCTCCCGAACCTAATATCCTTTCCGTTATAGATTGCTTTATGCCTTGGTTTTTTCTTTACACCGTCCCGTACCCTCAGGAAGGAAGTGAGAAGATTCCCGCTGGACTATGCTCATTTGGCCATGTTTCCCCCCAGGCTGGAGGGCTTGAGTGAAAACAATAGTCAAACGTAGCATGCGCTTAGCGTATATGCCATTTAGACCCGCAAATCTTTGTATAACAGTCCGGACGTCAGCCGAGTGCTGGTGATCTACATTATAAGTGGAACTAGCCTGTATATGTTAATCGCAACCCTTCCTTTTTACTCCTGATTTTTCCTGGAGTAGAACGACGAGGTATTAAACTGTTTCTCTCCCCACTGCGAGCTCTGTTGCAGTTTGGGCAGTTTTTTACAAACATGGTATGACGCAGGCTCATGCCTGGCCACCAGTACCGTGATTGTAATTCTTCCAGAGAATCTTTTAGTTTAAGGTGTCTGAGACCCTCGCCCATGTGTGCGTCTGCGATTAACAAGTTTCTCGTGTCCATGTTTGGAATCACTCTATCCCCCACTCCAGGGATTCGAGCAAAAGGGACGGAGTTTGCATCGATTATGTATGTATAATTGAGTGGATAGTTGATCGGTAACGCTGAGCAGTCGCCTTTTGATGACGTTTTCACCGCCAGCACTGTTTCACCGTCAATGTATTTTAATGTACGCTTTTTTCGAACTACGGGAGCCGATTTAGTGGCTGCCGCTGCGGCTGTTTCAGCCAATGAATTCCCTACAACGTGAACGCCATCACGCTGATGACTCAGTGTATGTATCACGTGAGTCTTTGGTAGTTCTTTTTGTAAAAGAGCTATTTGTTCCCAGAGCAGTTTTTGCTTTATTGGTGCATCTGTGTCATCTTTGTAACCGTTTTGAATCCATGTCTGCAAATCCTTGTTATATGATTTGACGCAGTAATATGAATCTGACAGTATAAGTGTCGGGAATTCGCGATCCGCATTATCTAGCGCCATTTTCAATGCTATTATTTCAGTTTGTTGTTCTGAATTAGTTTCTACTGAGTGTGTTTTTGTTAATAGAGGTTTTAGTTTCCCTCCGCGCCACACTTCTTTTGTAATCTCACATGTGGGGTTGTATGCTTGTTCTCCCCAAACGGACGGTTGAGCATGTCCGTCTGTATAGATTACACAGGCGTAATGTCGTAAAGGCAGAATGTCGATTGGCAGAGGATATGTTTCTTCATATACTAGATTTTTCAATTCTTCTAGTTCTGGAAAATTGTCAGCCAGGCTATACTTGATAATTCATATCCTACGTATAAGACTGTCAGATGGGCAATTCTGGATTTTTTAAAGTTGAATTTGTAACCCTCTGCAGCGAACCCAAGTATTATGGTGTTCACTCTTTTCAAGTGAGTCTCCAAGTCATCATCTGTTAAGTAAATGTCATCGACATAAGATAATGCTTCATCATCATATAGATGAAGTAATTCTGTTACTCTCGCTGAGAATACCCCCGGGCTGTTCTTGTACCCCTGGGCTAACCGACAGAATTGTTTTTGAGTGCCATTTACTGAGAATGCAGTTAAATATCTGCTCTCTGGTGCTATGTTTTGACAAAAGAATCCATTGGAGATGTCTAAGGTTGTTTTGTATTTTTTGCGCACTATGTTATTCATTAGTGCAGCACTGTGTGAGTTTTGCACTGCAAAAGTTTTGCAACATGTGTTAAGGTGTCGGTAATCCAAAACTAGACGATAAGAATTGTCTGGTTTGGAGACCGGAAACAAAGGGTTGTTCATTTGTGAGGTGCAAGTTTCAATCACCCCCTGGTATTCTAGCTGATCTAGTATTTCATTTACCTGTTTTTTAGCTTCTTGCTTAATTGGGTACTGCCTTTGTGCAGTAGGTTGTGATTTTAACTGGATTTTGTGAGGAGGGGAGTCCTCATCCCATCCTACATGATTTTTATATAAAGCAGGTGCTAGAGCCACTGCCCACTTTCTGGCAAGTGTGTATTTTTTATGAATTGGAATTTGATTTGAGAAGGCAGGCATAATTACTTCTTCGCCATGAGGGCACTCCCTGACAAACTCTGGTGGCCAGTCTTTTTCAGCTAGAAGGATGTCATAACCCTTGGAGAGGTTATCCCAAAATAGTCCCCTTATTTTCCTAGTCTTATCTCCCTCTATACGTAATGTTATCTCGTATATCTTGTGAGGTTTGCTAACCCTGGTGTCTGCAGTTTCCACTTGAAGATATTCATTCGTGTCCACTGTCTCCAGATGATTCATAAGGACTTTGCGAGCTATGCTCACTTCTGCTGTGCTGTCTAGCATTGTCTGAGCCCACTCTCCGTTTTTCAATTGTGTCCTCAGTATTCTCGGCATTGTTAACTACCTTGATACTGGCTACCTTCTTTTTTGGAAATTGTAATTTCTTTTTTAGTTGAGCAGGTTCCTTGTCTTTGGACTTGGCGTGCTCTTCTCTTTGTTCTGATCGTCCTCTTCTTTCCGATTTCTGCGAGGAAGTCTGAAAAGATTGAGAGGGACGTGTATCAATGTCTTGATATCTATGAGGCTTTTTTATATTATCCCTATTTCTAAGGTTATATCTTTTCCCAGAGGGGTCACTCTGGGGTGACCTGTGTCTTTGATTCGGCGATTTTTCTCTTCGCCTAGGAGACCTTCCTCGGGACTGGAATTTCTTTTCTTTAGGATTGGATTGTTTGTTTCCATCCCAGTTCTTTTTTGGTGAATTATTATTAAAAAATATTTTTTCTGGACTTTCAGTCAGTTGCGGTTTTACTGGTATTCCACCTAAACTATCTCTACCTAGTTCCTCATAGGATTTTTCTATGATTCTGGCAATTTCAGCTGGTTGGTCTGCTATATCTGTCTCTTTTAACCTCTGGCGGATCGCCACGTTTGCTGCTTCACCTTTTATGTTGGCTAATAATATAGCCGAGACCTGCTTGAAGTCTTTCAGTAATTTCATACCAAGAGTTAAAGCAGGTTCTGGACCGTATTCGTCTTGAATTTGTTTTAGCACATCTGGTATCACCGAAATGGATGGAACACCGTGCGTTTTTGTGTAGATGGAAGCAAAGACTGTACCTCAAGTGTCACAGTCCTCTATGTGTGGTGCGATTCCCATTGGGAGACAGATAGTCAGAATCCTGTGTTTTTCTAGCGGGGTGGTGTCAGGAAACACCGCCTCTATTTGGGTAATTTTCTGTGCCAACCAGAATGGTATTTGTTCCCGTTTAGCCGGTACTTTACCCAGGCAGGATTGGATGTTCTGTGGTGTAATTTTATTTGTGTTCCCCTGGTGAGGGGTCAGCTGTGGAAGTTTAATCGCTGGCTGAATTGTTGAAGTCCGCATCACATACTGAACTAATTGTCTATGAATTTTTATTAATTGTTTTAGCTGTGTTAAAAGGTTTGGTGCAGACATCCCATCGATGTCTGGATGTGGTGTGTATCCGGCTAGGACCGGCCACGTTGCTCCTGGTCTACCTAAAGGACCGAGCCTGGTGATGTGATTATTATGTTTTAGGGCGCCATCAAATAAGAGCAAATGCTCTTGGAATTTGAGTGGTACTTCCACCTCCTCGAAAGGAGTGTACTCATTAGGAGGTTCCTCTATTTTGTAATAGTGGAAGTACTTTGTTACAGCATTTGCTGCTGGAAAATGTATCCATGAATAGTATACCTCTGTCTGCCGATATTCGTGTGCCTCAATTACGAATATCACTGTACCACCTCTAGGTGTCAGTCCATTTTCTATAAGTTTTAAGGTTATAGATTTTCTTTTAATGACCGGGATGAGTATTATCTCCGGGTCTGCATTTTGTAGTGCAGTATCAGCTTCTGCTATGTCAGCTGCTAATCTAACTGCCTCTCTTTCTTCATCACTGTCTGCCATTTTACCGACAGGATGGTTATTTTTGTTTGTTTGCAGATCAGGTTTCTTATGGAAACAAAGATTAGATGCACAATATTTTGGAACTGTTTATCCTTCAACGCTGACTATACCAAGAACCATACATAGGAGTTCCCTCCTGCGAGGTCTGGCGGATATAACCTTTCACCCACTCCAGACGTCTTTGGAGTATTATGGGAAAAGGGGTCTGAGTGAGAAAGCACGACTGAGTTACTCTAAATGTCTTACGTTAGTTTTATCGCCCTTTCCAAACGCGTTGGGCGCCATGTAGTGTAGTTCCTATCTTCCCAATAGGCTCTGCGCATTGGAATAATACCTACAGCAGTAAAGGCCCAGGCCAGACATTAACTAGGTCTACTACTGTCGATACTAGACTTAAAGTTTTGGGTAGGCCAGCTTAGCTCAGAGTTCACTAGAAACTTTCTCGAATGTTCAAGGAGGACTTAACTTCCCTGATTAGACAAGAAGGGATTTAGTTTCTGACAACCATAGAACATGACAACTTTGCTCTCCCCTAATCAAGAGTCAATCTCGAGAGTCGTGTGAACAAAAGGCAAATTATTTTACTCAGTCAGTACGTGCATTCTTAGTCTCATCAGAATGTAGAGAAAAGGAAGAGACGGGCGTGTTCAATAAAAAGGTGTTATTTATTGATCAGTCTCTTTTCTCATACAAGAGAAATGGATCGATATTATTGCAATACTTATAGTTAAGTAAAGTGCATACATTAAGAGCAGCAGTATAAAATAATACTGTAAAAACATTGATATGGTTTCTAAGCCATAAGATGTTTAAAATTAATAAAATATATTACATACACATATACATTTGACTAAACGTACTCAACTGGTGTTTCTAGATACGCTTACCCCGTGTACCTGACCTAAGTCTAATACGAGGGCGGGAATAGATAGTTACAGTTTAAGTTAAGTTTGTTTTTGCCAAGTGAATAACTAAAGAATTCTCTGTGAGGGGTTATTCAGTTCTGTACCTGGAAGTTTAGGATGAATGAGGAATGGTATCTCTCTCTCTGGTCTCGATATTCCAGGCTGCCTGCGAGGGCTACCCGGAAACGCCGGTGCTGGATTCTCGGCAGGAGAAAGCAGCTTCTCTCAGCGCGTCAGGAAGGCGGGGCTGCTGCCAGCGGGGTCTGCTCTGCTCTTGGCTTCGGCAAGTATGGCTGCTCCGTCTCGTCACCACGCGTGTGTTTGCATATGGCAAGATCGGTAATATTTATACCTTTAAGGTGCCGAGATTGACGTAAGGATGGACATAGATACGTCAATAAAGATGTCATACGATTTGCTCGTTAGCACATTCTTTTACTAAAGTTCTCGGTGAAATCAAAACAATGGCCGCAGGGTTTTGCCCAGGTTGTCATAGGTTTGATTTGTTATGAGAACTCCGTATGCCTTATCAGGGGCTGGAGGAATATCGCTTGTCTAATTAGATCGCAAGCGTTATGACCTAATCAGATAACACGTTCCTGTGCCGTAGTGTGACTGCGTCAGATAACGGTATCTGCATCATGGGGGTTTTCTGCCTCATGGGCTGACTGCTAGTTAACTTGTTGGTTTGTTTAACTAGAATAGGGTTAGGAATAGGGGGATCGATTCAGAACCTATAGGAATACATGACAGTTTCTGCCAATAATCTTCATTGGAGCCTTACATGAAAAAACCTATCCATTTTTTTATTATCATTTGTGCTTTAACTTTCTGTGCTCAGCAGATGCAAGGGGATCTCTTACTGATGAACACTATGATTCACAGACTTTCATTTTTCTTTTTATAAACTTGCTCAAACTTCAACCAGAAATGAACATCTTTGAAAAATGATAACAGTGATGACTGGACCAAAGAGTGATTCTGATGAGTTAATTTATTCTGATTATCATGGTCATTACTGCAAAAACATTCGAGATAACATTTGCAAATATACACATTTAGAAAAATGCAGACAGGGGCGCAGTCTAGCAAAATGGCCGGCAGGACGATTTCCTAAGACGTTTCCATCAAACCCCAAAATAAATCTTTATAGGTGTAGTTTGAGTTTTTTGTAATCACCTTCGAAACATGCTCAGCAGTTACTGCAATTAACTGCAAAGTACAGCAGATGACCTCTGTGCCTGCAGAAAATCTCAATACCCAAAGGAACAATTTGTACAGAGGGAAATCACAAGCGACATAATGCTGCTCGCGAGCTGGATTGGTGTGAACCTGAGGCAAGGTTGTGGCGGTCTAGCAGGGCTACATTGTGCAGGTTGTTTGTGACCTGGAGAGGGTGACATTGAAATGTTTGAACTAAAAAGAGCTCCTGGCTGAGCGCGAGTGAAGGAGTCGCTGCACAGGAAAACAAGATGGTAGCAAAAACACACCGATGTGGTGAGCTCCAAAGACACATAGCGATCCTGATCCTGAGGTGAAAAGGAGGGGGAAGGGTAATGGAGGCCCGCAGCCTAATAATAAGGAGGGGCTTCAGAACTCTGGACAAGCTGTGCTGTGGGAAAAACAGAGCAAGGTAGGTGGAGGGCAAGGCTGAGAAAGCTTGAAAGGAGCACTGAGGAGGAGACAAAAATCTAGCGGAAGCCCTCCCCTGGACTTGGAGCAGGTGGTATACAGGAGGGCCCCTGCTCCCATGTGGGGATCCTTAGCATGCCATAGGTGAAGGACTGCTACCAAAAAAAAGGTAATACAATGTTTTAAATGACTTAAGGGTGGAATATAATAGTAAATAACAAGACCCCTGGCATTGCCAATAATCGGTAGAGCTAGGATTTGCCTTTTCCCTACAAGAGTAATCGGCTCTACAATTTGATTAGGCTTTCCTGTTTTCAGTTTCCATTTTTGGCAAATTCCTGTGTTTTTTTTCAGTGTTTTCAAGTGATTTCCATGCCTTAAAAAAACAGTGGTTATCAGTGGTTACACATTTTTGCGCCATTAAAAACAACAGATACAGTGTTTTTCCGGCGTTTATGGAATGTTTCACTTTTATTATTGATTGCTTTCTACACTGCATGGTATATATATAGTATACGTACAGTGTACATGAGGTCCAAATACATTTTTGCAAATCTTACCTTTTGTAGTACACCATACAATACTTCTTTAGTGAGTCATTGATCATGTGCGCTCGCTTTTTCCTTCCCATGTAAAAAAGATTCTGTGAAAAGGCCCTTTCAACATTGCCACTTGAGATGGGCAACACTAAAACAGCCAGTACACAATTTGCTAACTCTGGCGACTGACATAGCATTTCATGCCAGTACTGGTGCACTTGAAAATTGAAGTTCTCTGGGCAGGTTCTGCAACATTTACGTTGAACTGAGCGCTTATGCCCTCAGAGTTATTGAAGCGGTCAAAAATGAAGCAGTACTTTTAAAACTACAGAGAAAATTCCCCTTTACTGAAAGGATCTACAATTTGTACAGAGTACCACACTGAGGTTTCATTGACTTCAAATGTTGTTGTTGGTGAAGGGACATTTCTATGCATCATTGCAAGCTATTTCTCATACATTTTAAAATAAAAGTTCCTGAATTGCTCTTCGACATTTCTTTGTTTGCCAAGTGGCAAGCACTCTAACATAGAACATGTTGCAGTGCCAAAGTCACTAAAGGTATCACCCAGCCAACTCTCAAGGAGTTATGTTTTCCTTTAAAAATCTGTAGAGTGTACTTTTCTCACACCACTATCAATATGCGTCCAAAGATCCTCAAATTTCTTGCCTTTGGCATCATCACTCAGCAACAATTCTGTAAACGGCTGCCAAATGGATAATATAGCATTCGCAGCCCCTTGGACTGAGAACCATCAGCTAAGTGACACAGTTGGGATGACTCTTTCTTTGATGCCACAAAAAGCACAAAATGAGAAATATTTGCGTTTTAGTTCCAGCACATAACAAAACAGTGCACCAGAATTGATTAAAAAGCTAATCGCATTCTTCATTAACTCTGAAGATTATAAAGATCCTTTCAGCAGACCAACTAACAAGTGGCGAGGATTACTGACAGGGAAGCACTTCAGCTCAGGTATCGATTTTGACAGAACTTTTTCATATTCGTAGCTGAATCACTGTAAACACAAACAATTTCACTCCAATCTTTGTTGAACTTGGAAAGAACCTTTTTGCAGCAGCATTTCAAGTGACACTGCATTCCATGGTCCATCCTGTTATGTTTTTACCACCATCCCAGATGCTTGGTGATAGCACTTTATTCACATATACTTGTCTCTATAACTTGCATTGAATGTTTACAGCCTGGTGTGTTGGCAATTCACCTACTATCAATACTGACTCACTAGAAACTGGGGGTTGATATTTCAAGGGTTTTTAACCATTCTCTGTGGGTAAATGTGATGGCACATATTGAGAAAGATTCTTATGAAACCAGCCATTTTACCTATCAGGGAAAGAATCAAACGCAGCCAAAATATCAAATATGATTTTGATATTTCCTGATCCTCCACAGTTTATAAAATGATTTAAACAAGACCTAAAACATGCTACTAAACCCTGCAGAATAATTTTAGCCCAGTCTTTCTTGCTGCCAGCTCGTATAACAAAGTTACATTGTATTAGCCCTTTCAGGAAGAAAAAAAAATGACTCTTTCACTCTCCTTTTCCTTTCTTTAAATTGCATTTAGTTTGTGGTTATGCAGGTGTTTTTTTCAGTGTTCATAGGTTTACACTGGTGAGGGCTATTTCCTTTTTGGTGAGGTTTTATCAATTATTATAGGTTAAAACCTAAAACCGGAGAGCCTAAATATGATGTACCAGTTATCCTCACTGCCACTGCTGCTCTCAGGTTCAAAGCTAGACTCTTTCAGTTCCTCAACAGGGTTGTTAGTCTCACATTTCAAGCTTTCTCAGGCTGTCTGTCCTATTTTTGCATTTCCTTCCATTCTCACCTCCAGCTGACTTGTACTTCTTTATCTAAGCTCTGCCCACCACTGCTTCTGTCTGACTGGCACTGCCTCCTCGATCCCCTCTCTTGTTGCTCTCCTTTGATCCACCTCTCCTCCCGACTTTAACCACTCTTACCTCCATCAGACATCTGCTTCTTCACATCTGCTCCACTACACCAATTCTATCCCTTCTCTCTTTTTAACCTGCAACCCAAAAGCATTTAGTCCACTACTTTCGGTGTAAAGATCCTGCGCACATGTATTATCCCAGTCCTCCCCATCCTCCTTGCCATCACACCCCCATAATAAAGACAACACATTACAAGCTGGAAGAAACAGTGGGGGGCCCATGGAGTACATGCTGACAACTTCAGGAAGGGCCGATGGAAGCACATAAAATACAGTCCTCTTGCATTTAAAAGGAAAAACAGATTGATGACTGACTAAGATTGTGTAAGGAAGCAAGGGCAGAGACTTACAGACAGGTTACCTAGAGTAGTAAATGGGTAGTAGGGTCTTGAACTACCTCAACTTTAGATAAGTGTGAGAAAAATCAACAAGGTCGGAAAGCAAACATAGGCAAAGATAAAGCGAATAAAATAACACAAAGCTCCATACAGAAATACATGTCAAACATACCCACAAATGGTAACCAAGGTCAAAGAAATGAGTGGAGTACCAGCGTTGATGGAGGCCACACTAAACTCAAAAGGGACTTTGAAGCAAAAATCAATACTGTAACCACCAAAGTAAACCTGTTCCAAACACACAAGGGGCAAATGGCAGAAACGTTCCAAACACAGATGAGAAAGTTAAGATTGTTAAAAGGAGATGTCTCCAATAGAATAGGGATAATTTAAACGTTTTCACTGTCTTTTTCCACCATGGTTTTCTCACTTCAATAAGGAGGAATGAAAACTTACCATTTGACCGCCCTTTCTAAATTGAATAGGTGGTTGAATGTCCTAAACTCCGTACTCTGTCAGGCTTTCCAAGTGGTATGTCAGCGATGGAGACATAGCAGGCTCTGTCACTGGTAGCAGGGAATGTGTTGGGCTTTGGCGAGGTTAGATTTGCTATTCCCACTCCAACAAAAGCAAAAATAGGGAAAGTGCTGTACTTGGGAAGTGTTAGTTATATCATTCCAATTCCAAATATTATTTTTTAAAACATTTAGGGGTCGATTAGGATGGCGGACGGAAATGGGTACTGTCCGCCATGGTGGGGGAAATTTTACTCCCGGCTGCGCCGCGGAGATTCCGCGGTTGGGATTAGGATAATCATGTCATGAAACTCCGACCGCGGCGGACGGATCATAACCAACACCGTCCGCGGTGGATGGAACACATCCAACTCCGTTCGCGGCGGACGGAGTCCAATGAACAACCACTGCCGCGGACGGAAATGACCGCGGAAAATAACACATTTACCGCCATACCTGTGAATACTCCGTGTCCGCAATTAGGATAAATCCGCCCGTACCACGGAACGCACAGCCATCCACGTCCGCGGCGGAAAGAATGCAACGATAACCACAGCATCACTGCGGAAGGCCAACACGCACAACATCCCTAGCGGCAAACAAATGTTAGAAAGTGTACCGCAAGTCCAAAGCAAACATACGAACATTGACATCGCCCCCCCCATACACCAACACCAAGCACAAGCCACCATGACACGTCCCAAGTATCCAATAATGCACACTAGTCAACACGCCCACCTACCACCTGACTGCCAACAACCATTGAGACACGACTATAAAATGACACCCACACACTACCACAATCCTTTGCATCACAGCATTGCTGCTAGCAAGAGGCCCAAATCGAGATACTGCTAACTCACATAGAAGACACACAACCACCACCCTACCACACCCACCACACAAACACCCACCACACAATTCCTACACATCACACACCACACACCTGCACCCCCCAACTCACTCAACTCACACACTGAGCACCACACACCATGGCACCCAAAAAAAAACCTAAATTCACGGAGACAGAGTTGAGGGTAATGGTAGATGAAATAATCCGTGTTGAGCCCCACATCTTCGGGGCCCAAGTCCAGCAGACGTCCGTGGCGCAAAAGAACCACATGTGGGACAGGATCGTCACTCGGGTAAATGCGTCGGGGACTGTGCCGAGGACGAAGCATGACATTCAGAGGCGGTGGCATGACCTGAAGACCAGGGTGAAGGGCATCCGAGCTAAAAACTTTGCTAGAGCCAATCATACCGGCGGTGGCACACCCCCGGAGCCCATACCCTACACCGATTGGGAGGAGAAGGTGCTGGTGATACTACACCCAGAGAGCCTAGACGGACTTGACGAAGGAGAAGAGGCTGGTGAGTACAAACCAAGCACCACGATCAGCACGACATGGTCAGGCTCACACAACTGAGAAGAAACATCTCCTACGCCCCAACCCATGCACGTTGGACACCAACTCACAAACATGTACATGGCTCCCAACAGGCCCCCATGTTCACGGGGAGGGTGGTGGTGGTGGAGGGTGGGGTGTGTGAGAGGGCCAAACTACAACTCCCAACAGGCCCCCATGTTCACGGGGAGGGTGGTGGTGGTGGAGGGTGGGGTGTGTGAGAGGCCCAAACTACAACTCCCAACAGGCCCCCATGTTCACGGGGAGGGTGGTGGTGGTGGAGGGTGGGGTGTGTGAGAGGCCCAAACTACAACTCCCAACAGGCCCCCATGTTCACGGGGAGGGTGGTGGTGGTGGAGGGTGTGGTGTGTGAGAGGCCCAAACTACAACTCCCAACAGGCCCCCATGTTCACGGGGAGGGTGGTGGTGGTGGAGGGTGGGGTGTGTGAGAGGGCCAAACTACAACTCCCAACAGGCCCCCATGTTCACGGGGAGGGTGGTGGTGGTGGAGGGTGGGGTGTGTGAGAGGCCCAAACTACAACTCCCAACAGGCCCCCATGTTCACGGGCAGGGTGGTGGTGGTGGAGGGTGGGGTGTGTGAGAGGCCCAAACTACAACTCCCAACAGGCCCCCATGTTCACGGGGAGGGTGGTGGTGGTGGAGGGTGGGGTGTGTGAGAGGCCCAAACTACAACTCCCAACAGGCCCCCATGTTCACGGGGAGGGTGGTGGTGGTGGAGGGTGGGGTGTATGAGAGGCCCAAACTACAACTCCCAACAGGCCCCCATGTTCACGGGGAGGGTGGTGGTGGTGGAGGGTGGGGTGTGTGAGAGGCCCAAACTACAACTCCCAACAGGCCCCCATGTTCACGGGGAGGGTGGTGGTGGTGGAGGGTGGGGTGTGTGAGAGGCCCAAACTACAACTCCCAACAGGCCCCCATGTTCACGGGGAGGGTGGTGGTGGTGGAGGGTGGGGTGTGTGAGAGGCCCAAACTACAACTCCCAACAGGCCCCCATGTTCACGGGGAGGGTGGTGGTGGTGGAGGGTGTGGTGTGTGAGAGGCCCAAACTACAACTCCCAACAGGCCCCCATGTTCATGGGGAGGGTGGTGGTGGTGGAGGGTGGGGTGTGTGAGAGGGCCAAACTACAACTCCCAACAGGCCCCCATGTTCACGGGGAGGGTGGTGGTGGTGGAGGGTGGGGTGTGTGCGACAGGAAACAGAAATGTCTACAAATCTATATGACCATGTAATGCCCACATTACTGACCAGCTCTATCTTGTCCCTTAGGTGATCGTCAACTGACTGGGGAAACCAGTACCCGGCCGCCAGCCTCGCCTCCCACACATACAGGACTCTCTGGTGACGAGGACACAGGCAGCTCCGGTGCGGAGGATGGAGCGGGACCAAGCACGCAGCCAGGGCCATCTGGCTCACAGGGACTCCCGGGACCGACCAACGTCGCATGTGTGACTCCAGCGACACCTGTCTCTGTGATCTGCACAGTCCCCACCACCACCAGTACCACCAGTACCACCAGTACCACCAGTACCACCAATAACACCAGTACCACGACTCCTGCCTGTGCCACCCAGCATAACCCAGCGCACGACGCTGGTCCATCGGCCTCACACACAAGCAGGGTGAGTGGGCCACAAACACAGGCAACGGGACATCAGCCAATCAGGCGAGCCACACACCGCCGTGCAGAGGAAGGACAGCTACCCCATCCAGTGGCACAGTCCCTACAAGCCCTTGCCAGGTGTCAGGCGTCATACGATCGGTCCCAGGCAAACGCTGATCGTGCACACCAGGACTCAGTGGACAACACCAACATCCTGCGCGAAATCTCTGGCTTCCTTGGCCAGATGGTGCACATCATGGGCCAGCAGGCAACGATGTGGAGGGAATGGGTTGGCCGGAACAACCCCCCCCCTCCACCAATTGTCGTAGCGCCACCGCCACCGTCACCTCCGCCTCCACCGCCACCGTCACCTCCGCCTCCACCGCCGCCACCACCACCTGTGCCCCTGGCGACGGATGTGGCCCATCAACAACCTGCCCCCCCCAGCTGACTCTGTTCCACCTCAGAGACGGAGGGGCCGGCCGAGGCAGGAAGTGGCTGAGAGCAGTGTTGGAGCGCCATCCACACGGTCCAAGAGGGGACGCCAATGACAATGTCACTGCCTGTGCCAGACATTCACTCTGCTAAGTATCCTGTCCCACAGACAATCATTCCCACTGGTCTGCTGGACTACCCTGACACCCCCCAATGTGGTGTCAGCACGGACATTTCATCTGCCATTACCTTCAACTCCAACTCCCTCCACCCCACTTACTTGTAAATATTCACCAGCACAAAAGCACAACCTGTAAATAAATTGCACTTACACACACAATGATGTTTTGCCTCCATGTTTATTCACATGATTGCCTTCAGAAACAGACGTAAACAGGTTCAGGGATCATAGTCGTACATGATCATGGCGCTGCGGGAGTGACCTAGGGAAAATCAGAGACAGCAAACACACGTCAGGAAACAGATTCACACACATCACAACACAATGCACAGCAACATTACACAAACGACAACCATCACAAAAGCATGGGATGAGAGCACACACATCATGGAGACTTGTATGTCCAAAGACATGAAGACACACATATGCAACCATCACAAACAACACCCAGCTGATGAACCCCACATCCACACAACACCAGCAAACATACATGAGGCATTGTCAACCGCCACTAGAGGTAGTTACTCACATTCAAGGGAAGTAGCGATCTATGAGCTGGCGCCTCTGGTCCACACCTTCCTCCTCACCACTATCCTCATCAGTCGACATGGGTGGGATGGGAGGGCGAGGAACTTCTTCGTCTTCAGGGTCCAACAGCAGTTCAATGTCATTGCGTACTGCCAGGTTGTGGAGCATGCAGCAGGCAATCACGATCCTGCATACTTTTCCTGGTGAGTAAGGCAGGGCCCCTCCGGTCTTATCGAGGCACCGAAACCTAGACTTTAGCAGTCCAAAGGTACGTTCGATGACTCTCCGTGTCCTTCCATGTGCATCATTGTACCGCATTTCACCCGCTGTTGTAGGATTACGTAGGGGACTGAGGAGCCAGGGCCGGTTTGGGTACGCCGAGTCGCCTATGTAGGGGGATGACAGACACAAACATCACAACAAGATATGGTGGGTACCCCATGCAACACAGAGATCACAAGAGTCCCCACTGCACACTCACCAACAAGCCACGCTTGACCGGGTCGCAGATTTGCCATGAGTCGTCGGACAATGCTGCTCCGCATGATGTGGGCGTCATGTGCGGAGCCAGGAAATCTTGCACACACATGGGAGATGATGTTGTTTGCCAGGCACACCACCTGCACGTTCAGCGAATGGAAGTGTTTGCGATTCCTGAAAACTTGCTCCCGTGCCCGTGGTGGAATGATAGCGATGTGTGTGCCATCAATTGAACCCACAATGTGAGGTATGTGGCCCAGTGCATAGAAGTCAGCTTTGACTGCTGCCAACTCTTCCGGCCGTGGGAAATGTATGTAGTCATTCTTGTACAGCATCATAGCTGTTAAGACATCCCAAAGAACCGTGCTGAACATGGCCTGTGACATCCCCCCGGCATGTCCAACTGTGTACTGAAATGTGCCAGTAGCAAAGAAATGTAGTACCGCCATGACCTTTGCAGTGGGTGTAATCGACCCAGGATACGTCCTACGTGGCTGCAGATGAGGAGACAATTGAGCCACAAGCTCCAGCAACCGACGTCGATCCAGCCGGAATTTCCGAATCACCTCCTCGTCAACCATATCCTCCAGCACAGTGTATGGGCGATGCACATTTGGAGCCCTCCTGTGTGGGAGAGAGATGTAACTTAGGTCAACTTACAAACGACGCATACGTGTACAACTCCATCACATGTGAACCTTACTGACAAAACTTCAGTCTTCACCCTAATGTTTAGTAGCCACATCACAGACACACATGCAACTGCATGCACACAAACGATAATTATACACACGCCATGTCATCAAGCACAAATGCCAACACCAATAATGTTGTGCATACGGAAATTACATGCATGGTGACACAACGTCCAAAACACATACACGGAATGCATGTGTACCACCACCACTGTAGTCACCTCGCCAGAACAAGACACTGACAACAGATGCATAATTTGGCCATACAGCCGTGATGTACTGTGTAGTTGTGAAGATGTAAGAACGTCTGTAGGGTCACACCCGACGTCAACACGTACAAATGCACATCTGTTGCCCATTGTGTGCCGACCGATGGGCATAGTATGGACACACATGCTATATTGTATGACATATGACCTTTCCCTATCACGCTCACAACCCTCATGACGCAACTGCACACAACACATCACGGTGCAGCGTCTGACAAGATAACATAATTGGCGCCGCCATGGCGGTGCACAACTTCCGCTACTTCCCAAAGGCCATACGCGGCCAGCGTCCCTCTTCCCATTGGCTGCATGTGCAGGGACCGTCACGGGCACACATCGGCAACCGCACGTGCAAGCTTCAGGCCCGGATGCTTCAGTTGCAACAATGTTCTATCACTGGCGCCTCCATGGCGGTGCACGTACTCAGCAGGGGAGGTGCAGGCCTATACACCCTTTAGATGTACTCAATGGACATGCCAGTTCATGACCCCCCTTACAGTCACATTGCATCATCCACCGTACACCGGCCGTAGCGGCCGGGCCTAGGATGGCCGTGCCCGGCCATGTACACAACCACCGTGCCCGGCCATGTACACAACCGCCGTGCCCGGCCATGTACACAACCGCCGTGCCCGGCCATGTACACAACCGCCGTGCCCGGCCATGTACACAACCGCCGTGCCCGGCCATGTACACAACCGCCGTGCCCGGCCATGTCCACACCCACACGGCGGTTGTGTACATGGCCGGGCACAGCGGTTGTGGACATGGCCGGGCACGGCGGTTGTGTACATGGCCGGGCACGGCGGTTGTGTACATGGCCGGGCACGGCGGTTGTGTACATGGCCGGGCACGGCGGTTGTGTACATGGCCGGGCACGGCGGTTGTGTACATGGCCGGGCACGGCGGTAGTGGACATGGCCGGGCACGGCGGTTGTGTACATGGCCGGGCACGGCGGTTGTGTACATGGCCGGGCACGGCGGTTGTGTACATGGCCGGGCACGGCGGTTGTGTACATGACCGGGCACGGCCGTCCTAGGCCCGGCCGCTCCGGCCGGTGTACGGTGGATGATGCAATGTGACTGTAAGGGGGGTCATGAACTGGCATGTCCATTGAGTACATCTAAAGGGTGTATAGGCCTGCACCTCCCCCGCTGAGTACATGCACCGCCATGGAGGCGCCAGTGATAGAACATTGTTGCAACTGAAGCATCCGTGCCTGAAGCTTGCACGTGCGGTTGCCGATGTGTGCCCGTGACGGTCCCTGCACATGCAGCCAATGGGAAGAGGGACGCTGGCCGCATATGGCCAATCGCAAGTAACGGAAGCAGTGCACCGCAACAACAGGGCCGGTCATTAGCCCATTTCACGAACACGCTTCCAGGGCTGACCAATTGCTGGCGACGTATGCCACTGACACGTGCTGAGGGCCCTATATATGTGTGTTGGCCAAAATGACACTTCCTACCCTGGGGACGAGTGCTGCCTGTTCACCTCGACCTGCTGCTGCTGCTGAGCTGACCACCGACTGCTGCCTGTGACCATCACCTCGACCTGCTGCTGCTGCTGAGCTGACCACCGACTGCTGCCTGTGACCATCACCTCGACCTGCTGCTGCTGCTGAGCTGACCACCGACTGCTGCCTGTGACCATCACCTCGACCTGCTGCTGCTGCTGAGCTGACCACCGACTGCTGCTCTAGTGCCATACTCCGTGATCTTGCCATGTCGAGAGGCAAAGAGATCCGGTCTCGACCCTTCACCGCCGCGTAGCTTGATGTCCTCGTGGACGGTGTACTCCGCAACTATGGACTCCTCTACGGTGCACCAGGACGGGTGGTAAGTGCAGTGTGGGACATGTTGGTGTGCATGAGGGGGCCAAATAATCAGGCCTATTTCTATCTTAGCTGTGTAGTGTGGGCTAGACATATGTTACTGATTGTGCATGGCTGCTGACAGTTACGTCTTGCCCCTATGTGTGTGACAGGCCAACTGTCCACTGACTTAAACCCTTTTGTCTCCCATCATGGTAGGTCAAGCTGCACCTTCGCAAGGACCTGTGGAGGAGCATAGCACGGGAAGTACGGGCATTGGGGGTGTGCAACAGACGACATACACACTGCCACAAACGCTGGGACGACATTTCCAGGCTGAGCAAGAATGTAGCGGAAGTAACACTGGGCATGATTCCAAGGACGCCCCGCCTGGCCCGACGCTCCATGACCCCTCTCATGCACCGTATCATTGCAGTGACGCATCCTGAACTGGCCGAACGTCTGAGTGCCGATCAACAGCAAACTAGCGGTGAGCATACTGTCTGTGTAGGAAACCTGTGAGTGCTATGCATGTATTGGTGCACAGACACAGTATTGAGTTCCGTGTTGCGTATGTATCTCTGTGATGCCATTTTGGTCCCATTGGGTGGTTCTCATTTCACATCCAGGTCCACCATGTTGACACGCCACTTGCTTAGTAGTTGAGTGTTGAAGCACATCCCCTAGTGGTCCATGGCCCCATGGCAGGAAATGTGAGGATGACTGGTAGAGGTGGGCCGTGTGCAGGATGAGGGCTACAAAATCTTTGTCAGCTATGTAATTTGGCAATCCTGGTCCTTCTGTACGTCAGTCTGCCCATGACTCACACATCTTTTATGTGCATTTCAGCTATGACAGAGGACACTCAGCCACAGACGGTGGAGAGTAGTCGAGGAAATGAGTCCGGCTCAGACTTCGCACACACGCAGACTGACACAGAGGAGGCCAGCGCCGGAGAGGGGGACAGGACCGTCCCTGAGGACTCGCATGTGAAGACACCATCGTCCTCCTCGTCGGACACTCTTGGTGAGCCTGCACTGTTGTCACATACTGGGAGTGGGCACTCATCACCTTCTGTCGGAAGACAGCACACAGGGCCCACACTTCCGCCAACTGCACCGTGTACTGTTCGTGGCCGGAGGAGTAGGGGGAGCAGAGTGGCGTTCGGTGCAGGCACCGCTGCCCCTGCCACGGTGAGCCAAAATGCACTGTGTGCTGAGGCCGTTGATCTGCTGCGACAGCTGTGTGTGGGGCAGACCAATATGACAAATGCTTTCCAGGACCATGATAGGAAGTTGGGGCAGGTGGTGGCATTCATGGAAGGGATGCATGGCGATCTTGCTGGTCTACACAGGACAGTGCAGTCATTGGCAAGCAGTGTGTCGTCTGCAATAGTACAGTCGCATGGACAGGGTGCTACTTCTGTTTCCCCATCTACACCACTGGATGTCTCAGGGGGTAGTGAATATTCTGACCAGGACTCTAATACAGGTTATTGCACTAGAAGCAGCGTCAGACAGCACGTCAGGGCACGGAGGGCACAGACACCATCCCCTAGGTCAGCAAAATCTGTTCACGAAGACAACGTCAGATACACTGGAGTACACACACAGGATCCACAAGTGTTGTTGGGGGACATGCCTTCAGGAGCTACACAGGCATTCAACACAAAAGGTACTCCCAAGGCAAGGGATACTCACATGTCCATGGACTGTACCTTGGACAAGGCCAGTCAGAAGACAAAGGCACCTCCTAGGAGCAGGGAGACTCCCAAGGGCAGGCCCACAACAGAGGAAAGGGACACTCCCAAGGACAGTGAAAAGACAAAGGCACCTCCTAGGAGCAGGGAGACTCCCAAGGGCAGGCCCACAACAGAGGAAAGGGACACTCCCAAGGACAGTGAAAAGACAAAGGCACCTCCTAGGAGCAGGGAGACTCCCAAGGGCAGGCCCACAACAGAGGAAAGGGACACTCCCAAGGACAGTGAAAAGACAAAGGCACCTCCTAGGAGCAGGGAGACTCCCAAGGGCAGGCCCACAACAGAGGAAAGGGACACTCCCAAGGACAGTGAAAAGACAAAGGCACCTCCTAGGAGCAGGGAGACTCCCAAGGGCAGGCCTACTGTGGAAAAGTAAATTTTGCCATGTTCTGTGTCCCTACGCCTCATCCATCATATGTTATGTGTGCATGACCAATATGCATATGTTATTCCCCATGTCTGATTAATGACGCAATTACAGTTGTGTCCACCTCTAGTATGTCATTTCCCAGTCCTCGTGAATACTACGAATATCCGGCCTATGTAAAGTTACGTTGCCACGTTTCCCAGTGTGCACGTTATTTCATTATAAAGTCCCCGTTTCTAGGCCTCAACAGGGCCCGGACCCTAGATTCAGCTCCTGTCTCCTGGAGCCTCGCTAAGGAGCGATACAGCCCCCACCTGTATCCTCGACCTTTCACTTACTTCCTGCCTCGCAGTGCCCGGTGCAGCTTGGCTCTGCCTCTGAGTCTGCCAAGAGTATGTTATGATTCCAGCTATCAGTTCAGTCCTTCTTCTCTGCATTCCTAAGCTACTGAACTGCATCAATAGTTTCCGTCATTGTCTAGCCTATTCGGCTCCACGTTAGAGAAATACTGTATTAATGGTCATTTAATATTCTTCATCTCACACTACATGTAGAATAATGCATGGTCCAGTCTTAGAATCAAGTTAGCCTTTTCCCCTCATGACTCTTAGTTTATATCAACATGTTCCCTAAACATCAGATACCAGATAGGGTTTAGGTACATGTCGCTCCGACCCTCCAGACTCAAGTCTCTACTCCTAGCACAGAGTTCATAGCCCCCAGCTTCTCCCAGTAACACGTCATTGCCAGTTTACGCGCACCATTAGGTTAGAGGTCCCGGCTCCTTAGGTAGCCCCCTCCTATGTTTCCGCCCCATTCATGACATATTCTGTTACGTTTGCATCACATGTCTATGTATACTCCCAGTTACACCTCTTTTTACTGTTATCTTTCGCGACTGCTACGCGTCACGCCTTCTGCTCCACCCACTGTTACGCCTACTGCAATGTAATGCTATGTGTTTGCGCTATGTATATAAGTTGATGTATTGTTATTAAAAGTTGGCGCGCTCATCCCAGACCCGGCCCCAGCAGCTGCTGGGTCATCCTATGCAGGTTGTCCCGATCCTGTCCTTATGCTGTAATAAACCTGCAGAAACTCCTACTACCTCGAATCTTGACTCTTATTTTATTGAGCTATCTGTTATTCATTCATTCATTCAAAAATAGATCCGGTATTATTTATTTATATACCACATAATGGCGCCCGAATAGGGACTTGCCCTTTCCCCACGCGTCGGTGAAGCCACGCCGACCCCCTGACCCTCTGCAGCCGTGACGGAACCATACCGGCCACGTGCAGATATTTCTGCCTCAAGTATCCCTCAGGCCCACGGAGGAGACGGAGGAGGCGGTCCAGCATCCGAACGAGACGGTGGAGGAACGCGGCGAGTCCCGACCAGAGCCCAAGCCAAGAGTCCAAGGTCCGAGGTATCCGGAGGCCCACCCGTAACTGAAGTCCGAAGTTCGTCGTCCGTCGTCCAGTCCAGTCCGAGGCTTTCCGTTCTTGCTGCCCGGTGAGTACCATTGCTGGGGTAGTATCTAGACAGGACCAATCTAAATTGACTCCTGGTCCGTGGGTTGGTGGTGCCCAGACTCACAAACGAAGTGTTCACCTAGGTGGATACGGGTCTTGATGCGTCCCTTTATGGGACCGGTATGTTCCGTACTGTTATAGCAGTGCATCCAGTAACTCTGGTCTGTTCCGTTCTCGAGAAATTCCTGTTCTGTTTCTGTTCTCAGTATTCCAGGTAATATTCTGTTCGACCTGTCATTTATAATGTTGTTCAATGTATTTCCAATGTCGTGGTATGCCTGAATTGTTTTCCCAATTGTTATTGTTTTTCGTGTATTGTATTGTGTTCCGATTCAAGTTTACAATGCCGCTCTTTTCCAAGTTACGTCAGTTAAAAACTAGAAAGGGTTTATTAGAGGAAGCAGTTCCTGTCCCGCCCAGGGACAGTCCAGGTCATTTTATGTATCAGAAACATGGCATAAGTGCCATATTGTATCTAGATTTATGGGTAGAGTATACCAAACAGTTAGACGAAAAGTATAGATGGCCCGTATCGGGTACATGGGATGCCGAATGTATCATGCGAGTAGAAGAAGCATTATGGAAAAAGAAAGCCAGACAGTCACAGAAAGATGCCATCGAGTTATGGCGTAAGGAAGCCCATAGAAGGACCGAGAAAGAAGTCAGAAAGTCAGAGTTAAGTAGAGAATCCCAGGAACGAGCCCAAGAAAGAGAATTAATCGAGATAGGTGAACAAGTCAAAGCCGAACAGTCAGACAGACAGAGGCATGCCCTCATTAAGGGTATGTATCCTCTTCTTGCCGAAGGTTTGCCAAAAGCGACCCCAGAGGCATCTAGTAATTTCCCGCCACCATTAGTTCCGACCAAGCTACGTCACAAACCGACCGCAGCTGATATTTTTATTTCGTCCTATCTGGACGACACAGTCCCCGAATATGCAAATCCTGTTCGTGCTCCGCCAGTCCCTGTAAATCAGGCACTTCCCGCTCCTCCAGACACCGGAGTACCTGTTACGGTACCCCCGGTCCAGCCCGCCATACAAGTCCAGCCTACAGTTCCATTTCCCACTCTGCCAGGACGTAGAGCCTCAGTAGACGACTCCAGTCTAGGGGCCGCAGGAGGAGCTACTCCTCAAACCCCGCCGCCACACAAGCGCTTATCAGCACTCGAATTACATGCTCAAGCATCACAGCGTACTCCTAAAAGTAATAAGTCTGTCACAGAAATCAGACAAGCCCTTGGCGAATGTGTCTATGACGCAGTCCCAGGCGAGTATAATATGGTTTTATATTCCGTACGCGTAAGGAGGGTGACCGAGTATCTAGTCACCCTACCCAATATGAAAGAAGATCTAGACAGAATATATCGTTTCATCCGTACAGGGGATGATCCAGAAAGTATTGGCGAGATTATGTCCCAAAGGAAAGCCGAGATCCAGCTCATGATATTAAAGTTCCTGATCAATTGTCTAATAAGAGAACAAGATTACCCGTCTAAAGATCCCGCCGAAATGAGAATCCTGACAAGGTGGAGTGATAATATAGCCGAGGGTAAGCACAAGACCATTAGTGCTATGGAGAGTATGTACAAGAAAATCCGTAAAGAAATAATAAAGATACACGAACAGCGTAAAGCAGCACAAGTAAGCGAGAAAGAAAGTATCTCTGATCCTGAAGAGGAAGAGAACGAGAATCCCGCCAGAATAGCGTATGTAGGAAAATCCAGATTTCCAGATCGCCATTTACGCCTAGAACCCAAGTCTATTTTTCATCATTCAGCGCCAGAACAAGGTTCTCTAGAACAAGTATTCCAAGCCACCGATCACATTCTGAAATCACGAGTCGGTTACAGTGAGTTAAGTACCATGCATGAACAAGAACTAGCCCGATCAGCAGTCCGATGGATTACTGATTCTACCACTTTTCCAGACGAAATAGTGGCACAAATGTTTCTGAAACTGCCCCCAGCCGAGCAACGACTGGTGGGTATGTATATGATCCAGTACCTCATTACTTTGTATGAGGGTCAACATTCTGATCCAGGCCCGTTGCACGATATCCTAAACGAGTTACTCCAGTATAGATGGAGAGGTCTAGGTACCGATTTAATTAGTGTCATTCTAGAACAGCGTCACAAGTATAGAACGTTTCTGAATCCGCATTTTGTTCATGTTTCACCTCCAGAAAGTAAACCGTTTTACATAGACAGACAGAATCCGTTACGAGAAGTCCACCCAGTCAAAGGGACGGGTGGCGAAATGGAACGTGTGTTTGTATACACTCCAATTACAAAGATGGAACTTCTTGAAATGAAGAAATTAATCCCCTGTCATGACAAAGATCCAGCAGGGTTCCATAGAGAATTAAAAGACATGCTCCGTATGGGAGAATATACTTACCCAGATATCATTAAAATGTTAAAGGTCCTGTTACCCGCAGGGGTGTATGAAAAGCTAAAGGAAAAAGAATGGGAGGTGGGAGAGAAAAAGATAGATTGGGCAGTTCTAGAAGCTGAAGACAAGGCACGAGTACCAGGTACCGGTCTTGGAGATAAATGTAAGGAATTACCAGAATTATTGATTCAAGTTTTACCCAGATTATTGACAACGAGAAAAGAAGACTGGGATGCAATCTCAGCCTGTAAACAGAAACAAGATGAAGATATTAGTGATTTTTATTCTAGATTTGAAAAATGTTTCAGTATCAATAGTGGTCTCAAGACAAGTAGTGAGTCATACCCTCACCTTTTTGTTACTAAATTAGTCGAGAATTCAAGCCCACAAATTAAAAATCGAGTTTTGAAAGTCGAAAGCACCTGGCAAGCAAATACTCCGTCCCAAATGCTCCAGATGCTCCAGTATCACCAGAATAGAATCAGAGAAGAGCAAGAACACGAAAGAAAACGTATGAAAGACACGAAAATGAAAGTGCTAGTTGCACAATCTGTTCCTCAAGACAGTCAGAAGAGGGGTCCGAATCAAGCCATTCATCCTGCAGCTCCCGTTAAAGGAAACTGCAATTATTGTAAACAACCAGGTCATTTTATAAACGAGTGTGCAGTTCTGAAACATAACATAGCTACTGGTAAGACTAAAGAAAGACCACGTCCGCCTAGACAAGAACAAGTTTCACAGATTCCTCAGCCACAGAATGCACAACAGACAGTTACAGTACCGCAGCCTATTGCTGCAACACAGCATGTTACATCGCAGATGTACCAGTATGCACAGTCTGAGTATCCAGAGTACCAGCCATATTCATGAAACAGCCTAGAGAGGGAGGTAGGCTTGCCTCTCATCGAGATACCTGTAGATCAAGAAGGTCCCTATGTTCACAGTCAAGTATTAGGGAAAGACAGAAAGTTTTTGATCGATACAGGGGCAAGTAGGACCACAATTAGTCATGCCGAAGTTCCAGGGGCTCCGCTCTCAGGCTCAAGAAATGTTTCCCTTGGATTTTCAGGAAAACCAATAGTTAATGAGATTTCAAAGCCAGTCACTCTAGAAGTAGGTCCATTGTCCCGTACTACTGATCTGTTACTTACTAAGTCATGTCCAGAAAATTTGTTAGGCATTAAAACACTGAAAGAATTAGGTGCAGTTATATGTTGTTCCCCAGAGGGAATACGATTGTTCCTGCGTGACTTTAAGGGTCACTATGTATTACGAGATTTTGATTCCAGACTGTCTAAAGTTCCGCAGCATTTATGGGCGCAAGGTCCAACTGATGTAGGTTACATGCAAATCACACCCCATCGTGTGACTCTCAAACCAGGTGTAGTGTTACCCCGAATCAGACAGTACAGATTGCCACCTGAGGCTGTAGCAGCCTTATCCAAAATTATTGACGAGCTCATGGCTCAAGGAGTAGTTGTAGAAACTGACTCCAATGTATGTAATTCTCCGATCATTCCAGTCATGAAACGTACTGATCCAAATGCACCTCCAGTATATCGATTAGTGATTGATCTACGAGAGCTTAACAAATGTATTATTCCTCAGTACCCAGTAGTCCCAGATATTTCATCCCTGTTAACTGCTATTGATTCCGAAGCCATGTTTTTCACTGTCATAGACCTCAAGAATGCATTTTTTAGTGTTCCAATTCATCCAGACAGCCAGTTTCTTTTCGGATTTTGTTTAAATGGAAGGAGCTATATGTTTACACGCGCTCCTCAAGGTTTCACAGAAAGTCCTAGTATTTACAGTCAAGCACTCAAGAGACAACTAGACAACATTCACATGCCAACAGACACTGCCCTGCTCCAGTATGTCGACGATCTACTGATCACAGCCCGTTCTGAACGTGACTGCGAACGAGCGTCACTCACGGTTCTGTATTTCCTAGCCGAGATGGGGCACAAGGTGTCCCCTTCTAAGCTTCAATTCTGTGTCCAGCAAGTGATCTACTTAGGCCACTTACTGTCCAAGAGGGGTAGGCAGTTGACACCCGACCGTATCCAGTTAATAGCGAGTCTTCCCCAGCCCAGAACCCAGAAGGAGGTACGTGCTTTTATCGGCCTTACTTCTTATTGTAGACAATGGATTCCTCAGTATGCATTTCTAGCCAAGCCACTGATACAGTTAACGACACAGGAGGCAGCCGTATCGACTGTCCTCCCTTGGACATCTGACCATACACTGAGTTTCAACGAGTTAAAGAAAGCTTTATGCCAAGCTCCAGTTCTAGCTACACCAAACTACAGTAAGCCTTTTACACTTTTCGTTACTGAACGCGAAGGTACAGCATTATCTGTTCTTGCACAAGATCAAGCAGGTCAATACAAGCCCTGTGCTTATTTTTCGAGCACACTAGATCCAGTCGCCCAGGCGTTGCCTGTGTGCCTCAAGTCAGTTGCAGCCACAGCACTAGCTATCAGACAAAGTGATTCCATAGTTTTAGGACATTCCCTGACAGTACAAGTCCCACATTCAGTAGAAGTTCTTTTAAACCGAACACAAACTCAGCACTTGACAATTGCACGTTTAACAGGTTATGAATTGACACTGTTCCAGCCACACATAGAAATTAGACGCTGCAACGTCCTGAATCCTGCTACACTGTTACCATCAGTTAATTCAAATCCAGACACACATGACTGTGTGGAAGTAGTTAACATTACGACTAAGCCAAGACAAGATCTGACAGACATTCCGTTACCAGACCCCGACCTGACACTTTATGTGGATGGTTCATGTATGAGAACTAGTACAGGAGAACTAGTCGCCGCGTATGCAGTGACTACTGACACTGAAGTTATTGAAACACACCGTATTGATACCCTGTCCGCTCAAGCAGCAGAGCTAGTCGCTCTGACACAAGCCTGTATACATGCCAAGAACCTGAAAGTTAATGTTTACACAGATTCACGTTACGCATTCGGAGTTGTACACGACTTCGGAGTGCTCTGGCAGGAGAGAGGTTTCATGACTTCTCATGGAACAAAGATTCAGCATGGTCTCCTTATTCAAGCTCTGTTAGATGCCATACATTTACCGACATCTATTGCTATCATGAAATGCAAAGCACATACGAAAGTTACTGACATTATTTCCCAAGGTAATGATCTAGCAGATCGCACAGCCAAGCTTACAGCACAGAATCCAGACATTCCAGTTAACATAATACATACTCCAGACCCGATTACATGCATGACAGTTAAGGACCCTACACAAGATGTCATAGATATCCAGTTACATGCTACTCCCGACGAAATCAAGAAATGGTCTGAACAAGGAGGGGTCCAGACAGATCAAGGATGGTTAACGAAGGGTAGAGCCACATGGTTTCTCCCCGATTCTATGGTTCAAGTCATTATCAATACCGCACATAGTCCAGCACATTTAGGAGAAAAAGCTATGTTAGACAGTATCCAGAACATTTGGTTCAACAAGTATTTACGAGCTGCAGCCAAGCAGAAAGTCCGTACCTGTATGATATGTTGTCAGTTTAATCCAGGCAAAAGTGTCCCGGTGGAACAAGGTGGTTTCCAGCCCCCTGACCACCCTTTTGAGGTCCTCCAGATGGATTATATTCAGATGGAGCGATGTCGAGGTTTCAAGTATGTCCTTGTAGTTGTATGCGCTTTGTCCAGGTGGACAGAAGCATATCCAGTCCCAGATTACACAGCCGCGACCACTGCCAAGCAGTTGGTTCGTGAATTCTTCCCTAGATATGGACTCCCTAGAGTCGTATATTCTGATAACGGCCAGCCATTCTCATCTGAACTCATGAAGCACGTTTCCCTTTTGTTAGGGTACCAGTGGAAGTTTCATTGTGTACGCCATCCTGAAGCAGCCGGTCTAGTCGAGAGACATAATCAAACCCTGAAAATCCGTATTGCCAAAGTTTGTAAAGAAAAAGGTGTGGACTGGCTAGTAGCTCTGCCAGTTGCTTTGTTTTATATGCGCATGGTCGCACATTCCAGATCAGGTCTGTCCCCGTATGAGGTCGTATTCGGCCGCCCCCCTAATATGTGGGGTACTCCTAGACCCCGAAGTATTACCGATGTTTCATGTAATATGCTGACAGATTACCTAGCTTCCTTGATGTCTGCCCTCAACTCATGTCGTTCACAGGTTGCTGCCGCATTTCCAGACAATACCGAGGTGGCACCGCATGAAATCGTTCCAGGTTCCCTAGTGATGGTCCGGAATTTTGACCGATCAAGTCCGCTGGAGCCTCGTTGGAAGGAGCCCCGTCAAGTCCTCTTAACCACCCGTACAGCCGTCAAGTTGGAAGGCAGAAAAGGATGGATCCACCTTTCTCATATTAAACTTTTTAAAGGATTGAAACCCGTTTCTAAAAACATTTCCAAGAACATTTCCCAGGATTCCCATGATTTCAAAGACTGCCAAGACATTGTTTTAAAGGACTGTCCCGCAAAAGACATTATTACAACCCCTCCCTTGTTAGAGAAAACTCCGCAACAGGAGTATAAGTTAAAGCTTAGGTCTAGTAAAATAAGTCAGTCAGTTTGATTGTATAAGTCCTCCCCTAGGTGAAACGGTTAGACTGTTTCTGACATGTATAAAATAGACCCCCATAGTGAGAGAGTCAGTCGAAGTTCAATTCAATGTATCGTTTTTCTGAGTTTCATATTATTCATCAGCATTATGATTTCCTGCACCAGTTACGCATTTTTTCTGTATTTTCCAGTTCCACATGTAAATATGTCTGCTAATGCTACAGTAGAGCACACGTTTAGTGATCTGCCTCTTCACGAATATTCATACCGTCTCGCTATGCGCAACAACTCATTTATCCGCATGTTACATTATTCACACCAGACCAGCAATGCCACTAATTGTTGGGTGTGTGGTCGACTCCCCCCTTTCCAGACACCGAAGGGAGTTCTGCCACTTTTTCCTTATCCATTTTCACATAATGGTTCGTGTGGAGCATGGTCCACGTTAACGTCATCCTCAACAGATATGTCTTTTCTTAACAGTACATGTTTTTCAGACAAGCAAGGTCTTCCCCACAGAACAGGTTTAGATCTAGAAAATGAAGTATATAATTTAGGTAATTATTCGTCGAATTTTATGGTCCTGAATGTTCAGTCTGATACTACTCCAGACTTACCTGCTATTTCAGTACTACCAGTCAAAGGCGAATTATGTGTCCGTAGTTATGGTTCCATACATGTAGGTCATAGTGATTGTACTACTGTTATCCAGTATAGTGACAGTGGGAAATCTGTTTTCAAAGCTTCACGTCACTCTTATTTTATTTGTGGTCAAACCGCATATGTCCGTCTGCCCCTCGATTGGGAGGGAACCTGTTACATTGCCTTCCTACTGCCACCTGTTTTCCTAGCCCCATCTGATTATCACAGAAACACACATCTAGTACACATTAGACATAGAAGGGAGTCCCCAATTGTCGATTATACTGAAACTACTCTAGAACAGTATACAGATTTCAATAAAGGTTTCTTCTTCTTTGTAGGACCTGTCCAGAATAGTAAACTGATCCGTAGGTTAACAAGAACCCTTGAAGCTGTAGTAAATGAGACTGCCTCTGCTCTAGGTAACTTAACCGAAGAGCAATCTGCTATGAGATTTGTCGTTTTACATAATCGTCTCGTCCTTGACGTCATACTGGCCGATAGGGGCGGGGCCTGTAGAGTCATCGGATCTAGTTGCTGCATTTTCATTCCAAATAACGCGCCGTCTGTTTATTCAGCTATAACCAGACTCCATAAAATTGCCCATCTGTTACACCAAGATCCAGGCACCTGGACATGGTCAGGTTGGTTCTGGAATATAATTTCCGCATGGGGATGGAAAGTCCTGTCCTTTCTAGGTATTGCAGTAGCGATCATATTCAGCTGCTGCCTCTGTATACAATGTGGCCCTGCGATTTGCAGCATGTGCGCTACCTCTTGTATTCCTAGTCCCAAGCCCCGTTCTAAATCCCGTTCCAAGACAATTCGAGACGAGCAAATGGTACTGTATGAAATGATAGATGGTATCATGAAAATTGATGTTTCCTGATGGAAACGTAGTGACAAGGAGGGAATGTGGAAAAGTAAATTTTGCCATGTTCTGTGTCCCTACGCCTCATCCATCATATGTTATGTGTGCATGACCAATATGCATATGTTATTCCCCATGTCTGATTAATGACGCAATTACAGTTGTGTCCACCTCTAGTATGTCATTTACCAGTCCTCGTGAATACTACGAATATCCGGCCTATGTAAAGTTACGTTGCCACGTTTCCCAGTGTGCACGTTATTTCATTATAAAGTCCCCGTTTCTAGGCCTCAACAGGGCCCGGACCCTAGATTCAGCTCCTGTCTCCTGGAGCCTCGCTAAGGAGCGATACAGCCCCCACCTGTATCCTCGACCTTTCACTTACTTCCTGCCTCGCAGTGCCCGGTGCAGCTTGGCTCTGCCTCTGAGTCTGCCAAGAGTATGTTATGATTCCAGCTATCAGTTCAGTCCTTCTTCTCTGCATTCCTAAGCTACTGAACTGCATCAATAGTTTCCGTCATTGTCTAGCCTATTCGGCTCCACGTTAGAGAAATACTGTATTAATGGTCATTTAATATTCTTCATCTCACACTACATGTAGAATAATGCATGGTCCAGTCTTAGAATCAAGTTAGCCTTTTCCCCTCATGACTCTTAGTTTATATCAACATGTTCCCTAAACATCAGATACCAGATAGGGTTTAGGTACATGTCGCTCCGACCCTCCAGACTCAAGTCTCTACTCCTAGCACAGAGTTCATAGCCCCCAGCTTCTCCCAGTAACACGTCATTGCCAGTTTACGCGCACCATTAGGTTAGAGGTCCCGGCTCCTTAGGTAGCCCCCTCCTATGTTTCCGCCCCATTCATGACATATTCTGTTACGTTTGCATCACATGTCTATGTATACTCCCAGTTACACCTCTTTTTACTGTTATCTTTCGCGACTGCTACGCGTCACGCCTTCTGCTCCACCCACTGTTACGCCTACTGCAATGTAATGCTATGTGTTTGCGCTATGTATATAAGTTGATGTATTGTTATTAAAAGTTGGCGCGCTCATCCCAGACCCGGCCCCAGCAGCTGCTGGGTCATCCTATGCAGGTTGTCCCGATCCTGTCCTTATGCTGTAATAAACCTGCAGAAACTCCTACTACCTCGAATCTTGACTCTTATTTTATTGAGCTATCTGTTATTCATTCATTCATTCAAAAATAGATCCGGTATTATTTATTTATATACCACACTACAACAGAGGAAAGGGACACTCCCAAGGACAGTGAAAAGACAAAGGCACCTCCTAGGAGCAGGGAGACTCCCAAGGGCAGGCCCACAACAGAGGAAAGGGACACTCCCAAGGACAGTGAAAAGACGAAGGCACATCCTAGGAGCAGGGAGATTCCCAAGGGCAGGCCCACAGCAGAGCACGGTCCATCTCCCAAGGGCAGGGACACACACAGAGAGCAGGTGTCTACTGGAGACAGGTGCACCACAGACGACAAGTCTGCTGGCAGGAACAGGGCGGCGAACAGGGCACAGGCTACATCCAGAGACAACACTCCACCTAAGAATAAGGCACATCCTACGGACAAGGCATCTAGCATGGACAATGGCGCAATCAAGGACAGGCATACTTCACCCCTGGCTGCACTGAGGCTGATGTTTTCTAGTGAACGCCAAACAGATGTCTCCGTGGCGGAGTCCCCCCATACCTCCACTCCCATCCAGGCCAGTCAGAAGCAGAGGAGGGTGTCCCCTGTTGTTGCATCCCCCATTACACATGATTCCGAGTCCAGGCGGCAGGCACAGAGCAAACGACAAGCAGGCTCCAGCACGTCCCCAGAAACCAGATCCCCGGCTGCAGATGCTCCACCTATGGTGGGTGGTGATTCTTTAGAGTCCCCACCACTTGGCAGTCCTGTCCTGTCCAGGGTGCACTCACACATCCCTAAGAAACGCAGACACACACCATTGACACCTGCCAACCCCGATTTGGCTCAAGGTCAGCTATCCCCAGCTCCCAGGCCCACCCTGCCTCCTGGCCCATACAGCCCTGTGGCTCATCATTTCAGTTGTCCCAGTGGCGCTGGTGCAGTTGACTCTCATGTATCAGATGGTGGCACTGTGTCTGTTGTTGGTTGTCATGCATCATGTAGTGGCACAGTCTCAGTTGTGCTCTCTCCTGTTGCAGGTCCTGGCAGTGTATCTGGGTCTATGGCTCACGTGTCAGTTAGAAGATCTGTGGCTGTGTTGCACACTCCTGTTTCTGGTGCTGGCAGTCTGTCTGGGTCAGTGGGTCACGTGTCAGTGACTACATCTGTGGCTGTGTTGCACACTCCTGTTTCTGGTGCTGACAGTGTGTCTGGGTCCGTGGCCCATGTGTGTGTCACTCGGGCTGTGGCTGTATCTCACACTCCTGTTGCTGGTGCTGCCAGTGTGTCTGGGTCCGTGGCCCATGTGTGTGTCACTCGGGCTGTGGCTGTGTCTCACACTCCTGTTGCTGGTGCTGACAGTGTGTCTGGGTCCGTGGCCCATGTGTGTGTCACTCGGGCTGTGGCTGTGTCTCACACTCCTGTTGCTGGTGCTGACAGTGTGTCTGGGTCCGTGGCCCATGTGTGTGTCACTCGGGCTGTGGCTGTGTCTCACACTCCTGTTGCTGGTGCTGACAGTGTGTCCGAGGCAGGTAGTTCACGCAGTCCCCCTGATTCTGTGATGTGAGGTGCTGAACACTTCACTCAAATGTTATTTCACATGGTGTGTCCATTGAGAACTGCGTGGCACTCTTGTGGTTCCTGTGACGGGTTGGTAGGGACACGTACTTGTGCTGCCTATGATGTACCTGCTCTGTACTGCACAATGCCCTGTTGATGCTCGGATACTGCATTCTGCCCTCTCGTTAACTGCCTATGATGTACCTGCTCTGTACTCCACAATGCCCTGTGGATGCTCTGATACTGCATTCTGCCCTCTCATTTACTGCCTATGATGTACCTGCTCTGTACTGCACAATGCCCTGTTGATGCTCTGATACTGCATTCTGCCCTCTCGTTTACTGCCTATGATGTACCTGCTCTGTACTCCACAATGCCCTGTTGATGCTCTGATACTGCATTCTGCACTCTCGTTTACTGCCTATGATGTACCTGCTCTGTACTCCACAATGCCCTGTTGATGCTCTGATACTGCATTCTGCACTCTCATGTGCTGCCTTTGATCAACCTGTTCAGTGCAATGGACTGTTGATGCACTTAGCCCCTCTCACGTGCTGCCTCTGATGGACCTGTTCTGTGCAACGGACTGTTGATGCACTTAGCCCCTCTCACATGCTGCCTCTGATGGACCTGTTCTGTGCAATGGACTGTTGATGCACTTAGCCCCTCTCACGTGCTGCCTCTGATGGACCTGTTCTGTGCAATGGACTGTTGATGCACTTAGCCCCTCTCACGTGCTGCCTCTGATGGACCTGTTCTGTGCAATGGACTGTTGATGCACTTAGCCCCTCTCACGTGCTGCCTCTGATGGACCTGTTCTGTGCAATGGACTGTTGATGCACTTAGCCCCTCCCACGTGCTGCCTCTGATGGACCTGTTCTGTGCAATGGACTGTTGATGCACTTAGCCCCTCTCACGTGCTACCTCTGATGGACCTGTTCTGTGCAATGGACTGTTGATGCATTCTGCCCTCTCGTTTACTGCCTATGATGTACCTGCTCTGTACTCCACAATGCCCTGTTGATGCTGTGATACTGCATTCTGCCCTCTCACATGCTGCCTCTGATGTACCTGCTCTGTACTCCACAATGCCCTGTTGATGCTCTGATACTGCATTCTGCCCTCTCGTTTACTGCCTATGATGTACCTGCTCTGTACTCCACAATGCCCTGTTGATGCTGTGATACTGCATTCTGCCCTCTCGTTTACTGCCTATGATGTACCTGCTCTGTACTCCACAATGCCCTGTTGATGCTCTGATACTGCATTCTGCCCTCTCACATGCTGCCTCTGATGTACCTGCTCTGTACTCCACAATGCCCTGTTGATGCTCTGATACTGCATTCTGCCCTCTCGTTTACTGCCTATGATGTACCTGCTCTGTACTCCACAATGCCCTGTTGATGCTGTGATACTGCATTCTGCCCTCTCGTTTACTGCCTATGATGTACCTGCTCTGTACTCCACAATGCCCTGTTGATGCTCTGATACTGCATTCTGCACTCTCGTTTACTGCCTATGATGTACCTGCTCTGTACTCCACAATGCCCTGTTGATGCTCTGATACTGCATTCTGCACTCTCATGTGCTGCCTTTGATCAACCTGTTCAGTGCAATGGACTGTTGATGCACTTAGCCCCTCTCACGTGCTGCCTCTGATGGACCTGTTCTGTGCAACGGACTGTTGATGCACTTAGCCCCTCTCACATGCTGCCTCTGATGGACCTGTTCTGTGCAATGGACTGTTGATGCACTTAGCCCCTCTCACGTGCTGCCTCTGATGGACCTGTTCTGTGCAATGGACTGTTGATGCACTTAGCCCCTCTCACGTGCTGCCTCTGATGGACCTGTTCTGTGCAATGGACTGTTGATGCACTTAGCCCCTCTCACGTGCTGCCTCTGATGGACCTGTTCTGTGCAATGGACTGTTGATGCACTTAGCCCCTCCCACGTGCTGCCTCTGATGGACCTGTTCTGTGCAATGGACTGTTGATGCACTTAGCCCCTCTCACGTGCTACCTCTGATGGACCTGTTCTGTGCAATGGACTGTTGATGCATTCTGCCCTCTCGTTTACTGCCTATGATGTACCTGCTCTGTACTCCACAATGCCCTGTTGATGCTGTGATACTGCATTCTGCCCTCTCACATGCTGCCTCTGATGTACCTGCTCTGTACTCCACAATGCCCTGTTGATGCTCTGATACTGCATTCTGCCCTCTCGTTTACTGCCTATGATGTACCTGCTCTGTACTCCACAATGCCCTGTTGATGCTGTGATACTGCATTCTGCCCTCTCGTTTACTGCCTATGATGTACCTGCTCTGTACTCCACAATGCCCTGTTGATGCTCTGATACTGCATTCTGCCCTCTCACATGCTGCCTCTGATGTACCTGCTCTGTACTCCACAATGCCCTGTTGATGCTCTGATACTGCATTCTGCCCTCTCGTTTACTGCCTATGATGTACCTGCTCTGTACTCCACAATGCCCTGTTGATGCTGTGATACTGCATTCTGCCCTCTCGTTTACTGCCTATGATGTACCTGCTCTGTACTCCACAATGCCCTGTTGATGCTCTGATACTGCATTCTGCACTCTCGTTTACTGCCAATGATGTAGCTGCTCTGGTGCCCACTTTGCCCATGCTCACGCATACACTGTGATTATACCCCTATTATGTACAATAAAGGTAGTCTATCAAGTCTCGTGGTCTGTCGTTGTCATTCCTGCTTGCGTACTACAAATGTGTATTCGTATTTGCTTCTCATCAGTGGTTTCGGTAACATGACACTCCCCCTCCCTACGTCACGTCCCTTGCTGGTATTCCCCTCCAGACAGCCAATGGTTTGTGCCTTACCTGCGTCGTCGTCCATAGTGGGCCATGACTAGGACGTGGTGGATCGCGAAGAGCATCGGGAAAGCGTGTAGCGCTGGGTCCATGGTGGTGGTCAGCTTGCGGTGGGTATCTCTGCTGTGTCACCTATGTTCGCTGTGGGGATTCCGCCGTGTTCAGACAGGTTGTTTTTCCGCTGCGGTTTTATGTGTATTTTCCGCCATCTTGATTTGGGGGACGGTCTTAGACGTCAGTACGTACGGCGGGGCCTCCGGATGTGTTCCGTCCGCCACGTGGTCGTGTGTAGTTCGGCGGCGGTGCGTGCTTTTCCGTCGCGGACGGAAATTTGACACGTTTTCCTATCCTGATATGGCGGACGGAGTATCCGCGGCAGGCGGACACGGAAAAGGCTTTTTCCGCCTACTCCAGGGCCGCGGTGGCTCTTCCGTCCGCCATCCTAATGAGCCCCTTAGTTTGCTAACAACATAAAAATAGTAAAACATATTCCAAATTAAAAATATATGCATTATAATAAAATCTAATAAATGCTATGAAAAAATAAAACATAATTTAAAACATATAAAGCATATAAAGCAAAATAAAAACATGTAAAATAAATACACTTCCCTCTCTATGACCCAAATAAAATCAACCAAAAGAAAACCAAAAATTATAAATAACAAATAATGTGATTAACACAGTAATTAAATAAAAACAAATAAAATTAAAACAAAATATAAATGCAAACATTACATTAAAAAAGTTTGTTATTAGATATACATATCATTGAATAAACAGTTAACAAAATACAACTAATTGACACAACACTCAATTAAATAATTTGTATCATTAAACACAAAAAAATATTTAAATACCATTAAAATGTTATTTTGAAAACCACTAATGAATAATTTAAATAATGTCTCATCCTACACCCCTACAAACCCAACCACCGCTACTAAATTATAAATTAGTAATTAAACTATCGAAAATTAAAATTACTCATTGGAAACCACATATTTAAATACTTAAAGTAATAATCCAGCAGTTAAATAATTTACTGAATTATTTACAAATGGACTTTAAACATTAATAAATAACAATAATAATCCAAAATGTAAATAACTGCTTACTCTTTTCTCATTCAAACTGAATTATCCACTCATAAATAATACATTATTAATTAAATGGAAAACAACATTAATTTCACTGTGAAACTTACAACTATACAAAAACCTATAAAACAGGTATTATGATACTAACTCCTAAAATTGATATAATAACCAATATATGTTACATTATTTATATTAAAGTGAACAATGTCATACACAACATTTAAAAAAACGATGTCATACATATAAAAACGATATTCTTACCTTTCATATTTTCTTCCTTGATATTTTTGAATTACAAATATTTTTGGCACAATATTCTTGCAAGTCAAATTTTTTCAAACAATAATCTTGTCATTCACCACACAACTATCCCTGGGGATCCCTTTTTGGTATCCCTTCGAATGATGTGCTCCCAAAACTCAGCTGAAAAGCGAAATATGCAGAGGGGTCTCAGAGGCAAAGATAACAAGCATTGGCAAAGCCAATATGTTTCACCTAGGCGAGATCTATTGGCCTTGTCAATCTTTAATTATACGTATTCCATTTGTGCAATATGGCTTAAAGTGAAGTATATCAAAATGTTATGACACAGCCAGAGTTGCTAGTGCCATAGTTCTTTGTTATTCTTTAAGCCAAGTTGCACAGCAGCTCACGCTGCGGTGCAACATGCCTAAAAAACAATGACAAAGCCAAATAGCTTGCACGTATAAGAGAGCGCTCTTTGGCTTTGTTAATTTTTTGTATGCCAGACTGGAGGGGTGGGGATTGCAACATAACAGACAGTGGGAGTGGCAACCAATAGAAGGGAGGGTGGGCGGGCAAGATAATTTGGTGTTACGGAAAGAGCTGGCAAAACCTGGAGAACATAGATTAACCTAGCCCACACAAAGCAAACATTCAGCCATGGGCCCTTTGCTCCCCTTCTGACTTAACTCCTATACATTGCTGTCTTCCACAACACTAGTTGAAAGAAAAGGAACTTCTCAACAAGCATGGGTGTTTAACCCATTATTGCAAGTGAAGTAAACTCTGGTTAAGCACCTCTCTTGTCCCGGTAACATCCAGGCACTGCTTACCTTTAGGCAGATGATGATATATGTGTAGCGTGTCCACAGGTATCTAAGGAAGCCTGCCACTGCCTATTTCATACCTTTGATATTCATCAATACAGGCCAGATACGAGGCTCACACAGGACTCTTTCAGGGGTCCTTGTACCCACGACTGCTGTAGACCACGCCATCAAGTAAATGCAATTTGTTTTACCTCTGTGGCAACAAGGCTCTCATTGGATTTGACCGCATGTAAACGTAAACAAACCCATTGTTTCCCTAATTGTATTACTGGATTGCATAAAACACAGTTTTCACTGTCATTCTCGTGCACCTCAGGCTTAGCTCAAACAGCATAAATCAGCTAAAACCTGCCTTATACTGCAGAGTTTAACTGCTACCCAACAACAGGCAGGGAAGTAAGAGGAAAAAAAGAGAATGAAATGTAAGCTGTGTACGGGAGTGGGGGGGCAAACATAACAGACAGATGGAGGAAGGTAGGAGTTAGATTAAAACAGAACAGACAGAGTTAGAAGGGAGGGGTATGAAGGAGAGGGACTGCAGACACATACACTCTATAAGAGTCCATGTGCAAAATACAGTTTAAAAAAGTGCCTGCAGGTGGCTGCTGGTCAGTAAAAGGACACTGGACACAGGAGACAGTACTTGGTCCCTGCTCCACTCTTTGAACCTTAGAAACACATGAAGTGACATCATTTGACATGAAATGATACCATTTGGCGTCTGGCCCTGAAGGGTTTACAAAAATTGATATCACTGACAAGAAAAAAACCTATGGGAACAAATACAGTAGGAAAAAGATGAATTCACTGGTCAAAAAAGGTTATTAAAACAAATTCAATCGCATTTTAAGTACCCCCTCCATATATTGCCATGGGCGCCTATTATGTCCATTGTTAAGCTATGATTGCCAGGAGCAAGTCCATCACATATACAGGTTGAATCATCAGAAGCAGATGTTCAAGCTCGTAAGCTAACACCTAAAATGATTTTGCTGCTTTAAATGTTCTGGCATACTGTGCAACTCACACTATACCCAGGCACACAATTAGATACCTAGACAAAGACAAAGTACAATAGCACTGGTGCTAAATGACTAGCCAGAACCAGAAAGTCTTGTGCACAGCCATTAAGTACCCAGGCCTGGCTTTAAGTTCCGAAGCACAACTTACAACAGAACTATAACAGTAGAAACTGAATTATAGCCTCAAGACAGTCACTAAAAGACAGATCATGCCTACATTGCCCAGACACGGGGTTAAATGACCAGATACAAATGCAAACAAACAGGTAATGGTTAGTTGTCAACTATAGCCTCACATGCCATGGGGTAGACTCGATGCCCAGGTCAAGCTGTAACATCCCAGGTAAGCGCCCAAAAGCCTTATAAACACATACACAGATACAGTTTTAAAGGCTCAGGGACAGCCACGATATCTCAGGTACATGTTAAATCCTCACTTACAGCTAAACTATTTCTGTTGCAACTTCAAATGCAACTTCGAATTCCCAGGCACAGACATCACATGTCCTTGATGCCATCAATTGCTTTGGCATAGTCTTAATTGTCAAGGCACTGCTGCAAATGCTCAGGGCAGCCTTACAACATTCAGGTTTAGCCTCAGAAACCAATTGCAGCATCCTAATGCACAGCAGTACCCTTTTTCCTGCAGTGGAGCATACCAACCTTCCCGTATTGGCTCATTTTTACAAGATCTATGGACCGCCGAACCCATGGTGGCAGTCCGGCCACTGCCACATTGCAGGCCCGCCTGCAGTATTATGACTGCCGCAAGGACCGGAACAAGACCGCCAGCACTGCTAGGATCAAGGATCTTGCTGGACTTTGACTGACAGGAATATGGAGGCGGTGCCGCAGCCAGCACCGCTGTGCATATTCCGAGTTTTCATTTCACCGCCCTTTACAAGGTAGTGTACCCACCATGAAAAGGGTGATGGAATGATGATAAAGGGGCCACCTGCCGGAATTGGGCCTTGGGGTGCATGCAGGGGGCACATGTAGTGCCCCTATAGTTGAACCCCCATTTCCTGCACGGTGTGGCGTGTATGCCACATCGTGCAGGACGGTGCAGTCGGCGCTCTGGCAGTGGCGGTCTGCAAGTAAGGCTCTTCTTTAAGCCTCACAGACCTCTGCTGACAGACTACCCCAGGACCACTCACCAGAACAGGATTGAAATCTTAGTCTGGTGGGCAGCAGCACCATGGCTTTGGCGGTCCTATCGCAGATGTCGTATTGCTCCGTAGGACCTCTTGAGTCGTAATAAGGCCCTTAGGGGCATATTATCAAGGGGGTTTATCTTCACTTTTTTGGCTTTAAAAGCCAAGAAAGCGGAGATAAAATTATCTCCCTATTACCTAGCTGTCGCTAACACCAGTTAGAGACAGCTAGTAGGACATAGCGACCATCTTGGGCCCCGCTTTGCATGTCAGTGAAATTTATCACTAATGACATGCAAAGTGGGCGTGCCAAGATGTTAGCGACTGGAAACAGTCGCTAACATCGCTATCTCCTATTACTAACTTCTGGAGATATTCGCGCTAAGCGCGAATATCTCCAAAAGCTAACACCTGACCCTGAGCAGTTCTTAGCCATGTTATCCAATGGTAGGTGGATAACATGGCTAAGAGCATTAGCTCTGTAATGCATGAATATCGCTGACTTTTCAGCGATATTCATGCATTTCGGCCGATTTTTATCGCTTAGGAGATAAACCTTGATAATAGCAAGGTTCCTAAGCGATAAAAATCGCCGCAGCTTGGGGATAAAAATATTGCCGCTAAGCCAACATAGCGATAATTATCGCTAGTTGTTGGTAATATGCACCTTAGTCCATGCAGCCTACCAAGGCATCTAGCCTCAAATGTCCAGTGTAGGTTCAAAATGCATCATTTTAGTTTCAAATGTTTAGTACAGCCTTGCATTGTGCTGGAACAGCATCAATTCCTTCTTAAGCCTCACTATGCATGCAGTTTAGCCTCATGGGCAGAGTGGATCTCAATGGCCTCTAGTGCAGCCTCATATGTCCAGTGAAGCATCTCACTTTTGAAGTATAGCTTGAAATGACGACTGCAGAAACACAAAGAACATGTTTCGCATCATGCCTCTCAATGTTCAGCTATAGCCTCACATGCAGGGGGGCATTTTGTGAAGTGGGTGTAATTTTAATTACATCCATAACATTCGAATGAAACAGAATTCACAAACGCTACAAAATTTTGCACTACCCAATTTTGCTGCAATTTTTGCACAAGGAGGCTTGTTCATACAGAAAACGATCCAGTATATCTATTTTATTCGAAGTGCGGCTCTCGTGTAAAAAAATCAAGCAAGATACCAACAAACCACGTTTCATTGAGAAAAGAAACATTTGCGAAATTCTCATGGAATTACACATAATATTGCGGTGAAAATATGCAGCACCACTACTGGATATATAATCTGACTCTCAAATTCAAAATGCATCCAATGGAGGATGACAATATTAAGGTATAAGTGCAAATTCCCAGTGAACACTGACAATGTCTTCTTTCCTAACCAAGCTCTGTTTTACCTTTGGGCTTCAATCTTAGTAATAGGATTCAGTAGCCAATGTGGGGAAATACATTTGGCAGAGGATCTCGAAGCACCCTAAACTGTGCTCTCTTCCAGCAGTCTTGTGCAGAGCAAGGGGAGTTACAGTGGTAGCGCATCTCCTTGTGGCACATGGCACTGCCAGAGAGGTCCATGCTTTTTCCCAAGCTGCCTTCTTCCCTCCTTCTAACAAGCAAAGGGAGTGAAGGTTCCCAAACTTTCCTGTCCAAATGCCCCATCATTTGGTGACCACTTGCCTGTATTTTCCGCAGGTCTATCCTGAATGTGTGTGTCTTGTCTGAGAAGGCATGAATGAGCTGTTACGGGTGCCTTTTGTGGCTAATTTTACACCAATTCCTAGAATGGGTTAAGCAAGACAGGTGACTTTAATTTAGTTTTTGCTGCTTATGTTACTCTGGTAAACAATGCTGTTTGTTTGTTAAAGGACTATTAATGATAGGCTAATAACAGTGAGATGATCACATTTGCATTTAAAAGGCTATTTAGCCCTCGCCCACACTGGGCTGGTTAGCCCATGACTGTCTACAACAAAACAAGCATTAGGAAAGCCAATAGCTTTCACCTATGAGAGCTATTGGCTTTGGAATTTATTTTTAGCCATGCCGTACCGCAGTCCTACTAATGTGCATCGTGGCTAAAAAAAATGAAAGAAAAAGTGCTATGACATGGCCGGCACTAACGCGCTCTTATTTATAAAAACAAAAAACAAACAGGGAGCGGATTGGTGAGTGAGTCAACATGGAGGAAGACAGGGAGGTAGAGAATGACACAAGTGGGGGAAAGGTCATGCAAGAGACAGTGACGGACAGGATGGGCAGGGGAAGCAAAAGGACAATGGAAGTTGGGCAGGGGCAGGTTGGGGCAGGAAGCTGACAACAGTGGGTGGGCAGGAGAAGTTGGGGAAGCAAGCTGACAACGGAAGGTGGGCTGGAGCAGCAAGCTGACACCGGTAGGTTGGCGGAAAGAGATGGGGTAACAGGTTGAGAGCGAAGTGTGGACGGGAGAGACTGGGAGAACAGGCTGACAATGGAGGGTGAGCGGGAGGAGATGGGGCAGCAAACTGACAGTGGTGAGTGGGTGGGAGGGTATGGGGCAGAAGCTGGCAATGGAGTGTGGGGCAGCGCACTGACAATGAAGGGTGAGCAGGAGGGGATTGGAAAGGAAGCTGACAGCAGGTTCGGCTTGGGGACTGGAAGAGCAAGATGACAACAAATGGTAGTCAGGGAGGTGTGGCCCCTGAGTATCAAATCCACAATATCAGTGGGACACAATATAAAGGACAAAATATCAAAAACATATTGACAGGTAGGTAAGTCTATATTTTCTATACCTAACACCACATATATGTACTAACACTACATACACTTTCTAGGTACTTCGATGTGGATTTAGAAATACTAAATCTTCTTATATACACTTATCTTTCAATATTTTGTCCCTCAATATTTTGTTCTCAATATTCTTTGATGATATTGTTGTTGATATTTAGTAGTATAACGGTGGGAGGGGATGAGGAAGCAAGCTGACAACAGACGGTGGGCAGGATGGGAGGAGGGAGCAAGTTGACATGGGAGGGTGGGGGGAGGGGGTGGGGCAGCAAACTATGAATGGTGATTGGGAGAGGCTGTGGCAGCAAGCAGACAGTAGACAATGGAGGGAGTGTGCTGGAGCTGGGGGAGTCGATGACAACAAAGGGTGAGGAATGGAGGAGCACACAGACAAAGGGGCTGAGGACTTTTCGCTTAATGTTATAATATTGCTTGACTTACACAGACGCGTCCATAAAATTGCCCATTTGTCCTTAATTTTTTACCTGAATTTTGAAAATGTATACTGACTTTTTACAGTCCCTGCCCAGAATTTGCCTCTGTGGTAACCCCGGGCAGAGACCTCTGCTCTGCCCGCGGAGTGAGGGGAGATTTGCCTCCTCCGTGTTCCACAGAGAACACGGAGAAGGCAAATCTCTGCACACCCCGCAGCAGAGCAGAGTTGGCCAGCCCCGCCTCCACCCCCTATATTAAAAATTAAATCTATAATACTTACCTGTAAATTAAAACCAATTAACTGGATTGCGGCATCCCCAGGTTGCCCTCCTCCTCTCTCTCGCCATAGCGGTAATCCTTGAGAAAACTGCGTGCTTGCCCGCGCATGCGTATTTTTCGCAAGAGCTGAGCGGAGCGGAGTTCCACGGAGTTTGTTGGCAACTCTGTGGACTTCCGCGTAGCCCCGCTAAGCCCACTACGCCCAGGGTTACTCTGTAGCAGGCTTGTCAGCCTACCCTAAAACTGAATCGGAGGTTGCTGAGGGATTGAGAATTGCTAAGGGGTGGGAACTCCACAACACAAACTCAGTGTCAAAAAAGTAAATTGCCTCTGTGGGTCTAAGGATTCAACAAAGAGTAGGAAGTACAACAAATACATTTCACTACCAGAGTCCTGTGTATGTGTTTTTTCCTGCAGCTCTCAATGATGACAAACAATGCAGCAGGAAAAGCAAAGTTAATTACAGACTCATTGTGCTTCATTATAGTTGCAGATATATAGCGTTTTATACATCTGACGAGGCTCCAAAGTACCTTGGAGCAGGTAATACTAATAGTTTGAAAACGGCGATCCTAAGCGCAACTGCGGCCTACGTGAAAAATAGCTTTCTTTCTAATCTGCAAATTATCTGTGACATTCTCAACCATGTTATTTTACCTCTCTGTCTTTTTTTGTAAATGTCGCTGTTAAATTGGATTTTCAAATGTATTTCAATAAATTTTACTCTAGTGCCTCATGCGCCCTGTAACCCCTGGTGAACAGCAGCACTTGGGTTTTGTTTACTCTACTCAGCACAAACATTAAAAAGATGTTATGAAAATAGGCTTGCGTTTATTTAAAGGTTAATTGCAGCTACAGAAAGGAAGTAACAAGGGTGTCCTGCACTACTTAACTGTAGGCAAACCTTCATTTTTAAAGACATCTTGCAGCAAACTTGAAAAAAATATGATAACGTCTCTTCATAATTCAAAGAGTGTATTTCATTAACATGAAGAACCGCTTCACCTTAATTCATCAGATTATATCAGTGCATTAAGAGGTATTTTTTGAAAGTGATAGATTTCAAACATGGAACTTAGAGGCAAGTCAGTTGTTACGTACACCCTTGGGTGGCCAGGGTCTTTATTATACATGAACAACATTATAGTTTATCAAATAAAGCACAGGAGAAAATTTTGTACAGGGTACACCTTGAAGTCATATATTTTGAGGTACTCTTTTATATGATAAAGTAGAAAAAGGAGGGAAAGTGAAATAAAACAATTGCCTGGGATCACACAATTTGGTCAAGTGTGGAAGCCGGGATGGATGCCAGGTTTCTGGTTCTACATTGCTCAAATCAATTCAGCCCCTAGACTTATATGATGTTCTTCCCCTACGCCACCCCACCTCGTCTCCACTCCCTGAAGCCCCTCCACCCACGCCCAATCACCACCCTGCTGGCTCAACTGCGGCCCTTGGTCACACAATAGACCAAACCTTTTGGGCCCTGGAAAAATGTTTGCGAGTACCACAGTTTTACACATTGAACTAAAAAGGTTTTCGAGGGTATCTCTGTAGTAGTGTCTCCGAAAATTAGCTTCCCTCACAATTCAGCTGATTTTTCACCTTTTTAATGCAATATTCCAAAAACGTTCCCCTGAGAAGCATCGCTTTATCCCCTTATTCTGTTCACCTCTGATTGTACCAGGCTGCCCAGAAGATGCTGCCGATTTTTCAGCATACGCCCTAATAGCTGAAAACAAACTAATAAAGTCCGGAATTTACCTGATTCGATGTGCCCATGACCAGGGACAGGACGATCCTTCATGCTGAGGACATTTTGATGCTGGAATCGCCCAAGTCCTTTCTTCCGAACGTGGATATCTCTCATACTCTAGATGCCACTCTTCCCAAGGAGTCTTCTTCCTCTGACGCTGCATCACCTCCTACGACAACGCAAGTAACAGTGTCAGATGTGATGCTCTCTTGAGCCTTCAAGGTGGAAACAATACGGACAAGGGCATAGGGTGCAACAAGTGGGTGGGAAAAGTCACTCAATTCATTGGTTGTCCATATCAGTTGGGGCTATTCAGTTGAAGGTGTACATGAAAGAGACACAGGCAATGTTGGCTACCTAAGAAAGTAGCGCTTGGACTATTAGTATGAAAGGTTTTGACAGCTATATTTTATCAGTTGTTTCATTGCCAAGAAATAGGGTAAATTGAACAGATGCGGGTCTGCTGATTTCTTAAGAAATAAAGCTCTCTGCTTTGTCTTGATGTCTTCTGTGGGCCATCTCATTCCTCACTGTGAGGGGCTGTCATCTCAGGGCTTTCTGCATTATTCCGCTTTTTGCACACACATTGTATTTTGTCTCTCGCCCAGTGGCTGGTGACTCATCAAAGCCATAGCACAAAATCTAATTTTCTGTCTCACATCCTGCGCAGGGCGTGCAAAGTGAAACGATGGTCTGGGAAGGCAGAACATGTCCTTCCGCAGCTTCTAAATTTATCTCCCGAATTAGATGCGGAGATCTGAAGCTCTGCCCTCTGTTTGAAGCCCCTTTTCTCTATTCATCTCCCCCTGTGCAAACAGCGCTGCCCGCTTACTGCCACCTTGAAAAGAAATCAACTTAACCCAGGTCAGCTAAAAGCTTTACCTGCAGCGTGACTCACCCTTGGAAACTGCTATTATGATTCGCTATCTATCGGCAGTGAGCCAGCAGATGGCACGGAATAGAGATGCAAGGGATCGCGCGCTGTGTGGGTGGCACGGCCCCTGATGCCCACGGCTGTGCCACGTGCTATTTAGGCAAATGGGTCTCTCTTTGATGGACGAATCTGCATCCAGTGCTATGGAGGTAAATTGGTCACTGGCAATGAGGCTAAACTGGTAATGTGGAGCAGGGTTTCTGGAGAAATAGGCCAGACCCGGTGCTGTGGAGGACGAGGGTCTCTGGAGAATGAGACAGTGTGCAGTGCTGAAGAGGGTCACTGGAGAATGAGACAGCGCCCAGTGCTGTAGAGGGTGGAGGCACTGGCGTAACGAAAAGTGAGAGGGCCTCCCTGCACGGTACTTAGGGGGGCCCCCTCCGGGCTCAATCCGGAGCTCTCCCGGCCAGAGTTCAGTGCCGAGGGGACCCCTTGGAGCTAGGGGCCCCCCCGCACCGCATGGGCTGCGGGGGCCTGTGTTACGCCCCTGGGCGGAGGGTCACTGGAGAAACAGCGCCCAATGCTGTGGAGGGTGGAAGGTCTCTGGAGAATGAAACAGTGTGCAGTGCTGTAGAGGGTGGATGATCTCTGGAGAATGAGACAGCACCCAATGCTGTGGAGGGTGGATGAGACAGGGCCCAGTGATGTGGAGGACGAGGGTCTCTGGAGAATGAGTGAGGACCCAGTGCTGTGGAGGACGCAGGCTGTCTGAAGAATGAGGGATGCTTTAGAGCTAACAGGGTCTCTGGAGAATGAGGAAAGGTCTGGTGCTTATAGGATGCAGACCATATGGAGAAAAAGGCCAGACCTGCTGGAGTGCAGTACTCAGGTTCCCTGGAGAAGAAGTGCTCTCTATGAGTTGCTGAGGCACTGGAGAAGGAGACTGGAAAATGCAGTAGAATGCAGTGAATTCACATAATTGAGTAATTTATCACGTCTTAAGTTATATATATATATATGAAATCCCACTCCTTCCCACGAAAAGAGCAGAGGCCACAACGGGGGACATTCAGGGAAGCTTCTTTATTATCACAAGTAATGGCGAATGCATTTCGGCAAAGTGTTGCCTTCTTGAGCGCCCAGCTGTTGCAGGTGACTTCCCACGTGATCTGAAAAGTTTCCCGCAGCCCTCTTAACAGTGCATGAAGGCTCCGCCCCCAGAGCCTGGAGTCCCACCTGTTGCAGTTCAAGTTGTAGACATGGACTGCAACACCCAGAATACATCAGTCCGAATTCAGGTAGGTGTTGCGTGGGACAAACATTCGATCGTGTGATCAGGCGGAATGCAGGGTTCCGATACTGTTCAAAGTCTTGCCTGATGTGCGTGAAAATAAATTGCCTCCCTGGGTCCCCGCACCGCTTCAGCCTCGAGCTTGGGAGCTTGGGATCTTGTTAGGCGGGGGCAACAGTGACAGTACACGCCACCCTGTATGTAGCTGAGTAACCACAGAAGCGCCCTTCCTTTTCCTAAGCGTTGTGGCGGGCTCCAGACCAATCCAATCCCTTGGAAAGCAATAACGAACTACCAAAGCAGAGACAGTAACGTCTGGGCCAACTTGAAAAGCGGGGGCCTCTGTACTGCGTCTCTGGCTGTCTATATATATGTACATCCAGCTCCAAGGTTGCCCCTCCAGTTAAGAAGCACTCAGATGGCAGAGTCTGCTTACAGCATTTATTTGATACAAGTGAAGTCCATATGCTGCTATTTCAGCCACACCGACGTGCCTACGGGTGTGTGTGTGCAATTACGGGCCGATCCAACATTCAATTAACCAGCCACGCCTCTGAAGAAGAAAGCATTTTGAAACGTGTTAGGCACGTCGGTGTGGCTGAAATAGCAGCATATGGACTTCATTTGTATCAAATAAATGCTGTAAGCAGACTCTGCCGTCTGAGTGCTTGTTAACTGGAGGGGAAACCTTGGAGCTGGATATATATGTATATATATATGTATATGTATGTATGTATGTATATATATATATATATATATATATATATATATATATTACCTACTGGTGGTCGCCAGTAGGTATATATAGTTAGGATTTTTTCTCTATGGGTTTTTTGAAAATTCTATGTCTAATAACTTTGGCGTTTGTGGACGGAATTGGCTGAAATTTTCAGGAAAATGGCACATTATGTTTCTGAGCAGCCCTTGAAAATTTGGGGGGGGGGGTTCGTCAAGGGGGGGCTGAGAAAAAAGGGGGGGTCCCAAAACGTGTTTTTAACATTGAGTTTTCCATAGGGCGGTTGGCCTCACTTTTAGCCCGAACGGCTGAATGGATTTGCACGAAACTTGGCAAAATTGTAGGGACTGGTAGCCCGATGTGCCTTTTGTAGGTCTCAATATATGTGCTCCAGTGGATTTTGAGAAATTAACGTTTAAAAAAAGATATATATCTGTAACAGCGGACCGGGCAGCGCTCCAGGACGCGTACTTTTCGCGCAATGGAGCTTTGTGAAGCGAAGCTGATTGGTTCTCCGGCGTCTGTCAACATTCCAAACAGTCCGTAGCGGCCGCCATCTTGTCTCTCGGTAGGATCGAGAGACAAGAGGAGGCCAAAGCGAAGGGGCAAATGACCATAAGGGGGAATAGTAGATCCTCGCTGACCCCCTACGTTTGATGTGGAGGTTTTAAAAGGGCCCCGCGGGGCAAAAAAAAATAAAAAAATAATAATCGAACGGCTGAATGGATTTGCACGAAACTTGGCAAAATATTAGGGACTGGTAGCCCGATGTGCCTTTGCTAGGTCTCAATATATGTGCTCCAGTGGATTTTGAGAAATTAACGTTCAAAAAAAGATATATATCTGTAACAGCGCTCCGCTTCGCGTACTTTTTGCGTTACGGAGCTTTGCGAAGCTGATTGGTTCTCCGGCGTCTGTCAACATTCCAAACAGTCCGTAGCGGCCGCCATCTTGTCTCTCGGTAGGATTGAGAGACAAGAGGAGGCCAAAGCGAAGGGGGAAATGACCATAAGGGGGCATAGTAGATCCTTCCTGACCTCTTAGGTTTGATGTACCATTTTGCCAAGTTTGGTGTAATTCCGTTCAGCCATTCAGGCTGTAGACGTATGTAAATGTCCTATGGAAAATTGCATGGGGAAAACACATTTGAAAGTGTTGAAATTTAGAACCAATTAAAATGTTACTTTGGTTTTGTATTTGTGTGTGATGAAAGTTAATTGGTTATGTATATATTTCAAATGAGAGGAAACCACAGCCATTTTGTGATACTACTGTCTGAGGTACATTTGTGAGGAATTTTTGGTGGTGAATTTCTGGTGTTTGATTTACACAGTACTAACACTTCTCCTACTTTTAAAAAGGTGAGTTGTTAATTTGTAAGGGGAACTATGTTGTACACTTGAAGATAATTTGAAAAATGTTTTCTGTTATTTATTTGCAGTCCTTCTGTTATACTAAATACTTGATAAAGTTAGTTTTATATTATGTATTACTAAAAACGATAAATGAAAGTGATTATTTTTTTCTGCAATTTACAGCAAGCAATTTCAAAATAAAATGGCTCACAATGAAGAGACCGTGGCAATTTCTTTTGAATTGTCCACTACATTGATTGAAATTGAGAGCACCAATAATGAAATATTGTCACAAGGAGGACATGACTTGTATGATTCCATTAGATTGATTGAAATGGACAGCACCAAGAATGAAATATTGTCACAAGGAGATGACTTGAATGATTCCACTACATTGATTGAAATTGAGAGCACCAATAATGAAATATTGTCACAAGGAGGAGATGACTTGTATGATTCCATTAGATTGATTGAAATGGACAGCACCAATAATGAAATATTGTCACAAGGAGGAGATGACTTGAATGATTCCACTACATTGATTGAAATTGAGAGCACCAATAATGAAATATTGTCACGAGGAGATGACTTGAATGATTCCACTACATTGATTGAAATTGACAGCACCAATAATGAAATATTGTCACAAGGAGGAGATGACTTGAATGATTTTTTTGATCAATCTCTTGATGGCGAATTTATCGAGTGTTTGGAGACCATAGAGTTACAAGAATCATCATTGGAGACTTTTCATGAGGACATTGCTGATGAGGACATGTTACTAGTTCTTTCAAATTTAGAAAATTCTGAAGAATAAATTTATATTTAGAAATCAAAAATTGTTTGAGACATTATTCATTTTTATTTTTAATTTATGAGGTTGTAGCGAAGTGATTGTAGTATAAAATGAGACTTATAGTATAGAGTGCAACATTTTTATGTTACATGGTAAGTTTACTCATATTTACTTCCCTTCTGCCACTATATTATCTCCAATGTGTATTTGACATCTCTTCTTCATCTCCGGCCTCCTTTCTCTCACTGTGTGTCTCCGATGCATCTTATCGCTGCTATTTTGTGTAATTACAGAAGAGAGTAAAATAAAATAGTTCGGAACGTGAAAAGGGGGCAAAGTAGAGTACTCCTCACCCCCTAGGCCTTTTTAGGCGGTCCCAAAAGGATCAGTTTCTGCTTTCCTGAGAGATTATGGTATGAGTTCCATATACCACAATAACTTGCATTACAACATGCAAGATATCTATCTCCTATTACCAACTTTTGGAGATATTCGCGCTAAGCGCGAATATCTCCAAAAAGTAACACCTGCCCTGAGCAGTTCTTAGCCATGTTATCCAATGAGAGGTGGATAACATGGCTAAGAGCATTAGCTCGGTAATGCATGAATATCGCTGAGTTTTTAGCGATATTCATGCATTGCGGCCGTTTATTATCGCATTTGCGATAAACCTTGATAATAGCAAGGTTTATCTTCGATAATTTCTGACGATGCTTAGTGGTAAAAAATTCGTTGGTAAGCATCGTTAGCGATAAATATCGCTTAACTTTGGTAATATGCCCCAACGTCTGTTAACGTTCGATTCGAAGGAAATGAGGAAGTGTTGAAAAACATTGTCTGCGCCATCTTGCCTTTTTTGTAATGCCACACTTTTGTCGTGCACGGCAGCCATTTTAGATGTCTTGACCAGACCCACTCTCTGCACGCTGTCGATTCGTAGCATGGCTCCTCACCCACGCAAGCATCTTCCCCAGGCACTGGTCACCACCGCTCTCTGTCTTATGCATGGGCAATAAACCTCCCCCCATCTGCGCTGCTCTTCCCTGAGAATCACACTCTGTGCCCGCCCGACACCTCCCTTTCGCCCTATTCACTACCGCACCCTCTGACACTCCTCTTCCTCTGTGTCCGATTGTCCAGGCTATCAGCTAGCCCTGCAGATGTAGTTTATGGCCCCAGCTGTAAAGAATCACCCCTCTTCAAAGGAGTTATAGTAGATCAAGGCCCACACCCGATGAGATCCGTCACACCACACGTGTTCCTACTATCTGAAAACCATCCTGTATTGTGATTGGGGAGGGGACCGAGCCTGAAGCGGAAGATTCCAGGAATGACTCTTTGTACATCAAAGTTTTTACAATTATGTGTCACATTAAAAATATATAGCACTCCAACAAAGTAGTAGGAATATAAAACTTTAATAACATATAAATATATACAACAAAACAAAAACAGTAAAAACATTTAAACAACGAAGAGACCGTGGCAATTTCTTTTGAATTATCCAATAGATTTATTGAAATTGACAGCACCAATAATGAAATATTCTTGTCAGTAGCGGTCTGTTGTGCGAATAGTTCCAAGGCAGCAGAACGCGCTGAAATCTAGATGGCACGAAGGTGATGTCTAGTAAGTTGCCGCCCAGCAAATAACGGCGTGGGGCGCCGCGGGGGTGAGTGAGTCCAGTAGGCACCACAGCTATTCTTACCGGCATTGCAGAATTACTGCTGGGGACAATGCCTGTGCTGTAGCAGGGTCACAGCAGAAACAAAAAGGATTCTGTTGAAGATGTTGTTGGTTTTCAATTTGAAAACAGTTCTGGTGTCAACTGCTATGCTAATGTAGTGGTTAATGTTTTGCTTTCTCTAGAAAATGTAAAAGAGGGGGAGGCAGTCCAAAGTTCCGTTAAAAGGGCAAAGGAAAGGATCGGTGGTTTGAACTATCAGTCAAAAAGGGGAGGGGGTGCAATAATTTTTCCTACCGGGTCACACTGTGCTTTCACCGGAAGTGAGGTCTGCAGGATTCTAGTAATTCAAAGTGAGACTGGCGCCAGCATGGGAGCGCCGACGTCCCGCGGATACAGTTTTGTCACTCCACGGGCGATCATGGCAGTCATTCCCCATCGGGGGTCGGAGACTCCCGCGGCTCCTCTAGAATCTTCAAGGTCGTGGAGGACTACGGTGGTGGAGTCAACCAGTGACCGGGCCATTTCTTTATGCTGGGCCCGCTCTTGCCAGGTCGACCGCCATTTTGAGAGTTCGGCAGCTACCGGCGATCGCGGGGTCACATGAGCGGACGGGCTCCACCCTGCCGGGCGAGACGTTGCAGCATGGCCACAGTGGAAGAACCCTTTTCCGGGCACCTGGAGCGCTGAGGGTGCAGCTGGGAAGCCTCCACCTGGGGAGGCGGGAGAGGCCTGATCGCACCGTCTCTCCCTCCCAGTGCACCCCACGGCGTCTCGCTTGAGATTTGTTATGGCCGGACCAGGCGATGAGGACGAGGGGGGGGGGTCGGAGGCATGTGCAAGACATCCCCCCCAGTGTTGTCGCAGCCATTATTCAAGAAAGAAGAAGTGTCCCGTCCGTCTTCGGGCCGGGCTTCCGGTAGATGTCGGCCGGACGCCCCTGGCTCTGGCCCCATGAACGGGTTTCTTGGTTTATCGGCTGCAGCCGGATCCCGTCGGCCTCGGCCCCCCGACCGTTGGTGGCCGGACCGGAAGAGCATGTGGCGGGACTACCTGCAACTCTCAAGGGCCACCGCGGCCGGACTGGGAGAGAGAGGGGAGGGTCGAGGAGACATTCCCCCCCCCCTGCAACTGTTCAGCGTTGTAAAGGCAATCCCCTGGCCGGGTCCCGCTGGCCTCGGCCTCTCCTCCGGCTACACCCTACGTTAGGATCTCCTGGCCGAGGCGTGGCAGCAGGACCTGCCTTATATGGGCTGCTCCCGGCTGGGCGTAGCCGGAACCCTGCCCCACCTTGGAAGTTTCCAGAGTGGGGGCGGATGTTCTACTGACTTGCATTTTCCCTAGTCTATCGATTTTTTGGGCGTGGCAGGCGGTGGGACAGCGAGGGGTGATTTGGTTTCTCTTACTGTTTTTCTGGTCTCTCACCACTGGCATATTTTAACGTTTTCTTGTTTCTAGGACATTAATAGGTTTTATCATTACGTTATGTTATCGTTTCTTTGTTCGTTGTTTAATAAAAGTTCATGTTCATCAGTGGCCTACTGATTTTCGTTTTCCTATTCTTTTCTTTCCAGGTTGTTTCATGCTAAAGTTTCTGTTAACAGGATACAGTGATCACTTCGTTATTATTGCATATGTCCTTTTCACTAGGGGTGCTCTCTGGTCGGGCCAGATGACGTATCTCTAGTAAATGGTCCGGGTGAAACAGGTGCATCAATCAGTGGGGAGTAGATAGGCATGACAGATTACAACGGGGGAGAAAGGTCCGCATTACGTACCCTTTCACTACTTGCAAAGATTTTCCTACGTTTATTTACAAACAGGGAATACCTCCAAAAAGAACTAATTCCCAAACAGTCAATGTTCGGACAATCAATCAATCAATGAGGAATGAAATAGGTACGACGTGTTAAAGGCTTGCGTTACCTACCCTTCACTATCTGCAAAGGGAGAGAGAATATTCCTATTCTTCCTCGTTTGCAGGCAGAGAAGATCCTTAAGAGAATTAACTTCGAACAATTCAATGCTCGATTCAAACAATCAACAAGGGGTACTGTGAACACAAATGAACGCCGCTTATGTACATACGCATTGCTATTTTCAACAGGTTGTTCCCAATGTTTCTATTTTAGCGAGGTCAAAAAGAGATCCCATTAGTGGCCTACTGATTTTGCTCGATTCCTTTTGTTTTTTTACACGATTTTTCGCTATCTGCAAAGACTAAACAGAGTATTGCGACTCTGTGCTTGTTTGTAAATAGAGAATGAACCAAAGAGAACAATCAATCAAATGGAGAGAGAAGCAGGCACGACGGATTACAAAGGGGGCAAAGGGCTGCGTTAACTACCCTTCACTATCTGCAAAGAGAGAGTACTCCTAATAGAAATGAGGGGTGGGGGGCAGCATTCAAAGCAGATCAGTGTGCATAAACACGAAAATGTTTTTACTTACCACGTACTTGACATTCGACAGCTTATGATATTTGCTATTAAAAAACCATTGAAATTCACTGAAAAAACCATAGGTTATAGACCATATATAGTTAGGAATTAGCATTTACAAAACCTTGAAAATTCACTGAAAAAAACATAGGTTATACACCATATATAGTTAGGAATTAGCATTTAAAAAACCTTATTTTACTCACACAAAACCATTGAAATTCCATATGTAGTTAGTTGCACTAACTATATATCGCGCACCCGCAATCCACTGCTGATCATGTCACATATTACATCATTCATGACATGGTCAGTGACATCAGTGATGACATCACTGATGACATCTCAAATGACATCACTGATGAGATCACTGATGACATCTCATTTGACATCAATGACCACATCACTGATGATATCATTCATGTGACAATACAATGCATCTCCTCACGTTTTAATATAACCTCTGTTTCACCCAGTGTTAAATACAGAGTATAATTTTTGAAACCATTGACACACCAATACTAGTTACTACATACGTACTCACTGATTCCTACGTCTACACACACATTCACTCATTCACCCATACAATCATTCATACATACAATCACTCATCTTTACAACACTATCATATGCACTCATACACCTATACAGACACTTACACTCTGCCACTCATCCATGGAGTTACTCACACACCTAGTCAGTTCTGTAAAGAATCAATCACACTTCCATTTTCTTGTCTATACAGTTAAACATAGAGCACCTTACATTTTCAAACATATACTAACACATACTTACTTTCTTATACAATCATTGATACAAGTACACATTGATCTGCACAGAGTCACACACCTCCCAGCCAGCCACACACACACTCAGTCTCCTATACAAATACTTGGACAATCAATCAATAACCCATATAGTTAATCATATAGCTACTGATCAACACATGCAGCAGTTTACAGAACAACAGACATAATGATGCACAAATTAAGACAGTTTAGTCACTAACCCATGCACTCAGTGAGACACATTTAATCACTCACTCATACATTCAGTCATGCACCTACTAAATCCTTCGTCCAGACACTTATACATCTACTCATTCTTCAATATGTAAAACATATTTAAACTTTACAGAAACACACAGTCACTGGATGATGTCATCAGTGATCTCATCAGTGATGTCATTTGAGATGTCATCAGTGATGTCATCAGTGATGTCACTGACCATGTCATGAATGATGTAATATGTGACATGATCAGCAGTGGATTGCGGGTGCGCGATATATAGTTAGTGCAACTAACTATATATGGAATTTCAATGGTTTTGTGTGAGTAAAATAAGGTTTTTTAAATGCTAATTCCTAACTATATATGGTGTATAACCTATGGTTTTTTCAGTGAATATATATATATATATATATATATACATATATATATATATATATATATATATTCTCAACAAGTTTCCCCGGTCCCGGGGATGGGCGGAGTCGCAGACACAAACGGTGACCACTCGCTTTCAATTCAGTATTAGTGTTTATTTACACAATGGCATTGGGGGGTAAAACAAAAAACAACGGTTGTTTTTTGTTTGACCCCCCAATGCCATTGTGTAAATAAACACTAATACTGAATTGAAAGCGAGTGGTCACCGTTTGTGTCTGCGACTCCGCCCATCCCCGGGACCGGGGAAACTTGTTGAGAATTTACAGCGGTGGGCTCTACCGCAGGAGCAACGCGACCAAGAGAAAGAGCGCCTAACGAGGGGGAAGTGAGCCAAGCAGTGTGAATATATATATATATATATATATATATATATTACCTACTGGCGATAGCCAGTAGGTATATATAGTTAGGATTTTTTTCCTATGGGATTTTTGAAAATTCTATGTCGAATAACTTTGGCGTTTGAGGACAGAATTGGCTGAAACTTTCAGGAAAATGGAATATTTTGTTTCTGAGCAGCCCCTGAAAATTTGGGGGGGTTTCGTCAAGGGTGGGCCGAGAAAAAAGGGGGGGTCCCAAAACGTGTTTTTCCCATGCAATTTTCCATAGGGCGGTTGGCCTCACTTTTAGCCTGAACGGCTGAATGGATTTACACCAAACTTGGCATTGTAGGGACTGGTAGCCCGATGTGCCTTTGCTATGTCTCAAGATATAGGCTCCAGTGGTTTTTACGAAAATTAACTTTGAAAAATATATATTGGGCTACATTGGGCTATATATATGTTGGAGCCCAAATGTAGCCCAATGTAGCCCAATGTAGCCCAATGTAGCCCAAAGATGGCCACCAGAGACAAAAAAAACAAATGTAGCCCAAATATCAGCCAGATGTAGCCCAACTATAGCCCAATGACAGAATGTCCCTGAGTGTTCTAAAGAACAACTAGAGTGCTAACAGTCCTACTTATTACAAAGGTATGGCACACCTGAAGCCATCTTGATTGGAATAAAGTGGTAACTCTTAAAACATTTAATTTAAAAAGGAACAAAATGAGGGGGTTCATTTTGCCATAGAAAGTATGATTAGCGAATATATGACGAAATCCCGCATACCATCAGTCCGCAAAAAAAATCCCGCATGTACTATTAGGCCGCAAATTAAAATAACGAAAACTTTTAGAACGAATATGCCTTTAGCATACACTAAACAACTAAACTACCCTAAACCCTAAAACACTACCCCCAGCATGACCCTACACTACACAAACAGTACAACACTACCCTAAACCCTAAAACACTACCCCCAGCATGACCCTACACTACACAAACACTACAACACTACCCTAAACCCTAAAACACTACCCCCAGCATGACCCTACACTACGCAAACACTACAACACTACCCAAAACCCTAAAACACTACACCCCAGCATGACCCTACACTACGCAAACACTACAACACTACCCTAAACCCTAAAACACTACCCCCAGCATGACCCTACACTATGCAAACACTACAACACTACCCAAAACCCTAAAACACTACACCCCAGAATGACCCTACACTACGCAAACACTACAACACTACCCTAAACCCTAAAACACTACCCCCAGCATGACCCTACACTACGCAAACACTACAACACTACCTTAAACCCTAAAACACTACCCCCAGCATGACCCTACACTACGCAAACACTACAACACTACCCTAAAACCTAAAACACTACCCCCAGCATGACCCTACACTACGCAAACACTACAACACTACCCTAAAACACTACCCCCAGCATGACCCTACACTACGCAAACACTACAACACTACCCTAAACCCTAAAACACTACCCCCAGCATGACCCTACACTACACAAACACTACAACACTACCCTAAACCCTAAAACACTACCCCCAGCATGACCCTACACTACGCAAACACTACAACACTACCCTAAAACCTAAAACACTACCCCCAGCATGACCCTACACTATGCAAACACTACAACACTACCCAAAACCCTAAAACACTACCCCCAGCATGACCCTACACTACGCAAACACTACAACACTACCCAAAACCCTAAAACACTACCCCCCAGCATGACCCTACACTACGCAAACACTACAACACTACCCAAAACCCTAAAACACTACCCCCAGCATGACCCTACACTACGCAAACACTACAACACTACCCAAAACCGTAAAACACTACCCCCAGCATGACCCTGCACTACGCAAACACTACAACACTACCCAAAACCCTAAAACACTACACCCCAGCATGACCCTACACTACGCAAACACTACAACACTACCCAAAACCCTAAAACACTACACCCCAGCATGACCCTACACTACGCAAACACTACAACACTACCCAAAACCCTAAAACACTACCCCCAGCATGACCCTACACTACGCAAACACAACAACACTACCCAAAACCCTAAAACACTACCCCCAGCATGACCCTACACTACGCAAACACTACAACACTACCCTAAACCCTAAAATACTACACCCCAGCATGACCCTACACTACGCAAACACTACAACACTACCCAAAACCCTAAAACACTACCCCCAGCATGACCCTACACTACGCAAACACTACAACACTATCCTAAACCCTAAAACACTACGCCCAGCATGACCCTACACTACGCAAACACTACAACACTACCCTAAACCCTAAAACACTAGCCCCAGCATGACCCTACACTAAGCAAACACTACAACACTACCCTAAACCCTAAAACACTACCCCCAGCATGACCCTACACTACGCAAACACTACAACACAACCCTAAACCCTAAAACACTACCCCCAGCATGACCCTACACTAAACAACCACCACAACTCTACACTACACTAACACAACACTACACTACACAACACTACACTACACTACACAATCACTAACCCACGAAAAAATTAACACAAACCCACTTACCTCTCTCGTCATCGTGGTTTTCACAACGCAAATGCATTTACCATACATGCCTTTAAAACGTAATTCTTTGTAAAGGCATGCGCGATAAATGCACATGCGTTTTGAAAAAATGCGGGATAATGGTATGCGAGGTCAATGACCTTGCGGGATAATGGTATGCGGACTGAAAGTCTGCGGGATAAAAAATGCGGGAAAATGGCTGCAAACCATGATTAGCAGCAGACTTCCCTGGTGAGCACTAGCTTTACTACAGTGATCTAATGAGCAACTAGAGTGCTAACATTCAGAATTTATGGCAAATGTGTGACACATCTGAATGCCTTCTTGATAGAACCAAAGTAAACAAGCATTGAAAATGCAATAGATCTCACCCTCGTTTAAGTTAAAGCCATTCTGTTTGTAATGAGGTGGCTTTTTAGCTTTGCTTTTATTAGTGTTTTTAAAACTTTCATGTAAATAACATGCATATGTATATGTATGCATGCATTTATATTTATATAGATATGCAGATTATATATGTTTATATATGTATATTACCTACTGGCGATAGCCAGTGGGTATATATAGTTAGGATTTTTTCTCTATGGGATTTCTGAAAATTCTATGTCTAATAACTTTGGCGTTTGTGGACGGAATTGGCTGAAATTTTCAGGAAAATTGCACATTTTGTTTCTGAGCAGCCCCTGAAAATATGGGGGGGGGTTTCGTCAAGGGGGGGCCGAGAAAAAAGGGGGGTCCCAAAACGCGTTTTTCCCATTAATTTTTCCATAGGGCGGTTGGACTCACTTTTAGCTCGAACGGCTGAATAGATTTACATGAAACTTGGCAAAATTGTAGATATGGTTTGCCCGACGTGCCTTTGCTATGTCTCAATATATGTGCTCCAGTGGATTTTGAGAAATTAACGTTTAAAAAAATATATATATCTGTGACAGCGCTCCGGTTAGCGCCCCGGTTCGCGTACCTGACGCGTAACGGAACTTCGCGAAGCGAAGCTGATTGGCTCTCCGGTGTCTGTCAACATTCTAAACAGTCCGGAGCGGCCACCATCTTGTCTCTCAGTACGATCGAGAGACAAGATGTGGTGAAAAGCGAAGGGGGAAATGAAGGAAAGGGGGCAAGGTAGACCACTCCTGACCCCCTAGGATTGATGAGGGGGATATTAAAGTGCCCCGCGGGGCAAAAAATAAAAAAAACATTTTTTTTGCGATTTTACGCCGTAGAGGCGCGTCCCGGTACGCGAACCGGGCAGCTCACCGGGCAGCTCACCGGGCAGCTAACCGGGCAGCTAACCGGCAGCGTAGCTGTCAACATTGTAAACAGTCCGGAGCGGCCGCCATCTTGTCTCTCGGTAGGTTCGAGAGACAAGATGTGGTGAAAAAAGAAGGGGGAAATGAAGGAAAGGGGGCAAGGTAAACCCCTCCTGACCCCCTAGGATTGATGAGGGGGATATTAAAGTCCCCCGCGATTTTTCGCGGTAGAGGCGCTTCCCGGTACGTGAACCGGGCAGCTAACCGGCAGCGTAACGGGAGTCCGCCATCTTGTGTTTTTGGAGCCTCCGGTTTGCATACCGGGTAGCGTCCCGGTAAGCGTAACAAGGGGAAAACCAAGAGAAACAGTAAAAAAAAAATTAAGGGAATAGATTTCCAGCAAACTTGGCAAAATTGTAGGGACTGTTTGTTTGATGTGCCTTTGCAAGGCCTCAAGATATGTGCACTTGTGGATTTTGTCTAATTAAGGTTAAAAAAAATATATATATCTGTAAGCGTGCTCCGGCACGCTTACGTTACGGGTTTTGTTTGCGCTGCAGAGCCGATACGTCACGGTTATGCGACGCGTCATGAGGCGTCTTACGTGGCTACGTGATACGTCAAGTAATAAAGAATATATTTTACAGCTATAGATATTAGCTTTTAAAAAACCAATGAAATTCACTGAAAAAACCATAGGTTATAGACCATATATAGTTAGGAATTTGCATTTACAAAACCTTGAAAATTCACTGAAAAAACCATAGGTTAGAGACCATATATAGTTAGCTGGACATTTTATTGACATAAAACCAATGAAATTCCATATATAGTTAGTTGCACTAACTATATATCGCGCACCCGCAATCCACTGCTGATGATGTCACATATTACATCATTCATGACATGGTCAGTGACATCACTGATGACATCACTGATGACATCTCAAATGACATCACTGATGACATCACTGATGACATCTCAAATGACATCACTGATGACATCATGACACACCAATACCAGTTACTACATACGCACTCACTGATTCCTACGTCTACACACACATTCACTCATTCACCCATACAATCACTCATACATACAGTCACTCATTATTACAACACTATCATATGCACTCATACACCTAGTCAGTCCTGTGAAGAATCAATCACACTTCGATTTCCTCATCTATACAGTTAAACACAGAACACCATACTTTTCACACATATACTAACACATACTTACTCTCTTATACAATCACTGATACAAGTACACATTGATATGCACAGAGTCACACACCTCCCAGCCAGCCACACACACACTCAGTCTTCCATACATCCACTCATTCTTAAATATGTAAAACATATTTAAACTTTACAAAACACACAGACACTAGATGATGTCATCAGTGATGTCATTTGAGATGTCATCAGTGATGTCATCAGTGATGTCATTTGAGATGTCATCAGTGATGTCATCAGTGATGTCACTGACCATGTCATGAATGATGTAATATGTGACATCATCAGCAGTGGATTGCGGGTGCGCGATATATAGTTAGTGCAACTAACTATATATGGAATTTCATTGGTTTTATGTCAATAAAATGTCCAGCTAACTATATATGGTCTCTAACCTATGGTTTTTTCAATGAATTTTCAAGGTTTTGTAAATGCAAATTCCTAACTATATATAGTCTATAACCTATGGTTTTTTCAGTGAATATATATATATATATATATATATATATATTACCTACTGGCGGTCGCCAGTAGGTAGTTATAGTTAGGACCTAGTTTCCATAGGAAATCCGCAACATTCTATTTGGAATAACTTTGGTGCCAGTCGACGAATCGTCGCGAAATTCTCCAAGAAGATGGCCTACTCCGCACCGCTCCTTCCCTGAAAGTATGGGGTTGATCCATCAAGCGGGAGCCGAGAAAAAAAGGGGGTCCCAAAACATGTTTTCCCCATGCAATTTTCCATAGGACCTTTAGCCAGGGCTACAGCCCGGCGCATACTGGAGGTACCCGATGGGCTAGTTGGCTCACAGGGAACCTCATGATTGAAGAGGAATTAATTCCCCAACCTAAAACATGCCGCAGGGTGTGTTTGTACACATGTTACCTCATGCCTGCCCCCTTCCTTCACTATTGAGCAAAATATTCCTGTAAAATCAGCCGAACTACGAATTCTGATTTACTCACCTGTTATAAAAAGAGACGTCAGTGCTGCATCTTTGAGTGCACTACTGATCCTGAAAAGTAATTCTAACCATACTTACAGTAACTTGAATTTCCTTCCATAGGCTAACACTGACTGGTTTCACTTGGAAATTTTTCTAAGTGTGGAGTTTTGGAACTTTAAAAAATTCCTTTAAAATCAGTCGAACTACGAGTTCTGACTTACTCACCTGTTATCAGGAGAGACCTCAGTGCTGCATCTTTCAGCCCACTACTGATCCTGAAAAGTAATTCTAACCGTAGTTACAGTAACTTGAATTTCCTTCTATAGGCTAACGTTGACTGGTTTCACTTGGAAATCTTTCTAAGTGTGGAGTTTTGGAACTTTAAAAAATTCCCCTAAAATCAGCTGAACTACAAATTCCGATTTACGTGCCTATTATCAGGAGAGACCCCTGTGCTGCATCTTTCAGCCCACTACTGATCCTGAAAAGTAATTCCAATCGTAGTTACAGTAACTTGAATTTCCTTCCATAGGCTAACACTGACTGGTTTCACTTGGAAATTTTTCTAAGTGTGGAGTTTTGGAACTTTAAAAAATTCCTTTAAAATCAGTCGAACTACGAGTTCTGACTTACTCACCTGTTATCAGGAGAGACCTCAGTGCTGCATCTTTCAGCCCACTACTGATCCTGAGAAGTAATTCTAACCATACTTACAGTAACTTGAATTTCCTTCCATAGGCGAACATTGACTGGTTTCACTTGGAAATTTTTTTAAGTGTGGAGTTTTGGAACTTTAAAAAATTCCTCTAAAATCAGCCAAACTACGAATTCCGATTTACTCACCTGTTATCAGGAGAGATCTCAGTGCTGCATCTTTCAGCCGACTACTGATCCTGAAAAGTAATTCTAATCGTAGTTACAGTAACTTGAATTTCCTTCCATAGGATATCATTGCCTGCTACATAAAATATATATAAATAAAAAAATATTAAAACAATTACTATTTCAATATTTTTAAAAACATTTATTTTTCAATTCATTTAAAAAATATGTAATCTAATTAAAAAAATAAAATATCTAAAAATAAATATTTTAAAATAATGTAGTAAATCAGTATAAAAAAATATAACAATATATTTAAAAAAATTTCATTTACAAAACCTTTGAAATTCACTGAAAAAACCATAGGTTTCAGCCACGTTATAGTTAGGAATTAGCATTTAAAAAACCTTAGAAATCCACTGAAAAAACTATAGGTTTCAGCCACATTATAGTTAGGAATTAGCATTTAAAAAACCTTAGAAATTAACTGAAAAAAACATAGGTTTCAAACTTGTTATAGTTAGCTGGGCATTTCACTCATACAAAACCATTGAAATTCCCCCGTTATAGTTAGTTCAGCTAACTATAACTCGCGCGCCAGCAATGCGCTGCTGATGACGTCACATATTACATCACTCATGACATGGTCAGTGACATCACTCATGACATCACTGATGACAGCCGAAATGCGTACCTGGTATCTTCGAGCACTTGCTGACAAAATAAAAGAACATTTTCCTTATTTGAGTGTGGGCTCCTTCTGAAGGGGAGTGGAGGTGTGTTTGATATATATATATATATATATATATATATATATATATATATATATATATATATATATATATATATATATATATATATATATATACACACCCACACACATATTCATATATATAAATATATATAACAATTTGTATATGTATATATATATCTCTATATATATATATATATATATATATATATATAGCATAAAGTGCATTTTATAATTCTGTAGAATTCAGACAATCTTTTTTTAATGTTTAAAACGCTTTATTAAGTAATATTAGGAGATAAAAAATACCAGCAAAATACAAACCAAAGACATAATAAATAGAATACAGAGTACAGCTAGCAATACAAGCAAAAAGAAAGCTATTTATATTTTTAGAGGCAATAAAGGGAAAAATAAGGGGGGAAGAGGGGAAAAAGATAATACTTTTACAACTGAGAAATATATATAATGTAGAACTTCAAATGAATATGAGTAGTAACCTTATTAGAAACTAGAAACTACAATATGCCAATAAGTGATTAGAGAGATGAAAGAACAGAGAAAAAAGGCAACAACAGTGGATTAAAATTTTCAGAATGTAAACTAGATTTTTTTGCAATTATATTTTTATCTAAATATGAAGTAAGTGGCATCCAAAATAGATCTCTATTAATCATTGGTTTACAAGAGGAGGCAAAAGCAATATCTAGTCGATGAAAATGGCATAAATTATTCCACTAGTGCTGAAGGGAAAACTTTTTCAGATTTTTCCAATTAAGTGATATGTGTTGAAAAGCTAAAGCCAACATAAGGTCGAAAAGACCAAGTGCATGATTAGGTAACTTGAAAGATTCTAGTAAGCCTCCAAAGAAAAGGATGAGATTAGAAAAGGGAGTGTGAATGTGAAAAATATGAGATATATGGGACCAAATTTTCCTCTAAAAACAAATAATAGGAGGACAACGAAAAAGTAGGTGCATGAGATCAGCTTTAGGGGAGCAACAAGTCCCACGATTCGTGTCCGTAGAGTGGGAGAACGTAGCTATAGAAGAAGGTGTGAAATAAAACCTATGATAGACAAAGAACACAGATTGAGTGACAGAGGCAGACCTAGAAATATTTAGAGAACGGGACCAGAATGTGTCCCAGAAATTGATGCTCCATTCACATCCCAGATCTAGTTCTCAGGCAAGTTCTACTTTACTCTTAGGGCGATCTGGATTAGGAGTAACGATGGGTTTATAAATCAAGGAAGCCTTAGGAAAAGTAATCAGAATCTTAAGATGGGGTTTTCTCCTAAGGAAGAGGAAGTAGAAGGAAGAGAATAGAAGTTGTCAAGAATTATTGCCATTAAAGTAGAAAATTTCTGGAAGAAGGAGCGAGAACAGTCAAATTTAGAGAAAGGAAAAGGGCTGGGAGTCAACCACCACATAGGTCATTAACCCAAGTTATTCCTTTTCGGAGTTCCAAAAAATAGTTCTATTCTTAATGGTATTGAGGGAATTATGCCATAATGGTGAACATATAAAAGCTTCCTTGGAAACAATCATTGATTGAGTGAAAGGTTTCAATAAAGAACAAGTATGCTAAAACAAAGGGAAGGAGGAAAGAGGAGATTTGTCTGAAAAGTCCAGGACTTCTTTCATAGAAAAAGGTAAAAGTAAAGAACGTTGAATAGTGAACCATAAAGGTGTAAAAGGGGAGGGCTAAGATAGAAGCCACTTGGAGGCTTGGCGGAGGCACAAGGCTTTATGATAAGTACGAAAGTCAGGGAAATTAACCCCCCCATTTGATTTTGTCTCACGAAGAAGAGATAAGGATATTCTAGCTTTTTTATTGTTCCAAAGAAATTTAGAAAGACGAGAGTCAATCTTCTTAAAATAGGAAGAAAGATTATGAACAGAAAGCATGGATAAAGTATAAAGTAAAATGGGAGTGATCATCATCTTGATTGAGTCTAATCGACCCCACCAAGAAAGAAAGAGGGGATTCCAGGACGCAATTAATTTATCAATACGAGATAAGGGGGCAACCATATTCAATTTAACCAAAGAAGAAATGGAATTAGAGAACCAAATTCCTAAGGATTTAATTTTAGATCTGTTCCAAGAGAATCCAGTGAAAGTAAATGAGTGTTGAAAACTTAGTTTCGTGAGAGGGAGGATTTCTGTTTTATCTGAATTAATCTTGTAACCAGAAACCAGGGACAATGAAGAGAATTCATGCATCAAAGCAGGGATAGATACATCAGGATTGGAAATAAAAAGTAAAATGTCATCTGCATATGCAGAAACTTTTAAATGGCGATCCCCATAAGAAAAACCGGATATAGAATCGTTATTACGGATTGATGATAAAAAGGATTCAAGGGCTAGCATAAATAAAAGAGGTGAAAGAGAACAGTCTTGACGGACACCACATTGTAAAGGAAGTATTCAGACAATCTTAAAAAAGAGAAGTCTAGCCCCAAACCAAATGAGCATGAGCATCTCATAGAAAAAAAGTAAAGAAATTCCTTGATGCGTCCACACTGAGCTACTCTGACTCTGAATTTGGAAGACAAGCTCTCTAGAACAGGAGAACTATGTTCTCTTACTATGAGTGTATGATACTATATAGAATACACTTGCATTGAGACACCACTACATCAAAAAGATTTCCATGGAGGATACTATACCTGAAAATAACACAACTGTACAAAAGTAAGTGTACTAACTTAAACCACAATTTATACTGCTTAACCCTAAGCCTAACTCTCACCCTAAACCAAAATCTTACCAAACCCCTGACCCTAATCTAAGTCTAATTATATATCTAAGCATTTCCCAAGTTCTGAACCTAATCCAAAACTTAACCCTGCCCTCAAGTCTAAATCTACCTCTAATCCTTACCTTATTCTAAAATTAAGTCTAAGGCTACCCCATACCTAAAATCTAATTGAAACCCTAACCTGACCCAAATCCTATTCCGAAACCTAGTACTATAGCTTACTCTTACCATACATTTAAGACCATGCCTTCTCCTTATCCCCACCTCAAACCTAATTCAAATCCTTCTCCTCCCATTCATCCTAAATGTAACACTGCCCCTTATACTAACCCTAGTCTTGCTTTAACCCTTCTACTTACCCGTACCCATATATATTTTTTTCCAATGTAGTATTGTTGTCAGTAGTAGTATTCTCAGTATTATTAGTATCCTTTGTGATAATTTCAATGTAGGGAAATCCATTAAATGGTGCATTGATGGGAATTCCAGTAGTTAGGGGTACACTTTTCAACAGACATCCATTCTGCTTGTTCCCAAAATCCGCCAGGAAGAGACAGTTTCCAACTGTGTGTGGGAACACATGTGTGGTTCCTTGGACCTCTTTGAATTAAAGCAAAAACTGATTACCATACTAAAAGGGAATACACAGTAAGGAGGACACTGAATGGAAATGTTTTCAAGCCAGCAGAATTGATTTTTCAGGCAAACAGACAAGATTACACTGTCCAAAGAAAAGTTGGCCATGGCAATGAGTATGGTTCCAGAAAAGCACCCAATCCTCAACAGGTTCATGATAATGATGAAGAATGGAATATAATATATAAAAAGTATATAATACAGCAATGACCATAGGCTGCCTTTATAAAGAGGAATATATCCTACAAGCAATAGTGATGAGATGGTGGGTGCATAATCGCGGCCTTTATTTTGTAATTACCAGTTCTATGATATGGATAGCTAGTGATGGTAAATTATAGGCAGGGCCACTGGAGTGATGTGGCAGAGGAGGACCAAATTATGCTGCAGTGTTGACTAAATTATGTGGCAAGAAACAACAAATTAAGCAGCATAATGCTGCACATTTTGTGATAGTATTACTTCATTATTTTGTTATTCTTACACCTGGTAACAGTGTCTGAGAAAAAAGTTCAACTTAATTAGTACCTATTTAATGCTCAATGAAGCAAGTAGCAACTGAAAGGTGACCTGTCAACCTTTGCGAAAAGCCTTTTGGTGCACCGGTACATGAGTTGCCATATTTCTTTTAACTTTTGATCTGTTTGAGCTAGAACTTTTTTTTATTTTTGCTGAACTCTGCAGATTATGCGGCAGGTAATGGATTATGTGGCAAATGTGGCAGAATCAAAATAATGTGAAAATTGCCATTGCTGCAGAATGGTATATTTCCATTGGCCCTGATTATAGAGATTTGAGCCGCGCTTAATTTGAACCAGTGTTTGTGGGTGGGGGGCCCCAACACTTATTTTTCTGCATCATACATTTACAAACAGCAAGAGATAAAAAAATCGGAAAAGCGGAAAGACAGAGGAAGAGAAAGACGGGAAAAAATGTCAAAGTGAAGGAAACAAGAACCTGCAGGAGTAAAATAAAGGGGATAGGATGTCTGGCAGTGGAATAAAGAGGCATGAGATGTATATAGAACTACTCCGCCTTGGCATTCCGTGTGCACACATTTAATTGCACCAGTCGCATGTTTCGGAGCAGAGCTTTAGGCACTACCCCTCTTTTATTTACAAATTGTGCACTGGACTTTGAACCAACTGTAAAGCAGTGGGTCTAATGTGAGGGATGTTGGTAAATTATTATTTATACAAAGTCTATAGATGAGTTATTAAATACAAGTTTGATCCAGGCCTTTGCAGTTTTTTTTTTATTTCAGCATAATCTTGTGCAGTTCCCTGTCCCTCTGTGCTGCACATTTTGTGTCATTCCTCTTTTTCTTATGTATACTGAGTTTGGGGGATTTTCACGTGTGTGAGACTTCGTTTGAGTAGAAGATGTTTTACGGAATTCATGAAACTGGATGCATGCGGCAACCGCATTCACTGTGCTAGAAACATTTCCCTTCTTGGCTTTAGAAACTCTACTGAGTACTAAAAATTCAATACGCAGTACAGAAAGATGGTATTCGGCTTGTCTGTTTAGAGCAGACTTTGCATACAATTTTCTTGCAGAAAATACCAGAAGTGTAATTCATATAATAACCATAATTTTCACTAGGAAATAAATACCTCTACTACGCACTGCAAAAATATATCAAATTTCACTCCTAGTTTGAGTTTAGTTCAGCATAAATTTGATAGAAACTGTTGTACAATTATTTATCAACCTGTTATTTTATGGTGTTTCAAAACTGATGTAAAGATTTTCTTGATAACAAACTAGGGCCCGGATGTACGTCCATTTTGCATGCGCAAAATCAGTCGCAAATTGATTTGCGCATGCATAAATGGCTGTATGCTATGTACGATATGCACTCACAATTAGAAAAATAGCGTTGCTAGTAAATAGCGAGTCACAGAAAAAGCGAATGCTATTAGCGGGTCACAATTAGCGAGTCGCAAATACCGACTCGCAAATACATATGTACGGCATACTCGCAAATTGCGACTATACACAAAATGGCCCATTTGCGCATGCAATTTACCCCTAACCTGAAGCAGGTGGTAACCAGTCACAAACTATAAAAACAGGCCCAGAATGCCCCAAAACCTTTTCAAAGTGGCGGGCATGTATATGATATGGAGAAGGAGGAGGCGGAGACAGGAGAGGATCTTTAGAGTGAGGCTGACATTGTTCCAGAAGACTGAGGAAGAAATCTATGAACAGTGCAGGCTGAGCTGCACATTCATCCTAAACCTAATTGACACCCTGAAGCCACATTTGGAAAGCAGAACTAAGCGCAGCAATGCAATACCAACACATGTGCATGTGCAGGTGTTGTGCTCCCTCTACCTATTGGCCACTGGTAGCTATCAAGACGTAATTGCAGTGTCTGGAGGTGTTTCACAGAGTGCGCTATCGCATTTCTTTTGCTACACCACATACATGAACACATCTATATGCCAAGGAATGATCAGGAACTTGACAATACAAAATTGCAATTCTATAGAATTGCAAGATTACCACAGGTCATAGGGTGCATAGATGGGACCCATGTGCCCATATGTCCACCATCACGCATAGAATATATATTCCGGATTGGTGTCAGTATAACGCGGATTTTTACATCGCATTCCGTTACAACGGATTTTTTACAACGCAGGATCCATTACATCGGATGCCATTACAACGCATGGCATTACATAGCAGATGGTATTACAACGCATGGCATTATATCGTAAGTATAGGTAAGTATACCTTTTTTTAAAAATGTTATTAAGTTAATTTAATTAATTTAATTTAATTTAATTAATTTAAATAAAATACATTTTAAAAAAGCCATTAATTTAATTTAATAAAATAATATCTATTTAATAAATGTAATTTTAATAAAGAATGGGAATAATTTAATTTAATTAAAATAATAAAATTAACTTAATGTACATATTTTTATAATTGATATTAAATTAAATTAATTGAAATAATGTATTTAATTTAATTAATTTAATTTAAAAATGTAATTAATGAAATAAAATTAATTTAATGTATTAAATATATTTTAATTAATTTAAAAATGGTAAATATAATTTAATTAACCCAAAACACAAACCCCTGTACCCCAAAACCCAAACCCTGCCCTAAAACCTAAAAACACCCCTGTACCCCAAAACCCAAACCCTGCCCTAATACCTAAAAACACCCATGTACCCCAAAACCCAAACCCTGCCCTAAAACCTAAAAACACCCCTGTACCCCAAAACCCAAACCCTGCCCTAAAACCTAAAAACACCCATGTACCCCAAAACCCAAACCCTGCCCTAAAACCTAAAAACACCCCTGTACCCCAAAACCCAAACCCTGCCCTAAAACCTAAAAACACCCCTGTACCCCAAAACCCAAACCCTGCCCTAAAACCTAAAAACACCCCTGTACCCCAAAACCCAAACCCTGCCCTAAAACCTAAAAACACCTCTGTACCCCAAAACCCAAACCTTGCCCTAAAACCTAAAAACACCCCTGTACCCCAAAACCCAAACCCTGCCCTAAAACCTAAAAACACCCCTGTACCCCAAAACCCAAACCCTGCCCTAAAACCTAAAAACACCCCTGTACCCCAAAACCCAAACCCTGCCCTAAAACCTAAAAACACCCCTGTACCCCAAAACCCAAACCCTGCCCTAAAACCTAAAAACTCCCCTGTACCCCAAACCCAAACCCTACCCCAAAACATATACTCCTATACTCATACTTATTTAAAAAATTACTTAAATTATTAAATTTAATTTATAATATTTAAAAACTTAAATAAATATTTTTATTTATTTTTATTTATAATTAATAATAATTAAATCAATTATATAATATTAAATAAAATTAAAAAAAATTATATACTTACCAATACTTACGATGTAATGGTATGCGTTGTAATACCATCTGCTATGTAATGCCATGCGTTGTAATGGCATCCGATGTAATGGATCCTGCGTTGTAATAGCTGCGTTGTAACAGCTTTACGACGTAAAAGTTGCGTTGTAAGTGATACACACCATATATTCCGTAATAGGAGAAGCACACATTCACTCAAGATACAAGTTGTCTGTGATCACAGACATTGTAGCCAAACTTCCAGTTAGCACACACGACTCTTATATCTTCAGGCACAGTGGCATGTACCAGAAATTAGAAAGAAGTGATTTTGATGAAGGATACCTACCAGGTAATGAACCCCCACACCCACAGTGAGATGTTTAAGAATGTAAATGTCTGCCTGTATGTTGTCTAAAAACCTTCCTTTTCTTCCAGGAGACAGTGGGTATGCCCTGCGTACATGGATCCTCACACCGTTCCTGTCTCCCTCCAACGCGCATGAAAGGCGATACAACAGGGCACATGGACGCACGAGGTCATCATCGAGCGCACGTTTGGCATACTAAAATCAAGATTCAGATGTTTACACAAGAGCGTCAGTGCTTTGGAGTACATCCATGAGACAGCCTGCAAATTGTCGCAAGCTGCGCAATACTACACAACATTGCAAGCAGGCGGTGGCTGCCCATGGAGTTGTCAGATGCAGAGTTGAGGGATGAAGAGCCTGGACACCCAGCACAACGACCAAATGAGGGAAATGCAGCAGCAGAGGGGAGAAGGTGCAGGGACCACATAGCCAAAAATTACTTTTAAAGTAAGTCATTATAATTCACAAATATGCCACGGAAATTACACAAGAGTCAAACTGTGTTTTTAAATATGCCTTTTTTGAAGGTCATATTGACTGTGTATATGGGACATATTAGGTAAGAATATATAGCTGAGTCAGTCACAATATTGACTAAAGCAGAAACAGGTCAAAGAAAGAATATCTAATTATCAGCCCATAACAATATCAAAATTTAAATATACAAATAAAGGTCTATGACCAAGATAGTAAAATAATTGATATTTATTTATTTGATAAATCTTCCTTCACTTTTTTTCAATTTTATCATTTTATATAGATATTTGCATGATTTGTAATATTGTTTTCATTATAAACAAAAAAAAACATTTATAAAGAACAGTACAACCAAAACGTAGACAAAAAGATGGAGGCAAGGCGGTAGAAAGACTACGCGCGTTTCAGCGGTATCGCCTTCATCAGGTCACCGTCTTAATGCACTGAAAACTGATTTGAGGACAAATGGATCCGTGATGTGCTAACGGGAAAATGATGAAAGAACCCAGAATGGATGACGTGCTGCACAAATGCCACTACTACCTTTCAGTGTGAGTGTAGAAGACAATACTCATGGATTACCATAAAATGATGAATTCTTTAAAGTGATAATGTCGAAAATATCGAATGGTAAAAAATGCCGAAATAATGAGCACAGGTGTCGCTGACAGATGATGAGCCGATTGATGTTGGGGATAGAGCTGTGCTAAGCAGCATAGACTTGCTTCAAAGTAATGGATGCTGTCGCTGATAAATATTGCAGACCATAGTGCAAAGTGGACTAATAGTCCGTGCTGCTAGAGCCCTAGCTGCAGAGAATCTGCATGGTCGATACGGTGTTCGGCATATGCACTCTGGCGGTTGAGAGGTAAATGGGACAACCTGTCCCTCTCAAATAACAGTCACTGCCCAAATAATAAATGTACAGTGGTTACATCACCACATATAAAAGTGTAAAGCAAAATATATCAATTAGTTCATCTTTTGTCACTCTGTCCTGTATATCTTGCTCTTGCACTTTGGTCCAGAAAGTGCCGACTTCTGCTTCTCTGCTGTGTTGGGGCATCAGCAGTGGAAACACTGCTGTGACTGGACACTTCACTTTCTGCAGTGTCTGCCCCCCCTCCTCTAACCACCAGGCTATTTTTACAGTGCGTCTACAGCAGCTGTGATGTGTTGCAGTCCCCTTGCTACATCGCCACCAATGTGGTCCATTTCTACCTGAAGTGCTAGGGTGCGTTTGCTCTGCAGGCTTGTTGCATTCTCCAGACATCCAATTGCCCTTGTCATGGAGTGCATGTCATGTGACCTGCTGTACTCCATCCTACAGTTATTTTCCCTGTCCTCCTTGAGCTCTTTGCACAGCTGCACAATCGCATCAGTCATTGCATCCATGTTGTGCTCCATACGTGCCTGATACTCTGACATCTGAATTGCCATCCTCTCAAACCTCCTGGTAAAATTAATTTTAATCTTTCTCATCTGTTTGTGTTGCAGCTGCTGGATATTTATCATGAATCCTCCAGGCCAGCAGAAGGAGATGGAGTAACTACCATGGTCTTGGCAGGAGCGTGCCTACTGCTTCGGAGCAGCCTTCCATATCACTGGCTTATACGTGGGTTACTTCCACTTGTGCCCAGAGTGTGACGTCTGGTTGTCTGCCGCTGTGAAGCTGTTGTATCATGCCCCTGTGCACTACTCAAGGTAAAATGAGTACTGGAATCATACAGCCCTTGGTCCGTCTGCCCGTGAGTCAGTATCTTCTTGTGTTGTTTCTAATCCCAAAGATGTATCTATGTTGAAACAGAAGAAATAAAAGATATGTTTTGAGTCACTATTTCTGTGGTTGTACTATGTACACAGCTCATCTCAGTCCCTGACAGCAATGTTTGTGTCCCATGATGCACTAACTGTGCGTTTTTCATCCTGCAGACGGTGCATGTACATGCAGTTATGCCTGTGGGTGGTGCATGCATGTGCAGTGCTGGCTTGAGTGTGACATACATTGTTTTTCATTTCTCGCTTATCTGTGGGTGGTAGAGGTTGGGATGTGTCCAGACTTCCAGTTCCCACAGCAGGTTCTGGCTCTGTGCTGGCTTACAACATAGCCTATCCTGTGGTGTCCTCCGGGAGGCTTGATGGGCCAGCTCCTGTTTCATGCCCAGCTGCAAGACGTTCAACCACCCTCTCCTTTGCCCTGGTCTTGAGGTCATACCATCTCTTTTTGATGTCATCTATTGTCCTGTTTGCGACACTGAGGGCATTCACAAGCTGCTGCATGTCACGCCATATTTTGCGCTTGTCCGACTATGGCACAGTATGTGAGGTGCAATCGAACAGCTGCTCTTGGTTGTCGCAGCACTCATTGATAATGATGTCCACTTCTTTGTCAGAAAATTTGACTTTACGCAGGCTCTTCTTCCCTTCTTTGGCAGTAGTCTGGCTAGCCATCTTGCTGTGGTGTTCTGTCTGTGTAGCAGTGTTCAATTGAGCTGCTGCATCTTGCCATGTGCTTGTGTTTATGATCAGGCATCTCCATGGACACCACTTCCTGGTTTGGGGCCCTTCAGATCAACCAGGAAGTTTTTTTCCAATTTTTATTGAAACTCGCTGTTTGCGCATGCAAAAGCATGCTTTCAATCGCGTACGCTATTTGCGCATGCAAAAGGCATGCTTTCAATCGCGTATGCTATTTGCGAGGGAATTGCGTATTACAATTTGAGACTCTGCAATTTTGCGTTGCGAGCCACAATTTGTGAGGCTGAGGTGTAGGTACATTGTATTTTGCAAATCAGTATTTGCAAGTCGCAATTTTGCGCAAATTGCAACTCGCACATTTTTTGGGTCGTACATCTGGCCCTAAGGCCCCAATTTAAAGTTTGGTGGACATGGTACTCTGTTACAAATACAACGGAGTACCCAGCTCACCAAAGCATCGTTCCACCTGCCTCTTTTTGAGATGGGCAGAAGTTAAGTACTCCAAAGACAGAACTCTTTCAAAGGAATACTTCCTCCGTTGGGGCTGAGGAATTGGGGCCCTCAGAGGAAGGACATTATATCATACATCTTGTTAAGGATGGACAGGGTAATGCCTTTGTTCCCTGTCTATCATCGCCAGCAAATGCCTGGCGGTCAACAACAGGAAAAAAATGTTGACCCCCCCCACACCGCCTACACCAAAGGGAAAATAACTTCCAGGGTGTGCGGGTCACCACTGTGACCATGGTTCCCTTCAATGTACATAGATCACTGTGGGGCCAGTGATCATCTCTAAATTTAACATGTGGAGGTAATGTCCTCCGTCATCCCAGCAGACATTCATCTGGCTACCAAACTCTTGATCAGGCCTGTAGTTATAATATATTTGTTTAATGTAACACATTCCCCACTTTTTTAAATATTTCCTGACAGTAGATTTAAGTACTACTGCAAGAGGGGCATAGGTTTCACCCATTCATTGGGTTTCTTGAATACAGCTTTTGTTTGGAACAAAGTTGTGTGCTTCTACTGCTTGTATTGCGCTTTTTGGAATGTGGGAAAGCTTATTCTCAATACGACACAACTTTCCTGGTTATGGTGGCCAACCAATGATAAATGCCTGATTTGTTTGTTCTGAAATGTTACACTAAAGGCTGTAGAACTGATATATTCATTGTGAAAAGAATACGTTCAAGTCAATAGACATTTAAGAATGGGATGTTCTCATTTTGGAATAAATCCTGTAGAGAGTTCCATGAAATAGCATAGATTACAAAGGTAACCAATGGTTTTGGTGTTGGTTACGTCAGTAGGTGAATTTAGAGAAAAAAAGAAACATAGAAACCACATTCAAGGAAACCAAATCATGGAAAACCAATTTTTAAAAAAAGACAATTTTATGGAAATATAAAAAATCGAAATCGAATATTACAGGAAAGGTTTTGCATTTTAAAGGAAAGATAATTGTAAAGAAAATCCAAAATTACATTAAGCTTGGGTTGAGTCTAGGACTACAGTGGGGCTTTTTTGACTCAGGGCAGACAGAAGATTTGCACTGTGATAATTCCTGTTAGGCCGTCTTAGGAAAGATAGCATTTTGCTTTGCAAACTGTGCTTTTGTATACATCTCTAGTTTTATGTATCTATGCCTGACCATTGTCTTGTGAAACCTTATGCTCATACAGTAGGTCTGAGTTGGTCATAGTAAAAAGTCAATGAAAAAGGCTATAGGCCTGACTAGTTCAGTGAGAAGGCATGTGTTTAATACCAAGAATCTGAACTGTTTCTTATGAAAAGTTATGGCAGTAGGCATGGTTTCTTTATTGTGAAAAACATTTGTTAAATCAATAGGCCTTTAAGAGTGGATTGTTATCACACTGTGTAACAGGGTGCAGACAGACATTTTTTTACATGTAATCACACAAAATACCATAGTAGGCAACGGTTTTGGTGTTGGTCACCTGCTTTGACACAACCTGGGAGCTGTATATATTGTTTTGCTAATTGCAATTATGTACATATTTGTAATGTTATATGTGTATGAATGATGGTTTCAAGATTATTTAAACCTCAGCAGGCCTCTGTTAGTTATGGACTCAAGCAATAGTAAAGGCTATAGGCCGTAATTCTTTGTTGAAAAAAGTTATATCAGATTCCATCGGTCTTATCTATTTATTATGAAAAGTTATGACAAAGGTTGTTGACTGGATTTATTATGAAGCGCATCTGTTAAAGCCAATATATTTTAAGGCTGGATATTTTTGTACTGTGTTAAGGTCTGCATACAGATATTTCTTACATGAAACTCATAGCTTCAATTTCAGTCTTAATTACCCTCTTTGACAAACCCTATGGGTAGAAGATTTGCGCAGTAATAATTGTTACTACAATGTCTTTGGAATGCCTGACAGGCGTAGATGTCCCAGATTTTGTAATGAAAAAATTATTATGCAGTACAAACATATGTACTTATAGTCCAACTTAGAAAAAGGCCAAAAACATTCAATGAGGATGCAAAACGATTTTTTGATCGTTTAAAAGATCAGAGTGGAGCAAAAACATAGAGGAGTTCCAGTTCCCTTTCTCACACCGCTGTCTACACTGGAATTGATACACAAGTTACTGGCACCAGCACATGTTCACCAATCCTTGTTTGGGCATCCGCTGTTAGAAATGTAAGTTGTTATTTGTTTTGGCACAATAAAGACCTACAATCTATATACATGTTTAGTATTTTTGGTACACACTGTGGAGCCTAATAGGCAAGGTTCTATCTCTCTTGGCACTAGTGTCCCCTCCAATTCAGATAGAAACCCTTGTACTACCTCCCAAAAGCATTCTATCTCCAGAGAGAGCCTACATTTGTCTCTTCCTTCATGCTCCTAGGACAAGTTGTCGACAACTTGGGGTACATTTGCCTTATATGCTAGGAGGCCAAGTATGTGTACTGAAGGTAGCTGAATTGTGTGTACTTCTGTGTACCTCAGTCTGGAGTTTTTGAAGCTAAGATTCACAAAGCAGTCATCGCAGGCCTCGTGGCCTAGAGGCAGTCAACTGCGGTATTAAGGTATTGTATGACAGAAATTAGCCCACGTTATTCATCTCCTCATGGTCCTGGAATGAACTCCTTTTTACTCCCATGAACAAGTTTCCCAGATGCATATGCCCACCTCAGTCGACAGGCGCACATCATGGATCACCACCATCATAGTGCACCCTGGCAATGACAACAGGTGCCAATGGGGGAGACAGCTTTTTGGTGCACATAACTCTTCGAGCACCCTTTTTGCCACTCTTAGTAATACATGGTCCCTTTCATTCCTCTTGTCGTTGCTCAGCAACCAATCTAGTATAGGCCACTCCACCAGTGGTGCCAGTACTTCCAGAGCTTGTTGCGTTACCACTCACCTCATAGGCCATTAGAGCTGAGCAGCCGCATAATGTAGCTCTAAGTTGGGGGCGCCTAAGCCACACTCATATACATTCCCATAAATTTCCTAATGCCACCCATCAACGCTCTCTGCCCCAGACCAAAGAGACACTGTAAATCACCAAAAAAGGACTACTTCAGAACCACTGGTAAAGCTGCTAGGAAATACGGTAGTCAGGTAGTACTAGGATTTTGGCTACTGCTATTTGCCCTAAAGTTGACATTGGCAAAGCTATACAGAACATGCAGGAATATCAGTTTCATGCTGATGAATTTTTATATCTCAATCTTTGGGTGTAGTCATTAAACAACCCCAGCATTCATCGTATGGACCTTTGTTCCCCGACAATTAGAGTTTCAAAGGAGCAATCATTTACATCAACCTTTTCTGATTCAGCAATTGATTTGACATTTGTTTTTTTTTCAACAATTCAGTAAGTTCAAAATGTATTTTATTCAGAAGTCATCCATCTTTGTTTATCATTGTTACAGATTCAAATAATCCATTATTCAGTCTTTTAATATGAGATAAAGTACACTATCAGCAACAATTGTAGTCAAAATAGCGATAATGCAACAAGAGAGTTCCATAAATGTTTTCACTAAGCTAAAATACGTTTTTGGTTTGCAATTTGTCAAAATATAGGTGTCAGTTCAGCAACCCAATAAAGAGCTCTGATGAGAGAATAATTGCAAAAGCATGAAGCTTATGCATTTAGCTCAAAGAAAAATCAAGCAGGATGGTATTCTCAGCTCTAAATCAGCAGTCAGTTTCTATAGGTGAAAGTTTAAATGGAAATCTCTCCTAAAGAGATATAACCCCATAAACCTCAATAAAGTACAAACAGCTCTCCCTATCAAAAGCCAGAGGGTCAGAATAGAGTGTCTTCACCTACTCCTAGAATACAAATTAATATAAACACAATAAATTGAAACAAGTATCTCATTCTCTGTTCATGGCATCCAATGGGATTTTAGTCAACTCCAAGGAGTAGCTAAACTCCCCATTTCTGACATCTTCACAATAAGCCACAGATACAAGTCATTGAAAAGATACATCATCCACATTTTGCAATGCAGTCAGTTCTTATGAATCATCCTTCCTATTCTCTCCACCCCTCCCAGTGAGAACCTCACTATCAGGTGCCCAAAACAAAACGAATGACTATTCAGTAACTAACAGAAGTCTTCTGGTAATTTAGAGCATGTGCAGTGGAAAAAGAAACATATCCTGCAAAACAACAGTTCAACATGGAAAATATGCCTTTCAATAAATCTCTGTTTACATGACATCGGCAGTTAGGCTAACTCCAATCATTACACTATGCTATTTTACTTGTGTGCTTGCAACATCTAGGTATGACTATCCATTACAAAATTTGCACATATTACATGTGTGTTATTCAAGATAGACATTTACACTTTTTATTTTAGTTAAATGCATTTATGTTTGCAAAATCGAGAAATTCACTTTACCAGTGCTAGAGTTGAATTAAATTACCATCAATCAGGTTCTTCTCCTCATGGGGGAAATTGATCTCCAGATATTTAATTGTTATATAGTCTAGTTGTTGGCCTTCTGTAGGGAAGTATGCTGACTAAGGGAAAAAGCAGTACTTTTCTCTATTGATTTTCAGTCCTGACGCTGTGTCAAAGTCATCAAGCAGGCTACCTTTACAGATGGAGTTGCTACGGAGGAAGAGCAGGGCATCGGCAGCGTACAGGGACACTACATACCAGTCTGTGCCCACCAAAACTTCCCATTTAGGCCATTGGTTCTCGGAAAATAGGCCACAGGTTGCAACGCCAGCATGAAGATAATAGATGAGAAGAAGCACGATTGTCTAGTGCCCTGGCCTATATCAGTGATGTCATCAGTGATGTCATTTGAGATGTCATCAGTGATGTCATCAGTGATGTCACTGACCAAGTCATGAGTGATGTAATATGTGACTTCATCAGCAGTGCATTGCGGGCACGCGAGTTATAGTTAGCTCAACTAACTATAACAGGCACATTTCTCTGGTTTAATAAGAGTCAAATGTCCCACTAACTATAACGTCCCTGAAACCTATGATTTTTAGTGAATTTCACAGGTTTTTTAAATGCTAATTTCTAACTCTAACGTCTGTAAAACCTATGGTTTTTTCAGTGAATTTCGAACATTTTTTAAATGTTAATTTCATATTTAAATATTTATAAAACCTATATATTTTCTATTTTTTTTGTAATATTTTGGAACTCCATTATCCTTTTTTTACTTGAAAAATTATGTAATGTTTTATATCTCCCCCCACAAATATGTATATCTTTTTTTTTCTTTTTTGTTGAGAAAACTGGAGTCCCGTACCAGTAGTGTACCAAGCTCCATCAGCATGCGAATCCTATCCGCCATATTTCCAAACTCGTAAATGATGCTCATTTCGTATCTGACGGATTTGTGGCACCGTGTCCCACGTAACATCATATACGTATGAGGTTGCGCCAGCTGCTACTTTGGTATGCAACGGGTATGCAGTACCAAGCTGCGAGTTACGTCATGTACTTATGGGATTGCGCCTGCTGTGCTTTGTGTATGCGACGAGTACACGCTGCCAGGCCCTGTGTTACATCATAGACGTATGGTGTCGCGCTGGGTACGCTATTCCATCATTTTATTTTAATGTCTCAAAACTATATCTAAATATGTTTAAAGTGTATATGACAGCAAGCGATAATCTAAAATATTTTAAGCATTTATATATTTCTAACTGTAATAAACTTACATTATGGGAAATATATTTTCTCAAAATCGCGTCAGGTGTGGCCTCCTTGCATGCTTGGTGCGCGATTGCCATGTGACCTTAAAAAAAGCCTTTGATTGGTTCATAACATTTCCCATTGTAACAGTTAGAGGACCCCACCCATTTTAGTCATTCTCTCTACAGCGTTTGATGAGAGACACCTCTTCTGCTCGGAGAGCTTTTATGAAAAAAAAAATTCTGTGTACACATATGTTATACTAAACACAACATGTAACAATCATCTTGATCAATATTCATGGTCTGTACAGTAGCTTTCCACGTGTAATGGCCATGCATCTGAAACGTTACATCAAAAAACAAATGTGTGTTACACGATGCCCCTAGTGTGTGTGGGTGCGCATTATTGTGCTGCATTACGGCCTGGGTATTGGTGGCTCGAAGGGGTATCATCAGCCACGGGCAGAGTGCACATCCTAGATCAGATGTGACAAACAGTAAACAGTAATGTGTAGATTTGTGTTGCTGTATGCTCTGTTGTCAGGCATTACCAGTATAGTAGTGTGTCATATGTGAGACTTTTAGATTCACGTTTGACATGCATTGCTTAATGAGCATTATCACTGTGTATGACGTAGCCTCACTGCTGATCCTCCCTCCATCCGAGCACATTCACATGTGTGCGCCTCGCGATAGCAAGACTTTTAATAATACCGCACACCATTGACATGCGTGTCTGCGCATATCCACAAGCTTCACAACGACATGTGATGTTGGCCATTCAATGTTTTCGGACAGCATCTCATTGGCAATAGTTGCCGCCCTCCGGGTACATGCTACATTAATGTAAATTGCGGATTGTGCGACGTCAAAACTGCAACAGGGACGCACACATAGGTACACTTCCTGGCCAGGCAGGAACTGAACAATGCCCAGGTCCCTGGAATAATTATTCACACCACCACGCTGGCCTGGCGTACGCAAGCCCAGCCCACTTTGCGTACGTATAAATTGGATAACGATGACGCCACATGTCCCATTTCTTCCACACTGCCTCAGGTATTATGGCTGCATCCACCTCGCATATCACATTGCGCAATACAAAAAGGGATCTATGAAGTGTACACCATCCTGCAATCAAAACTCGATTTGAATTGTGAACTCTGCTGGCCGTCGTGTTTGGACACACAACAATGACAGCAGGTGAGCAGTGGGGCCTGGGTGCACAGGGGGTGCAATTGAGCGTGGTGCGGCGGGATGGTTGGGGTGTATCAGCCTAGGTGTGCATGTGCGAACAAGCGATGTTGCCGTGCGTAATGATGTGACCTCTGACCTCATTCAGTCGCATCTCTGTCTCATTTTAAGAACCTGTAGGCCTGAGCCAGTGGGCAGCGCTGCCTTACAGACATGTGGCGTTGGCTTTTGGGGCCCTTTAGTGAGCTGATTACTAAGTGTACATGCACACAGGCTTGCTCCACTGCATTACACGTGCACATTATGCTTCTAGCATGCTTTGTTCCTTTGTATGTGAATGTTGGCATAACATATTATTATTTAACCTTGTTTATTCTCATGCACTCCAACTCCTCTTTGAACCACGATTACCATTAACAGTTGGTATATCGTAGATCGTACTTTTAATGATGTGACCTCTGACCTCATTCAGTCACATCTCTGTCTCATTTTAAGGACCTGTAGGCCTGAGCCAGTGGGCAGCGCTGCCCTACAAACATGTGGCATTGGCTTTTGGGGCCCTTTAGTGAGCTGATTACTAAGTGTACATGCACACAGGCTTGCTCCACTGCATTACACATGCACATTATGCTTCTAGCATGCTTTGTTCCTTTGTATGTGAACGTTGGCATAACATATTATTATATAACCTTGTGTATTCTCATGCACTCCAACTCCTCTTTCAACCACAATTACCACTAACAGTTGGTAGATCGTAGATCGTACTTCTAGAAGAAAGGATGCACTCAACTGGTGTTCTCTATTAAGCTTGAAATAAACCTTCATTTACCTCAAGACGTTTCCAGCATTATGTTATTTCTCCCTTTTCAGACAAAGGGTTGGTTGCACCAAAATGGACGGAGCGGGTGCTCAGCCCGTGATTATGCCCTGGGCCTTCTGACGCCTTCCATCATGGTAGCAAGACTCCATCCCCGACCGGATACCTGCTGTGACACCTTGAGAGAGGCACCCGGAGTCAGAGCTCGCACCGGCACGTCATTGGACACACCGGTGGTGACAGGTGAGCAGTGAAGCCTCAGTGCACAGAAGGTGCAATTGAGCACAGTGCGGGGGAAGTGGCTGGGGTGCAACAGCCTGGGTGCACAGGTGCAGGCAAACGATGTTGCCGTGGATAATAATGTAATCTCTGGCCTCATTCATATCCCTGTTTCATTTTAAGGACTTTCTGGACCGCACTCTTTCACGCGGACCCCAGCGTCCTCGACACACGGGTGACGGGAGGTGAACAGTGAGGGCTGGGTGCAGTAGGCCTACGCTCTGTCTCCTCCTCCCTCTGTTCTTTTGACTCTCCCTCCCCTTCTCCCTTTCACCCACACGCTCTCTGTCCCATTCTCACTTTCTTCCTTTCATTCTGACTACCTTTTTTTTCTCTTGGACATGGCACACATACTTCTGTTTCTTTTTTGTCTTGCAGGTTTTGTACGCTGCTTCCGGAGGAGTCCCACCCACTTATTTCATTTTATACTGTTGTTTATTCTAATAAACTTGTGTTTCCATTTATTTGTGTTGTTTTAATAAAGGTTATTTTTTTTTTACCAATCAATAAGTGAGTGTATGGCTCTTGTCTGTGGTTTATTGTGAAAATCGGCAGTTGATAGGAGGTTATAAGGGAAAACATTTGTAATTTTGCAGTGCACCTACCAAATATAAACCAACAGACTATTACAAAATGAAGTCAATTGCACCGTCACGAATGTGAGGGTGTCTCCTGTGCACAGACGCATGGTGCTGTGAATACAGCGTGCGTTTATTCAAAAGATTATTTCTTCACGATTTTCATTTCCAAAGTATTTTATTCATACTTGTTTTCAACTTTTCATATGATTTCATAGAATTTCCATGAGTTCTCACTTTTAGTAAATCATCATTTCTCACATTTAATCCTTCCACATTAGTTCTTCCAATGCATTTCGGCTTAAAGCCTTCGTCGAGGAAGTCTAAAAAATAAATGATAGCAAAATAACTCTACAATGCTCCTCTATTCATTTTTATGTCATTCTCGCTAATACATGTGTGAATACGAATAAATTAATAATATTAAGACAGAGAGAAGAAATCATACATTAGAATCACTTAGCAAAAACATTCCTAATTACATGCATTTCTGTTATTAAACAATAGATCAAATGAATATGATCTCAAACGGTTTACTGAAAGCCTTGAATAGGGAAGCGCTATAAACAACTATACTTATTCACATAGTTACTAACAGTTCACTATGGGTACATACTGGACACTAAACTGAAAGTGCGTGCTGGTATATAACAGGTTCTAAATGCCGATATTACGGCTCCCGAGCGCATAGCTGCCGGGTTGCACTTCTAGTTCTTACCGTGGTACGTGATTTACGTTCTCCTTTCTGTTACAGCTGTCGCCATGTCTGGCTTTAGTTAGCGTGTGACGTGTATATAAGGCGTTTCGAGTATACGGAACAACTTAAAGGTATATCAGCAAAACAAGAGTGTTGGTAACGGGTGTGATGCATTATGGATGCGCTGTGGGTTCTAAAAAAAGCAGATCGGATAGGAAATAACACTATAAATCCTCAGCACTATTTATGCATCAAATAATGTAAAATCAAACAGATTACACGTTAAATAAATAAGTAATTTGTCCACATAACATGATCAAAAAATAAGTAAAACTAAGTAAAACTACATGATCTGTCAGCGGTTATCCAGCACTACAGTGAATCTAATCACGGGAAAGTAAACAGTCACATTTCATAAATAGCAGCCAAATTTTACACGTTCATTCATCCCATGGGGTTTAAGAGTCTGCAAGAAGTATATCCAGTGGTTTTCTCGTCTTAAAAGGGTTTTCTTGTTATCTCTGTCCTCAAATTTTTCGACCACTTCTAAAACACAGGTTTTTATTTGGTTGATTTGGTGATTGGCTTCAATAAAATGGCTTGCTACCACAGATTTTAAAGCTTTTGTTCTTATGTTTCTTTTATGTTCATTTAGCCTAACCTTCAGTTTGCGTTCCGTCTGACCAATGTAAGCTTTTCCACAAGGGCATTTAATCATGTATATCACATTTGTTGAATCGCAGGTTGCATTAACATGTAGATTAATTTTATGCCCTTTCATAGGATGCGTAATACTTTTGCCTTCCATGATGTTATGGCAATTGTTACAATTTCTGCATGGAATGGTGCCCTTGTATTTCTTTGTGGTGTCCTTCTCAGATTTTTGCTTAATGATCTCTCCTACGTTTTTACCTCTGTTGAATGCAAAAATTGGTGAGTCAATAAATATTTGGTTGAAATCCGTTTCTGTCTGTAATAGGGGCCAGTGTTTTTTGATGATAGTCTTAAATTGATGGCTGACAGTCGAAAATTTACTGACTCAAGTAATTTTAGGTTATTTTGTTATTTTTTTGGCTGTGAGCAATGTTTTCCTTTCTTTCATTTCCAATCTTTCCATGGAACCTGTTAAGACTGATTCTGGGTATACTCTTTCTCTGAATCGCTGTACTATTTTTTGTGATTGCTTCGTGTATTCCTCAGGGACTGAGACTATTTTCTTCACTCGCAAGAGTTGAGAGTATGGCAGATGATGTTTAAGGGGAGTCGGGTGGAAACTCTGATACGCTAACAGGTTATTTCGATCAGTTTTTTTTATGAATAACGTGGTTTCCAGTTTATTATCTTTGTTGGTGATGGTAACGTCCAGATAGTTAATAGAGTTAACTTCAAGTTCATAAGTAAATTGAATGCGCTCGTCTACATCATTAAGAGTTTTAATGTTTTCAATCAATAGTTCCTTGGTGCCAGTCCACAAAATGAATATGTCGTCTATATATCTTAAATATAGTCATAGTCCTTCCCTCCATGTTTGTTTTTGAAGTATGTGAGTATTTTCATAGTGATGCATGAAGATATTTGCATAGGACGGCGCGGCCGAATTTCCCATGGAAGTTCCCGATTTTTGGAGGTACCATTGATCTTGGTATTTAAAGTAGCTGTGCATTAGGGTGAAATTGAGTAATTCTAGTAGGAATATTTTCATTGATTCATCATATTCCATTTGCATCAAAGCTGCTTCTACTGCCTCTAATCCAAGCTGATGAGGTATTGAGGTGTACAACGCTTGTACATCTATGGTACACATTAACACTTGTTCTTCAGGTTTCAAATGAATGGCTTCCAATTTGTTCAAAAAATCGGTAGTGTCCTTTACAAAAGAACTCATTGAACAAACAAACGGTTGTAAATATTTGTCGATCAGCTTTCCCACTGGTTCGTGTAAACTACCACAGGTAGATACTATGGGTCTACATTGGGGTCTGATAGGATCCTTATGGATTTTTGGTGTTACATAGAATTTAGGAACTTTAGGATGATCTGTTGAAAGATATTTTTTCATTTTTTTCAGTCACTATACCTTTCTCCATGGCATTCTGGATGATTTTTTGTAGCACTGTTTGTATCTCCCTGGTTGGATTGAAATCCAGTTTCATGTACGTTTTATCATCCTGTAAATGTATTTGAACTTGTGCATTGTAGTATTCAACATTTAGAACCACCAGAGCTCCACCTTTATCTGCCTTCTGGCAGATGATATTTTCATTATTAGCTATTACTTTGAGAGTAGCTAGTTCCTTCTGTGTGAGATTTTTAGATTTTGATTGTCTCTGGTAATTGATTTTGGATAAGTCCTGTTTTACTAGTTGTTCATACAGATCAAGAGTTTTGTGACTACATGGAGCCATGTATGAACTAGTGCTAGTTAAACCTCTCAATGGGTCCTCTTTATGTTCTTGGCGTTCAGTCACGATGTTCTCAAAAAAGTGACGAAGTCTTAATTTTCTCATTAATTTGAAAAAACTAACGTTGAGTTCAAGAAGGTTTGACTGTGCTTTAGGCACAAACGATGTGCCCTTTTGTAAGGTCCTGATTTGAACTTTTGTTAATCTGACATCAGAAATATTAATCACTAGGTTAGTCAAATTCGGTTCTTCTTCTTGTCCTTTTTCAAAGTTACAGTTCTTGTTTGTGGAGTTTCCTTCTCTTTCTCTATATTGTTTCCTTCTTCTTGACCTCCTGGGTCGCCCCTTTCTCTGGGACCTGACTCTAAAAAAGGCTGAGCTACCAAACTTGTATCTATTGTGGCTTGTGGCCTTATCGGTCTTTTCTTGGTTGTATCTGAAGTTTCGGTATCTGTAGATGACGTATCCGTTTGTGATGTATACGGTCGGTTTTGTCTTTTTCTTGCATATACTTCAGCCCAATTATATATTTCACCTAACTTATAATCTATGGTATCTCTGCGATACTTTCGAAGTTTTCTTTCATTCACTTCTTCTGTGTGCTTGGCCAATATACTTTTGATGTCTTCTAACGTTTTATTGATTTCTTCTGGTGTCATAGTCTTACTGAGTTCCTTTAAGTTGTTCCGTATACTTGAAACGCCTTATATACATGTCACACGCTAACTAAAGCGCATGGCAGACATGGCGACAGCTGTAACAGAAAGGAGAACGTAAATCACGCACCACGGTAAGAACTAGAAGTGCAACCCGGCTATGCGCTCGGGAGCCGTAATATCGGCATTTAGAACCTGTTATATACCAGCACGCACTTTTAGTTTAGTGTCCAGTATGTCCCCATAGTGAACTGTTAGTAACAATGTGAATAAGTATAGTTGTTTATAGCGCTTCCCTATTCAAGGCTTTCAGTAAACCGTTTGAGATCATATTCCTTTGATCTATTGTTTAATAACAGAAATGCATGTAATTAGGAATGTTTTTGCTAAGTGATTCTAATGTATGAATTCTTCTCTCTTTCTTAATATTATTAATAAATTAATTTATTTGTATTCACACATGTATTAGCGAGAATGACATAAAAATGAATAGAGGAGGATTGTAAAGTTATTTTGCTATCATTTTTTTTAGACTTCCCCGACGAAGGCTTTAAGCCGAAATGCATTGGCAGGACTAATGTGGAAGGATTAAATGTGAGAAATGATGATTTACTAAAAGTGAGAACTCATGGAAATTCTATGAAATCATATGAAAAGTTGAAAACAAGTATGAATAAAATACTTTGGAAATGAAAATCGTGAAGAAATAATCTTTTGAATAAATGCGCGCTGTATTCACAGCACCATACGTCTGTGCACAGGAGACACCCTCACATTCGTGACGGTGCAATTGACATTGTGTACATATATTCCAGAGCGGGGAATAATCCTGGCAGCACGACACACAGCCTTAAACTTTGTTTTAACACAGCAGTGCACAGTCAACCATTTATAGTTTATTACAAAATGAAGCCTGGGTAATTCTACAACTGCAAGAGTTCTATGAGTGTATCACTTTATAACACCATGAGTACTGCCCGTGTAATTACAGAACCAATAAGGCACTGCCTAGGGCCACCGAGGCTTCAGGGACTGGCGAGGCCCAACTTGCATATTTAAATAAAGCCCCAGAGGGTGGCGATCCCCAGACTTGAGTTGGCCTCAAAGCCCCCCGAACAATTAGTAAACAATACCGGTCACGTGGTGATCCCCTAGGCTGTGAAACGTCTCTCTGTGCACTCCCATGCCTAATTTACATGCAAGATTAAGGTCCCAAGTGCTGCAGAGACCCCGCAATATTATAATAGGATTGGCCCCGGAACATTACCCACCAGGGGGCTCATTTAAATGAACGGGTGAGACCCCGCTTCATTTTTTCTTTCTCCATTTTTACCATCCGGATCCTCTTTATTGAAGCGATACAAGGTTTTCGTCCTCTCGCTTCAATGAGGCAAACAAGGATTTAGTAACACAGGGTGAAAGCAATGCTCCTGCCCTATAATAGCAAACATGAATGTCCCGCGGATGCACACCCCAGGACATTGTATGAGCTGCGCCTGGGAGGAAGCGCTCCGTAGGGCCATTATGCATTGGTTAGTGCATAACTACAGAATTAGTATAAACGCATACTAACACTGCTTGCACACATGTAGTACAGCGACCAGAGTGTAGTGAAGAGGCAGAGGAAGCACAAAATCAAAAAATATAAATCCTACCAGAGGTCAGATGACATAGTTCGATGAGCCGACGACCCTGGTATGAGTAGAAACAGCTTCACGAAGAAAACGAGTCTTCAGCAGAACACAAGGAAGCTCGAAATATTGGTGAGTGCTGACTTCTTTTTACCTTCTCCTGCTCGTCGCCAAATTTATGTAGTGAAAAGGCAGACAGCAGTTTATCCGATAAGTAGATTTATTGTGGGAGAAGAAGAGTGCTTAAACAGCCACCAACAGGAGCAGACAGCAAGTCAACGTCTTCTCCAGCACTGTGTACAAACTCCCCAAGATTCCCCTCATGACAGCCCTACATTCTAACATTACATACTTACATTCTAGTAGCATTAAATACTAGCATTCTACTATGACTTACATTGGAATACTACACAGAGCACATGAGTTTACAGCAATGAGCTCCTGGTTTCATCCACAAGTCTTGAGACCGGTATGGGTGAGTAGTTCGCTTCCCACTCCCTGTATTGTATAAACGCAAACTAACACTAATTCCACAGGTATGCTACAGCGCCCAGAACACATCACTTTACAGCAATGAGCTCACGGTTTAGGCTCACGGTTTAATCCCCGAGTCTTCAGACCAGTACGGGTGAGTAGTTCGCTTCCCACTCCCTCTATAGTATAAACGCATACTAACACTACTTACACCGTTATACTACAGCAGCCAGTATGCCACACCGCCCAGAGCCCATCACTTTACAGCAATCAGCTCGGTTTGATCCCCAATTCTTCACACCGGTAGGCGTGAGAACTTCGCTTCCCACTTACGGTACAGTATAAACGCATGGTAGGGGTCAGTAGTTCACTTCCCACTCCCTGTATGGTATAAACGCTGACTAACACTACTTGCACACATATGCTACAAAGACCAGAGCACATCACTTTACAGCAATGAGCTCTGGGTTTAGGCTCTCGGTTTCATACCTGAGTGTAGCAGCATCACATCTCAGCACCATGTCACTCTGAGCAACACCGCATTTTCAGACCTGTAGGACTGACTACTTCGCTTCACACTCCCCCACAGAGGTTACAGTGCTCCCATCCTCCTGTTTCCTACTCTTTTCACCTTTTTTTCCCCTTACTCGTTTTAACTGAATCACAAAATGGCAGCCAACACTTGCTAGTTGCCACAGCTCGCAGCCAATAAGCAGCAAGCTCATGCTCGTAATGCCTCAGCCAATCAGATGGCAGAATTCCCAAATATTGATATCTGTAATTTTCAATATTTCTCCCAAACTACTGAACGGATCTACACTAAATAAACAAAAACGTGCTTTCTAGAACAAGTCCCTTCTCCCTGCCAAATTTGAGGTAATTCCGTTCACCTGTTCGACCTGTAGCCTTGTCTAAAGTTTCCTATGGAAATTGCGTAGAGAAAACATGTTTTGGGACCCCCCTTTTTTCTTGGCCCCCCTTGACGAATCACCCCCAAACTTTCAACATAGGAGTTGATAGGAACAAAGAATTTGTTTGGAAAAGTTCATGAAGATTCATTAAATGACGCCAAAGTTGTAAGCAAAACAAAAAATGTTCTTCCTATGGAAACTTGGTCCTAACTATTATAACCTAACTATTATAACCTAACTATTATAACCTACTAGCAGTCGCCAGTAGGTTATAATAGTTATATAGTATATATAAATATAAATATATATATATAGTAGATATATATAATTATATAGTATATATATATATATATATATATATATATATTACCTACTGGCGATAGCCAGTAGGTATATATAGTTAGGACCTAGCTACCATAGGAAATCTGCAACATTCTATTGGGAATAACTTTGGCGCCGGTTGAGGAATTTGCGTGTAATTTTCCAAAGTTTTGGCCAGTTCCGCTGCGCTCCTTTCCTGAAAGTTTCGGGGAGATTCGTGAAGTGGGGGCTGAGAAAAAAGGGGGGTCCCAAAACGTGTTTTCCCCATGTTAATTTCCATAGGACGTTCTGACAAGGCTACAGCCCGAACCGCTGAACGGAATTACACCAAACTTGGCAAAATTGTAGGGACTGGTACGCAGAAGTGCCTTTGCTATATTTGGTGAAAATTGCTCCAGTGGTTTTTATGAAAATTAACTTCAAAAACACATATATATCTGGGCGGAGCCTAACCACACATCTCATCGTGAGATCTGATTGGCTGTCAGCACTTCATCCAAGAAGTGTTGGCAGCCATCTTGGGACCAATATACATGACAGCACCTCATTAAAAAGCATTGTAGTTAATAGAGGATTTTAGGACTTTAGTTACATTATAAATCTTTGTTGATGGTACCATACTCATTTTAGGAATTGTGGTGTGTTCTAAGGTGATTTTACCATGTGAAAAAGCCTTCTGCTGGGATATCATGAATTATTTTTGAAAGAAAACTATTATCTCATGCTTTTCCCACAGTGGTTTGGAAGGGGATCTATAAGCTAAACTGAAAGCATATTTTCTCTAAATTCACATTATCTTTCTCAGTCATGTGAGAATGAAAAGGGGGGGCCCTCGGCCCCCCCGCACGCATGGCGGCGCGGCGACCGTCGCCCCCCCTTTCTCCTTGTGGTCATTCGGCGGTGGGGGCGTGCCCTGGGGGGGTGCGGCCCACCGCCGATTGGCCGGCGGCCCTCCTGACCCGGATTCAATTTAGTGGTTCCGGGTCAGGGGGGGCGGGCGATAGGAGGGGCCGACCGGCCCCTCGGGAATAAGAGGTAGGGAGCGCCCAGGAGACCCCCTTGTCCCTGGACGCTCCCTCGCTGAACGTTGTGCCCCGCGTTCGGGGCTTCTTTGTTTTTGTGATCTTTTCTGCTTTATTTTTCAGGTTCCTGGTGGGCGAGGAGGCTTTTCGTTTGGATTCCTTTGTCTCAGGAGCGGCTAGGGAGCGTGACGCAGCGGGCGGAGTCCATCTTGAAGCACCGCACCGCATCGGGAACAGGAGCGGCTGGAGAGCGGCGCCGCGGCAGGGACCTTGTGAGCAAGTCGGTATTTCTTCGGGAAAGGATCGTCAGGCGAGGAGGAATTTTTGGGCGTGACCGGGGGCGGCCCGAGCGTGCACGGTAAGACGGGAATTGAGGGTTTGCACAGAGAACTCGGGCTGCACCGGCGGTGGTATAAGTACTGGGTCCAGACGGTGGAAGCAATTTTCCATCCAGCGAGGTGAATTGAGCGGGGCCAAGGGAAAGGCGGCATCCGTTCGTATAAATACCCGCTGCCCGCCTTTTTTCTCTATCTTTCTCACGCGAGGGCTCGTAAGGCATTTTGTTACATTTTCTTCCATTACGAAGCTAAGCAGGGTCGACCAGGGCAGCACCTGGATGGGAGACCCCATATAGAGTGTGCAATCGGGAAAAGAGGGCTTGGTGTCTTCTGAATTGTTTTACAAGTGTAATTGAAAAGTGAATTGATGTTTTTATAAACCTGGCTTCATAATTGTGTTACAATTATATGAGAAAAGTGAATTGATGTTTTTATAGACCTTTTAAGGCTGCATTGCCTTGTGATATTGGAGACTGCTAACGAAATGTGTAGTTGCAAGTAAGAGAGGAATTCACGGTTGTCTCATAAATATTCTGTCCTGTTTTGAAGAGATAAAGCGTAGTGCCCTGTTTAACTGTTATTCGGGACCGTTTTTTGCAATAAGAGGCACCTGGATTAGGGGAACTGTTATAGGATTGTGTTACTGAAGGAAAGATATTTGAGACTGCATTACTGTTCTGTTTTGAAAAAGAGTGATAGTGAACTGTTCTGTAAGGCGGCCTTTGTCTTTTGCTATTAACAAGGGGGGTTCAAACCTCCATGGTATTTGATCTAAGTTTTCGTGGATGTGCCCCTGCTTTATCACACGGTGTTAATGCATTTCTCTATTCCAGGCCTCTAACGACATTATTGGTGCAATTCATTCTTCAGAGAGGAGATTAGACGCGCAGCCTAGTAGGGGACGTGATCACAGACCGGCGAGTACACGGGACTGGTCGGTAAGAGGGGTACGGGGGGCTAGCATTTCATCGCTCCTGGTGGCCGCCGGGTGGGTCTACATTAGGTTTACTCACCCCCTTACATAAGCGGACAAGCCGCTAGTGTTGCGGTCGCCGTTGCATGGTGCTGACAGCCCCCTGGTGACCCTCCGCCTGAAAGGTACAAATAGTTGACCTATTGTAATATTGAGAGAGTAGGCTGCGGTTGTTTGGGGGTAGCATCATGCCAGGTCCGCGGGGTGGTAAAAGGGGGTCCAACATGGAGGCTATGATGCGGGCCATGATGCGGGAGATGAGTGAAATTAAGCAACAGCTAGGAAAAGTTAATGAGCTGGAAGCAAGGTTTAATGAAAGAGATGGTGAGGCCCCGGGCCCATCCGGTAGGCCGATCCGTAAGAGGGTGGCACCAGTGCCAAGGGGGGAGTTTGTCACCCCACCCGGGAAACCTAAGTCCAAGAGATCCAGGGACGCTGCCCCTATCCCGGGGCCAGTAGAACCGGTACCTGCCGCACCGCCGGCGGACGTCCCGCCCCCGCAGATACCTATCCCTGCACCCCTTGCCCCCGTGGTGCCGGTGCCGGCAGGACAACCAGTAGACGCTGGGTCTGCTCCCGCACCGGTGCCCACAATCCCGGGTACAGGCTGGCCACACCCGGCACCCGCTCTGCCAGCTATGCCAGGCCCACAGGGCATAACCCCAGTGGTACCTGTTGTCCCGGGGGGTAATGTAGATTCAATGCCACCCGAATTGTTATCTCAGTTAACGGCCATGATGCCATGGCTCCAAAAAGGGGGAGCCTTCCCGAATTCTGCAGACCATGCGGCAGAGGCGGCGAGGTTTGTGGAGAAAATCAGATCAGCACCGGTCGCCGACAGTGTTGCATTGCCAATATCTTCTCCCCTTGCAGGTACAAGTGTTCCCCAGCCGGACGGAGTCAAAGGGCAGCCGCCCCCGGTGCCCGCACTTGGTAAGGAAGTGGCATTGCCGCTCTTGGGGGACGGTGTTTTACCTTCCAGGAGCGAAAATCTGGCTCAGCATGTGTCATTAGCTGTGAAAGAGATGATTTGGGCGGATAAATACGTGTACATTTATTCTTTGTTGTTAGATAATAGGGAAATGGAGCAGGCAAAAGCCCTAAAAGAGTGGATGCTCCCAAGCGAATGGAGGGCGCAGTGTACTAGATTTAGGGTTGAGGAAACTCTCAACAACTGGATGCAAGCATGGGCTGTATTCACTGCAATTAAAGCTGAGCGTCCTCCAGATTTACAGGCAGCATTGGCATGCTACTCGAGCAGAATTGTGGGGTGGAGTCAACAGTATTCGGGGGAAGCATGGAAGGGTTATGATGTCAATTTCAGGAAGGCATTGGAATTTAATAGATCATTGCCATGGGACACGGTAGATTCTATGGCTTGGCACAAACAGTTCTCTGATACTGCACCTCCGCCTCAGTTCGGTGCGGTCAAGGTGTTCACTAGACCGCATCAGCCCTTTCGGCCCCCCAAACGAGTGAGGTACCCGGGAAGTTTAGGGCAGGTGGGCCAGAGAAAAAAGGAGTGTGCTGGGATTTTAATAGGCGCACCTGCACAAGGGCCGCGTGTAAGTTTAGACATGCATGTTCCTCCTGTGGGCACCCCTCTCATCCAGAAACTACCTGTAGGTCCAAGCAAGGTAACACAGGTCAGAGGGGTAGGGGAAAGCCACTATAAGTCAGACAGGTTAGGCCCCCCCACTCCAGTGGATGTGGTGGAAATGATTCCATGGTTGAACAGATACCCAGACCACACATCGGCCACCCTACTACAAGAAGGTTTTTCTAAGGGTTTTAGGATCCCGGCCGGGGGATACACAGGCAGTGCGCACTGTAGAAATCAATTGTCAGTCAAGCACAATCCGGCTGTTGTGGCCGCCAAAATTGACAAGGAGCTATCATTAGGCAGGATAGCTGGCCCTTTTACTGAAGTGCCAGTACCCAATTTTGTGTGTTCCCCACTGGGAGTTGTCCCCAAAAAAGAGAAGGGGCAATTCAGATTGATTCATAACCTGTCAGCACCTAGGGGGACGTCACTGAATGATGCCATTGACGAGGGTATCTGTAGTGTTAAGTACGCCTCCTTTGATCAGGCTGTTACCTTATTACAGGCCACGGGACCCGGGGCGCTGATGGCGAAATCAGACATAGAATCAGCCTTTCGCCTCCTCCCAGTCCACCCGGCGGACCAACATCTTTTAGGTTTCACCTTTGGGGATAGGTTCTACATGGACAAATGCATGCCTATGGGTTGTTCGATATCTTGCGCTTACTTTGAGATGTTTAGCTCCTTTCTTGAATGGGCCATGAGACAAGTGACGGGCCATCAGCGGGTCATGCATTATTTAGATGATTTCCTCTTCCTGGGTACAGCGGGATCTCAGGAGTGTGCACTGGCATTGCAGGAATTTTGCGTGCTCATGCGGGCTTTTGGGGTCCCTCTTGCGCCCGGGAAGACTGTTGGCCCGACCACCTGCTTAGAATTCCTTGGCATCGAGATTGACTCAATGGAGGGGTGTTTTAGATTACCTAAGGACAAGGTGTGCAAATTCAAGACATCGCTACAGTTATGCCTCCGGAAGGAGAAGGTCACTTTGCAGCAATTACAGGAGGTGGTAGGGCAATTGAATTTCGCACTAAGAATCATCCCCATGGCTCGCCCTTTCTCTCGCTCCATCGCTCACGCGATGAGGGGGCTGAGGGAAAAGCACCACCGCACTCGCCTATCGTCTGAAATTCGCCAGGATATGCTTATTTGGATGGCATTCCTGGAGGATTTTAACGGTAGGGTGGTCTGGCCCGGCCCGCTCACAACATCAGCGGAGTTGGGCCTATGGACTGATGCGGCCGGTAGTGTGGGCTTTGGCGCCATCCTAGGGAACAGGTGGGTCGCTCAACAGTGGCCAGAAGAATGGAAGACATGGGGTCTGATCAGCAACATTGGCTTCCTTGAACTCTTCCCAATATGGGTTGCACTGATGGTCTGGCCCGAACACCTATGTAACCAATCAGTGGTGTTTTGGTCAGATAACATGACGGTGGTAGAATGTATCAACCAGCAGGGGGCGCGGTGTCCTTTCATACTTCGTCTGATCAAAGAAATTGTTCTGCGGTGCCTTAAACTGAATGCTAATTTTAGAGCCAAACATGTCCCTGGTTTCCTAAACAATGCGGCTGACTCCCTTTCTCGCTTCAAAATGCAGGTTTTCAGGGAGTATCTTCCCACAGCAGACCCCTCGCCAACACACTTCCCAGCAGTACTTTGGCAGATTGGTGCCCCAGATTACAGGACCTCGTGGTCGCTAGCCTAGCCCCCAGGACCAAGACGGCTTACGAAGGGGCGTTTCTGTCTTATTGTTCTTTCTTGGGGCCACAGTGGGAAGCGCTTTGGGCGGAGGAGGATGGCTTTGCAGCCTATTTAGAATGGATGCATAAGGAGGGGCGCTCGGTGGCAGCTGCGACCAGACATAGGGCAGCGGTGTCATTCTTCGCTCAAGCTAGGGGCTTCCGGGATCCCACTAATACCTTTATGATACGTAAAGCTTTAAGGGGATGGCGCCGTATTCAGGGACACCAGAAGGATAAGAGAAAGCCCATTGGATTGGCCCGGTTAACAGCCTTACTGGGCACGCTGGAGACTGTTTGTAGCTCGGAGTGGGAGGTGCTTCTTTTTAAGGCGGCATTCTCCTTGGCATTCTATGGGGCGCTGAGAATTAGCGAACTTGTGGCAGGTTCCAAGTCAGACCTACTGGGCGGCTTGCAAAAGGCTGGTGTGACGATAATGGGGGACACCATGTGGGTGAATATACAAAAATCAAAAACCGACCAAGAAGCTAGGGGTCACACCATAGTTCTGCAACGGGCCCCCGCCAACCCGTGCTGCCCGGTGAGGCACGTAGAGTTATTCCACGGACTGTTGGTAGGGTCAACGGGCAGGGCATTGCTCTGTCACGCCGACGGGAGCCCCTTGACCAGGTATCAATTCAGGAAAGTGTTGGAGATGGGTGTTAGGAAAGCAGGTCTTGACCCCAAAGATTTTGGCTCTCATTCCTTCAGGATTGGGGCAGCAACTGAGGCGGTGGCGGGGGGCCTCCCGGTGGAAAGAGTGAAGACAATTGGGAGATGGTCTTCAGAATGCTATAAACGTTATGTTCGGATTGACATGCTATGATTACTTGTCACTCACGCTTGGTCTCTTTCCGCTCTCTTACAGTTTCTCAGACCTGTTACGCAGGGGGGGAATTTGTCGTCGGGCACCGGCAACATTCATCAGCACGGAGCGGCGACCAGGAGATAATGAAGAACAATGTCTGGATTGTTGGTCATTCATATGTGAAGAGAGCAGAATGTGTCTTCCTGTCAGGTGACAAGAGGAAAAGGGCGGCACAATTAGGGTTGGACATCACGTTCTTTGGCAGAGGGGGGTTATGTCTTCACGAGTTTAGGGGATTCTTCCAAGGGCTTTTAGCACGCCAGCAATCTCCACCGTCAGTGGTGATACTTCACCTTGGGGAGAATGATTTGGCAACACTGGGCAGGCGCATTCTGATTGAGGAGATTATCTCAACGGCGGGTTGGATGGCTAGGACCTGCCCCGGGTGCACACTAGTATGGTCACAACTCATACCTCGACTACAGTGGCGGGGGGTCATTCGGTCAGGGCGTTGAATCACTCGGTAAAGAGGATCAACACACGGTTGGATAGGTTGTTTAGAACCCCCTTGTTACAGTCAATACCTCATGGGTGCATCTGGGGTCACAAGTATTACTTGAAGGACGGGGTTCATTTGACAGAGGAGGGTAATGTCCTTTGGTCTGACAATATCTGGGCTTGGCTAGAGGGTTTTGAAAGGAGGAGGGTGTCCTTAGGCAGGGGCTAGAGGGGGAGGCCAGATCGTCGGTTAACAATGCTGGCCTGTGGCAGTAAGGTCATTATCGGTGAGCACATATTTGAGGTCTGAGGGGGCGGGCATCATCCTATGGAGGTTCCCGCCCGGGGGGAGGGGCCTGCGGGCCACTCCCAGAACTCCAGGGGCAAGGTAATAGGCAAAGGAGCGCGGGTAGGAGTAGTTCACGCTTTCCTTAGGCTGGTAGCCACCCCGCGCGCGTGGACTCATGACGCCACCGGCGCAGAGTAAGGGCCCTCCTTTAGTGGGTAAATGGAGTTTAGGGCGTAGACCGGGCAACTCCCGGGGTAACACTGCGCATGCGCACTTCTAAGGGGGAGGCGCAGCTTGTAGGACCTGACACCGGTAGTGACCCTGCCATATGGCCAGAAATGTACAAAAATCAAGTTTAGGATGTTTAGTTTAAGCTAGGTAACAACATGTATTAGAGTTTTGTTAAGGTCAGGCTCTCAAACTTGTTGATAAGAATTGTATAACTAAATGTCCTGCTGATTTTTGTATTCATTGTTGATTATGCAATTAAAACCTTTTAATTTCATACTTTAATAAATACGGCCGGGCGACTAGCGCCCGCCTTCCAAAAAGTAAAACATGTCTCGTGTCCACGTTCCTGGGTGTTGGGTGCCGGATTGGGGGGGAGGCGGCAGCTAGTCGCTGACCATGTGAAAAGGGGGGGCCCTCTGTGAGAATGAAGTCTGACATTCTCAGTAAAACATGTACATCCAACAAGGACAGAGCCTGTCAGTTGATTCCTTTGTATTCTACTGCAGCCTCCTAGAGTGTTCTAAAGAACAACTACAGTGCTAACAGTCCTACTTATTACAAAGGTATGGCACACCTGAAGCCATCTTGATTGGAATAAAGTGGTAACTCTTAAAACATTTAATTTAAAAAGGAACAAAATGAGGGGGTATATTTTGCCATAGAAAGTATGATTAGTGCTGCAGAAAGAAAAATTAGGGCACATTTTGAGTGACTTCCCAAATCCTCTTCTATTTCATTAAAAAATTCTGACATGCAGTCTCCCAAGATGGCCACCAGAGACAAAAGAGCCCAAATGTAGCCCAAATAACACCCAGATGTAGCCCAAGTATAGCCCAATGACAGAATGTCCCAGAGTGTTCTAAAGAACAACTAGAGCGCTAACAGTCTTACTTATGACAAAATTATGGCACACCAGAAGCCATCTTGATTGGAATGAAGTGGTAAGTCTGAAAACATTTAATTTAAAAAGGAACAAAATGAGGGGGTTCATTTTGCCATAGAAAGTATGATTAGCAGAAGACTTCCCTGGTGAGCAGTAGCTTTACTACAGTGATCTAATGAGCAATTAGAGTGCTAACATTCAGAATTTATGGCAAATGTGTGACACATCTGAATGCCTTCTTGCTGGAACCAAAGTAAACAAGCATTGAGAATGCAATAGATCTCGCCCTCGTTTAAGTTAAAGCCATTCTGTTTGTAATGAGGTGGCTTTTTAGCTTTGCTTTTATTAGTGTTTTTAAAACTTTCATGTAAATAACATGCATATGTATGCATATATGTATATGTATGCATGCATTTATATTTGTATTTATATAGATATGCAGATTATATATGTTTATATATGTATGTATATATATATATATATATATACACATACATGAATGCATTTGCATATATATGCATATATATATATATGCATATGTGTGCGTGTAGAGAGAGGTAGAGAGGTAGAGGTGTAGAGGTAGAGAGGTAGAGGTAGAGAGGTAGAGGTAGAGATGTAGAGACTAGTAGTGAAAGAAGTAGAGAGAGGTAGAGAGGTAGAGAGAAGAGAGTGAGTAATAGAGTAGAGAGTGAGTAGTAGAGAGTAGTAGAGAGCAGTAGAGAGAGTAGCAGAGAGTGAGTAGTAGAGAGTAGTAGAGTGAATAGTAGAGTGAGTAGTAGAGAGTAGTAGAGAGTGAGTAGTAGAGAGTGAGTAGTAGAGCGTAGTAGAGAGTAAGTAGTAGAGTGAGTAGTAGAGGACAGTAGAGAGTGAGTAGTAGAGAGTAGTAAAGAGAGAGTAGTAGAGAGTGAGTAGCAGAGAGAGAGAACAGAAGAGAGTAGTAGAGAGTGAGTAGTAGAGTGAGTAGTAGAGAGTAGTAGAGAGAGAGTAGTAGAGAGTGAGTAGTAGAGAGTAGTAGAGAGTGAGTAGTAGAGAGTAGTAGAGAGAGAGTAGTAGAGAGTGAGTAGTAGAGAAAAGTAGAGAGTGAGAAGTAGAGAGTGAGTAGTAGAGAGTAGTAGATAGTGAGTAGTAAAGAGTGAGTAGTAGAGAGAGAGTAGTAGAGAGTGAGTAGTAGAGAGTAGAGAGTAGTAGAGAGTGAGTAGTAGAGTGTAGTAGATAGTGAGTAGTAGGGAGTGAGTAGTAGAGGGAGAGTAGTAGAGAGTAGTAGAGTAGTAGAGAATGAGTAGTAGAGAGTGAGTATTAGAGAGTAGTGGAGTAGTAGAGAGTAAGTAGTACAGAGTGGTGGAAAATATTCCAAAGTTTGGCACAGCACCACTTGCCCAATAAGTCCAATCAAATCATATCACTTGGAGTCCTTATTGAAGGGCTGAATCTTGGTGTATATTCAAATGCTTTTATTTTCCTTAAGTTTATGTACCACAGCCAGCTGACGCGTTTCGTTCTGTACAACAGAACTTCTTCAGGGCGTTCTTATTTCCTTCAAGTTATGTCGGTATCCTGTTGTCATATAACTAGATATTTCTTCCAAATGTTAGACGAGACGTAATTACATTCTTATTCAAAGTGACTAGGTATCAATTTTACCCACACAATTCGGGCAGACTTGAGTAATTTATAGCATCCTCAAAGTCAGTCTTTCAAAAATTCCAAAGTATAGGACATGATAATCCAAATGTTTCTCAAGAAAAGTCATTTTCAATCGTTTGGAATTTTGGCGTTTGGGCAGATATGACCCAGGGACCCCAAGTATGCAAGGGGAATTAGTCCCCCCTCTGCAAACGCACCAGTGGCCTGCGTTGCAGAGAGGTGTAAAAAGAGGCATAGTCTCATTACACCTCTGTGCAATGCAGCCCCCTGGCGCAAACTGGAGGTTCCAGGTGGGCTAGTTGGCCCCCAGGGACCCCCAGTATGCAAGGGGAATTAGTTCCCCCTCTTCATACATGCACGGGGGCTGTGTTGCAGAGAGGTGTAAAAAAAGGTGTGGCCTCATTACACCTCTCTGCAATGCAGCCCCCTGGCGCATACTGGAGGCTCCTGGTGGGCTGGTTGGCCCCCAGGGACCCCCAGTATGCAAGGGGAATTAGTTTCCCCTCTGCAAACGCACCAGGGGGCTGCGTTGCAGAGAGGTGTAACAAGGGGCATAGCCTCATTACACCTCTGCAATACAGCCCCCTGGCACATACTGGAGGTTCAAGGTGGGCTAGTTGGCCCCCAGGGGTCCCCAGTATGCAAGGGGAATTAGTTGCCCCTCTTCAAACATGCACGGGGGCTGCGTTGCAGAGAGGTATAAAAAGGGGCGTGGCTTCATTACACCTCTCTGCAATGCAGGACCCTGGCGCATACTGGAGGTTCCTGGTGGGCTTTCAGGTCTTATATAGTTAGGAATTAGCATTAAAAAAACCTTTGAAATTCACTGAAAAAAACATAGGTTTCAGGCCTTATATAGTTAGGAATTAGCATTTAAAAAACCTTGAAAATTCACTGAAAAAAACATAGGTTTCAGGCCTTATATAGTTAGGAATTAGCATTTAAAAAACCTTTGAAATTCACTGAAAAAACCATAGGTTTCAGGCCTTATATAGTTAGGAATTAGCATTTAAAAAAACCTTTAAAATTCACTCAAAAACGATAAGTTTTAGGGGTGTTATAGTTAGCTGGACATTTCACTCATACAAAACCATTGAAATTGCTCCTATATAGTTAGTTGTACTAACTATATTTCGCGCACCCGCAATCGACTGCTGATAATGTCACATATTACATCATTCATGACATGGTCAATGACATCACTGATGACATCTCAAATGACATCACTGATGACATTACTGATGACATCATCCACGTGACAATCACATACACCTTTTCATACACTAGTAAAATCTTTCATCACTCTTTGTAAAATACAGAGTATCATATTTGAATCCATTGTTACAGCAATACAAGTATCTAAAAACCCACTCAGTGATTCATAGATGTATACACACATCTAATCACTTACCTGTAGATTCACTCATACAAGCTGTCAATGAACAATAGAACACTATCAAAAATACTTATACACCTAAATCGACATTACACACCAGCACACATCTTATTCACATATGAAGTTATCCTACTCACTTATGCAAACAATGGATCATACTTACATATTTACTTAGCTACACACTTATACAAACACAACTTCATCTATTCATTTAGATAGTAAGTCATACTTAGTGAATTATAAAATCATTATTACAAGTATAAAGTTATCCATACAGTCACTCACACAATCATTGAGTCTTATGTATACTTATTAATATACAACAACTGACACATACACTGCCTTTTATTTTTCTAGTTTGTTGGACATGTACCATTGAGAAATATATTTGCTCATCACCACACCCATAAAGATATTCACTCACCCAAACAACTGTTAGAACATGTAGTTTTAACTTCATATATCTAGTGAATCAACTATTCACACATCTTTGGGCAGTCACACCCCCCCACCGAACCACACACACATTCACTCTCCCATACAAATACTCAGTTAACTAATCAATAACTAATACAGACTTTCACATAGCTAGTAACCAACTGGAGAACCAGTTTACACAACAACTGACAAAGTGATACAGATATTCAAACAGTTTAGTCACTATCCACTATATTTAGTGAGACACTATAAATTGGTCAAGTAAACAGTCAATTACACTGCTACTAAATCCTCCATCCAAATATTTATTTTTATATATCCACTCATTCTTTAATGCAAATTGCTATATATATAATACATATTTAAAAAACGAAGCAAACCACATTCACTGGATGATGTCATCAGTGATGTCATTTGAGATGTCATCAGTGATGTCACTGACCATGTCATGAATGATGTAATATGTGACATCATCAGCAGTGGATTGCGGGTGCGCGAAATACAGTTAGTACAACTAACTATATAGGAGCAATTTCAATGGTTTTGTATGAGTGAAATGTCCAGCTAACTATAACACCCCTAAAACTTATAGTTTTTTGAGTGAATTTTAAAGGTTTTTTAAATGCTAATTCCTAACTATATAAGGCCTGAAACCTATGGTTTTTTCAGTGAATATATATATATATATATATATATATGTATATATATGTATATATATATATATATATATTATGACTGGATCTGTGATATTACGTGGTGCATGGTTGCCCAGGATGGGAGTCAAAAATGGCTGGAGCCTGGAATAATGGCCCAGCGAGCTACTTAAAAGGGAAGAGGCAGAGGGCATGGAAAATCAGCCCCTGGATGTCTTCCCATTGAGGTGGATGGGGCACCTTCAGTAGCCACCCTAGAGACCACTGAGGAGGGCATTGCTCCAATTGGTGACTTGCTGAGGTTGCTGGATGGCATGTGGAAGGAGGACCCACCAAAAAGGAGCTCGTCGGGGCACAATGGGAGTGCTCAACCTTTGTAGGACTAAGGCAACAGGCTGAACCCAAGCAGCAGGTGATGCATCTGGGAGTCATCGCATTCACTGGGAGAACAACCTGCTTTACTGTGACCCTAAGGCTCCTGTGCATGGGTCAACAAGGGCCCTGGTGATCCCCCAATGCTACAATGCCTTCCTCCTGAAGCTGGCTCACATAATTCCCCTGGCAAGTCACCCGGGGCAAGACAAGACGTTTGCAAGGCTTGTCCTCCACTTTTATTGGCTTAGGACCAAGACTTCCTCATACATATTCTGTAGTAATCGTGTAACTTGCCAGGCCAGTGGAAAGATAGGGTAGAGAGTTAAAGCCCCCTTTAGTCCCTTACCTGCCTTTGGCACACCCTTTGAGCGGGTTAGCATTAACATTGTTGGGCAAATGGATCCCCAGACTACTTGAGGCAACAAGTTTATCCTGGTTCTGGTGGATCATGCCACTAGGTACCCAGTGGCAATTCCTCTGAGAACCATGACTGCATCTGCAGTGGCAAAGGGCCTGACGGGGAGTTTTACTCAACAGGGTTTCCCCAAGGAAGTGGTGTCTGAAAGTAACAGTCAATGAGGAAGGAGTGTGGGGTAACCTACAAGTCATCCACTGCGTGCCATTCACAAAAGAAAGGGATTGTGGAGAGATTCAGCAAGACCGTGAAGGGTATGCTTGGAGGCCTACCTGAGGCCTTGGGGAATAAGTGGGACATACTCTTGCCATGCCTGTTCTTTGCCTACGGGTAGGTAATAGAAGGGAGTGGGTTTCAGCCCCTTTGAGCTTCTGCATGTGCCTCCCGTCAGAGGACCTCTGAGTTGGGTGGAGGGGTGGGAACAAGCTCCTAGGAAGATTCCTGAGGATGTAGTGAGCTTCATGCTGGCATTCAGAAGCCAAAGGTCTAAGATGTGGAAGCAAGATTTGGATAACTTAGAAGCCAATCAGGAGGTCATGAAACAGTAGTATGGCCAAAATTCTAGCACTGTAGATTTGATTCCTGGACAGGAAGAGCGGATGATGGAACCTGTGGGCCTTGGCCCTCTAGACTGTTGGACTGGGCCCTATGAGGTGATTGAGAGGAAGGGTGAGGCTACCTACCTGTTGGACCTCAAGACCCCTAGGGAACCCCACAGGGTGATTCATATCAATCACCCGAACCCCCCTTTGAGAGGTCTGAGCTCACCATGCTGTTGGGGACAGATGGAGAAGAAGAGGATAAGACTGAACTTCTCCCTGACCTCTTAGACTCCAAGGAGAAAGATGGATTTGTTGAGGGAGCAATACTTCCCCACAGTCTGACTACTGAACACAAAGTGTTGGGACAGTATTCCTCTCTGTTTTCCCTCATTCCTGGGACTACTCACCTGTGTACCAATGTTGCTAACACAGAAGACAATCTCTATGTCCGGGATATGTCTTACATGTTGCCTGATAGGGGGAGGGCCAGCATTAAAAGTGAAGTCTCTAAAATTCTGGAATGGGGTGATATAACATTTTCAGTAGCCCCTTATCCAGTCCTGTGGTCCTGGTACCAAAAGCTGCCCCATCGGGCACCACACCTGAATTCAGGTGCTGTGTGGATTAGAGAATGCTAAACTCTATTACTAAGACAATTGCACACCCCCATCCCTGGACTGATGAGCTAATTGACCAACCAGGGGTTGCCCAGTACTTAAGTATCATTGACAGTATGTCTGGGTACTGGCAGATCGACCTAACAGATGGTGCCATGAAGAGGTCAGCCTTCTCCCCTCAAGAGGGCCACAACCAACTTTGCTTAATGCCCTTGGACTCAAAAATGCCCCTGCCACCTTTCACAGGTTGGTCATCTAAGTCATTGCTGGTATGAAGGCCTTCTCAGGTGCCTACCTGGATGACATAGCTGTGTAGATTAGCAGCTGAAAGGACCACCTTTTTCACCTCCAGGAAGTGCTGCAACAGGCAGGCCTGACTATCAAGGCCAGCAAGTGCCAAATAGGGTAGGGGTCTGTGGTGTACCAGGGATACCTTTTGGACAGCTCCTCCAGGCCAAGATAGAGACTATCATGTCCTGGGAGCCCACCAAAATCCAGACTGAGGTTAGATCATTCTTGGGCCTGACTGGGTACTACAGGAGGTTTGTCAAGGGCCCCATTGGTGAGAAGCAGCCCATAAATGTGATTTGGACAGAGGCATGCCAAAAAGCATTTGACTCCCTTAAGCAGGCCGTGCACACAGCCCCTGTGCTCAAGGATCCTGACTTCTTCCAGGAGTTTATCCTTCAAACAGATGCATCAGAACATGGCATATGGGCAGTATTATCACAGCTAAATGAAGAGTGCTAACACCAACCTGTAGCCTTCATTCCCAGGAGATTACTTCCCAGGGAACAGAGATGGAGAGCTATAGAAAGAAAAGCTTTTGCTGAAGATTGGGAACTAAAGAAGTCGAGGCCATACCTGTTTCACACTCACTTCCTGATTCAGACTGTCCCCAGGCCCCGCAGGTGGCTAATGCAAATGAGGGGTGAGAATCCAAAACTGTTGAGGTGGTTCATTTCCATACATGGACTTCATGGTGGAACACAGACCAGGAGAAGACCACACCAATGCTGATGATCTATCCAGGTTTTTCCCCTTAGTGATGAGAAATCTGCATTGGCTGCATCATAAAGTAGTTTGTCAATGAAGCCTTTATCAACAGAGCTGATCTGAACCAACCCCTTTTCTGCATCCACGGGACCGACGACAACACCAGCTCCTTGCATCGAGTTTTCAACGTTGATGCTTCCTCCATGGAAGTTAATTTTTCAGCAGGACATGCATGAATCCTGCCCTGCGTTGCAACAGCATGGAACTTTGGATTTACCCCAGTCTAGTGCGATCAGAAGTTCAGATTGGAGCTTTACGACTCTTAGCACTATAATTTGATTTAATCTTTAAAAATTCATTACTCCAGTGCTACTTATTCAAGTTTCAAGTTTACTTTATTTGCATAGTTAATTAAAACCATTGCAATACAAAAAATATACTCAATTAAAACTGTCATGTACATAATTAAAACTCTTGTATCTAAAAAGCCATATTGTCTAAATTCCTGAATCATATACTCAGAGTGTTCACAGACCCCTTACGTTTATGCAAGTACTATTTCTGGTTCGGTTCCTATTGTCAGTATTTATGGCATCTTGCTGCTGCACAGTCTCAGATATTTTACTGTTCTACAGTTCAATTGTGGGTCGCTCGGTTCAAAACATGCTAGCAAAGCTTGCCTCCTGGTGCGGATCCCTCGTTGATTGAAAGGTTGTTTTAGAAATTTCTCTCGTTCCTTTGTAAGTTCTTTACAGGCGCATAGTAGGTGCAGCATGTCTTCCTGAGCCGATCCACATAGGCGGCACGTAGAGCCAGCTTGGATCCGAAGCCAGGGAGGGAGATGCTCGGCGCAAGGGTGCAGTCCGAGCCTATATCTCATAAAAGCAATTTTAATTTTTTTATCATAACCCAAGTTGAAGTAGGTTTGTCTGCCCGGCTTCGTGTATGTGTTCAGGGTCATCCAGCCATGGGATCTCTTTGATAGTGCATCCTTGTCCTCCAGCCGTGAAAGGAGTTTCACAGTTTTCCACACTCATTTTTTGAAAGTAGGGGTGGTTGTCGGTGTCTCCCAGAGCTGGTTTAGCCTCAAATTATGAAGGCTGCTGTGTAGAAATTCCGCGGCTGGTAATGCAGGGTGTGATTGTAGCTCCTTCCACAACTGTTCGTTTAGCGTGCCACATTCTGCTCTTCGCACTTTGTCCCAAGTGATGATAAAGGCCCCTTGTCTAGCAAGTGATTGTTTCAGAACGCCAAATTCAGGTCTGATTTGGGAGGGTGAGGTGTATTTCAGCAGCCCAAAGATGACCCTATATGCCGTTGTTACTGTGGCATTGAGTATTTTCGCATCCTTCCCTTTCTGTACCTCGCTGCCATAGGTGATTGTTGGCAGGAGTTTTGCCCGACAACCTCTATGAGTGGTAGTATCGATGGGCCTGTTAATTTGGAGTTTAGTGTTTTAGGGTAATTGCCAGTGCTAGACCTTTGTGCCTTATGATGTTCTTCTGTGCCACAAACCGGACGCCTGTATCCAACTTCACGCCTAGATATTTGTATTCAGTTGTGTCCTCTATTCTGGTCTCACCCCAGAACCAGGCAGCAGTTTGACGTCTTTTTCTCCTGACTGTCATTGTTCTTGTTTTGGCAAGGTTAATCGTCAAGTCATTTGCTTGGGAGAAATACCGCGTTGTGTTTAAGAGATGTTGTAGCCCTACTTTTGTTTTGCTGATCAGGACTATGTCATCTGCGTAAAGGAGACAAGGTAATGAAATATCTCCTAATTTCGGGGCATGAGAGTTGCAGCTGGTTAGTAGCGGGACTAAATCGGCAATGTACAGATTGAAAAGGGTGGGTGCTAAGACACAGCCCTGCTTTAGCCCTTTTTCCGTCGGTATGCGCCTTGACAGATGCGTTCCGTTTCCCAGCTTCCCCTGTAGCCACGTATTCGTATGTAGATTCATTATTAATTTGAGTAAAGGCTGTGGTAGCCCCCAGCTGTGTAGTTTTGACCACAGTCTGGAGCGGTTGACATGATCGAAGGCGGCTTAGTAATCAATAAAACATAAAAATAGAGACGACCGTGTGGCCTCAGCCTTGTCCATAAGGATAGCCATGCTTAGTATGTTTGTCGTTGTCCCAACCGATTTAATGAAGCCAGTCTGTTGTTGGGGAATTACGGATTTTTCTTCTGCCCAAGCCTGGAGATCCTCCAATAGCAAGCCAGCAAAAAATGTAGCTTCGTTGTCTAATAATGCCACTAATCTGTAATTTTGTGGATCCGCCTTCTCGCCGGATTTATAGATTGGGGAGATGATTGAGCCTCTCCATGAGCTCGGCAGGGTATTCAATGTTCTAATTTCTCTGAAGAGTGGATCCAGAGCTTCTGCCCAGAAGGTTGCGTCCGGTTTATACAATGCTGGTCTCTCTGGTCGCTGCCTCGGTGGAAATGGGACCTGAGGTTGTTTGCCCAGACTTCCTCAGAGATGTAGGAGCAGATTCCATCATGATTGTTATTGATGAATTGATTTATGGTCATCCAAAATCTGGAGCTGTTGTTGTGTTTGATGTCGGCGTGTAATTTGGCCCAGAGATCTTCCTCCTTAGCTCTGTTTGCGTCCCTTTTCAGTTTTTTTAGGGCTGCCCTTTGATTCTGTAATGCTTTCAGTCGAGTTTTGTCACTGGGTCTGTCCCGAAGGTATCTCAGGAGTTGGTTAATCCTTTTTTTTGCATACTTAATTCCTTGTTTTGCCGTGTGTGACAAAGGCATTGTGCCGCGGAACCTTTGCTGGTTAGGTGGTTTAACCTTGGTTGCGTATGATTCCATCCCAGATAAGAAGTTTTTCCATTTCTCGACTTCTCCGTTTCCGACCTTTTCAGCAAAAAGTTGGTTTGCAGTTTCCAGCATCGCGCTGCTTGCTGCTAATTTGAATTTAATTCGTCTTAGGTCGATGGTGGTTGTAATTCCTTGAGGCTCCCGGCAGCGTTCGAATGTTGAGGTCACTGTTCTCAGAGCTATTTCTTGGGGCCGATGATCGCTGTCACCTTTATTGCCCATCTGAAAAGATAAGATTTGGTGGAAGAGGCCTAAAGAAACAAATGTGTAGTCCAGAATTGAGCTAGTTTTTGTGGAGTTGTATGTGGCTACAGGAGGATTATCTTCTGCCAGTGCTACTCATTCAATTTTTGTCATTATGGTTATATTTTAATCATAAAAGTCTTTTCTATTTTCCTGACCCTGTGTGGAACATTTTTGTGTTGTTTACATTGTGTTACTGTGAATATGTTTTGCACAAATTGCTTACACATTGCCTCTTTAGATACGCCTGACTGCTCTGTGCCAAGCTACCAGTGGGCAAGCATAGGTTATCTTTGAGTATGTATCTAGAGTACCCTGATTTGAGTGGTGGTTCCTGTACAAATAAGTTGCATACTCTGACAAACAGAAACCCCCTTTATAACAACATTGATCTATTTACTGTCACCAAGGAGCCACATGGAAATTGTAAGTCATGGATTTTAATCCATATTGTGTTTTCTTCTCAATCTATTGTTGCTCTAAGATTGCAAAGAAGGGCTCCTGTGGGAAGTAATAAAGTATTAGTAGTACCGGTAACCACATTCACTGTATTAGATGTTATAGCCTAACTTTGTGTTTTTCCTGACTGTTCACTCTTAGCATATGACTATAAGTAGAGATGATATATGATTATTACACCTTATAAGTGTTATGTAACATTTCTTGTACACTGATTTGCACATGAAATCGTCCTTTCTGCAGTGTCATCCTCACACCTTTTGCGTTCCTCATCCCTATTTTTCTGAATTTGTTTTTGTTGGCTTTAGGATTCTGTGCACTTTATCATTGCTAACCACTGCTAAAGTACTTGTGCTCTCTCCTTAAAACATGGTAGTATGCGTGTCTTACAAATTGGGATGTTTGATTTACTTACAAGTCCTTAGTAAAGTGCAATACCTGTGCCCAGGGCCTGTAACTTAAACTCTACAAGTGGGCCTGCAGCACTGATTGTGCCACCCACATATGTAGCCCTTTAAACATGTCTCAGGCCTGTATTTGAAGAGTCTGCATGTAGAGTTTATACTGGCATTTCAACCTGGCAAAATAAACCCTTTGCCAGACCCAAACTTTACTTTTTAATAGATATATGTCACCTCTAGGGTAGGCCCTCAACCACACAGAGGGCAGGGTGCAATGAATTCAAAAAGTTGGACATGCACTTTTAAGTTTTACATATCCTGGCAGTGAAAAGCTCTTACATTCATTGTTCACTACTGCAGGTCTATCTCTCACATAGGATAACATGGGAATTACTTCTTATATTTTATAAATGTAATTTTGAGAAGAGATGACTGGTTTATATTTGGTGTCTCGGGTGTATCTAGAATCCTAATTTAAAATCCTAACGTATAGTGAAGTCTGATTTTAAATTGCAGTTCTGAAAATATCCCTTTTGTAAAGTTGGCTATTTAATGCCTTAGCCATTTGGTGCCAGCAGCATTTCTCTGGTCCTCTGACAGGGAGTAGTTTGCAGTTGGGCTTTGTGTATTCTACCTAAGCAGCAACACATACTGGGAGCTTAAGTGTGACTAAATGGGCCATCACTGTCAGGATGGGAGGGAAGAGCCGTACCCAGCCTCACTGACACTTGAGTAGGCGTGGTGTCCTGTCCACACACAAAGGTTTACATACCCCCTGTAGTTAGTCTGGAGCCAGGGCAGGGCTGGCAGAGCATCTGTACACTTCAAAGGCCTGCCTTTAGAAACTTCTCCCCACTTCAAAGGCATAACTGGGTATAAGAGAAGGACCAAGGACAACACCACTTCTGTACACTTCTGGATCTGTGGATTATCTTCTAGGCAGAAGGACTGCTGTGCTGCAGAAGGACTGCCACTCTTCTGGACTGCACTCTGCTAGACTCCTGCTTTGCTGTGCTGATCTGCCCTGCTGCCCTCTTGCCTGAGTGAGAAGGACTTAACCTATATGTTCTGACCCCAGAACTCAGAGTGACCCCATATGCTAGTTGTATGGCCTCCTGATCTGAAGTCTCATGGACAGAACAGGCTTCCAACCCTTGCACCTTGACTCTGCCATCTGTGAGCCTACGCTGTCAAGTGGTGCCACTCCAGTCCTGGACCCTTGGAAGGGAGACTAAGGTGCTTACCAGTGAAACTGACACATCTTCTCTGCTGAGCGACTCATCTCCAAGCAGAACCGAAACATCACCGCTGCTGCGTGGATTGGACGTGTCTCAATATATTCACATTGCCACTGCAATCGACTTCTTGGGACCAAGGCATCACCTTGGAACTGCCAGTGCATGTCAATTTCCCCGGTGCAGTTCCTCGCATCCCTCATCGACCTCAGCATTACTGATGAGGACAAAACTCCACATCGCAGATTCACTGCTCATCGAATTAACACATCACCTCAGCTCCCCGACACCAGTCTCAGTATACTCAAGCAAAAGGATGGCTCATGCTCCTTTAATTCAGGCCTTTGTTTTAGGTCCAGCCCGAAGCGTAAACCGAAAGCCCCCTTGTCCCCACTGCTCCGAACGGAATGTAGGCAGTGTGCAGGTACTGCTGAAATGTGTTCTGGTATGAGAAAATAACATCAGAACAAATCCAGCATGTTTCCCTGGGTTGCTAGGATCCCAGATCCGGACAGAAATAGCTGCCGGACCTGGGACCTGGCACTACCCCCCGCTTTCCAGCACAGACTGCTATTGCTTAAAAGCAACCACAAAACCCGTTTTAGCACCCCCACTGGCCACCCTGCTTCTCCTCAGATCTAATTTCTTTTTCAACACCCCAAGCACCTCCTCTCGAGATGCCCCGGTCAGGCCTGCAAGAGATATCCCTCCCTTTTCCCCAGCTGTCCCAATCTATCACATACCAACCACTACACTTTAGACACCTGTTCTTCAGAAGAGTTCTGAGCTGACCTAGTCTGTGACAACCCTAGCTATAACCCAGACTCACGAAGTCCCCGGCTTGACATTGAGAAGTCAGGAACATTTTCAGACTTCATATAACTTGGCTAACAAAATATGTTCCTATTTTCATAACAAACACACGTTACTTTATTTGTTTTGTTGAAACCAATTTATTCTCCTAGGTTTTGACATGCAGCTACAGAATCAAAAGATGCCCAGTAACGAATAGTCCGTCGTGCTGTGTAGAATTATTGCTTCCCTGGAAAATAAAGAAGTTATGAGCTGACACTAGAAAGCTGGTCGCACTCTTCGTGGTTATTAAGTCTGCATCATAAATCCTTAGAACGTTTATGGAGCAGTAAGTAAATTTTGCAGCTGTGAAATGTTTGCTTACAGGCTTGGGGTTGAATAAGAGCAAATGGAGTGCCACAAACAACTCCTACAGTGTTTGTAAATCAAGCCATGGCACAAAAGTGACTATTTTGTTGGGTTTTGCTCTGGTACTTAGGGAGAAAAGGCACTCATTGATGTGCCACATACCAAAAAGCATACAGGGATCAGGTAAACAGCTTGCGTATGAATACCGACTTCCATTCCAACTTTTGTCTGCCATTGCCTGGTGGCAAAGAAAGTGATCACAGTCGTAATTCTTTTTTTTGTAAAACAATTTTTATTGCAGAGGTAATTCGAGCTATGCAACATACACACCAATGTGATCTCGGGATCGTAATCAATAACTGAACATCCAGCTACTATGTACACAGCCTTACAGCCCACATCCCGGAGGTTGGGTGGCGTATAATCAGGTATCGTGGTGTTTCAGTCTTTGTTTACAAGTATCTCAATGATTCAACCCCCTCCGCTTTTGGTTGTTCTGCGCCTTCTGCATCCCCTCATTCTGTAGTGGTGTATTAACTCACTTCGTAGTATGGATTAGTTTAACTGTTTTCTCCCCCCCCCCTCCCTGAGTCCCTGGTGTCTGAGCCTACGTGTCATGTTTGTAAACTCGGGCGAGTTGGTGGAAGTAGGATCATGGAAACAATGCTGAGGTGTGTGTGTCCGGCATTAGTGCGAGGTCTAACCCTTCGTCCCCTGGGGCCTCCCCGTGTAGCATTTCTTCGTCTTCGTCTCTCGTTCCTGCACTGTCCCTAAGCGCCTGGACTCCCACGCTAGCGCCGCTTCCTGAGCCTTCTCATCTGCCGTACGCCGGGCTAGCTGGTACCTAACTGTGCTCTCTGCTGCTGCCCATTTCAGAAATTCGTTCAACCATTTTTGATGTGTTGGTGCTGTCTTAGATTTCCAACCCCTGGTGAGCTCCCTCTTTGCAATCAGAAGGCCCATGTCTATAAATTTGCTCGACAGTTTCGTTTTGCGTGTGTGTGGAAACCAATGTAGGAGGACGACCGCGCTATCGTAATGCAGGACTCTATCCGTGACCTCATTCAGGGCGTCCCCAACTCCCATCCAGTACTCCTGCAATTGGGGACAGTCCCTGAGCATGTGTAGGAAGTCAGCACCTACTAGCGCGCATCTGGGGCATGCTGCATCTACTGCGCCAAAGTATCGTACTATTTTACTTGGAGTGAGGTAGGCCCTATGCAGGATATAAAGATGTATTAGTTGGAAACGGGCGTTTCTGGTGCTTTTCCTAGCTCGCTGAAGTAGCTGGGACCATCTTGTGTCCGGGATTTCTTTTTGCAGGTCACTCTCCCATTGTGTTTTGAGGCGTGTCAGTGGTGGAATGTTTTCCGTGCTCATTCTGGAGTAACGTTTTAGAAAAAACAAAATGCCATTTGCACAATAATTCTGGGTCCTCAATTTTGAGGAAAAAACCAAGTGAAACTACTAGGTTTCTTGGGCATGCAACTTGTACCCTCTTCTGTTTATTTTTCAATTTTATGATAATTCATGTATAAGAAGGACACTCTACACATTGCTTATATACACAAATGAAGACAATTATTTACAACACATAACGTTTTCATACCAATGACACAAACATTAATCCATCAAATTGTATATACATAGTTATTTGTTTCGCTATATACACACAAAACATACATTCATTTTCTTGCAAAGACAAGAGTCACGTTGTGGACTCAGAGTTTGAATAAACAATCAAAGATTAGAATCATAAATCAATAAGCTCATTTCAACAACAATAGGCCATAAATTAATTCCTGGTCTATGAAAAAAATGATATCTGATCTCTTTTGCGCCAACGCGTTTCAAATCCGGTGTGTTCACTCAACGGATTCTCATCAGGGCTCTGTCTTTAAAGGTTTATCTACAGGTGTGTAAAACAAAACTTATTTTAGCTTCTTTGTCCTTTCCGTTTGAATAGGAAAAGAGCACTTCATTCTGGGCAATGTCACTAATGCTGATATTACCTGTTTTCCGCATGAACCGGTTCACAGGTGCTGTTTGATTCCTGGCTGCAGTACTTTTACTCTATACCTACAAGGAATGTTTACATGATCACTTATCTTGTTTTATTTCTGGCCAACTCTAGGGGGGCTAGTGACTACTCGGCGTACCTGTGTAAGTCGAATCTGTTCCCTTGCAGTCTCTTCGGTTCTAATTTCTATTTCTGCTGTGCAGCCTATAATCAATAATAGATATGTTTTAGGATGCTTATCGTTTCTATTAAAAAAGAAGTTGGCGCTCACAACTCTGGGGGGCATACCTGTTTAGGACCGCTTCTTGCTCCGGCTGCACACACTTTAGGCTTTACGTCACGTCAGCTAGCGTTGAGTACAGCCTACAATTAATAAAGCATATATTTAAAAGTCATGCTCGCTTTCAATTTAGAAACGAGCGCTCACTACTCGACAAGGCATACCTGCTAGGACAAATTCTCTACTTTGGCTGCACCCAACCTTCACTTTTCGGCAAACAAACGCGTGTCTTGCGTGTTCAGAGGCAGGCATAGGCTCTCATCCTGGGTTGCCGGTCGATTCCCTTAACACAAAGTGGCAATCTTAGCTTGCTTTGTATTCACGTTACAGCTCGGGCGCTACATTAACGGCGGCACTCAAGCGTTCTATTGTTGCACTTACTTCTTGTCGCGGCAATCCGGTAACTGGCTCAGCAGTCTTTGGATATGGCGGCCATCTTGAGATGGTGTTTTTAAGCTTACATTTGGTCAAATTTGCGGCGGCCATCTTTTAGTGGGTGTATAGTTCTGTGAGATCTAAACATTAAAGGCATTTCTTTGCTATTAAATGTTTCATAAAGGCGTTATGAACAGTTCTCTTTCAGCTACAGTCTAGATATTTCAGATAGGGAGTTGAGGCCAGTTAGTGCGCTGTTAAATTTCAAAATTAAGTACGCCTCTTTTTGTAGCAGAATTTTGTCCGGGTCCATAGGTCTAGATTGTTGTAAAACATACAAGATTGACCATTTAAATTCATTTTCTGTGTGTTTCTTTTCAATAAAGTGTTCCACCATGGGAGCGGTCAACACCTTATTCTTCAACCTTGATCTGTGTTGAGTTATTCGCATATTGACCTGTTGTGTTGTCTTCCCTATGTAAATGTTTGCGCAGGGGCAAATGATTACATACACTACGTTGCGTGTCTTGCAGTTAGAGAAGCTCAGGTGTTTCCACCTTGTGCTTCCGTGTTCAAATTCCTTGCCTTCAATTGTTGTCCCACATGCCGCACATGAGCCGCACTTGTGGTGTCCTTCAATGGGTTTTAACTTCCATTGCGACAATAAATCGCTCTTGGGTTTTGGTAATGCTATATCTGCCCGTACTAGCTGCTGTCCAATGCTTTTGTTTTTCTTATACGCGAAAAGCGGACGAGGGAAAGGACAGTCCAGATTTTCTAGTAGGTGCCAGTTTTTTAAGACTACCTGTCTTCGTTTATTCGTATCAGGCCCAAATGTAGTGACACAGACAAGTCGATCCAGTTCTGTTTTTGGTTTGGTCTGCAGCAAACATTCCCTAGGTGTACAGCGTGCCCGTTTGAATGAATTTTTCAGCAATTTTTTAGGGTATTCTGGAGTAAAGACATGTAACCGCCTTGATTGTTCCTGCTGTCATCATCGTGTATTGACACGCCAATGACGTTTTAGGTTCAATCAGTCCTTCCCCCCAATGTGTTTGAATTGCCCTCACCACCGCCGCATGTAATAAATAGTCTCCACGTGGGAGATCATATCGTTCCTGCAGAGTCTGGAATTCCGTCAGCACCCCGTCGGTGTATAAGTCACCCACCATTTGAAGTCCCGCCTCCTCCCACAGTTGGAGGTTCGACCAATCCCCTCCATGCGGAAGCGCCGTCATCATCCCTAATGGTATCTCTGGTGCGTATGGATGACCTGGACCTGCACGCCTTTGCATGCGATTCCAGCACAGCCGCAGTGTCCTTTCCTCTTGGGTCAACCCTCTCAGGAATAATTTCTGCTGTAGGGCTACGTATGCCAGCACATGGCGGGGGGTGCCCGCGTCTCTCTCTTGGTCAGGTCCCCGGTATACTCTTGCCACCTCCTGCGTGAAGAATTGGAGTTGCGCCGCCAGATAATAGAGCTCGAAGTCTGGGACCGCAAGCCCTCCCTGGTCTTTTGGGCGCATGAGGGTCGTCAATGCTATTCGCCGCCTGCCTTCCCCCCATTGGAATGACACTACGCTAGATTTCAAGCGCCTGAATACTTCTCCCGGTATCCATATCGGAAGGGTCCTAAAAAAGTACAACAATCGTGGTAGGGCGATCATTTTGAGGAGGGACACTCGTCCCGTCATGGATAGGGGGAGGGTAGCCCAGAAGGACATATTGCCCTTCAACGCTCGAATACATCGTCCAACGTTCCCGTCCAACAAGTTGGCGGGATCGTGGTAGAGGTAAACCCCAAGATAGTGCAGACAATCTGGTTCCCAGCGCATGCTAATGTTTGCCGTCGGACGCTTCTCCATCTTCCGGAGCGGGAAAAGGCAAGTCTTCGCCCAATTCACCTTCAAGCCCGAAAGGGCCCCGAATCTCAGTAGTAGACCCTCCGCGCCCCTAACCGCCTCTTCGGCGTTATCTAAGAATAGCAAAAGATCGTCCGCATACAGCGATATATGATGGTGTGTCCCTCTCGCTTCGAGTCCGTGGTACGCATCACCTCTCCTAGCCAGCATTGCAAACGGCTCCATGGCCAGAGCGAATAACAGAGGTGAAAGTGCACAGCCCTGTCTTGTTCCCCTGTTCACCTCGTAGCGATCTGATATTAATGCTCCCACTCTCACCCTCGCGCCTGCCCGCACATACAGCACTTTGGTCCATTTTATATAGTCATCTCCTAGGCCAAAACCCCGCATCACCGCATAGAGATAGTCCCACTCCAGACTATCGAACGCTTTTTCAATGTCAACTGACAACACCATAGGGGCCCTTGCTGCCTGAGGCGGGTCTGCTAGCAGTCTGAGCAACCGCCGAATGTTGTGGGACGTGTTCCTGGTAGGGATGAAGCCCGATTGGTCCCCGTGAATTAAACCCTTCATGTGAGCTATCAGTCTCCCGGCCAGAATCGTACTTAAGATTTTGTAATCCGTAGTCAGCATTGACAACGGTCGGTATGCCGTTGGATCTGCGCTATCTCTACGCGGTTTTAGCAACGGAATCATGATCGCCTCGCGCATCGATTGGGGCAACTCTCCCTTCTCTTTGGCTTCATTATATACCTTTCTAAGTCTTGGGGCTAGTAGCTCCACATACTTTGCATAGAACTCAATAGGTAGCCCATCCATCCCCGGTGTTTTGTTACGCGCCATTTTCTTTATGGCTCCTCTAATTTCCGCAATGTCGACCGGGCCTCCGATTGCTTTAGCGTGTTCCGGGTCAAGTCGGGGCAGTTGGGTCTCTGCCAACAAGGCTTCCGTCGCCTCGGGTCGGGCCTCCCTCCCCCTCCTAAATAAATTGCCGTAATAGTCTTTGAAGCATTGCACTATATCTGGTTGGGTGTTGTATACTTCCCCGCTCATTCCTGTTAGGGATAGTATCGGGGTGGAACCCCTATGGGGGTTGGCCAGCCAGGCGAGGAGTGTCCCCGTCTTGTCCCCTTCAGCGAGAGTCTTAGTCAAATAAGATTTGTAATCAAAACTGCGCAGGCGCTCCACTTCGACCGCAACCGCCTCTCGCGCCGCACTAACCTCGCCCTGCAATTCGGGGTGGCTGGGTCGCGACTTCTCAGTGTCCCTCAGCGTCCATTCCGCCTTGTCTAAGTCCTCCACCAGCGTTCGTCGTGCACCTGCAAATTTCCCAATACAGTGTCCCCTTACCACTACCTTGAATGCGTCCCATTCGGCGGCTCTGGAGGAGGTAGTCTCCTCGTTTTCTACAAAGTATTGGGTGATCCTGAGTTCAAAGTCCGCCCTGAATGGTGGGTCATCCAGCGTGTCCGGCCTGAGCCGCCACGTTGGAATCGGTGTAGTTCCGTTCATCCAGGCTAGGGTGAGTAGCAGGGGATTATGATCTGATATCGTGCGTGTTAGGTATTCCGTTCGGGCAACCAATGGGAGTACTTGTTGGGAGCATAGGAACGCGTCTATCCGGACATGGAGGTCATGCATGCAGGAATAGAAGGAATAGTCCCTTTCAATAGGGTGTTGCGCGCGCCACACATCAGTGAAATCCCACTGCCCCTGCCATTGCAATCTATGTTTCGCCAATCTGTGCACTGGGGAAGCGTGCAGCGGTGGGTGTGATCTATCCAAGGTGGTGTCCTCAATAGAGTTGAAGTCCCCCCCCAGTAGCACCGGGCCCGCGAAGTAGGTTGCTAAGTGCTTGGATAGTTTAGTGAAGTAAGGCGCTTGCTCAGTGTTCGGTGCATAAACGCTGCAGAGCGCTATATGACGACCCCTCAGTAATCCCTCAACAGCTACAAATCGGCCCTCCGGGTCCACTGTATGCCTAGTGATCTGGAAGGGGACCCCAGCTGGAATCCAAATTAGTACCCCCCTAGCAAACGCTGAATATGTGGTGTAGAGCAGGTGACCCCTCCACCTCCTTTGTAGTGCGGCCCCTTCTTTTTTAATCAGATGGGTCTCCTGCAGGAAGGCAATGTGAATCCCCCTGCGGACCAGGTAAGAATGAACTTTGTGCCTTTTAGTCATTGAGTTCAGACCCCGCACGTTCCAGGACACACATTTTAACGATCCCACACTATCCATTATCTCGACATTGTCGGCTAAGAACCCTGTCCCACAGTGGCCAGACACCAGTAATGACCCCCCCGACCCCCATCCCCAACTGCTCTGTCTTACTTCCCCTTCGCCCTCTAACCCCTCTCTGCCCAGCCCCTCTCCCCTTACCCCCCACCCTGTCCGGAGTTACCCCAACATCTCTAGACATCCACCCCCCTAGAACAGGACCTAACCACAAAAGAGTCACCCCCGTCCAAACAATTGAGCAAAGTGCTCTCAAAACTGTCTACTCCGCAGTCTGTACTGCGGTGGCCTTAGGGGCCTCTGGGCACGTGAACTAGCTACTTCAGCGAAATTCGCCTCCCTTTTCCCCCTCCGCCCCTCAATAGTCATCCAAACTCACGATTGACCAGTCTCACGTCTGCCTGCTCCAGCATTTGGGTTCGCCAGTCCATCCAGGCTGTGGGCACCAGCCCCCCCCCTGGTACGAAATTTAGCTGCCAAAGACTTCCTCCGCCGTTTGTGGCGTTACAGTCGGGCCCTTTGTGCTGTCCACCTCCGATAGTCCAGTGTCCGATCCCGTTTGTTTGTCCTCCGAAATCGATTCCCCTCCCCGCTGTGGTGCCACCACACTCGAGACCTCCTTCACCGCTTGCAGTGCTGCCTTCCGCTCCACTGCCGTCTGCGAGTCCGTCGGCCGTCTCCGATGTTGGCCACGTTTCCGAAGCCGCTTGGATCTTCGTACCGAGCCCTGTTGGAATTCCTCCTCAGCTCCGTAGCGGGCCCCATCTGTTCCGGCCTTGTAAGAGTCCCACCAGGTCCAGGCATCAGCCGATGATGTAAAGAACAGTGCTTTCCCATCCAACGAGATTCGGAGCCTCACTGGGAACAACAGCGAATACTGCAGTCCCTCTGTTCGTAGTTCTTTTTTAATGGAAAGGAACGAGGCTCGTTGCTTTTGAGTTTCGAAGGTGTAGTCCGGGAACAACGTTACTTTGCTATTATCGACCTGGAAGGGTCCCGCATCCCTCGCTCGCTGCAGAAGCCAGTCTCTGTCCCTGTAGTGGAGCACTTTAATCACCACCGGTCGCGGGGGGAGTCCCGGCTTCGGGGGTCGAGCAGGCACCCGATGTGCCCGCTCCAACGTGAAGAATGGGGACAGACCCTCCGGTGCTACAACTGTCCGCAGCCAATTGTCCACGTAACCCAGTATGTCCGTCCCCTCACTCTTCTCCGGAAGGCCCACCAGGCGTACATTGTTTCGCCGGCATCGGTTTTCCGCATCCTCCACCCTCCTCTCCAGCGTCTGGATGCGGTCCAGGGCGTCTGTAAGTTTTCCTTCCAAAGCTTTTTGTCCTGGCACAATGTCCTTCAAAGTTACTTCTGCCTCTTTGACCCTGTCGGCTAGCTTCCCATGGTCTGCTCGCAGGAGCCCCAGGCCCGTCGACACCTGAGCGATGTCTTCTTGCAGAGCGGTCCTCGTGGCTGCTATAGCTTCCAGGATTTTGTCTTGCATCGTTAGCAATTCCGACTGGGGTTGTTGCATGGTGTCCGGATTCTCTGTGTTCGTTCCCCCCTCTCCCTTCGGCCCTTTCGGTTTCCCCATGCTCCCTCCGGGCGAGCCGTCGGGCTAGAGTGGGTTGGTCGCAACTGACAGGTCACTCAGCAGGATGTCAGGGAGCTTCTTCCAGGCAGAGCCGGTACTTGCTAGGTAGTGGTAGCCCGCGGTCCGAGTGGTCAGGAGTCGCTCGTTGGTAGTGGCAGCTGTGCCCCAGTGGTCCCGCCGCTGCACTCGTGCGCTCCCCTTCCACTACCACGTGGGGGGGGGTTGCCTTTGGCTGTCCTCTTCTGCAATGCGGTCCCACAGCGGTCTGTTCACCGTTGTCGGTCAGGACGGGTTCCCGCTCCGCACCCCGGTGCCGAGCTCCCACGCTCCTCCTCTCACCGTGGGTCGCCAAGTTATGAGCCGGTGTGCCGAGTGTCCGTGTTCGTGTTCCCTCACTCCTGCCGAAACGGGTCTCCCAGTGGAGGATTGGGTCGTCGTCCCGGAAGCGGAGCAGCCAGTCTCCGCCGCTATTCACCAGCTAGGCCGCATACCAGCTTAGCCCAAGGTCGCCAGCCTGTCGCCACTTCCCTCCATTTGGAAAGTCTCGGAGCTCCCTGCCGGGATCAAAGCTGCCTACGGCGTCGAGGCTCACAGTCACTATCCCACCTCGCTGGAGGAGTGCCGTCCTGTTGGACAGCGCTGCGCTGAGTGCTTCTCCAGGTGGTTACCCCTGTATGTGCCCCCGGGAGTCGGACAATGGGGTGAGTCGGCAGCGCGGGTGGGCCGAGTCGCTGGGTCAGGGGCGCATTCCCCAGTACTGCTGTGCCTTATTGGAGCCAGCCGGGTTCCCCCCAGGGTCCACAAGATGAGGCGGTTGGGTCTCCTGGAGGTCTCGCGCTCCGCCCTCCATTGCTGAGCGCACTCCTTCAGGGCCTCCAACCTCCCACTGCCGTTGCTTCCCCCGTACCTCTGTCGGTCCGCGGTGTTGCTCCGCTTGTAACTCGGGCTTGGCTGCACTTCCGTTGTCCGCCCGGGGGTTCCTCTCGTTGGTCTCCTGTGTGCGTTGAAGCATGCGCCAATGTGCCGACGTCGGAGGAGCGCAGGCCCAGAAGCCGGGACTTCGATTTTCGGGCTCCCCGGGGCCTTGATCTTCACACTGCTCCGCAGCGCCGCCGTCGCCTCCACGAAGACCGCTGTCACCAGGTCGCCTCACGGGGTTAGCCCCCACCCTCCAAGGTTGTCGAACTCCGACCGCCGAGTCCCGGGCCCCCCCGTCTACAGTCCGGCGTTCTCCGCGTCCTCACGCCGCCATGTTACTTTCCGTCCTCTCCGGGTCTGGCGGATCCGCAGCGCCGAATGCAGGCGGTCTGCACGCCTGTCACGCACCCTGGGCAGGCATCGATAGTTGATGCAGAATCGACCCGATTTTCACGGGGATTCCGCGCTGAATTGCGGATAAATTACGGATTAATGGGGCAAGGGACGGGAGCTTCGCTAGGCTGCGTCCGCTTGCATCGGCTGCTAGCCGTGATCACAGTCGTAATATAGTGAAGCGTGACAGTAGTCAGAAAGGCTGTATTGGGTTCAGATTAGCTTGAATGCTTACAGCACTTGCTCCTAAAACGTCTCATGTAATTGGTCTCTTGACGTAGAAATATCTTTTCTGCTATAACCTTTAAATGTTCATGGTATTTGTTTGTTGGCTCTATTGCTCCAGATATGTGGCACAGAGATGCACTTATTACAGCCATATTTGTCTATGATGGTCTCCAGTTGTGTTGTTTGGGATTATTGAGATTTCGATGGCTTGCGGTGTAAACGTGCACCAAAACATCCAAAGCAAGCTGAATAAGCAGACGTCACAGCGAATCATTGGCAGGCTCGAGCTAAAACAGAGGTGGGGCAGCGCGAGCTGTCCTTTTTTTGTATGACAAAGAACGGTTGACTTGAGACAGGTAACACGATGGGGCAGATTTATGAAAGCCTTGCGCCACGTTTACGCCGCTGTTGCGTCACGCAAGGCGGCGTAAACGTGGCGCATCCCTACGAACGATTTACAACGTGACGCATCTAGGCAGATGCGTCACGTTGTAAAGCCCTGCGCCGCTTGTGGGCGTTCCGGCGCAGGGTGGGTGTTCCGGGGCAGGTGCGCCTCGCAAAAGTGGCTGAGTGAAATCTATAAGATTTCACTCAGTCACTTTCAGGCCAATGCTGCGTCAAAAGCCTGCGCCTGCTTAAAGCAGGCGTAGGTCTTTATGCAGCATTGGTCAGATAGGTCACCCCCGAGCCTTGCTGGAGCTGCGTCGCGCTTGCGACGCAACTCCAGCAATGTGCCGCCTTTACGGCACAGATGCGTCACGCATCTGTGCCGTTTTTGCCCCATGGTGCGCCGCATTGTAAATGCGGCGCACCATGGGTGGCGGAGCTGTGGCGCACTGTGGCGCACATTAACTGGCGCATCCCTGGGGATGCGCCAGTTAACATAAATCTGCCCCATCGATGTGTTTAAGTAAAAAAAAAATGAAAATAGCCAACCTTTCCATAATACAGCGCTCACTGTGCACAAGATATCCATGTTGGCATAGATGTACCACAACGTTGTGTACACGCTCGGTAACAATTTGAATAAAACTGGGCATAAGTTAAACAAGAATGTTCCTTGGCAGCACGGTGAGGGAACTCACCCTGTTTGTGAAAACATTGTATGGCAGAACAAAATTATCCAAACACACTCGATCATAACATCAGAAAAAAAAATGCCTGCTACAAGATACAGCTAGTACTCGGTATCTTTGTAGATCGGAATGTCCCACGCCGAGTTTCATAATTTAAAGTAGTCTGTAGACAGCACAGCACTTGGAGCTCAGAAAGGTCTACTGCTGGTAGAAGCAAGAAACGAAATAGCATAGACATGCTTTAATGACATGAAAGGAGCCAGTCATGATAGAATAAGAAAGTAATTGTTGTGAAAACATGACTGAAGCACTTAACAGGGAACACAGCATATAGTATGAAACTCACCAAGCTGACATTACAGGAAACTTGACAAGCCCAAGTTGAGGCTGACAATGGTCACTGGTGGGGCTAGGGCTGTCAAGTTCATAAAACTGAAGAATGTTGAGAGTTGCTCTAGATGCTGTAGCTTGAATTCCTTTGGATGGACTCTTCAAAATGTAATCCGTAGTTGCTGAATGTTTTAATTCAGATTAATTCATTGACGATCAGGTAGATTTGAAGGTACATCAGTAAATTTCCAGGGGTTCAAGACCAGATCGTCGCCAATGTTACAAAGTGTGAATCTTCATGAAGGCAGGTAGTTGGTTCCAAGTAGTAACTTTATTTGTAGGTAAGTTACAGGAAGCTTACATAAGCAAAGATGGAAAATTAAGCTGTAAAGTATGCCCCACCAGGAGCAGGATATCCTTCCTGCTCAGCCTGCTGACATAACTGCCTAACTCCCTTCACCCAACATTCTATGCAGTCATCACATTCTACAGGCATCATAGGCTGAACAAGAGGAAAGAGCAAAGGAAGAAGAAGGGCATGAAATTAACTCACAACATTCTTCCACTGCAGTCTAAAATGACATCTGCAACCAGACTGCACTAACCCAGACTGGCCAGGCCCATTATTGTCCACAGCTTGAGATTTTCTGAGATTGTGATCATCATTTGTTGATCAGCCAGCAGCCTACACTAGGGCCCACTGCCCCACTGCAAGTGCCACTGAACTAGCTCACTGAACCCCACAAAAAGGAGGCCAGGGTGACTGACGCTGGAATCTGGGATCACGGTTCAATCCCCGGCGCCGGCAACAGATTAGCCCAGCACCATGTGACTCTGGGCAATAGCTTGCTTAATCTTCCCGACGGCCCCCAGCACCTGGAGACCCTTTCGGGTGATTGTTAGTGCTTTACAAATGTGGATTATTATTATAGATTATAGATAAGTAATACTCCCACGAGACCCTCCTTTGTATTTAAAATGGATAGGATGGAGTCTTCTGTGTTGCAGAAAGTGGTGCTCTTTCCTCACCTCAAGCAGTAGTATAAATGTGCTATTTTAAAAAAAATCAAATGTGCACTGCAGTTCGGGAATAAAACGGTGCCTGAACAGGGCTCTAGGTGGTTGAAATCAGCACTGAAAGCCAGTTGGTGTGCTCACCAGTGGCACATCTCAAAAGCCGCACAACCAATGAAAGGAGGGTAAGCATGACTATTGCAATTCTGTTTGCAGCTTTCCAAAGTACATTTAACATTCAATGATGATGCCTAGAGCATACACACATTGCTCAGACTTCTGTGCGGACCTATTCCAGTCAAACACATGGTAATGCAACGAAAGAATACATTTAATTGTTCGGAGAAGTAAACGTGCTGATCCCCAGCATACAATACTGCAATCTTTCTCTATCCTGTTTTAAATGTTTTATTGCACAGTTTGCACGCTTTGCGCTTGAATGCAAATCACTAGTATACAGTAACAAATTTAAAAAGAACAATAAAGGGGGCACAAGAGTTTAATTTGCGCATCCCATTGGGATTTATTGTCATACATTCCACCAGTTTCCATTTATCTCCCAGACAGAATATGAAATATTCAGATAATTTAATTGTAGAACACGCTTTCAATCCTTATGACTTATTGATTGTGCCGTACCGCATTGTATTCTGTTTAGATCATAACTTTCATTTGTAAACTTTATTCCGTGTTGAATTTTATAATAATACCAATGCTCTCTCACGTGACTAGGGGACAAAAGTGCGACCATTTTTTAACGGCTCAAAGGGGAATTTGGCTCGTTGCGACTGTAAAAAATGTCTGTCCAATGTACTAACCTTATTTTGCAAGTCGCTAACTTATTTGCGACTTGCAAAATATGGTTAGCGAATCGCTATTAGGAAATTATGTGCCAAGGGCGTCCCTTCCTAATAGCGAGTGCAATTGCCATGGACCATTGTTTTGCGACCGTATTTGCATTAGCAAAACAGTTACCGTTTACCACCCTTGCCAAAAGGGTGGTAGGCCACTTGCAAACGGGAAGGAGTGCCCAGGGGACCCCATCTCCTTTGCGAATGGGTTTGCAAACATTTTTTAAGCGCCACAGTTGTTCCAGGGACCACTGGCTGCCCTTCAATAATGAAACAGAAAAGTCTCATTTTTATTTTTTAAATTCATCCCGTTTACCTTTAAGAAAAATGGGCAGCATGAAAAAAAAATGCTTTATTAAAAAAGCAGCCTCAGACATGGTGGTCCCTGGGAGTGCTAGCCATTCCCAATAGGGTCGCAAATTGCGACAGCCTCTTTAAAATTCAAGAGGCATGCAATTTGCAACCCCATTATGAATCGCAAACGGTGTTTGAGACTCTGTTGTACATTAAGTTTAGCGAGTCGCAAATTGCGAGTCACTATTTTGCACAATTTGTGGCTCGCTAAACGTAATGGTCGTATATCTGGCCCTAAAACTCTACTTTAATTTTCCCCTCAAACGTACCCCCGCATAGCGCAATACGCGGCTTCTCCGAGTCTTTTGCCCTGGTACAACTGAAATAGACAATGACTAGAAGCCATCAAACTGAACGTGACTTCCCCCACAATGGCGAAGGGCCTCCAGAAACACTGCATGGACTTTGTGGAAATAGAATGTCTCACGTTCAGAGTGATTTACAAAACGTATCTGGGTCGGTCACTATGTTCAGTGAACCCTCCGTACTGCTTTTCGGGGTTGAGGTAATAACACTCCTAATAATATTTGTTTCAACAAAGGTCACATATTTTTCTCATACCAGTTTACTATAGAAATCAACCATAATCCAAACTGAATATCTCTTTGCAATAAACCTCCATCCCCATCCATCTAATAGCCTGTACTATCATCCGCTGTCTCCCCACACCCAAGAAAACACACATAGGACCATGTGAATTATATTGAACGTCTACCCGTGTTCCTGTCCTGTGCTGGAGAGAGAAGTGTATAAGGGTGAATAGAATCACTAAATCTGGATGAGCTCTATCAACATATTCATTACAGGTGGAGAAAGTAGTGCTGGATTTGAAGCACTTGTCCCTCAATGACCAAAAATAGTCTCCCTACTTATCGAATGTACATTATCTGTGACCACCGTTGTACAGGTAGGTGGTCAGCTTTACTCTTGTGAATTCAACAATGGCAACAGTTCAAAGGAGCACACAGCAAGTTTAGGAAAAGTAAGTCCACTAAGTATAGTTGGTGCTCTAGGTAGAATAGAGTCTGTTACCACGACTCCAATAAACCACCAGGGTGGTTCGACCACAATTACAACTGTTCCACCAAGCACTCCAATTATTAATTACAGTCCACAATTTGTATTCTCTGTTGTTCTTCAAAATTTCTTTTCTTTATTCTTTGTTCTTCTTCTTCCAAAATAATATTTTCAAAACAGCCAACACGTGTTTCGTCTAGCCAGTCTTTGGCATACAGACTTCTTCAGGGCCTTATGAGGTCCAATTTTAATTCTATGCGATAGGTCCTCTCCACAAGATTCCAAATCAGCACGTGAAAATATCATCGAGGTCCACGCCTGATACACAAATAATGGACCGAGATTAACACTTACTGCGGGGTTCCCGACATGAAAACATTTACAGAATAACGTGCCTGAAGGACAAATATCTGACTAAAATTGCTGAAAACAGAAATCGTGCTACAAGACTATATTTGTTTGAGGATAAGCTATACGCTGATTTGGAATCTTGTGGAGAGGACCTATCGCATAGAATAAAAATTGGACCTCATAGGGCCCTGAAGATATCTGTATGCCAAAGACTGGCTAGACGAAACACGTGTTGGCTGTTTTGAAAATATTATTTTGGAAGAAGAAGAGCAAAGAATAAAGAAAAGAAATTTTGAAGAACAACAGAGAATACAAATTGTGGACTGTAATTAATAATTGGAGTGCTTGGTGGAACAGTTGTAATTGTAGCTTTACTCTAGTCCTGCAATTCCCAAGGTTATTAGATGTGAATTATTAGCCTTATTTTAGTCTTCTAAATGAATGCCTTGAATGAATGCTATTTGTCTCTCCCTTGTAAATTGGTCCTTAATATTGTGGTCACCTATGGGGTAGTCGACATTTGTTATTTCTCATTGCATCCCCTAGGGCTCATCATCTAAATAAGTGAAGCATGAAAACAGGTGGGATTCCTTGGTTATAGGTACTTGAGTTATTTGACTAGTATGAGTCCATACTTCTGGCTTCTGAGATATAGGTGTGAATGGTACGTGTTATAGTCTAGTGCTCACTATGTTTTCCATTCAGTGTATTCAGGGATCCCTCACAGCATGTTCAGTGGTTTGTGCAAATGGGATTGTTCTAGTTCTCTCTTCTGATCAAAACTGAACTAATATTCCACTCACCTATCACCAAAAGATATTGCCAAAATGATACTGGTGCAGGTAATGCTGTTATCTCTAGACATGTGTTTCTGGGTTTAGCCCTTCATCAGTAGAGAGTGAAAGTAGTAGTGAGCAGAGAAAAGTCATCAGTGGTTGCTGAAATGGTGCACAATTCTTCGCAGGCCCCAGTACCTCCCCACAGGCACACAGGGCATCCCAGGAGAGCTTGTCAGCTCGTTGGCTCAAGGGAGCCTTTTAAATACAAGGGGTGGGGAGCACACTGCCTTTCATCCCAGCACAGTTCAAACCATTGCATCCTGGTAAATGCAGTACGCTTTATTTCAAAGTTGCTGTAGTCTTTCACCAAAGTTGGTGCAGGTAGTGCTGTTATCTCTAGACATGTGTTTCTTGGTTTAGCTCTTCTTCAGTAGAGAGCGAAAGTAGTAGGGAGCAGAGAAAAGTCATCAGGGGTTGATGAAATGGTGCCCACGTCTTCACAGGTCCCAATACCTCTCCAAAGGCACACATGTGCATCACAGCAGAGCTCATCAACTCGTTGGCTCAAGGGAGCCTTTTAAACACATGTGTCTAGAGATTCACAGCACTAACCTTCACCAACTTTGGTGAAACACTTCAGCAAAAACACAAGTAAGCATTTAAAGTGACTGCATTTACCTTAATGCTAAGGGGTGAACTGTACTGGGAGGTGAAGCAGTTTGCTCCCATCCCCCTTCTACTGGAGATATGAATTTTGACAGCTTTAAGTAGAAAAGTGCCAAAAAGCACAAAGCGCTAATGTTAGCCAATGGTCGGTGCAGACTGGGGCTTAAGTGCTATTTAAGGCCAGCCAAAATGGAGTCCTTGTTGGATACAAGAAGTGGATTGGCCACGCTGAATATTATGGAAGTTCAAACTAACAAAATGTATAAGTCCTAATGACAAAGAGGTACTTTGTCACTTTTTTTAGTTCAAAATCCTCTCTGTGCAGGTAAAATCTGAAACTGTAGCCGCTGCCATGGAACTGCAGGTTTGATACTGGAAGCAGGTTGCTCCTACTAACACTCTGTAGCTTTTCAGTTTAAAATTCTTCTAATTCCGACTGCAGAAAGGGACTTTGCTGTGTTTTTTAGTTGTGCAGATAGCTCCCAAGAGGACAAAGCCGAAACTCAATCCTGCAGCGTGAAACTTCAAGTCAGATGCTTTTTGTGATGGAGTATAATTTGAAGGCCCTAGGATCTATGGGGAGGGTGTTTACAGACTCTCAGTGTATTAGGCAGAGGCCAAAAGAAACGTTCAGTTGCAACTGATCAGATGAGCACTTTAGAAAAAAAGGCCTTTTGGAACTTGTTGCATCCCTGGAGCCATGCAGAAGGTAAAGCAAACAACATTTGGAGTCCACTACCTTGTCCTGAGTACCAGCCAGAGGGAGCAGACTGGGTTCTTCAGGATTCCTTTAAGGTTGCAGACGCCAGGTCTAGTCCTCTTCTGCTGATCAAGAAAATATTCAGATGGGATGCTTTGGGGTGTCACATTTGTGGCTGGCAATGGCTAGCAGATGGGGATGACTCCAAACCAATGGGGCATAAGTTCCTGGGGGCGCCCCTACCCACTTTTTCAGTAGTTACTATTAGCCTTGCTGCAAACAGGCCCAAAATGTCACGTGTCAGCCATTTTCAAGATGTTAAAAGTCTCTGGCCACACTTATCTTGGGCCTTGAGGGTTTGTGTGTGTAGGGGAGTGTATTATTACAATTATTAGTGTCCTCACTTATCTAACACTTAAATTGTTTAAAGCAGGCCCAGTACCCAGAACAAATGAATAGAGGGAAATCTGGTAGAACAAAGGCATGTACCTAAACTGTGGTGTCAGCAGGATACCCTCAGCCCTCACCCTGAATGTTCTGCAGAGCTCAAAGGAGTCATCTGTGCCCATTAATGTTAAACTAATGTGTATAATCCTGGAGGAAATGCATACCTTGTTCATATCTCATTCAGGGCAGAGGGCATATGGGGAGTTGGCAGAGGCTAATGCCAAATAGCCGTCAGAAAGCTTAGGTAGGTAAAGCATAACCTTCTGAAAGATACTTTTCATCAATATTTAATAAAAATTCTACTTCTCCATTGAATTGGATTTTCATTAGCTATTGAAACTAGTGGTTTGATCACTTCGGTTTTTTGCATAGGACAGCTTCGCCTTTTGCAGTGAAAATAACATTTTGTGCCTCATCATTGTAGGGACATGATAATATTATTTCTTTCTCTGCCTCACTTTTAAATACCATGCATGTGACCTTGTGGGCTACAAGGCCCACATAGGGATGACTTACTAATATTTCATTGGGAAGTCTTTACCTGTCTGAAATGGTTATTTTGACAACTGCACTGCAGGTTTTACCGTGCAGTCCACAAGCAGCATTTAACTTCCAGACCCTGGGTGCATTTTCTACACCATACAATAAGGACTTAACGGAAAGTTAAGGAATAGGTCAATTTAACCATTTATGAAAGAAAAGCATATGATTTTACTCCCGACTAGCAGGTGTAAAGTACAGAGTTCTAAGTCCAGCAAAATAGTTCAGATGAAAGGCATACAATTGTGGGTTGACCACACAGAAAATATGGATTTCTTATAGCTTTAAAAGATTTGCCCATGACCTGTGCTGGATATACATCACGTTCATTTGAATTCTGCATTATCACCACTCCTCGTTCTGTCTGGCACTCCAAGCAGCTCATGGAGCATCCCCCTGGGTGACCACAAGCACAGATATACCAGAACTCTCAAAGGGGTGAAGATCCTGGCCATGAGCTGAGCGCAACATCCAACAATCAGCTGCTGGGCAGCAAGTGGAGTGTTCCCTCTTCTTCTTAATGCATGAAGTCTTTATTAAGCTGTTGGTACCGCTCTTGACACAGATCGTGGCCCGGATATAACACTCACCCATTGTAATCTCTTATTGAAATGGTTTTGAGATGTAACTTGTAGTGTCCATCTTTTTAACTAAGGTCAGTTACTGTGTAATTGGGGTAAAAGATTCTGCACGTGTTAGTTGTAAACACGTGCGCACACACGTCTGCAGGTTGTATGAGGAATACTTACTCATCCTGGTCTCTGGACACAAGTAGCACTGCCTCTGATGTGGCTCAGACTAAATGTATATGATTTTAATTGGAGACCTATAGCGAATTCACCATTCCATTTTAGATGCAGTGTAACAAGTATCTTGATTTGTACTGCGCACTTTGTGGCTGATTCTCAAAGGAACCCATGAGTATTGGAAGTAATACTACAAGAGTACACTTTTACTTACACTTTCATGCCTTTGTGAATTGGCCCAAAATACTCAACTGCCTATTAGTAAAAGTTTACAGAGGGCACCTGCCTTTGTGTTTGCACTAATTGCGTATGTTTTGGGCTCCATTCGCACATATACTTAAGAGCACATTGAAGAGTACTACATGGGGTCTGTTCACAAAGGTATTTTGGAGCTTGGGTCATTGGTAGGTGAAAGAAAAACAATGTGGGCCATGGAAAGGTTTTAGAAATGGTGGTTTAATATTTGGATAATATTAAGGGACACAAGGAGGGTTGTGGCATATAGAAAATGGCAAGAAACATTGTGTGACAAGGTTTAATGTCAAGGGCAAGTAAAAGAGCGCATGTGCCTCTTTACCAACTGCACTAAACAAAATCAAATACCCACAAAGGAACTCTGGGAGTACTTTCACCGTACTTTCACAATAAAGTCAAGTTCATCCATACAGGTATTAGTCTTAAGTAAGAGCATACTGTCGGCTACAGTACGACCTCTCAAGTGACCCAGCCTACTTGTTCATCCAGTCTGAATTACCCAATATCTTACAATGAGATTTCCCCAGGATAGCAATTTGGCTCAGCATTCAAGTTAGACTGGTGTCTTTCTCACCAAAAGATGCTTGTCAGCTACCCAACATAACCCACTACTAACCCAGTGATCGCTGTAACTCTCAGCGAATATATTTCTCTCTCATTATTGTCTTAGTCGACCAGAAGTTACCCCACTTTGAAAACACCGAAGACAGATCCAGCAGTGTTATCTAACTACTAATCAATTTTGAATATACTATTTTTATCTAAATTGTTCGAGAAATCAGTTATTGAGTGATAGTTATTTTTTGTAGAATGGGATGTCACCACTCAGGTCAGTTTGTAACTGCTGAGCAGCATGTCAAACAACCTGTATCTGCTAAATCCACAAGACAGTCTTCAGGATAGTGCAGGGTTTTACTCAGAAGAAATTTACTCATTAACACTGAAAAGGTTTTTCGAATAATCAGCTCTTCACTTGTTAAGTGTATAAAGTTTATAAAGGTGTGGGTTGGAGGACGTACTTTTGCAGTCCCTGGATCCATGGTCTAGAATTGTAATTATTTACACATCAAATGTATCATATACCACCTTCTATTTGGGAAGGATTCTGATATTTCCTGTTAGATACTGTTTTGTGCCTTCCTTAACATTTGCTATGCATGTTTTGGTCTGTTGCTCTGGCTGTGCTTCTCAGCTCCCAGAACCGTTTGTCGACTCAGTGGTAAAAGTTGCACTTTGGAAATCGTTTTACAAAATAACATAACATAACATTCTGGGACTGTGCAATGTGATTCACACACTAGATAACTGTAAAGGGCATAGGAGGGTGAAACAACAGAATTGAGTAGCCTTTATCTAAATCAATCCAGACCAAAACAACAAAAATCCAACATATTGTTATTAAGATATGACATTTAAAAGGTAAAAACAGTTCTTTATATTGCAAACTATAGATGTGATACTTCCAACACAAAGTACCTTGGATGCGTCAAAATCATAAGCAAAAACAGCTGCAGGGAAGGTGATGCATCGGTTCCTCATGCACAGGGAAGGTGATGCCTCGGTTCCTTGCTCCAGAAGAGGTGATGTGTTGGTTCCTTTATGAAGCGGAGGTGATGTGTCAGTTTCTTACTGTTCAGGGACGTGATGCACCTGCATTGCAGTAGACTTGGCACCCTAGTGTGATGGGTGGGGATTTGGGAGGCATCGGCTCTTGATGCATTGGCAGCAACAGCGCTGCGTAGATCTCTCCAGCAGTGGTCCACCAATGCGTCGGTTGTTACAGCCTCACAGCAGGGCCTGCGTTGGTGTCAATGCGGTGATCTCAGACTTTGCAGGTGGGTGCATCAGAACAGGCGCACAGCTGTTTCCCCAGCTGCTGGCAGACACTGCGTCAGTTTCTTCAGTGCACGTAGGCAATGCATGGAAAATATTTCGGCACGGCGGTGTTGTGGCAGAAACTGGTGCGAATGCATCACACTTCTTTAGTTTTTCCTCTTTTCTCAGCTCCCAGCAGCAGTAACAACCTCCAGAGGCCCCAGCACAGGAACAGGCACCTCTTGACAGGTCAGAACTACCAGCAAGGGAATTCATGGGAGCTGGTGGTGAAGTCTTTGGGTCCCTGAGACTTCGGGACAAGAGGCAAGCTCTACTTCAAGCCCCCTGGAGATCTTCTTCAAGCAGGATACACAGCACACAGCAAAGTCTTTGTCCTCTCCTTGGCAGAAACAGCCACTATAGGCCAACCCCTGACAGCACACAGCAAATGGACAGTTCTTCTTCCTCAGCTTTCCCAGCTCTTCTCCTTGGCAGAGGTTCCTCTTGAGTCAAGAAGTATTCTAAAGTTCTGGGGTCTGGGCCTCAATTTTTATACTCAATTTCTCTTTGTTCTCTTGTGGCAGAGACACTCTGTGCTCAATCCAAACCAGTTCCGTCTTCCCTAGCCCAGTTTCCTGGCAGGAGGTGGAGACGGCATTGTGTAAGGTAGACCAGGCCTATTCAGGTGCAACCACTCTAAATGCAGCCTAGGTCTATTCATCCCAGCCCTGACTCATTCAGGAAAGGCAGGACACTCCTCAACTCCCCCCATTGGCTGTCTGAGAGAATGCACATCCCCAGCCCCTGGCACTCCAAAGCCAGACACTCAATCCACAAAGCAGCAGAGGCCCACAGGACAGCTAAGCAAGAAAATCTCCACTTTTTAAAAGTGGCATCTTCAAACACAGAGTACTAAAAGATACATTTTTATATCCTCAGTTTAGGCATACTAAACTAAATCTTTCTAGCTTATCCTAATGGGAAGTTATACTTATAAGATGTTGTAAATAAACTCCCATTCTATCCTATGGGACAGATAGCCTTTTCATAGTGAAAAACGAAATACACTGTGGGGCATATTCTCAAGGATTTATTGTTAGCGGCACTTTATCGCAGCCAAAGCCATGATAAATGTATCGCCCCATTCACAAGCTGGTGCTAACAGCCAATATCACCAGTTTACCCACGATAGCAAGCGCCAAAAACATCGCCACAGATGACCCCGGCAACTATCGCTAATGAGATCCAGAGTAGGCCTTCCCGTGCAAAAAGCAGCAACAACACCACACCGCAACATTCTCAACGACCAGCCAGATCGGCAATAAGATCACACAACAGGCGATAAGGTGCGTTAACAGCAGGAATGTAACACCTGCTCTGACCTGGTGTAAAGTCAGATGACAACCTGCACCAGAAAACGAAGCCCAGGCCAAAGCCACACCTGAAGAACAACAGATGCCATGGAGCTACTGACCATGCAGCCCAGAACCCCAAGAGGGCAACAACACCCACCGCCGCCACCCCCAGGCACGCCTCTCCCCTTACACCCTGCCCACCGGGACTACCACAGAGGCAGCGCAGACCAAGACAGCGGTCCATCAGAAAACGCATCAGCCTCAAAGATCCAACACCAGAGGATGTCATTGCCCACTACAGGCCCAAAAGTACAACCATCCTCTGCATCCTGAACATCATTGCCCACAGGCTGATGGTACCCACAGAACACCTAACATCCCTCCGCAGACAAATTTGCTGGCTGTGCTGCATCTGTTGGCCTCTGGTACCTTCCAACGAACAACTGCCAGAGTCGGAGGTGTCTCACAACCAGCCTTATCAAAGTTCATCACAACTGTTCTGGATGCCATCATCAGCTTGGTACCCCAGCACCTTCACTTCCCCTACACTGCGCAGGAACAGCTGGAGACCAGGCATGGCCATAGCTGGCTTCCCACATGTGTTGGGGGCAATTGACTGCACATATGTCCTACTTGTGCACCCTGCCGACACTGCACACAATTACTGCTACAGAAAGCACACGCATTCCATCATTATGCAGGCAACAGTGGACACCGGGGACTCTTCACCAATGTCGTCACCAACTACCCTGGCAGTGTGCATGATACCTACATCTTCTGACAGTCCATCATCAACCGGTGGTTCCAGGATGGCACCTACCGAAATGCTCTGCCCGTTGGTAAATACCAAATGAACACACCACTCACCCCAACTCCACATTCATGCAAACCACAACTCTGGTAATGCACATTACAGACCCACATACAACATGCCAAACAACATGCCAAACCACCAGACACAACAGCACAACCTACTGTGGTAACCTGCGCTAGCCATGCACATGAGCCAACAACGGCATGGCACCTCAGCCACACAATAGCAGATTGTGGGGAGAGGTGGGAACCAGGCATGTGCGAAGGAGGCAAGTGACACATGAATGAGATTGTACCCAATGCCAAGTGTGGCGTGGATGTGCTGGACAGACTGCAGTATGCAGGCCACAGACATATCCATGTCGACATATACTGCTGGTGTTTGGAGTGTAATGGACAGTGGACGCAACCATGTCACCCCAGCCAGTGGGGAAGATCGTGGAAATGTAGCTTGTTACGTCCCCCCTTGTAAGCTTGAGCAGGGAGGGATGGCCCGGCGTACACCAGGCCAGCGTAGGGGTGTGAATAAACAGCACATAGCTCTGGTTGTGATTCTCTTTTGGAATGCCCAGCGTGTCCTCCAGGGCAGCGCCTCTCACCCTGCCATAAGGCCGATGCCGTCGCTGTGAGCGGTTTTGCCTGCGATCCTGTGCACCTGACGCACCCCGGGCCGCTGGTCCCCAAACCCATCTTGGCCACCCCTTCCACCCAGGCCTCACTGCTCACCTGCGGACATTGGTGTGTGTCAAAGAGGGCCCACCATGTGCCGGTGCAAGCTCCAAGCCAGAGGCCCGTGACCCTAGCAGCCTCCTCCGACCATCCCAGCCTCCGCTACACCGGCCCAAAGTATTGCTTTCTCGTTGACGTACTCCACCGCTGCCTCTGGCCTACACTATGGTCAAGTAAGTCACACATTTGGAACTGAGTCTTGATATCCTGATGGCCGAGTTCATATGTTCATGGGACGTTTGATATCACTGTACTCCCTCGATGTGGTACCATCAACTCTGTGTACAGCATTGTAACCACACATGTCTGTGGTCCCTCGCTGACTACTGCCTTCGGCCCACACTGCGATCCAGCAGGTCATATAGTGGGAACCGAGCCTTGATTTCGCAATGGCAGAGTTCATATCATTGCACGCAAGGAGAGGTGTAAGAGGAAGATGCGTTTCAATCCGGAGCAAAAAAGGATCTTCGTTACAGAGGTGATCGAACACTACCAACAACTGCTCTGGTGTCACTAACTCTGTGCATTGCGAGCCAACGACACGAGGCTGTGGGCCCCTGCTGTCTGCTGCCTCCGGCCTACACTCCGGTCGAGTAGGTCACACATTTGGAACTGAGCCTTGATTTATTGATGGCAGAGTTTATATCATTTTACAGGCCTCATCGCAGACTGCATCCCCCTTCAGCTCCGGTGCCACTAAGTCTGTTCCCTGACATTCATGGACAAGCTCTGTGGTTGAACTTTGGTGCCAACTGAGTCCATGGACTGGGGGTTGTCTTCATCATCATGTAGGTGATACTGTCTTGGTGGTAAAAACGAGGCTGTAGCATTCCACTCCTCCATTTGCCACTTCCTGCCGGCTTCTGCCCTCTGCTTCATGCCCTGGAGGACACCTTCTACTGTCCCACGCAACCCTCTGCTACATTCACCCTCGACATCGACGAGAACCCACTCAGCTCACATGGCCCTACCTCAGTGTACCGCAAGTCACTAGCGGTGTGCCTGTGCTGGCCACAGTGCATCCGGGGCCACTAACTCTGAGCAGCGCAAGTCATAGACCCTGTCGGATTGAATACTGGATGGCCTCTGGGTCGATGGACTGGGGGTCATCACCACCATGTGTCTGTGGCCCTGTGCTATCCACTGCCTCTGGCCTCAATGGTGGTCCATGGCTCACACATCAAATCGAGTCCTGACCTGCCCAGATGTTGCATCACCACAGGATGCACACGCCACCACCGCCAAGACCACCTCCAAACAACAACTGCTAGAGTTGGAAGAGTCTCATTGCCAGACTATCAGAGTTGCTCACACCTGTCGTGGGTGCCATCATCAGCTTGATACCCTGCTCAGCTCTTCAGGTGCCACTAACTCAGTGCACCCCAACCCATGGACCATTTCTGATTGAGTTCTGTGCTGTGGACAGCTCACACAGCAATGTCACCTCAGGCAGTGTGGAAGACCTGGGATGATGATGAGGAAGATGATGCAGGTGTAACACACCCCACTGCAGCTGCAGCAGGAATATCCCGAAAGGACACAAAGCTAGACAATTTGTTCACATGAACACGCTCAGCTCTGGTGCCCCAACCTCAGTGCAATGCAACCCACGAACCCTTCTGATTGCATATTGCGTGACCTCTGTACTTGCTCCGGCTACCACCAGGATGCTTCGCAGTTGTTTCTGTTATGTTGATGTTTTCTGTTTCCTCTTTAAAAGTGATCACTGTTCAAGTTGTTGTCAGCACCAACCACTCCATGAGGCTGGCTTACACTCATCCCACACACATCCAGCACAGGCGTCACTGTACATGTGACCCTGGCCATAAAGGTGCCGGGCGCACTTGCCCATAGCCAGTTCCATAAACTATCGGAGTGTGTCTGTGGGGTCATAATGTATGCAAGAGGGTTCCGGGCCCTACAACATTTCATTGTGCTGTGTGCAGCAGACACAAACATGTCACCACAGGCAACGGGTAAGACCTTGGACATGTAGCTTTGTCATCCCCCACTCGGGACGTAAGAGGAGTGGACTGACCGGCGTACTTAAGTCCAGCGTAGGGGTGTGAATGATTATCCCGGGGCTCTGGGCGTGGTTCAGTACTGGAAATGTGCAAATGCATGTGTCTCTGTTGCAGTGTGGGTCTCCGTTGGGGAGTGTAAGTGGTCCCTGATGGGACTTAGACACCCATGTATGTGATCTCGTTCAGGTTCCATGAGGTCGAAACCCATCTGCACCTGTTCGTTCACCTCCTTCCGGCAGTCTAACACCAGGCCTTGGAATGCGATGTGTGCTTCGGTGGGGTGCGGGGAGCCAGCCGTGGTGGTGGGTGCTTCCAGCTGTGTGGTCTGTGCAGGGGGTGGGGCCTCCTCGATGCAGCTGGGCTGCCTTGCTCCTGGAGGTGGATTGCCTAGGTGTTGTTTCTCCCTCTGCATTGTGAAGGGGGATGCATTTTGACATTGTGCTAACATGTATGTTGACGCATTGTTTACGTTTACATACAGACTGCATAACAATGTACATTGTGACTGTTTGGGAGGAGCGGTCTATGTGATGCGGGACAGTGGACATTTGGATTACATCATGGATGTGAGGTTGTACCCGTACATTTTCATCTCACAGTTTCCTTCTATGTCAGGTGTGATTGGCCAGTATCAATGCACAAGTGGACCCAGTTGTGTCCTCTGTTCTGCATTGTCGTCAATGTGGATGTGCTGTTATTGTATGTGTGTGTGCTGCATTGTGGGGGATTCACCCCTGCAGCAGCGATTTTGCTGTCCCTTATCCCTTTGAGGCGGTGTGCCTTTGACTTTTGTGCTTTTACTGTGCTGGGATGTTGGCCACTTGGGTCATTTGTACTCTTGGATGGTATTTGTTCTCTTGTGCCTTGTTTGTCTGCAGAAGTATTGTTGATGTCAGGTGTTGTTTGTACATGTGGATGTGTCAGAGTGGGACCTGCTCCTTTCCGGATGTGGTCCACACTCAGCCACCTCAGTGTTGTGGCGTGCACAATGTCATGATGATTGTACTGCAACTATGCTGATCGTCATGTAGTGTCACTTGCATTGTCAGTGTGGCTCACAAATACGCATCTTTGCTGTGTTTCGCATGTTTGCATGTGTTGGTTGTGAGATTGGTGATGTGTGGGGTGGGACCCCTTTGGGCACATGGTGGATGGGGGCCTACTTGGTGTTTGAATGTGTGCCACAGGAATCAGGGACATGATCCAGGGTCATCGTGGGTGTGCTTTGTGCTGCACATGATTATGCATGTGTGCCATTGTGCCCATCTCCCCCCCGTCCCCTCAGTCCCTGGTCGTTACTCACCCTGTTGATGTTGTGTCAGGTCATGTAGAGCTGTGTCCGGACTCCCAAGTCCTTGAAGCGTCTCCCTACTGATGACTGTGACCACCATTTCCTCCAGCTCCTCCTGTGGCGCAGGACTCACACCTCCAGTCGCCGTGGCTGCCTTCCTGTTGGCAGCAGGTTTCTGCTTAGTGTGGCTTTCAACATCATGCCAGCACCTCTTGACCTCCTCCATTGACCTCCTCTACACTCCTACTGCATTCACGTTGTTTACGATGGACTGGCATGTTTCCGTTTGTATTGGCAATGACACAGTCAAGGTGATGAACCATTGTTGTTAGTGTTCTTTCTCCTCCAGGACGAATATCCGGTTTTCCTGCGGCCTTCCCCAACCTCGGGGTTCCTTGCTGGTGGTCTGTGGGGCTTGTGGGGTTCACGTTGGCCTCTGCACTCGGTCCAGGTGCATCCATGTGCTACGCAGTTTATTTTTTCTCCCTTTTTTTGTTCTGCTTTTATGGTGCATTTTCCCGCATGGCGCGTGGGAATTGCAGGCCTGTTGCTGGTTATCGCAGATTTTTGTATCACAATTGGCCTCATCGCTACTATTTTCACGTTTGTGTTTCACGTTTTTTGGCGTCGCGTTAATTATTACACGGTTATTTGACGCGGTATTGTGAGACCATTGCATGGTACCACCATGTTGAGAATACAACTCAGCGCTGGGACGCCTCCGGGCAGCTAATATGCGCTTTATAAAATTCATTTTCATTTCATTTCATTTCATTTCACAACGTTAACATGGCATTCTTTTCCCGAGATAGACTGCGATGTGAAGAGTTGCGTTAAGCTAATTTTTTGATAATTATCACACGTTCTTGAGAATATCCCCCTGTATTTCACTAGCAGGACATGTCCCACATACCAGTACATGTCCTACCTTTCAGGTCTAGTAAAAAACTTCTTTATATCGGCCTTTGAGGCCATAAAAGCACAAATAAAAAGTACAGCACAATTAACGCATTTAAATTTCCCAGATATAAAGTACATGTGAATTAAAATGTCAGTAATTCCGAATACAAGTTTTAAAATGTAATAAATATATAAAAATACCCATTTGTAACATTAAAATGTAAAAAAAGAGAAAAAAAAGAGGTTGGAAGAAATGATTAATCACAGAAATGAAATAAAATGAGCAAATTAGGCAATGCTTAGCTTTAAAATGGCTCGACGCACACACCACATAGAAAATAAATATCGAGAGACTGAGTACACAATAGGCATGCTAGTATCATATTTTTGTATCTTCTACTCCTCAGCGCAGGGATTTGTTCAGAGGTGCCTACATAACTGTAGTAACCATCGGTGTCTCAACTTATTGTATGCGGGGCTAAAAGAATAATACGTGTTGGTTGGTTTCTCCAATATATTATTGCAGACCAGGCAACCCTGAGTCAGAATGCCCCCTCAGTTGTTTGTAAAGGCATGTAATGTCAATACTTCATGCCTAAATTGTAGATAGAGCTTTTTTGCAAGGGCAGGCTGGATGACATCAAGGGCAGGTTCTAACCTATATTGCTCTTTAACCTCTAGGAAGGTTGCAGTCAATATACCAGTCGTGGGGTTCCTCTTCATCTGATTGAGTCTGTATTCCCTAAAGATCTTTGACAGAGCCTTCCTTGATATTGACAGGCAATGTCCTTCGGCATTAGCCCGTAGGTCGCCCAACCCCATTTCTTCTAAAGAGTTCTTGATGTAGACCAGCCATGGGATTTTATTAACTCCCTGTAAATTTAGCACTTCCTTCAGCTCTTCTCTAAAAACTGTGAATTTTGGGGTACTCCATAAACGTTGCCAATGTAAGAGAGGTCTGGGGCAACTTTCTCTGCAATTGGACTGACCCCAAGATCCAGTTGTAGCAGCGTAAGTGGTGTACTTTTGGGAATACCTAAGAGTTGCCTGACAAAGGAATTCTCTTTCTTGATTAGAGGGTCGGATGGCCGATGTCCCCAGATTTCTGCCCGTACAAGGCCGCCCCCTAGCTTGAACTTTATACAGTTCCATCACTGGTCCATCTGCTTTATGAGTGCACTTCCTGGACATCTTTGCTAACCCTCCCATTGTCTGGGCCAGCTTTAGGCTGGCCTTCTTACTTTGTGCACCCCACTCCATTTTCTCAGTGAGTGTTATTCCCAAGTATTCGAAAACGGGCACTTTCTCTAGTGGTTTCCCATCTAGCTGAGGATTTGGTTGTGTGGTATTTCCTGCATTAATAGCCATGTATTTGGTTTTCTGTGAATTTATCTCTAAACCCCTCCTTTTACCTTTCACATAAACTGCACCCTGTCCAGAGGGGTACCTCGGGCCTACCTTAGGGGTAACTCACATGTAATAAAAGGGAATGTTAGGGCCTGGAAAGTGGGTGCACTTGTCAGTAGAGACTGCGAGCAGACATTGCAGTTGCAGGTCTGAGACCCCTTTGAAAGGCTGCTTGTGTGGGTGGAACAATCAGTGCTGCAGGCCCACTAGCAGTATTTGACTTGTTGTGGGGACACACAGTGCACTGTAATAGTAAGTCAAACAAGCCAATTGTGGAAATGCCAATCCATAAACACACTTTACAGAGAGAGCATGCACTTTAGCACTGATCAGCAGTGGTAAAGTACCCAGAAACATAAAACCAACACAAACAGGTCAGAAACAGGAGGCCAAAAAGCTAAAAGTCTGGTGACAAATTCATCTGAGAAAGTTCTAACACAACCCCCTACCAGCCTAAAGCCAGGGTAGACTATTCAATCCCTTGATGAACTTCCTGCTTAGGGTAATAGAACACAGACCTGGCCCACAACAGCGGGGGCACGTTCTGGTTCTTTGCCTTGCTGAACCCAGTTGGATCCCTCTTTCCATACTCTCAGGGCCCACTAAGCTAACCCATGGGTAACCCTTCTCCTCACCTATGGAGCCCATCTGTGCAGTGCCTTAACTCATTTTGCTCACAGATGTGTCTCAGTAGGCAGAGAGCACCCAGATGGCCAACACAGTGGTGCGGCCCAGTCCACCCCCGGGGTTTGACACCCACCCCCCGCCCCCCCCCACCCAGGGGCAACTCTGTCCAGCAGGTCAGGTAGCCACAGCAGCCACTAAAAACTGTCAGTGAAAAGAGCCAGGCATCATGCCTCTCAGGTGTTAGAGAGTGGGGGACAGTAGCCCCTGATGCCTAGCACCCATTGTCCTCTCTCCCTCATGCCATGTCAGTTATGGTATCCTTACACTGGCCCACCAGCCCAGGGTCTGTACCCAGTGGCTGGACAGGAGACTGGGGTGGGCTCTCCCACACCCAAGTCTCCTCTCTAGGACTCTGCATCCTCCCACCTGGAGCAGTGCCCACAGACTCTAGAGTCTAGAATTGTCAAGGCACCTGTGGCAGGTGTCCTGCACGATTGGCCCACCAGTTCAGGCGTGCTATCCTGCAACTGGTTCACCAGCCTAGGGTCTGTACTCTGAGGCTGAATAAGGGACTGGGATAGGCTCTCCCACACCCTTTCCTCATCCCTGGGGCTCTGTACCCTCCTACCCTGAGCGGTACCCCCGAATTCCAGAATTGCCAGGGCACGTGCGACAGGTGTCCTGCACAATTCTCCCACCAGTTCAGGTGTGCTATCCTGCAACTAGTATACCGGGATAGGGTCTGTACCCTTAGGCTGGGCAGGGGTCAGGGGTGAGGATGCTCCTACCCCACACCCTTATTGGGGCCCTACACCCTCCCACCTGGAGTGGTGCCCCAAGAAGACACACTGGTAGGGGCACGGCTAATAGTCGTCCCTTCCTCCAGGTCGGGGGGGACAACCTGAACCTGACCCTCCAACCCAGGGTCTGCACCCTTTGGCTGGACTTGTCCCTTACAACTAGGCCTGGGCGGCAAATTCCGTTCAGCTCTCGGAATTTGAGGAATTTGGGTAATTTTGCGTTCTGCGAGGAACACGAAATTGCCCAAAATTCTGTGTTCCGCAACTTCATGAAATGTTTTGCTTGTTCGCGTTCTCAAAATGCGTGTTCGCAAGATATCTCCCCCCAAGCACGCAAACAGCAATTGCAAACAGGAAAAAAAGCATTGCGGACATCCAATTCCGCGTGTTTGTGGAATTTATGCGCGTTTTACCGTTTCGCGGAGATTTGTGTAACACGATTATGCATATTCCGCCCACCCCCACTGACAACTCAGGACTTCGGGTAAAATATACCATCCGCCAAGGGAAACGCACTACCTAGGAATTGTGCAAGAGTCTGCCTGGCACTGGTCTCCAGCCTCTGTCTACCTGACAGAACATGAAGACCTCACAGGCCAGAAGTGGCCTCAGCAGGGTCAGTTCAGGGGTGCTCTGACCTCAGAGCTGGCAAACCCTAACCCACTGGTCCTTCCACTGGGGACTACATCCCCCTCACCCCTCTCTCTGGACTGATGCACCCTCCCAAGTGGAGAGGTGCTGCCAGTCACCAGAACTGGTGGGACACTTGTTACAGCAGCCCCCCCAGCTCACCTGACACCTTGAGATCCCCCTCAGGGGATGGCCTCCTGTTACAGACCAGGCCCAATGCCTGGTGTTACTTCATGGAACCAACCAGGCCTTGAGACTGGGGTTTGGGCAACTCAGGACACAGCCTTTTCCCACTCCTTCTCATCTAAGACAGGACATGGGACCCTACTGCCCTCCCAATACCCTTGGAAAACCTGAGCCACCTCTTTCAGGGCCACTCCCAGATGCTTCTTCAGACCCTCTGGAATCCACCGAAAGGTCTGCCTCAGGTGCGAGCTACCTGTGGTCAGAGAACTCACACTCCACCAGTTGTTGGCATAGCTGGAACACAGGGATTTAAAATATGCCCTCCAGCACTTGAATCACACAGGTGCTAACCCAGCTACTCTTTGCCTCACCATCCAGTGCCTTGCACAAGTACCCCACTTCTCTCTCCTGAGACTGGCAACACAGTGTTTGACTGTCTCTGCAACTCAATCCACACTCACATACCAGGATGTCTACCATGGGGAAACCCCTCTCCCTGCACCTCTCATCTAGAGTCAGTAGAGTGTCCCTTTCACCCCTAGGAGTATAATCCCCTGTGCCAGTTCCCCAATTCACCTCAGGACACTGCGCACCACTGGAGCCACCTCATAAACTTGAACCCCCTGGTGTATGTTAACCCCCTATTCAAGTCAGGTGCCACATCTCTGGGTGTGTGTACTTCTCCCTCAGCACTAGATAACACATTTTTGCTGCCATCATCTGAGCTGGGCTCCACCCCTAGCCCAGCCAAGCTCACGTCCTGAGCTACCCGCATATCTTTTTCAGCTAAGGCTCGCTCTATCTCCTCGCATTCATGGTCTAGCTGCATCAGCCTCCGAGCGTGAATCCTATTCCACTCCACATGAGCCAATCTTTCCCATAATGTTTCCTCCTCAGGGTCACTGCCCTCTTGGTATTCTTGCTGAGGATATCCCCCATCTGATTCCTCCGCAAGGTTATCTGATAGTGTTGCTACCAAACTTAGTACCTCATAGCTATGCAGGGCTGCCTCAAGATCATGACTAGTAGATCTCCTCTTCCCAGGTAGCCCCCTCCCCTTGCAAAATACTTTTTGTTCCCTCATCTTCTAAATGTGCAGGTGCCAAAGTTGATTTCGATTTTGACAAGGCCCCCCAGGTGCACCAACTAACCAGAGTTCCAAAAAACAAATTCCGAAGGGAAACAGGGAAAAATTGTAAATGGTTGCATAATTGTCTGCACTATATTAGTAGCACACACCCATCACTGTATGTTAGGCGCAAATGCAAGTCCTAATCCTCACAGCTGACCACCAATGTTAGAAATGGGGGGGCAATGGTTTGCACCCTTGTCAAAGTAGGGACGCTTGCTTCTAGTCAGAATAAGGGAGTTGCGCCCTTAGATAACCCATGCTCACCCACTTGGTAGCTTGACATGCGCGGACAGGCTTCTCTCAGAGGCAGTGTGTAAAGCATTTGAGCACACATACAGTAACACAGTGAAAAAACTACAAATGGACCCCACACCACAATAAGTAATCTTTATCTGAACCAAACAAAACCAAAGCGACAAAATCCAACATACACTTATCACGATATGACTTTTAAAAGGTAAAAACACTTCTGACCATAGCAACTATAGATGCAACACTTTCAACATAAAGTACCTTTAATGCATCAAAATCATAAGCAAAAACAGCCACAGGGAAGGTGATGAGTAGGTTCCTTATGTACAGGGAAGGTGATGCATCGTTTCCTTGCTCTAGGGTAGGTGATCCGTTGGTTCCTTACTGCCCTCTGGGGAGGTGATGCGTTGGTTACTTACTGAAGAGGAGGTTATGTGTTGGTTTGTTACTTTGCAGGGAGGTGATGCATGGATTTCCTACTGCGGCCCCCACATTGTTGTAGACTTGCCATCCCTGTGCTGTACATGGGGATTTGGGAGGCGTTGGCTCTTGATGCGGTGGCGGCATTGGTGCTGCGTTGATCTCTCCAGCCACGGTCCCCCAATTCATTGTTTCTTGCACACGCACAGCAGGGCCTGCATCGTTGCGGTGATCTTGGACTTCAGAGGTCGGTGCACAAGACCCAGCAGGCAGCAGTTTACCCAGCCGCTGGCAGGCGATGCGTCGGTTTCTTCAGCGGCACAGCAGCGATACGTGGAAACTCTTCCCACGCTGCAGTGTGGCATCGGAAACGGTTGGGGATGCGTCACTCTTCATTAGCTGCTTTTCTTTTCTGAGCACCCAGCAACAGGAACTACCTCAAGAGGCCCAATACAGGAACAGGCTCCTCTTGGCAGGCCAGAACTCCCAGCAACGGAGCTCAGCGGAGCTGGTGGTGAAGTCTTTGTGTCCCTGAGACTTCATAACAGGAGGCAATCTCTACTTCATGCCATGAAGATCTTCTTCAAGCAGGATACACAGCACACAGCAAAGTCTTTGTCCTTTCCTTGGCAGAAACAGCCACTGCAGGCCAACCCCAGACAGCACACAGCAAAGTGGCAGTACTTCTCCCTCAGTGTTCCCAGCTCTTCTCCTTGGCAGAGGTTCATCTTGAGTCCAAAAGTATTCTAAAATTCTGGGGTCTGGACCCCAATATTTATACTCAATTTCTCTTTGTTCTCTTGTGGCAGAGAGGCTCTGTGCTCAGACTAAACCAGTTCTGTCCTTTCTGGTCCAGATTCTTGGCAGGAGGTGGAGATGGCATTGTGCAAGGCAGGGCTTATTCAGGTGCAGTGAAATCTCCTCCCACTACCCTAAATGCTGCCCATGTCTATTCAGCCCTGCCCTGACTCATTCAGGAAAGGCAGGACACACCTCAACCTCCCATTGGCTGTCTGAGAGAATGCACATCCCCAGCCCCATCACTCCAAAGCCAGACAGTCAATCCACAAACCAGGAGAAGCACACAGGATGGCTAAGCTAGAAAACACCCACTTTCTAAAATAAAAATGTGAGTGTTTAACACTAACACTCTTACTTGCCAGTGTTATATATAAGTGTATAATGTGCTTGTAGCATTTGCAATTCACACACTATTTTTCATCACTTTATATTGATGTATTTCTTATGGTATTTTCCCATGCACAACCTTGGGAGGAAAGAAAGCCATGTATTGCAGGCTATCCCCCTATTATAATGTTGAGTATGTTATATTTGCTAAAAATCCTAATACAGGTCTGTGCTAATGCTTCACCTAATATTACCATAATCACCTGTCATTTCCTGTGCTCTAGATTACCTTACAATAAAGGTTTGTAGCTGCTCAGACCCCAAAGTGGGGGACCCCAGATACTCAAATCACAATGCAAGAGTTTCTCAGAGGTCTGGAAGAGTCTTGTCACAGATTCATTCCCCCATGACTTAGACAAGGAGAATCAGTGAGTTACCATGTCTGTTTTGCCACTGTGTGAACCCACAGGCTTTGTATGTGGTCCGAGGGTCATGGGAGGTCCAACCATGAGGGGGGTGAGGTTATAATCCATTGACTCATTGAATTTCTACTGCTTCTCATGACTCTCTTCCTCTTCTCATTCGCTCTCTTCCTTGGCTGGTCAGATTTTGAGAAGCCAAAAGAGCTTTGTGAATATGTGCACATATATACATATACACACACCCAATAGACATGTAAATGCATGTGTGCTTATATATGAGTACACATACAAACACACACACACACAAGACTTGCAAGTATATATATATATATGTGTATATATATATATATATATATATATATATATATATATATATATATATATATACATATATATATATATATATATATATATATATATATATATATATATATATATCCACACGATCCTCTCGCTCAACGAAGGGACGACAAGCCACACAAGCCAGGTACGATTAAATTCTGTTTATTGGGCACAAAAACAGACGCATTTCGAGCTCTCGGGCTCTTGGTCACATGACCACCACCGACATTTTGCAAGTAATATAGGTAGCAAAACAATACCAAGGGAAGAGAGACTCTGTGTTTAATGCCACACAGGGTTCCCAAATGTGCCATTACATAAATAAATAAAAGTAAAAGGAACTTCGTGTTTAACAGTGTAAGGCACATTTCCAAGGTTTGTGGTGTAGAGCAGCAAACTGATATTAGATACGATGTCATTACATTTGAACAAATTAATGGGTGTAGTACCCGATTTTATACTGCGTTCAAAAGAACTTAAGATACATGGAGGAGGTAAAAATATTACTGGAGAGGAAAGAATTCATGAGTGACAGACAATAAAGGTGAACAATAGATCAAAAAGAATTTATAGGGAGAGTAAATAAGAAATGAAAGCGGAGGGAGAGCGAAACTGGTCAGGTATAGTACCTATCGTGAACCCATCTTACAAGTCAATTAGCTAGCTGCTACTCCCATATCCTTTTATATCCTATTTGTTTCCCACGATCAATTATCTGAGAGTGTCTTGAAGCAGAGACTATAGAGATTGGTGATTGGTAAATAGTGCACTTTTATTCCTACAAAATATCACCCCTTCTACTTATTCTCTAAGAGAAATAATATTGAAATATGATATCTACATTAAAATCGATATAGATCCGAGCTCATATCACCAATATATTACATTTTGTGGAGTTCGTAGTGCTTGTAACAATATCTTCTATCCGTGATGTACATTTATGCTTCATCCACAGCCCAGTTTCTAAAAAGGTAAAAGTGAGAAAAAGGGGTTATTGTTACTTTCATAGATAACCATAGTGGCTGAAAATGTATAGAAGATACAATCTTGTCTCAATTTATCAATCCTCAATAACAGTCTAGGTCCTCTAGATCGTCAATTTGCTTGCATCACACACAAAAACACCATATATATATATCACAGAACAGGAAGGGTCCTTCTGGGTTTAGCTCCCAACGTTAGGTGGCGCGTGGACCGGCGAACCCAAAGCCGGTCAAAATTTCAATTCAAATCCAACCAGTTGCTTGAAAGCAAACTCGCGCTCAGAGATTCATAGTTGCTGCAAAATGTATTCTTTGAAACTCTACGCGTTTCGACACGAACCTTTGTCTTGGTCACACGATATCCATCAAATTCACTTTGGCATATATAAGTAAATAATGAACATAAACAAGGCTCCATAGTATGCAAGTCACGTGACATTGTAAATGGCAGACATCTTATAATGGCCAGAGAAGAATATACAATCGTAGACTAAGTATATAGAAAGGTGATATACAAACTTGTGTGCATTTTGTCATACTTAAATAGAAGCAATTGTATAGAACCTACGGAAATATTACATTGTCTGTTTCACGCGTTCTAATGCCCCATTTGTCTACGAGTTAATAATAAGGACATTTTTACTTAATTCCATATTTTAAGTTTTAATTTCGCGTGGTCTAGTGCTGCATTCCAAAAACACATTTCAAATAATATAAAGCTGACAAAATAAACCATTGTATGCTGGTCACGTGTCTTAAAAAATGGCAGAAAACTTAGAGTGATCTACATTGATCATAAATGGGCCTATACATTGATAACGAAAGTACTTTGTATGGATAATTACCCCATTTCATATAAACAGAAACTATTAATTCCAACCTCGCAGAATTTTACAATTGTAACTATTAATCGCGGTGTAATACCTCATTTGTCATAAGATTAAGTTGCAATGCATTGTGGTTGTCATTTAATGCGGTCTAGTGCTATGTTCCGCTCAGATTACTTCTTGTAAAAGAATCTGACTAAACAAACCTGTGTCCACAAACAAGAAGATACCGAGCATTTTTACCCTTGATCTTACATACTGTTTAGTGCCATACTACTCAACGTTAATCCTGTTATGAGATAAAAGCCAGCAAATACCTTTCAGCCTAATGGTTTACTGTCATTGCGCTATATCCCAATACCACTGCATGTAAGATTGAACGGAGAACTATATGTACAATAGCCTCATTAGTAGTGCAAAATTCATGTCATTCTGTATTATACTAATGCACAGATGTCGTTCGATATCGGTAACCTCGCTCCAAATGTCCAAAATATACATATGAGAACCACCACATGAAAAAAGTGCTTAAGTGAAGTCTCTTATCGCTAAAGGTGAAACGGTGTCTTCTATCCAAACGAAGAAAAGGGTAGGGAACCAGTGAATTGCTCAAAAAAGTGAAGGGTCCCTTCCTTTCCTCCTACAGAGAAACATAAAAAGAGACTTTAAAATCAACAGTGAATTAAAATAAGCTTATGTTACATAGCTACAGTACTATATTACAGGCAGTAATGAGAACTCCTAATAATGTATAAACGTGTTGTCTACAGATAGTTCTCTTTCTCCTAATTGAAGATTTCAAGTAAGAACGCTAGATATATACATGAATGCTGTCAGTCCTTATGTAAGTGAGTTGCCAATTCCTCATCTAAATTGTGTCCTCCCGGGAATCTGGTCTCGAGTTCCATAATCCACTTTGATTCCTTCTTTCTAAGTGTCAGTTCCCGGTTACCCCCTCTTCTTCCCAAATTTACCCGCTTTACAGCAAAAAATCTGAGGAGGGAGTTATTGGACTGATGTATTTCTTGGAAATGACGCCTGGGACAGGAGTAACCAGTTTGTGAATCTTTGGTATGTAATAAAGGGTAGGTAATACAGGAAAATCATTTTAAAGAAAACCATACTCATGTTTATTTAGTAATTCCTCCCTATTCCATTGGTTTAATTCCTTAAAAATAGTCTCTTTTAGGCATTTAATATCATTAAATGTGCCCCTTTGATAGCATGAAATGTCATTTAAGTGCCGCATTGCTACTTCAATGTAAAGTGTGCGAGGCCTGATAACAATATTCCCTCCCTTATCCGCCTTATTAATGATAGAGTTGGAGCCGCTCCTTAGCTTTTTCATTAGATTAGCATATTGTTTTTCCATATATCTATGCCTCCTCTGCTTTCTAGATGTGGTACATTGTAACGTTTTAGTTCCTCCACTACCACATCATTAAACGTGTCAATAGCATCTTTTGCCATTAAAGGCATGTAGAGGGTGGTCTGAAGTTGCTGTGACATGGAAGATTGCTCATTACCCCCATTGCTGATAGTTCTTCCTGGGTGGATCCAACAATATCCTCCTCATCTGTGGCCAGAGCATGAACTGAGCTCAGAACTTCTGTGTCAGTAACTTGCAAAACTTGGGTCACGTGGCATTACTGATTACTGCTGCTTGTTCATGTGCCTTTGATAATTTAAAATGCTTCTTTGATTTGAGTTTTCTGATCAATTTGAAATCGTCAATGCGCGTTTGGACATAATCAAAGGAATTTTTTGGGCAGAATGAGAGCCTGAATGCCAGAAGTTGGGATTCGGCTTTAGTCAGTGTTTCCTCTGAGAGATTCACCACTGTATTATCTGACACATTAGTTGCCACAAGTTCTTTCACCATTTCTTTCCCCTGCCTCTCTTCGCAAAGCCTTGTCTTCGTGCATTTTCTCCTTTCTTTGGTGCATTTGATTTTTCTGCTGCATTTTCTCTTGCTGTTGTTGCGTTCGCAGTCGCAGCGTTTGTCGTCTGTCCTCTATTAAAAAACCCAACTCCTCTGAGGCCGAATAATTAGTAGGTTTTGAGGACTGATTCCCCGTATTTAATCCACCATCCTCTGAGTCCGTACTGCTCGCCGCTGAACTTATCTCTACATCAGATAATACAGAATTGGAAGCGCCTTGTTCAGTTACTGCCGGACCTTTTGGTACTAGGGCTTGTCTTTTCACAGTATCATACTTGCTGGCAAACGTGAAAATTCAGCCTGTTTCGTAGTCACGTTTTTCCAGTGCAAATTTATACTGTTTCCTTGTTCTTATAGTTTCCACGTGTTTACCCAAACGCGCCTCAATTTCTTCTCTATATTTCTATATTTTAGGATTTCATTACGATCTATTTCAGCATACTTGGTTAGGATGCAAATCATATTCATTGACGCCTCAAGATTATTGGACGCCCATTCCTTTAGCATTAACCCCTTTTGTGCTCATGACGAGCTCAGCTCGTCATGAGCCACGGCGCTCCGGTGTTCATGGCGAGCTGAGCTCGTCATGGCCCGTGGAACGCTCGCACGCTGGGCTGATTCCCCTGCTGTGCAGAGCGTTCCATTAAACGGGCGTGGTCATGACTAGCCCAGCTCGTCATGAGCACCGGAGCGCCATGGATCATGACGAGCTCAGCTCGTCATAAGCATGGGGGCGCTGTCCGTGCCCCCACCGGCCCCAGCACAGCAGGGGAATCCTGCCAGCAGAGTAGGGGTTAAGGGTTTGGGGTTCTCGAATGATGGAGCTATGAGAACCCTCAACCCCCATGGCACACGCCCCATTTCCTTATATTTCTCCAGGGAACTCTTTTCCCACCATTTGGTTACCTCCGTACGTTAAAGTTTTATCAATTTTTTCAACATTGTCTTTAGGTCAGTTAACGAACTACTATCACTGGTCGTAACTTGATCGCTCACATTTACTGTGGGTAAATTCTGAAACAAAGTATCCGCTATTGTCTCTCGATTCCGGAGCGTCTCCGCTTACATTGACATGGAGCGTGGAGCAAGAGAATAATTCTACCACTTGAGATACCGCTGCAATTGTGCTGCCAATGTCTCTATTATTTCAGCACAATCCTCTCACCTGCTTGACTAATGGACCTTTTTGAGCAATGGCAGCTTACCCCACAGGCTTCCAGGATATCCCGCTGGTGTCCTCCGACTCCAGTTGCTTTTTCCTAGGGTGTCCTCATGTCGGCTGCCAAACGCGCTCTTCCGTTAACTGCTGTGGGGTCTGGATGCTTGTGTACTCCTTCTGGGTTAGATTCCTTTTCGCTGCTGAGAAGTCGACTGCCGAACAAGCCAGTCCATAAACGAGAGGAGGGTCTGTAATGGTGGAAACAGCCGTATTCCACCAAAGTTGAAAATCACTTTCAATCCTGAACTACCGGCTCCTCCGTAGACCATCAGGTACAGACTACAACAGTGCGTTTTTTCAAGTATTTAGTGCTTTATTTTCATCTCCATTGTCAGCATGACGCGTTTCGGCTGCGTGGCAGCAGCCTTGATCACATGACACCCTGGAAATAGTGCAATACATATATAGTGACTTCCTAGTTCAACATGATTACGTTACACCAATAGAGATAGAAAAAAATACTGTTGTGAAACGACTGTTATCCTGGGTCATATTAAAGTACATTTGTTGTAAATAAATGTTAAAAACATAAATGTATACTTTAAAACAAAGTACTATATTTGATATAAACTCAACTAAAATACAATCAGATTAAAATTGTTTAAAATACAGAGTTAATAACGATCGAATTTATAAAATGGGACAAATGGCCATTAATCTCAGAGCTTTCATATTGCAGAACCCAAGTTCACAAGATAAGTACTTGTCCTCTATGTAAACGTAATCAACTATCTAAAGTGCTAGTGCATACAAACTCCCTAATGTGCAAATATAGTGCAAATTATCTCAGAAAACATGATATTAAAATTCACATCAAATAGTTCCAGGATAAAAAAGTTATTAGGTTAAAAAATTAGAAATAATGTGCGAGATATAGTCATAAATAGCTCAAATGAAATTTACCCACAATAAGATAATGAGCAAGTGCAATTACTATTAGAACATCCTAAATGAACAGTCATAGTTATAGAAAAGTCGCTTAAATCTTAACTTTCCTAAAAAAAAAAAAAAATTGAATACATTTTGTGTTGGATATTTATATTCATTTTGTTAAAAATAGGATTGACCATAAGACCAGTGTTGAATATCAATGGAATAATTCAAATATATCTGAAATTGTAGGATTTAATATCTAAGCACTTGTAAACAAGACTTTCTATCAACCTATTGGCAACATATACCATATCCTCTCCATTCTTTTTACTGATTCCAGCTAGAGTTTTAAGATAATGTCATTTAGATAGTAGAAATGAGTCTACAGATAACTAAGCAGATCTTCCCCTGTATTCAACCCATTAGGGATTCTCGTATCAAGCAATAAAATATATTTAGATTCCAACTGCCTCAGCTGTCTCTCTCTGTTACTCCCCTTATATTATAACTTTCGCAAATGCGAAACCTATTACATTGGAAATGCTTCTTCAACTAGTAGTCACGTTTGCAGAGTGATGGAGAAAGGGTGCTGGGCCTCCAACCAGCACTCAGGAATTCTGCTGCATAGGATTTACAGGAGGTGACAGGAGGGCTTCTTAGCCCCCAAAGTCCCTCGGAGTAAAGTGTACTTCATCCCCCATCCTCTAGTCTGCCAGGAGGCATGTTTGGAGAGTGGTGGAGAAAGGGGCTCTGGCCTCCAAAGACGTTTGAGCAATCCCACTGTGTGGGACTTACTCGAGGTAACAAGAGGGGTAGTTGCCCCCCAAAGACATTCTCTCATCCTCTAATAGCCGGCCACGCCCCATTTGCCCACCACTTTGCAAACGCACTCCCTTGGACGCTCTTGGATGGGAATTGAAGTCACCTTCACTGCTGAGGGTGGCTTGGTGCAAACTAGCCTACCTCTTACCTACAATAAGTCCCACACAGTGGGATTGCTTAGAGGTGGACACAGGCCACGCCCCCTTTCTCCACCACTCTGCAAACATACCTCCTGGTGCGCTCTTGGTTAGAGGATGAAGTCCCCTTGCCTCCTGATGGTCCCTGGGGCCAATTAGCCCTCCTGTTATCTCTAGTAAGCCCCACACAGCTGGATTGCTGCAAGTGGTCAGAGGCCATGGCCCCTTTTTACACCACTCTGCAAACGCGGCTCCTGGTGCACTGATGCTCGGGGGATGAAGTCCACTTTAGTCCTGAGATCCTCAGGACACAAGAGAACCTCATTGCCCCACCAGGAATGCACCAAGAGGTGCGTTTGCAGAGTGGTATAAAAAGGGGCGTGGCCTCGGACCACCTCTCAGCAATACCACTGTTTGGGGCTTACTGAGCGTACCTGGTGGGCTAGTTGGCCCCTAAGGACCCATAAGACTCTAGGGGACTTCATCCGCCAACCCAAAACGCACCAGGAGGCGTGTTTGCATAGTGGTGCAGGGAGAGGGCGGGGCCTCCAGGGGGATGCCAGATTCGGTTTTGGACACCCCATGGCATTTAAGGAGCCGGCCCTAGGGGGTGGTGGTCCCCATGGCCATCAAGGGCTCCAGGAGGGGGGCAGTGCAGCACCCCTCCCGACTGTTTAAAGCCCTGGGGAGGTGGTGGTCCCTAGGGGTCTGCATCAGACCCCCTATTTAAATAATTAGTGCCCCAGGGAGGTGGTGATCCCCGGAGCAGTGTGGGGGGCAAGAGCCTCCACCATGCTTTTTATTAAGTATTTCAAAATAAAGCCCCGGGGAGATGGCGGGCCCTGGGGCTGAGGGGGGCCGTGATGCCCCGCACTTAATGATTAATGCCATGGGGAGGTCCCCAGAGTTGCGGTGGGACAATGAGCCCCCGGCATTTGAATAAGGATCACCCCGGAGAGGTGGCAGTCCCCAGGGCTGCGGGGGCCTCATTATTAAATTATGCTCCCGGGACCTGGCCCACTCGGGGGCTTTAAGAAACTGAAGTGCGGGAGACCGCACTTAGTTTTAAAAAAAAACTTCTTCCCGATTTGCGCACACAGCACAGATCTGGCCGAAAAATATAATACTTTTTTTGGGCCTAGGGGGTCAGGGTGTTTCTACCCTGCCCCTTTTTCTTCATTTGTAACTTTTTTTTCCCTTTTTCTTGTTACTTGGTTTTGGTTGCCAACACTTCCTGGTTTGCAGCCAATCAAAATGAAGCTCGTGCTCGGGAGGGTTCGAGGCTTCTCCTCGGTGCTCAGATATCAATATATTTTTTTTAATTTCTCAGTAACTACTGAACAGTATTACACCATTTTAAGAAAAGGGCGCTTTCTGAACCAAGAGCTACCTTTTTGCCAAATTTGGTGTAATTCCGTTCAGCAGTTTGGGCTGTAGCCTGTTCCAAAATTCCTATGGAAATGAACATGGAGAAAATGTGTTTTTGGTTCCCCCCTTTTTTCTAGGCCCCCCCTTGACAAATCACCCCTAAACATTCAAGCCAGGAGCTGACCTGAGCTGGTCATTAGTTTAGTCAAGCGGCGCCAAAGATATTGGCAAAAGAAAAAACACTTTTTGAATAGAAACAAGGTCCTAACTGTAACTACCTACTGGCGACCGCCAGTAGGTAAGATATATATATATATATAGAGCACAAAATGGGGATCCATTAGCAAGCTCAGGGGCTTCAATTGCGCCAACTCTTGATTTAGATACCACCCAAAATCAAAATTCACAACAATTGGTGGATTTTATCTTTGGCATAATGCAGGAAACCAGCCAGCCAAACAAAATACCTATGGATGTCGACACTGCTTCAAGGACTAAATGTTTGACACCTTTTAAACCACCGTCCAAATTTTATCCTTTGATGATCAAGGACAATATCGATATGTTTCAGGACCAGGTCATTCAAGATCTACAAAACATTAATAAAGTGACCATTAAGGCTGCAGCAGAAAACAAACGTAAAAACAAAAAGGCATTGCAATATCATCAGCTTATAACAAAAATTAAAAGCAATAAAGAAATTGTAGTGCGAAACGCTGACAAAGGCGGCAATGTTGTCCTGTGGAAGAGGAAAGACTATTTGGAGGAGGGTTTGAAACAACTTAGTGACGAGCAGTGTTATGGCAAGAGTAACAAACAGACATGAAACTCTATACATGCGGCATTTCGGATGAAACTCATGGCGTGGCGAGAAAAGGGTATGTTAACAACTGATGAATTTAAATATTTATGGAATCCAACTCCTACTATTCTGATTATATATTTCATACCCAAAGTACATAAAGATCAAATGCATCCGCCAGGCAGGCCAATTATTTCGGCCAAAAGTAGTATCTTTGAAAACACATCAATTTATGTGGACTTTTTTCTTCAAGAGTTTGTTTCCAATCTGGCCTCTTACATTTGAGACACAGGAGACTTTCTGTCTAAAATGAAAGACTTCCAATGGAAAGATGGGTTTCTAATGATTGCGTTAGATGTAACATCACTATATACATCAATCAAACATAGTGATGGGCTGCAGGCGTTAAAATACTATCTAGCGAGGAAGGGGCCAAGCTATGAGAAACACAATAGAATGATTGTTAACATGGTTGAACTATGTCTTAATAACAATGTATTTTTGTTCCAAGATATGATGTATCAACAGCTAAGAGGTGTAGCCATGGGTGTCAGCTTCTCCCCCAGCTATGCATGTTTACACATGGGCTGGTGGGAGGAGCAGGTCCTCATGGCAAAACACTTGGACGCTTTCAATAGGCTTGTCAGAAATTGGTGGAGGTATATTGATGACTTCATTCTGGTCTGGGATGGCACTGAAAGTGAGGCAAACAACTTCATTGAATTATTTAATCAAAATGAGTTAAATCTAAACTTCACTGCTACAATTAGTTGTTCCAAAGTAACTTTTTTAGATGTGGAAATTTATATAGACCAGGGGAAGTTAGAAACCAAACTACACCGTAAACCCACTGCCGACAATGCCACCTTGCACGCAAGCAGTGCGCACCCCACCCACCTCGTGGAAAGCCCTTATGGTGAGCTCTTGCGCATAAAAAGAATTTGCAGTAATGAGGAATCACTGCTAAAAGCGCAAGGGGAATGCCTAGCGAGATTTAGAGAACGAGGTTATGGCAAAGAATGCCTTAGAAAGGCCCTTCGCAAATGCAACTTGGTTGATAGAAATCAGCTCTTCAGAAACGATAAGGCCCCTGATACCCAGAAAGAAGCCTCTGACATGTTCAGATTTATTCTGGATTACAATAGGGAACATCTAGCTATAAGAAAAATTATTAAACGTAATTGGCACTTTGTCAAACAGGATCCAGTCATTGGTAGAACTATTCCAAAAAATCCAATGATAACATACAGGAGAGGGGGGTCAATGAAAGATGCCCTAGTGGATAATGATCCAGGTGGACACAACCCAAGGGCTCATGGCTCTCACAAAGAAAAGGATTTTTCAAATGTAAGGTGTGCAAAGCCTGTCAGCACGGTGTAAATATGACTGAATTTTCAACACCGTTTGGTGGACCGAACAGGCAAATTACTAAAGCACTTGATTGCAAAACCAATTATGTGATCTATGTGTTGGAGTGCCCGTGTGGACTGAGATATATTGGAAGTACCACTCTACCAAGACACAAGAGGGTACTCCAACACATCAGGGCAATCAAGAACCACGATCAGGCTTACTCAGTGGCTAGACATTTCCACGAGCGACATGAGGGCAATTCGAAAGAACTAAAATATTACCTCATAGACTCTGTCCCCAGAAAAAAACGAGGGGGAAATAGAGAGAAGAGTCTCAGACTGTTGGAAATGCACTACATTTTGAGCCTGGATAGCAAGCACCCTAATGGTCTTAATAGTTCTGAAGAATTACATGCCAGCCCATAGGGCATGGCAAGTTTCCTGTAGCACAAATTGCGATGTCTAAAAGATGACACAAGAAAACTTCTTTGACACTAGTTTGATACTAGACAATAGTATACAGCTTATATCTCCTAGATTTCCAATATGACGAAAAAGTTCAATTGTAATATAGATTTATGTGACCCGGTAACATCAAAAACTAAATGAGAGAACATATATTTATATATGTACATATAATTAGATAACATGGATAAGCACTACAAATCCCGTCCACATATTTTTTATTCTTTTTAATCACCTTAGCATTTTTTATATATCACTGGTAATTTTAATGGTTTTACTTTTTTCAATTTTAATCGTGGGCACAAAAACTTAGATGTGGGTGTATCCATATTACTGTTAATTAAACACATCCAGTGAGGACAAAACATTGTCAATTCTACGATAAATAGGGCATTAGCATTCTTTCTCCCTTTTTCCCCCTTGTTTCTATCGTTACAATTATTAAATTTGAGTAGTAATCTATAAATAGCCAGGGGGGCTTCCCTTTGATTAGAGTTTCCAAAATAATTTTGTGCATGTACAGAGGTCATGATGAGATATTATAATGTATGATGGATTCCCAATAATGTATTCAACTGCAAATGCAAAATATTCTGTGTATTTACACAGTTAGGGTTTTATTTAGCCTTTTTTATCATATTTATATGGTTATGTAAAAATGAGTGTATATAATGTAATTATATTCTTATCTATTCGTTCCAAATGTTTAGGTATATTTATTTATATATATATTTATTTATTTGCATAGGTGGAATGAATCATGACCAACACTCAAAGAACTGTTCAATGCACATTTTAACAAATGAAGAAACATTCTAAATCAATGGCTATTGAGGCATTTAAGCAAAAATAAGATGTTTGGGTTTTGTTTTTGTTTTTCCGGAGGGAAAAATATTGCCTTATTCAGAAGTTTGTCAAATTTTAATCACTGGTTGTGAGCTCATATGGTATTTATCACTTTTATATGAGTCAGGTGTGTGTGCAAATAAAGAGAAAACTGTCGAAAAAAATGAAATAAACTGAGAAAAAAACTGAGGAAATGTAAAAAAAAAAAAAAAGGCGTCATGTGATCAAGTCCCAAGGCAGGGACGAAACGCGTCATGGCTGCCCCATCTGTGTTTGTACCTGCAATGAAATAAAATACTGAAGGTATTTCTACATCTGTGGTCCGTGCTCTTCATTTCGATATCCTACGAGAGGAATTGCGAAGCAGAGGAGAACTATTCGATATATATATATATACATATATATATATATATATGTATATATACATATATATATATATATATATATATATATATATATATATATGTATATTTGTATATATATATATATATATATATATATATATCTCTCACTGGAGGGCCGTGATGATAATTATTGTGAACAATGGCGGATTAACTGAAGTTGGACATGGGACCCACGAAAGGGGAAAAATTGAGGACTACCGCTCCCAGCATGCTGTTCACTGGAGAACATATGCATTAGAAGGGGAAAAGATATGGCACTCCAGTCCTAGTGTTCCAACTTGCCTTTCCCTATGAATAAGGTGCAGGTTTGCACTGCAACGCGTCAGGGACATCAATTGCGGGTCCGTAGCGCCGCTGCTGTGTCAATAAAGGTTCAGGTGAACAATTCCTCACGGAGTGCGTCTTTAAAGCTCGAAGGCTTTTTGGAACATATATATATGTACTGATAATATATATATATATATATATATATATATATATATATATATAGATAGATATAGATATATATATATATATATATATATATATATATATATATATATATATATATATACATATATATCTACAAAGTTATTCGCGAAGACACCCCAGCCACTAAGTGTGGCGGGCTCAGATGGGGTCGCGAACCCCTAAATCTCCACAGAATCGTCGGTCGATATTTGAAAAACAACGAATTCTGAGCCTCAAATCCGTTTAAGCGTGTCTTTATTCACAGCTTCTCCACTCTACGCGTTTCGGAGGTAGACCTCCTTGATCACGAGTCAAGGAGGTCTACCTCCGAAACGCGTAGAGTGGAGAAGCTGTGAATAAAGACACGCTTAAACGGATTTCTGGCTCAGACTTTGTTGTTTTTCAAATATCGACCGACGATTCTGTGGATATATATCAGTACCTCCTCCATACCGAGCTCCCCCTTTGCCCTGACTCCCTTCTGTTGAGAGTCTGCAGGCGTCCCCCTCCTGAGCTGCCTGATAGAAATAGATAAATTACTTTCAGTCTTCAGAAGCTGTAAAGGGAGCCCACAACTTTCAATTCTGCTTTGCAGTATGACCTGGCCTTTGACACAAAAACTGGGACATTTACCTAAAATTACCTAAAATTGTGAACAGTGTCGGGACACCGGCATAGTCCTCTGAAAAACCGGAATGTTCAGGGAAATCCGGGATGTCTGGTCACCCTACCTCTTGCTGCATACAACATTATGATTGCACATTATTCTCCCTGGTCATGTCTCACTGTATTTTGCTTCACTCCCCAGTCTCTTAGTGTTTACTTTCCCTCCCCTCATATCTCATGGTGTAAATTCGACATGCTTTCCTTAACTCTGAGTGCTTTTTACATTAACTTTAATTTTGTATTTTCTTTGATGCTTTATTTTCTTCTCATGTGTTCCATTTCCTTTATTCTTTTTTCATGTGTAATACACAATGCCTTGCCATCTTCTTAATGCTTTGGATTATATTGCTGCACAACTGTAGCAAAATGATCTGAGAAGGCAGCTAATTGGAAAAATACTGTTCATTGGGACTTTAGAGAGGTGTTGGCAGTAACCGTTCAGAAACATAAGACAAGACGTGCCAAAAGCCAGTTGAAGGGAATGGGTTGCCATAACCTTGGAGATCAAAATCCATTAGAGGAATTTATTTCATTTGTGAAGACATAGGGATATTCTGAGTGGGACAACAGATTTTTCAATAGCCAAGACAGCTAGGGAAATCTGTTTGGAGTTCGCAAACACTCCAGCTACTTTAATATCCCAGGAAAGGCTACTGAAGAAGAGGCAAAGTGTCAAATAATTTCACATAATTAATTAGTTTTGAAAAAAGACAGAAGAAAAACCCCACTGAAAGCACAGCAGTTATGGAATGAAGATTTGGAGCAAGATGGAGTCAGCGTGAGTGCTCGTGCTGATCGGCGGCTCACGCCAGTCGTGTAGACGATCGGCTAGGCACCCTGCGATGAGATGCTCAGACGGACGCAGAGGCTGCTAGCGGGAGGTTTACAGATCCACGGCCCACACTTTCAGCGGCGCGCTGCCACGGATACAGCGGTAATCTATTTCATAACTCCCATGGATCCCCGTGTGTTGCCGTTTGGCGCTGGATCCCCCTCCTGGCCTGGATTATTTTTATTACGGCATTTTTGGCCACAGATTTGGCCGTACTTGCAACACCAGCCTCACCGGGACATGGGAGAAATCAGCGGCGGCAGCACCAGGGCAGCACTTGCATCATGAGCAGTCGAGGGGCCAAGAAGGGCAACAAGCTGAAGATGGTCACCGCCAGCACTGAGCCCAGAGAGCTCAGGGATGCTGCACCCACTGAGAACATCGCTAACACCAGACAAGAGGTTAGTGGGAACAAAAAGCTGCTGGGGAGACTCAGGGGAGGAGGGTGCCCAAAGACTCAGCAGGCACTCAGCCACCGATAGCAAAAATGTTTTTTGTTGCTAAAGGACAGCCCTCTGGCACACACCCTAAGACCCCTGCACACACTCCTCCCCCCGAGAATGCCCCTATGGACCTGCCAACCACAGAGATGCCGGCACTTAATCAGCAATAATAGACTGGCTTAGCAAAGGCAACACCAGTGGAAGAGCTGCAAGCTGAAGCAGGAATTACTGTGGGCCCACAAGACTCTGCCAAGAACTCGAGCAACTCTCCTTGTGTCCCTTCTCTTGAATCTGCAAAGGGGCAAACTGAGCAACATAGTCAGTTAACTTTAGCCATTGCAGTACAGAATGTGGAAGGTTGCTCCTACATGAGCTGTCTTGGCAATCCCTCCATAACCCCTGAGGCTGGTATAGGTGACTTCATCCAGGGCCTGGAAGCTGCCGCCGGTGCACAAGCACCGTGGACTCCAGAAATTGGGCCGGAGAACTTTTACTCAGTATGTGATGGCACAGGGACCTCATCCAGCAAGGGGGGGCTCAACACAAGCAAGGACGACAGCGAGGACTCAATCAAGGACACCGGAACGGTGCAGCGACTCAAGAAAGCTAGAAGCAAGGGCAAGCGGCGCAGCCAACTCAAGTGGGACTATTCAGATTCACAAATGTCCTACCCCTTGGACAAAGATGACTCCCACTGGCAAAGTGGGAAAAAGCAAAGAGCTTGCCAGTGGACACTGCTGAGCCCTCACTAGCTTCTATCCTAGCCTCAATTAAAGAATTTCAGGAAGAGGTTCGAGCAGACAATCGCGCAGCCAAAGGTGCTGCTAAAAAGCTGCAAGGAGGCTTAAGGCGACTGAATAAAACATGCACGGATATAAGCGATCGTGCCTCTATGATTGAGGGGCGCACCTAGTGTTTGGAAGCAGAGACCACGGCTGTCACAAAACAGAGCGAGTCTAACAACGCTTGCATACTAGATATAATGTCCAAAATGGAAGAGCAGGAAAATCGCCAAAGCAGAAACAACCTTAGTTTACTTGGAATCCCGGAGGGGAAGGAAGGTGAAGACCCCAAGTGCTTCATTGTAAAACTCTTGCAGGAATCCTTCCCCGATCACCCAGGATGGGATTGGGACCGTGAGGTGCAGAGGGCGCACCGCTTCCCCTTCAACCAGAGGCGACAGCGCGATGGTAGCAACACAGCTGGTGGACAACCAAGGGTGTTTTTGGTGTACTTTGGTAACTTCCTTCTGAGGCAACTAATATATGAACAGGCTCGAGCAATCTCCAAAAATGGGGCTAATGGCATAACATTTTTCGCAAAGCCTGACTTCTGCCAACAGACATTAGAGCAGAGATGGCGTCTAAAACAACTAATCTCCCCATTCCAGCAGTTGGGAGCAGAGGTGTACCTAATGAACACTGCCAGACTGAAAGTCATCTTTAATGGGGGCACCAGAATCTTCTTGTCTGAAGTTAAGGCTGGGGAATACTTGGACAAGATTAAATCTAAGAAGAACCTCAGATAAAAAGTCTATCACATAGGGCTTACTGTTTTTTTCCCCTTTTTGTCCCGTTTCTTCTCACTCCTAAATTCTCTGGGGTTTTGTTTTTCTCACACCAGGTTAGCTCTATGCAAGGTATAAGTTCTGTTGACCGAGCAATCTTCTACTCTAACTATCAAGGGGGTTCTAGCCGAATGTATGACTAATTTGTTTTTTCAGGCATGGTCACCAGCCGAGACTCCTTACTGACTACCATCATTCAGGTTACTCCTGATTGTTCAGAGAAAGGGGGTGGGGTGGGCTGGGGGGGGAGTACCTTGAACAACACAGAGGAACCAAGGAAACTTTTTTTGCACATATTCACTCACTTGGACACTGGGCAAGGCTAAAGAAATCACCAAATGAAACACACTCAATGGTTCGAGAAATTTCTGTCTTAACTCTTCTTGAAACACATAAATCGCTAAGATAGATTCACTCAGGCTTGTCTCTGTTAACATCTGTGGGCTGAATGATGCCTCAAAAAGGCAAAAAGTAGCACAAGGTTTGCGCTCTTTGGGGGGTAATATCATCTGTCTACAGGAGACCCACATAGATGAATCACAAAACATCTATTAGATTCATTGGGGTTTAAGGTTGTGGGGGCTATTATGCAGGGCGCCAAAATAAAAGGGGTAGGAATCATGGCGGAAAGGAGACTTTCTCTTAAAAGTCACGCGTTAAATCTGACTCACTGGGCAGATGGTTAATTTCTCCTAATCCCCCTTTTACCCTCAGCTCGATTTATGGAAGCAACACAGATGACCCAGAGATCATTAATCTGATTATTGGGGAGCTAGCTCACTGGCCTACACCAATAATCATCTGTGGCGATCTTACATAAACTTGCCCTGTAACTGGAAAATGGACAGCAAGCGGAGGTACAAAGGTAGAAAATCCCTAGTGCACCAAGCACTAATTAATCTGTTTCAGACTCACGGGCTGGATGAAGTTTGGTCTAATCTAAATCCCACTCTACCTGGCTACACCTACTTTTCTGTGCCTTCTTCCTAATGCTATCTAATGCTTTCCCAACTGTCTAAAATGTCATATGTTATTTTGTGTTATGGAATGTCATGTCATGTTGTATAGTAGTATAGTCTTAGTCTATCCCCATGCCCAATGATGCTGTTTGTAGCGCGCTGGCTGCTGTTATATTTTAAAACTTTTTAGTTGCTACTTAATACATTATTTGCGCCGCTTATTATTCTTGCGCCGTGTACCCTGTACTTAGCCTCAGCGCTAGCGAGTTCTTACCTGCACGTTAAAGGCGGTATCACCCTGCATTTGCAGGAATCAGGGCAGCTAGGGACCGAGACTGGGGGCTTTTGCGGCCGCCATCTTTGAGAGGGCATTCGTGGCAGCCGATTTACGGGCGCCATCTTTGTTAGGGGACTAGTTCCTCCCCTCACACTCCTCCCACGTCTGGAAGAGCGCGCAGGAGCGCATTTAAACGCCAGAACAATCGCGCGCAGGTAGACTTGCTGTTTGTAGCGCGCTGGCTGCTGTTATATTTTAAAACTTTTTAGTTGCTACTTAATACATTATTTGCGCCGCTTATTATTCTTGCGCCGTGTACCCTGTACTTCTAGCCTCAGCGCTTGCGAGTTCTTACCTGCACGTTAAAGGTGCTATCACCCTGCATTTGCAGGAATCAGGGCAGCTAGGGACCGAGACTGGAGGCTTTTGCGGCCGCCATCTTTGAGAGGGCATTCGTGGCAGCCGATTTACGGGCGCCATCTTTGTTAGGGGACTAGTTCCTCCCCTCACACTCCTCCCACGTGTAGGGCTATAAATAATGGGCAGACGGTCGGAGCGCAGCGATGACGCGCAGCGGGTGCGCGCCGGAGGTGCGCCAGAGGTAAGCCTGTTTGTGCCCGTTCGCGTCCCGGGCGCGTCCGGGGCGTCTACCTCGGCCACTCTTCGGGCGTTGGACCCTTCAGTAGATTCACAGGATCACCAGACGGATACCAATGTAGGTAAGGACTGTTCTACGATCCACCCCCCTTTTTCAGTCCTTTCTTGCGGTCTACTGAATGTTCGATCTCTTGTAAAACACCATGCGGAAATTGCTCTTCTGATAGACTCTCTACATCTAGATGTCCTCTTCGTAACAGAAACTTGGACTAAGTCAGACTGCGCAGTGGAACTTGGGTGGGCCTGTCCTCCGGGTTATCTTATAAAACACTCCCCTTGAACAACTGGTAGGGGGGGCGGTATAGGCTATATATTTAAAGATTCAATCTCCTTCACTCAGTTGGAGGTGAAGGATGTATCAGGATTTGAGACCATGGGCTTCTCAATCACGGCCCAGAGCGGTACTCTGGTAACAGGACTTTTATGTTATAGGCCACCCGCCTCAACCACCACGGCCATTCAGCCATTGATTGATCTTATCTACGACCTCTCAAACTCCCACACTAGATTATTAGTGCTAGGTGATTTTAACCTTTGGCCTTCTGGCCCTCAAGATCTTGCATATAGAGAACTTTGCCAAGCATGTAGCAATATACAACTTGACCAGCTGGTTTCAGCACCTACTCAGGTCAAAGGGCATACTTTAGACCTTGTATTTGCCGATAAAGATCTAGTCATAGTGGGAGAGGTCATGGATCAATGCTGGACTGATCACGCACTAGTCCCATTGTCTATCTCTTTGCCTGGTTCACTAAGGACAGGTGATCCAGGTGCCAGTAAGATCAGTAGGCAATGGTCTCGTCTTCTGAAACATCCAACTAGACCTACCTTGCTGCCCAGACCATTTATGGTGAAGGATAGTGAGGATAAAAGTTATCAGGTCCTTTGCCAGCATATTGTGACATCTCTGGACGAATTGGCCCCTTTAAGGAAAGTGAGGGACAGACCCAGAAGAACTAATGCCTGGTTCACTGATGATCTTGGACAGCACAAACTCCGCTGCAAACAGGCGGAATGACTTTGGAGGAGAGACTATATGGAGGCAGATAAGGTAGCATATAAAGCGACCTTGCAGAAATACAAGATTCAGCTGAAGAAGGCCAAGGCTCAATTTTTGGCAGACATGTTGGCCAAGGCCCCTAACAAATCGCAGGCTTTGTTTAAAGCGGTCGACAATCTAGCCAACCCGCCTTGTACTGCTCCAGCTATCCCTGTCTCCCAGGAATTGTGTGACGCTGTGGCCTCTGCGTTTGAGGAGAAGATTAAGAAAATTCTGAGCGGACTTCAGATCTCCGGCCAGCCTACATCTTCCTTGCCTCCCCTTGCAGAATCTCCTCCCGCAGAGACCCACTTGTCCTGCTTTCCTAGTCCTTCTCTGGAGGAATTCTGCCTTCTGGCGAATGGTGTGTCTTCGGGATCGCCACTTGATCCTATGCCCCATACGATCTGGAAGGCATTTCAAACTGAGCTGTTTCCTCCGCTCCATGCCATTTGCTGCCAGTCACTGAGTACAGCAGTAGTTCCAGATAGCTGGAAGATGGCAATTGTTACACCATTGCTGAAGAAGGTCTCCTTGGACCCTTCAAGCCCGGCCAACTACAGGCCTATTTTGCTTCTGCCTTTTATAATAAAGGTTGTGGAGAAGTAGGTCACGAAAATACTATCCAGCTTTCTGGAAAATAACTCCTGCCTGGATACATCGCAGTTCGGCTTCAGGCAGTCTCACGGCACGGAGGCTGCTTTGGTCACCGTGCTGGACGATCTACGAGCGCGTGTCGACATGGGCAAGTCAGCATTTTTAGTGCTGCTTGACATGTCGGCCGCGTTCGACACGGTGGACCATGCAGTACTACTGGACCGTCTCCGGAGTTCAGGAGTAACTGGCCTGGCCTTGAGATGGATAACATCTTATCTCAGTGACAGACAGCAGGCAGTGGCACTACCACCTTTTCGTTCTGCCATGCAGCAAGTGGATCAGGGTGTCCCCCAGGGGTCGGTGATCAGTCCGATCTTGTTTAATCTGTACTTGCGACCTCTGGTTGCCCTGATAAAGTCATTCGGCATATCTGTCATCAATTATGCCGATGACACTCAATTGATTTTTTCATTTGAGGGTACCAGGGCAATATCGAGAGACACTTTCCACTGCTGCATGGCGGCTACAGCGGAGTGGCTGCGAGCCAATTTGCTTCAATTCAACGGATCCAAAACGGAGGTTCTTCATTGCTCCCTAGACCGTACCCCTCGTCCGCTTTCGGACAATTTTTGGCCTACATCTATTCCAGGTACGGTAGAGGCTGCTGAGTCGGCCCGTAATTTGGGAGTTCTGTTTGAACCCAACCTGCAGCTTGATGCCTCCGTGAATAGAACTATAGCGGGCTGTATGGGCTTACTTCGTGCCCTACCTAAGATCTTACCGCTTCTCCCCAAGGAGGCAAGGGCAGAGGTAGTGCGCAGCTCTATTCTTAGTCGATTAGACTACTGCAATGCACTACTTCTGGGAGCCCCAAAAACTTTGATTCTAAAGCTGCAGAGGATCCAAAATATGGCGGCTAAATTGGCTCTATCCCATCCTCGATCTGCCTCTTCCTCTGGCGCATTAGCAGACCTCCATTGGTTGCCCATCCAAGAGAGAATTTCCTTCAAGGCGCTTTGTCTTGTCTTTAAGGCTCTGCACGGACAGGGGCTGATACCGCTCCAAAATCTTTTTTCCTGGTACTGCGCTGCCAGACCCGTAAGATCCTCCTCTGCGTTTCTGGTGACGGTCCCCAGGATCAATAGAGTGAGGATGGGTGGCCGTGCTTTTAGTTTCACGGCTGCCACTCTTTGGAACACCCTCCCGCTGGCGCTGAGGTGTAGACAAGATTTCATTCCTTTTAAAAAGGACCTCAAGACCTTTTTGTTCCCCAGAGCAATGTAATGGTAGTATGCCTGCAGGATAGACGCAGTCTCAGCGCCAGGATACCCTTTGGGTGGCAGCCGCGCTTAACAAGTAAATAAATAATAATAATAATGCTTTATCTTACTCTTTTTCACTGCCTCCTGTTGGTATCAGACAGCTATCCCTGACAGCTAGTGAATTTACTCACCTCTCAATGTCACATAAACGTTGCTACCTTTTTCCCATGTTCCACACTGCTTCCCTTCCATTCCCTCACTATTTCTGTCTTAGGTTATAAGTAGGCCTTAATAAGGCTGGCTCCTTCTCAAAGAAATGCTTTTCTTCCTTATTACAATTGTCTAGGTGTGTGGGTGTGGCATGGCTGAACGTGCTTTACGAGTACCTTGTGTGTTAGTTTGGTTATTGGCAGTGCTTCATTTGTAAAAGAATAAGTGCTGGGACTCTCGTTGGGAGGCCAATGCAGCTTGCACCACCCATTGCCTCTGCAAGCTGTCAATGACAGTACAAACACTGCTACTAACCATCACACTTTTAAAAATGTGACATGGCTTGGGAGGTAGATATTAGTCATTGTAAATGTAAATTGAATAATAAGCTGCTGTTTTTGTGCTCATATCTAAATTAGCCAGACTGCGCCCCATGAGGCAGACTGTCATGTTGTTGGCAATTAGGTGCCGGTGCTGAGCACCGGAAACTACCAGCACAAATTATTCACTGGTTGTGGCTAGGCAGGGAAAGAGAGGGCACAAAAAGCCTGAGGTGGTGATAGAGGCACTCTCCTCCATGTAAAGGTGTTTCGCACTCCCCCTTCTCATTTTCATCTCAGGTCACTTACACTAAGGAAAGTAAAGGCCACCAACATGAGCGAGCCAGGTTTGAAACAGATGTCATACCAGAATATTTTAGTTAGAATATCGGCTGACATAAATATCATGCCCTGAATATTTTACATAAAAACAAAGCCGCAATGGACTTAATAATACAGTTTCCCAATTGGATGATATTTTTGTACACAATATTTAGGAAACAATATTTATGTAAGACATTATTTCTAGCTAGGATATTCTGACATGCAACCAAAAGTACAACTTTTTCCTGTGTACAGGAACTCTTTCAAACCACTAAGATGCTTGCGCACTGGATGCAATTAGAGGGAGTTAGGGAGAAGACATACCAGCTGCTGAAAGACATTGAGACAGAGGGATGGATAACAAAATTGAATTGCAGATGATCTGCAAAGGAAAATGCTTATGTTATTTATGCGAGAACAGCTTTTCGCACAACAGGACATGTTCAGCGGGGCAGCCTGCTTAAGCGAAGAAATTGCTCCTTTCATTGGAAGCGATTTTTCTGATTTGCCAGATAATGTGCTCCAGCAAGGCTTTACCGCCAAAACTTGGAACTGCGACAGTTGGAGGGAAGAAGTGGGGAATGGGAGGCACCGCCGCTGGAGGGAAGTGCGTCACCTTCATTTATTGCAGCCAACTTTCATTTTCACTTAGCAGGGCGTTTAGCACTCTGAGACAAGTTCACACATAGACACTTGTTACCCGCAGCCACATCAGAATAAGTTTATTTAGGGGCTATGTTTGAATTTGTCTAGTTTGAATGTCATTAGGTGTTTAACAGGCTCCTGTTTTCTTTAAAATAAATACATCTAACTAGACATTGAGGGCCTGATTCTCAAATGTAAACTTACACTTTTTTTACAAGTTTACTATTGTTTGATATTCACAAAGTACGAGTTAAGAGTAACTTTATGACTCTGCATTTGGGGAAGAGAATTCTGCACATAAAAAGATAGGACAGGCCTATCTTTCAATAGGTGTAAGTTTACCTTTGTGGATCAGACTCTGAGTTTATCCCAGGACTCACTCCCTGGCACATTTGTTTCTACATGATGATTTCATCATATTTTTATTTCTAGAGATGACAGCTAATAACCATGTGAACTTCAAGTGTATCCAAGTAATAAAATACCATAACTCATTAATAAGCTGTGAGGAAACATAAAACTTCCAACACATCCCAGGCTAACAGAAAATTAAGATAAAGACTCCTGAAGTCACAAAGTTGTGTTTTCTTTTTTGTGGACAAAAAATTGGTCATTATAATGCTGCCATCATTCTTCAGTGCAATATGGAAAAAGCGAGGCCTTGGTGTTTCAGTTACACCGGTGAAATCGGAGTAATGATCGATAAATCCATGTTACTCTTTGATGCAGAATTACCCAAAATAATGAGGTTATGCCAACTTTAGGAGTCATTTGGTTGAAAAAAATCCCACTGCAAGAGCACATTTAGCATGCGCGACCTGCTGCTCAAACGGCTGCTGTTACTGTTCTACTGCATTTAGTGGTATTTCTTAGCGCAAACTGCATCTTTGCATCCATGTTGGATGCCAAGGGATATTGCTGCTCTCAGAAAATAGTGAAGTGCAGGATTTCTCTTTACGAGTAATTCCAAGTAATTACACGAGCTACACCCACCCCCAGAAAAAACGAAATAAACAAACTCTCTAGGGGGCTCACAGGCCTTTACATCCTCCTGGCTAATGTACAGGCTGTAGGTCCAGGGCCTCTCAAGGACTCTTTCCTACAGTTTGAATATTAGCATATCCAAAGATAGGCCTCTCTCAATCACTTATTATGTAAACACTCAGGGCCTCATTTATGAGGCCGCGAGTCACTTTTACGCCGCTGGTGCATCACTTTTTGTGACGCACCAGCAGCGTAAAAAATGTGCCTTGTTGCACCATATTTACAAAGTGATGCATCTAGGTAGAGGTGTCACTTTGTACACCCCTGAGCTACATTATACCTGCTCCAGGTATAATGTATGCAGGGGCGTTCTGATGCAAGAAAGGGTCATAGATGTGACGCAGTGAAATCTATAAGATTTCACTGCGCCACTTCTAGGACGTAAATGCGTCAATTTCTTATGCCTGTCTCACAGCAGGCGTAAGACTGACACAGGCCCTTTCACATGGGGCTTGCCCCATGTGAAAAGACACATTGCTGGAGTTGCGTCACTTTTGTGACACACTCCAGCAATGCGTCACTTTTGCGCCATACAGATACGTCAGAAATACTGACATATCTGTAACTCCTTGCGCAATGATGCGTCATACTGTAAATATGACGCATCATTGGTGTCGCAAGGAGGGCGCAATGAAAAGTGAAGCATCGCTGTTTTCACTCAGCGATGCGTCACTTTTCATAAATGAGACCCTCAATGTCTATTCATGTGCACTCTGCAGTGCGATGTTGTTCCATGACGTCTATGTGCTCGGTTAAGAGTGCTCTCTGCTCAAAAAGATCCTCTCATCCTTCTGCAACATAGAGTTTCTTTTGAAGAGCTACTCAACCTCAAAGGGTGTCCATGCACTATACAGTGAAGAGTTAACATAAGAAGTAACAATGTTCCAGGAAAACATTGAAATGGTAGCAAACTGTAACCACTGTTTCTTTTAAATTATAACTGAGAGAGATCATGTCTGCAAGATACACTCCCGTGCGTGTATAAATGAGGGACAGAGATATTTCCTCATACATCGAGGGAAAATAAGGCAAGGAGAAGAAAAACATGTGTCGGTAATGCCTTGTTAGGAGGAGATCAGTGAAAGAATTAGACATTTATGTAAATTTTAAATAATTGCATTTTCAGCTTTCCTTGAAAGAACAGATATTCTCTTAACTTCTTAAATCTTCATAGAGAGAGTTCCACAATGATGGGGCAGCCCCAGAGAATGACTTTCAAGCAGCAGAGTTAATTTTGAATTTCTTTGTCTCAAGATGAAAGGTCTCCTTACTTCTGAGAATTTTCGCTCTTCCAAAGATATGAAGGGAGGAGTGAAGATAAACTGGTTATTGTAGTTTTTGTGCTTTGTTCTAAATGGAGACAGCATAGGGACAGTGATGAAACTTCAATTCTCCGACTCTAAACACCAAGAAACAGGACAAGGCCTTTAAAAGAAGAAGACCACAGCGCCCCCACAAGTCCCCAGGAACCACTGCCCACTTACGAACTACTGCACCGCCTGATTGGCGTCATCCAAGTGTGTTGTTTTGATGTGTAACAATTCTCATAACTGATGATATCCTACGATAAAAGGCTGTGCCTAGACAAAAGAAAACTATTTATAAACATAAGATCTGCAGTTTGAAAGAGCAGTTTCAAATTATTTATTTTTCCATTGTCAGCTACGAAATATGAATGCTATCTATCTATCTATCTATCTATCTATCTATCTATCTATCTATCTATCTATCTATCTATCTATCTATCTATCTATCTATCTATCTATCTATCTGTGTGTCTGTCATTCATCTGTTGTCTCATTGCAACATTTGTAAAGAAAATAGTGCAGGGGCCCAGTGCTGAATGCCAGAGTTGCCAAATGCTTAGGCTGCCTGGTATTGATTCCACATAATTCTTATTTCTTGCTTCATGCTGCACACTATCTGTCTCATTATCTTACACTTCTGGTTTCCTTTTCATTTATGCATTTTCATTTGTTATTGCTTTTCTTTCTTTTTCTTCTTCCTTTCTTTCCCCATTTGTTTACTTGTATGTATGTATGTATGTATGTATGTATGTATGTATGTATGTATGTATGTATAAAATATTTTATTACGCGCTCTGCTACTACAGAGTATCCTGGCGCGATATGTAACCTTAGACAGAGCCAAACCAAAAGGAGGAAAAGGCAGCTAGATACTGAGATTAAAAAGGTGGGTTTTTAGCCCCTTCTTGAATTCTGCCAGTGTGGCTGAAGATCGCAGAGAAAGCGGCAGGGCATTCCAAGACCGAGCTGCTTGGACAGAGATAGACTGACCACCCAATCTCACATATCTGACTTTGGGCGTAAACATCAGAAGGAGATTAGCTGATCGGAGAGCACGGCGAGGAGTATAAAAAGTGAACCTCTTGTGCAAATATTGAGGTCCTTGTTGGTGCAAGGCTCGAAAGGCCAGGACCAGTGATTTGAACACAATGCGATGGGCCACCGGGAGCCAGTGGAGCTTTCAAAGATGGGCAGATGCGCTAGTTCTTCTCGGAAGATGGAACAGAAGTCGAACTGCCGCATTCTGAATGATCTGCATTCGATTGATGAGATATTTAGGGAGACCGCTAAAGAGGGCATTGGCATAATCCAGCCTTGATAAAATCAGAGCACGCAGAACCGTCTCTTTTGCTTCCCTATGAAGCAGCGGAAGGAACCTTTTGAGTGACTTGAGGGTCGCAAAACAGGTCGCAGTAAGTTTTTTTAGGTGCGCTTCAAACTTAAGATCCTGTCCAAACCAGACCCCCAGGTTTTTGACTGGGCCTCCAAGAGAGCTGGGACAAGCAAAATCAGTCGGCCAAATAAGGTCCTTAAAATCGGCCGAAAGGTTGCCATAAAATAGCAGCTCTGTCTTGTCCTCGTTGCATTTGAGCTGGGCTGAAACGAGCCACCGGAAGACATTGGACAAACAAGAGCAGACGACACTGGCATCTAAGCAATTCTTAGGCCTGGTAAACAGCAGCTGCGTGTCGTCGGCATACGCCATTATTTTAGCTCCCCACTGCTCTGCCAGATAAATCAGCGGGGTCATATAGACGTTAAACAGCAAGGGGCTTAACGTCGAGCCCTGGGGAACCCCTGTGGTGAGCTTCTTGGGAGACGAGGCGTATGGAGGCATCCATACTTGCTGCGTCCGCTCTGACAGAAACGAGGACAGCCAGGCCAAAACCGCACCTGACAGCCCCACCTCTGCCAGCCGATTCAGCAGCTGAGCATGGGGTACCGTATCGAAGGCGGCAGATAAGTCCAGCAAAACCAGGACCGCTCTGCCGCCTCCGTCCAAACACTCCCTAATGGCCTCTGAGACTTCCACCAGAGCCGTCTCAGTGCTGAAGGCCGCCCTGAAACCTGATTGAGCCGGGTGTAGGGCCTGAGACGACTCAATAAAGTTATTCAGTTGCCTAAAGACAACCTTTTCACAGACCTTCGCCAGTGCAGTGAGCAGTGCTATCGGACGATAACTGGAAGTGGCTAGGGGGTCCAGGCCAGGCTTCTTTAGCAGGGGAAGCAGTTTCGCCTGTTTCCAACAAAGGGGAACAGAAGCAGAGGCCAGAGACAAATTAACAACCTGGGTGGCCTCCTGGTATACCAGGCTCGCCGCTCCCCCCAGAACCCTAGCAGGGCACGGGTTGGAAGGTGAACCCGACTTTAGAGTCTCCAAGATAGCCAGCACATCAGCTTGCAAGGCTCAAAGCTTTCTCTCTCTTGCTCTGGATCTGAGCCTGAAGATTACAAAATAAGTCCAGCTACCTGCAAATAAGTTCTGGTGGTTACCACTTGCAACCACCAACAACAGAGTAAGGGGGATATTCTCAAGAACGTGTGATACCCATTGCGAAATTAGCTTGATACAACTTTCTACATCACAGTCTATCGCAGGAAAATTACACTGTGTTAACTAAGTATTCACAACACAGCAGTACCATGCAATAGTATCACGATAACGGGTCAAATGACCGCTTTAAACCCAACACGACACGCAAAAAAAGCTGCGATTAAGCCCATCGCGATACAAAAATCAGCGAAAACCAGCAACAGGCCTGCAATCCACATGTGTCAGGCGGGAAAAATCACAGTAAAAGTAGAAAAAAATCAGACAAATAAATGCCAAACAACAGAGAAGCACAATGGCTGTTGCCGGAGCAAGTACGGAAGAGAACCAGAACCCCACAAGCCCCCCAGAGGACCTGCCTGGGACCTCGGGGTCAGGGAAGGCCAAGGAGAAGAAGAGTAGGCAGAAGCGGTTCAGTCCGCAGGAATACAGAATCCTGATACTGGAGGTGGTAGAACACCATCAACAAGTGTTCATCACCTCCACTGTGTCATTGGCAACCAAAAATTACCTATGGCAGTCCATTCTGGACAAGGTGAATGCAGTGGGAGAGCTGAAGAGGACAATTGAAGAGGTCAAGAGGCGCTGGAATTATGTCAAGGGCAAAACCAAGCTGAAACTTGCCAACAATGGAAGGCTGCAATGCAGACTGGAGGTGGGAGTCCAGCGCCACAGGAGGAGCAGGACAATATGGAGAAAATGGTGTCCACAGTCATCATTGGGGATATGGTAGCAGGAGTTGGGGGACCGGACAGTGCTCAACATGACCGGACACAACAGCATTAGGTTGAGTAATGACCAGGGACTCGGGGGACGGAGGGAGATGGGAACAATGGCATACATGTACAGTTGAGCTGAGCACATCTGCGTACAAACCATGCCCCAGCCCCCAACTCCCATCAAGAGACTAATGTAAATGTACCCAAGTATGTAACATCTCAGCACTGCATAGGCACAGAAGTCAAAGGCACATCGCATGAAATAGAGAAGGGGACGCAAAATCAGAGCTGCAGGGATAACTCCCCCAAAATGCAGCACACACACATAACATGCAGAGCACATCAACACTGACAACGATATGGTACATCCACAACAGAACAGAGGACACAACTGGTGCCGACTGGGTGTAGACACGGGGCAATCATATTTGGCTTTGCAGGGAAATGTGAGTTGATAATGTACAAGTACAAACACACACAAGTCATGTTGTCGAAATATCCACTGTCCCCCATCAAATAGGCAGCACCTCCCAAACATCCACAATGTACACAGTCATGCAGTCTGTATGATAACATGTACAATGCGACACCATACATGTGGACACATTGTTAAACTACATCTACCCTTCACATTGCAGAGGGAGAATCAACACCTCCTGCAGATCAGCCCGAACCTCTCTTCTCCGATGACAAAGAGGACCACCACAGCTTAGACTCTGACGCCCTCCAACAGCTCGTAGACAGACTCTGCAGCCCACCTCCAGGAGCAGGGAAGCCCAGCTGCTACGAGGAGACCTCCCTGCATAGACCACACAGCAGGCAGCACCCACCACCACGGCTGCCTCCCAGGACCCTCACAAAGAACACATGGCCTTCCAACTCCATGTGTTGGGGTGCCAGGAGGATCTGGCTGAACAGGTGCAGGGGGGGTTTTGACCACATGGCAGACAAACTAGATGCCATACGTGGGTGTCTAAGTCCCATCAGGGACCTTTCACAGTCACTAACGGACACCCACAGTCCGCTCCATGCTCTCCAACGGACCATGGCTGACATCGCTAGAGCCCTGACTAGGAGAATAGAACAACTGTCCAGTCAGAGGGGCTCTAGCGATGTCACACGGGAGTTGAGAAACATGCAGAGATTAATGGAGACCATAGAGCGGGCAAATGCAGAAAGAGTGGCTGCAACGGCTGCACACCAGCAATTGGTAGCTGGGTTCCTCATTGACCTCAAGACCATCCTCATGGCATTGCTGCCACAAGGACAGGCCAAGCTGATGCATGCTGCTGCTACCACCACTCCATCCACATCTTTGCCCCCTGAAATAATAGTGCCCTCATGTACTCCCCAGGCAAGACACATTTGTTGAGAACTAGTGATGTCCGTGGGGAAGGCTCAATGACTTATATAAAGAGGTAATCCATCCAGATAGCTAATAACCACCCTTACTTCCCAAAATCACCAAAACAAGCCCAAAAGGGGTCACCTTCCAGTGCCTCACTAGATCGTGAGCAGTGGAGTGTGGAGATCACACCTCTTACTGTAAAAATACATGGTCTACGGAAAACTATTAATTACAGAGCACATGTAATATTTCTGAGTTAACCAGCCACAGAGTTTAATCAAAACCAGGTAATTGAAAGGACAACAAGAGTGCACTATGGCAATATTTTGCCAACTTTCACTAAGCAAGAAAGAGAAAGAAAATACATTTTCCTGATTTACACCAATAGAAGGAGGAAAAACCCACAACCTTCATAACACCCAAGCGGGTGCAGCATTCCTTCATTGAGTCAAGCCCTTCCAGGGCGATGACATTCATGAACTAAACTTTTCAAACACTTTCTAACCGCGGAAAAGAAACACAGCCACCAAAAGAGCACAGAAGGCTCCAAAGGGAATCCCATCTCACCATATCACGGCAAAAAAGTTACGTATATTTTCGTGTATAAGTACTCTCTGTCTACTATGGGTAATCTCTCATGTGGTTCACTGATGAAATATCGATGTACAAAATATTGATATACAATAACATTGATGCAAAAATATAGAATTCAAAAATACCGACTCCTTATATTTAAACAGGTAAGTACAGGAATATCGAATAAAAAAATGTTGATGTAAAAAATATAGATGTACAAAATATTGACTTAAAAATATATATAATTTAAAATAAACATATTAAATATTATTAATATTTTTAACAAAATAAATTAAATTGTATATACATTTAACTAAATATAACAAATAAACTTAATAAAAAAATATACACACAAACATAAAAAATATATACATAAACATATATTTACATAAATATACTTTATTAACTATTATCTTTATTTATTTTAAACTTTTAAATCTAAAAAAATTAAATATATACATATATCAATAATTTAAAATAAAACAAATCACCATTTTACAATGAATTCAAACATTTTAATAAAAAAATTAATTTAAATGATAGCAGATGAGTAAAAATGACTTATCCCTCTCCAGTGAGTGCAACAGTGGGGAAAGTGCATGATAGCGGATGAGTAAGAATTTCTATTCCCACTCCAGTGAGTATAACAGTAGGGAAAGAACTGGATAGCAGATGAGTAAAAATTACTATTCCCACTTCAGTGAGTGCAACAGTAGGGAAAGTGCTGGATGGCAGAGGGTTAAAAATTACTATTCTCACTCCAGTGAGTGCAATAGTAGAGGAAGGGCTGGATGAACGAGAAGTAAAAATTAGTATTCCCAATGCAGTGAGTGCAACATTAGTGAAAGAGCTGGATAGCGAATGAATAAAAATACTATTCCCACTCCAGTCAGTGCAACAGTAGGGAAAGTGCTGGATGGCGGAGGAGTATAAATTACTATTCCCACTCCAGTCACTGCAACAGTAGGGAAAGTACTGGTTGGCAGAGGGGTAAAAGTTACTATTCCCACTCCAGTTAGTGCAATAGTAAGGAAAGTTTAATATCATTTGCAAAAATATAGATGTTAAAAATATTGATTTTGTATTAATGTTATGTATGTTAGTTTGTATTTTATATGTGTGTGATGCATGTATTTTTTGTATAAGATTCATTTGTATTTTTATTATATGTGTAAAAAAGTAGCTTTTAAAAAAAGTTGTTTGAATTTTGCGATTTTAGTTCCGTAGCGGGTTGTGGATTTATAGGCGAATAGGGTGGGAAATAATTTTATTATAAAATGTTTTGATTAGTTATAAAAAAAAAATAATTGAATTTTGTGTTTTTAGTACTGGAGCCGGTTGTGTGTTTTAAGGGGAATAGGTTGGGAAGTAATTTAATGATATGAAATTTATAGAATAATTTTTGTTTATTAATAATTGTTGAATTGACAGTCAGTCAGTCATAAGCTTTTATTCGATACGCAGAGATATCTTATAAGCACATACATAATACAATCAATACAGTATACAAAAAATGTATGCCATAAGAAGTCAGTAAGAAATGTTAGGAATATTAAAAAGTGATAAAAGGGTGTAAAGTCCGTTAATAAATTAGCTAAAACGAGGATTAAACAGCTACTGACAATCTCTTACATCGAATGAGCCAAAACTGCTTTAAAAATTTAGCTATTCCACAAACTATGGGGGGGGAAGTGTCCGTACTTAGGATACGCAAGGCTACTAAGTGACTGCATGTGCCCATGTTACGGCAGAGTGGTTTCAGCCAAGAGCTCCTAGGCCTTGCATAATCCGGGCATTCAAATAAAACGTGCGCAATAGACTCAATCTTACTCGGGCAACATGCACAGTTGGGAGAAGTGCGATCCGCTGTTGACCATTTCGATACCAGGGCACCTAGCGGGAGGGAACCAACTCTAAATTTAAAGTAAAGAGCGCGGTCAAAGGGGAGAGTGATCAGGTCCAAGTAAGGTTCAGTGGCCACAGTGTCTTTAATTTGTAAAAAGGTGGCAGTCGACCTGCAGTGATTGGAGTTAGAGATTAGACGCTCTGCAGTCCATTTCCAAAAAAGCGCCTTGACAACTTCTTTTGGAGGGGCTGAGCAGGATGACCAACAATCCCCTAGTCCTATATTCTCCAACAGCTTTTTGGTGTCCTTTAGCCATTTTATCTTGGCCCAACCCCCCTGGCTCATTATGTCTCTCAGGGCATCAGCATAGGATTTTAATTCTTCGCACCTCCAGATCCGTGTCCACAATAGGAGCGGGCGAAGCTGGGCCTGATCTTTAATGTTTTTACATCCCGTGTCCATCCTCACTGGTACTGACGGTGTGCTCAGAGGAACAGCGATGAAGGATTTTAATAGCTTGCTCTCAGCAGTAACTAGGGCATCCAGACGGCAGTGGCCCCACAGTTCTGCCCCATACAAGGCTGATGTCGCTACTTTGGCCTTGTAGATGTCGAGTACTGGGGTAAGTGATCTCCTAGTTGAGGCCCTGTATTCCCTCATGAGAGCTCCTCCTACTCTCCTGTGGTTAAGGACCATTTTTTCAATGTGGTTTGCCCAAGTCATCCTGTCCGTAATCCGAATGCCAAGGTAGTCGAATTCGGCTACTTTCTCCAGGGGAATAGAGTTGAGTGTAGGTGGGCGGCCCAATTTTTTCGGTGGGTTAACAACTAGGTATTTTGTTTTGTCCACATTTATTATTAGCCCTTTTGCAACACAGAACTCCTGGAATCGTGTTAGAAGTTTCTGTAGTCCTTGTGGGGTCTTCGAAATCAGGAGCGTGTCGTCCGCAAAAAGCAGGGTTGGGATACGGACACCTCCAAGACAGGGGGCGTCGGCTGGTTCTTGTTGAAGGTGTTTTACCACCCCATTCAGATATAACGAGAATAGGGTGGGTGCCAAGACGCATCCCTGTCTTACGCCCCTAGACACTGGTATTTTTTCCGTGAGCTCTCCGTTAATACCCCAGCGGACCTGCGCAAAAGTGTGGGCATGAAGGCTTATAAGAAGGGACAAGATGTAAGGTGGTAGCCCCAACTCACAAAGGACCCTCCAGAGCTCTTCCCGGGGAACTAGGTCAAAGGCAGTCTTCAAGTCTATAAAGGCTAAGTAAAGACTACCCTTGCCTAGTTCCACCACCTTCCACCCCAAAAGGGACAACCTAAACACCTGCTCTATAGTCCCCATACCAGCCCGGAAACCTGCCTGAAAATCTGATAGGATTTTATTCTCCTCCACCCAATGGAGGATCCTACCAAGGATGGCTTTGCCAGCTATCTTTTGGGTGGAGTCTATCAGACTTATTGGGCGATAGTTTCCCGGGGTTTCCCTGCATCCTTTTTTATAAATGGGGACAACCACCGCCCCTTTCCAAGATTCTGGTACTACTCCTCCCCTCATAATATCATTTAGGAGAGCTGCTATGATCCTTCCCCATTCCGCTGGGTAAGCTCTCATCAAATCACCCGGAAGACCGTCCGGGCCCGGTGCCTTGCGAGGTGCCACCCAGCCTATAACCCCCTCAATCTCTAAGGGAGTGAAGAGGTCATAGGCATGAGGTTCGATTGCTAGTGTGAGATCCATCCCCGCAGACAGTTCCCCATCTGGTGGGAGGTATAAAGACCCAAAGTGTTTTGCCCAACTTTGAGGCGGGATGCTGCAGGGTCTCATGGCTACATTGGATTTGCTCCGTTTCCTTATGAGATTCCAAAACACCCCTGAATCCCTAATTTTGCTAGCCTGGAGTAGGTCTTCCCAGTAATTTTCTTCCCACTCCCTTCTAGCCAAACTAAGGATCTTTTTGTAAGCCTTCCTAGCTTCCTGGATCACACTTTGGGATTTAGATTTAACTGCCTCAACTAGCTTTCCCTTATGGATCCTGCATGCTTGGGTATACCACCCCTCAACAGATTTTTTAGTTCCTGTATTGCCCGGCTTTTTAGAGTACAGGGTAAACACGTTGGTTAGGGCTTCAATCAGGGAGAGAAATAAACCACTCACATTACCCACCCCTTCTAGCGAGGATTCCAGGGATGTTACCGCGTGGTTTAAATGGGATTGAATTTCCCCAACCTTCGCCTCGGATAGGACCAGTTTCGCCCATTTAATTCTTCTACCACATGGGGAGACTTCAGATTCATCTAGTGGTACGAGTGCCTCTTTAATGTTGGCCTTCCTTAGGGGTTGCCACCATTGTTCCATTTCTAGGGAGAGAGGGTTGTGATCACTTTCTGTCGAAGGGACCACCTGCATGTCCCTTACATAAGACCATAATCACACGTCTATTAGGACATAATCCAACCTAGAGGTGTGCCCTGGTCTGTTGTAGGTATGTGCATTGTTGAATTGAGATGTTATAGTGTTAAATGAGTAAATTAATGTTTAAACAAGTATGTGATAATTAGTTGTTAATTGATTTTAATTAATTAATTGGCAAATAGTTATATTAAGTGTGTAAATATTTTTATGTGCGTGTTGTGCTTTTTAACCCCTGGCTGCGGCCGGAATTCTGTGCCTGTGCGGCACATTCCGATCGCGGGTGTGGTCATGACAGCTCCCGCCCGTCTTCAGCACACGCCCACCGTAACTGATGACGACCGGGAGCCGTCATCAGCACCGAAGGGGTTAAAGGTGAAAATGGTGGGAAGTAATTAAGGGGCTCATTATGATGGTGGGCTGGCTGATGTCCGCCCGCCATCAAAATGGTGATGGGACTGACCACCAGACGTGTGGCAGTCCCACCGGCCCAATTAGGATGCGCCCACCATACTGGTGTGCGCATCCTGCCCTTTTACCATTGCGGGCGGTGCTGCTGGCTGCAGCACCACCCGAAATGGTAAATGGGCATGCACAGCATTTCCCTGCACCACGCGGTGCCTGCCACCTGGTGCAGTGAAATGCAGGGGGTACCATGGGTACCTCCCAAGTGCACCCCCTCACCCCCCCGGGGCCAGCAACTGACCCCCAAAGCCAATCCCCACCAGCCTTTCCATGGCAGCATCGCCATCATGGATAGGCCTTGAAACCACCCAAATCATAATATGGCTGGTTGTGTCTGCTAGGCACCGCCACCATATTATTGCCCTAGCTTCGCCCGTCCGGCAATCGTAACGATTGCCGACCGGCGGAAAAGCGGCGGACGGACTTTGCGTCCGCTGGGATACCCACCACCATCATAATATGGTGGGGTATTTATCGTTATGCCATCTTAATGAGCCCCTTAGTTTTTAATTGATGATTTAATAATCAGTTGTTAGTTCATTTTAATTGATTAATTGGCAATTAATTATATTGATTGTGTAATTATTTTTATGTGTGTGTTGTGCTGTTTATATGTGAAATGGTGGGAAGTAATTTAGTTTTTAATTGATGATTTAATAATTAGTTAATAAATAATTTAAATTTTAATTAATTAATTGGCAATTAATTATGTTAAGTGTGTAAACATTCTAGGTGTTTATAGGTGAAAATGGTGGGAAGGGTGGAACGTAATTTATTAATAAATATTAGTTATTTAATTAAAAATAATTAATTAGTAATTCATTATGGTATTTATTTGTGTACTTCTTTTTAGTTGTGCTTTTGTGAATATTATACTGTTACAGAATGCATATTAAATCGATGTGAATTTATCATATTTATTAATAAGAATGTATTAAATGATTAATAATTATGTTAGTTTCTTGCAAGAAATGCGCATGCACGGGTGCCCGCACAGTTTTTACCATGAACGCGATGAAGAGAGGAAGCCAGCTGGGGATGACGCAGACGCCACAGATAAGGTATGGTGATTTTAAACTTATTTTGTAAGACTTTAGCAATTGTTATTAGAGGGTGGGTGGGAGGCAGGTGGCATAGCGGAGCTACGCGGGGCACCACCGAGTTTGTTATCAACTCCGTGGTGCTCCGCATAGCCTCACTATGCCAAGGCTTACTCTGTTCACTGGTAACCATGCACACCCCAACCCTGTTCGTTCTTGGAGAAGAACTATCCGACTTGTATCGACACCCGTTAAAGAGAAGAACAACCTTGCTGCACAAAACTCATGGCAAAAGATATGTGGACTATTTTGACCGGGCTCAATTCAAAGACATTCCAGAGGAATTTAAACTGTTCATAGACGCAAAAGTATGGGCAGAAGGGGTTGATACCCTTCTTTACCCTGCAGACAAAAGGTAATTCCTGCTGGTTACAAAAAACCTTGTAGGAGATGCTCAAAATGATGAATAGCACTGAGCTTGGCCTAAGTTCAATCAAGGAAAAACTGCAAACCATACGCTTCATGGTAATGCAGCACTGATATGTGTTGGACTTAATGACTGCGATGGAGGGAGGGGTCAGGGGCAGCTCCTCCATTAGGAAGAGTGTCGCCCCACTGCTTTCTCGCAGTGTGAGAAGCAGAAAGATACCATTTTATATTTCTGCTTCTCCCACTGCAAGAAAGCAGTGGGACATTGCTCCTCCACCCTAATGGAGGAGCCACCCCTGACTCCTTCCTCCATCACAGTCAATAAGTCCAACACATATCAGTTCTGCATTACCATGAAGCGGATGGTTTGCAGTTCTTCTTTAATGCTGCATGCAGCATTCATGGAGAAAATGGCCTCCACAGAGATGCCTGGCTAGTCGGCGTCCTGACCAATCACAACACTGAAATTGCAGCATTGTGATTGGCTTACAGGAGGGGAGGGAGGCTGCCTGCTTCCTGTTCTTGCAGGAGAGCAGGATAGCAGGAAAACACGGGAACCGGTGAAAGGTAGGTTTTTAAAATGTATTAAACTCCGCTCTCCGTGCGACACTTCTGTGCGATCCCCCCTCCCGTGATTAATGGCGGCCACCACTGGGAGCGGTGTGTGCCAAGATTGGCATGGCCTGCTGCACCTTTATTCCAGGGAATGATATGGATAATGGAACTCAGACACTTGCCATCCAAGCATTGCACAATTTACAAAGAGACATGCGTGAGGAGGGAGGTTTCCCTGATCAGGAGTGGTTTTCTAAATGGCTCTCCTGGCTCCCACAATGGTTATCTAGTTTGTGCAAATCATTGTTGTCAGTTATATTTGTACTTTTATTGACATGTGGGGCTGTACAGTTGGGGATCACCTACAGTTAAAGCGTTGCCCTCAAATTAGGTAGTATGAAAGTAACTAGAAAGGCTGTTGTAGTCAAAGAGAGCGAGAGTGAGGGGATCAGCAGGAGCCTAATAAATTTATAGTACAAATGCACAAGTTAGGTAGTGTAGTTAAAGATTCAACGAGTGGGGGAATGTTTATGTGGGAAAACGATATTGTAAACATGGGAAACGATACATTCATTTATGAAAACAAAATCGCATCCATATTAACAAAATTGCACGTCACGAACTGCACATCAACCCCTACTTGCAGATACATAGTCAGAGAAGCTCTGAGACCCAGGCCCGGGGTTACTGATTTTTAGGTCACATGTGGGATGGCACGTAGCTAGCAGATAACTTCACAAACAGGAAACCCTAGATCAATCCCACAGATAGTCGCAGCAACATTACAATTGTCAAGGGCGAATGGCACCAATACAGCACACATGGCCAGAGAGGGTATGTGTGCTCTTAAAACACCAAGTCACATGAAACATTGGTTAGGAACACATAGTCATTCAGAACATATCACACAGAGTGATATTGTGCTCCCCATGCAGACATCTGAACACATTACCTACTTTCCACATTGTGTCCATGCAAGGTTGAAGTCCATCTGTAGTAACCATTTGACCATTAATTATGACTCTAAGGTAGCAACTAACATTCCACACCATATATGACTCATCAGCGAACTTTCACAACCTGATATTTAAGAAGGATCTCAACTGAATGTAATTTGAGACAGTCTTCAGACCTTGCACCTGTAACTGTTCTCCCAGCATATATTTTTAATTAAACAAACTGTTCCTGTTTTGAAAAATGCCTATTGTCTCTTGGTTGTTCACATATTTTGAATTTGAGCAACACTGGCTTACCACAAATATCTTTTTACAGAATTCCGGAAACCAAACCCTGAGCCCTTGCAGGCAGGCTTTCAGCATAATGCTACATGGTATATTTCAATCGATCAGTGGTTTGTAAAGCGCACTACTCACCCTTGAGGGTCTCTAGACGCTGGGAGGTGTGGGGAAAAGGCTGCTCAGTCTAAGGTCTTGAGGTCCCTCCAGAACGTGTGCAAGGATGGAGATCGACTGATGATTACAGGAAGTGCGTTCCATGTTATGGCTGTGGTGTAGGAGAAGGCCCACCCGCCCGCTCTGCTTCTGTGTATGTGGGGGACCTCTGCCAGGGCCAGGTTAGCGGAGTGGAGGTTCCTCTTGGGGGCGTGGAAACATACTCGGTCATTAAGGTATTTGGGTCAGATGTTGTTGAGGGATTTGTAGGCGTGGGTGAGGAATTTGTAGGTGACCCTCTTCTTGATGGGGAGCCAGTGGAGTTCTCGCAGGTGTTGGGTCATATGTTTGCGGTGTGGTGTCTGTAGGATGAGTCTGGCGGCCGCGTTTTGGATGGTTTGCAGCTTGCGTAGAAGGGTTTTGTTGATTACGGCGTAGTGAGCGTTGCTGTAGTCAAGTCTGCTGTTGAGGAGTGCGTGGGCGACGGTCTTTCTACAGTTGGGGGGGGGATCCATTTGAAGGTCTTTCGGAGGATCCGGAGGCATTTGCATTTCTTCCTTCACTCCAGGAGAGCCATCCACCTAACAGAGGTGAAGATCTGATATGCGAGACATGCAACACACAAAGGCATTTGCTCAGTGTTCCATTTTCCATGGAAGGGACAGCAGCCTTCTACTATGCATTATGGCTCTGTGCCTTGGCATGGGATCCCCACATTGACAGATGTGGCCCACTTGACAAAGCTAACTCCATGGACTTATTGAGAGATCATGGTCTGGTAGACCTATGGAACCTGTTACACCTGAGAGATAAGTGATTCACCTCCTTTTCATGTGCACAAGGAACATGCTCTAGGATTGATTACTACCTTGTCAACCTATATGCATTGATCTTGCTGCAGGATTGCATGATAATATTGGCACGCCCTGGTAAATAGGGCACACCCTGGTGGCTTTAGAAATAGACCTCAGTCAGGTTACATCCGTTGCCAAGTGTTGGCACCTAAACATATCCCGCTACAAAGTACCAGACGACAAACGGACACTCACAATACTCCTACACTGTTATGTAGATGCACACTCTATCATCTCTCCTCGGGTACTATGGGCTGCAGGGAAAGCTGCCATCAAACGGGACTTAAAGAGCGATTCTGGCCTGAGGAAAAGGGCATCACAGGCAAAGATCACAGACTAGGAACTGGAAATCTCCACACTGACTAAACAATACATGGTGAGACCTAACCCACAACTCATTCCACAGCTTGAGTAAGCAAAGTTTGACCTCCATCGCACTTCACTACCCAGGCAGAATATGCCCTACTGAGGTTCAAGTAGTGACACTATGAACAAGAGGAAAAGGCCAGCTGACTGTTGTGGCACAGCTCTGCCAAAGGGAGACAGAACAAGCCATATTGACAATCAAAAGTCGAGGGAACAGGCTGATCACCAACATCTTGGCAATAGCAGAGGTTTTTTCTCACTACCTAAGGGGGCTGTACAGTGCAGAAACAGACAACAACCCACTACCTGTATTAACGCACGCCTACCCACTCTCTAGGAAGATGGTATTTACCTGCTAGAGGGAGTGATAACTGAGGATGAGATAGCATCAGTGATATTATAGCTTCCATACAACAAAGCACCAGGTATAAATGGCTTCCCAAACGAATTTTACAAGTTGAACAAACATATCATAGTTCCTCTCATTTATAAAGTCTTTAAGAAAGCAGAAACAGGAGATGAGCTATGTCCCAAATTTAACAAAGCAATCATAAGCCTCATCCCAAAGGATGATAAAGAGGCAACTCAATGTGCAAGTTACTGCCCGATACCACTGATCTACATGAAGATCCTAGCCAAAGTAGTGGCCACAAGATATAGGAGCATCATGCCGATTCTCATTCATGATTTGCATGTTGGCTTTTTCCCAGGCCATTTACCCTGCTTCAAGAGACACACCTCTCTAGAACGAAATCAGACAAATTGAAAGGGACTGGATCAGCAGGGTGATTGGTAGCAGTCTTACTAGTAACAGTGACGTTATTCCCCAACCACCTGACCTGCTCTCTCACCTAAGAAATGTGCTAGGGCGGCTCCTTCATTAGGGCAGAGGAGCGTCGCCCCACTGCTTTCTCGCAGTGTGAGAATCAGAAACATAAAATGGTATTTTAAATACCATTTTATGTTTCTGCTTTTTCACACTGTAAGAAAGCAGAAGGCAGGATGTGCCTGGTTGGGGGCGGGCAGGTCGGGAAGGAATGGCTTGCACACTGTTGTGGGCCTTGACTGCTTGTTCAGCCCTCTGGCGCCGACCAAACCAGTCATGCGCACTCTACATTTTCTCTATGTAGGATACAGCCTACATAGAGAAAATGTCCTCCCTACAGGCGCCGGGCTGGGCACTGTCCACACCAATCACAAATCTGCCATGGCAGCGTTGTGATTGGCTTAGGGGAGGGGAGGGCGGATGCATGCTTCTTGTTCCAGGAAAAGGCAGGCGCGGGACCCGGCCAGGAGCAGGGGTGGCACGGGACCTAGTAAAGTATGTTTTGTTTTTTTCTCACCCCCCATGTGAACCCTTAGTGACCCCCCACCCGCGAGTCATGTGAGCCGTGGCTGGAAATGTGTGTAACAAAGCTGACTTAGACTCATAGCAAATGTACTCCGGAAGGTGAAAGATTATATGGATGACAAAATGCTGTTATCGTTGGATGCCAAGAAGGCATTTGTCCTGCAAGAATGGGGATACCTTTTCCGAACACTGAGTAGAGCTGGAAAGGCCTGGACTTCTCTGAGAAAGTGAAATAGCTCTTCTCTAACCCCACCATACAGATTCACTATGGGGGCCATATATCTCTGACCTTTGCCATAAATAGAGGGATGAGACAGGGATTCCCCCACTTCCCTCCTTTATTCCTGATAGAGCTGGAACTGCTTGCAGCACCTCTCCTCCAATGCAAGCATATACAGTGACTAGACAACACAACTGCTGATGACATTCTCCTCTTACTTGGTGACCCAGACAGATCGGTGCCACACTTAATGTCACTTATCGCAGCCTTCTCTGCTTTTTCTGCATGCAAGATGAACTCGACTGAATGGAAAGCTCTCCCAACAATGAGGTGTCCTACCACCTTTAATGAGAGAACCTTAGAGCCCAAATACCTGGACATTCTGATTAACAAAGGGCTGAAGAGCGTGCTAACAGCTAACTTTAATCCATTTATTGCACACATGGAAGGTGACTTCCACTGATGTCCTCGCTACAACGCTCCTTATGGGATAGAATCCAAGTAGTGAATTGGGCACAGCCCTTAGGTTTAATTATGTTTTTGCTATGATCCCACTATTGATACCCAAAATGATGAACCATGTATCAAACCAAATGCATTAAACCCTGCATTTGGGTGAGCAGGAAACCTAGGCTTAAACCAGCAAAACGCTATGTGACATGAGGGCGAGAGGCCAGGCATGTACCAATACTATCATGCTCATAACATCTCACAATTAAGGTATTGCCTGACCACCTATGACGAATGACCCGCTTGGGTGTCTGTGGAGCACTCTGAGGAACAGGCTCCAAATGGTCTAGGCATGTTCTACATTGTTACGGCCTACTCCCCCTCTACATGCTCCCCAGCAATGACAGTGATGTGGTCTGCCTGGAACGATGCTCACAAACTATTGGGCATGAACTTCTACCTCTTAAGGCCTTAATCTGGTCCAATGTGGCCCTTACAATAGGGCTTACCATGATTACTTCTCTACATTGGGCAGATTACTACAATAGTTGACCTCTATGATGAAAACATATTTAGGTCCTTTGAAGCCCTTTGTACAAGATTCACTCTGCCAGAGTCACATCACTGGTACAACTGCCAATGGAGGCACTGTTTGAGGGGCAAACTTGACCAGGCCCAGTTGCCCTCCCTTAGCACTCTAGGGGCACAATCTCCAACCTGTATCAGATTCTCATTGATTCTCTGTACCCGAAAAGCACTAGATAAAAGACTCAGACATACTGGCAGGCCAGATTGAATGTAGAATATGCAGACGATGACTGGACTAATTTACTGGACTATCATGATAACTCTGAAGGAGGCCAGGTTGACGTATTCTTATTTCAAAGTATTGCATGACTGGCATTGGTCTCCAAACAGCAATCAATAAAAACAATTCCCGCCTAACCTATTATCATCCCTAAATGGAATTAATCCAAAGTAGTCTGAACCAGAAGTATTCATTCAAGTTTTTATTTTCTATATCATAGTTTGTTTGTTTTCTCACAATCGTGAATTTCGTGTTTGTCCTTTATCTTTTTTACGTGTAAATAATACTTAAAACAACCCCAACAATACAATAAAAGTAATTAAACACCCCACTTCTCAAACACTATCTCTGATTCATCACCAAACTCAGGCACACTGCCTACCCCCACCCCCAGAACAACAATCTTCTACAAACAAACAAAGAGAACACTCTTCATTGGTGTTCCATTGTTTTGTCTTGAAACTGGGGTTTTCATATTGGTAAAGGTATGTTTCAGGAATTCAAATTCTTTCAATCTACAAGGCCTAATATCAGTAATTTGGTCTCTTTGTGAACCAATGCAACAAGTGGGGTAATTTGCATGAGTATCATAAGTCAAAAAAGTACAGCAGCCTGTAAGTGGGATTTTTTCTGTTCATCCTAAAGGATCAAAATATGGGGAATCAATTCCCAAAGCATCCAACATTTATGGTTCATCATCTCAATCAAACAGTTTTCAGCTCTCATCGTTCACGGATGGTAATTATTGCACACCTTCTTAAGCTTATCATGATGAATACTCGAGGTAGGCCTAATTTTGCCCATGCTCTCACACCGAACAGCATCCTCAAAGTTGCCAGATTTTCGAGATGCACCGAGCCAGAGTATGACTTTTCATGAGACTGGATTAAAAGGAAAAATGTATGACAAGAAGTGGATAAAAATAAAAAATAAAATACGGATGAAATTGGATTAATGGTGGCATCTTTGTTATGCACTAAGGAATGCTGTGCGTCCAGTGTGGGGTGAGATCACGCCCCAGCTCTTCAGGTGATTCATATATACGTGGCTGGGCAGTCCACAGTTCTGGGCTTGCACCCAAACAGAGGAAAAGAAATAACTAACTGGTGAAATTTGAAGTGAATAAGGTGTGCACTCTGTCACTTGCTCTTGAGAGTATGACCTTTGCCACATTCTGTGGTTCTGCATGAAACAAGATCAGTCCTTGACAGGCCTGTGATGCCCATTACAGAACACTAGTGTGCGAAACCAGGTATTTTTGCAGTGCCTTCACTTTTTGCCCCAATGTTTTCCTACTATATTCTAGTTTTCTGATTCTGATTGTGCCCTTGGTTCTGCTAACCAGACCCAGGGCCTGTGCTCTGTGTAAAAAGTACATGGTAATTATGTATAATATAGGGCATGCTGGTTTATTTAATGCACTTAAGTGTGCACTGCTATGTGGCCTGCTGTTATTTTAAAAATCAGTCCTGCCTTTCAGGCTGCTTTTAAATTGAAATTATATGCAAATTCGACTTTGGAATTAAAGGTACTTCTAAAGTCTTATACTACCTTATTTTTACATATAACTCACCACTAAGGTCTCCCTATGTACCACAGAGGTAGGGCGCCTTGTAACCAAAAGCAGGGACATTATAAAAGATGTTTTATATGCCCTGGTGAGGGAAAAACTGCCAATTTTGTTTTTCCCAACTTTAGTACATTAGCTCCATAGGCTAACATGGGAAGGCTTTATTAAACTTTAATAAAGCCTAACTATTGACAGGAGTGAGATAAAATGACACTTCAAAATGTCTAAATAATAGTTAGAATAAATCCAACAACTTTCCAGGGTTGGATTTATTATAACTATAACAGAAAAGAAGTTATAGAACTTGTTATTCTGGTGTGCCTAAATCCAGCTCTGGAGTAGCCTCTCCTGATTGGCCAACCGTGGCAGGCTAAGCCAAGCTGCTCTGATGAGGTGTGAAGTGGCCTAAAAGGAAACAAAGAGACATCAGACATCTGGTGGGAGGCGATCTGCATGGTGAAGAGCAAACGGCAGGTAAAGGGTGGAGTACCCAAACTGGTCTTCAAAGATAGAAACACACTTAGGACAGGACAGAAGCCCACCCTGACCTTCTGCACCCTCAGCCAGATGGGAGCCCCTGTGATCAAATTTGAAGAGTGGCTGGAAGGGGAGCGTTAGGGAACGTTAGCAATTCTTGCAAATTGGGTTAGCCATACCTTAAGGTCCAGGAGAGATTTTTTCCATTTTGGATTTTGACAAACAGTACTTTCAGGGACAAGATTTTGCCATACTCCATGGGAAGCGGTAATCATTAAGTGTGGCACCATGCATTCCATTGGTCGACAGTGCCCTCCTTGCTTGCCAGGCCTGAAGCCCAGGGTAAATATGGGAGAACTGCCCTGCAACTCAGATCCCTTCCTTGAAGAAACGAGAAGAAGAAGGGCTGCTCTGCTGAACTCCTGGACTGCACCAAGAGAACTGTACTCTGAAGGACTTCACTTGCTACACACTTTGGGCTTCAGCAAAAGAAGGACTTTGCCTGAATCTAAAGGTTTTAGGAGTGAACTCCCTAACAGTAACAGGTTGAAAGAGTTCTACCTGCATCATCTCAACCAAGACGAACCCAGCTGGACAGCATTCAGTGGATTTTTAAGGATTTGGCCAGGTGCATTGTGGGTCTTGTAGTCCCAAATATCCAAGGAGCAACTCAGAGATTCTGGAACCTTGGTTTGCTGTTGTGGACCCTCAAAGACCAAGAAGAGACTTTTGGAGAAGAAGGACTGCCCTGCTGGACCCTTGATCTGCACAAGAGAGGACTTCACTCAAAAGGACTGCACCTGTTGCACTCCCAAAGCTTTGCAAGCAAATTACTTTGCCTGTCTTTAAGGATAAGAAAAATGCTGGAAGGGCTACATGAAACATCAACAATAAAGACAACCCCAGCTGACTAGCTTAACCTGAAGTTTACTTGGATTGACCAGGCACATTGTGGGAGATGTAGTCCCTGACCCCAAGAAGCAAATCAGAGCTTCTGAGCCTATGGCCGGTGCTGTGGACCACTTCCCTGCATCAAGAAACAGTTTTGTAAGTAAGTGTGAAAGTGTTACATAGCAGGCAGCCTGAACTCTCTACATTGTCCCGGTCCATCGTGACCTTTTTTAAACCCTTTGAGAGCTATTTGCTTCTAAGCGCCAGTTTTACTTTTAATCTTTTCAAAATTCATATCTCTGGTTCCCTACATTGGATATTTGTCATTTTGGTGTCATTGTAATCATGAAAATATTTAATATTTTTATCAATTGGATTTGGATTTTTACTGTGTGTTATATCTCACTTATTAAATGTATTGGTGCTTTTAAATGCTTTACACACCTGTCTCCTAAGTTAAGCCTGCCTGTTCACAGCCAGCTACAAAGGGGTTGATCAGGGGAATCATTTATTGAGACCTTGACTGGACCTTATATTGTGAATGTGGCCTTATTACTAGTGGTAGGTATCCACATACACCTACTAATAAACCCCCTTCCATCAACAAGCCTTCACCATTTTACTGAATCTGCTAAGTTAGCCATATTTTTTATGATGTCTTAGACGTAGAGGATAGTACTTCACACTGGAAGAGGTAGATTTTGATGGTCCTGAATATTGCACTGAGACATTGACACTTACCTACTACACCCATGCACAAAGAATGTTTGACTGAAATCTCCTGAATATCTACATATGGGAGGTGCATCAACGAAGTCAAAGATAAACTCTCTCAGTTTGATGATGTATGAGGCTCCTTCTTATGACTTATAATCCCTGTATATCCTCACATTAGTGTTGTGGAGCATGTATACACGACACAGACACACACAAAAAAAATTTGGCTTCGAATGTTTTGAAAACAATAGAAAATATACCATTATAAACCAACCAGTGAATAAAATGGTATAACAGTAATGAAAATTGGCTATGTGCACTGTCAATTGTTCCCTACTGCATTAGAATTAATTGTGAAGAAGGCTAACACTTATAAATGTACACCCTTGTTAGGCTACCTAAAGCAGTGAACTGTGATGAAGGTGTTAAGCCTTTTCACACTGCACCTTGAAATATATGATATACAATACAAATTACAATTTTTGCAAACGTGGAGAGTTGTTAATGCATGACGCTAATTTGTTTTGTTAAATTATATTCTACAATATAGTGCTTCCAATTAAAGATGTGCAGTTGTTCTTATGCATCTGGAGACATTTTTTGTTTATTTAACAACTTTCAACTTTTCAAACCTGGCGAGTTCTTAAAAATGTGTTAAACATTTTGTGCATCCCATTTCTTCATAGAAGAATATTCACATGTATTCTTTTGCATTTATAAAATTAGCAAATGCAACCATACCGGTTAACCTGTTTTTTCTCACTGCAGAAAGTCTTCAGGAGCTTTCGACACAGGCTTGGTACATTTATTTGCCGTAGGCCTGCAACTTAAAGGGCCTCACCAACAGCGAAGGTAATTTCCATCTAGAGCAAAAAAGCTTCTTTTAGGCTGTGCTGTCGTTGCAGCTGTCTGTCAAATGTTACTTTTAAGGCAGAGAGCTGCACTTGCCTTACATGTCTTTGCCGTTTATGTATCTGTATTTGGCTTCATGCACACACATCGCACTGAATGCCTTATAATGTATTTGTATCCTTATATTTGCACTTTCTCTTCTACTAGTGCATTTAAATTGGCTTGTACTGCACCCACAATGATTAGTATTTCACAATTATGTGGTTATTTATTATGCACTACTTGTCTACATAAAGAGTGTATTAGAATGATCATGGTTATTATAAGCAACTATGCAGATACTATGTAAATAAGTGTGAAGGTTAATGCTTTCTTGTCATTTAACAGCTTGTTTCAAATCATGCTGAAGTAGGGAAAGATACACATTATTTAACAGACCAATAGAACATAGTCCTTAAAAGGGGGAATTCTGTGCATAGCTTCCTAAATGATTTTCATTCCCCTTTGTCAGTTAGTTGTGAGATGTAAAGCAAAAAAGCTTTCTCAAAGTCACTGTTAGAAATTGGGTTTCTGGTTGGCAGAGATATGCACCCTTTCTAAGCGGGTGCCACAATCCTAGTCAGGGTAAGTGTAGTATACAGTAAGGGCCTCATTACGATGTCGGGAGGAAAGCCTCCTATCAACAGTCTGGATCTCCTCGACCATGTCGGAACCCTTCCCGCCAACTCGGTCAGTTTACAATCCTCCCAACTGATTACATTGTTTGCGGTCGGATTGTAAACCGCGCGGTCATTCCGAATCAGTTCCGACTGGCTCTCAGAGAATTTGTGTCTGTCGGAACCACATCGTACCCCTCTATGGACAGCGTTTCCGACCGACCGATTACGATGCTAATTTCCAATAGCCTTTCCGAGTCAGCCTATCGGACATGGAAAGGCTGTCGGAAGGTGACTTAATCCTGAGGGCTCCAGTTGGGGGCTAAGGGGGTACCTAAGGGACCCCGATGTAAAGCCCCATACTATGTGGCAGCACAGAGGGGTGCCTGCGAGAGGGTGCAGGATTTTACACACACACACCCAAATTCACCATTGGAGCCTGTGTTGTCGGGCGGAACACAAGGTCCGATAGGAAACGATGGGACTCTGACCTTACAGTGTTCGGTCGCATCATAATCGATCGGACGGAACCATCGAGCAGGAGTCAGTCGGTCCCGATTCCGAGACAGGGTCGGGCAGAAAGTTTGTGCCCGACATCATAATCAGGCCCTTAATGTTTACCTGTGCTCATCATCTGGCACAGAGCAGTCAGGTTAATCTAAAAAGACAATGTGTAAAGTATTTGTGCACACACAGAGAGGGGCCTATTTACATGAAATTCCGCCGGGCGTTGCCCTGAGCTCCTGTATTTTCAAAATGCATGGATGCACCATATTAACAATAATACAGTGCATCCCTGTGCTGACCCCTGAACTAAAAAAGCTGCGTAGCGTCAAAGCAGGCACCCTTGCATCATGGTGCAAGGGTGCCTGCATTTCAGGGATGATTGTGTGTGTTCAGGAAGGGACACTTTGCAGCACAAAAACAATCATTAATGGTGTTTTGCTCCTTCTATGTGTGCTGCAAAATGAAGCACACATAGAAAGAGCAAACAAAGAGGAGAAATACAAGTATTTCTCCTCGTTTCGCCATATTAGCACCTCATTTTGAAAGTTATTTGTTTTGGGGATTTATCAGATTTACAGATCCCTGTAAATCTGGAGCAGTATCAAAACGCCATGGGTGTTGCTGGGAGCGCCCACAGCAACCCCCTTTGCCGCAGAAATCTTTGCTGCAGGTGGCCATATTTACAAGGCTGTATTAAGCCATGCAAGGTGGCTTAGCGAATCCTTGTAAATATGGGCTACCATAGAGTGCCACAAGAGTGTAAAAAAAAGTGACACTTGGGTGGCACTAGGGGCTTATAAATTTGCCCCCGAGTAACACAGCGAAAACACAACAAAAGTACTCCACATCAGTTAAGAAAAATAGCCAATATTCATTTGAGTAGAACAAAAGCAAAACAAAAAATAAGCCAACATACTTAAGTCAAGATATGAATTTTGCAAGATTAAATCAAAAGGCAGAGCTTAAAAATAAATAGCTCCAACTGGGCCTACCTGGCCGCGCTTGACAAGGGCAAATCTAAAAGTTCGGGCTGACCGCAATGGAGTATGGGCCAGATACAGGTTTTACAAAGACCTGCTGAGAGTATTATGGCTGAATCAAATCTCAGGGTATCATGTGTTGAATAAAGGAGGGGATACGTCGCTGTCGAAGTTAATACGTCATATCCGAAGTTGGACAACACCATTGATGTGTCGATGTCAAGCTGTGCAGGGTCGAGAATACGTCAGAGTTGGGGAGAGTGCATTGTAGATGTCGATGATGCAGTATCTGAAACTCGTGCAGCAGCAGTGATTCGGAGGTGGATGCTTTGTAAGTCAAAGTTGTTGTGTCCCACAGTCGGCGAGCAGTGTCCACGGCTTCAGTGCAGGCAGCAGTGACATGTTGAGATAGCAGAGAAATGTGCTGGTTCTGATTGACGCCTCTTGTTCGATGCATTGGTTTCTTGGGTTGCAGCACCAGATACTCACTTCCAGGGACCCTAGACTAGATTTGGCACCACTTAGTAGAGCAGGCCTCATAGCAGAAGAGCCCAGGTGATAGTAGCAAGATGCAGATGAAGTCTTTGATTTCGCTGAGACTTCAAAAGCTGAGGCACGCCCAATAAGCCCTTGGAGAACCTTTAGAGGAGCAGGATGTATAGAGTCAAGTCCAGTTCTCTCACACCCAGCAAAGCAGCAGCAGGCCAACACAGCAAAACAAGCAGCAAAGTTGCAGTCCCTACTAGCCGCACAACAGCTCTTCTTCCTGGTAGAATGTCCACAGTGCGAGAAGTGTTCTGAGTAAATGGTGTCTGAGTTCCATCACTTACACCCATTTTTGCCTTTAAAGTAGAGAGACCTCGAAGAAAGGTCCTTATAGTGCACAAGACCCAGCCCTATCCTGCCCTGGTTCCAGACACACTACTGGGGAGTATGCAACTCTTTTGTGTGTGGACAGGCACAGCCCTATTCATGTGTGTCAGCTCCTCCTTCTCACTCTAGCTTAGGAAGGCCCATCAGCCTGGTTATGGTCCATCAGGAATTGCAGGGCCCACTTCAGCTTCCTTTGTGTATGACTGTCTATTGGGAATGCCCAACAGCTGGTGTCACCCAACACAGACGTATTCCAGAGACAGGCAATGACACATAATGGTTACAGTAAAAAAAGGCCAAAATCTGAAAGTAGCTTTTTCCAACCTGCAACTTAAAAACCAACTTCACTAAAAGATGTTTTTTAAATTATGAGTCGAGAGACACCAAATGCACTCTTCCTATCTTTTCCCAATTAGAAGTTACACTTGTAAAGTGTTACAAGGCAACTCCAATGCTAACCTATGGGAGAGATAGGCCTTACTGTAGTGAAAAATGAATTTAGCAGTTTTTCACTACCAGGACATGTAAAACTCAAAAGTACATGTCCTTCCTATTAAATACCCTGCCAATGCAGTTTCCTAGGGACTAACTTAGGGGTGAGATATGCTTTATAGTTGCACCGCCAATATGTTGCCACAATATAAATTTGGTGAACATTTAGTGCCTAGTTATGTAAATGAGTCCACCTGTTCCAGTAATTCGCACCCCAGGGATAGCTTTCTCTTAAACTTCTTAGAATGGTTGAATGCCATGAATTTAATTTTCTCGACATTTATCTCTAGGCCGTGCTCCAAACAAAATCGCTAAATCTGGCTAAAAGTTTTTGCAGACCACTAGGTGTTTTACAAATTAACACAGTGTCATCTGAAAACTACAATAGCGGTATCTTACCCTTTGACAATGATGGGACGTCAGCCGCAACTTTTAAGAGGCAGTGTACCAGACCATTTACATAAAAAGAAAATATAGTAGGAACCAGTACACACCCCTTCCAGATGCCCCTTAACACAGGAAGTTTATCAGTTTCTTGTCCCTGTGAGCCTGCAGTGGCTGGCTTATTGGTTGGCAGGACGTAACTTACAGAATTAGATATGTCACATCGGGAATGGGACAGAGGAGATATCCACAGACTCCTATTACCCAGGCCCCAGATTCCAACAACGGCACCCCACCTATTTCGAATGGCAATAACATACTGGAGACATGCATTGAGATGCACAAAGCAGACGCCACCATATGCCCCTACCATTCCACTGCTAGGCATTACCATACAGTCAGTGGTAGTTACTAATCGTACTTTGCGGGTGTTGTCCGACATGGGAATTACTACAGTAGGAGCGTTCTTCTCGAAGAATGTCTTAATGTCACATGATGCCTTAGACGTGAGCATGGTACCTTGGATAGACTGTACCTGTTACACGCAAGTATTTCTAGATTTATTCGGGATACATGGACCCAAGGGGGTATCGAACCTGCTACAAACATGCTACTCACTATGCAATATCTGATGGGACATGGAGCACACCTGACCAAATGGATGTCTTAGGGGATCCGTACAGTGGCGGCGATCTCGTTTCAGCCACTCCGTCTGGGACAAGTGGGTAAGAAACGTGCACCGTGCATTTACAGACAAAGAATGGGACACCATAATAGGCTATCCCAAGACAGTGTCTCGCAACCCCTAATTTAAATTCATCCAATTGATGCAGCTACACAGAGCCTATTTGACCCCACGTAGACTATGCACTATGTTTCCAGAAACGGGGGATACCTGTGCCCGTTGTCACTCACCCAACACGGGACTGATACACGTGGTGTGGGACTGCCCGAGATTAAGACACTACTGGACGTCAGTATGTCAGATACTGAAGGCCATCGCTCCTGTACGCAACAATGACTCAATGGGATATTGTATACTGGGCCTGGGACCCCGTGGGAAGAAGGGTAATCTAACTCATAAATTCGCTAACCTTATGCTTCTCCAGGCAAAAAAAAACATCACAATACGTTGGAAAGCCACTAGGGCCCCATCCTTGCAGGAGTGGCATGTGGAAATGGCCAGGTGGGTTAAGGCAGAGGGGCTGAACTACAGAGAGAAGAACACAGGGTGTACGAAGAACACCGATATCTATGGCTTGGAATGCAGTGATGGACGAATACACCGCGATTGATATACTATCATACTGAGAACGCACAGTTGCACCTAACTGAATCCCCGAACATACGAGTTAATCGCACATGTCCGCAACAGCAATGTTCTTTCATCACAGAAGGGAGCGGGGTGCAAACAGTGAGGACTACGGAGAAAATATGTACACAGGGACAGGAAACGAGCATGTGAATATATTATTAACAGGAAGAGCTGGCCGGGCTGTGGGGGAAGGGAGGGGTGGGAAAGTTTGTTATTGTGGGTTAGATATAAAATGGGAAGAATTGACTTTGTACATTTAAATTGATATACAATGGCTGTTTTCTGTTAAAAGGCACGCGAGTCATGGTAACGCACATTATTATAAAGCCATGTACCTAATCTATTGTACCCAAGAACTGCCGCAATGTTAATTACTGCTTGTATAAGTTCCTCAGGTATGTTGTTGTGACGAGCTGCATAAATGATGTAAACGCATACGACAAATGCCGCACAAATAGAATGTCGGAATATTGCCTGTTTCATTATATGGATACTTGTTGTGCAAAATCAATAAAAAATATGTTAAAACAAAAAAAAACTTGTCCCTGTGAGCCCTACTGTACCTGGGCAAAGTTGTCATTGTGTAGTCTAACTAGCAAACATATTATGTCAAGAGGCATCCACATATCTTCCAGAGCTGACCATAACCTTGAACGTGGTACCAAATCAAACGCGGATTTAAGATCAAACAGGGTGACACATAGGTCTCCTTTGCCACTCAAGATATTATAGCAAATCTGAAGACGTTATCTATTTTTGATGTCTTGGGTCTAAAATCTGCTTGAAACAGGCTTATAATGTCATTACTTTCTATCCAATGTTGGCTTATAAAATCTTTGCTTTCTACCCAATGTTGGATCTTTACTAATGTTATGTTATGTTATGTTATGTGACTTTTATATAGCGCACGGCTACTCGAGATGAGTGTCCCGGCGCTTTCCACCTGCAACTCAGAGTAAAAATAACACAACACAGCGAAAATGAGAAAAGAAACAAAAAAAGAAAACAGTAAGAACAGTAAACTATAAAGGCAGACTAAAGATTAAAAAGCCAGGTCTTCAGGCTCTTCCTGAACTGGAACAAATTGGCAGTGCTGCGAAGCGAAAGAGGAAGCGAATTCCACAACTGGGGAGCTCTGCAGCTGAAAGAACGCCCTCCCACGCGGGCCTTCCTCACCCGCGGGACCACCGCTTTATAGAGGGATTCCGAACGCAAAGAGCGGACTGGTCGATAGAAAGCCATTCTCCGCCGCAAATATCCAGCCCCTGATCCAAACAAGGCTTTATGCATCAGAGTCAGGGATTTGAACTGAATCCGCTTCCGGATAGGCAGCCAGTGAAGCGCCTGAAGCAGCCCGGAAGCTCGGGCTCGTTTGCGCAGGCCAAAAATAGCCCGGGCCAAAAATAGCCCGGGCGGCGGAGTTCTGCACCACCTATAGGCGCTGAACCAAATAATCAGGGAGGCCGAGAAAGAGGGCATTAGCATAGTCTAACCTTGAGCCGACAAGCGCCTGCACAGTAATCCGCCTGTGCTCCTCAGACAACAGGGGCAGGAATTTACGGAGCATTTTCAAGATTCCGTAGCAGGTGCCAGCCAGACCAAGAATATGAGTTCTCAGCGACAGCTGGTTGTCTAGCTTGACACCCAGATTTTTGGCCACCAAGGAGGACTGTGCCGGAGGGCTCATATCGGACGGCCACCATTGCTGCCACTCCGGCTCGGCGACGCAACCAAAAAATAGAACCTCAGACTTGCTTGAGTTGGCCCTCAGACTGTTCCGCTGGAACCAGTCGAAGACCAATGCAAGACAGTCCCGAATTCTCTCTCCATCAAACTCTTGATCTTTCCCGCATGTAAAGAGGAGTTGCGTATCGTCAGCATAAGAGACGATCTGGGCCCCGTATGCCTCCACCAAGGCCGCCAAAGGGGACATGAAGATGTTAAACAACGTGGGGCTCAACACAGAACCCTGTGGAACCCCAACTCCCAGTGGCGGCATCTCGGCAGAACTCTGGGAAACCCAGACCGTCTGGCGGCGGCCTTCAAGGAAAGATGTGAACCACCTGAGCACCGTCCCCCTAAGGCCGATGTCATACAGCCTAGCTAAAAGCGCCTTATGGGGGACGGTGTCGAAAGCCGCCGAAAGGTCTAACATGACCAACATGGCCCTGCCGCCGACATCCAAGGTTTCCCTGATGATCTCAGTAACCTCCAACAAAGCCGTTTCCGTACTAAAATTAGGACGGAAGCCGGATTGGGATGTGTGGAGCAGATTGTTAGCTTCCAAAAAGCTCGACAGGACACCGTGGACGTGTTTTTCCGTGATCTTCGCTAGAGCCGGAAGAAGCGAGATTGGCCTATAGTTGGCCAAAGCCTCGGCGTCGAGACCCGGTTTTTTGAGGAGGGGGATCACCATCGCTCTTTTCCAAGAGCTAGGGACCCTCCCCTCCCTCACTGAGGCATTGAGGATGGGGTTGACCAATGGATTCACCACCGCCGCCATCCCGGCGAGGAATTTGGCGGGGCAGGGGTCAAGTGGCGAGCCAGATTTAAGATTGGCCAGCAGCGACCTGGACACATCGCTGGAAACAACAGGGAAATCGGACAGCACCGCCGCAGGAGAATGCGGAAGTCCACAACCCGCCCCGGTGACGCCACTTCCATCCGGTCCCTCCACGAAGGTGGCCTGAATCGCCTTGATCTTATTGGTGAAGAAACTGGCAAGATCACACGCCCATGCATCCGAAGAAGCTAGTGGGGGCGGATGGGAGCTGGGGGTCGTAAACTCCTTCACAATGGTAAAGATCTCCTTACAGGAGTTCTCAGATGCCTCGATCCTCCTAGCCAAATAGTCCCTCTTGGCACCCAGGATGTCCCGATGGTAGGCCTTCACCACCGCCTTATAGGCGAGTTTAGCCTCCCCATCATACAAAAGGCGCCAGGCCCTCTCGGCCACCTTGCATTGGCTACGAGCCACACGAAGCGCCTCCGTAAACCACGGTGCAGATTGCCGTGCCGCCGATGACCGGGGGGCTGCCTTAGGGGCAAGGTCGTCCAGCCTGTCAGTGAGCCATAGCTGCAAAGCCTCAGTGTCACTTTCCAGATCACCCGAGAGATGGCATGGGTGATCCAGCAGCGCCTGCTCTAGCATATCAGGTGTCACTCTGTGCAGCGCTCTCGAGGCCGGTCTAGACAGGGTAGGAGCTCTGTTATCCGGCCGCGCGCACTCCAGCACCGAAAATCTGATCAACCTGTGATCGGTCCAGAGCACCGGCCGGGTATCAACCTCCATGAGTGGGACAGACGAAAACACCTGATCCAGGGTATGCCCCTTCTCATGTGTTGGCCCTGACACGAACGGTATGAGACCCAGCGGAGATGTAACATCCAACAGTTTGGCCGCGTCCGGGTCATCAGCCGCGTCAAGGTGAAAGTTGAAATCGCCGGCCACGATGCAATGCTGTGTGGTCAGCACGAGCTCCGAGACGGCTGTCTGCAGATCTTCCAGGAAGGAACCCCCAGGGCCTGGTGGTCTATAAACCAGCAACCCCTTCAGAGCCTGCCCCGGGGACAGTCTGAGCGTGAAGGCGAGCGAGCGACTCAGCGCTTCATCAAAAAAAGTATATGAAATAAAAGAGGTTTGGGCCTGGCAAGTAGGCTGCAGAATAAATTCTGAATGGGTATTTCCGTAGTATTGAAATGCTGCCTCTGTGTAAACTTGGAAATCAATGAAGAACCAACCTTGGAATGGAATGGATTGCAATGGATCAACCTGATGAAATAATTTGAGTATTTGCAATTTTTCGCTTCCATGGCTGTCACGCTTAAGTCTGGTGTGTGATGATTCACCAGTTAGTTAGGGAAATAGGTGAACTTGCCAGGTCGAAATGGACGTTTAAAACTGCACACACATGCTCTGTAGTAGCAGGCATGAGAGTGAGACATGTTTAAAGGGCTACACAGGCCATAGGTACATAAACTGCCCTGCACTAGGGACTTTTCAGTAAATTAAATATGCCAGTCATGAGAAACCAAATGCCATTCCATTTTAGACACAGAGCACATGCACTTTAGCAAAAATGAAGTTCAGCGAACAGGCAAAAAGTTCGAGGAAACCACACTAAAATATGCTAGGTCTAACAGCCAATAAGACTATTATCACCCAATCTAGCTAGAAGTTGACAATTATTTCAAAGTGGCATTTCACATGAGATACCAGTTCATTAGTGTCCCACATTTTACCCATATTTTCAAGTGTATTCAATCTCACCAAGGTGAGAGGTCAAAATGATTGTGGAGAGAACGGACCTTCGGGAAATAGAGACTAGACTCTTCTTTATTTAACTTCTCCCCTTATACTTTAAACATTCACTGGGTCAGAAAGATCTAGTAGTATATCTTGAAATTAGGCAGGATGCATCCCTTAATAGCTGTGGGCAGACACACATTCCTGCATGCGTGGTAGGGTTGTCAGTAGCACACATAAAACTCCGTACAGCTGATTCCAGTTCTTGCAAGGAAAAGTGAGGAATGTACTGCTAGGTAGCTTGAAACAGATACAAACATGTAGTCAGTATTGATGTTGAGTAATAACCAGCTAGGGAGACAGCTATATGGTTGCACCATTCCATTAGTGTTACACATTGTTCCAGCAGCAGATCATTATTATCAAATATAATGTTCACCAGTTGTGGGGAAATAAGGCCTCCTACGTAGGGGGCTGTCAGGCATGAAAATAATCTCCGATCCCAAGGATTCCTGATATTTAGGTCTGACCTGCATTTTTTAGCAGTAACCTGTTACAGCACCAGATGCACATTTTAGTTTTCATTTGTTGAGCATTATTGTTGTAAATTCAGTGGAAAAGTTAACATTGTGTCCTTCTAATGGCAAGGGCCTGACCAATGAAAACTCTCATGAAGATGATCAGTTTCTCATGCTTGGTTCTCTCAGGTCTTTGAAGTCAACCGAGGTCACCAGTGATTGGATGGGGTAAAGGGGTTGCCCCGCAGTGTGACTGGGTGATCAACATTGCTACATTGTTTGTAAAGGCGCACAGCTGCACCTGTCCTCTTGCGAGACTTTTGTATTGTGTGTTAATACGTTCCGGATGGGAGATATTAAGCGCGCCATGACAGGTGGACCACTGTGTGTCAGGGTGGCTGAGGTCATCTCCACCACCCTTACCAGGCTGGATCACCACTGGCACTCTGGTGCCCTATGTGACAACACAGAGGCTGCTGCCACAGTTCCTGGGAAAAAAGTTTGGTGCATCCGCCATGTTTCTGACGCCCATGCACTAAACCTTTTTGTTCCAAAAACACAAGCTCCCAATTGGGAGTTTGTTTCTAAAAAGCAAAAAAACAAAAAAATGGCCCCCAATACCCTGAGACTTTCCCCCAGGGATTGGGAATCATTATCTTTTTCTGTTTGTCAGGAAAAAAAAATACATCAGACAGTCCACTCTAAAGTCACAAACCCACCGGGCCATCAGAGTAACTTTTACAATGTCAAAGCCAGTAGGGGCATCACTATCAGAAAACTGACCCGCTGCCCATATCATAATTGAGTGCACAGACTGAGAGTTTGGCGGACAGGGTACTCCGGGGCATATTACCAAGGGTGGCGATAGGCAATTATCTCCAAAACGGCCGCTTAGCGGCGATAATTCTATCGCTCTATTAGCAAGCTGTCGCTAACTGATGTTAGCGACAGCTTTTAGGCGATAGCGAGTGGTTTGGGGCCCGCTTTGCATGTCAGCGATATTTATCGCTAATGAAATGCAAAGTGGGCGTACCCAACCAGTTAGCAACTGTAAGCAGTCACTAACGTCGCTATTGCCTAGTAGCAAGGCAGGCGTAGCAAAGGAAATATTCCCGCTATCGCCAAAAACCAACGCCTGCTCAGACCAGTTCTTAGCCATGTTATCCAATGGGAGGTGGATAACATGGCTAAGAGCATTTCGTCGCTAATGCGTGAATATCGCTGTATTCTCAGTGATATTCGTGCATTTCGCCTGATTTTTATCGCTTTTGAGATAAACCTTGCTAATAGCAAGTTATCTCAGCGATAAAAACCGGTGATGCGCGGCGATAAAAATATTGCCGCTAACCCTACTTAGCGATAAATATCTCTATTTGTTGGTAATATACCCCATGTCACACTTGTGATGGAGTATCCTTTTGGCAAAACTCTACATCAGGTGGAAAGTCTTGATCCTCAGTTTGCCATTTTAAGGCAGGCACATGTTAGCTCAGTGTGGCCAGCGTTGATGACTGGCTGAACTCATGTCACTGATGAAATACCTTTGGGGAGCAAAGAAACTTTACTGAAAACTAAATTATGTATGTTCTGTTCGTGGTTTATGTAAAGTACACACTTTGCCATTATTATACACTTGTAGAATTATAAGTCATCCGGGTTGTGTCCCAGACGATTAAAGAGGAACTCCGTGATGATTTGCTAGAGTGTTTTGTTGCACTCCATCTCTCGGCTGTGTATCGTCTTCTAGTTTAAAGAGCTGTTAGATTAGCAGGAAAGCTTTATTAGTTCGTTTTGCACATGTGTTTGCAATTTTGTCTGTTGCGCAGATGTTAGAAATAGTTAGAATGTGGTATTGCTCTGGTGGACATGTGTTGTGGTACTGAAAATTCTGGACTCGTGTAATAAACTTAGTCGTAGCATGACGATTTTTATATCAAAAGACTGAGAATGGCTAGTACACTATGTACAAGCATTTACGTCATATTCCAGTAACGATTTCACCTCAAAATCGTCATTTTCATCCTGAACCCTTGGCTTCCATTTTGTGTACAGCAGCCATTTTGTGAGTTGCCCTCACATAGGCTTATAACTACAGCCAAATTCGATTCCAAAGGACACGTACACCTTAATTGACTTCTCTGTGACCTGGGCAAGCTGAAACTATTGCCCCAGGCCGAACCTGCCCGGCCAGTTCCTTTCCCAGTGGCCGAGCGAGATAGCATCAAGGCACAACATGCCATAAACCTTTTCATCGCACACACACCCTGTCTTATCTTACTCACACCTGTCTCTGCTCCCTTCTTTATGGCCTGTTTACGATGGGGATGTGCCGGGTTTTTATTATGGGTTTCTGCAGCTTGTGTAAGAAGGAATGTTGGGTTTTTGCATGTTTGCAAAAGCTAGAACTGCCCCTTTCTTTTTTGTACTGAGTCATGTAACGCTAAAAACATATAAAAGGCCTCTGTCCTCTGTCTTCCTCAGACTACCTCATTCACTTGCTACGGCTTCTGGGTGATGTGGCCTCACTATGTTAAGTTTAATAAAGATGTCTTTTCATATTTTCAGAGTCTGTGCCAAGTTCTTGTTATATTAGTAAGTATTCCCTGAGAGCGAAAATTACCAAGTTCTTCAGTTGGCGCCCTAACGCGGGGCTCATCAGAGAAGTGACTTTCTGTGGGAGTGATCGTGCCAGGAGACTGAAATAAACTGAGAAGGACAGAGCAAGATTCTACTAAGAAGGTACTCTGTGCACGGGGTTTCTGGAGATTCTTTGATTCTGCAGCCTAGTATATTTCGGATTTTCCTGATTTTTGATCCTCCACATGATGTCACTCCTGACTGATAACCTTTTTGCGTGAGTATTCTTAAAAAGACCATTAGGTCATGTAGAACTTGACAGTTAGAATCTGGATAACATTTTGATTAGTAAAAGTAAGAGTTAAGTATAAGTGGGTCGCTCCCAGTCCTTTGTTCTTTGATTTATGGATTTTGATTGGTTCTTAGTTTGATTGTCCTTAGTTTTATTTGAAGATTGCAATTTTCGAAAACCGAGGGTCTTGTATATTTACGAGTGTATCGATAGAGATAGCCCCTTGAAGTTTGAAGCTAGATTAGTGAGCTATAAGATGCCTGATCTGAGCAAATTTGGAGCTTTGTGTTGGCCAACTTTGTATACGTTTGGATTAGCCGGCTTCCCCTAAAGGGGATATCTAAATAGGTTTAGATTTAAAAAACATATTTCTTCCTTGGTGATGTTGTATCCCCAGGGAATTAAAATATGACATAATACAAAACAAGGATCCGTTGTTCTGCGCAGTTTTATGAATGGAGATATGCAGAACAATTTTTGGTGTTCTGCCAGCCAAAGCTAGAGAATTAAGTGTATTGTGGCTTCGTGCACATACAGCAGTCTGTTGGGCTATGTTTCTGCAGTCTTTTGGAACCCTATTGTGATGTGCTTCTTGTAAATATGACTTACAGCTAGTATTTACAAATGGCTTTGTTTTCGTCCTGAGTGTCGATTTGTGGGTTCAATGTGTGTTTCAATGTCTATGTGGTTTTTCTCATTAGTGTAACTTCAGTAATAGCTACAGCGCTGTATTGTGTGTCCTGAGTGTTTGAATATTTTCTCTTTATGTCTGCAATGAGCTCTCAATATGTGTTTGTGGGTTTCTTGATGTTTTCAGTCTGTTAAGTAAAATGTCAGATTAATTAATATTAAGTAGAAATTAAATAACACTCCAGCAATTTACTATGTCACATGCTAAAATCGTTATGTGTTGCTATTTAATTTACAGACTAAGCAAAAACGCATATGTGCAAACTGTTAAATGCTTAAAATAGATAAGTTAAAATTCACATTCACTAGGAATATGAAGGGCCTCAAAAATAATTGTGCCTTTGGTAGCAAAACGAATTTGTAGCGTTTTTTAAAGGCAAACACTTCAGCTAAAGTAAATGTTTGCTAGATTTAAATGCATCTTATTGCACGCGCATTTTTAAAAAAACTTGAAATGTCTGTTTTCAGTAAGACTGAAAGCGTGCTCAGGTTTCAGTTTCAGCCCTGTGCAGGGCCTTTCCTGCCGTTAAGGCAGCAGCTGTTGTTTTTCAAAGGCCATGAATAATATTGGAATGTTTATTTAGCCCAGGACTTAGCCGTTAGTTAATCACAGTTGGACTTTTTCATTTCAGAATAGTGTTTTAGAGGGTTACAAAGATAAGGTTCATCACTTTGTATCACTGAAAGACATTCCAATTGCGATTTTCCTCTCTTTAAGCAATTTTTGTTAAAGTATATTTTTGGTTCTTTTGCTAAATACTGATTGCCCTTTAAAAATGGCGCGAAAAATGTCATGTTTTAAGTTAGGCTTTTTGTGCGTAAGCGCATAAATGAATGCATCTAAAAATGATAGGCAAGGGATGCAGCTTACCTTTTGTAGTGGAATTATGATAAAAACAGATAATTGGTTTCATTGAACGAAAAATTAGTAATTATGGAAAAATTATTTGAGAAAAAAATAAGTGCTTTTTAAAATCGTTTTTTGATATTTATAAAGCTTAATACTCATACTATGACCTCCTAGTATTAAAATTTGATTTAAGTTATGTGTTACTGTATAATCAGGTAATTTGCATGTTGGTTTTCACTTGGCGCAGGCGTAAAAACTCATTTTTCAAGGGAATTAGATGTGATATGCTTAATGTCCAATCTTTGCAGTCTGTAAAGCACATTCTGAGGATGATTAATGAGTAATATAATTGTAGGATTTTTATTTTCAAGTGCCCCAAAGATAAAAGTCGAAATTGAGTTAAATGGGTTTTTAACACAGCATTCTTGTCATTTACCATAGCTTGAAAGTGTCTCTGGCTTCAGTAAATGCATACATTTGTGTATAATACAAATTTGCAGCTTGTCCCCATTTGGGTTTACTTTTAAATGGCCCAGTGAGATCCAATTAAATTTGCTGAAATGAGTACCATTGCAACAAACATTTGTTCTAAAAACTGGTCTGTCTTTGTCAGCCTAAAAAAAAATGAGCAGAAACTGTGGGCTCCGGTTGCGCTAAGATGCTATCTTTAGTTTTCTGTAAACAATGGATGAGGCTGTCATGTTGACATTTGTGACCTTTTGAATTCGAGCCTTGTCTCTGTGAAATGCAGAATGACTTTGCTAAACAGGCCTCTGAAAGGTGGAATTTCTGGTTTCTCCATAAGAACATCAATAAAATTACAGAACTTTTCCAAAGGGAAATATAACAAACGTTTCTTTAAAAGTCCCAACATCATGACATTTGTATTTTTGCTCTAAAAAAATAATGTCTGCTAGTCGTTTTTATTTGACAGAAAACGAAGTGTTGCATTACATCTTAGAAAAAAAAATAGGATGCAGCCTTTTACAAAAATTTTGAAGCCTACATGAATAAGTAAGAACGATTTGCCAATTAAGAAGTTTTTTTTTTATCATGGAGATTGTGGCACAAGGCTAATTTTAGGTGTCAGGGAAAGGATTTTACCTCTAAAAGTTAAAAAGGCTTCATGTTGCAAGGTGACTGACAAGATGGTAACAGTTAAGTAGTGGAAATTTATTTTTGTATTTGTTAATGTGTATCATGTTTTGTCTTCCGCTTAAAAGTTACAATTGATGTCTGTTTATTATCAAAAATGTCTATCTTTTGTGTGCTGTGTATTTGTTTTTCCTTTTCGCTTCTGCTCACAGATCATTGATGGATTGCTCTGGGGATTTTAAGACTAACAAGACACGTGAGTTTGGTTGGTTGAAATGAGATGGGTTTTTTTTTTTGCGCAACTCCTTTGAAAAGAAATGTCCATGCGTTTTTCATGTTTGTGTATTTCGTTCTATAATGAATTGTTCTTGCTGGTTCTGTGTGTCCGAAAGTTGAATTTGACAGCAGATACCCACTATTGGTGATCTACTGTCAAACAGGAGGGTATCCTTACACGGTATTATGCGTCACCGCTCATTTATATATGCTATCGTTTTACAGCAAGTATATGATGGCTTGACGTCCGTTTTGTGCGTTTTTGCATGTTTTAAGTTTTATGTTGCTGCTTAAGAAATTATTACAAATTCACCCGTGTCGTTGTGAGGGGACATGTATAACGATACGTGTCGCTGTCAACAGTTGGGTAAAATTTTCGCTGATACTAAAATTCACAGATATGATTTTGTTATTTGTTTCATATTGTGAACCAGACAGACAACACTTCACCAGTGTATGTCAAATTTGGCTATCGGTATTGAAGAAAAATAAACAGCAAATTGTGTCATCTGTAGTCACGATACTGCCTTTTCCTGTAAGGAACAGGCAGCCCTAAAATTATATATCCTGATTGGACGTAAGGATAAATTATAGATTTGTGACTCTTGTACATGGTGACCTAATTTCTATATTACATCAGTCAGTTTTATTCTGCTTCCTAAGTGGCCTTCCTATGGCTCTGGACCGTAAAAGAAACCAGGTTTAATTTTTTCCTGAAGAAGGAACTGGAACATTAGCTGAGATTACCGTATCTGGTGTAGTGGCCAACGGTAGAGTTAAATTTGTAGACTATTGTGATTTTTTTTTTGTGTATCACCCATACTCTTGGTATTGTGTCACATGCCTGACTATCACCCAAGCGCATCGTGTCTAGTTATTGGGGATTTTAGCTGTGTCGTAGTCCCATTCCTCTTTTCCGTATTCCTTTCACCAGTCAGCTTTTATTATTATGAGTGTATTGTTCAGGTTCACACTTTCAGATTGCAGTAATGTACCATGGACCCCCATTTTATGTATAATTCCCTGTTGCATAACTAGACTGGTTTCTAAGAATTTTCTTTCGGCCTATTCTGATGTTTTTCCAGTCTGACTGTTAGGACTGTTAGGACTGATTAACTGACTCAATACTATAGTAAGATAAGCTTTCCACCTCAATAGGAGACACATTACGTTTTTTAATATGACAAATTCAATGCCTATTCTAAAATTGGTTTTTAGTTCCATTTTTTTCTGCTTTAATTTTTGATGGACCAGATGTATTATAAATAATGGAAATACCAGGAATCTCTAGTTCTTGTCTTTTTGTTCCCACATCTTCATCATTAGCTTTTGCATTGCATAGTCCCACCTGATGCAAAATTATTATGATAACATGTATGTGATCCCACTTTTGAGATGTTCTAGATGAGGAATTTAGGAACACCTATGAGTATCATTGAGATAAAATGTGTTTGCCCCATGAGACATGCCACTATGTGTGAGGACATCCATTCAGATAGAATTCCCATGTCGCTATGATGATGAAAGATATGCTCTCACACGGAAATCCAATTGAAGAGCCTAGAGGCACTGTTTTGCCTATTGCCTTTGTTTTTGTTTTTGCCTTTGAGAATGACAGTGTATTTCAACACAGAATTGTCCCATGGCGTGTGGCCACTCCTTTGAAGATCGCAGGCCACCTGTTTGCAGTCCCCTTGTTGTACAGTGAACTGTTTAAAGCATCGCACTTGCTTCATCAGAAGGCGTTCAACATCAGAAAAGAAGAAGGAGCTGGTTTTGCCACAGTCCCTTGAGATTTCAGTGCAAAAGAGCGCCTGTTATGTGCTGGTTAACCTCTGACAGTGTGCAGTCCCTTGAGATTTCAGTGCAAAAGAGCTCCTGTTATGTGCTGGTTAACCTCTGAGAGTGTGCAGTCCTTTGAGCCCCTTGGCCTGAGTTTTGGCCACGCACCCCTTTTTCCCTTGCTTCAACGGAAGTGCAGTGCACCGGAGGATCCAAGAGTGGAAAAAGGCACTCCATTCTGGTGCCCATGAAAGAGCGGCCTGAGCGTCCTCTGACACTGAATGATGAGTGTTGGAGTCTGAGAATGGTCCCGGGTCTGCACGAGATGATCTGTGCCCATTGACCAATGAAGAGCACAATATCTGTAGTGTCTGCCGCAGAGGAGAGATACGGTGCACTGCCTTGAGACATTGAGACTTTTTGAATGAGCTATGAGTGTTTGCCAGGCGGGCACTCCAACAGATACTGAGCATCGGAGCATGGGAGGCCTGAATCCAAAGGCCCATGCAACAACGGGAGCAGACTTGATTGGACAATAGAAGCCTGCCAGAGAGGCTTTTTGAACAGACTCTGGGCATAGTTGGTTTCACAAGAGGTTTCCGTGTGATTGTATAGACTAAGTGTTAGGAGAATGATTTTATTGTTCAACTGGCATTATTTTTAAGTAGTATTCTATTTAGTAAAAAGCAGAATAAAGTCCATTTCCTGTGGAAGAGTAGCCTCTTTTCACCTCAGAGCATTAATGAGGGTCACCACTGTTTCACTTGAACATATAATAAATTACAGAAAATGCATAGGAAGACCTACAATGTTACTAGATAATTTTAGGATTTACCTTTTTCTTAGGGTTGTGAAAAATTATGATTTCATTTGTAATAGCGGTCACTACTTTGTCTATATGTTCTTAATGACGTGTTTTCTAGTGTTTTTTTAAACATGGCATTGTCTTTTATGGGTGGGATTGTTTTTGCTGCCCAATTCACATCTGTACCCACCTCCCAACCTATGTATCTTCCTACTTCTACTTCTTTGCATTCTTTCCAGATTTTACCTGAACATGGACTAGTTAGGAGGTCAGAGTTTACTGATAATTCCTTTTGTACAGTTTCTGCATCGACACCAGTTAGTAGTGAACATCACTAATTGTTGGGTGTGTGGTCTTATACCACATACTACAGATAGAGGCAATCCCTATTTGGTCCTGTCATATATGGGCTTTGTGCTACTGCGTGTGTAAGGAGACCTGTCCCGAGAGAGTCGCTAAGTAATAGGATTATGCTTCAGCAACATCTTGATGATTTGATAAATATAGACCTGGACTCAGACTAGCGTGAGTATAGGTTATTGCCTATGTAAGGGCAAAAGGAGCGTCTGTGGTACTGAAAATTCTGGACTCGTGTAATAAACGTAGTCGTAGCATGACGATTTTTATATCAAAAGACCGAGAATGGCTAGTACACTATGTACAAGCATTTTCGTCATATTCCAGTAACGATTTCACCTTGAAATCGTCATTTTCGTCCTGAACCCTTGGCTTCCTTTTTGTGTACAGCAGCCATTTTGTGAGTTGCCCTCACATAGGCTTATAACTACAGCCAAATTCGATTCCAAAGGACACGTACACCTTAATTGACTTCTCTGTGACCTGGGCAAGCTGAAACTATTGCCCCAGGCCGAACCTGCCCGGCCAGTTCCTTTCCCAGTGGCCGAGCGAGATAGCATCAAGGCACAACATGCCATAAACCTTTTCATCGCACACACACCCTGTCTTATCTTACTCACACCTGTCTCTGCTCCCTTCTTTATGGCCTGTTTACGATGGGGATGTGCCGGGTTTTTATTATGGGTTTCTGCAGCTTGTGTAGGAAGGAATGTTGGGTTTTTAAATGTTTGCAAAAGCTAGAACTGCCCCTTTCTTTTTTGTACTGAGTCATGTAACGCTAAAAACATATAAAAGGCCTCTGTCCTCTCTCTTCCTCAGACTACCTCATTCACTTGCTACGGCTTCTGGGTGACGTGGCCTCACTATGTTAAGTTTAATAAAGATGTCTTTTCATATTTTCAGTCTGTGCCAAGTTCTTGTTATATTAGTAAGTATTCCCTGAGAGCAAAAATTACCAAGTTCTTGAGTGTGAGGTGTTCTGTAAAATGCGTTTTTACTCTATGTAATGTGTGTACAACTTTCCGTCTAATGTATGACGGCCCTGTCTAAATGTGCACTGTTGAGTGTCTCTATAGGGTGAGTTTGGGATTGCTGTTTGGTGGGGGACAATAATGACTGACATTTTGGTGTGTTCTGTTGGATGCTTTTTTGTGATGTAGCTTTATGGTGCATGCTATTAGGTGCTCTCTGATAGCCGACGGTATAAAATCGCTGATCTGAAAGAAAGCAGGGAACTAATCAATCAATCAATCAATCACAAGAATTTGTATACTGCGCTACTCACCCGTTAGGGTCTCAAGGCGCTGAGGGGGGGGGGGGAGTCGCTATTGCTCGAACAGCCAGGTCTTGAGTTGTTTCCTGAAGGAGAGGTGATCCATGGTCAGCCATAGGTGAGTGGGGAGGGAGTTCCATGTCTTGGCTGCCAGTTAGGAGAAGGATCTTCCTCTGACGGTGGATTTCCGAATTCGGTGGCGAGGGCGAGGCTGGCGGATCGGAGCTGGCGGGTGGGTGTGTAGAAAGTGAGGCGGCTGTTGAGGTATTTCGGGCCAATGTCGTGGAGAGCCTTGTGTGCGTGGGTGAGGAGTCTGAACGTGATCCTCTTGTTGATGGGGAGCCAGTGCAGGTCTCTCAGGTGGGTAGAGATGTGGCTGCGGCGAGGGATGTCCAGGATGAGTCGTGCTGAGGCGTTCTGAATGCGCTGGAGTCTTTTCTGGAGTTTGGCTGTGATTCCAGCGTAGAGGGTGCTCCCGTAGTCCAGACGGCTGGTGACGACGGTCTGGGTGACCGTCTTCCTGGTTTCTGTGGGGATCCATCGGAAGATCTTTCGGAGCATGCGCAGAGTGTTGAAGCAGGATGATGAGACTGCGTTCACTTGCTTGGTCATCGTGAGGGAGGAGTCCAGGATGAAGCCCAGGTTGCGTGCGTGGTCCATTGGTTTGGGTGCGCTGCCCAGGGCAGGAGGCCACCAGGAGTCGTCCCATGCGGAGGGAGATGGTCCGAGGATGAGGACTTCCGTCTTGTCTGAGTTCATTTTCAGGCTGCTGATCTTCATCCATTCTGCGACGTCTCTCATTCCTTCCTGGAGGTTGGCTTTGGCGGTGGTGGGGTCGTTGGTGAGGGAGAGGATCAGCTGTGTGTCGTCGGTGTAGAAGATGATGTTGAGGTTGTGTTGGCGGGCAATGGCTGCGAGGGGACTCATGTAGACGTTGAAGAGGGTTGGGCTGAGTGAGGATCCTTGCGGGACGCCGCAGATGACAACGGTGGCCGCGGATCGGAACGGGGGGAGGCGGACTCTCTGGGTTCTTCCGGCGAGGAATGAGATGATCCACTCCAGGGCCGCTCCTTGGTTTCCGGTGTTGCTGAGGCGCTGTATCAGGGTGCGGTGGCAGACGGTGTTGAAGGCTGCTGAGAGGTCCAGGAGGATGAGGGCAGCCGTTTCCCCGTTGTCGAGCAGGGACCTGATGTCGTCGGTGGCTGCGATGAGGGCGGTCTCGGTGCTGTGGTTTGCTCGGAAACCGGACTGTGATGGGTCGAGGGATCCGTTGGTCTCGATGAAGGCGGAGAGTTGTCTGTTGACGGTGTTCTTGATGACTTTGGCTGGGAAGGGGAGGAGCGAGATGGGGCAGAAGTTCTTCAGGTCCGTGGGGTCCGCGGTGGGTTTCTTGAGGAGGGCGCTCAGCTCGGTGTGTTTCCAGCTCTCCGGGAAGGTGGCGGATGCGAAGGAGCTGTTGATGATGTTCCAGAATTGGGTGCGATGATGGAGTCGGCTTTGTTGAAGACGTGGTGAGGGCAGGGGTCGGTTGGGGAGCCGGAGTGGATGGTGTTCATCGTGCGGGGGATGTCTTCGGTGCTGACTAGGGTCCAGTTGCAGAGGGTGGTGGTTGGGGGCGCTGGTTCGGCGGTTGGGTGCGTGGTTTGTGCGCCGAAGCTGTTGTGAATGTCGGCGATCTTGCGGTGGAAGAACGAGGCGAGAGAGTCCCAGAGGTCTTGCGAGGGAATGATGTCGGTGTTGCAGGCGCTGGGATTTGAGAGCTCTTTGACGATGCTGAAGAGCTCCTTGCTGTTGTGGGTATTGTTGTCCAGTCTTTCTTTGAATGCTGTCTTCTTGGTGGTGCGGAGCAGCTGGTGGTGTTTGCGGGTGGCGTTCTTGAGGGCGGTCATGTGTTCTGTTGTCTGGTCGTGGCGCCAGGCTTTCTCGAGGGTGCGGTAGGTTTTCTTGGAGTTTTTGAGGTCGGTGGTAAACCACAAGGCTTTCCTGCTGCCGGGTCTGCTGGGGGGGTTCTTCAGTGGTGCGAGTTCGTCGGCGCAGTCGTTGAGCCACAGTGTGAGGTTTGTCTGTGTCCGTCGTGTTGGTGGGTGGGTTCTGGCTGAGGGTGGTGGTGAGCTGGTCGGCGGTGATTTTGCTCCAGCTTCTGCGGGGAACTTGTTGCGGGTGGTGGTGGTCGTGGTTCTCCTGAAGTTGAAGTGGACGCAGCTGTGGTCTGTCCAGTGTAGTCCGGTGGAGTGGATGAAGGAGATGTGCTTGCTGGAGGAGAAGACGGGGTCAAGTCTGTGGCCGGCGTAGTGGGTGGGGGTGTTCACCAGTTGCTTGTGTCTGAGGTTGGCGAGGTTGTCCAGCAGGGCGGTGGTGTTGCAGTCCTTGTTGTTCTCCAGGTGGAAGTTGAGGTCCCCTAGGAGGATGTAGTCTGAGAAGGTGAGGGCGTGCGGGCTGATGAAGTCTGCGATGGCTTCGCTGAATTGAGTGTGTGGTCCCAGGGGTCTGTAGATGACAGTGCCTCTGATGGTGGTCTTGGGGTCAGTGTGGATCTGGAAGTGTAGGTGTTCGGTGGCGTTGAGGGTGTCGTCGGAGTAGGTCGTGATGCGGATGGTGTTTCCGTGGACGATGGCGATGCCTCCTCCGGTTTGGTTGACGCGGTCCCTCCAGGTGATCTTGTAGCCATCCGGGATGGCTATGGCGATGTCGGGGGCTGAGGAGGCATTCATCCAGGTTTCTGTGAGGAAGGCGACGTCTGGTGATGTTGTGTCGAGGAGTTTCCAGAGTTCCACGGCGTGCCTGTGGACGGAGCGGGTGTTGAGCAGGATGCACTTGAGGTGGTTGTTGTTAGTGCTCGGCTTGGCGGGTGCGGTGCAGGTTCAGAGGCAGGTGAATCGGCAGGCTTGGCAGGTAAAGGGTCCGTGTATGCACCTCGGGGTGACTTGGTAGAAGGCGGCGGGTCGGCCGGCATTGAGTGCATGGAGGGTGGCGGCGTCGTAGGTCCATCAGGTGTGCTGGCATCGTCGAGGACCAGGGGTCCTGGCACTGGGCGCGGTCCAGGCACGGACGGGCGTAGAGGGGCTTGCCTTTGGCGCGCCTTCGGTGCACAATCGGCGCGCCCGCTGCGCGTGAATGCTGCGCGTATGCGCGGGCTCCATTTAAGCCGAAGTGGGAGGGAGGAGCACCTGGGAGGCGGGAGCGGGGCGGCCAATGGGTAAACAGGAAGAAAAGGGGGGCGGGGCCGCTAGGGAGCCGCGGCGGGAAGCGGGGAGCGGAGGGGGGGTCACACCAGGGGTACAGAAAGAAGAAGCGCAACAAAAAAACTACTGACAGAAAAAAAAGACTAATACAGTGAATACAATGCAATACAATCAAAAACGAGGGCACAGCAGGGCAAAAGCAGGAGAAACAAGAACCAGCAGCAGCGAGGGGGCACCGAGGTCAGGGACGGACCTGTGGCGCTGGGGCAGAGATGCACCTTCAGCTGGTGGGCCGTGCGGCGTGGGGGTGTCCTGGGGTCAGGTCAACATCGCCTATGCCGCGCGGGCTCCATTTAAGGCCTAGTGGGAGGGAGGAGCAGCTGGGAGGAGCAGCTGGGAGGCGGGAGCGGGGCGGCCAATGAGTAAACAGGAAGAAAAAGGGGGCGGGCCATGAGGGAGCAGCGGTGGGAAGTGGGGAGCGGAGGGGGGGTCACACCAGGGCTACAGAAAGAAGATGCGCAACAAAAAACCTACTGACAGAAGAAAAAGACCAATACAGTGAATACAATGCAATACAATCTAAAACGAGGGCACAGCAGGGCAAAAGCGGGAGAAACAAGAACGAGCAGCAGCGAGGGGGCACCGAGGTCAGGGACGGTCCTGTGGCGCTGGGGCAGAGATGCACCTTCAGCTGGTGGGCCGTGCGGCGTGGGGGTGTCCTAGGGTGATGAGGCTTCCGACTTGCAAAAACGGATGGGGTAGAGAAGAATTTGAATACTGCAAAAGGGAAGCCCTAAAGTGCAAGCAGGGCTTTCGACTGGCAAAAAGGGCTGGGACAGAGGAGAAGGACAGGAATAGGAGAGGAGAGAAGCAGGTGTCAGTAGGAGGGGACGCAATTTGAAGGTAAGGAGAGCCAATTGTGGCATTGAGGGAAACCAGGGCAAAACACAGAGTATTGGGGAGCCCTTCATTTCTCCAGGTGCTATGGCTTCCAAGAAGATAAAGGTATCAGGCTCAAACAAAAGGCCACCACAAGGGGCTGAAGGACTGGACTTGGCCCTCGTATAAAACTAATGTGTCCTGGGCTTGTTTTCTGTACTCAAGACTACACCGCAGGTTTCCCAGCTGGCTCCTCCAGTGGGCTTCATTGCTGCTAGCCCAGTCTGGCCAAATGCTGCTTATGTGGTCCCTTTTGGATGCACGTAGAAAACAAGCAAGATAATCCTGCTTCTTTTACACTTGAATTTAGGGACTTGCAGCTAGAAATTAATTTGTTATTTTACTATACACATAATTCATTCAATTACTGCAGGTTCAATAGTTTCCTACGAATGTAGGATTTAGAGACATATAAGATACATTTATAAATAGCAAATGTAAATGGTTATCCTAAAATGTTCGCCAAGATTTGACCTTCCTCACCTGGATACTCTAGAGCCTATACAATAAAAGGTTTTGCTGGGAGTGTGCCTACTTTAGTCAGTAATCTAAAAAGCGTAACAAAAATATGCAAGGGAAAGGTTAACCGATGGCCCATGTCAAAGCTGCATTGCTCATTGATTTTATGTGATGCAGCCAGATCATCAGACCTACAGATACTTTTAGTGTATTAACTCAAAGGATTTTCCAATTTCTCGGAGTGATTTTGAGGTCAGACAGTAATGGGAGGTTTCTCTAATGCGACGTGGGTGTGCAGCATAAATTGCATTAATTAATGTCACCGAGGTAGCTTCAGCAGGGGATTCCTGAGAGGCTGCGGGGGATTTCCTCTCATCAGGAGGCAGCACAGATACACCAGGGCTATTTTTAGTCCGCCCAAAGTGGATTAAAGAGGTTTCACAAACAACCTTCCCTTCTCTCGTACACAACTAAAATCACTATGAAGATTGTGCCTGAACTGAGTGAAGAAACGCCCTCTCCCGAGTATTTACACTGGCATTATTTTAGTGCAGTTCCTATGTAACTCTTTTAGTGCTGGAATCTCTGGACTCTCCTTCCCAAAGCACCAAAGCGGAAGCGACCAGGGGTAGATGATGTGCAATCTGGAAATTGGTATCAGATCGTTATGTTTGCTTCATCACAGTGAAAGTACACAAGGTATCCCCACACCACAGCCCTCTTTTAGTTCCTGCATTCTAAATGGTTTCAAGAAACAACTCCGGACAATGACTTGCCACGCGCCTGCGTCTACCGCCCAAGCGCCACCGATGACAGGATCAATTCCCAGCCACCCACTGGCTGTTGGTCTCTGAGCACATCATGACAGAGTTACTCCTGGGTTATATCTGTTGTCCTACATTGTTCAACTGAAATGCTCCTTAATTTCTTTCAAGCCGAGTCTGGTGGCCAGGTCCGGTGGCTCAGTGGAATAAAGCAGCCACTGCAGGGGCCTGTGTTCGACCTCATGGTCACAGGTTCAAATTCGGGCGGGTCCACTCAGCCTTTCATCCTTTAAGGTAGATAAAATGAGTACCATTGAGTTGGGTAGCTATAAACATCTGTTTTTCAGCGCCAGGACACCTCAGGGTAATTGTGCGCTTTACAAATACACCTGTTATGTTATTTCTCTTTTCTGGTGTATGTACAGCTATTTCAGGGCTCATGTTACATTTACCTACGCTGTTTATCACAAAATTATGAAAAAACAAAAAGTGCAAGTCTTGGGACAAATGCATCTTCAAACACTCGCTCCCATTATTAAGTATGGCTCTGAGAGCCATAAGCATGAATGTCCGATTCTAAATGTGATAATTCACTGCTATGAACGGTGACAGGACTCCCCCATTATGGGGCAGACTTACAAGCCCCTTTCGAACACTTTTACGCCGCGTCACTTTTGTGACGGAGCGGCGGTATAAACAATGCACCACTATGCGACAAATTTACAACGTGACGCATCTCGTTAGATGTGTCACGTTGTAAAGCCGTACGCTACATTATACCTGCCGTCAGGTATAATGTATGTAGGGTGGGTGTTCTGTTGCAAGGAAGCCCTGTAAAAGTGACGCAGTGAAATCTACAAGATTTCACTGAGTCACTTTCACGTCCCCGCTGCGTCAAATCCTTACACCTGCTTGAAGCAGGCGTAAGTAGTGATGCAGCATATTAGGTATAGGGCACCACTGAGCAGTACTGGAGTTGCTTCTCACCTGTGACACAACTCCAGCACTGCGTCACCCTTACGCTGACAGATGCGTCATGCATATGTCTATCCTTGCGCCATGGTGCACCGCATTGTAAATGCGGAGCATCCATAGTGGCGCGAGGTTTTTTTGAGTCACGCACAATAACTGATGCATCGCTGCTAATGTGCAGGGATGCACCAGTTATTGTAAATCTGCCCCTGCTTCTCTGCCCCTGTTCAGCAGTTGAAAGCTGGGGGAAATGATTTGGTGGGGGTTGGGCATACATAAAATATTAGACAACATAAAATGATAGATGGGTAAAAAGCAAGCTCTGAGTGACTATATAGACTACTCGAGCTCCACTCTTGTCTATTTAATGTCTCTAAAAACCTCAATGTGAGAAACATCCCCTCTAATGCCTGTTACCCATCTATAATTCCATATATTATACTGCGAAAGTGTTTATTGAATTCAAGTAATTAAATTGCGAAAGTATTTCATCACTTCCATGCCCCCATGCAACCACTGAAAAGAGAGGATATTTATTGCCTGTACCCTGTTGGGCTTGGTCAGAAAAATAATGGGCAATCCACAGACCAGGCTCTTTATTCAGAGTAAGATGCCAGCTTGAGAAAGTCTGATTGTCTCTGCACCAACAGATGTCTCCCTTCGGTATGTGATGCCAGGCAGAGCGGAACACTGTCCTTCCCCCGTCTTGGAACCAGCTAAGAAGTTCTTTTCGATAATGAACCCACTACTATGCCTCGGGTCACAGTTAAGGGAGAATCTGCAATGCATCAGCTGCAACTAATAAAGAAAATTGCACTCCTATTAACAAGTAAAAATGTAAAACGCAACAATTACTTTCTTAGAGATGATGAGGCTGTGTTTAAAAAGTGCACTGATTTTAGGCGTGCCTAGGTAATTAGTATACCAGCTTAAGGCCATACAAAGCGCGGCTGCAAGAGTCAGCGAGTGACTGAAAAACAATTCCCGCATAAGCACAGTTGACTAGACGAAGGTGGCCAATGAGTGGCTTGTGTGTTTCTATATAGGCGGGAATCTTTCCTGTCTGTTACCCTTATGTGATTCCTTAAAACCATGGAGCTCTCTGAACTCCACCTAATTGTCAAGAATGTCAAACTTTTTACTTATACTGCTGACGACCTTTATGCAAAACTCCTAAAACATCTGCCATATTTCAATGTGCTGCCAGTCTTCAAGACTATAAACCTTGCATTGGATCAGATTACACTCCCTGCTGCCCTCAGAGTTGAGCGGAAGAACTACATCCCGTGGACACCAAATTTATAAACAGCTTATTTCACACCTGTTTTGTTTCAGAGCATTATGAGAGTCATGGGTAACACCTCCACTCACAAAAGCCTCATCCTGCTGACAAACTGCAAAAATTGCCTTCCCTTTTCCCCAAATAATTTTTCTTATTAAAGAGCCTGAAGAAGACAGCAACAATGCAACAGCAATGTTATAATTGGAAACACCCTAATTACTCCAGGAGACAAGGTGGGAATGAATGTACTTGGCAATAAAAAGCTGCAGGTACTGTAGAAGTCAGCTGCAAGGGCAGTTCCAAACATCTTCTAGGAAATCATATATTAGCAGCAGAGCTACAGAGACGGTTTGGCTCTCTGTGCTTGAAAAGTAAGTGATGATAATGATTACAACTCTGATGATGAAGACCAATAAACAGCCAGCCCGTTTTAAGAAAACAATCCTAAAGATCAATCCCTTATACAGAAACTATTATTGTAAAATCCGGAGACGTCCAACTCCTTAATATATGAACTCAAACACTCTCCTAGTCAGGTGTAGGACAGAAAGTCTGCATTGAAACACCAGTTTTTCAGTAAGTCGATAGCATACTGGTTACATTTCTTAAGTCTTCATTAGAGTGAACCCTGCCCTTCCTCGTTACAGTCCTTATTCTATGGGCTCACCAACCAACAGAGACAGGTAATTGTTCACATCACCGAAAAAAAGTGCATTTATTTTTAAATGTCTTCTCTTCCTGGGACCCCTCTATGAACGTTTCTTGATTTTTGTACCTCACGCTGATACAGAAGTCTGGGGTGCATATGTTCACCTGCCTTATCTGGGATAGCCAACAGGTAATATTTTAAATTTCTGTTTACTTATACCTCTACCTTTATTAGGATGGTAATGCTGTGTGGGACCCATTTTGACTCTGGATAAGTTTATAGAAGGGAAGTGCTGTTGTATATTTGCTATTCATCGTTCGTGCATATTCCACCCTGAATTTTGAGCATGGACCAGCCTCGGAAACTGCACTTAAAGGCTCTAAGTCACCGAACATACAGGTGGAGGTGTCTATGTCTGACACGTCGTGAATATCTGGATGATGGTGCATGTCTGGTGATGCTGCCAGGAAGCTGGTGCAGAACAATTGGGATGTGGGTGCTGACAGTGTGGTCCACAAGCCCGGTGAATGATCAACTGTGATGCTGGCATTGGGAAGAGGTGGTCCTGAATACACTTGAGAGTAACTATTGCATGACCTGCAGATTTATGTCTGCTCCATGAGAAAGCTGTCCATTTGGTGTCGGCATAAGGAAAACAGGAAGTTACACGCGCTGTGGAGTGCTCAGTAGTAGAGATCATTGGATGATTTCCCTTGTACAATAAAGTTTTTGGAAAGGCTCAGTCCTAAAACGGAAGTCAGCCAGCCAGAAAAACCAGGAGAGGAGTCTCAGCTGAAGAAGATGACAAAGACAGATGCAAACAATAATCAATGTATAACAAAAATTCTCTTTTAGAGAAAGTTTAGTTTTGGATCGTAAGCTATGAATGTGTTTGGGCAACACCGGTACTAAATCTTAGAAAATTGACCCATTTTTCGGAAGAGACGTCAGGCGTAAGTGCTAGAAATCTACTGGGCCTTTTTTGAGAACTAGTTCAAGGTCCCTCATATTGATTATCCACACCGTGCATATCTGTGCACAGCAATGGATGCTTCGTGGTCTAGACAGAGTGCGCAGGTGTGGCAAGAGCATGGGTGAACAGCCGCAGTCAAATCCTGTGTATCGCCCTCCATGCAAAGTGCTCTACTGTTGTACGGCTACTCACCCACTCTGGAAAGCAACAATGACTGTTTAAAAAGGCTCTGGTGGCCCTTAAGCAATAAGTGCGTTTATAAGAACAAGGGAAACCCATGGATGTAGAGGGACCAGTGGTACCTAGTATTTATAAAGGAACATCAGTCCATCACACAAAAGCATATAAACATTAAAATACAATCGGGATGCAATGGTACTTATTTATGTTGTTCAATGGACAGTTTATAAATCATGTGTTTACATTAATATCAAACAATGGAGTGGGAAGGAAAACAAATGAAGAAAACAGTTATTTTGACTCCAAAGACTCAAGCATTTGTATGTGAAAAGTTTAACTAAATAGGTGTAGTCACAATTCAATAGTACCACTTAACTAGTGTGCATCATGGTCAACATTACAATAGGGTCTGAGTACAAGAGTCGATGGCGTTTCGATCCTTACAAGATCCTAAGATCATCTTCAGGACATAAAAATAGCATGCCTCGAGAGACTGGTTACATAATTGTAAACAAACATGAACTAAAAAGGAAAAGAGGAAAGGGGAGAAAAGAAGTAAGAAGTGAGACAAGGAGTTGCCAAGCCATGGTGGAGGGTAATACACCTCATCCATCCAGGTTGGTTAGAGATGCATTATGTGTCTAGGGCAATGCATACGTTGGTCCCAGGCACAAATGAAAGGGCCCTGCAGAGTACCACCTGGAGACTTTACATGGAATTTAATGTCCAGTTGGGAAACCAATATTTAGCTCAAGGCTTGGAGTTTATGACTGTCAGCTAACAGAGCTGTGAAGGGGAAGAAAAATGCCAAATTGCGTGAGGTGCATGTGAAGGGAAATAATGAATAATTAATAAGCGTGGAATGATTACAGGTTAATGCATCACATGCAGCTGCCTAGATTTGTGTACTCGTAGGAATCTCAAATGGAATCAACCAGAATTGTCAGGTTGGTCTCGGTAGAACCTACACTAATCGCTGCACGGTGTATAGTATGTCTAAGGGGAGAAGAATACTCAATAACAATTACGTAAGTAATAAGTGATTACATTCCTTACACTTAGGGTCCTATTAGGATGGTGGACGGACCTGCGTCCGCCACCTCCAAGGTGGAGGGACCGTCCACAGGGGCAGCGGCGGTCCCTCTGGTGCAATTAGGATGTGACCGCCACCCTGGCGGTCACATCCCGTATCTTTAACCTTGCAGCACCCGCCGCAAGGTTAAAAATGCATGCTATACATTTGCATGCACAAAGCGGCAGGCACCGCGCGGTGCCTGCCGCTTTGTGCATGTGGGGTACCATAGGTACCCCCCAACACCCTGGGGACCTGCAACGGGCCCCCAAACACAAAAAACCACATGCTTTTCCACGGCGGAAAAGCCGCCGTGGAAAAGCATGTTTCCGCATGCATCCTAATATGGCTGGCGGTGACACCGCCACCATATATGTCAGCATACACCGCGGATCAGCAGCCGTCCGCCACTGATTCCACCTCTTTACTAATCTGGCGGTGGGTGTTTTCTGTCACCCCGGCGGTGAATCCGCATCCTCCGGGCCGGCGGTGGCTTCCGCCGGCCCGGAGGATGCGGATTCACCGCCATCCTAATTGGCCCCTTAATTTGCACCTATTTTTTTGCCGCAGAATTTAAATTGGGGAGTAAACTCTCTCTACTTCAATCCCTCGTCCTATACATTTCACACTTGCTTCAGCCTTGTATTTACGACCCATCGACCTATTCTACCATCTCAGCCTCTTGATGATGTTGACTGTCATTCAGAGCAGTGATGAGAAGAAAGACTCTAAACGACTGCAGAGGTTAAACTTTGCAGCTACCATCTCCTCGGAGGAGCGCAGTTTCTGCGGTGCTAGTTATAGAAACTGATGCAATCTTTGCGAGCAACGGAGCGGTACTGCGGGGAGAATTAATGCAGGCTGATTGAAGAGATCAGGATTTAGAAGACTCCATCTGGGATTTCATAATAGGGATTAATAACAGTGATGATGTCAGGGCAGCAATAAATAGCACAGCCTTTCACAATGTGCTGCAGCATATCAATGAAAAGGCAATTTCGCGTAGGCTTAATAAAGTAAACCTAATTCAGAGAAATGAGAAAGAAAATCCAGTGTGAGCCTACATCCATTAAGGGGAAGGTCTCATATGGTAATGCTCTGTGCGGACTGCGGGCTGGAGGAATACAGCCACCTCCCTGCTTGCTCTCCATGTGCACTAGCCTCTCTTGCAGCAGCATCTCACACTAAAGCTGTGGCCTGATGGAACAGCAAGACTCTTCCCAGATTGAAATACTCGTTCTCTCTGTGATACAAGTATATGTGCTCTGTTTCTGACCTTCGCAGCTGCCACAGCCCATGAGGTTGCAGCAATCCCAGCCATGTTTTTGCTGAAGTTGCAGACTGTGTATTAGACCTGGTATTCTTGGCATGGTCCCCTTGTCTTTTTGCTTCTGCCTTCTGTAATTTTGACTATATGCTGGACTTTGTTTTTGCTGTTTTTTCTTTAACTCAGGGCACTTTACAACTGCTCATCAGTGCTAAAGTGCAAGTGCTCCCTGGGTGGACCTGGCCCCTTTTGCAGGTTCATCCCTTGACTTTTTACCTTTTGCCTCCTATTTTCTGACCCTCTTTTTTTACCTTTTGCCTCCTATTTTCTGACCCACTTTTTGTTGGCTTTAGGACTCCAGGCACTTTACCACTGCTGATCAGTGCTAAAATGCATATACTCTCTGTCTAAATTGTGATTCTGATTGGTTATCCATGATTGGCATATTTGATCTACCAGTAATTCCCTAGTAAAGTGTCCTGCCTGTGTCAAATGCTACTCGTGGGGCTGCAGCACTGATTGCGCCATCCACATGAGTATCCCTGCAAACCTGTCTCAGGCCTGCCACTGCAGTGTCTGCAAGTGCAGTTTTACACTGCAATGTCGGCCTGGCAAGTACATCCACTTCCCCCACTCAACACACTAATAAACAACAAATGACTGACTAGATTTACACGCCTAGTACCACAAACTCGACACTAGAGGGGTTGCCCATATTTTTCAAACTCCCTTATAAGAGCGATCCCTATCGCTAATCAAAGTGCCATGGCGTTTCAGTTTACAATTAAAAATATGTCAAAACACCATCATAGGACCATTCTCACCCAAAAATAAAAAAGTGTGAGAAAGGAGAGAAAGCACCTCACCGCCGTAACACCAAGGGGGTTGCTGGTTGGAACTCACTAGCACACCCACTTATCATCATCGGTTAATTTCTCTCCCGAAAAAGGAAAGTGTGTGTTCTATCGTGAGACACTCGAAAAACTGAAGAAAAAGGAAGAAAACATTGAAACCTAAATGTGAATGAATGAGCTGCCGGTGCAAAGTGTCACTGCAAGTGCCCACTGGACCCCGTGAGAATAAAGATGTAATTCTCACCATTAAAAAATGGTGTGGCTTACTAGCTTGACGTAACTTTATTAAGCGCTGTAAGCTTTCCCAAATAAAAATGGTTTTAGTCAAACCATAATCAATATCCACAAGCCAACACGTTTCGTTGCAAAAAGTTCATGCAACTTCTTCAGGGCTGTCGGTGTTCCAAATGTTTACTTCATGCAAGGTTCACTTCAAAACCTTTGATGGTATGACATTAAAAAGAAAGAGAACGTGCCACATGTAAAAACAACCAACTTAATAAAAGCACTCAATGAAGTTACAATTCACTCCACGGGTAATGCAAATGTGTAATTACCAGATGGTTGCGAAGATTCCTCATACCTGCAACCATCTCATGGTGGCACACGCGTCGGCCAATCAAGTGATCACAGTGTGACTGCCCAAGGTCCTGTCACCTACAGATATGCACATAACAGTGTTACTCAGCAGAGCTCCTTATCCCATCGTTTATACACCCACTTACCATGCCCAAACCTTCCTTTTTATCACATGTAGGACACCCATAAGGATGGCTAAAGTTGCCCCATGGGCAGGGTGCAGGGTATGTGAAAGGTCGGACATGCACTGGTGTGTTTTACATCTCCTAATTGTGAAACATTGCCAATTTTCTTTTTTACTAAAGAAAGGACTTTCACTCCCATAGGTTACCATTGGAGTTGCCTTGTAACATCTTATACGTGTAACTTTCAATTGGGGAGAGATGGAGGCTTGGAGTTTGAGTTCCCTGAACTCAGAATTCTAAAGCACATCTATCTGTGAAGGTGGTTTTTAAAATGTGTGTTTGAAAATGCCACTTTTAGAAAGTGCAAAAGAAACAATTGAAGGACAGAATGCTGGACAATGAAAACATTCACCCCCAGTCACAAGGATCTGGGTTTAATCCATCAGTTGTTTGCTCACCACATTACCCCAGTTTGGACACAGTCATATGCAAATCAGTCTTGACCCTGATCCTGCCCGAACTGCTAAGCCAGGTCCTCCCTTAACCGGAAAAAAGCCTCCTGGGACCGGTTTCCCTTGCTCATTTTGCCACTGGATTCAAGCTAGCCTGACTGATGAGGGCTGTTAACCAGAAACCGGTCATAGGATGTTTGTTTCCGGTCCAGGGAAGTCATGGCTTGGCAGTTCAGGCTGGACTGTTCTCATGAGGCACAGGGTCAAGACTGATTTGCATGTAGCTGTGTCTGAACTGAGGTGGCAAAGTGAGCTAAAGAACAATTATGGATTCAACCCAGATCTGTGACTGGGGATGAGTGTCTGATAAGTTTCAGCGCTCCGTCCATCATCTCCTTGTGTTTACTTTTAGAAAGTGGGCATTTTGTTGCTTCTGCCTGCCTTTGGAAACAACGTCTGGTTTAGACTGACAGTTGGGCTTTTTGAGAATTTACTCTAGAAAGTCACACAAAGGGAGCAGTGGTGTGCCCTCCATGCTCTGATTGCCAATCACGAGGCTAGAATGGTGGGAGGAGTTATCAATGACACCTGAATAGGGCTGTGCCTGTTCTTTCACAAAGCTGTCTCTAACCCCTCTAGTGTTTCTGAAGGAGCCATGATAGGTCAAGGCAGGATCTGTGCACAAAAAAGACTATCCTTTGATGCATGCCTGCTTGAAAGGTGGACTGTGGTATAAGTATTGGACCTATAACCCAGCATTTTTAAAACACTACTGGATCATGCTGAAACTCTACCAAGAGGAACGCGCTTGAGAGCTGTCAGGAGGAGTACTGCCCCTTTGTTGTGTTTGATCTGCTGGGTTGGCCTACAGTTGCTGTTTCTGTCTTTGAGAGACTAAAGGATTTGATTTTTGTTTTGGTATCCGCTTGAGAAGATTCTTCAACAGCTTGTGTGTGCTTGCCTCCTGTTAATACGTCTCAGGGCCATCAACAAATTCACCTGCAGCCCCTGAATTCTTCAGCTGGGAGTTCTGACCTGCCAAGTGGTGCCAACTCGACCTCTGGGCCCTTGGAAGTGGCTTCTGCAACAAGAAGAGCTGAAAATCCACACATTGCCCTTACAGCGCAATTCTTCCCACCGCAAGCTTGCCGTGTGGTTGAAAACCAACTGAATCACGGCGGTGCGGCTGAAAAATTGGCGCAACACCGGCTCACGGCCAGAAAACCATTGTAGCCCGAGTCCCAAGCAACGGTTCACATGTCACAAATATCAATGTAAAAAATATTGCTGAATAAACATATAGACTGCAAAAATATTGACACCCTATACCTAAACAGATAAGTACAAAAATATCGACAAAAAATATCGATTTATATATATATATATATATATATATATATATATATATATATATATATATATGTGAAATAAAACCATATATGTTAAATATACTAAATATTAAAATTAATTTTAACAAAATAAAATATAGTTAATTTACATTTTAATAAAATATACCAAATAAACCTAATTAAAAAAATAAACACACAAACATAATTATTTATACAGATATATTTACTTTAAGACAATAAATAAACTTATTTTTTATTTATTTTAAAAGTTTAAAATTTTATAAAAATATATTTGTTAATAATTTAAAATATAAGAAAAATATTCTGCAATAAATTAAAACATGAAACAATAAAAAAAAATTTAAACTCAAATTTCCCAGTACAGTCAGTTCAACAGTGGGAAAGTGTTGAATAGCAAAGAGATACAAATTATTATTACCACTCCAATAAGTACAACAGTAAGGAAAGTGTTGGATAGCGAAAAAATAAAAATTACTATTCCAACTCAAGTGAGTGCCACAGTAGGTTAAGTGTTAGATAGTGGAGGGGTAAAAATTACTATTCCCACTCCAATAAGTGCAACAGTAGAGAAAGTGTTGGATAGCGTAGAGGTAAAAATTACTATCCTCACTTCTGTGAGTACAAAAGTAGGGAAAGTGTTGGATAGCGGAGGGGTAAAAATTGCTATTCCCACCCCAGTGAGTGCAACAGTAGGGAAAGTGTTGGATAGCGGAGGGGTGAATTTACCATTCCCACTCCAATGAGTATAGCAGTAGGGAAAGTGTGGGATTGCAAAGGGGTAAAATTACTATTCCCACACCAATAACTGCAACAGTAGGGAAAGTGTTGGATAGCATAGAGGTAAAAATTACTATTCTCACTCTAGTGTGTGCAACAATATGGAAATTGCTGGATAGCGAAGGGGCAAAAATTACTATTCCCACTTCAGTAAGTGCAACAGTAGGAAGAGTGTTGGATAGCGTAGAGGTAAACATTAATATTCAAATTCCAATAATTGCAACAGTAGGGAAATGTTGGATAGCAAAGTGGTAAAAATTACTATTCCCACTCCAGTGAGTGCAAAAGTAGGGACAGTGTTGGATACTGGAGGGAAAAAAAATGCTATTCCCACTCTAGTAAGTGCAACAGTAGGGAAAGTGTTGGATAGCGTAGAGGTAAAAATTACTATTTCCACTCCAGTGATTGCAACAGTAGGGAAAGTGTTGGATAGCGAAGGGGCAAAACTTACTATTCCCACTTCAGTAAGTACAACAGTAGGAAGAGTGTTGGATAGCCTAGAGGTAAACATTAATATTCAAATTCCAATAATTGCAACAGTAGGGAAATGTAGGATAGCAAAGTGGTAAAAATTACTATTCCCACTCCAGTGAGTGCAAAAGTAGGGACAGTGTTGGATACTGGAGGGAAAATGTTTCTATTCCCACTCTAGTAAGTGCAACAGTAGGGAAAGTGTTGGATAGCGTAGAGGTAAAAATTACTATTTCCACTCCAGTAATGGCAACAGTAGGGAAAGTGTTGGATAGCGTAGAGGTAAAAATGACTATTCTCACCCCAGTGAGTGCAACAGTAGGGAAAGTGGGGAAACTGTTGGATAGCTAAGGGGTAGAAAATTACTATTCCCACTCAAGTGAATGCAACAGGAGTGAAACAAATATATTAAATATATAAAACATATTATAAAATTAATTACATATAACATATACCTACAAATATTGTATACATTTTTTTTTAAAGTAAACAAATAAAAATATTTTCAACTAAGAAAGATTTACGAATAAAAACATTAATTATAGCATACATGAATTTATTTTATTTACTACCGTATAACACCACACAAATACCAACACACTTCATTTTTTTTAATGTCCTTCCATAATTAACATAATTTATTATCAAGTAAAAAACTATTATTAATAAAAAAATAAAACTAATAAAAATGAATTATTACCCACACATTAACCCTATAATCCCCACAGCACAATCCTAAATTAAACTGTAAAATAATAAATTACACAATTAAAACTAATTTTAAAATGAAAAACTATTGCTATAGAACAATTAATTATGGAGTAAGTAAAATGTGTTTAATACCCACCCTTTACCCCTTTAAAAGTAAAAACAACACATCAAAAAATAAACTATTACACAAAATAAATATAATATAATTTACATTAATAAACAACTATATTATAAATAATTAAACACAAATTACTTCCCACCCTTTACCCCTATAAACACCACAACACACACCTAAAATAATTAGGCAATTACCATAATCATTTTTTAATTACATTAATTAATATCAATTACATTTTTTATTAATAATTACAGAAAATACTCACCACCCTTTACCCCTATGAACCCCAAAATACACACCTAAAAGTAATTACAGAATTACAATCATTAATTACCAATTAGTTAATTGATATTAATTAATAACAAAATAATAATTCATCAATAAAAATAAATCTTCCCACCCTTTACACCTATAAACTCCAAAATGCACACAAAAAATTAATTACACAATTACCATAAATATTGCAAGTAATTAATATTAATAAACAACTAATTATTAATTAATAATACATTACTTTACACATTTACCACTATAACATTTGAATTAAATAAATATTAGTAAATACAAAATAATCATTAATTTAATATAATTAAATTACTTCTCTCCCTATTCCCCTATAAACCCACAACTCTCTACAAAACTAAAAAAGGCAAAATTCAATTTTTTTTATAACTACTAAAAATGTAACACATATATTACAAAATATAAACATTTCTTATTAAAAAAAAATACATCACATACATTTAAAACATATACTAAAATACATAACATTAAGTAAAAAATGTATATTTTTAACAACTATATATATATGCAAACGATATTGAACTCAATATTTTTAAAATCGATATTACTTACCTTAAATCAATATTCTTGACCATGATATTCTTGCTGTCGATATTTCTCACTCACGATATTTATGATCCAATATTTCTGCCAGTCCATAAAAAAAATGTGATAATCTGTCTGCACACCTCGTGCACAGAGTCTCCGACATCTGAGAACTCCCCGCTCTGTCTCTGATGCAGGCCCTGCTGTGCAGCTGAAGGACTCGATGCATCACCAGTCCGTGGCTGGAAGAATCGACACAGTGCCTGTTTCATCACCACCACCTCGAGCCCAACACAACCAGACTTGCATGCATCACACATGTGTACAAGGTTTTTAATGCGTCACCCCGCAGACCAGAGCCATATTGTGTTTCAATGCATTGTATTTCCTCACAGCAAGGATTTGACGCAACACTTCTCCTACATAAAGCGGAACTGCTGCCTTAATTCCCCTGGGACTACTGAACTGATGATTCACTGTGTTTTTCGATGCTTCTCTCCTTTACGGACGTTTTTCTGCTGGCGGTGGCGATCCGCCCGAGATCCTAATGACCCCCTTGGTACTAAAATCATCACATCCATAGAGTTCTGTGGACAGAATTGCTTAAACATTTAAAAAGTAATATCTTTAGTTCTGCATATTGGATTTTTGTTGTTTTGATCTTGTTTGATTTAGATAAAGATTGGTTATTTTTCTAAACTGGTGTGGTGTCCATTTGTAGTGTTTTCACTGTGCTACTGTGTGTTTATGTACAAAATCTTTACACATTGCCTCTAAGATAAGCCTGACTGCTTGTGCCAAGCTACCAAGGGGCTGAGCAGGGGTTATCTTGGGTGTAACTCCCTTACCCTGACTAGAAGGATGGGTCCCTACTTGGACAGGGTGCATACTACTGCCAATCAGAGACCCACATTAACAAAACACTGTGTTACACACTTATTCCTGCTCTTTTTTTTCAGCTCTAGGGAGTAGATTTACCAAGATGTTGTTTGACACAAAGGGCCCAATTCCGATCCTGCTCGGAAAGCCTACACGGACCGGGGATGTACACACGCTGTCCGACCGTCGGAGTACGTTGCAACGTGTATTAATTACATCAGACTCACATGGAGCACAATATGAACAACCGACACGTATGGGAATCAATCCGTTCGAGTGAATCGCCTAGAAAAGAGCCTGATGCGACCGACTCGTACGCGATAGCTCAAACATAGCGTAACGTGAATGGGACAGAACCAGACTACCCCGCCAATGCTTAAAAAAGCATCTGTTGTGGTCAACTGAACGTCTCTGTCATTCTCAACTAAATACAACAAAAACAGACAGGAAAAGTCCAAACAAGCATTGTCAAAGGCAACAAAAAAATAAGACACACCCACAACTCCAACTATCGTTACTATGATCCTTTGCAAATTCAACAGACCTGGTAGCAGATACCATCACTACACTGCACTGAGACATACACTCACAACCCACCCACTCCACAACCTGTACACCACTAGCACCTGTCAAATACCATACTCACAAACACACACCTTTACTCACACTCCCTCACCCTCAGTTTCACACTCACCCACTCACCCATCTCCACCACCACCCATCACCATGCCTCCAAAGAAGAATCCAAAGTTCACAGACAGTGAGTTGGAAGTCATGCCAGATGACATTCTCAGAGCAGAGCCACAGTTATTTGGCACATTGGTCCAACAGACCCCTATGTTCCAAAAAACAAGATGTGGTAGACGATTGTCAGCAAGGTCAATGCACAAGCCCCTTTCTGCACACGATGGACGATATCAGGAACAGGTACGATGATGTGCGAAGGAAGGTCAAAAAGCTGATTGGCAGAGAACGTGCCTGAGCCAGCAGACTGGCGTTGGCCCTCCTGCAAAACCTACGCACTTTACTTTCTGGGAGGAGAAGGTACGGGCCATCCTTCCACCGGAGGGCACAGATGGATTATCAGGAGTACTAGAGCCTGGTGAGTACAAAACCAACTAGAAAATATTGTGAGCCCATACATACCCACAAACATCACTGTCAAGGGGACAGTGATTCCAATCACTGTTAGCAAAGCCAGATCATCATTAAGCAAATGATCCTGTGATGTATACGCCACTCACAGAAACTAAATACCAGCAATCTCGGAGTAATATATAAATATTGCATAACATGTACAAACATACTAACAAACACTTCAAGGCTTTAGCCTCAGAACAACAACCACTACTGGCAGCCATCTTGCCAGCACTGGTACACTCACTCACAGGGAAGCTGAGTCACATGAAGGAAGGTTGGGATTGCTGGGAAGGTGGGTGTAGCTAAAAGCATGATGGGAGTCATAGTCACAGCTAACAATCCTCCTCCCACATGGTCCATCAAGCCCACTTTGAACTATGCTCATCTCACAGGGAGTGGAAAAGTACTGCCAAGATGGCTGACACTGGGCTCTAGTGTGGGGAGCACAAGGCCCTGTTGGGAGTTGTGCTCACACAAACACCAGGCGACCACTGTCAGACAACTTAAATGTCAACTTTTACTCACTGTCATGGAAGCATGGTTCATGGTGGCATACTTGCTCTGGGGAGGAGGAGTTTCTTCAATTACTTCAACTATTATCAAGGCCTGCCCTACACACACCTTCTCAGCCAGAACAAATAGCCCTCTTGTGACTAGTCAGTCCATGACAGTAAAAGGAAATGTACAGGCAAGATGGCTGACACATGGGCCTTATGTATGAATTGGCCACAAGTCACACCTAGGCTCTGGCCATCTCACACCAGTCTATACTCTCAGTCATCTTCACTGTACATTTCCACTCACTGTCTAGGTATGTATTGTTTCAGGGGTGTCCCCCTCGGCTGGCTGTGAAAGTGTGTAGAGTACAGGACATGTGGTGAGATGCAGACATAGCACACATAAATACACACACACAAAGCAACATATCCATCATTGGCAAGGGATACCTGACAGTGAATGGAATGGCCACAGCAAGATAGCTGACACTGTTGCATGGTGTCATTTACACAAAGCACTGTAGTGAGCTGCATTATACTCCTACATCATGCAGCGTTAAAAGCATCCTTGGCACTACACTCCTCTCACTGTCATTGAAACTTTCAACACGCGGAGTAATCTGGACTGGGTGGGAGTAGGGGTACAATTTACAGCAGCATAACACAAGCACACAAACCTCTGGACCTCACAGGTATGGGCATGGAAAAGCAAGAAAGCAGCCATGGTTAACTCATCTATCCAAAGAAGACAAGGACAATATACATGATGTAATCATGCACAAAGCTAAGCAGCAACACCATTTGCTACTGAAACATATTCACATGTGTGCGATGAGATGAGAACTAAGAACACATATAACAAAATAGTAAATCTCTGCTCACATACTGGACTGTGAGTGTGTTGGTCGCCACACTAATGTGACTCACAAATACATGCACAAATACCAGCACACATGCACAAATCTTGCAACACATAGTAAGAAGAAGAGTACGTATGTCATTATAAAAGCACAAATGTGGGAAAGAACAACACACCTGTGTCAGGCACAGGGTGGGACTTGACTTTCAATGTCTATGTACAGTTAAAGTAACAATACATGACCTATTTATGCTCAAAGCTCAACATGCTCAGCAAAACACAACTAGCTAAAATTACAATGTTCTTTACTAATATAGGCCTGTGTCTCTGACAATTGAGGACAATGCAATGTACATATACTCATCATAATTTACAATAGCAAATGTAATTTGTAAGATACGTTGACCTGTGCAAAACCACAACATACATTTTGCCTTTCTTCTACCCACAGGACCTGCTGGGGACACTGCAGGAACAGAACAAGAATCCCAGTCCCAGACTATGGTTGACCCAGAGCTCTCCAGTGTGGATATCTCTCAGTCCTCTTCAGATGACGATGAATGACCTGGCCCCTCTGGTGTGGATCAGCATGCAGCACCAGCAGCTGTAACTTCAACACCCCCTGCAACCACTTACGCAACATCCGACAACCATCAGATGACCTCTACCAACACGGACACACCAAGGCAAGAAAACACCGACGGCACAGCAACACCGGGCATTTGGGAGATGGCAGACAACAGCACCAGTGGCAACAACAGGTCCTGCTCATGTGGGTGGGGTGGTGGGAGGGGCCATGGGGTGAGGTCACATCATGAAGATGGTGCTGTTGATCAAGCTGACCCACAGTTGGGACGCATTCTAAATGCATATCGAGAAAGCACTGGAGACTTTGGCCAGGTAGTTGGGATCCTCAAGAACGTGCCACAGCAGCAGGCTGTCCATTATGCCAAAATGGATTCACACATGTCTAGAATGGACTCACACTTGTCCAGAATGGAGTCCAAACTTGATAAAATTGATGACCTCACTGCGGTGCACAGGGAAATTCTCACCTGCCTCCACCAGATTGCTAACAATATGACCCCCCCCTCCCTGTGTGTCCACTACATATGTTGCCACTATATCTGCAACTGCCACAGGGAGGGATGAGGACTCTGGAGGAGAGTTAGCCATACCGCAGCAGCCTGCACCTGAGGGTCCCCCTCAAAAGATAAAAAGGGGTCATCAGAAGAAGGACAAATGAGAGACAGATGGCCATGCTTCCCCCCCAGGAAGTGAAAACCTGCTCCTGATATCCTCCTAATGTGCAAAGCATTCACTTTGTTGACTGTCACTTAACTCTCCCATATGGGATGGAGGGTCTAAGTTGGATCAATGACTCAAATGACTGTGGACTTGGCTCTGAAAGTTTTATCTACTACCACTAACAACTCCTCTGTGAACTTTGTATTTCTAAAATGTGTACTGAACTATCACTTACTTGTACTGTTTCACACATGTCTCATAATAAAATCCTAATCACACAATACAAGCCTCTGTCATGAATTAAACACTGTTTATAACAGAGAGACGATGAGCTAAAAAACAAGTATTTTGCACGAAAACAAGTTCAGCAATTAAAAAAAACAGTCTTGTGAGTAATTGTGATGTGACACATGTAAGAGATACACACAACAAGGACAACACAACACAATAGCACATGGCATACATCCTCTTTGCCTCCACTGTTGTAAACTGAAAAGACATTTTAATGTACAAACACTAAACATTGTGAGATAAAGTTGTAATCAGGGCACAGATAGAGTACTCAAATAAATGTTGGATGTGTGTATACAGACGAGGCACACCTTAATGTGGAGCACAGGTTTATTACACAGTCACAACATTTTGTCTCCACAACAGAAGCCATCTATTCACACTGTGACAATAAGCACAAATTAACCAAGATGTTACAAAATGTTTGGAATTGAGTGTGTGTCCCAGCTTCCTGAGCCCAAGAAAAGTTGCACTCTGTAACAGCATTGTGTGTTTTGGAGATCACATGTCACCATACAACAGCCAAAGGACCCTATGAAGGAGAGACATAGACCAGTCTTAATATACCTAAAATTCTACAAACATCTCCAACAGACATTTCATACTCAAGTCTTATAAATTGTGAACACTAGCTAGCAGGCATGTCAACATATACTGGCGAACATACTAACTCAATGGACACATGACAACTCCAAGGATCATGTCAAGTAGCATGCACTCACACATATGCATAGATATTGTACAACAGACACATATCTTGCAAAGAAAAAGCTTTGTAAACTCATCATTCTATACTTACAATCATGAGAAAAAGTTGTTGATGAGCAGTCTCCAAACATCCTCCTCCCCCTCATCCTCACTGGCAACATAACCCAGGCCTGGATCCTCCCCTGCTGAAGGCTGCTGGTCCCCATCATCTTGGATGAGAGGTAGCTCATTCTTCACTGCCAGGTTGTGTAGCGCGCAACGCACAATGATGATCTTACACTCCTTTTTGGGTGCATATTGGAGGGCCCCTCCTATACGATCGAGGAGGCAAAATCTGCTTTTCAGTAGCCCAAACGCCGCTCAATCACTCACCTGGTCTGCCCATGTGCCTCATTAAAACTAGACTCACTAGGGGTGACAGGGTTCCTGAGTAGTGTCAGTAACCCGGGCGTGTAGGGATATCCGGAGTCATCTAAATTTAAACATAAAAAACTTAATGTTTCTGAAAACAGGGTACAACCTGACACACAACCAACACACAACATAAACAGGCATTACACACCAACAAGCCTGGCACGCTGATTTGGCAGCTTAGACATCATCTGTGGGATCCTACTGTCTCTCATAACGTACGTATTGTGTGCTGATTCTGGGAAACGTGCACAAACATGTGAGATTGTCATGTCAGGCAGACATACCGCTAGGGCATTTATGGAGTGAAAGTGCTTACGATTCCTGTATGTTTGTTAATTTGCCTGTGGTGGGACCAAAGCCACATGTGTACCATCAATTGAGTCAATGACTTGTGGCATTCTTCCTAAAGCATAAAAGTCACTCTTGGTGTCAGCAAATTGAAGAGGCCTCATACACTTCCCTACCAAGCCAGACGCACACATTGGCTTTTGATTGTAATGGGGACAGATGCGGGTGAGTATTCAAAAGATGTGCTGTACACTTCTGAACCAAGCCGGATGCACACATTGGCTATTGGTCGTCATGGGGACAGACGCGGTGAGTATTCAAAAGATGCGTCGTACACTTCTGAACCAGCTGGATGCACACATTGGCTATTGGTCTTCATGGGGACAGATGTGGGTGAGTATTCAAAAGACGCGTCCTACAGTTCTGAACGAAGCCAGACGCACACATTGGCTGTTGACTGTAATGAGGACAGACGCAGGTGAGTATTCAAAAGACGCGTCGTACACTTCTGAACTAAGCTGGACGCACGCATTGGCTGTTGACTGTAATGGGGACAAACGCGGGTGAGTATTCAAAAGACACGTCGTACACTTCCGAACCAAGTGGTACGCACACATTGGCTATTGGTCATCATGGGTACAGATGCGGTTTAGTTTCATGTACAAATCACTTGCAAAACAATTCTGTTGGCTTACAACAACAATGTATCAAACTCAATAGTGTTCTGATGTTGAATATTTGAACGACACGGTAGACGTGTCCAATGCGTGCAATGTATGGACTGGCCAAATTCGGATAATGCGAATGTCTCGGACCTATCTCGTTGGACGCATGGAACAGAATCTACCTCTGCAGGCACAGATATAAGTCTGTCTGTTCCCAAGAGACTTCACTTGCCTGCACTCCATGCTACTTGCCTACATCTCTACCCACCACGGCTGCTGTGTCTGCATCCTCTGGGGTCTACAATGGCACGTACTGTGGAAAGGGCACCAGCTTTCACAGAGGAGGAGAACCAGGCCCTGATGGATAGCCTCCTTCCACAGTACAGCAAGCTGAATGGGCAACCAGGGGAGCAGGTGAATGTTGATTACACTGCCTTTACAATTGACCATGTTTTAAGACAAACACTACTAGCATTGTGATCCACAAGGGCAAGCATGCACACATAGCTACTGTAAGTATTACAGTGTGTAGATTCATGTTCTGGACAGGTACAGTGATGTAGAAGTTTGTTTGGTGTGATTGTTTTTCCTGGGTGAACAACACTTACAACGCAACCTTTACATCGCAGAGCCTTTACAACGCAACCATTACAACGCAAACTATTACAACGCATTGCTCTGGGGGGCGCTCTAGGATAGGGAATAGGTTCATTTACTATCCAATAACCTTCCCTAGTGTCCACGGGGACTGGAGTTGGAATAGTAAATTAAACTATTCACTATCCAGCGCCCAAAAGCACTATGCGTTGTAATGGACTGCGTTGTAATACTTACGTTGTAAAGGCATGCGATGTAAATGCATGCGTTGTAACGTCATACATCCTTTTTCCTGCACTGTGCTGATGTTTTTAAGGGAGATTTGCACACAGGACAAATGCCCATGTTGATACTTGTCCAACCTTTAGAAAGCATCTGCCATTCTAACCATGACCTATATGTCCAAGTGTGTGATGCATTAACAAGTAGCATGTGTGGTAACGGTGTGTCACCATGTCATCCTTACAGGTCAATGCCCATCAGAAGCATGAGATTTGGCAGACCATCAACCGGGCTGTAAGATCTGTGGGGGTCTTCAAACGCCACATCAGCCACAGCCAGAAGAGGTGGCAAGACCTCCGTGGCTGGACCAGGAATATTGCAAGAGTCCAGCTGAAGCTGTCACATCCTCGCAAAAGGGGTGGACAATGGACCCTGACCCCCGACATGCTCCAGATACTGACGGTGGTCTTCCCTGACCTGGATGGGCAGCTTAAGGCCAGACAGCAGCAAAGAGGGGGTGAGCTTTTGCCATTTTGCTGAATTATGTCTGACATGCATGTTGCACTCCCTCAGCCTGGTAACACTCTCACAGGTCATCTGTCTGTTGAGACAACACTTATGTGGCAAAATGTAATGATGCCTCATTATCATCTGATGCCTAGGTGTGTCCCTTTCCATCTGTGACGTGTCACTTAGGTCCTGTGTATTTGCTGTAGTCCAAAGTTAATGTGAACAGCACCATATCCAACAGGTTCATTGAGATGACCATCAAGAGTTAGGTAATTGTCTGACATGTGTCTGCACACTGACTGAAATATGACCTGTATTTATTTATTTTATTTATTTATTGCATTTGTAAAGCACATCTATCACCTAAAAGGCATCCTGGCGCTTGCAGACTCAAGACAGCATACGAAAGGAGGGCGGTAGCGGAGTAGAGTTTAGGGAAGAGAAGTGTTTTCAATCTCCTCCTAAACAGGAGGAGATCGGAAATGTGTCTAAGCTCAGCCGGGAGAGCATTCCACAGTTTCGCCGCAGCTACGCCAAACAATCTTCCTCCTGCTTTGATTTTCTTAAACCGAGGTATTGTCACCAACCTAGCAGAGGAGGAGCGTAGGCTGCGGGCTGGAACATACCATCTAAATTTCCTTTGTAGGCCAACAGGACCTAGATAATGCAGAGCCTTAAAGGTCAGACAGGGAGACTTGTACCCTCTGTCTCACCGGGAGCCAGTGTAGCTGGGTCAAGGCCGTAGAGGAGGAGGCTCTCGTTGGCCGCCCCAGAGCTAGTTTAGCCGCCGCAGACTGGACTCTCTGAAGTCTATCCATAAGAAAGCTTGGAGAGTCCAGCAGCAAGGAGTTACAATAATCTAGCCGGCTGAGCACAGTGCAGCGTACCACCTCAACCCGGGCAGGTGGTGGAAGTAGGGGAAGAATTTTTCTCAGAAGTCTGATGACAGCTAGACAGCCAGCTACTAGTTTTGATACCTGCGCCTCCAGAGAAAGCTCCGTATTGAACATAACACCTAAGTTACGCACTACTATTCACTGGCTGTACCGCTGAGGAGAAGTCCCAAGGCCAAAAGTTACATGGTAGAAGAGTTTGCACCCTAGGCCTAGGGCAGTATAGCACCTCCGTTTTCTCCGTTTTAAATTGCAGTGAGTTGGCTTTCAACCACCCCGCCGCATCTCGTAGACAATTATGAAGTTCTTCCAAGGAGGTCGAGTTATCTCCCTCCAGGGAAAGAATCAGCTGCGTATCATCAGCGTAGTTGACGATTTTGATGTTATGTTTCTTGATGATTGCAACTAAGGGCCTCATATAAATATTAAACAGCACCGGGCTGACTGCTGAGCCTTGGGGAACGCCGTGCAAGATGGTAGAAAAGGTGGATTGGAAGGGAGGGAGGGCCACCACTTGTTCCCTGTTCTTGACGAAGGACTGAAACCACTCCAGGGCCCTGCCAGCAACCCCCCTCTCTCTCAGCCTGTCCAGCAGGTTGGCATGGTTCGCCGTATCGAAGGCAGCAGACAGGTCAAGCAGTATCAACACACCTGCCCGACCCCTATATGCTCGCTAACAAAGCTCAACCAGCACGGTCACCGAGCCCGTCTCGGTACCATGGGCTGGCCGGAAGCCAAACTGCACTTCCTCCAAGAGCTTGTATTGCTCAAGATGTCTGGAGAGAGTGCCTGCCACCACCCGCTCTACGATTTTAGCTGGAAAAGGTAGAAGCGAGATGGTGCTAAAGTTCTTCAAGCACTTAGGATCAAGGGTGGGCTTTTTCAATAAAGGTGTCACCACCGCCCTCTTCCATTGCAAAGGAACCACTCCAGTGGAGAGCGACTGATTACAAACAAGCCGAAGCGTGGAAAAAAGCCCATCCTCAAACTCCTTCCAGATTTTCAATGGGAGCGGATCAAGTGGAGACCCAGATGTAATAACAGAGGCCACTCCTCTAAGTCAGCTGTGGAAATTCCACAAGGGACTGAACTCCTCTCTGTTAGCAGACTGCTCCACGATTGTAATGATGGGAGGTGGGGGCGGGGGGGGGTTGACTAGGCCCTGCTTCTGTGTAATACATACATAAATGTTCAAAATGCTGATCTGAGGAAAACACAGGTTTGTGAGAAATATGCTACACACCCGAGCAGCAGGTGAGACCAATGTCAATGCTTCAGACAAATGAAATGGATAAGCGTTCCGAATGCGTAGTCACCTGCCTAGTGCTCTGGGTAATCCAATGCTTGGCAGGGACCAAGGACATGTATGTCAACTCAGGCCATCTGAGACACTGTCACCTCTTAATATTGTGTGTCAGGCAACACTTTAACCCTTACAAAATTGAAATTCATGTGTCTGACTCTGTGTCAGTGTGTACGGGCAGAACTTTTATATTTACACATGTGGGAAATATATTAAATATGGACAGACATCTAATGGATGGAATTTGGCTCAGATACACAGGACAAAACATGTGTGGATCATCCCTTTACTTTGTTCTTGGGAGATTGTAAAATGTTCACGTATACAGATTTGGTCATTCATATACTCCAATGTCTCTGTAGACTTGTCAAAGTGTTTAAATTGTATGTAGCACATTGGGGACATGTATACTTGACCACTATAGATATTGCTTTAACATTGAATACATGATTGTGACACGGTGCTGACTGTAAAGACGGGAATTCACAGCCCTTGTAAGAAGAGTCAGTACAGACTGTTTAGCCGGACAGGCCAGTGGCATAGTATGCCACATGAAAAAATCGTGAGGATGCTGTATTTGGACTTGTCTGTTGTCCTGCATGCAGACCGTTATCGCATTGATGTTCAAGACATAAGCCCATCACAGTGACTGGAGATGGAAGTATGTTCATCATGTTCATTAGGGGAGAGGAGTTGGCCCAATGGCTATGGCGGTCGACCTCGAATCGGGGAAACTGGTTTTGAGTCTCGGGAATGACGCTGAACATCCTGTGATTCTGTGCAAATCACTTAATCTCCCTGTACCTAAAATATATATATATATGATAATGTGTACTCATGTAACGCAACTGGTGTAAAGGGCTCTGATACCCAATTAGGGTCAAAGTTTGCGCTATATAAAACTCTGTAAAAAAAATAATGTCAATTTATGAATTTGGCCGTCCCATTTGCTGTGCCACTTCCAGACTCCCTTGCATGAGATGAGACATGTTTGTAATGACAAATGATACTCAGGAGCATTACAGATCAGATAACAGGCAAAATAGTGCGTTGTTGGGCATGTATTTAGTGTAATTTTAAATACAACTAACAGATGGTTCCATTGCCATCATGTGTTTGGGAACCATGGTTCACTGGCTGACTGACAAGTGCCTTGTTCACATATGTGTAATGAATATAAAAAGTTGCATTAACATTATGCTAGGGCTTGCTCTGTGATTTGTGATAAAACTCATGTGTCAAGTCTATGCAGATGACTGATGTGAATCAGTTTCTCCTCCTTGTTCACAGCATCATCTACGGCTACTGGAGGAGACAGTTCCACAGACCAAGAGGAAGCGGCTAGCCAGACTGGGTCCACTTTGGAGGAGGAGTAGAGACCCAGTGGCATGGAGGGTGAGGGGAGCCACACTGAGGGCTGCTCAGAAACATCAACATCAGCTGAGGACCAAACCAGCGCCAGTGATGACTCCCTTGTGGTGGTGGGTGTTACCAGAGCAGAGGCCACAACAACAGAGTCTGTACCCGCCACCACTACAATCTCCACCCTCACACCTGCTCTCATTCCAAAGGTCCGTGGATCCTCCTTTGTTAGGGAGCATGTCTCCTTCGGTCCCAGGCACCGCACCCCCTGCATCTGTCACCCCTGATGCCCTGAGTGTGGAGTCTGTGGACTTGTTCAAACAGATATATGTGGGTCAGACATCCATGCTGAGTATCCTCCATGCACACACCCATCTATTGACACAATTGGTGTCATACATGGTGGTCATGTCATCAGACATGTCTGCCCTACAGCGGACAAATCAGTCCATGGCATCCTCACTGACACCAGCAGTGTCCCTCCTACAACTGTCCCTCACCCCTCCTACCACTGCCCCATCCCCAGTCCCCACTAACCTACCTGATCAAAGCACAGTCACACAGGCGCATGCACACACCTCAACAGACACAAGCAGCACACAGCAACCTAAAACAAAGTCCAAAAAAACATGCACGCACACTCAGGGGATTGACATCACACACACACACAGGATATATGACAAAAAACACACACACCCATCCACAACCACTCGGCATTCCTCAGCTACCTCTCCCTCCAAAACCCTACCCTTGACTCTCCTGCAACCCCCCCCCCCATTCCCAGAGGGTCTTCCTCTGTGACCTTGGCCTTTTCTTCACTGATACATCAGACCAGACTCGCAATGGGAAGAGGAATTCACCACGCACAGAGAGGAGATCCACAACAGCAAGCATACCCTCTCCTAAGAGTAGGAACACTGAGGCCCCCACCCATACATCCCCCCAGGACAAAGAAAATCACCCCCCCCATCCCACACTTCCACCGCAAAATCTACATCCTCCTGAGCCCAGGCCACCCCTCCCTAAGTTCACACATCACAAGCCATCCTAGTTTCACCCACACAACATTACACCATCCCTAAGATGATAAGGCCCCCTACCACAAGCACATCCGATCCCACAATACCACACCCTCAGTCAGTTCTAGAAACTACAGTGGAGACCGTGGCCTCTCAATCTGACCTGTCCACTGCAGTGGAGGCCCCACCCCCTCAATCAGACATGCCCACTGCAGTGGAGCCCCCGCCACCTCAGTCTGACCTGTCAACTGCAGTGGAGCCCCCACCCCCTCAATTCGACATGTCCACTGCAGTGGAGCCAAAACCCCCTCAATCTAACATGTCCACTGCTGTTGATACAGACATTCCAGTAGCCCCCATCCCTCCCATGACCCATACTGGTACATCCTAGTCCTGTCCCTGTGGTGCCTGGCCTTCCCCTAAAGATGCCCCTCCAAGGGGAGATGTCACCTAGTTATGTCAGTGCAGGCAAGCAAAGCATGATTACCCCCTGAAGGACTCAATAACATGGATTGGCCATTGGCCTTATCGTTCTTCATGATTGCTTTTTTTTTAAATGCAAATGCTGAATAAAGCATATGTTTGTTATTTTGCTGATTTGCATTTCATGTACATAATTTTGCTGATAAGTGTAATGAAACTGCCATTGAAATCTTGCTTAGTGACAGTAATGACATAGTGATGTGATGGACTGCATGTGGTCCATGGTATATTTGTCCTATTACAGTATGTATCAGAGTCATTATTGACTGCAATTGCAAGTTGTCAGGATCCACATTGTTTTGGACAAAGAATGTGACATTCTTTTCACAACCTCCCATCTTTGGCTTACACTTTTACACATATGTCGGGCTGACATTTGTACACACTGAAAATGTTTTTAATGGTACGACCGTCTCCAATGGACATACAGAATAGCGCACTGCTGATGAACAAGTCATCCGCCTCATCACTGCAACTTGGTAAACATGTATTTTGACTACGTACAGATGACTTTGGAGCCAAAGTATTCTGTGTGTTGTAATCGTTGGATCGATGTCCGAGTCTCATTCAGACATGGTAGAGCCCTGCCAAGACCAAGCTTGACACAGCTGACCTTCCACAGTAGAGAAATCACCTCATGCCAGTGTGTTAATCTGTGACATTTCCTGAGCCCATGGTGTGTGTCATGTGAGCATGACTCTCTGTGTTCCCAGACCTTTTTCTACCAAGACTGTAGTTCCTGCAGATGTTCCTGTTTGTGAAGCTTGCTGTGTAGTTCAGTGCTTTGTCAACCTATTTGACCTTGAGTGTCCGGGATTTGGGTGCATGGGTACAATAGGGAATGCCAAAAGAGACACCCAATAATCCCCTCAGGACTGGGTATATTCAATAACAAAAGCACAATGTCCCTCGAGGAACCATTTGAAGATTACTCAGTTATAACAACATCACATACATGAGCATTTAGTCTGAATAGCCACAGGGAATCAATGTAGATATACCCAACTTTATCAAAAAGGTATTTTTTTTATTCCATTTGAGATTTTAGCAGCTTAGTATCTGGCAACAAACCTACTACCAACAAAATCATACATTATTTAGTAGTAGTATATAGAACATCTTTGGCGACAGTTATGGATAGTCAAGAAAACCACATAAATGAGAGTTAAACACAACATATAGTCGAATTAACACCCAATATCTGTAATAAATATGCGAAACGATGCTGGGCGTCGACGTTTCGGTCCCCCGTTAGATTAACAAATCCTTGGGACCATCTTCAGGACAGAAAGTTGCACATATACATCTAATATAATATAGACAACAACAATAATGAAACACATCAACCCTATGGCACAAAGAGGTAGGATAATTTGCTCACCACACAAAGAAAACAAAAATCCAAAAAATGCCACTAGTGCCAAAAGTGTAACCATTCTAATTACACCAACCACAGTAGTGAACAAATGAAAAAAGTGAAGAAAGTGAATAAATCACACCACCAGAACCATTTAAAAAGACACTAAATCGATTATAAACATTGGTTATAAACATTGCATCTAAAAAAGGGGGGCGCCTATATGTTTACTAATCAGGAGACACCAATACTCACACGTATTTTTAATCAGATACTGTAGAATCTGTTAAAATAACCAAAAATGATAGAGTATAAGCTAATCCGAACCAGGTGCACAATATTCCGTATCTACATCTATATGCATGTCAGAATGCTACTCACGTGGGAACATGCCAGAAAAGTCATGTATACAATAAACAAAAGATACCATTAGTGTCGCTACCTCACTTAAACCACATAAACCATACACCAAAGTGATAGCCAGTCAAGTGTTACTCACGTAAAATAAGCCACACAATCACCTGTAAGAGTAATATCACACAGTTAGCATCTCAATGCTCAACAATAGTAACGCAACCAAAAAAAGGATTTTAAACCTGTATTTAAGAGCGCGGGTATTACTTACTCGACAGAGCATAAACACGGCCTCAATGGGTCCGCAGACACCCGTCTGTAAAGTACGAGAGCAGCGGGTGAACGCCATTACTTCCTTCTTAACCACACGCTATGTACGTGATGACGTCATCGCAAGGTAATGGTGGCAGACATCTTTGAACGGACCGATATCTAGTCCGTGAGAAGCATACACCACATTACATTGCTTTCTCTAGACCCGGTATCTAGTGTAACTACCAAGAAGCACGAAAAACATACTCTCTCAATAGACTAGTAGTCTGGAAGACACACGAAACAGGCAAAAAACGTCCTAATGCTGAACAACGGACGCCGGCCATATTGGAACAGTCTAGAAGCTAATATTAGTGCTATGTGTTCCAAAAGTTAGGAACTGATGGACTTATGTTACTCACAAGTGTAACAAAACATAGGATGGCTGCCTCAGGAATATATAATTACGAGCAAGCCAAGAGCTAATAGACTTATATTAATCACAGAGAGGCGTAGAATGCAGCAAACCATTGAATGGACATAATGAGGTTCTACAACACAGAATATAGTACCTCACTGAACCCACTCTCAACATACCATTCATCTGCATTTCAAACACATATAGGAGATTGAACCCTAATTCATGAATTACTGCCTACAACATAGAGTAAAGACACCAGTGTCTCAAGGCCAGAACATGGATCTACAGAGTAATCTGATCAGCTGGAAGATCATCTCAGTGTGGCCAACATATGCCACTCAATTACAGAGTTCAGACCATTGTCTACTGTGTTGCATAACCAAATCCATTTGTTTTCTTTTTGTGCGAGCAACTTATCCACATTATGTCACCTCTTTGTGTTCTTTACAACTTCAAGCACAAACCACTTCATTTCAAAAGGCATATGTGACAATTTTTGATAGTGTTCAACCAAGGGAGCAGTCGTGACATTGCAACGGATGCGTGACTGGTGTTGTAAGATACGTTTTTTAATTTCTTGGGTAGTTTTGCCAATATAAGTTAAAGCGCATGGGCACTGTATGGAATAAACCACATTCTTTGTTAGACAATTCGAATGTTGTTTAAGGGTATGGGTACAATAGGGTCATTATGGTGTCATTCCTGGTTAGGGTTGAGATAAGGGCCTGCACTGTGGGCAAAACATATTTTTGATTCCCCAAGTCACATTTGTGCTACCAACATCAGCGTGTTTTTGATCTATCTTCTGTTTTTGCGAGTTTGGCACTTGTATGTGTGTATGACTGCTCACACTCAGCAGATTCTAGCCTTCCCTGTAGCCTGATGGCAACATGTCTTATTTGTAGGTCTCCGTGAGTGTTTCATTTTTCTGGGATAGTGGTAAATTTCCCAATGTGTCCGATACATTTCATGTTATGCACATGTACTCCATACTAAACGGTGGGACAAATTTCACAAGGTGTAATGACTAGCTATTTGTATTGTGTTTGTAAAAAACAGATCCCACCACCATCCTTGGGATTGTCAAGGGGGCATGTGCAATGTCACCAGTCAATGTAGGCTTAGCTGATGCACTTTGCTGCTGGTCAAGGTGTTTGGTGTTTAGACTGGCCAAATGTGACTTGTCTCTTGGCAATGCCCCTTCCTACATTGTGGACTTACATTACAGGCCAAGCCTTGTGAGTAATGTTTGGGTATGTGTGAGGACAGTTGTCCTGGCAAGACATATGGCACAGTGCACAAGAGTAAGTGTGCTCCGAAGTATGGGTCACCTCCTAATTTATCATCACAGAGGGTCAGCAGACAGGATACTGTCACCACAGTGTAGTGGCCTTGAGGGTATTGTGGAAGAGAATCAGTCTCTTGATGTATTATTTGTTGTTCCACCAAGCTTGTGCCACATGTGACTGTTGTGAACCCGCTCATCAAACAATGCCTGATTGCCCACATTCAGTAACACAATTCTTGAGATACTTCTGGATTGTACTCAACATGCATAGATCTCAGTGGAGTTCAGACCACCATTGTGTGTGTTGGCCCAGCCTAGAGACACTTACATACACGTGTTGTGTTTGTTCTGCAGTGTGTGGCTGGCTGGCTGTCTTAGTGCATCTTCACCCATGTATTTCTACTGGCTTTGAGGGGCATTGAGTGGATGTTTGTTTGAGTGTTTTTCTCCACTTGCCCTGGGACTTCTACATCTTCAGTCTGCACATTCATTATGTTTTGAACTTGCCATTGCTGCCACAGTGTTGAACAGCATCTCATCAAAAGTGTGTTTTCCGAAGGCATCCTTAGTATATGTATCTGTTTGTGAACAAATGTGTGTTAACACATTTTGATGGTCACTTCTTACATTGTCCAATGGAACATTGGTGCCAGTGTGTTGTATCCTCGCTCCTGATGATGATCCTGACAAAGTGGTATCAATTTGCGAAGTTTCCAATGGGTGCATCCGCGAAGATGATTGGGTTTTAGCTTGTGATAGTGATCGTGATTACTTAGATGTCGTGTCTTTTGTCAAAAATGGTTGGCCTTCCAAACAAAGTTTATCCCCTAATGTTTTACCGTACTTTCATGTAGCTCAAGAATTATCCATTCAGGGTGAAATTTTGTTGAGGGGTTTGCTTTTGGTTGTGCCACACGATTTGAGGAACACCGTTTTAGACATGGCACATGAGGGTCACCCAGGCATGTCCAGCATGAAGAGGAGAATAAGAAGTGAATTTTGGTGGCCTGGGGTCGACAGGTTGATTGAAGAAAAAGTAAAGTCTTGCGTTGAATGTTGTATAAGTGATAAATCACAGAAGCCCATAAAATATCAACATGATTCTGTCTCCAGACCTTCAAAGCCCTGGGAATGCGTTTCGGTAGACATTGCCGGTCCGATGTCTCTAGGTCATAGTCCGGTTTATGCTATAGTATTAATAGACCAGTTCTCCAGTTGGCCTGAAGTGAAGTTTGTACCTCATGTGTCTTCTAGAGTAGTTATCGATTTTTTAAAATCTATTTTTGAGAAAGAAAGCTTCCCGACTTCCATCCTATCTGATAATGGCACACAGTTCACCTCTACAGAGATGAAATCCTTTTGCAGCAACCACGGTATATTACACAAACGTTCTTCAGTATATTATCCCCAAGGTAACGGCATGGTAGAAAGGTGGATCAGGGTACTCAAGGAGGCTTTACAACTAGCTGTATGCAATGGTGAAAATTACTACGAGGCTGTTAGAAAACTTTTGTGGAGTTATCGAAATACTCCAAAATCCGATGGAGATCTGTCCCCTTTCGAAAAAATGAGGGGGAGGAAGGGTGTATGTAACTTAAGCCAACCCTGGATGTGGGATCTTGTAGATGGTAAACGTGTCAGACGCTGTGCTCCGATGGTGTCTGCCAATTCCAACAATCCATGCAAGGTTGGTGATTGGGTACGTGTGAGAAAGTCTGGTTTTCTTAGATCTGGTGTATCACATTTTTCTGACCCGTTGTTGGTAGTTAGGGTCGGTAGGCAAGTGGTGGAGTTGTCTGATGGCAACGTTTGGAGTCTGTCCAAGGTTGTCAGAGTCCCGTCTCACCTTAGTAGTTCCCCTCCTCCCAATCAACCAGGCACCTCATTTTCTCATTCCAATTCATGTTGCCGTCCTGTTGTATCTCATCCCCATTTACCAGTTCCCACGCACAGCCGGGATATGAGTTTTCCCCGTCTGAGAAAACCTCCTGCTTGGCACAAAGACTACAGGGTTGGTGTATGATTTTCTTTCATCAAACTGTTATGTAATTAGTCATCAAACTGTTATGCAATTTTCTTCCATTATTTGCTTGTATGAATTTTATGTTGTGGTTAATTCTTTTCTTTTCTAGAAAGGAGGATGTGTTGTATCCTCGCGCTTATCTAAGCTTCCTCCGCCGCATGCACTGGAATGTGGAATCCTATGCTTAGGCATTCCTACGATTCCAGTGCAGCGGTTGGCGTGGGCTTTACTGATGTTCTCCTATGCTTAATAATAAATCCTCAATTACCATCACTTCATGCGAAGACCTTTCATTTCCAAAGAGAATACATCACAGTGTTAGCCCCCAATGGGAATGATGGGCTGCACATGGCTGAGGGTATTCTTTTTTTTATGTTTGAAAGCTTTATTGAAAGAAAATAGTCAATACAAAAAGGTGACAACAGCAGAGCAAAATGAGGAGGATGGAGGCATGGGAGAAATAGAAACATAATCAGCTGGTATCACAATGAAAAAACCAAAGCATTTTTAAAAAGTTTGTTTGGGGGGGAGGAGAAGGGAAGGAAGGGGGGTGGAAACAATGCTAATATATTGAAGAATAAAGTATAAAATATACATAACATGCTAACTGTCGGCAATAAAGTACAGTAAATGCACAGATAACTAGAAAATATGTGGAATAAGAACATTATCAAAAACATGAGCAAAGAAAAGAAACTACAATAGTGAAATCTAAAACCTGAAACTACAAGCAGGAATACAACTGCTCAAGGAGGCTTAAAATTGTCAGAGGAGAGTGGAGTGTATGTCTTTTTGGCGGATTGATCTAAATATAGGGTAAGAGGCAACCAATAGAATTCAACATTGCGAGAAGGTGTGCAGGTGGAGGCAAAGGCAACATCCAAGCAGTGAGAATGACATAATAGGTTCCACCAGCAATTTATGGAGATCTTGGATAAAGACTTCCAATTGGAGGCGATGTGTTGGAGCCCAAGGGCTAGCATAAGGTCCAGCAGACCATGGGAATGTGGAGGGAGGTCCAAAGATTCGGATAGGCTACCTAAAAACACCAAAGAAGTAGAAAAAGAAATAGAAAAATTGAAAATACTGGAAATGCGAGACCATATCTGTGTCCAGAAAAGTCGGACTGGAGGACAGAGAAAAAAAAGTGGAAGAGGTCAGCAGTGGGCCCAGTACAGGTCCAGCAATTAGAGGTAGAAGAAGAAAGAAAACAAGAAAGAGAAAGGGGAGAAAGGTAGAGTCTGTGATAGAAGAAAAATAGTGATTGAGTGAGAGATGCAGTACGGGAAGTCTTCAAAGATTTAGTCCAGATTTTGTCCCAGAGAGAGGTCGGCCATGAGCAACCTAAATCTTTTTCCCAAGAGAGTTCTATTTTTGATTTGAGACGAGCAGGATCAGGAGCTCAAAAATAACGATAAATAAGAGAAGCTTTAGGAATAGTAGAGAGAATGGTAAGTAGAGAGGAAGGCGAGGTGGGCGTGACATCCGACGTGAGAGAATAGTAGCGATCAAGAACTGTTTCCATAAGGATGTAGTATTTCTTTGCGAACGAGAGAGGACAGTGAAATTGGGATCGAAAGTGAGGAAAGGAACAAGGAGATAAACCATCAAACAGTTGATGAACCCAGATGATACCCTTCGATCTCCATGAGGCCCAAGTGATAGGTCTATTTCGTATTAGAATAAGTGAGTTATACCAGATGGGTGATAATAAAAAGGATTCGCGAGAGACAGGAACTGTGGACACCAAGGACCGCAAAAGAGAAGAAGTGTGCTTAAATAAGGGGGGATTAAGACATGGTGCCTTAGTAGTGAAGTGGATTACACCCTGAAAAGAGTAGGGGAGCAATAAGTCATGTTCAACAGAGAGCCAAAGGGGAGAAAAAGGTGCTATGTCTTGTGATAGCCAGCGAGAAGCCTGACGAAGAGAGAAAGATTTATGATAAAGATGGAAATCTGGAAAATTAACTCCACCGTTTGACTTAGATTTGCGAAGGGCTGAGAGAGATATACGAGCCTTCTTCTGCTTCCAGAGAAACTTAGACAAAACAGAGTCAATACGACGGAAGTATAAAGCTGGGATATGAACTGGGAGCATAGAAAGTAAATAAATCAAGATCGGAGCAATCATCATCTTGACCGAGTCAAGACGACCCCACCAGGAAAGGTATAGGGGGTTCCAAGAAGAGAGTAGAGAGTCAATTCTAGAGAGAACTGCAGCCATGTTAAGTTTGATAGATGATGAAATAGAGTTAGAGAAGAGAACACCAAGATATTTTATTTTCTTACTATTCCAAGCAAAGCCAATGGAAGCGAAAAAATGTGGAAGGGAAAACTTAGTGATAGGAAGAATCTCCGTCTTGTCCGAATTCATTTTATATCCTGAAACCCGGGAACATTTCTCAAATTCATCTAACAAGGAAGGAACAGAGGTAACTGGATCTGAAATAAACAAAAGTATGTTATCCGCATAGGCAGATAATTTGAGTTTGTGGGTACCCTTCGGAAAACCAGAAATGGAAGAATTGTTACGAATAGAGGATATGAAGGGTTCAAGTGCTAAAATAAAAAGAAGGGGGGAAAGAGGGCAGCCTTGACGCACTCCACGTTTAAGTATGAAAGGCGAGGTTAGTTGACCGTTAACAAGGACGGATGCTTTGATCATAGAATATATTAAAGAAATATAAGAAATAAATTTCGGACCTAAGCCATGCCATTTCAATGAAGCTATCAAAAAGGACCAATCAACCCTGTCAAAGGCTTTTTCAGCATCAACCGAGATAGCCGCAAAGGGAATAGAAAGAGAGGGGGCTTTATTTAGAACATTGAGGAGAAGTCTGGAGTTGTCTGAAGTAAGGCGGCCCTTAACAAAACCACATTGTTCCTTCCCAATGAGGGGATGGCATGAGAGGATCAAGACGAAGAGCCAATAATTTTGCAAACATTTTATAATCTACATTAACTAAAGATATTGGCCGGTAATTCTTACAAAATTTGGGATCCCGCCCCTCTTTAGGAATGAGGCATATGGTAGCATCTTGAAATGAGCCTTGAGCCAAACCAACGGAACAAAAAGATTGAAAAAGAAAGAGAAGTTTGGGCAAGAGAAGATCAGAAAAGTGTAAGTAAAATTCAACTGGAAATCCGTCAGGCCCCGGAGTCTTACCCGTGGCGAGAGAAGACAGGGCAGTGGATAACTCCGAAAGTGTAAGATCTGAATCCATGGACGAGAAATTCAGTTAAGAGGTGTCAGGTTTAGGTAAGTTTTCGAAATATGTTTGAAGAAGGTCCGGGGTAGGGGGGTTCTCAGGAGAGTACAAAGATTCATAAAAGGATTGAAACTGCTCCAAGATTTCCTTATCCGTATGTAAGAGGACATTGGAAGGGGAATAGATAGAGTCTATGAGAGTCCGCTCTTTACGCGATTTGAGATAGTTAGCAAGCAATCTGCCCGATTTGTTACGGCCACCATAGTATCAGGCACTACTCCGAAGCAGGAAGGAAGAGGCTGAATCCGTAGTAAGTTTGTTAAATGCAATTTTCGCTTGAAGAAGTTCAGGAGACATATGGTTAGGAGAGGAGGTGTAAAATTGGTGTTCTAATGATTTAATATGTGCAAGAGCAACCTTACGTTTTTGAAGAAACTTTTTCTTCTTTTTGGAAACAAAGTCAATAATAAATCCACGGGCTGTGGCCTTGAAAGAATCCCAAAGAATATGGGGAGGAGTATCAGGAGCAGAGTTAAGGTGAAAAAATTCAGAGGTGAAAGAGCGAAAAGAGGAAGAGAAGAGAGGATCTGTGAGGAGAGAAGAGTTAAAGCGCCAGCGAGAGGATTTAGGAGTAGGAGAAAGAAGTTCAAAATCAGTTATAATAGGAGCATGGTCAGAGATGACAATGGGTTCAATAGAAGAAGATATAAGAGTCTGAGATAAAGAGGAAGAAAGAAAGATATAGTCTAAACGAGAAAAGGAAGCATGTGGTGGAGAGAAAAAAGAAAAATCTACCGTGTCCGGGTGGGTAAGCCTCCATGAATCCACAAGATGAACCTGTGTAATAGTATCAAGGAACTGTTTATGGGGTTTGTGAGGGGTGAAACGAACAGAGGATTTACAATCTAAAAAAGGGTCGATGATCTGATTACAATCTCCACCTAATAGGAAGGAATCATCTTTATGTTGGATACATTTTGCAGTAATCGCGGGCCAAAAAGAAGGATCAAAGCCTGTGGGACCGTAAACATTGAACAAGGTAAGTGGGATGGTATTAATAAGCAACTTGGCCAGAATCCAACGCCCCTCATCATCCTTTCCCTCAAGAATTACCTTACATTTGAGACGTTTGTGGATTAAAATAGCAACACCATTCTTTTTATGAGAGGCTGGCGAAAACAAAACAGTGCCAACCCATTATCGTTTTAGTTTCAAAGATTCAAGATCCGAAAGATGGGTTTCCTGAAGGAGAACAATATCAGGATTGTAAGAAGAGAGGTGGGAGAGTACTCTCTGCCGTTTAATCGGATGGTTAAAACCTTTCACATTCCATGAAACAACTTTGAAAATCAAAACATATTAAACTGTTCAAAATCGAAGAGTGCATAAACATACTGTACAAGGAAAAAGCTAAACAGTAAAGAAGTAGAGGAGAAGCCAACCAATAAAAGAGTAGTAGGAAGAATAGGAGAAAAGGGAAGAAGAAAGGGAAAAAGGAGAAGGAACAGGGAAAAGGGGAGGACAAGGAAGAAAGGAAAGGGAAAAGGAAGAGCAAAGGGAAGAGAAGAAAGAGAGGAAATAATGCATAGAAGACAGTACAAATCCATAAGGATGACTGCAAAAAACATACCTGAAGAGGAAGATACACAAGGAAGATGGGGAAGTGGTGATGTGCAACAAGATGGTTAGACTAGGACCAGAAGTACAACCGCACCGAAACCTCACAGAATAACAAAGGATGACACATGGTGAAGGGAAGAACCGAGACACATCTGCATAAGGGAAGAAAGAAACAAATAAGTGAGAAACTTATGACATACAGTCCATTTACCATAAAACAAGACATAAGCGTTATAGGAATCAAATATTGAGAAGGTCAGTGAAACAATACATCAAGATATACAGAGAAGGAAAATAAAAGAAAAACATCTAAATATCATCTTGAGAGAAAAACAAAAACATTTTTGCAAGAACAATAACAGTAACTATCAGCCACTATTTGAAGGCGAAGAATCCATTCCATCGTGGTTGTGCAGAAGAAGGAAATTACGGAGTTCGCCAGGTTCCTGAAAAGACCAAGACTTGTTTTGATGAGTAACTCTGAAGGTACAGGGGTGGAACAAGCCATATCGTGCTCCCAGAGAGCGCAAAGAGGGTCGAAGAGCCAGGAATTCCTTACGTCTAGAAGCAGTGGCATTAGAGACATCTTGGGAGATGTAGATGCGTTGACCCTGCCAAGATAATTGTCGTTTGGCTCTAGCTGCAGAAAGAACGGACAACAGATCCGTGAATTTCAAAAAAAGGATGATAACACCACGGGGTTTCGTAGAGGTGGATGAGCGTGATCCAAGTCTGTGTGCCCTTTGAATGCTGATGGATGTGGAAGGTGGCATGTCCAAGAGTTTTGGAAGGAAAGAGGTAAAGAAAGAGACTGGGTCATCACCCTCAAGAGTTTCCGGCAAACCATAAACACGAAGGTTGTTCCTTCTATTTCGATTTTCCAAATCCTCAGTGTGGCGTTGCAAAGAAACAACAGTCTTCTCTAGAGATTCAATACGATGTGTGTTGGAGTGGACCTCAGGAATTTGTTGTTCTATGGAGGAGATGCGAGTATCCATGACCTCCCACTTGTCTTTCAAAAGTTGCATATCTCTGCTTGTTTCCTCAATGAAAGGACGTAACGCACGGATCTCTTCCAGAATTAAATCAATGGAAGGCGAAGGAGAAGAGTCTGGTGAAGGAGAGTTCTGTTTCAACCTTTTGCTAGATGACGCAGAGGGCGATGTTTTATTTGATGTTGGAGTACTGGAAGAAGAGCGCTGAGAGGAGAAGGTCGCCATCTTGATAGGTTGTGAGGGGAGAGCCAAGTTAGAGGAACTCACCGGAGTCTTCGTAGAGGGGGTAAAGACAAATTTGGGTTTGCGCAGCTTTCCCATAGAAGAGAGTAGGCCAGTAAGAGCACAATTGGCACAGGCACAAATCTGGAATTCCTCACAATAAAGATTAGAGAGCTCGAGCCACCGCTAATGTAAAGGTGCTGGTGATACTGAATGAACTGCCTAGAACATCCTATATATAGCCGTTAAAGAGTCACTACATTGTCCTTCTTTACAATTGCGGCAGATAATTGCTATACCGGTATCATGGTCGTGTGGTCACTGAATTCTCTTTGTGTCTGACCAAAATAAACAACCGCTCTGTAAATACCGGTCAGATGATGTTTGTAGCTTGGCAGGAAGCGGCAGTGAGACAACGTAGTAGCAAGACTAGGGTCATGGAACTGGCTGCGAGAGCGTCACTGTAGGGACAAAGCCATTGCATGGGCCAGAAAACGGGTACACAAGTACTTCAGTTAGAAAGCATGGGTCCATATAGAGTACCATATGTTAATAATACATGGGAAGGGCAGGCTTCAGAATAAAACATAAGGCGGTAGAAACATTGCGGGGAACCACAGATGCGTGGAAAAACAAGAACCGCGGCTCTTCAGAACAGCCGCGGTAATTGTAAAATGGCGGCTGCATAACCTCAAGTCGGAAATACGACCCGAGGAGAAAGCAGGGCGCAAACAGTCTTGAAATTTTCCCCCAGGCTCACCTCCAAAGTCCGCTGGTAGAGTATGGATGGTGGTGGGAAGGAAACGCTGTCAAAACAAAAAGAAGAAAAACGGCAGACAAAGTTCCATTGAAGAGCCGTTAGTGCTGAGGTGAAGCACAAAATGGCGGATCACGGCAGCTCGATGTCAGCAACAATGACAAAAGCCTCCAAAATCATCAGCAAAAGCCGCAAGGACTCTCTCTCTGGTCACGGCATGTTCCGGTTTCGAGAGCCGATGATTTCCTGCAGAGACGAATCCCTTCACCGCTGATAAGGCATACGGGAGTAGTACGGCACGGAGGAGCTCCTCGCCTAGCCGTCCATCTTGCGCGGCACCTAAGCCACGCCCCCTCGGCTGAGGGTATTCTTAAAAGCACACCAATGTTTACATCAACAGTTCTGTGTTTGTGTGGCACACAAGCACTACTTTGTCACTACATTGCTTGTGGTTTTAGGCCCAAAAATCATACGATTGTTTGAACATGCTGTGGTTTTGAACCCCACACTCCCCTTTTGGTCACTGCAGTGATGGGTTGTTATACCCCATGTCCCCTATGTGCCTGGCATTGCTGGGGGTTTGAACCCCACACTCACATTTTTGTCACTACACTGATGGGGTGGTTATACCCCATGTCCCCTATGTGCTTAATAATGTTGGGGGTTTGAACCCCACACTCACATTTCGGTCACTACAGTGATGGGGGGGCCATACCCCATATCTCCTATGTGCTTGACAATGCTGGAGGTTTGAACCCCTCACTCACCTTTTGGTCACTACAGTGATGGGAGGTTCATACCCCATATCCCCTATGTGCTTGACAGTGCTGGGGGTTTAGACCTCACACTCACCTTTTGGCCAGTACAGTGATGGTGGTTTGAGTCATATTTTTCTGTATTGTGACGCTTTTGCAGGCAGTTTACACACAAAACACAATCTTGGCATGAAAGTAGTGGGGGAGTGTTTTGCCTCCAGCCCCTATTGGATGGGCAATGCTGGTAGGGACACGCCCCCACCCCCTATGGGGTGGACCGTGCTGGTAGGGATAAACACTCACCCCCTATGGGGCGGACAGTGCTAGGAGAAATGTTTTAGTTTCTCTTAGCTTCCACATAATACATGTGTGCTGCATTGTACAGCACACATTTAATGTGTATCAGGTTTCAGAATATGTCTATTAATGAGATTTTGTACTGTAAGGGTACGCTCTCAGTACGAGTCCTATGCTATCATCAACTACACACCTCTGTCTGTGATGCAAAGACTGTGCATGGCGCTAGCAGCTTGTTACTTTCGAGTTGAGAGCAAAAGCAGGCCATTTCATCAATACGGGCCTGTACTGTTTTCTTCCCTTGTTCAAATCAGCGCAGAACTTTGGTTGCTGTGCAGCATTGTGCAGAAAAATAATAATCTTGTCACCCTAACTGTGATTTGTTTGTTTGTGCGTGTTTTGTAGATGTTGTGCAGGACTCATTCTATTTGCGCTGTCGTGGTTCTTCCTTTGCTGTGTTCTGCAGCTGCTCAGCATTCCTTGTGTTCTGAGGTTGTTTTATATTTCCTGTGTCCTGCGGCTGAACAATAAGTCATAGATTCTGCAGCTGTTCTTTCATGTATAATGCCTCTTCTCAACACGCTGTGATTTAAAAATGTAAGACATCCTCTGTGTTCTGCAGCTGCTTACCATTCCTTGTGTTCTGCAGCTGTGCCTGCACCTGTAAAACAGTGTATGTTGTCGCAGTGCTCCTTGTAATGTCACTTATGTTTTTGTGGCAGTCGATTCAGGTCTACATTAAGAATCAGTGGGTGTTAGTGATCTGCATCTGTTCAGCATTATTTATTTCACTGAATGCAGTAATTCCAATGCAGGCTGCTTGAACCTTTTCGGCCCCCTGTTTTGTAACTCGCAAGTATCTTCTGCTTTTTGCATCGGTATAACATTCTGTGATTTGCAGCTATTGAACCCCGTCTGTTCTGTAGTTGTCAAGTATTACGCGCGTGGACTACAAATATTCAACCCTTTTGGAGCCGCATGGCTGAACAGCATTCCTTGGGCTTTGTGGCTGCAAAAAAAGCAGCCTCTGTGCTCTGCAGATAAATCTGCGGTTCCGTGTTCTGCAGTTGTCAGTGCACCAGGTGGAGTGCACAAGTTCACCATTACATTTGCACAGCAGCTGCTGTTCAGCAGTGTGCACAGCATCAGAACAATCCGTGTGTGCAGATGCACATCATTTCATGTGTTGTGACGTTGTCCACTATATGCTCTGCTCTTTGTTCCCCATGGGGTCTACCTGTTCAGCATTCAGTCTCGTCTGCACGCAGAATTTTTCTTTTATCAGCATTCTATTTCTTCTGTAGGTGTACAACATCCGCTTTCTGTGTGTACTGCTGCTGTTCAATTTTCAGTTTTGCTTCGGCACAACAATCTGCACGGTCTACAGGCATTCACCATTCTTTAAATTTTGAAGGTTTTCAGTATCAAAGTGTGACATTTCATTTGGTGTAATATTATCGAACAGTTTGGTGTGATATCATGCATAATGTATTATTTGCATCTTATTCCAGCACCCATACAAACGGGGGGCTTCCTAATTTGCCTGCAGCCATTTGTCATGGGATTAATCAACCTCCCTATTTACCAGTGCATGCCCCAATTCAGAAATCAAGGGAAAACAGACTGCAAAGGCGTTGCTGAATATTTGCCACTTAGCACCCCTTCCCATGGAGAGGGGGATTGGTGAGGGCCTGAAGGCAACTAGGAAGCCACCTCTGAGATGATTTACGCATGGGCAAAGTGGAATCTGGCCTAGGGCCCCAGGCTTTCAGATGGTGCCCTAATAGAACCAACTCTGCTCTGCAGAGTCCTGCCCTTATGATCTTAAATAATTCTTAAACAGACCGTTTTCCTTTAATGTATTATTAACGTGGGTGATGTGTGAGAAAATATTACAGACATTTTGCAGAAAATGTGTTTGTGTTTCATGCAAAATACATACAAAATGTTTTTTTACATCAAAACAGGACCGTACATATGAGAAAAGGGGATTGGGGGGTGTCATAGAGATTATTCGCAGTAATATTAGTCAGCTGTTGCTGTATTACAATATTGAAATCACACATCACTATCGCTGAATATTAGATGTAAACACATACTAAATTTGGAAAAGTGTGCCTGTGCCCTGTCAGAGACCTGGCCAAAGAGGGCCTAAAAGACCTGAAACTGGGATCATAAATTTAAAGTTGTTCCGAACAGGGGTTCCTAAAATACATTAGGCCCAAGGCCCCAGAATCCTTAACCCCTTGCATGCTCATGACGGAACCATTCCGTCACGAGCCACGGTGGTGCTGTGCTGGTGACGGAATGGTTCCGTCACGGCCCGGCCGCCGCGCCTGCGCGGCGCTGATTTCGCGCCTGCGCTGAGCGTTCCATTAGGCTGGCGGGGCCGTGACGGAACCATTCCGTCACAAGCACAGCACCACCGCGGCTTGTGACGGAGTGGTTCCGTCACGAGCATGGCGGCGCTCCGCGGCCCCCCTTCCCCCTAGCGCCGTGGCGGAATTACGGCCGCTGCCAAGGGGTTAAGATGTTCCTGAGCCACCTAGCTCCATCCATTACTCTCCCAGCGGTTTGGAGAGCCTTGGCCCGCTTAAAATCTGAACTCGGGCTGCATACACATATCCTGTCAGCACAGCGTTATTAGGACAAAAATATAGAGTAAAAAATAGCAAGGCACACTAATTTTTTAATATCGTGATACACAAATATTGTGATGCAGGAATATCTTTTACAAGAATGATGATTTTCTAAGGTAAGTTATATCGATGTTAAAAATACCTATGTTGTAAATATCATTTACAAAAATATCTATGTAGTTTATATCGTTTACAAAAAATATCTATGGGCCTCATTATGATGGTGGGCGGATGTCCAACACTGTAGCAGACAGGAACCGCCCGACCAAAGGTTGGCAGTTCCACCCACATAATTTGGATGGATCAGCCCATTGGGTGATTGGAAACATCCATTTTACAATGGCAGCTTTTGTGGAGGGCGGAAAAGGCCCGCAGCACAAGCTGCCATTGTAAAATGTATGTTATAAACATCCCTGCACCATGTGGCAGGCACCACACTCCACCACATGGTGTAGCGATGTCCATAGGTGCCCCCAGGCCCCATAGCGGAGGGCCAGGGGGAAGGATGCCCTGCTAGGGGGCCCCATAGTCACTTTCTGACAGCCTTTCCATGTCGGAAAGGCTGACATGGAAAGGCTGGGGAAAAGTGGCATTGTAATCCTGACGACGGAGCTGAGGCTGGCTCCGCCGTCATTAATGCGATTGCAATTCCACCCCTCTTCCCATAGGCTCTGTGAGCATGTCAGAAGAGGAGTGGAATCCTCCGGCGGGTTTCCCTCCGACCGCTGACATTCTGATTCATGCGGTCGGGGGGGAAACACTCAGGGGCATATTATCAAGGGATTTATCTCTGCTTTTTTGGCTTTAAAAGCCAAGAGAGCAGAGATAAAATGATCTCCCTATTACCTAGCTGTCGCTAACACCAGTTAGCGAAAGCTAGTAGGAGATAGCGACCATCTTGGGCCCCGCTTTGCATGTCAGAGAAATTTATCACTAATGACATGCAAAGTGGGCCTGCCAAGATGTTAGCAACTGGAAACAGACGCCAACATCGCTATCTCCTATTACCAACTTTTGGAGATATTCGCGCTAAGCGCGAATATCTCCCAAAGCTAAAACCTGCCCTGAGCAGTTCTTAGCCATGTTATCCAATGGAGGTGGATAACATGGCTAAGAGCATTTGCTCGGTAATGCATGAATATCGCTGACTTATCAGCGATATTCATGCATTTCGACCGATTTTTATCGCTTAGGAGATAAACCTTGATAATATCAAGGCTCCTAAGCGATAAAAATCGTCGCTACACGGGGGATAAAATTATTGCCGCTAAGCCAACCTAGCGATAATTATCGCTAGTTGTTGGTAATATGCCCCTCAGTGTCGGCGGAAAGGCTCCGGCAGTCTGTCGGATGGCTTCTGCCTCACATCGAAATCAGGCCCTCTGTTGTTAATATCATTTACATAAATACTGTTGTACAGAATATCATTTTTTAATTGTCTTTATGTATTTTCGTATTTGTTTTAATTGTATATGTTTTAAAATGTTTCACACAAAATCCTCAATGGACGGAAGCCCACAAACCTGCAGGCCGACATCTGCTTATATGGGTACGGAGCAGCCCGTACTTTCAATCACACACAGAATCTCCGAGCCCAGTTTCCAAAACAGCATGTGTTTATTCCTCAACATACTTGGCAGCACGGTGACGGTCAATATATCTTGTTGTCCTTATGCATTTTGGCTTCTTTATAAGCCTTCTTCAGAGGTGAAGAGAGGTTGGCAGATGACCTAACTGTGCGCTTTTAAACCTACTGCTGCTGTCATGTGAGTCAGGATCCAAATGTACTACTTATACCAGAATGTACTGGTTAGATGTTATTGAAAGTCTTAAGGCTGCAGCACACTTTTCAATAAAGCCAACATTGCGTTCACATCGCTGCACTTAATTCAAAATATGGGGTCGTTTCAATACAGCAGCAATCTGGTATGTCTCTTTCTAATTATGCATGCCAACCTGAATCAATATGCTTTGCTGATTTAATACATTGTCTTTTTATCGCAGGTTGCCCAGAAAAAATTGAGGGTGGAATGCTCTTGTGTCCCTTTCTCACCTCTGCACTCGGGCGTCTCTGGATAATAATTTTTACTGGAGAAAGGTGAGTGGGTCATGCTCCCTTATTTGATCCACACAGAATCCTCCATGGACGGGAGCCCCCAACCCTGCAGGGCGGCATCGGCATAAAAGGGTATGGAGCAGCTCGCAATTTCAATCACTCACAGAATCACCAAGCCCAGTTTCCAAGATAGCATGTGTTTATTCCTCAATTTACTTGGCAGCACACTCAATATATATTTTGTCCTTACACATTTTGGCTTCTTAATAAGCCCTGTTCACAGGTGAAAATCGGTTGGCAGATGGCATAACTGCGCGTTTTTCAACCTAGTGCTGTCACGTGAGTCAGGATTCAAACGTCCTACTCGTACCAGAATGCACTGGTTAGATGTTATTGAAAGTCGTCAGTCTGCAGCACATTATTCAATAAAGCCAAAATTGTGTTTACATCGCTGCACTTAATTCAAATAATGGGTCATCTTCCATATAGCAATAATCTGCTATCTCTATTTCTAATGATGCATGCCAACCTGAATCAATATGCTGTGCTGATTTAATAAACAATGTCTTTACTAGATAAAGGTGAGCAGGTTATAACTTGTTTGTATAAGTATTGTTCTTGTTTTTTTATATAGTTCAAATTTTTGTGTTTTAATGTAATTGTATTGTTAATTGTAATTTTTAGTGTCATTGCGGGTTGTGGGGTTTATAGAGGTAAAGGGTGGGAAGTAAATTTATTAGGATTAATACTTCTAAATGAATACTAATTATTTAATTGATAAGTAATCATGTAAATTTATTTTAAAGTTATATTTGAGTTGCAGGTTGTGGTGTTTGTAGGGGTACAGGGTGGAAGTAAATTAATTAAAATGACTTAAATATTTGCAAATAGTTAGTTGATAATTATTTATGCAAATTGTGAAATTAATTACATTTTCAATTTATATTTTGATGCAGGTTGTGGGGTGTGTAGGGGTAAAGGTTGCAAAGGTAATGGATTATAATTAAAACATAATTATTGCTTATTAATAACAATTATTTAATTGACAATTAATTATGTAAAGTGTGCCATTAGGATCGTTTTTAAGTTATGTTTCAGGTATGGGTTGTTGGGTTTGTAGAGGTAAAGGGTGGGAGATTAATGAAATTAATTAATTATTAGTTAATCATTAGTAATTGTTTAATTGATAATATATAAAATATTGCACATATTGGAGTGGGAATAGTACATTTCACCACTACTGAGTCCAACACTTTCCATACTGTTGCATCAACTGGATTGCAAACAGTAAATGTTACCCCTTTTTTTAAGTTCAAGAAAAATGTATTGAAAAAAAGTCATCAAACATTACTTTTACAATCAATTGAAATATTAGAGCAGTTCAGTAAATATAAAAAATGGTTCATATAGTCAACAAGAAAAAAAGGTAACAAGAAGAAAAGAGAAAGGACATACAATACTCTGTATAAACAATTGCATATAATAACAACAACAACAAAGAATATAATAACAATATGATGTTAGCCATAAGGAAGTCAAGGAGGTTGTACAACTTCTTGTATCTGAGGAATAGTAGCAAAATACTTGTTTGCACTATTGTCAAAAAACTGCGTAATAGGATACCATAGTTTTAAATGTTTTCCAGCAAGAGAAATAGGGAATACAAAAGATGTGTCCAGTCTGTAATTATAGCAGACAGCATTCCACCATGCCAAATACGACAATGTAAACATACCTTTCCAATGTTTTGATATATGTTGAAAAGCCACTGCTAATAACAAGTCTATAATCTGTAAGCTCAAATGGCTTTTAGGCCAATCAACAGCCAATCTACCTAAGAAAATATTTGTGTATGAAAAAGGGAATGAGCAATGAAAAATAATGTTAATCTGAGACCACACTTGTTCCCAAAATGTAAATTCAAAGGGGCATGTAAGTAATAAATGTTTTAGATCAGCATGTTCAAGAGAGCATGACCAACGAGTATCAAGAGTTTCTGTATTTCTGTTTCTGTAATTTTATCTAAAGTCATAGGAGTCAACAAAAGTCTATTATAAACAAAGAAAAGAGTTTGTGTGGTGTTTGCTGCCCGAGAGGACTTCCTAATTTTTGGCCAAATCTTATTCATAAAATAATGTACCAACATATGTCTAAATCAGCTTCCCAAAGGAGTTCTACTTTTGTTTTGCCTCTATTAGTGGAACAAGGAGTAAAGTGAGAATATATACTAGAAGTGTCCTTAAGAGAGAAATGAGTGTCCTTTAGAGAGAAAGAAGGACAAAGGGGAAGAAATTGAGCTCGTTCTTCCAGAACCGCAGAACGTAGGACTGTAAATTTCCGTTGAAAGGAAAGGGGTAGGTGAAAAAGAGCTCTTGCCTGTGAAAATGTAAGAAACTTGTCATGTACAAATAATTGATGTACCCATATAAGACCCGTATTCCTCCAAGTTTTCCCCAAAAAAGTTTTATTTTTAATTAGTATAAATTTGTTATGCCAGATGGTGGAGTAAAGGAAGGATTCAAGATCGTTCAGAATAAATTGAAGTGTAGTATTCAATAATTTACAATAGTGTTTAGGAACTGGCGTAGTGAATTTTTGAGGTTTGTGTGTAAAAGATAAGTATTCTTGAAATGAAAAAGGGGAGAGAAATGATCTCTCTAGGTCAAGACAAAGTGGTGAATCTGATGAGGATTTGGAGACCCACTGAGATAGTTGCCTTAATTGAAATTCCTTGTGATATTTAGGGAAATCAGGGAAATTTACACCATCTTCCATTTTTGGACGAATTAGTTTTAGTAATGACAATCCGCGTTTTTTCTTATTCCACTAGACGGATATGAGAATAGAATTAATCTTTTGAAATAACTTAACGGATATATTTACAGGGATGTTGGAAATAATACATAGGACAATGGGAGTCAACATCATCTTGATGGTGTCTAATCGATCCCACCAAGAAAGATAAAGAGGATGCCATTTTGTTGTGAGTGTGGATAATTTAGGTATGCATTTGTTTAAGTTCAGAGTAATTGAAGTTTTAATATTGGACGTGAACCATAAGCCAAGGAATTTGATATGTTGAGGACGCCATGAAAAATTAGAAGTTGAAAAACCCTCTTTAAAGGTGTATTTGGTCAAAGGTAAAATTTCACATTTTAAGTTGTTTAACCCCTTCTGTGCTCCTGTCGGCCTTTGGCCGTCGCGAGCACTACCTCCCTGGGGCTGGGAATAGCCTTCGGCCGACGCAGCCCCGCCCACTCCGTGGAATGCCTGCACTGCAGCAAAATATTCGCCGCGGTAAACGGGTTAATTTATAACCGGATACTCTGTTATAACATATAACTTCTGACAGAAATGCTGAAAGTGTAGTATGTGGTCGTGAAATAAATAAAGGTACTTTATCCTCATAGGCTGCTAGATGAATGTGCTGAGTATCAGATATAAAACCAGTTATGGATTGATTTTGACGAATTTTGGATACAAAATGATTTTTTTGCTAAATTAAAGAGAAATGGAGATAGTGGACAGCCTTGACACACCCCTCTCTGTAAAGTAAAGTACAGTGAGGTAAGGTCATTCGTGAAGATAGCAGCTTTGGAATCTGTGTACAGTAAGGAAATTAAGGGAGAGGGTTTGGCCTAACGGCTAAGGCGCTCGACCTCAGACCTGGGGATCTGGGTTCGAGTCTCGGTAACAACGCCAAAAACCTCCTGTGATTCTGGGCAAATCACTTAATCTCCCCGTGCCTAAAAAAAAAAAAAATGAAAGTATGTCCTCATGTAACGTAACTGGTGCTATATAAAACGCTCTGATACCTGATTCGGTTCGGGTCCAGTTTGCGCTATATAAAACTCTGCAAAAAAAAAAAAAGAATTTTTTTATCAAATCCGAACCATTTAAGTGTATCAAAAATAAAAGACTAGTATTTTGTATCAAAAACCTTCCCCACGTCTAAAGTAATCGCTGCAATTGGTTCTGAGAGATGTGAGGACTTTGATAGAATATTAAAAAATAACTGAGTTTTTTCAGTGATATAACATCCTTTGACAAAACCCAATTGTTCATTACCAAGTAGATGAGGGAGAAATGATCTAAGGCGAAAAGCAAGAGCTTTGGAAAATATTTTATAATCCACATTGACTAGAGAGATAGGTCTATAATTTTGGCAATAACAAGCATCCTTACCTTCCTTTGGATTAAGTCAAATGAAGGCTTCTAAAAATGTACCAGAAGATTTATGTAACTCAGCAAAAGAAGAAATGAGGATAAGCAACTTCGGGAGGAGAAGCTGGGAAAAATGTAAATAAAATTTGACTGTGAAACCATTTGGTCCTGGAGCTTTGGTCTTCCGAAGAACCTCCAAAGCATCAAGCAGCTCAGTTTGTGATATATCAGTTTCTAATGGTTCAAACTGTAATAGTGGATCTACAGTTCTCTGCTTTGTAGAAAGATAGTGTGGGATTGGGCATGCAAAAAGGGCATTCTCTCACAGTTACCATTGGTTGGATTTGTTTGTGGGAGAAAACATTGCTTCCCCTGGGTGAGGATGCTCTTTCTTTTCAATGGCCTAGACAATTTTGTACACATTTCCTCCAAATCCTCTTCTCGTCAGAGCTCTCCAGAAAATAAAGGACAAGGAGATGCGGTTCCTATTGATTGCACCTTAAAGTCCAGGGCTCTCTAGAAGATCAAGGAACCCTCCATTGTCAGAAGGAACTCTGACGAGATGTCTACTGGGGGTCTGCAGCTTGCGAGGGCAAGACCCACGGAAGAGGGCTGCATTACCAAAGGCCTTTCAGCAATCAAGATGGCTGGCTACATTAAATGTGTATTCCTGGCACTGGAAAATGTTTCAAATAGTGTGTAGTTCTTAGGAGTAAGATACTAATTCTTGTACACTTGCTAAAACGTTGGACTTTATTAGAAATGGTTTTGAACTAGTTGCAACCACCCTGAATTGCAAGTGGATGATCGTTAAACCCTTAAGTGTAGGACAATGCTGCTTAGAGAGTTTTGATAATTGCAACCAGTAGTTCATTCAACTGGTCTTAAGATATTTACAAGAGGCACCGGTTCAACCGTAAGGAAGGGTATTCATAAAAGCCTTGACTTTCATAGTTTTTTAATTTGGTAGCAATAACTTCCAGACATAGACTAGGAGACATTGGAGGAAAATATCTCAGAATTCACGTGTTAGGTTTTTACCAGAACATTTTCTTAGTGAAAGTAGCTACCACTTTTCATGTAGCGTAAGAAATGATTCGGTCTATTTATATTCCAAATTCTCTTCCCCAGTAGAAAAAATACCCTGCATCAATGTTCCCAAAGCATTGCTAAATAGAATGGCCTTCTTTTAAAAAATCCAGTCACTTATGGTAACATTTGAAGCCTTTGTAAAATGATTGCTGCCATCTACATGCACTTTAAGTAATGGGCACAACAGGTTCTGCGTAATTTGAATTATCAAGTTTCTTTCAGGCAAGCTTAACAAGGGGAATAGCATCAACCTTCACAGCATTTAAGAGAGTGTCCCTAAAGGATCTCTGCAATGCTACTTTGTGGGCTAGTCTGTGTTCTTCTTTGGGAAGATGAGTTTTATCTTCACTAAAGCCATACATTTAATGTACCAAAAATCACATGGTACGGTAAATAACATACATACGTCCCCTCTTAAATCTGTGCCGGTGAGACATGTTGAAATTTAATGAAGCTTGAGGTATTTAACTCATCTGATAAATAACCGACCCACTCATAATCAGACAGAAGGTGTGCATTATATAGCGTAATGCTAATATGTGTATATTGTGAAGTTTAAAAATTGTCGCCACATATACGTTGAGGAACTTGGGTAAATCCTCAGTATTTTGTGACTGTAAGGAGGAAGATGGAAGAGGATGTAATGCTTGGATTAACTACTGTTAAGTTAGGATACTCTGAGTCACAGTTTTTTTTGTCACAGTCATATGCCCCTACCACCAGCTGACGCTCTAATAAGGGGCTAATATATGACTATAAGGATGTAATACAAGGGAGCCTGTAATCTCTTTATAAAAGCTTGTCTCTTGTTTCCTTATTACAGGCGATGTCTGACATTACTAGTCACTGGCAATAAACAAATGTTAATACAGGGGTGGCATAGTGGGCAAAAGAACGACGGATTTAACCCAAATCTTTTGACTGGGGGAGAGTGTTTGAATCATTCAGCATTCCTTCCATCATTTGTTGCAGTTACACTTTTCGCCCTAAGTGGGACGGGTATGCCCTGATGTTATGTTATGTTATGTTATATTAATTTATTATGCGCACAGCGACTCCAGCGAAGGAGCGTCCCGGCGCAGAGACAAGGAGAAACATAACACAACAGGATAAAATAGGACCTAAAAGTGATAACTAGAACAGAAATGTTTTAATAGCTCTTCGAAAAGACAACAGGTCCTCGAGCAGACGGATTTCAACTGGGAGGGTGTTCCAAAGTAGTGCAGCTCTCACCTTAAAAGAACGACCCCCCATCCTGCTGAGCCTGAATCTGGGAACAACAGCAAGGGCCAGACCTTGGGACCGAAGGTTACGGGTGGGGACGTAAAAGGAGATACAGTTGGACAAGATCTCAGGGCCTATACCTCTCAGGATTTTAAAGGTCAGACAAAGGACCTTAAAAAGAATACGCTTCCTAACAGGGAGCCAATGTAGGGAGCGGAGGACATTAGCCACCGGGCAGAATTTAGGTAGGCCGACAATGGCTCTCGCCGCGGCGTTTTGAACCCGCTGAAAGCGAGTTAACTCAGCCTGGTTGGCCCCAGCCAGAAGAGAGCTAGCATAGTCCAGGCGAGAGATGATGGTTGCCTGGACAACAAGCTGTCTGGTTGGGGCGTCGAAGAATTTAAGAACTGGTCTTAAACCTCGTAACAGTCCAAAACAACAGGCTGCAGTTTTTTGGTATGCCCTGCAAAGGTGAGACCAGCGTCCAACCAGACCCCTAGATTTTTCACCTCCGACACCGGGGTCGGAGTAGGGCCCAACTCAGAAGGCCACCACTGATCGCCCCAAAGCTCCACTCCCTTCCTGACGACCATTACCTCCGTTTTAGTGGCATTAAGCTGGAGACAGTTTCCTGTCAGCCAGCTAGCCACCGCCTTCAGTCCAGACTAAAACCTGGGGGCATCCTGTTCCGCATCCCCGCTGAGAGTAACCGCCAGCTGTGTGTCGTCGGCATATGAGACCAAAGTTAGGCCCCACTGCCTTGCGACATCAGCCAGCGGTCTCACGTAAAGATTGAACAACGTGGGACTCAGCGAGGATCCTTGCGGAACCCCCATGGCCAGAGGCTGGAACCTGGACTTGAAGGGAGGGATGGCAACACAGAAGGAACGGTCGTCCAGGAAAGAGCGGAACCACTGCAGCGCTTGGCCACCGATACCAATCTCCTCGAGCCGATGCAGGAGGATGCTGTGAGATACAGTGTCGTATCTTGTGGGTATCTTGCCCACTGTGCCACTGGATTCAAGCTTGCCTGGCTGATGAAGGGTGACATACCCCAAAACCGGTCCCAGGATGCTTGTTTCTGGGCCAGGGAGGATCGGGCTTGGCAGTTCCCAGGAGGCACAGGGTCAAGACTGATTGCATATGGCTGGGTCCAAACTGGGGTGGCGTAGTGGGCAAATGAACGATGGATTTATCCCAGATCTCTTGACTGAGGGAGAACGTTTGAATCATTCAGCATTCCATCCATCATTTGTTATGTTATGTTATGTTATTCACATTTTTAATGCGCACAGATGCTCCAGCGAAGCGAAGGAGCGTCCTGGCGTATTTGTTGCAGTTACACTTTTGGCCTTAAGAGGGACGGGTATGCCCAGATGTGGGTCCCTTGCTCACTATGCCACTGGATTCAAGCTAGCCTGGCTGATGAAGGGTGACATACCCCGAAACCGGTCCCAGGATGCTTGTTTCTGGGCCAGGGAGGATCTGGCTTGGCAGTATGGTCTGGACTGTTCCCATGAGGCACAGGGTCAAGACTGATTTGCATATGGCTAGGTCCAAACTGGGGTGGCGTAGTGGGCAAAAAAACGATGGATTTAACCCAGATATCTTGACTGGGGGAGAGTGTTTGAATCATTCAGCATTCCATCCATCATTTGTTGCAGTTATGCTTGAGGTATTTAACTTCTCTGATAAATAACCGACCCACTCATAATCAGACAGAATGTGTGCATTATATAGCATATTGCTAATATTTGTATATTGTGAAGTTTCAAAACTGTAGCCACATATACTTTGAGGAACTTGGGTAAATCCTCAGTATTTTATGACTGCAAGGAGGAAGATGGAAGAGGATGTAAGGTTTTGATTAACTACTATTAAGTTAGGATACTCTGAGTCACCATTTTTTTTATCACAGTCATACGTCCCTACCACAAGCCCACCCTCCCATAAGGGGCTAATATATGACTATAAGTATGTAATACAAGGGAGCCTGTAATCTCTTTATAAAAGCCTGTCTCTTATTACAGACAACGTCTGACATAACTAGTCACTGGCAATAAACAAATGTTAAAAATAATAATGTTATTGCCGCTGAGTTCTGATGTCACAATGCCTACATCTAGAGCCAGCACCAAGGTGAAAGGCAGAGCAGCAGGCATAATTACAGACACTGTTTAACAAGGAAATTGAGACCTGGCTCTTAATGCTTCTGATATTGTTTACTAAAAAGAAAACGTGATCAGCAGAAAGGCGATATTTATGGAAACATGTTTCCTTTTTCCACACTATTGGTGATTTCAGGAAAGATGGAATCTCTGTTTATTTATTATCATCTGAGTCACAGCATTTTAACTTCAATTGCATTAAACTGACCTTTTTTTGTAAAAATGCCTGACTGCTTTTTGATGTGTTTATTTTGGTGTCCTGATTTTAATGTTATTCTTGTCATTTGCAATGAACATGTAAGAACAAGACACCAACGATTTTAGCGGTTTGTGTAAAAGGTGATGGCATGATCAAGCATTATAAGAAATAAAGTAAACCCTGTTGTACATTATAAGGATATTGCATGATACATTGGAGTTCCATGATACAAGAACTCAGCATTTGGCTTCACACCTCTATATAGTAATGGAACTCCTCAGTGGCTAGTAATCAATGTCTATACAACAAGACAAAGCCTCACACTTTAATGCGTGTGACAAGGAAGAATATGAATTGGAGTAATGAAGATTACAGGTAAGAAATCTGAGCAATAATCACTACTCAGCAGCCTCTAACACTCATTACCTGTTGCTGGCAGTCCCGCCTTAGACTTTCAGTAGTGTGGCATGAGATTCATGTGACAACATTGATGACAAAATGGGAAGTGGCAGTAGAGCTCATAACCCACTTAGGTAGCAGGGGGCTGTGTAGGTCCTATTTTTAACCCTAATTTTTTTTTTAACTTGGCACTGTGAGAAGCTGACAAACTTTTTATAAAATGTTAGGGTTTGCGCGGACTAAAAACTCGCAACTTTATATTGGTGTGCAGATTGTTTTGTACATTTAAATTCATGTAAGCGTCTCGAGCGGAGCATTGTATCTTAAATTATATAACTTGAAAATGCCCTATATTTGCCATCTGTTCTAAGATGTATGAATCTATGCGCATCCATGCTCACACACGACGAACATATGGAGCAGCCAGTGAGATAATATAGCTATGACCTGCTAGTACAGTTCGTTGCCAAGGACCAGTGAAAAAACACAAGAGTGAAAATGAAAATTGAACGAAAAAGAGAAAGGGACTTTTTTGCCAGGGGTTGGTGTGGTTCCCGGTCCGGCACTGCCGACACCGGAAGTCCCTGCCACACTGCAGCCAGTGCACCCGGCATACTCTGAGGGCAACGCGGATATTTATTTTCTTTGAACGGTGGGTTCTATTATTTTGAGAAGGATAACTAAAATTCAGTTGAGACAAACACTTTACGTAGAGGAAAATGGAACAAAGCACCTTTGGCAAGGCCTAGCACAGTATTTAACTGTGAAGAGGGGCAAGAGCTCTCCTTGAGGAATATCCACAAGTGCAAACCCAGGCATAATGAGAATCCGGAATCAAGATAGTGAATTGTAAGTGTGTTTTAAAGATGTTGAAATAATTCATATGGCTTACATTCATTAGTTTTTTGTTATGCCTGGCCCTAATTTTGCTGCTGCCACTCTGGCTTCCAGAAGCTGAGACACAGAAATGTCCTGAACTATGCATAATACAAAAGTAAATGTATGTTAACATGTTATTAAATTACAATACAAAATGTAGCATCGGGAATCCTTATTTCTAAGGTACTGGGGGATTTTATTCGGGAGCACTTAGAAAGGTTCTTAAAGTCAGGTATGCCTTGGACCTGTCAATTAATTTCGTTGTTCTGCCAATGCAGGGAATGTGGTTTACATGGAAAACCATAGGTGGCAGGTGGTTAAAATGAGTTTGAAATGTGGAACTTGCACTCTATACATGTTAGTTGGTTCCATTTTCCTAAATTAATGTGAAAATGCGGGCTATAGTGCAGGTTAACAACCAGGGAGGGAAGGGACTTAAAAATCCGGAGCTAGTCTAGAGGCACTACGGTTTCAGATCTAAGACTTACACCTCATCCAGCATGAGAAGGAACCAGCTGTGTGAGCAGTTTCTCTTCCTCCGGTCTGTGGCTTGAGGGCATAGGGACTCTGGTTGGTGTTTGTACAGTCAGTATAGCTTGACTGTTTGATATGTTTAACTGATAACCGTCATTCATTGAGAACCTCATTGTGGCCCACTTAACCATCTTGCAAGCTCTTATTTAAACAAGCTTTATGCATACTTGTAAACACCTTCTTTTACCCTAAAACCAGCAGGGATCTTTATCAGGTACCCCTCAACCCACTTCTCAATATTTTTTTTCGCAAAAGGCATTACAAATAAATACCTGTTGGCTATTCAATTCCTAAGGATAATGAGGCAATGAAACGGTGGCAGCTTGGAAATCAACAGGTGGCTCCACAAACAATAGAAAAGCCACAAATAGGCATCCCAAAACTTCAGTTTCACTAATCTGTGAAGAAGGACTTTTGTGAGACATTATTCATTACACTTCCTTTTAGAGGTTATTAGTAGACTCTTACAAAGGCGCTAGATGACACTATCATAACAAAATGGGACTTACCACTAACTTCCATGATTTTTTATTTTTTTTGTAATCACGCATGCTCCTTATGTAAACAATGACGTGAAATACTGGCAGGAGATTTGTTCGAAAAGAAACTTTTCGCCTGTAAGATATTTCTGTCCATCCCAATCTACCAATGTTACCTTCCAAATGTTTTACACAAGGTGTTCACTTGGTTAAAAAAATGTAGTAAAAGTCATGTGATGCAAAAATTTACAAATTATGCAGAACATGAACAGTGGGAATTTTGCGGATTTTGCTGGTATGATGAATATTTCCCCAGGCCGAAAAAAAAACACATGCACTTTCCTTAATATTCCCTAGTTGTCTCTGATTAACAAGTGTACACATGAATTATAAATGTGACGCCCACACATTTTTCTCTAGATTGAAGAACTCGGTGGGGGGTGGGCATATCATTAACAGGAGATAGTTCATTTGCCCAGAAGCTACATTATGCCAGTACTTATGCAAGTACTTGATATACCCAGGTTGTCTGTGTAACAGCCATTCCCTGGTGGTGGTGGAGCTGCGCCACAATGTAAAATGCTCAGCTGGACTGCACCAGTCCCATTAAGCATATTACAAGTTCCTGCACCGCCTGCCATTTCATGGCGGAAGGCCTGCCATGAAAAGGCTTGTGGTGCAGGAACAAAGGGGGCCTTCCAGGGCCTCCATTTCCCCACCTGCCATAGGGATACATTCAAGGGGGCACAGCATGTGCCCCCGTCTATATTCCCCCAAAGTTCCAACTCGGCATGAACGTCACTGTACATGCCGTGCTGGACCTTCTTTTGCCATTCCCATTGCGGTGCCTGTTTTCCAGGCACCTCTATGGTAAAGGCAAAGGACCATCCATCTTACACGAGTTCAACTCGTAATAAGGCGGGTGGTCCCTGCATGGCTTGGGCGCAGCTGTGCTGGCGGAGAGCCGGCCACAAAAATCTCAGCTGTTGGAGATCTCCAAATATGATGGGCGGTGGCTGCGGTGCCCTCCACCACCCTGGCTGATAGTAGTCCACCTATCAAACTCTAAATGAGGTCCTGAACAAAAAAAGAGAAAAAAATGGAAATGGCATATATCATATAATATGATTTGGTTGTGAAGTGTCATAATGTCCTTGAGCCAGGTTTATGCTATTAAAAACCACAGTAAAAAGTGTGGATTATGCACACCTATATGTTCTGAGATTAACCTGGTATCTGTATCTGTTCAGACTGTGTTGCGTGCAACGTTTGACATATGTCTGCCTGACACGTGTGATAAGAACAATAAGTGGCCAGGTCCTTGAATAGGCAACCTGGACTCAAACATGCACAGCTCAGGGGCTAAATACAACCATGTATGCAATGCTTACCAAAAATAAACCCAATCATAACAAGTGTTTTCGGTTATCTTTATCATACAATTTACTGTTCATTGCCTGAGATTTCAATGCTTTTGTATTCACTTCAAATAAATCACAAAAATACTTCAACATAAACATCTTGTGCCAACATAAATCAAACAAACTCATGAGAAGAAATTCAGCCCAGCCCAAAGCATTTCAGGACTGCCTGTCCCTTCGTCAGGGGTGAATCTTATTATTTATTTATTTATTTAAAACATTTATAGAGCGCGACTGTCACCTGGCAGGTATCCTGGCGCTGGTAGTTACTCCTGGGTTATTGGGCGGGGGAGGTGAATTGTGGGTAAGCTGGCTTAGCAGAGGGGGTGGGGGAAGAGCCATGTTTTGATTCGCTTCCTAAAGGGTAGGAGATGTGGGATTTGGCGAATTTCGGCAGGCAGACTGTTCCAGAGCTTGGCCGCAGCCACTCTGAAGGATCTTCCCCCAATCCTGGCTTTCTTGCATCTGGGTACTTTCACAAGGCAGGCGGTTGCGGACCTAAGTGTTCTGGTGGGGATGTACCACGAGAACAGACGTTGAAGAGGTCTAGGTCCTGCACCGTGTAGTGCCTTGAAGACCAAGCAAAGGGCTTTGAAGGCGATGCGTTGCGTTGACTAAGAATAGTGCACCTGACTATCAATGCTCGGGCTGAAGATGGTAATAGAGGCATGATTTTGCGCAGTGAGCGCATAAGGGCTGAGCAGGTAGCGACTGTTCTTGAAACCTGCGTTTCCATGCTCAGTTGGTGATTTAGCATGACGCCCAAATTGCGAACAGTGGTAACAGGTAGCGGATTGTTGGAGTATTCCGGGGGCCAGAACTCAGTAGGCAGAGGGCGGGATATGCGGCTCGCGGGACAGAACAAAACCTCGGTTTTCAAGGAGTTAAACTGGAGGGAGTTCCGGTGCAACCAGCCTGCGGTGTCTCTTAGGCAGTTGTGGAAGGCTTCAAAAGAGATGGAGTCTTCACCCTCCCAAGAGAAAAGGAGCTGGGTGTCGTCCGCATAGTTTACTGTGGTCAAATTGTGCGATTTAATTAAAACGACCAGTGGCTTCAAGTAAACATTAAAAAGAATCGGACTGATGGAGGAGCCCTGGGGAACACCGTGAGGGACAGGGGAGAAAACCGATTGGAAAGGGGGAAGGGATACAGCCTGTTTCCTGTTACTAAGGTAGGAGTGAAACCAGAGCAGAGCCGTGCCATCGACACCTGCCTCTCTCAGCCTCTCAAGCAGGATCCCATGATTGACAGTATCGAATGCGGCAGACAGGTCTAATAAAATCAGGGCCACGGCTTGGCCCCTGTCTGCACGCATTCGAAGCTCTTCCATGGCAGTGAGCACTGCAGTTTCCATGCCATGACGGGGGGGTTGCCAGGTTGTTGATGATGGTCTCGATTTTATCGGTAAAAAACCGAGCGAGATTGTCACAGAGGGTCTGAGATGGGGGAGTGGAGTTCTTGACACAGTCAGGATGTATAATGTTATCCAAGATCTGAAATATACTTTTTGAGCTGTTAGCAGCGTTAGCTATAGTGGAGCAGTAATATTCCGATTTACACTTTGCGATGGCAGATTTGTAATCACGGAGTAAGTTTTTCCAGAGGGCTTTGTTGTTGTCACAGTATCCGTGTCTCCACTTTCTCTCAGCCTGTTTACAGGCAGATTCGAGGGATTTCAGGGAGTCATTGTACCAGGGAGCAGGTGCTCTACCTTTGGGTTTACAGTGTTTTAAAGGGGCAGCTGAGTCCAGGATAGATGTAATTCTCGAGCTGAGGGAACTGTAATTATTTTCCACCGAGCTGGAAGGAGAGCAGCTGTCCTGCACCTCAAAGACTTTGGTGGTGGTGCTGAGTATTTCTAGAGCCTTCCAGTTTCGGTAAGAGAATTGTGGTGGAGAGTAGTTCTTGGGCTTTCTTATTATGGCGTTGGTGATGAAGAGTTTGATGAGCGAGTGGTCCGTCCAACTCATGGGCAGAATATCGCCTACTTGCGTAAGATCGGGACTCGAAAAAATGAGGTCGAGACGATTACCTGCAGAGTGGGTGGGGTCCTTTATTAGTTGGTGAAGCCCTACGCTGTCACAAGATAACAGAAGGTTGTCTAAGCCTGTGTCCAGGCTGCCGTTTGGCCAGAGATTGAAGTCTCCAAGAATAATAAGTTTGTTATGGGAGTGTATATGAAAAGTAAGCTGCAACAGCCTCCAGGAGGAAGTCACTGTCCTCATCCGAAAACAGTTCAGCCATCCAATTTAAAAGATGAAAGGAACATACGTGATCTCCCAGCACCGGATCCTCTATAACCATCAGAGGACAGCTCGGTGGGTTTTCAAGAAAACTTCGTTCCAAGAAATTTTGCGCTGCCGACAACACATCCCAGGGACCCATTAGTCCATGTGCCACCGCCAAGGCCATAATCCTTTCGTCAGAACAAACCAACTCGTGAGCAATGATAGGACTCATCAGTTGATCAAAATCGACGTCAGAAGATATCGGTCCGCAGAGACACAAATCAATGGCCCAAAGGAAATCACAGGTCAGGCAGCGAAATACAGGCTGGACACAGGTGAAATAGGAGAACCGAAAAGATAATCCAAACGCCGTGCTTAGAGTCGCCAACGGCAGTGTGCCATAATAATCAAGCATGCGGTTGCGAAACCGCGTCAGTAGCAGTTGAGCGTGGTCTTGCACAGGAAGGGCATCCATATTTAAAAAGGCAGAAAACCACCAAAGCGCCAGCCGCTAATGCAAGTAAAAACGGGAACCCTCCAAATAAGGATGAAAAAATAGAATGGAAGAAGGCAGGGATGACTCCAAAAATCTTCTCAAAGGAAGTCACGAGTCCACCGCTAACAACTTTAAAAAAAATGTGCTAGGCCCGTTGTGGAGGATGCGTTAAAGATAGAACGAACCATGGCTCCGAAATGCAAAGGCAAATCAGTATTTAAAAGAGCCTGAACCTCCGTACGCGTGTTAGCAATGTGAAGCACGAAAGTTTCACGGGCCGAGCTCAAGGCCACCTCTTTCTGGGACAATAGAGCTCTTATTCTAGCCATGCCGCTGAATTCTGCTCCCAAGGTCGGTATCTGTGGCCAAATGGAAGACTCCCTATGTTCACGTGTGGGAGGATAAAGAACATTTCTGCAGCAAATAACTCGCTCACTTACTGTTACTATGAAAGCGATACCTTTAATTAACCCACAACAGTTTTCATTATTGAGCATTAAATAACTACCATTCTCTAACAATTTAAACGTGGGGATGATAGCAGGAACTGGCGTGCCCTGTAAAACGCAAGCCATATTCGGTCGGTCCTTGTTACATGAACCGTGTAACTGTATGTGTCTGCACATTAAAGAATGTTCTGGCGTCTCAGTACACTCATCCCCTGTTAGATAAACCTCCTGTTCATCCTTGAAACATCTGTATGTGTATGGGAGTGACCAGACCTCATGAAGAAAACCGCTACCCAAGGGTTCAAAACGACCTATTGGCACATATTTCATACAATTTGAAAACTTATATAAAGCAAAAGGCAGCGTTATTAAACCGTGGATAAGCCACGTAGCAGCAGTGGCTTCTGCCACAGAAAAAGGTAAAGATTCCAACCTTTCAATATGTAGCATAGAAAAGGAAGCATCACGCATTGAAAGCAAGCGTTGTTTGTCTGTCAAATTAAACGGTGCAAATAAAGAGGAAACGTTCATGTATCCCCAGGGAACTTTACCCATTTTCAGAGTCTGAAGTGTCCATGCAAACTGCATGATTGACCGTAATCGATTTTGACCATGGTATAATACTGACACTTCATCATGCACAATATCAACAACAGACGACACAATATTAACTAATGTGTAAATTCTAGAGGAAAGCACATTAATGCTATTGTCAACCACTGCAAGCACTTTCTCAAGATTCGCCTGATCAATAGCCCTAAGGCGTGAAGCAGCCTCAATCTGTGAGAGTTTCCAAATTTCATTGTAAACCCCATATAACCACCTTTTCGACCTGCCACTAGCTGGGCCTTTAATGAAATCATTCAAATCCACGTCTGCATTCAGTTTGGAAAGGTGATACTTAACCGCAGGTAAAGTTGAATGTTTCAGCCAAGCTTGACACAACTTGCCCACAGAGTAAGAGGTGACAGTATGACTCAAATCAAACCGGGGATCAGATCTAACAGTCTTAAAACCGTCAGTTATATTTAAAAATCTTTTTTGGCAAGAATCAGCACTACGGTGCCAAAGCAGCCAACCCTTGGGATTCATACTGGAAATGTTAAAGGAGGAATTAAGAAGCAGAGCCTGTATATCTTTAATGGACAATTGAGTAAAATTACTCCAATTCTCATATTCCTCCAACTCCGGGAAAGACGGGGTGTTTAACCTTTTAGATGTAGCCAATCCAAAGCATGTGGTCTGGGAAATGGTTTCATTTAAAAACAACATATGATTCGGGATGAGACATGCACGGTGCAAAGCCTCAGTGCCTCGTACCTGCCAGGCCCTTGAACCCCAAACCGATTTAAGGTCTATTGTTTCCTTCCATAACTCATAGCCCCCAGTAACTAATTGATCTAGGAAGGCCTTCGAATACAACAATTTTGTATCGGTAAGTCTAACCTTGGACAGTGGCTGTTTGTGAAATTTAAAATAAAAGGACTCGGGATTGGTCTGGTTAAAGTCAGTGAAATATGTATACTTTTTAAGAAACGTTTCCGAACTCCCTTGTGTAGGTGCCGGGCAATGTTCCCACTGAGTAAAATTAACAGCATCCCTTCGGGAAGATGTCTTGTGTAAGAAGTGATTGCCATAATGTTGGTAACAGAACAATTCACCATAATTAGCAGATTCCAAATATAAATCCTCAGCATCAAAAGCAGCATAGTATTTTAAATCAGAAAACAAACTTTCCACAGCATTAACATCCCAATCATCAGAACGAATGTTTTGTTTCACCACATCCCCCATATTCACTCTAAGTACATTTGGAACATTAACGACTTCCGTTGGGCCATGAATCTGAAAACGAACTGCATCCCACGCGATTCCATCCAGAACAGGCCATGCTGTGATGTTAACCAAAGTCAAGTCTCTTTTTAATCTGTGTGTAGAATGTGAAGAGGAAAGTGGGGCCAAAGTTCCATTTAAATGAGTAATGCAAGTTCTCTCCTCGACATAGTGTCCATTCATAATTCGAAAAAAATAAAACACAAAACCAATTGACATAAAAAGGTAAACCGAAAAAAGGACCAGCCAAATGTATATCCACGGAGGTATCAAAAAATGTTTTTTAAACATGCTAGCATATACTGCAATTTGAGAGGGTTTTTTCGAGGCAAGGGAAGCAGAGTCAAATGAAAATCTGGATTCCGTGGCTAAACGAGCTTGCAGGTCAGGCATGGACAAATCAGTGGGGTATGTATAGTCTGTCTCATCAATGTTAGTTCCGGGTAAATTATTTAATAATGGACTGGAAACAGCAGGTAATTCGATGGCCACTTCAGGTTCAATATTAGAAGCAGTGGGCATAATTGAATTTCTCACAATGGAAGGACAGGAAACAGCTGGTGTCATGCTAAGAAGAATCGGCCACTCTGTGTATCTTGACATTGTCAATAGAAATAAACCTGTTTTCTTTACGACCTGGAAGTGGTGGTAAAATGACTGTTCTTGTGCCCTTCACTCCAAGCACTGGGACTGGAGCTCGATAGGAGGGACCAAACTCTTTCTTGTTGTCGATCTTCTCTCGAACCAGTTCTCCAACTTGGGGTAGCCAGCCAACTACCGGGAACAGCAACGCATCATCCGATGTGGAGGGCAAATGTTCCTTTGCAAGACTGTCTCTGGTATTTTGTAGATTCTGTAAAACATTGCAATGTTCATCTGCGTCAAAGGAAGTGGCGCGAACCACAGAGTCTAGACCGTCAAGGTCAGGGACGTACATCTTGATGCCAAAGAGCATTTCGTATGGGGTCCGCCCACCCAGAGACCTTCTAGGGAGATTATTAAGAGCACGCTGCACGCCATAGAGGTGAGGCAGCCAGTTTCTGCCAGTGCCTATAACTCGGGCTGTCAAAGATTGCTTTAAATCACGGTTCATTCGTTCAACTACACTATTACCCTCAGGTCTGTAGGGTGACGAAAACTTGACTTGGACCCCCATCGAAGTCATGGCATCCTTATATGCCTTAGAGGCGAAAGCCGGACCCTGATCCGAATGGAAGGTACCACAGGCAAAAATCCCTATAAAGATACACAAATCTCTAATGACAGTCCGTGAATCAGCGCTGCGATGTGGCCATACCCACACAAAGCGTGTGCATGAGTCAACTGCTACTAAGATGTACTTATATGCAGTATCAGATGAAAAAGGACCGCAGTGATCTAAATAAACACAACCTAGCGGTTTATTAGAAATGTACAACTGAGTCTGTGGCGGACGCGTAGCAGTTGAAGGTTTAATCTGCTGGCATATGTCACAAAGAAGGACATAATCACGCGTCTGTTTGTACAGTCCCCGCCACCAGAAACGTAGTTGTAATTGAGTTACAGTGGCCGAGACGCCCGCATGCGCAGACGCCACACCTTCATGAGCCGCTGTAATCAAGTCTGCTCTGCGATCCGAGTTGGGAATCAGCCGTTCCCCAACATCAGGAATTGTCACAAAAGGAACCTTTTCGGGACTTAAGTGGTATTTATACTTCGAAGGGAATCCCGCAGGATGTTTACTTCCCTTCTCAGAGGCAGCAATCGCTGCCAAGATGTCGCTATCAATCTTGGTTTTAGACCTAGTAACTGCTGCAACTAAGTATGTAGATACTGCTGATTTCGCTGCTTCATCAGCAAGCGAGTTGCCAACAGCGTGAACTCCTACGCGCTGATGACCGAGAGTATGAATCACATAAACGAGCGGCAACATAGCCTTAAGCTCTGCCACTCGAACCCAGATCATTTTATGTTTTATTGTGCTACCCTTGGAATCATGAAAATCATTTTGAATCCAAAAGAACAAGTTTTCATTGTAAGACTGGACACAGTAGTAAGAATCACTTACAATTAGAGTAGTAACACTTGGATCTGCGTACTCCAAAGATAGTAAGAGAGCACGAAGCTCCGCCAATTGTGCGGTGCAATCGCCCAGGGGCAACGTGTGCACCTCCCTGGAAATGAACTCATCATTCAACATAGCACCGACCACAATGGCGCATGCGGAAACGTAGGCATGTTTAGAGCCATGCGCAACCTGCGCCGACCCATCAGTGTAAATGATGCAATGGAAGTCCTCCAAAGGTCGCATAGCCAGAGGAGCAGGATGAACGAATTCATACTGCAAGTACTCTTGCGACCGTAAGGAGGCGTCAAAAATAAACATGACATCCGTGGATGACAATGACGCAGCCCACTGAATCCACCGAGGGTGCAAAGCTTTTGAATTCGGTACACTGGCTTTCGTGACTGCCTCCAAGTGAGGACAGGGTGTTACCACTAGCATGCGTTTCCCCTGAGATAGTGCTCGTTCTTTTAGAATTGCCATCTGTACAGCAGTTAAAACCTTTTCCACTGTGGGAAACCGCATCTCAGCCGAAGTGTACAAGTGTGACTTGTAAGCAATAGGTACTGTGTCACCTTCATTAAAAGTGAGGTATGTGAAACCCACCGTCCCAGGAATTATTCTTATTACCAGGTTGGTGTGGTTATCACGAGTCAGTAAATATTTAGAAGCGAGCAGATCAGCCTGCAAGGATTGCAAAATGGCTGAATGCTCAGGCAGCCAGCATGATTTTGAGAAAGTTGGTTGTATCAAAGCATATAAAGGCTTGATACGCTGGGCATATTCCGGAATGTAAGTTCTGCCGAAATTCAAAAAACCCAGCAAAGACTGTAATTTTTTCAGTGTTGTAGGAGCGCGCAATTGTGCGCATTTCTCCAAGAAGTGAGGAGCCAAACCTCTACCTTCATTGTTCAGCTCATAGCCGAGGAACAACACCGTGTGTTCTGCAATGTGCGATTTTGCAAAATTAAATTTGTAACCCATATCAGCAAAGGTACAAATTATGGAATTCACTCGACACAGATGCATCCAAATCTCGTCGTCTGTGAGATAAATATCATGTACATAAGAACATGCATCTGGATCGATTCCCTCCAACAGAGTGACTATTCTGGAGGTGAAGACTCCAGGACTATTTTTGTAGCCCATTGGGAGTCGCCTGAAGCGTTTTTGCACCCCAGCGGACGTAAAACTTGTCCACTGGGAGCTAAAGTCATCCAGTCTGTGGGCATAAAAACCATTGGAAATGTCAAGCGTTGTCTTGAAACGCTTACGCACTAGACTATCCACTAGGGCAGAGCCGTGAGTATTCTGTACTGCACAGTTACGGCAATGCGAGTTCAAATGCCGGTAATCCAATACCAAACGATATGATCCGTCAGGTTTGGTCACAGTAAAAAGGGGATTATTCATTGGTGACACACACGTTTCAATAACTCCCTGATATTCCAATTGTTCAAGGATTTCTGCGACGGCCGCTTTAGCTTCACGCCGTATGGGATATTGAGGCTGAGGCTGCGGCTCAGACCGCAAAGGAATTTCGTGGCATGGGGACAATTTGTCCCAACCACATTGGTTGCGGTAGAGAGCCGGTGCAAGAGCCCGAGCCCACTCTTCTGCAAAATGCTGCGCATGCTCAGTCGAGACAGTGTGCGCGAAACTGGGAAGGATTACCTCCTCCCCTCGCGGCGCTGCGAGCACAAAAGGTGGGGGCCAGTCAGCCTCGGAAAGCAAAATGTCGTACGTAGACGAAAGGTTCTCCCAAAATACCCCTCTGACAGTACGCTGCATGTCACCTTCAATTAACAGGACAATTTCAAAAAGTCTTTCAGGGGGAGCTAATCTCGTATCGGCTGTTTCTATAACAACAAACACTTCAGTCGCTGTCACCCTCAGTAGTGGACGGAGCGCCTCTCTGACTATGGTAATCTCCGCCGCGCTGTCCAGCAAGGTCAGAGCCCACGTCAGATTCCGAAGCCGCGTTCTCACTATCTGTGGCATATCTATGCGCTGTTAAGGCTGCGACTTTCTTCTTCGCAAACTGCGGACGCTTAGGCGTAGAATCCTCCTGCTTCACTGCGCCGTCCGTCTGGCGGGACTGACCACGTCCTTGTTGGCCACCACGTCCACGTCCACCCCCTCCTCCTCCACCGGTCTTCGGGGCCGATGTTTCCTGAAAGGAACGAGGAGAGCGTTGATCAGAACCCTGAAATCGATCAGGTGATTTAATCATCGCGCGATCGCGCAAATCATAAACTTTTTCTGTCGGCGCAGGTGCTTGTACTGCAGGGAAAGAATCCTGAGTCTGTGTATTCTTCTTCCCCTGTGTCTGTTTCTTAGGCCAATTTTGTTTTTTGGACTTGGGCTGGACATCTGTCACTGCAGATTGTCCCTGAGGTTGTTTTTTCTCCTTTACTGGAAAATATTTCAGACCTCTACTTGTGCGGCCAATTGTCTTATAAGCGGCCACCACAATCTTTGCTAACTGGCGGGGTTTGTCGGCATCGGGCAGAGCAGCCAAAGCATTCGACACCTGAAAGTTAACTGCATCTCCTTTAACATTGGAGAGAATTAGATCACTTACAATCTCAAAAGAACCACACAGGCGCATACCCAATTCAACCGCTGCCTCTGGACCGTGATCATTTTGAACACGTCTAATGATTTCAGGCAGGGCAGTCATAGACGGGGTGCCGAAGCACCTTGTATAAACTGCCGCAAATGTTTTTCCCCAGCTTTCACAGTCAACAAGTTCAGGAGTGATATCCTTCGGTAGAGTAATCGCTAACATTCTATGTTTATCAGCAGGAGTAGAATTCGGAAAAACCGCCTCCAGTTGATCAAACTTCTCTGCTAGCCAGAATGGGAAGTCATCGTTGTCAACTGGACGCGCTCCAAAAACCGAATTAACCATCACTGGATTGAGACGCATTCCGCCTCGTTCCATGGGAGCGGCCGCACCCCCCTGGGGACCACCAGGAAGATGTCGACCGATGTATTGCACTAAAGCACGAATCACGGAAATGGAAACAACATGTAGCCTGCGAATTTCTGCTAGGGTACAAGCCCCGTGATTCGGGTGCGGGGTAAAGCCACCCAACGCAGGTCAATTAGTACCTGGAATTGAGAGTGGACCTAACCTCGCAGCGGACAAAGAGTGGGGGAGGGCGCCATCAAACCAAACTCGATGCTGCCAATGATCAATAGGTATTTCCAATGCCCTGTACGGCGTATATTCAGCCGGGACATCCGAGGCCGTGTAGGAGTGGAACAAACCAGAATTAGCGTCCACAGCCGGAAACGTAACCCAAGAGTAAAACAACTCGTAAGGAAACGCCGCATCTGCACATACCACGAAAATCACAGCCATCCCATCTACTGGGACTTGGTACGTCTGAAGATGGTTGCGTACCGCTACGCGACTATGCTGCGCAATAGCCACCGCCGCCATGACAACACCGGAAACAAGAACACACAAAGAATACTTTGTAGCACAACTGGGTAGTAATTCAAAGAAACCGTTTAAGAAAGAATCAAGCTTGAATAAAGACCTATTTCAAAAAATAGGTAGGTCTCACCGACACCCCGTTTTCCGGAAACGGATGTGAAGGGGTTAAGGCATGAACGATAAACTACTCGAGTGTCATGATATAAGACCACCGAAACCGTTGGGCGCCATGTTGCAGGGTTTCTGTACTCACACAGAACTGTGCACAGAGGAGTGGAACCTCGGCAAATTAGGGTGTCCCAAAACTTACCTTAGCAACCAACTCACCCCTTACCGAGCTAGCTACAGTGTCTCATTGGACATATCAAACTTCCAATGTTTAGACAAACCAGAACATGAACTTACAGTACCTCAGGGTACGTGGGACTCATGAACACTCTTTCGTTATACTATCATTACAAACCAGAACATGGAGTAAAGAAGACACATGTGCATTTGAAATGTTTATTTACTAATGCCGTCTTCTCAGGCGCAGTATCTTAGATAATACAAGTATACTTATTATCAGTAGCAAAATTATCAGCATAGTTACTAAGACATAAAAAGCGAATGGTGACAGCATGTTAACATGCTGTAATGAATAAGAGTTAACAACACTTATATCTCACCCTCCCTAACACATATATTATATTATTAGCTAAGAAGGTCTCTTTGGGTTGTTTTAGGGCGGGCCCATACCTTAGTGTCCTAGCATGAAAGGAATCACATCAGCATACACCAGCTCTCTCTGCATGTGCACCGCATCAAGTGTGTTAACAATTCTCGTGCAAAGCAATATCAATCCCGCCTCAAGCCCAAGTTGGCAAAGGCTGCACTTGTGTTATGACTATGAAGGCGTGGAGATCAGACCTCATAACAATTCCATATCGTGTTGCTCCTGAAACTTCAGCACTCACCGTGCAGACATGGTTTATTAAACAAAACTGATATCAGAGCAATAACATATTATTCTCACATACACCACGGCAAACAACTAGGTTGAAAGCTAAGTCAACAATTAAGGGTCGTGTGCAGAAGTTGCAAGAAAGGAAAAATGGCGTTTAAATCTCAAATGTACCTATGCTAACTTAACACGATATAAGGATATATAGGAGCTATATAACAGGAGGTTGCCATGTTTGTGAAGATCGTAAGGAGAGCTTGCTGTTGCAGGAGGGAAAATGCCCCTGGCGGTCTGTAACAGATAATCACCGTAAAGGTGACTCCTGGGTGGCAGGTTATAGTCAGACCAAGGAGCTCAATCCCAGGTACAGGATCTATGTCAATGGTGTTTATTTGCCAGGCGGCTCGGAAGATGATACCAACTCCGCCGCCGCGGCCTTTGGGTCTGGGAAGATGTAGAATGTTGAAGTTAAAAGGAGAGGCAGATGCTAGGTCGGTCTCACAATTGGCGTGTGTCCAGGTTTCAGTTAGAAAGAGTACATCTAGTTGGTGTGAGTCTATAAGGAGATTGATTTCAGTGGCATGCTTCGGTAGAGATCTGACATTCAAGAGGCCTCCTACGATTAAGCCCTTGTAGATGAAGTCAGTTAAGGGAGAAGCAGTCTCTTCGAAGGAGAGCTTACCTTCATGCGCATACCCACGTAAATTGAGCAGTGCATCCCGGGTGTAGCAGGGGGATTGAGGGCTGGATTGGGCAGGGTAAGAGGCGCTAGGCGCGTCCTCGTCATCTGTAATGAACATGAACAAAATGTGTATTTTAACGGCACAATAGTGGAACCATGACAACCAACATAATATGTAGACTCATATGGCACTCCATGATCAAGCACCAAGTACAGCATTTGATAAAGATAACTGAAAACACTTGTTATGATTGGGTTTATTTTGGATAAACAGTGCATACCTCATTGTATTTAACCCCTGAGCTATGCATGTTTGAGTCCAGGTTGCCTATTCAGGGACCTGGCCACTTATTGTTATTAAAAAACACAGGTACAAGAAAGAGGGAGGTCCCAGGATAGAAGCAATTAGTATAGTTAGAAATTCACAAGAATAGAAACAAAGTAGAAAGTTTGTTTGTTAATTAATCACAAAGTTCTGCATATAGACTTAGCGCACGTAGGATAAATGTACAGATTAACATGTCATAGTGCCCAAGGTGGGGGGGGAGACAAGATGAGGGTAAATAAGGTAAGCAATAGTGCACAAGTAAAATATCTTCATTGCACGTCACAAGTACACCTTTTGCACAAATATTCTGAGACAGGCTAAAGTTGCGCCAGGTACAGGATAAGCACTGAATTGGCGCTCAAATAAATCACGATCATGCTTCCACAGAGAAGAGCCAAATTATTTGTAGCTAGGGCAGGAGGCTGATGGGGGATCCAGTTGTCGACGTTTCGACCCCATATGTAAGTAGGAATATGTTGGCCCTTTCAGGAGGGTTTTCATCAGGACATGTGGGGAAGGGGGTTGTAGGTAGGGCAGTTGTTCTGCAGTGAAAATGGATATAATTAGAATTAAAATAGGGCCCTTTTAGGGAGGGTTAATTTGAGGTAAATAAAAGTGGAGAAACATAGGAAAGACTAAATGCCGTAGGTTAATTAGTTAAGTCTCCCAAAGGTTACATTCATGGCTCCTTGGTGTGGCCCAATATGGAAAAAACAATAAATGTGTGCTTTTTAATTAACAAGCTTGGGAAACCTAAGCGGTATTGTAAAAAGGAGGGAGTGGATACTCATGGGGAGAGTGGCAGTAGGTGAAAGTGCTGCCGTCACTTCACCGGTATCGGATGCCGTGCAGCTAACCAGGTTGCTAAGGGAGACAGAGGAGCCGTTCTCATTAAAAAGGCCCCAGCCGGGTAACCAAAAAGCTCGCGCTTGCAGATTATTAAAGCGAAGAGGCAGGGCAGGGAAGCGAGCGGCGAGGACATACCTTGCTTTCCAGACGGGCGTACCATCCCGGTGAAAGAGGATGCCACTCCAAAGATGCTCGCTTTTAATGGAAACTGTAACGTTGGCGCGCGTGCGCGTCAGTATCACGCCAAAGGCGTGCAACGTATGCAAGGAAAGACTTGCGTTGGGCCCAGTGCGGGGGTAGTTATGCGAATGGGATAATCCAGTGTTACATTGAAGAATTCGGAAAATCAGTGTCTTAAAAAATGTCTAAAAACGGACCAATATTAGATAATGCTCAAAAATACATTGTTTCACCGAGAAACGGGACAGTAAGCAGGGACCTGCCCCACAGAACCGGACCAATTAACAGGTACCTGCCTAGGGCGGTCCTAATGGCATTAACCAGCAGGACAGCATGTCAGGATGTAGGGATGGCGGAAATGTCTTGATCAATGGGTCACAGTATGGTGAATGAATAGAAAACTCAAGGGCATGTACCTGCCATGTAGGGTAGTAAACATGCTAGCAGTGTGGTACATACACTTGTAGGAGCACATCAATACCTACATTTAGTACATTGAGACAAGTATCCCTAGAGGTGCGGTCCAGCTGTCAAGACAGTTGAAGGCAGCATGATAAAAAAGCAACACCTTAGTACTAGGCTCAGTCAGATTACGTTCGATTGAGTTAAGGGAATAACCAGAGGCATGTACCTGCCACACAGGGTAGTACACATGCCGACAAGGTGCTACATGTTGCGGTACACCAATAGGGACATGGTCCCCCAAGGCAATTACCTGCCTCACAGGGTGGTATAACTGCCATGGGGTTCATGCGAAAGACAGTAAAAAAGTTGTCACAGTAAGAAGAGTAGGTGTGAAATTAAGGTGACATAGTTGCTAATTGAGCAAAGCTGCTATCGGTTTCATTGAGACCATTCATTATTGAGTCAAAACGCAGCATCCATTTCGACTCACGAATGTTGAGTATTTCGCCGATGTTACCTCCCCTTGGGCCCAAGGTGGCTTTTCCAAGTCTGATCCATTTTAAGCTATCTGGAGCATGGTCATGTTGTTTAAAATGTTCAACCAAGGGGCCCCCCATAACTTCACAGTGGATACGGTTACAGTGTTGCAGCACCCTTGCTTTGATTTTCTGTTGGGTTTGGCTCACATAAATCAGGTCGCAGGGACACACGATCCCATAGATCACATTATTCGTGTTGCAATTCGGGTGGGTTTTTAGGGTAATCTTGTGATGTTTGTGTTGGAATTCCTTGGTTTGAATCATAGTGTTACAGGCCTTACAGTGGCCGCATTTGTGATGTCCGATAATGGGCGGTAGGTTCCAGAGGCAAGGAATCGTGGGTGGCTTGGGTGTGTCCAGGAACGAGCGCCTCACATGATCCCTAATTGTTTTTGCCCCCTTAAAGGAATGCATGGGTGGAGCTTGCATCGTGGGATCATCTGAAATAATGCTCCAATGTCTGTTTATGACCTTAGAAACGGCATTACTTTTTGTTGAGAATGTGGTCACACAGATAAATCTGCCATCCTGATTGCTGGGTCTCTCCTGTGTTTGAAGTAGTGACTCTCTTGGATTAAACCATGCCCGTTTTCTAGCTTTCTTAACCAGTCTCTTAGGGTAGCCGGGTTCCATAAGGCGGTGTGCGAGATCCTCCGACTCTCGCATATAGTCTTGCTTCAATGAGCAGTTCCGCTGGATGCAGAGGTACTGTCCGTATGGTAAGTTGTCCCTTAATCCTCTTGGGTGGTGGCTGTTATATTGGAGGAGGGAGTTTCGTTCCGCTGGTTTTCGATATAGGGTTGCCCGTAATATCCCCTCTTCTTCGAAGATGGTTAAGTCCAGGAAATCAATCTTGTGTTCATCCGAGTGCAGTGTGAATTGGATATCATGCGACCCGAGGTTGAGCCAAGTGTGGAAAGCTGTGAGTTCCAATGCACTACCTGTCCAAATCAGGATGATATCGTCGATGTAACACATCCATAGGGACACATTAGGTCGATAACGGTTTACATTGTTAAAGATGAAATTGTTTTCAAAAGCAGCCATAAAATTATAGCTAAATCTGGGGCAAAGGTAGCCCCCATCGCTACACCTTCGGTCTGGAGGTAGAAGCAATCCTGGAAAATGAAGACATGTTTCATCATAGCAACCCTGAGAAGGGAGACAATGAAATCCGTAGGTACCAAGGCAGGAGCCTCACGCTGATTCAATACTATCCGCATACCAGCAAGGGCCGATTGCTGGGGAATACTGGTGTACAGCGAGACAATGTCACAGGTAACAAGCACTTGATTCATAGGGTTGAAAGGGCAACCGTTCCCAAGGTTAACAGTCTGTGTGGTGTCTCGTAGGTAGGTCTGTGTCTTTCAGCGATTGGTTTGAGAAAGAAGTCTATGTATTGGCATAGCGGCTCCAGCATTGAGCCGCATCCGGACACAATGGGACGTCCAGGTGGGTTGGTCATATCCTTATGTATTTTAGGTAAGGTATACAATGTTGGGGTTCTGGGGTTCTTTTTATTCAAAAACTTAAATTCTTGTTCTGAGAGGAAACCCAGGTCACGGCCAGCTTGCGTGATTTGTAGTATCTCCATAGACAATTCCTTTGATGGATCGCCAGGTAACTTCCGGTAGCTGACCCCATCACTAAGTTGTTTTAGGATCTCCTCCTTGTACTTGTCGATACATTGCACAACAATGGCGCCGCCTTTGTCAGCGGGCTTAATGACAACCTCTCTGTTGTTTCTCAGGGTCGTTAATGCCAGATTCTAAAACAACTTACCTAAAATACATAAGGATATGACCAACCCACCTGGACGTCCCATTGTGTCCGGATGTGGCTCAATGCTGGAGCCGCTATGCCAATACATAGACTTCTATATGCAGTACTTTGTGATTAAATAACAAACGTACTTCCTACTTTGGTTCTATTCTTGTGAATTTCCAACTATACTAATTGCTTCTATCCTGGGACCTCCCTCTTTCATGTACCTATAGATACCGGGGTCCCAGTGACTTTTCGGGTTACACCCTTTATTATAACATTAAAAAACACAGGGCAGAAAGGTCTTGCTGGTGGAAAGTTTATATTTTAGGCAACTTTTCTGCAGTTCTAAGTTGTAAAAGTTTTTTATTTGGAATATTTGCAAGATTCAGATTCTTTTTATGCAGTGAAACAAAGCTCAGTTTCGTTTGAGAGTGTCCTTCATCATAAGGAGCTGACTAGCTTTGGTGAACACTCTGCGAGAGGACTTCGGGAGCACCACAGCCACCAAGGAGAGGTCATCACCTTCCATGCACAGTGCTCACTCTATTCACTGTGGCTGCCTGGACCCAGTTTTGCTGCAGCATTTCTTCATGCTTAATGTGTCTCCAAGCACCTGAAGAGACCAAAGGGGTAGCAGGATAGCTGCAAATACAACACCTTAGCAAACAATGCGTCCTACCTGAAGATACAGTGAGCAAATATGCAAACTACAGAAGATGTCCTCACATTAGGATGAACATTGGGATCTCTTACAGTGTTTCCAAAGACTGGTTTTAAAACTTGAGCTGAATGGAACTTAATCAGGTAATGGCTGGGAGAGAGTGATATATGCTGAGAGTGGGGACGATGTGTTTACCACTGGGCCCCTCTAAGTTTCTTGACTCAGCAAGAGATGACCACATGTTAGAAGCTGGTGAATGGGGCATCCTGGATGGAGGAAGTGAGGGAGCTGAGAATTAGATGTGAGCGAGCCAACAACTTCTTACCTGGGAAAGTTGAGCCACGGGTCAGCTCTGCCTTTAGAGCCCATACAGGAGCTAAGCCCTGAAAATATTTCACATGTAAATCATGTAACAAGCACAGAGGTTAGACTATGGTAAGGTGGCATAAAAATAAAAAACACACACTTGTTTAACACGAAAAAGCCTTTCACCTTTCAGATTTTAGCTCTGAATTTAGAAGCTGCAAGTCCATTGTGATGCGTACCCTACATGTGGCCTAGATTTTTATTATACTCAGAGCAACATTATAGTTTATTAAATTAAATACTACAGATTTTTGTACAGAATTTATCCTCAACTCAGGTGTTTGAAAGTGCTCTGATATGTAATGATGAAAGTAAAGGAGCCTTGGTGACAAAGTATTCGCCTATGATCACACAATTTGGTCAAGCAGGAAAACCAGGATAGATCCCAGAATTCCTGTTTTAGGCTTTGCAATTCAGCAACGAGGTGGTACCTCTTTCTAACTTTAAAGGTAAATGCTTTCCCTTAATTCTTGGACGAAGAGATTAGCACATGGGTGGCAAGCAGATTTTCCATTTTATTTTTGGCAGTTTCTCCTGCAGTGAACCATGCCCATGGATATACGAGCAGGCGCGGCCAGCACAGGTAAGAACGGTCAGGCAGGGCGGGGTGGGGGTTGGGAAAGTTGACAGATGATGGGATAAGTTAAATTAAATAAAAAAAAATAATAATACTTACCTTGCTCTTGCCTCGTCGCCGCCTCGGCGATGAGGAAGGCGCAAGTTAAGTGTTTTTTAAAAATTTTATTTAACTTATCCTGTCACATGTTGACTTCCCCGATCCCCACCCTGCCCACCCCACTGCCTCACCGCTCTCACCTGTGCAAGCGCCACTGCATACGAGTGCTTCACAACAGCCATAGACTACCTCACACTTTTTTAATTGCACTGTGTAGATTTGCTAGATTTACAGAATGTGCAGCAGAGTCTGGAATTCAAACATGGTTCCCCATGTTAGATGTTTAGTATTTGTAGTGACTCAGACATGTGTTCTCACGTGAACACTTGGCTCGTTTTGGGTTTGAAGTTCTACGAGGGCATCGAGCTGAGCCAGAGCCAGACATCTCGCTCGAGCTTGGCTCGAGCTTTAAGTCGCTTAACCATCTCTACTGGGAATGCAAATTTCTTCCACTCATTTAAATACATTTCAGTCCCTCACTATGGCCTACATATGGTGAATTACAACTCAGGGGCGGCTCCTCCGCTAAGGCGGAGGAGCTTCACCCCACTGCTCTGTGAGCAGTAGTTAAAGGAAAATTAAAATGATAATAACCAGCGTTAATATGATTTTAGTATTCCGTTTCCTGGTTAGCGGGGCTGGAATGCAAGAGCAGGGTTCAGGAGGAGGAGTGGTTGCCCACTCTTAAGTGAGCATAACTGTTTAGTCGGCCTCTTGGGCCAACCATAGAAGTCATGCGCACTTTGCATGTTTCGCACACAGGCTGCATTACAGCCTGGGTGCAGAACATGCCCAGGCCTCATTACCCACCTGAGCCCTGAACCTCGGTGCTCAGACCAATCACAACGCTGCTTTGCCTCATTGTGATTGGCTAGGGGAGTCAGGAGCCAGGATGCTTCCCGGTTCCTGCTTCCCAGGAGCAAAAGGCAGCGGTGGCAAGCAGACCTAGAAGCGGCGGCCGGCTGGTGGGCCGGCCTGAAGGGAAGTGTTTTATTTTTTATTATTTTAATTTATACCCCCCCCCCCTCCCACCATGCCTCCCCGGTAAGTAGTAGCCACCACTGTTATAACTAAACATAGCAACAATATATTGTGTCTTAACTTAGTGGGCACATACATACACAACGCTCACTCACTATGTAAATGATAGTGCACAAACGTGAAACTCACTCACTGACTCTCTCACTCACTCTTGATCAGGTCACCCTAAACAGCTACAGATTCTATCAGCCAAACAGAGACCTATGTTACCTAAGGTCATACTGATGCCTTCATTGACCAGAAAGAGGCGACTGCAGCACGGGAAGTGAGAGGAAGACGGCTGGCTTATGCAAAACACTCGCACAACCTTTGCTTAAGAGAAGCCCCGTCTCCACAGCCACCCTCAAAGGCTTGCTGCAGCATATGTGCTCCGCAGGACCCCCGAGTCCTGGTTTCTGCACTCAGATGGCGCATTGGATAAGGGCAACTCTTACCCGGGAGTGTCCCTAGGTCCTTGGTGATACCGCACCTGGGACATAAGGCTGTTTGTGGTCTAGCAGCGCCGCGTCAGTGAACACCACTGAGAGAAGATTCCCTCCCAGCACCTAGCCTTTTATGCAAAATGGCACAATGTGTTTACTTTCAGCGACTGCTGCTTTCCTTCATCATTTCTCTTGTTTACAGGGTCTGAAAGTCCAAAAAGCAGAAACTCAGAACCTTAATGTAATACAAACATACACAAGCAATCTGAGTAGTGAAGCTGCCCTTGTCTGTAATGTGTAGCCCTCGTTGCTCCAGGCTTGAAACCGCGTCCTCTTCTTCTCCTGCTCTGTTCCTTAGCTCAGGCCTGGCGCTGGCCTTTAGTTGCCAGCACATTGCAGATAATAATAAAAATGAAGCGATTCCTCTCCTTGCATCTTCCGTGGTAAACAAAATAATAAATCCCAAGTATAGTTCCTATTCTTCTTGGGGCAAAAAGATGGAACATTCTTTCTATCTGATGAACTACTACCAGATAAAGGTTAATAACTTACAACCACTGCTTGGTACAGCAGAACTCTCAACTTTTTCGCTTGGCAGGGTGTTTAATGCCTCTCAATTTCTGTATTTTTCGTTTAATAAATATATGAAAGATCGAACAGGAGGGCGTTTGGATACATCATCAGCAGCTACCCGAACATCTGTTACTCACGAATAAGGGGACATAGCGTCGCCTAAATTACAAAAGTCCAGTTAAATGAGTGAAGCGTTAGTGACCCACACGCCCTAGATTGAAAACTCTCAGGTTGTCAGAGTCATTAGTATTTTGATTTGCAAACACTCAAGCTTTGAGAGTTTGTTTTTGTAAAAAAAAAACTTTTGCTGAACCAGAGGTGGGTGTTCAGCAACACCTCTCTGCCTTCCAATGAGTCAGCGTAGTTGCAACTCCTTTGGACACAGCGCCCTTTGCAGGCAGAGTAAGAGATGTTTTAAGGTATGGGCAATGTGGGCTTTGGCCCAGGGCTCCAGCCTTTACGGGGAGGGCCCTGATAGAGCCAGCTCTGTTCTGCATAGTCTTGCCCTAATTACCTTCAATAATCCTTAAACAGATTGTTATTAGTTCCGTTTTTCTTTAATTTATTTAGTTTTAATGTGGGTGATGTGTTAGAGTTTATTGCGGAGATTTTGCAAATAAATGTTTGTGTTTCATGCAACATCCATTAAAAAAAGTTATTTTTTAGATCAAACAGGACCTTACATATGAGAAATGGGAGGAGGGGTCACAGAGATTATTTGCAGTAATATTTGTGAGCTGCTGCTGTGTTACAATATTGAAAACACAAGTCGCTATCCCTGAATATTAAATGTAAACACATTTAGAATTTGGACGACCAAGCATGTGCACTGTGAGTAACTCAGCCAAAGAGGGCATGTGAAATAGCTGAAATTGGATCATGAATTCAAAGCTGTTCCTAGCAGGGGCCTCCAAAATACCTTTGGCCCAGGGCCCCCCAAATCCTTAATATGTCCCTGGGCGGAGCTCTCTAGCTATGTAAGGTGGTGCACTTCTGTACCATGATGGGTGATGGCCTACCAGCAAACTCTAAGTGAGGCCCTGAAAAAAGGGAAAAATGCATAAAAAGGATAAAAGCATGAGTAATTTAATTTGGCTCGGAGTACAGCTGTCATGATGAAGTGAAGTGCATTGTTTCAGCAACTTTCCTGGAGGTTCATGGGAAGGTTTAAACAATGTTTGCTTTGGAATGACAATTGTGACTTTAGGCAAATTTATGTTGCATAAACTGTTATCAAAGGCATACAAAATGTTTATCCTTAAGATGAGATGTGCGGATAAAAATAGAAGTAATCGAAAATGCAAAATTGGAATCTGGGTTTCTTGTGCCTTTGTCAATTACGATATTCTTCCCAAAAATATCTCTTTTAAAAAGTATTACACATCATTCTCCAGAGTCCCTTGTTTCTTCCAGAGCCCGAGTACTACATTCTGACGTGGTGTGCTGGCTCAAGGTAGCCCTGGCCATGTTGCTCTGTATAACATTTCATTGTGACATGAAACTACAGCAAACAGTTTTTTGTTTGTTGCTAGGGCAAAAGATTTTAGCTCTCAGATGCATAAGGCACTTTGTTAACAAAATGATATAAGGAGAAGCATCTGACTATGGTTTAAGGTGGAGTGGTGATAGCAGTCAAGTGCCCTTCAGGTCAAATGCCTGATGCACCTGTGTCATGGGCCATGCAGACACCACCACCCTCAGGTAGGGCCGTGTACAGAAGGATGGTCCAAGGAATGCTGGTATGGAAAAGCTCAGTAGGTAGAGTGCCTGCCGCTGAGCTCACCTAAACATCCTTGCACATTCAGTAGACTGAGATACTTCTAGGCTAGATCTTCAGATCGATGTCTAAGCTGCAGGTATTCTTGACTTCAATAGTTGCCTCTGCACACAGCGGAGTTACCGATTGGCTCAACACCAAGCCATGATCTCCTCTATTAAAAAACACAATGAGCACATCCACTCGCAACATACCAGTAAACATTAAGTTTAGATATCCAGCAGGGTGATAAGTTTTCTTCCCGACCTTGGAGAGAATGAGACTGAAACCCGACCTAAGAAAACACTCAGTTTCATCTATAGTACAGAGTTTCTCTTGAAATCAAGAGTGTTAGGAGATACTTGCTCCTAGGGGGTGGCTTGCAGAGCCAAAATTGCAGGCGCTCTCTAATGGAGCTCCATAACCAACCACGCGATCTGCTCAAATTACCCCTATTCCAGCCACCATTAGCCCTTCCCCTGCCTGCATGGGAGACCACCTCTCTTCTTAGAGGAGCATCTGGAAGGGGAGACCTTCTCCCCTGGAGACAGTGGAGCCAGCAGAGATATTAGTGTTCCCCCAATGGCAGCTGTGGTGCTGCGAAGCGGGACCCAGCTCCTCCCCTCCACCTTGGGCGACCACGCATGTGCAGTTTTGACCAAGAACGTGATGAAGAGGAAGAGGGCAGCCCAGGGAGGCCGCAGCTAAGCTAAGGCGTTTTTCTTTACTTAAATTGTTTTTTTAAGTTTTTACTTATTGTTAATAGGGCGGGTGGGTGGTGGGGGCTGGCCAATTACGCTCCGCTGCGGAGTGTGCACGGTTTTGCCTACTCCTCGTTCTCCACGGAATGGCGAGTAGGCAAAACTGCACACACTCCGCGGGCGGAGAGGAATTCTCTGCCCATGGTTAATCCTAAAGGGGCCTGGGACTAAGCGTAGTGGTCCTGGTCTGTGGGTGCTGCTTCATCGCTGCCACCAGCAGAGGAGTCGTAGACCTCTGAAGGGGTCAGTTGGCAACGTCGGGCTGCTGGCTACAGCAGATTCCACAGTTGACACACTCGCCCAATCTGAACCAAGTTATACAGGATAGGTAATGGGCGCTGCATTCCAAAACCCTGCACAATCTTTGGACTCTGAAAGAGATGGCTCTAAATCTTCCAGCAATGAGGGATCCCTGACATCCTGTTTTCCCCACTGGGCTCTGCCAAGCCATTCAATGTAACTCTGCAAACACAGTTGATGATATTGCTTAATTTCCTGCAAGGGATGGGTAATCTCTAGGTTTATCATTTCTTTTCATATACCCTTGCAGTTATTGTTAGGCCCCACACCCTTGCAGATCACACTGAGAGCACTCGGCACTCCTCCACCACATGACATGGGGGTTTTATGCCCTAATAAACCCTATATGCTGCCACAACCCCCTTGTTAGCTTGCCATCATTGTTAACAAGTTTGGATGGAAACCTTGTGTACCTCCACTCTCACAGGTATTATGTTTTTTCCTTTGTTGTTTTCCATTGGTTTTCCCTTGTTGTCCACACTCACCCTAGCCTTGGGCTCCTAGGTGCGCCTTGCAACACTTCTACAATCAGTGCCACATACCTTTTCTTAGACAGCTATCATAATGGCTAACACTAAGATACTTACCTGGAACATCTCTGGCATGCACATTCCATCCTGTATATATCCTGTGAACTCCTACTTATGCCTTCCGGTGACGCATGCAGCAGTCTTGCAGGAATCCCACCTCATTCAGGCAGAGGTTGTGTGTAGGCCTGGGCGGAGTTTACACAGTTCTGCTAGGTGGAGCTTTGAGAAGTGCTGAAAATACTCTGCCATGCTCTGTGGAGTTCTACAAGCTTTGGAGTGTAATAAGTTATGCTGCTCAGGCTGATTTTTTGCGTCAGTGGTTTGTCCCGTGCTGCTAAGTCAGCACGAATGGCATCACATACAGCGCAAGATTGTGCTGCTTCTTTCTTCTGCTCGAGTAGATGTTCTACATGAGCAACAGCTTCCGTAATGTGAGTGGCAGGTTTCTCCAGGTTAGCTGTAGTGACCTGCTGTGACTGCCTGTGTTGAGAAATCTTGCTAGGAGGTGGTATAGTGTATGATTTACCTCGCTTGCCAACTTAACATTGGTGAGCTGTGCGAGAGGAAAAACTTTGCTCTGCTTTGTGGAGTTTTTCGGAACTCCGCACTCTATATGCGGAGCACTGAATAGGCAAAACTCTGCAAACTCCACCGGCGTAGAGGCGTTCACCGTCCCTCCTCTTAGGTGTGTGGTTGCAGAAGCGCAAGAGGGGCCAGGTATTCTCTACTAACTCATTCACATATGCTTGTGGGGGATTTAATATGGAAAAAAGCGGGGTCCCCTTTGTTGCCGATACCACAGTGGCTGATCAATAGGAGAGCTACTTTTTAATAGAGGGCAGGTTGGAGGGCCATTATATGCTGCTTGGAGCAATATATGCTCCTAACACCGAGCATGCAGCCTTCCTGGATACACTATCTGGGTTTCTGTCGCCCTTAAGTTGACTTCCCTGGTTAATTGGGGAGGGACTTCAATAGTACTGAAAGTTGAACTGGACCGCTTCTTTCCCTCTTTCTCTCACACTGTCGCCATTTCATACATGCATGTGTTTTCTGGCTGGCTCAGCCACTATAACCTCCTGGAAATCTGGTGTTTGTATAATGCCTCAAAAAGGGTTTATTCATTCTATTCACATCCTGATAACCTCCATGTTTAAATAGAGGGCCTAGTTAGCACACCAGATTTAGCACTCCAAAAATCATTTTCATTGACTACCTCAGAAGAACCCCCTCCAACCATGACCCCCAATATCTGCATCTGTGCTGGGAATGCTGTCCTCCTCCTCCTGTTCCAACACAGCACTTATAAGTGATGCACGGAGTACCCTTCCTTTCATGCTTTTCTTAGTAATAACATATTGGAATACCCCAAGATTATCGTGAACACTGCTTCCTCCTGACTGGTTGAGTGAGATGCCTGCAAGGTGGTGATCAGAGGACATTGCCTGGTAGTGCCCTAAATATACACTGCTAGCTCAATAGTGAACTCTCCCAAGTGGAGAAGGCACGACTCAGCTAATAGAAGCAGGCACAATATTCGGAAGAAGGGAAGTAGTGATGAAGCAAAGCTTCGCATATTTTGCGGCTTGCCGAAATCAAGAACCTCGTTCATGTATAACAAGGTAATAAATGTACGTCTTACTAACATTTATATTAAGTTTGAGTAAAAGTTTAAGACGCTTGCCTATGTGTATTTCTAATGAATTTAATCCATGTCCTCTAAAATGGCCGCCGCTTGTATTTTAGTTACTGCGCATGCGTCAGCCACACTCACGTGTCCTGACGCGTCTGCAGAAGTGGAGGGAAAGTTATGCGCATGCGTAATTCATAGCTGTGCTTATCATGTGGTACTGCTCGTGCCACTGCTCTTGTGTTTCGTCTAAATGTAGCTAACATTTAATTGCATAAGTTTATTTCTTGATGATGAGTTAAAAGTACCAACCCTGTGATGTGTTTTTCATAATGACATTATTATGTATTAATTTGTTTTCGCTTACTTTTCATGTACCGCGGGAAATGGGGGTCTGAGTGAGAGGAGAGCCATATTGGGGGTCCCTTCTGCGCCTGTGCGACATTCGGCAGCACGAGGGACCTTGGCTGATGGAACATAGCCAGCTGGCAGTGATGGGCGAGATGCTCCTGAGAAAGTCACCTCTGCCCTGCGAGAACAGCGAATGTGGCTTCTTATATGATACAATGTATTGTTGCGCTACTGTTAGCTCATGGGAACCCCAAATCTGCTAGGCGGTACCCAAATATGTAAATGAAGGCTTCAAATTGTGTATTGTGATTGGTGTGTTACCCAAACCCTACCTTAGGACCAATCGAAATTGAGGGATTCTGACACTTTGCAACATTGGGGGGTGGTACACTGTCCCCAAACTGTATATCTACCCTGGGTTCACCTAGTGAACCGTCCGACTTGTCTGGTTTAGCTGACCTGTCACTGACCCAACGCACTCAATAGGTGACTGAAGATACAGAGCGCTGCGGAGCACTCTGTCCGAATTTGACCATAGACTAAGGTTCTACTGAACCTTAAAGTGCTGGCAAAGCACTTAGCTGGGAGTTCGCTGACCCAATCGGGGTCTTGATCGATAGCTGCAGAGCGGGTGGAGCGCAGGCGTTGCTTCCGAACTGTGGGTTCCGGTCCTGTCCTGAAGAGGGTCCTGTCCTGAGGGTTTGCTGTCCTGTCCTGAGGGTCCTGTCCTGATTCCTATTCCGAGGGTATCCTGTCCTATCCTGGGTGTCCATTCTGCACCTGCTGTCCTTTGAGGGGTATCCTTCCTTGAGGGTTTCCTGTCCTTAACTGACCCGTGGCCAGGGTTTGGTTTCCACACCTTTTCTAGGTAAATATTACTCTGAACCTCTTGAAATTCTTGCACCTTCTGAATTTCTAACTTTTGCTTTAATAAAGTTCAACATTGCATATGTTATATTTCCATGCCTTTCCGCAACTATTGAACAGTCATTTATAAATTTTGCAAAATTATTCCTATGTCTTCTCATCTCTTAGAAATCATATTTTGCATAGCAGTGTGTCATTTCCTGATATGGTCTAGAACTTCGTTGCCTAGGTTGTTCAAAGGCCCTTTCACCTTAAGTGAAGCGTGTTATTCATTATAAGCTCTTCTATAGTCACACACACTTAGTCTATCACTGTCTAGATAATACTGACTTATATAGTATCTTTTCTCGTTACATTTTATTAGTACTTTGATGGTTACTCTGTCATTATTTCTTTCTGCCTATGTGATTTACGTTATCTTGGTTATTGATTGCCTTATTTTACTGTACCTCATGCAAGAAAATATTGAACTTTAGATAAACATTTTAAAACTTCCAGTTGTCCGTGGTCATTTAAACAGTATTTGAATGTTATTGGTTGGGTTTGTATTTTGCTGCCTTTCCTTTACAGCTAGCTCCCTGATTCATTGTGGTCATTAGGCACCCGCATCGGTGGATGGTAAGTCGGGTGCACCGAAATTTGGTAGCAGGGAACACACACACACTCAACCTGGTAGAGCTCGTGAAGTCACCCGATCGATGTATATGGTGATTTGAAAAGTATATGGGCCCTGAAGCCGGAAACGGCGAAAACTATTGGCCGGGTGGCCTCGCGCGCTCCATCAGTTTTCTGGTAGCAGAGGATGGTTAGGGACTAGTTGAGAGTAAGGCAGGACTAGTTAGACTAGTTAAGTCGGAAGCTGCTATTATATTAATGCTGCTATAAGAGCGGCTGTTCTGAGGGAACTGATCACTCTCTTGTGAATACGCTGCTGAAACTCATGAATTACTGTATTGTTATTATTCTTGTTCTTATATTGTTATATGTACTAATCCATGCAATTGTCAACCGTCTTGTTTCTTGTCGTCCGAACTCCCCGGGGAATTGAAAGGGCAAGTGGTGAATAGAATCCATTGTCCTGAGGTCACAGGTTCGAGGAAAGTTAGGTGCAGGTTAGGATAACCGGGAAGCACTAACTAGGGTTTTCTGAATACATGTGTGAATAAATGACAGTAACGGGGTTCATTGGCAAAATTCCCATAGTGGCGTAACCTAGTAAGGGTCACATCGGAAGAGTAGCAGGTTCCTCGGAGCTAGCGTGAAAGCAGAGGGGTCCGCTGAGAAACCTTAAACTCGGAATATATCCCGGAAAGAAGTGGATGAGTTTAGGGGAATAACAGGTTCACCGATGCTAGAGTGAAGGGTAGGCGGAAGAGATCTGCCCGCAGCGCGTGAAAAGTAAATGGAAGTAGTTTACTTGCTGTAAAAGAATTCTTACTCTATCTAGACACTTGAGCACTGTGGCGAATGTGTATTTGTTGTAAAATAACCAAGCACTGAGCACTTTAAAAGAAAGAAAGTTTCCGTTACCTTGTGAAGGGAGGGAGTCAGTCGCGAAGCGCCTCTGACGTCACTCTGTGCCGCGCTGGGATTGGTAGACGCAGCGGGCGGGTAGCGGAGCTGAAATTGTAAAGGAGGGGTGAGCGCCAGAGCGTGGGAACTGTCTCACGAAGGGGCCGCGCACCCATTGGCGGAGCTTATTTTGTGTCGCGCACCCATTGGTTGCACGAATTTTCTGAAGAGTATTCTGATTGGAGGTAGTTTGTAAACAAAGTTAGCGCAGAAGTCGTATGTGGCACTCGCGGACTACAGAGACGCGACCTGATCCAAGGCATCTAGGGTTTGAAAGGGATCAGTGGAAGGCTAATAGATACGATATTATGTACGGAACAAAGAGAAAAATGTCACTTATAAGTAAGGTGAAAAATTATTTTAAAACGGACAAACCGATTAAATCTAGGGAAGGTGTTCTTGTCCCAGCACCCAATACTCCCGCCTCATTCATGATGTTTGACCGAGGGTACAATACCTGTGTGTGGCTGGAGAATTGGGTGAAGTATACAAAAGATGACGGAGTATTGGCTTTTCCGTTAGATGGTACTTTCAATGGTAGGATCTTATTTAATTTAAGAACCCGAATGAATGAACTGCATCCCAGACCGAGACTAACGCAGTATGAGGCATTAGAGGAATGGGAGATTGAGGCTTTTGAAAGAGAAAGACCCCGAATGGACAAGGGTTTGACCAAGTGGTACCCCAGGCAGAAACAGGAATCCAGGGATAAAAGGATGAAACAGTGGAGGCAGAGCATGATTGTTGAGGGTCTGTTTCCCATGATGCCGGCATGTCATAACGTTGGAGCGGGTGAGAAAAGTACTGAAAAATGTAAGCATTGGGGGGCCCTGGGGGATTCAGATGATGAACTAATAGATGACATCTGTACCAGAAGTCCGCCACCTTACAATGAGGGAACCCGACCTTCCAGTGTGGGAGATGTTCCCCGACGGCCCTTCCTAAAGGAAGAAGACAGGTCCCTGGGACTGGGAGGGGGTGGTCAAGTATTGCCCTATCCTGAAAAACCCGAACTGACGGAAACAAGGGACATATATCCCAAAGTGCCCGCAAGTCAGGAAGAAAAATATCCACGTACGAAAACCTTTTTTCCCAGACCCTTGTATGAAAGCGAAGAGAAACCATCGAATTCAGGACTGCCTTTTGTTCAACCTCCATATGGGGAAGAGCGCAGGTCCTTTAATACTGGAACTTTATTCCCGAAACCTAATTATGGGGGAGGACCAAGTGAAACGCATCCTACTGCCCCGAGTTTTACTCCTCCATTGACCCCACAGATATTACATGACACAACTCTAAGAAGGGTACTAGTGGAAAAAGAGCAAGAAGCTCTAGCTAGACAAAGAACAGAAATAATTCAGAAAATTTCTCAGATAAATACCAGTCCTGAGGCATTGACTATTCCAGTAACTATTGGACCGGTGGTCCCGTTATACGGAAATGGTCAGGGAAATCCGATTACTCCAGTCATGACCCCAGTCATAGCAACCCCGAGACAGGAACCAATCATCATAGATGATCAGTCCAGTGAGTGTGAGTCTGAAGTTGCATTCTTGGAATTGCCAAACAAACAGACTGGAAAGGGAATACAGCAGAGGTATAACCCTTTTAATACCAAAGAAATTAAATTAGAGACAGCAACAGGTACTAGGAATGTCTCTCTGGTAACTCCGGATGAAATTGAGAGTTGGAGTCGTGAATTAGAGAAGCAGACTCCGCAAACAAAGCCTTTAGATCTCTACAAGCTGAGGGTCGAAATAGAAGAATTAATGGCAGGAAATGTGGGGTTGGATCGATTGAATACCTACTCTGAAGAAGAATTGTCGTTCATATGTAAAAGCTTTACAAGGAACACCAGAGTGCTCCATGAAAAACTGACCGAAACAGCAGTTAGTATGGGGGTAGATATCTCAAAATCCAAGCCCTTACAGAAACCGTACAGAGCAGACTTCTCAGACAAAGATATAGAACACCTGAATGTGGCAGGGAAGAAGTTGCAGATTAAAGAATTAATGGGGGTACTGCAGAAATGGGGAGATGTGGAAAAATGGAGAAGCAGGTGGGCGAAAAAGAGGGAAGAGGTTCGCTCCCGACAAGTGACTCCCGAGTTTGCTTTAAGAGAGGTAGAAAAACCTGAGCAATTATGCCCCATGCGCGAAGTTCCAGGAGGGAAATATGTGCATGTCCCCTGGTCTAGGCAGGATATTGTGTCCTTCACGAACGATTTTCCAAAATTACGAGAGAAACCAGTTGACTGGTACCGGCAAGTGGAGAGGTTCGTGAAGGTACAGAAATGTCTGTGGAAAGACCTGGATGGGTTTTTCGACATTGTGGTTCCAGTAGATTTATGGACCCAGTGTAAAATAGCCATAGATTGGCCCAGTGAAGAGTATCCCAGAAACAAGGAAACAGGGGAGCCATCAAAGGATGTCATGCGAAAATATGAGCAGGTAATTCAGCACTTGAAAGAAAAGGTGCCCGCAAAGGAAACTGATTGGACAAAAATAGATAGAACAACACAGGAAAGGGACGAGACAGTGCACTCCTTCTATGAGAGGTTATTGCAGGTATTTAAAACATACAGTGGTATTGACAACATCGACCTGAAGGATATGACACACTTTATTTACAGGTTTGTAAATGGTTTAAGACCTGAAATTTGTCAGTGGATAAAAGACAATAAAATCTGTTGGCATACTAAGAAAATGGATGAGGTCCTGCGGTACGCTAAGTACTGTGAGGACGAGATGGCAGAAAAGAAAAAGGCCCTTAAGGAGAAGGTTATGTGGGCTCAGGTGAAGCTCGCAGAACAACAGGAAAAACAGTTGAGTAACATGGTTAAAAATGCTGAGAACAAAAGTCCTGGGGGAGGGGGTGGAGGAAAGCCCCGGCCCAAATTTAGCAGGGAAGAGGCTATGAAAAAATTTCCCTGCCATCAGTGCGGCGAAATTGGACACTGGCGAAACGAGTGTCCCCAATTAGTCGATGTTAATGAGACAACTCCTGATTTAATTCCACAGACGCAGAAAGAAAGACCAAGAAAGACTCAACCCCAGGTAAAAACAGTTCAGGTGCCTCGAGCACCCAAACAGGTATACAGGGGAAGACAGGCAGAAAATGAAGAGATAGAGGTTTGGGAAAGCGGGGAGAACAGAAATACAGCAACTTCGCAGTATCTGCTGAATGATACCTTCCTTTGTAATGATCAGGACTGACGGGGCCTGAGAGGGGAGGACGAGGAGTGCGTACTTGGCGCTTCCTTGCCGGTAGACCAGTCTGGACCATATATTGAAGGAAAGGTTGACGGAAATGATGTCACCTTTCTGTTGGACACTGGCGCTACCCGTTCTACTGTAAGAACAGTGGACGTTCCAAACCTACCCCTCTCGGGAGAAAATATCCAAGTAGTGGGTGTATCTAATCAATTGATTAGTACTCCTGTTACCGAACCAATGGAGATTTCAATTGGAAATTTTAAACAGATGCATAGATTTGTCGTCTGTGACACCAGTCCAGTAAATCTACTGGGACGTGATTTGCTGTGCAAAATGAACTGTACCATCTTTTGCACACCAAAAGGTGTTGAAATACAGACCCCAGATGAAGACGGCATTTATAAATTATTGTTGCTTAGACCTGACTCAGAAATTAAAAGATTGACTCTGCAGGACTTGCCCCAAGAACTACAGGAAGCCGTAAAGCCAGAGGTGTGGGATTTCACTGGTAAGGATGTGGGGTTGATGAAAGATGTGGACCCCATACAAATAGCCATCAAAGACAATGCAGTATATCCTAACACTAGGCCCTACCGAATGAATGCTGAGGTGAAAGCAGGTGTCACTCTGGAAATACAAAAATTATTGGAAGGAAACATCATACAGGAAGTGATGAGCAGCCCATGCAACTCACCGATTATGGGCATCAAAAAGCCTAGTGGCAAGTATAGGGTAGTGCAGGACCTGAGAAAGGTTAACAAAATTGTAGTTCCTTGTTGCCCTATTGTCCCGAACCCTGCAGTAATTCTGTACCAGATTCCTTGGGATGCTGAGTGGTTCACTGTGATTGATTTGTGTCATGCATTCTTTTCGATACCCCTGCACCCCGACAGCAAATTTCTTTTCTCATTTGCTTTCGAGGGTCACGTGTATTGTTGGAACAGGGTCCCTCAAGGGTATACAGAGAGTCCCTCTATCTTTAATCAGATCTTGAAGAAATGTCTAGAGACTTTGACCTTACCTGGGAACTCTGTGTTAGTCCAGTACATAGACGACCTTCTACTGGCGTCTAAAAGTCACCGGGACTGTGTAGTTGACACCATTGCCCTCCTAAATCACCTGTGTGAGAAAGGGCATAAAGTGGCCCCTGACAAACTACAGTTCTGTGCAAAATCAGTGAAATATCTAGGACATCAGATAGAAAAGGGTGTCAGAAAAGTCACTTCAGAAAGAGTGAGAATAATTCAAAAGATGCAGTTGCCCCGTACTCAAAAAGAAGTCAGAATGTTCCTGGGTGTATTAGGGTACTGCAGGCAGTGGATTCTGGGATTTGCAGCCTTAGCCAGGCCCTTGATAAAAATGACCACGAGAGGAATGCCAGATGTTGTACAGTGGGACGATGAAAGTCTAATGGCTTTCACAAGATTGAAAAACTGTCTGTGTACAGCCCCTGCGTTGGGAATGCCAGATTATTCCAAAGAGTTTGCACTATTCTGTGACACTCGCGATAATTGCGCATTGTCAGTCCTGACTCAAGAACATGGCACAACCAGGAGGCCTGTGGCCTATTTCTCTGCCACACTGGACCCAGTAGCTGCTGGGTTACCAGGCTGTCTGAAAGCAGTAGCTGCTACCTGTACAAGTTTGGAACAGAGTGAGTCCATTGTCATGGGACATCCTGTGACCGTGTATGTTTCACATGGAGTGGTAATCTTATTGACCAGAACTAAAACACAGTATCTCACCCCTAGTCGGCTGACTAAATACGAGAGGATTCTTGTGGGTGCAGCAAATGTGAGCATTGTTAGGTGCGGTATTCTGAACCCTGCCACCTTACTCCCCGACCCCTTGGAAATGGAAGGTGGGGATGATGATGAACATGATTGTATTGACCTAACAGAGTTCAGTACCAAACCACGCCCAGACATAAAAGAAGTACCATTGCCTGAGCATGATAAAGAACTATTTGTGGATGGTTCCTGTCTAAGACATGAATTAGGAGGCTTGAGTGCTGCTTATGCAGTAGTGTCTTTCACAAAAATTGAACAAGCAGGTTACCTATATAACATCAAGTCTGCACAAGTAGCCGAATTGATAGCCATGATAATGGCTTGCAAAATTGGGAAGGATTTACGCATAACAGTGTATACTGACAGTCAGTACTGTTATGGCGTTGTGCATGACTTTGGCCAATTATGGCTGCAGAGGGAATTCATGACTTCCTCAGGTACTCCCATTCGGAATGCAAAAGTTGTTCATGACCTTTTAGAGGCCATCCAGTTGCCCAAAGAACTGGCAGTGGTAAAATGTACTGCTCATCAAAGGAGCATGGACAGAGTATCTCTGGGAAACGATTATGCTGATCGAGTGGCTCAATGGTGTGCCAAAGATCGGTATATTGTAAATCCAAAACGAGGGGGGCCAGGAACCAGCTGCCAGCTTCAGGTGTTTGAGGAAGTGCCTACATGGGATGAGGTGAGAGAGTGGCAGGAGTCGGCTCCTTGGCAAGAAAGAGAGAAATGGAAAGAGGATGGGTGTAGACCGAGACGTGTGGATGGTGTCATCATAGGTCCAACTGGTATGCCTGTGTTACCCCGACACTTGCTTGGCACAATGGCAAGATTAATACATGAAGGATCACACATTGGTAGGGATGCCATGATTCTGGTATTTCAACAGACTTGGTACAATAAAAAGTTCAGGAAGGTAGCAGAGTCCCTCTGCCAGAGGTGCCTGTCATGTCAACAGATGAACCCAGGCAAGAGGACAATGGTTGAACTGAGCAAGATTGGGAGGTCAGGGGGTCCCTTTATAAAAATACAGATTGATTTCATCACCATGCCCCATTGTGAAGGAAAGCGATATGTCCTTGTCATTGTGTGCGTATTTTCGAAATGGGTAGAAGCTTACCCTACTCCCAAAAGTGACGCACTGACAGTAGCGAAGTGTTTACTAAAAGAACTGATACCTAGGTTCGGAATACCATGCATTATTGAATCAGATAAGGGTGGACATTTCCAGAATGACATATTGGCTGAACTCTGTAAGGCCTTTGGAATAAGGCAGAAACTCCATTGTGCATACCACCCAGAGGCTTCTGGAATAGTGGAACAAGTAAATGGAACTATCAAAAACAGACTAGCAAAGCTGACAGATGCTACTGGCATGAACTGGGTGAAGGCCCTGCCCCTGGTCCTGATGGGACTGAGAAGTGTTCCAGACCGCAAGACAGGCCTAAGCCCCCATGAAATCATTATGGGAAGAGTGATGAGACAAGCATGGGTGCCAGGAAGCAAACTGTTGAGTATTACTGATGATTTGGTGCTTGAATACTGCAGAAGATTGGGTGACCAAGTGCGTTCTATCTCTCGCCAGATTGGAGACGACGGCATCCTTAATCCAACGACTCCTCTCCACAACTTGGTTCCAGGAGACTGGGTCAAAATAAAGAAGCACACTCGATCAAGCTGTCTGGCACCAAGGTGGGGAAAGAAACGCCAAGTAATCCTGGTGACAACCACTGCAGTAAAAGTCGCAGGTGTTCCCCAGTGGATCCACGCCGGACACACCCAGAAGGTATTGCCAGACAAAGGATTTGAAGAACCAGGGCAACCAGCAGAGGACCCTGAAGAAGTCAGACCAGTAGCAACTGACAACGAGCAGCCCAGCACCAGTCAGGTTGCAGGAACAGCAGACGTTGGCCCAGGAGTAGTTGACTGCGAACTGCCAAGAACCCAGCCTGCTGAAGAGGTCCAGGAAACTGAGCCAGGAGTAGCTGAAGACGAGCTGCCAAGCATATGGCCAGAAGAATGGATACCGATGATTGATCTGACCGAAGATCCTATCAGAACAAGAGAACGACTTAGTGAAGGTAGAGAGTGGACTAGTCAGGAAAAGCAAGGCACAGGCGAAGATCCTCAGCCACTTGAGATTCAAATCAAAACTGAGGAAGGAGAAGGTCAGACAGGGACAGAGCACGTGATTGATACAGATCCAGTGAATAAGACTGAACAAGTACCCGATACTGAACAAGTACCCGATACTGAACAAGTACAGGATACAGAGCAAGTGTTTGATACTCCTCCGCTAACTCCTGATGTGGATAAGGGACAGACTAGACATAGAGTAATAGTTCGAGCAGAAGAAAATCAAGAGATCGAAGTGCTTGAACAGGATCAGATAGGGTTAGAAAAACGGGTTCAGGAAACAGAAACAGAAACAGAGACAATTGAAAGCCAAAAACAAAATATTCCTGAACAAGGCCAGATTAGCAACCAGGCAGAAAAATTTGATGCTAGCCCTGGAACTAGTCAGATAAGGGAAGTAGAAGAAGAAAGTGGAGAAGAATTACCACAAGATAAAGAGAACAAGAGAATAAGAAAAGAAAGTGAAGTCAAAGTACCGACTAAGAGACTAAAGAAAAGAAACAACCTTGAGCCTAGGTTTGTAAAAAGACTGAGACTAAGGATAAAGACAGTGGAAGAAAAACGTGCAGAAGCAAGAAGAAGTGCTCGAATAGCAGAACAAGAAGAAGACTCTTCCAAAAGAAGGAGTGAGCGAATAAAAAGACAAAACAAAAAGTACAAGTCTCCTGAATGGACACTGGTTTTGGAAGAACTTGAAGATCTTGATATAACTGACGTAAGCGACGGAGAACCTGTCCCAGAGTACTCAGCTGAAGAGGAAGACGAGCCACCGTGAATTTGCACAAAGTAAGCTAGTTGTGTAAAAAGTAAAAAAGAGGGGTGAGAACACTCCTACTGAGCTAAAATGTCTGATTCAACAGTGAATGGTAGTCCTAGTTGCAGCCGTTTTAAGACGTGTTGCAAGGTGTGTATATGTAGTGTAGTAGTGTTGATAGTTATCTGGATAGGACTAACAATTTTCATTCCCTTTGCTGTAAGTAAAGATACTAACATTGTCCCTACTGAAGTTGTAAATACTGACAATGAGGAGCTGACAACACAGAGTGTAGAAAGACATGAGAGAGCATTGAGACAAACCAAACGAGACTTAGAAGCATCAGATGAGAAAGGACTACATTACCATGGAATGAAAAACAGGACACATTTGAATGTTTTCGCAAACTTGTTAATACACTATGTAGAAACTATGGAAATTGAAGATTGCTATGTCTGCATGAAGCTACCTACTTCGGTGGCTGAAGGCGTGACATACCATCATCTGCCATTGACATATGGAATTTCCTGTAGCATTTTAGCTAGTTTATTTTACAAAAGGGGACCGTTACAGTATTATTACTCTAACAATGACGTGATCTTTTCTGAACTTCCTATACGTGGGAACTTGAATCCTGTACATACCAAAACTGACACCATAAGATATATGGGAGACTACTTTCTGACTATAGGGAACATTGACATAGCAGACGCACACAGAGATAACTTGACTTGTTCTTTGCGTGAGCAGGAAAAGATGTTCCTGAACATGGCAGAGAAAAGGAGAATTAAAATTCAGAAGAAGGCTAATGACGAAAGTCAGAAAAAGCCAAAGTGGGCAGAAAACATGGAAGGCACCTCATCTGGTGGAGCGGGTCCTGCTCTGTTGCTGGATTTTGAAAAGAAAGGCAAGCTATGTCTTCACCGCGAGAAGACTAGCTATTATAATAATGTTTTCATTGGTTCCAGTGAATGCGAACATAATTACAAGGTAATTGGAGGTTGGGGTTTCAAAAATGGGTCAGAGCCTGTGTTTCCTGGAATTTATTATATTTGTGGGGACAAGGCTTATTTCAAATTGCCGGATCACTGGTATGGGAGCTGCTACTTTGGCATTGTTTTCCCGAAAATATACCATGTGAATGGAAAAGCTGGAAGCAATGAAGATACTAATGGCTTAGTGCGTAGTAAAAGAGAAAGTATAGGTGAAATTATGGGTAGTATTTTCAGTGCACTGATACCTGGAGTGGGAGTGGTTCTGAACACTCACAGAATTTGCAAATTGTCTACTATAGTAGATGTGCTGTCTACTGAAACAGCTCATGGATTTCTGCTGGTCAATACCGAAATGGTTGCGATCAGATCAATGGTTTTACAAAATCGACTTGCTCTTGACACCTTATTAGCGAAAGAGGGCGGAGTCTGCCGGATGTTGAAGGCGCAACATTGTTGCACTTATATTCCGGATAAAAGTGTACAGATCAAAAGATATGTGAAAAACATTACTAATTTGGCAAAGGAACTCAAACCACTCGAGGTTGATAGTGCCTGGAAGAGACTGGTAGATGGTCTCTCAAATGTAGGTCATTGGCTTGCTAGCATAGGTAAAAGCTTATTATTCAAAATTCTGATGCCAATTGGTATTATAGGTCTTATTATACTTTCCATTTTCTTATGCTGTAAATACCGCAAGCGCACCAAAAAGCACGAGGTTAATGCAAGAGGAGTGAAACGAAGTGTGGATGAGATTGAATTAGAGGAAGTGAATGATCAGATATACAAAAAGGTGAAGACTTCTCACCCTGCTAAAACTGAAAGAGAAAAGCTAGAACGGTTGCTGGAAGAAATAGAACTTTATAAAGTGTGAAAGAAAGTTGGCATCTGGTTCCATTATAATTTGTGATGATAGTAGATATCATCAAAGAGGGGATTGATGAAGCAAAGCTTCGCATATTTTGCGGCTTGCCGAAATCAAGAACCTCGTTCATGTATAACAAGGTAATAAATGTACGTCTTACTAACATTTATATTAAGTTTGAGTAAAAGTTTAAGACGCTTGCCTATGTGTATTTCTAATGAATTTAATCCATGTCCTCTAAAATGGCCGCCGCTTGTATTTTAGTTACTGCGCATGCGTCAGCCACACTCACGTGTCCTGACGCGTCTGCAGAAGTGGAGGGAAAGTTATGCGCATGCGTAATTCATAGCTGTGCTTATCATGTGGTACTGCTCGTGCCACTGCTCTTGTGTTTCGTCTAAATGTAGCTAACATTTAATTGCATAAGTTTATTTCTTGATGATGAGTTAAAAGTACCAACCCTGTGATGTGTTTTTCATAATGACATTATTATGTATTAATTTGTTTTCGCTTACTTTTCATGTACCGCGGGAAATGGGGGTCTGAGTGAGAGGAGAGCCATATTGGGGGTCCCTTCTGCGCCTGTGCGACATTCGGCAGCACGAGGCACCTTGGCTGATGGAACATAGCCAGCTGGCAGTGATGGGCGAGATGCTCCTGAGAAAGTCACCTCTGCCCTGCGAGAACAGCGAATGTGGCTTCTTATATGATACAATGTATTGTTGCGCTACTGTTAGCTCATGGGAACCCCAAATCTGCTAGGCGGTACCCAAATATGTAAATGAAGGCTTCAAATTGTGTATTGTGATTGGTGTGTTACCCAAACCCTACCTTAGGACCAATCGAAATTGAGGGATTCTGACACTTTGCAACATTGGGGGGTGGTACACTGTCCCCAAACTGTATATCTACCCTGGGTTCACCTAGTGAACCGTCCGACTTGTCTGGTTTAGCTGACCTGTCACTGACCCAACGCACTCAATAGGTGACTGAAGATACAGAGCGCTGCGGAGCACTCTGTCCGAATTTGACCATAGACTAAGGTTCTACTGAACCTTAAAGTGCTGGCAAAGCACTTAGCTGGGAGTTCGCTGACCCAATCGGGGTCTTGATCGATAGCTGCAGAGCGGGTGGAGCGCAGGCGTTGCTTCCGAACTGTGGGTTCCGGTCCTGTCCTGAAGAGGGTCCTGTCCTGAGGGTTTGCTGTCCTGTCCTGAGGGTCCTGTCCTGATTCCTATTCCGAGGGTATCCTGTCCTATCCTGGGTGTCCATTCTGCACCTGCTGTCCTTTGAGGGGTATCCTTCCTTGAGGGTTTCCTGTCCTTAACTGACCCGTGGCCAGGGTTTGGTTTCCACACCTTTTCTAGGTAAATATTACTCTGAACCTCTTGAAATTCTTGCACCTTCTGAATTTCTAACTTTTGCTTTAATAAAGTTCAACATTGCATATGTTATATTTCCATGCCTTTCCGCAACTATTGAACAGTCATTTATAAATTTTGCAAAATTATTCCTATGTCTTCTCATCTCTTAGAAATCATATTTTGCATAGCAGTGTGTCATTTCCTGATATGGTCTAGAACTTCGTTGCCTAGGTTGTTCAAAGGCCCTTTCACCTTAAGTGAAGCGTGTTATTCATTATAAGCTCTTCTATAGTCACACACACTTAGTCTATCACTGTCTAGATAATACTGACTTATATAGTATCTTTTCTCGTTACATTTTATTAGTACTTTGATGGTTACTCTGTCATTATTTCTTTCTGCCTATGTGATTTACGTTATCTTGGTTATTGATTGCCTTATTTTACTGTACCTCATGCAAGAAAATATTGAACTTTAGATAAACATTTTAAAACTTCCAGTTGTCCGTGGTCATTTAAACAGTATTTGAATGTTATTGGTTGGGTTTGTATTTTGCTGCCTTTCCTTTACAGCTAGCTCCCTGATTCATTGTGGTCATTAGGCACCCGCATCGGTGGATGGTAAGTCGGGTGCACCGAAATTTGGTAGCAGGGAACACACACACACTCAACCTGGTAGAGCTCGTGAAGTCACCCGATCGATGTATATGGTGATTTGAAAAGTATATGGGCCCTGAAGCCGGAAACGGCGAAAACTATTGGCCGGGTGGCCTCGCGCGCTCCATCAGTAGCGCCTAAACTAAGCATGCCTCAAACATGCTGCATTACTGAAGAGACTTTGCTGCCTCAATTATGTGGCACTCTCAGCGAAGACACCCTTTGAGGTGGATAAATCGGGAGTGCTTCTTACCTAGTTAGTCTGACAGGATTAGCCAGGATCAGTGGGCAGAGTTTGGGGCTCTCATGCATGCACAAAGGGATATATATGCTGCATTCACACGCCCTTATACTTCACTATACATGTTGGCATCCACTATATCAGTGGAGGGATCAAGGCCTCTTTCACTATTGTACCCAACACTCCACTTGGGTAAAAATGGGCTGACTCCTTTCTGACCCTATATCGATACACAGGGGCACCTGACAATGGGTGTCCACTGTCCCCACTACTCTTTTGTTTAGTAGACCCTGGCCCATGTCCTCTGTATGATGGGGTACCTATGAGTTATACTGCTAAGTACTGGAATTCATTTTGTCTCACTCTTTGCAGACGATATGCTCCTCTACCTTAGAGACATCCATGGCGTTCCGGCAGACAGAGCTGACAGAAATAAATACATTTGCAAGTGTTTCAGGACTCAAATTAACTGGGCTGAATCTTGCCTCTTCCCATTAGCCGCTACTGTGACTGGCCCTACTCTTAAAATAAATGGTGCCTTCCTACCTGGGCAGCCTGTCTCGTTGGTCTTTTTAGGTATAAGAATATATTGTATCCCTATGGACCTGCTAGATGGCAATCGTATGCGTGCAGAGACTTCACCTGGGGCGCAGATGGCTTTCTGGCAGAAACTACCACTTTTGGTGGCAGGCCACATAGCCCTAAAAAAAATGGTGATGTTGCCACTCCAGATTACTACACACTCTAGCACTGTAGCCCTTTCACCAGACCCTTAGCATCCCCTGTGTGTTGTTGTCCGTTAGTTTGGGGGACAGGATGCGAGCTGGTCTTTAAGAATCTTCCCCTTAGACCCTCTTTCATATTTTTGTTTTTTTGCGATGTTGCCACTCCTACTGTTTTTCTTTGCAAATCCCCCACTTAACATCAGTAAACCTATCTTTCACTCACTCAAACAACTGACAGGATATTTTATCTAGAATGTTATACAACATAGGGTTGCTTACACTAAACTTTACCTTCTGCCGGATTGGGGAGGTTTGGGAGGGATGTATGACATTACAACGCACGCTTTTACCACGCATGCCTTTACAACGCGGTTTTTACAACGAAAACCTTTACAACGCATAGAGCTTTGGGGTGCTGGATAGTGAATAGTTTAATTTACTATTCCAACTCCAGTCCCCGTGGACACTAGGGAAGGTGTTGGATAGTAAATTAAACTTATTCCCTATCCTAGAGCGCCCCTCAGCGCAATGCGTTGTAATGGGTTGCTTGGCACACCTCAAAGTGGGTTGATCACTTCTCAGTGGTGGTGGGCCCTTGGCATGCAGCCGGAATGTATACTTCAGGGGATCTTCACCAGTGGGGCGGTCTCTTCCCATTGGAGGTACTTATCTCCAACACCAGGCTTCACCTGAGTCTGCTATACAATTCCCTTATCCTGGTGAAAGGGATGCAGTGGGGAGCAATTCATCAGGAACTCGCAATGCATATAGTGATTCAATATCTACATGTCATGGGGACAGGCAGTCATCTAATAAAATGGTTTTCTAGCTCAGTACGCAAACTTGCTGCAGTGCCTCTCGTTTCATTGGGCCACCATGGGGACTGTAAGCTGGATCACCCTTGTTCGGACAAAGAACGGCGGAGAATTCTGGCATACCCAACCTTGTTGACAAGTAATACCCATTTCAAGTTAATATAATACCACATGTTACACAGGGCCTACCACACTCCAAACAAAATCAACCATTATTTTCACAGCACCGACACAGTTTGCCCCCACTGCCTCGGGCCAGACACTGATTTACTGCACATGATCTGGAGGTGCCCTGCACTATCCCAGTACTTGCTGGGTATCACATCCCTCTCAGCCACCTGTGCAGAGAACCCCTCGCTACTCACTTGGGAGTTATGTCTGCTGGGTATGTTCTGACAGTTGTATGTCAATACAACGCAGGCTTTTACCCTGCATGCCATTACAACTCGGGGATTACAACAAGTCGTTACAACGACTTTCACTGGAGGGTGCTGGATAGTGCAATAGTTTAATTTTCTATTCCAACTCCAGCCTACGTTGACAGTAGGGAAGGTGTTGGATAGAAAATTAAACTATTCCCTATCCAACAGCGCCCTCCAGCAGAAGTCGTTGTAATGATTTTCGTTGTAATCCCCACGTTGTAATGACAGTGCGGGGTAAACCCCGCGTTCTCATGGCAGTTCTCCGTTCTGACACACCACAAAGAATAGTGATTGTGCAGTTGCTAGATCGGGCTCTTATGCTAACTAAGCGATTGATCAACTACAGATAGCTATCACTACCCCCTACACACTCTGCCTGGGCACACTCCATGGATGCCTGGGCTCAGACTGAGAGCACCGCCTTACACCGGGAGGATATTAGGGGCCTGCGTAAATGCCCTATCTCTACCAGCTGGGACACTCTGCTGAATGAGCTACGATCTTCCTTGAAGGACGAAACTATCCCACCTTGATGTCTTGACGCCCTATGCCCAATCGTGGTTTCTGGTATTTCTAGATAGACACTTTGATCTCTGAGTGTAGATGTCCCCCATCCAGTTTAGGTAACATACATTTCCATGCACTACTATTGTATTGATTCTCCTTATACATTGTGTGGGTGTGGGCTAGTTCTACCATTTGAAGTTAAAATATGTTCTGTTCTCTTCTTACAGTAGCAATCTTATGCCTCTGCTAACCTGTTGTAGTAGCCTGCACATCTCTGTTAACCATTGTCCTGCACACCTCTGCAATCCTTGCTATGATTTTACTTAATATGTATTCATCGAAGGTGTAGACAACTGTCAGCTATGCATACAGATTGCGTACTCCTCTGTAAATGTAAAAATGTAAAAGTGCTCAATCAAAAGCTTTAAAAAACAAACAACAAGCTTCTTGCTCCTGAGGGCTGACATTTATCCAAAGCTGAGGGTGTTGGAGGGAGACCAGATTACAATGAAGGGCCATGACTTGTTAACAGCTAGCCTTTCAATTATACAGGGCAGGGTGCACTAAAGTATGCAGATGGTGAAGGGCAGGCAGTGCTGTTTGGGTGTGTATCGGACATTCAAACAAGTTAATTGTAAGAAACACAAAGATATAAAATAAGGAAAATACCAGGGGCTTACATCTGAAAAAAAGTCACATTATTAGGTGCAGGTCATTCTACAGGCACCTAATATTTAGTGAAGTCACCATGTCGTTCATAAACACAGCACGTGAAGGCATACACTACATTATCGAGGGCAGTGTACCGAAATGTTACAGTGTACAGACAGATCTGATTTTCAATGAGGACCGGTGGACTGCTCTCCCTCTAGTACTGATAAAGAAGCCTGAACCCATCATATATCACCACTGAAGAGTGGCACCGTCCTCATCTACGAGTGAGACTACATTTTGGTCATATGCCATATCCAACAGAGTTAGGTATTCTCTTGAAGAATATCTAGACATGTGAATCCAGCCCACCAGCCTTCATGAGGAATTAAGTACACTGGGATGAAAACAGAGGGAGAATCCAGAGTTTGCATAATGGGGCAGGGTGAGCAGAACACTGTGATAGGAGAGACTTTCATTCTTCTACTTGTGGCATTTAGAAGACTTCACAAGGCTTGTAAGGTTTTGTAAACTTTACCACAGATTACTCAGAGAAGTTTTGTCTTCTAAAAATGTTATTTGAGAGTAAATTCTCGGAGTGAGTTTTGATGCAATCTTTTCCTCCAAAACCTACATTTGTTTATTATTTTTCCCTCAATTAGTATTCCACAACCTTAGCAAAGGGTGAAAGTGTATATGTTTTTAAAAATATGCAGTTTGTGAAAGAAAAACATTTCAACTTAGTTCACTCAAAAGTTCAACGATGATGATTATTATCACTCAAATTTTTTTTTAAAGTACATAGGAAAAACTGTATTACATTTTTAGAAAAGTGGCTGTGTCGGCCTCTTTTCCCATTTCTTTCTGAATTTGGCACCCCATTAAACATCATTAAACATCACTTCTTGTTCCAACAAAGATTATAAAAAATCAAACACCCTACTCACAATTAGGACACCCTACTGAATTACTGTAGAAACAATGAGCCACTGCTTGCAAACGGTATGTTATGCTTACTCCACAGGTTCTACTTTCCGTCATCTTTACTCTGCAGCCTTTACTCCACAGTAAGTTTGCTCCGCATGCCTTTACTCTACATCTTTATTAATGAGGTTGTATTATGTTTTTACAGAGGGTTTGTATTAAAAGAAATATTTGAATTATATTTGAATTAGATGGCATTATATTAATTTTTATTTTTAAAATAAGTAATACAATATTTTAAGTTTTGGATATAAGTTAACAAAAGGGAGTTAAACTCATGCATTTAAATAATATAGATTTTACATTTTTTTAGGTGCAGGAGGTAAGGGTTTTAGGGCAATTGCATGGTGAATGTATTTCTTTTTAAGTTTGAAAAAGCTTTATTAGAAAAAATGTCTTCAAGAAATACATAATGAACATAGCCATAGATTGAGCCAGTAGTTTGAACAGAAACAAGGCAATATAAAGAACTATAATAAAAATGTATTATGCAGTTATAGGTGAATAATATAAATATACAGTGTAGTACTTTAATGATTGAAATGATTTAGAGGTTTATAATTTTGTGTGTTGTAGGACGGGGAGGGAAGAAAAGATTAAAAAAAGAGAGAAAAAAAAATACAGAATGAAAGGTAAGAGAAAGAGCAATAAAATCAATCCTACAACCTTACTTGTAAATGGTTATTAATATGGTTGTCAAATAAATAATGCAAATATACAGTATTACAATACTGGATAAAAAAATTCATGAAGGCTGGAATATGGTAATTCTGTCCAATATCCGAGCAGACGCACAGTTTAAATATGTGGCGAGAGGTGACCAAAAGAGATCCTTCACACTAAGTTGTTGCGTGGATTCGGCAAATGCTCTAACGAGTCTGATCATGATGACAAAGTAAGTTTAAGTAAAGGAGTGTATAAATACTCAGATTTTAATTGTAGTACTAGAATATTATTACTTTATCAATCAATTAATATGAACTTTATTCGGATAAAAACAACATATCCATAAAAGTACAAGTTTAAAAAGACACAATTCATTACAATCAAAAATGGTCTCTAGTATCAATAAATAGGTCATAATTATACGATCCAATAAAACATCCAGGTTAAAATCGTAAGATGGAATACATTTGATATATCAAAAATGCAATCAAATAAAATAGTTCGGGTCAGGAGCATATAGCAAAAACCGTTTAATTTAACCGGTGTGCGTGGAATTACGGGTACGCACCGCCGTTTTAAAAAATGATCCGACCCGGAAACATAATTCATCATCGCTTAGAGCTAGCACCATCCCATAGGCTGCCTTATAATCAGTTACATGTCGTGCTTTAAAATATGGAATCAGGAATCTTTTGGTCAAAAGTAAATAATAAGAGCAGAAAAATAAGAAATGTAACATTGATTGCTTGTGTATGTTATTACAGGGGCAATGTAAAAGGTCGAGGTTGGCAATAAAACCCATAGGAAAAGACAGCAGATATTTCATTGTGTCTGACCTTAGCCGAAAGAATAAACCCCTTTCCCAGCGGCCAATTGGTTTTAAAAGATATCTGGATATTGCTGGGATCACATTCTCAATTTGGATATATCTAGCAACTGAATTTTTTTTACATTTCGTTGCTAATCTTGACTTTTTATATGATGCATATAGTTTTTTTTCAAGAGATTTAGTACTAGTAGAGCTAAGGTCTAGGGGGTTTAGAAATAGGCATTCCATATTCACACTGCTTAAGCTTTTATGGACAGCTGCCAACCACGGTATATCCATTCCCTTGTCACATTTCAGACAATCTAGAATTATCTATCTTGTCAATTGTGCAGCCGGGTTTTTCCAAATTCTCAGCCAAAACAAAGTCGGGTGAGCCTTTATAAAATCCTCTATGTATGGTAGGTTGAGTTCACTATGGCCAGCATACAAAGAGAAAGAGATTGGTGCACTCAAAATTTTACGGCAGAATCTATTATTAATATCAACATTCAATAAAATAATGAATTACATATTTATAAATATATATAACATTTTAAATATTACATTAAAAAATTATAAAAAAGTTTTCGGGCGTAATGGACGGCGTTTAGGGGAAATTAGTTGTGGAATGTATTAATATTCAGTTTATTATGGTAATACTGCAGTATTAATACTGTTTATGTAAAGCATTAGACATTTTAATATTAATATGTAATATTATCATTAATTGCAAAGTTAAAAATATATAAATTAAATGTTCAATATTCATGTTTGTGGGTTGTAAGGGTTTAAGGGGAAATGGGAGAGGAGTGTATTATGCCACAGGATTGCACTGTTTTGTGGATTTTCTATTGTGCCTAGAATGCTGTATCTTAGTCCGCTCCTTAAACAAAATAATTTAAGATGCTGAAAATTGACATTGATCTACTTGATTATGATGCAACTCTGTTTTAAATTGTTTTTATTTGGAATACTTTTTGGGCTGTGTTGTTAATATACTAATGTACATTGTGCTTATACTGTGCTGGGATCTGCCTCTTATTAAGAGCTATATTAGTTTTTGTGCACTTGAGCTTGAAGAAAATAGCTGAGTGATCTGACCAAGAGAAAAGGAGCACTTTAACCCCTTCCATGCTCCCGTCGGCCGTTGGCCATCGCAAGCACTACCTGGCTGGTGCTGCGAACAGCCAACAGCCGACGTGGCCCCGCCCACTCCTTAGAACTCCCGCACTGCGCCGAAATAACAGCCGTGGTAAACGGGTTAAGGATAGAAATGTATTTGTTATTAGAATAGAATGCTTCTATGGTGTGACATGCACTATGAGTGGGTTCAGTTATTAGTTTGCAAAGATCAAAGGCATCCATAGTTTCAACCAGTGCAGTGGTGTCTTCGTCATCTTGCAGTTCCAAATGAAAACTAAGGTCTCCAGGTACTGTGAAATCTGAATTTCAGATGTCAGCCTCGAGAAGAAAGCTAATGGAATTTAGGAAGCAAGTTTTGGGACTCGGTGGGGTGGGTGGGTGGGTCGGCGGGTGTAAGGGATCCTTTAAATGATTTGTTTCAGTTAGCTCAAACATAAACGATAGGGCTTCACAGTCATCAGACTGTATAATCGCAAATTTGACCCTGAGATAGTCCCAGTAAACAATATCTAATCCTCCTCCTCTTCTCAGGGACAGTCCTGTCTGTGCAGCCTTTATCTGGTGGGAATCACAGTGAGGAGTCCTGGCATAGACGAGCTATTAGCCCAAATTTCCTTGATAAACATAATATCAAGCTTGTGAAGGTCAATTAATTCAGCCATTTCTATGGCTTGTTTTACTAGGGAACGGGCGTTCACAATAGCGTAAGTAAACGCCTTAGAACTATCCTTACCGCGGGGTCTTAGGCTTTGATCTTGAAGGCTAGGTTGGGGGAAAGAGCCTGTGAGCTAAAATCCACAGGTCTTGCAGCCTTCACCCTTGCTGAGCCAAAGAGCGGGCATATTAAAATGATTGCAATCGTTATTGTATTTATTAAAGGCTTAGATTTCCTTACTTGTGAAGGTAAGTATGTTAGTAGATTAGGGTGCAGAAGGTTGCAGACGGACTTGCCTTTGGTGCGGCTTAGATGTTGTGCGCGGATGCTGCATAGACGCGCTGTTGATGACCTAAAAAAGCCTTGCATATGCCTGCACACCGGTGCCGAAGCGCTCTCCTAAAAACAGTGTGGGCAAATAAACAGGGGTCCAATCTAGGGCCCAGTGACCTAGCTAACCCTACACAGGCTTCCCTGTGAGGGAAAGTTACTGGGAAACAAGTAAAACGAAAATAAACTGTGAGGAAGAACACATAAAAATATAAAAAATCGGGCACTAAGCCCTTCCAAAATGGCGCTCCAAGAGGCAAGGTGGGGCCAGCCAACTCCTCAAAACCGTCACCGAGAGACTAGGGGGCATATTACCAAGAACGGTGTTAAAAATTATCCCGGTTTAGTGGCAGAAAACTGCTGCTAAATCGGCGATAATGGGCTTGATAATATGCCCTTGAGAATTCCAACAGAAGTCCATGTTCTGGTGTGAACATGGGCTTCTATTAGAATTCTCCAGGGCTTATATCAAGTCCATTATCGCTGCTTTAGCAGCAGTTTTCTGCTGCTAAACTGGCGAAAATGTTAACGCCATCCTTGATAATATGCCCCCTACTCTCCCGATGTCTACAAGGAAAGAAAATTGGCAGAATATGGTAATGAGTAGCAAGTAGTCACTATGTCTCTGCAAGAGGTTAAGTAGTAATTTACACACCTCCAGTGAGTCCTTAGTTCAGTATTTCTGTCGTCACAGTAAATTTACTCATGGTAGTTTAACAACACGTTCCCATGTTTTTTACTGGACATATTTGATCAATGAAATGTTCTCCATGTTATATGTGATGAAGTGCAATAAAAAAAGAGAAAAATAAATAAAATTGTTTAAAAAATGTTTTCATCAGATTTGAGGTATATTCCTCACATTCGAAAAAATTTGAAAAGATCGTTTTTGTTTCAGACACTGCTGCACCAGTTTGAAAATTTAAATGTTAATGCTAAAAGGAATTTTAGATAATATAATTTTTATTTTTTATTTTTATTTAGTCCTCATTGGCTTTGCTCCACCTTTTGTCTTTCTATTGATGCCAGCCTTGGGTTATCTGACCTATTTCGCTATGACAAGGTAAAATAAGGTCTAGGCTCCTAGGATAGAGACCATGCTACCTTTTAACGAGAGCTCCTCTTTCTATCCAACATAGACCCTTCCCCATATCCTTCTGCTCGCGCAGAAAAGACTATACACAGCAGAGGCAGAGAAAGGCTTAATCATTGGACCATTTCCTCTAAACATGTAGTTCCCCTAGACACAAAGGGAGTTCAAAATTTAGATCTTCTTTTCCCCTGATCCGAAATGTCCAAATTAGCACTATAACTCATACATTTTAACCAATCATCCAAAGTTGGAGGAGTCGGAGATACCCACAGTTTACATATCTCCCTGCGTGATAAAAGCATAGCATAAAAAACTAATTTTGCTTTGTCTTTAGTAATAAAACGTTGGCATTCCAATACTCCAAAAATAACCAAAACCGTGCTTACCTTAATCTGCAGGTTTAGGGGGCTAGCCAGACATTTACTTACTGCCTCTCAAAAGAGCTGTAACCTCGGACAGTGGAAAAACATATGTAAGTTATTGGCACTCTGACTGCTGCATTTTGGACATACCACCGTTCTTCCTGACCCAAATTTAGAAAGCCTTCGTGGAGTCCAGTATGCCCTATGTACAGTAAAAAAATTATTCCTCCTGAGATATGCAGGTTTAACTGTTTTATAAAGTGTAGTCATAGATACTTGCCATTGGTTTTCCAGCTCGGTCTCCGGCAAGCATCTTCCCCACAGATCCGCCGGCAAGGTGAATACACCATCCTCCATCTCCAGGATCATCCAATACCATAGAGCTATTTCTTTTTTAACGGCTGTAGTAGAGAGAAGTTTTTCCTATAGCTCATTTGGTTTTCCTAACTTTTCCCCCATAGTTTGAAACCAACTTTGAACCTGAAGGTATTTAAACCTTGAAAGCCTTGGGCCCACTGCCTGCTCGCACCAATTCCACAGCACCAGCTGACCATTCAATAGCAAGTGCTTCCATCTTAGAATGCCCGCTACTTTCAAGGGTAAAGCCAGTGAGTCTTTTGTCCATTCTGGAGAACCCTGGGGCATTTAAGATTAGGGCCCAATGACTAAAATATGGTATATTTAAAACCTTTCTGATTTTAAACCATGTTTCTGCCATCTCCCTCAGAATCTTCAACCTAATCTTCTTAAAGTATTTCGGATCTGCAAATTTAAACATAAAGCCAACTCCTGCTCGCATCTCATTAATAAGCATCACTCTAAACATCCTACCTATTTCTAGTATTTTAGTTCTAGTCTAAAATCTGGAAGAGCTAAACCACCCTTTAGCAGCCTCCTTCTTAGTTTTGCGCCAGGAGATTTGTGGCCCTTTTGTTGCCCAGATAAACAAACTTATATCACTCTGCAACTTAACAAACCACTCTTTTCTAAATGATAAGGGGATAGAGTTAAACAAAAAGGTTAATTTCGGAGGCAAGATCATTTTTACTGCATTCACTCTGCCAAACAAAGTTAGCGGAAGATGCATCCAACCCTGAATATTAGCACAAATCTCTTTTCTAACCCGATCAAAGTTAACTTTAGTAAGGTCGGCAATAGTTTGTGTAATCCTTACCCCTAGATATCTCATTTCTCTTTTAACAGCAATCCCTGTCTCCCCCATGTTCCAACTCATCACTTCTGTCTTGTCTTTGTTAATATCATAACCTGACACTTTGCCAAACTTAGTTGTTAATTTCTTTACGGCCTTCATGGTTTTTGCAAGGTTTGTTGTAAAAATTAAAATGTCATCAGAGTACAGCCCAACCTTCTTTGTCCAGCCGTTAAACTCAAAAAGCTAAATATTGTTACAACACCTAATTTTTCTAGCCAATGGCTCGATATAAAGATCGAACAGTAGCAGTGAGAGAGGGCACCCATAACTGGTACCTCTCATGATTTTTACTGGAGAGGTCATTATCCCATTAACTAACACTCTGGCCTCCGGAGCGGCGATAATACTATTTAAAGCTCTACGGAAGTTAGAACCTAGATTAAGATGTTTAACCACCTTCTCCAAATGGGCCCAGTTGACTCAGTCGAACGCTTTAGCTGCGTCTACCACTATCACGGCCAGGGGTAGGCCATAGGCAGTTGCCATGTCTATAGAGCCAGTCAAGGAGTATGTCAACTCTTTCAGCGCCCTTCCTCTTATAAATCCTTTTTGATCTTCATTCACCATCCGAAACATATAACCATTCAGCCTTCCTGCCATAACCTTTGCAAACACCTTATAATCTGCATTTAGCAGAGAAATGGGCCTATATGAGTCCACTTTTTGGGGGGATTTCCCAGGTTTTGGAATTAAGGTTATAATAGCTATAGGCAGTGTCTGTCTGAAATATTGTGTTAGAAAGTTGTCTAAAAATAGGAATTATGGTGCCAGCCAGAACTTTGTAAACCTCAAGAGGGAGGCCTACCAGCCATGGAACCTTCCCACGCTCCCCACCCCCCTTATTGCCTCTTCAAGTTGTTCCTCCGAAGTGATCTCATCATCTAGGGCTTCCATTGCCTCATCAGGAAGAGGCTCTAAGTACTCTAGCCAAGGAGACACAACCTCCTCATTTATAACCAGATGTTCTTTATATTCTCTCCCAAAGCGACATAAAAAGCCAAACTAATCCCTTGGTTATCTCTCAACACTGTCCCTGAATCCTCACAAGTGATCTCTTTTATAAGGTTTCTAACCCAATCACTCTTCACCTTCCAACCTTCGCCGTATTCGAAATGTGCCAACTGGCTGGCCTCCCATCTTTTTCGGACACAATCACTTATAACTACTGACAGCTCTGCCTTTAGCTTCGAGATTTTGGCCAGCACCCTCTCATCTTCCTCCAGTTCACCTAGATTATTCAAAGCTCCCTCTAACTTCTGGATCCGTTCTTCTAGTCCTGATATTTTTCTAAGGTGAGTTCGCCTTTTATTTGCCGCTAGAATGCCCAGTCTTCCCCTTAAATAAGCTTTATAAGCATCCCAGACTGTCCCAATCTTGGCTGAACCTAGATTACTTAAAAACAATTCTTCAGTCTCGACTCTTAACCTCTCAATAACCTCCTCTTCCAAAAAAATAGTGCGATCAAGCATCCACCTAGAACTTACACTCCTCTCTCCTAACCTCAAGTGAAGAAGAATGGCTGAATGATGCGACAGGTGCACACCAATGTGTTTAACTTCAACTACCACATCTTTAAGTACCGTGTAAATCAAAAAGTAATCGAGATTTATGTTTATACTTTTGTAGTAGGTAAAACCAAGTTGCGACCCTGCCATGCACCTCCATATATCACAAAGACCTCACTGGGCCATCAACATCCGAATTCTAGATGACATTTTAGGATTACAGGCCACTCTACTATGCTGGGATCTGTCTATTATATTGTCTAAGACAGTATTAAAATATCCTGCCATTATAATCTGATCTGGGAAACCTAAAATCTCATTTGCCAACGTATCCAATGGACCTATGTTGTCCTGATTCGGATCGTAATACCCTACCAATATAAAGTTTTGACCAAAAATATTTAACTTTGCTACCAGCCACCTTCCCGCAATATTAGAGACACTTCTTTCTACTGAAATATGTGTCCCTTGCCTAACCAATAAAGCTATCCCCTTCATAACCAATGTCTGCTTCGTGTAGACAGTATGTGCAATCCACCTCTGCGATTTAAAGAACTCCCTGCTTTCTTCTTCTGCAAAGTGTGTCTCTAACAGGATAAAAGGTTGCGCTGGACATTCTTTTAAGTACAACATAATCCTATCTCTCCTACTCTTTAACCGAAGCCCATTTACATTCCATTCTAAAAATGTTATCTCATTGGCCCTATTTCTAGACATTCCTTAAAAAAGAAAACATCTAAGAAAAGAAAAGGCTTGCATTGCTGACTGATTTGGTGTAAAGCAATACATTTGAGGTATTTTGTCACCTTTATTCTCCCCACCCTGTGCTCCCCCCAAACTACATCCCCACCCTTAGAAAACCCTAACCAACTTCCCATTGCCAGTAAAGCCATATGGGAGATCCACCAAGGTGTGCAAACAGGTTCTAATCTAGTACCTGCAAATATATACAAAGTAGAGCAATTTAAGCAGGATCTTTTTACTAGACCTCTGATTGGAGCTCCTCTATAAATTTGTCAACCTCCTCCACAAATCGGAAACAATGTATTTTATTGTTTAAATCACCTTAAGCAAAGCTGGAAACTTCAGTTGAACCGAAGCCCCCAGCTTTCTCAAGGGTTCCATTTTTTTACCCAACTACCATTGCCTGTTAGATGTTGATATTGAGAGGTCTGATCTTATTTAACTTTTTACCTCATCTAGATCAAGCGGTTTATTCTTCAGGGTCTTGGCCAGGATGTTTTCTTTTAAGGAGTAGGAAAGGAAATTCACAAGAATTCTCCTTGGCTTAGACCTGTTTGCATTTAACCTAAATGGGTCTCTGTGAATCTTTTGGATATCTCTAGCTATTTCCTCTTCCGATTCCTCTAGCTGAAGCTCCTTTTTGAACAATTGTACCACAAACCTCTTGATATCACTGCCTTCCTTACCCTCAGGAAGTCTTAGGTTTTAAAATTGTTTCACCTTTGAAAATTCTCCAAACTCTCCACCCTTTCGTCCTGATCTCTGATTTCTGTTTACTTGCACTGTTGCGTTAAGGTCACTCATTTCCGCTTCTAAAGCTAGAGTCCTTCCACTTAGGTCATCTATCTTTTTCTCCAAAACTTTGGAAGCAGACTTTATTTATCTCTGGTTCAGCTCTGAGACTTCAAATCTATTACGAATCTCGAGCGGGAGAGGCAATTAAACTACTAATTGGGAGATCTCCATTCTCAGAATTGACAGCAACAAAGCTCTTCTCATTCTGCACAAACCTATACTGGTCCCCAGATAGTTGTTCGGGCTGGCTCGCTTTACTTTTTCAAGACCACCCTGCAAATCATGGGGCGACTGAACCAAAAAAAAGTGCCAGTGTCTACAGAAACCTCCCCATCCGGGGATTCCCCCTGACCTCCCGATTCTGAGGTCAGCACCTGAAAATGATTCAGGCACAAATGCTCTGTCCATTCTATTGAATTTGGAACTTCATCTGTAAGTCCATCTCCTGCTGGTTGTTGTTGTTGAGTGGGGTGGGATTCCATTTCTGTCATATTAGGGTTGCCCCTTAACCCTAAGGTTTTTGGTATTGTTTTAAAGTAAGACCTTAAAGAAGGGGTCACTTTGATCTTATACTCCGTACTATCTCCTTTTTAAAAAAAAAATCCGACCTCTAATCTCTTTACTCAATAGTCCTTCCCTAGGTTTCAGTTCTTTTACTTTTCTCTTGTACACCCTCCGCTCTTTGGCACATTTAACAGAGTTCTCCTGTGGCTCGGGAACTTCTAATCTACTTCTAGTTTCCCCACCTACACTTCTAAGCACATATCGAGAGATAGCAATAGGTTTTAGACCAGTCGCATTGCCTCTTCCTCCGCTTTCTGTGCTTACTTTATTAGATGCCTGACGTTTTTCCTTAACCTTTATTTTCACAACTGGAGCCTCTGCAGGTTCATGCAGTTGCACCTCCATTATGCCAAAAAAAGGGGGCTCCCTGTCCTCTGCCCCCTCTTGCCTCTCTGCACTTTTATAGACCCCCCTCCACTCACCCAAATGAAAACCCTTGCTGCTGTCCGGCGCCCTCTACGGAGCTCCAGAGCCGCTCTCTGCCATGGCTGCTCTGCCATGATTGCTTCAGCTCCTGCTCATGCCCTGGAGACCCAAAACACACTTCTGCCACAGTCCCCCTCCTAGCCGCCTTAAGTAACTGCCGAATTCCTGCTTTCACTCTATGCTGCCTTAGGCATGGTTAAGGCTCACCCAGAGAAGAACTCTCAGATTACTGCCGCGTTACTATCAATCTCGTCCCGGCCACCATAAATTCCAACTTCCGCTCTCCTCTCGAGCGGTAAAATAAAAAAATCTCCCGGTCTCAGACAACTTGACTCTCTGCTTAACAACGCATACGCATCAGTAGCGTGCTCATCCCGACCGCAGTGCAGTTTCAGTTTCCCGCTCCCGCTCTCCTCTCCGGACACAATAGAATTTTAAACGCGGCCCCAAACTGGGTTACTCACGGCTTTCCATTAGACTCCCTTCATGTTCACGAACCACAATCCCCGCTCTGCTCTGCTCTACGCTGCTCTCCTCTCCAAACACCTGCAGCACACCTCTCAGTTCACCCGCCACCTGCCACTAGCCGGCCGCCATATTTTCCCTTCCCCCTCTGCATCAATGAAACCCACCTTGAGCCCTCTGAAATATTATTTAGTGTGATTTTTAAATCAAGAACATTTATAGTTATTTCACCGAAATTGTGTTTTACCATTGTTAACGGTTGATGTTTTTTTTTTAGTTTGTTTATTTTGAGAGGGGTTGTTTCTTATTGAAGTAGTTGATAGTTGTTTTTTAAAATTCTGAAATGAGGATAAAATGTTACAAAATGTTGTTACAATGTGGTGTATTTATTTTCGGTGCTCTCCTTCTTGGATTGGCATTGCATTCTATTGGAAAACAAAGTTCATTTTTGCAAAGGAAAAACAACTCTCCTTTTCCATAAATTGTTATTGTTACATTTAAAAAAAAAAAACCTAGGTTTTAAAGAGATTAACCAATGGTATATATTTTTTCTATTAATAACATGTATATGGTTTTCTTCACTGAGAAAAAGTTGTATTCTATAGCAATTGTGGGTGATTTCTATAAAACAGAAATATTATTATTGTAGGAAGCATGCAATTCAGGTTCTCAAGGTAAAATGTTTATTTCTTGAAACAAACAAGTGCAGAAGCGACAACCTACACTGGCACAACTAGATGATGGTCTGAGTTACAACTGTCGCCCTTGAATCCCACCAACATTCTCGCACATAGTACCGCCACATTCCAGGCCCCTACATTTGGTGCTCTGTAAGAATACAACACACATCTTCCCAATGGAAAACAAACAAATGCAACGAAGGAAAGAAGACAAGATTATAATAAATAAATAGGAATAAGACATTATAACAAATTAAACGTAGTAGACATGGTATAACAATCTATGTTATGACAACAATTTTGAGCTGCTGTCAATATTTATTGCATTCCTGAAATTTTGCAGGAATCATCTGATTTGTGAGCTCCTCCTTAAACCATCCTCAGCATTCCCAGAACTACATCCATTTCCTAGAGCCTAGCCATGATCAATAGTGTCAGAGCCATACGAACGCTAATGCTCAGGCACATCTAGAAATATATTCCTTTCCTCAGACTCCATAAACCCTTAGAGGATCAATTGTGTTAAATTCAGCACACAGGACCTTCTGCAAACTGATATTCTGCTCATCTGCCAAACTTTTCCTCCTATAATCTTCATTAAACTACTATATTCTTCCACAACTTTATCCAGATCAGAACCATCTAAGCAACTATTAGACCTGGCATCACGTGCGTGGGTCTCCCTTCCCCTATTACTCGTCCTGTCTTGTATTTTGGGTGGATGTAGATGTTCTGGGTGCTGTGCCACTGCTAATCAGTGCCACAGGGCGAATTCTCCCTGTGTATAAATGACTGTGTGAATAAGGATAACTCTAATGCTTACATCTGTGTAGCCTGTTTGTTAAGGCTTATTTTGTATCACCCTATCCGGCCCTAGGAACCTGATAGGAACTTCAAGTTTGATATGTTTATTCTCAGGCCAGTGTGGGCCACCTTTTAGTAAGAACCGTTTAGGTATCACATGTTGTGAAATGCCTTGCCTGAAAACGCGGTAGGTTCTTGCTTACAGCTTTACTGCAGGCGGTTGCGAGTATGCTTATTGGCCATCTGGTTTTAGAGCTGCAGGGCCAGCTGGGCCAGACCTGGCTGGAGAGAGAGAGATCGGAATTCCGAGCGCGGGGAGGGGTGACTCTTTGATCCGATAGCAGACCCCCTCTTTCTGAAAGGGAAGTATGTTTCCTTGTAAACCAAGTGCTCCCCGACCTCACCGAACTGGCTCTGACCTAAGTCAGTGATTTGCAACCTTAGATAACAAAGAGGGAGCTGTGGCCACTGAGCGCCCGCACCATTGACAACTTTGCATCCTCGTAATTTGCCATGCGGGCCACCCCAGCTAAGAGGGAGGTGTGGCACTTGAGCGCCCGCACCATTCACAACTTTTCATCCTTGGGATTTGTCCTGTGGGTCGCCACAGCTAAGAGAGAGCTGCTGCCGCTGTGAGCCCACCACGGAGCTGTACGACGAGAGTCATCCCCACCACCAGAACGGGCCGCCGCAGCTGCGTGCTGCTGCCACTGAGCGCCTGCCTGTTCCTGAGTGCCCGAACCACTGTGAGTACACGCTGCAGACCTCAGCCTCCAAGACTTGTGGTCGCTGGGAGTCCACCTGTCACCGTCTCCACTTCTTCCAGAAGCTGCGTGCTGTATCCCCTTCCAACGAAAGGTATCTGGTGTGCAACGGGTCGCGTAGGCCCTGGCCCTGAACTCAGACAGTGTCACGCTTTGAGTAAATACGTTGTTGTCTCTTTGAGTCCCTATGGGTTGACGTGAATTGTAGTTGTGGAAACACTTTGAGAGCTTTTAGTTAAACTGTTTGATAAAGTTATTATTTTTCTATATCTACCTGAGTTGTGTTCTTTTGTGGTGTCTTTACTGCCTTATTGTACGTGGCCATAAACGCTTCACATACTGCCTCTGAGATAGGCCTAACTGCTCATGTTACATTACCACAGGGATTGTCAAAGGGGGTGACCCACTTGCCCTGACTTAAGAAGAAGGGTTCCTATTTGGACAGTGGCGACAGCCAGTGCCAACTAGAGACCCCCTTTTCTAACAGCAACGTTTTCCCAGACAACAAGTTTTTCGATGTGATCCCAAATGCCTAAACAATTCTTAACATCTGAAGGTTTTCCTCAGTCCCTGTTCACCATACTCTTCATCATCTCTTGATCGTTTTCTACATGTTCTCTCATCTTCCTATAATCAACAACCCAGATTCTTCACCGCATTCTTTCACCCATCATGGAGCTAATTTAGTTCCGTGGTTCCTTCCACAGGCAATTCAAACGGGGAGCATCCAGTATGTTCTGAAAATAAAGTGGCTTGGAACATTTTGCTCCACAACAACCCCCTTTACTAGCCATGTGAATACATTCTCTAACCATGGGATATTAAAACTTTCAACCTGGTTATTAAATTGGGAATGATAATTTGTAGTCTTCCTGTGTTTTATGCCACATCTCAGCAAATACATCTTAAACTTCTTTCTCATAATATGAGATCCACTGTCTGTCAACAACTCTTCAGGCAACCCTTCTCTGCAAAAAACATCTTCTAAATATTCAATTACAATCACAGAATACACTTTCTCTGTCATTTTAACTTCAGACCAATTGGAAAATTAATCAATTAACACAATGGCCAAAGCTTCTTTCTTGGGAACAGAACAAAAGGACCCTAAAATATCTATGCCCAATTTCCTACACAGCCCTGAAGCAAACTCAGTGAGTACACATTCTGTTACACAGGGTTTCACTGTTGTGTCATTGTTGGAACAAAGTTTACAATCTATTACTCACACATCCAACCTCCTGTCAAAGCCTGACCACCAGTAAAATTCAGTGATTTGTCTCTTGGTTGCTGACATTCCTATATGCTCTTCGTGACCAGTAGCCAAAATTTGCTTTCTCAATCCCGCAGGCGGCACAACTTTGTCTCCTTGAAACAAACACAAAACCCTCATACATCATTCATCCTTCACCTTGAAAATCATAGCTATCGCTCCACTCAATTTTCGCTCTTCAGGCCATTCTTTGCAAATGTATCCACAAACCAGCAACATTTCAACATCTCCTTCCATATGACTCACCCACATCTCTTTAGAAATCACACCAGGACCATCATCCATATGAGCCCAACCACTGATGTCATTCATTGTGGGTGTCACTTCACAAGCTTCCATCATTTTCTCTTCTCCCAGCTTCAATGCCATCGGCAACCGTGGTGAAACATCACCATGCACATTAACTTTGCCTGACGCATATTCCACCTTAAATTGATATGATTGAAGCTTTGCTGACAAACGAGACACTCTAGCCATCAAACAGCTTCCACCACCAGGAGAAAGTTTAAAAACATCTTTTCTCAAAAGGAATCACGTACCCCATAACAATTGTCTCAAATGATCAGTAGCCCAAGAACATGCCAATAACTCTTTGTCTATCACAAAATAATATTTTTCAGACACTCTCAATGTTTTGAAGCATATGACACTACCCATTCTTTAGCTTAGTCTCTATGAAACAGAGCTGTACAACGACCACATCCAATTGTATCTACTGCAACAATACAGATTTAAGAAAAGGATAATTAACCAACTCAGCTTTAAGGTCAACAAAGGAATTGTTTTGCTCAACCCCCCATTCAAATTATATATATTTTATTTTAGTAAACATTACAAAGGTTCAACTTTTGAAGCATATTAGTCAAACAACTTTGAATAAAATTCTGTCAAACTAGGAATGATCACAACTGATCCTTTGCTTTTGGTACAGGGGTATCCACCCCCACCTGCAAATGATTTTAGTTTGGTTTCATCCCATCTTTGGTGATACAATGCCCCAAATACTCAACCTCTTCACTTTTTAATGTGCATTTTGACTCTTTAAGCATTTAACCGTTCTGTTACAAATGACAAAAGGGCAGATTTACAAGGAACTGATGCATCTGCATAGATGCATCAGATTCCTTGTGCCAGTGCCAAATGTCCTTGCGCCACCATGGATGCGCTGTATTTACAATACAGTGCTGCATGGCGCAAGGATTGCAAGGATTAACAAATGCTTCAGAAATTCTGATGCATCTCTTGGCCCAAAAGTGATGCATTGCTGGAGTTGCTCATTAAAGTGACGCAACTCCAGCAATGCGCCACAACAGATAGTTGAGTCTAATACAAAAAGCCCTGCATCATTCCTTATGCCTGGTCTGAGCGGGCGTAGGGATTTTGATGCAGTGAAGGCATAGAGTGATGCAGTTAAATGTTGTAAATTTCACTGCGTCAGTTCTACATGCCTTTTTGAGTGGGAACGCCTAGCCTGCATACATTATACTTGGTGCAGGTATAATGTGATGCAGGGCTGTACCACATGACGCATCTCCCTAGATGCGTCACGTTGTAAATTGGCTGCATTGTTTGCTTTGCCATTGCATCCAAAAAAGTGATGCAATGGCGATGTAAGGAGGCACAAGGGGCTTGTAAATCTGCCCCAAAGTACTTTGCTAATATTGAACAAATGTTCTTCCTCATTCTTGTCATAGACTTATATGTCAATCTGAAATGCATTGGCCGAATCAATGACTTCCAGAGTTTCTTTTATTAAATGCTGAAAGACAGATGCCGCACTGGCTAACCCTTAAACCAAAGGATTCTATCAATGTGTGACGGTGACTATTTTTATATATTTTGATTTTCAATATATAGTGTGATACTAGGCTCTCTCTTAGATCTGAAAAGATGAGTGCCCTCATCTTTTCAGATCTAAGAGAGAGCCTAGTATCACACTTTGACATATTTGTCAAGTGAAAGTTGCTTTTGTGGACGATGGCGATGCCTCCTCCTTTGGAGGGTGGAGCGGTCTTTCCGCAGGGTCTTGTATCCATCAGGAATGGCAGTTGGGATGTCTGGTGCGGAGGAGGCTTTGGTCCAGGTTTCGGTGAGGAAGACGATGTCGGGCGCATGAATGTTGAGGAGGTCCCAGATTTCTATGTCATGCTTGTGTAGGGAGCGCACGTTGAGGAGGATGCAGTTGAGTGGTTTGTGAGCAGTGGTGTCTGGTAGGCTGGGGGCTGCTGCTAGGGTCTGGAGGAGGGTGAAGGTGCATCAGAAGTCGAAAGGAGATCGGGCCTTGGGTGTCACTCGGAGTCGAAAGCTGGCCGTTGTTGCTGCATCCGGGGTTGAGAGTGCGGAGGGTGCTGGAGTCGAAGCAGAGGCGGGTTGGAGGACCAGGGTACCTGGCCCTGGTCATGGTCAGGTCTCGGACAGGTGCAAACAGACTTGCCAGAGGCACGCCAGCAGCTGCCATTACGTAGGGGTCGGGGGGAGGGCAGTAAGCTGGGAGGCTGTAGCGGGAAGAACATGCTGCAGGGGGAGGGTCCATGGGGGCAGCAGAAGGGGGGCACAAGAGAGTAAAGAGAGCTGAGAGAGCAAAAAGATAAAAGAGCACATAGAAAAATGCGTAGAGAGGCGGAACAGCAAAGTGCTCTTCAACTGGACCACCAGGGATTAGGCTCAGGCAGGACCCTGCAGGTGGAGGCGGCCCTCGAACACTCAGCAAAAAGGAGAACTCAGGGGCTCAGAGGTTAGAACTTGTGGAGCTGAGCGGGGTAGAGCAGTCACACTGACCAGGTCAGTGGTCTAGCCCTTTTGCACCATTTGTAACTATTGATGCCATAGCACAGGATGTGAAAATTGCACAAGGTCCTTAAGTTTCAAATGTCAGATTTTTTTTTCTCACCATGGCTGATAGAGCTGCTGTTCTGTTGAAAAAAGGTTTGAAGTTATAGTTTATTACATTTCAGATTAATCCCTGGGAACTATACTTGCTTTCTATGCTTGTTTTTGCATGAATTTATCTATTTATATATTTATTTCATGTTTTTGTTTGAAAAAAACTTCAGAATTTCTGTGATGGAGCTATTTACAATGGCTTTGTTTGAAAGCCATAACTTTGTTTGACCATGTTCACTTCAAAGACTGTGCTGAGCTATCCTGACTGATGCAGGCTCTGATAGAGGAAAAAAATAACTGCCATCATGAGAAGTCTACTGGGTGCATAATGTGTCTTTAAGGCAACTCCTCACTCTCATCCAGTACCACCTTCTGGTCAGAGCATATTAAGGGGCAATCAAAGAAAGTGCTGGTGTTGATTGAACAAGGCATCATAATATGCAGAGTGAGCTGTGCCAGTCCCCGCTCAGCATATTGCGTTGGAGCGCAGCTGTGCCAATGCCAAGGAACAACTGTTCACTTGTGTGGCTGGCGGTCCACCGCTGATAGGACTTTGAAAGTTGTAATCAGCAAAACAGTGGACCACCACCCCTCCACCACCGCAAGTTAACTGCCAGACTCGTAATCAGCCGTAAGTGTAGAACACGCCACCAACAGTCAATTTACCTTTGAGGTTCAAAAAAGGATTGCCAACCACTACAACATCCTAATATAAAAATAGTCCATAATATCAAAGAAATGAAGACACACTTACTCAACTAATAGACTATTACGAGGACACATGGGTTGGCAGACTGCATAAGACAGGACACCAACACAGAATCCAGATACTTTGGTAGAATGTCTATGACAAAACCTTGGCATAGGAAGCAAAAACAAACAATGCAGTGGAAGGATGGCATAATGCTTTCCAATCCACACTAGGCAGATCTCAAACTACACTATACAAATTACTATAAACCTTACAAAAAGAACAAAGCTACCAATAACTCAGAATAGAACAATCAGTTACTAAAGTTATACAAATAATAAACCAACAAAAATATTGTTTGAGATGCTATAAATCAATGTCAAACTATTTATAAATTACAAAGGACCAGGCTACTATGGGCCCGATTCCAATGCGGTTAGGAACTGCTCCAACCATCGGTCGGAGCCATTCTGACCGCATCGGAATTACCCATTCGGATTCCATTTTGATAGGGTCGGTCGGAAGGGCATCCGAATCGGTTTTCTGAATGGCCTCTGATGGACTGAGAGTGCCCTTCTGCCATTCGGAAAGCCTGCAGTAATCCCTTGGCAGGATCTTTCAGGCTGAGGGATTACGATGGCAGCTTCCCACTGCCTTTCCGATACAGAAAGTTATTGGGAATCTGTCTTTGGGTGCCCCCAGCAGTACCCCCATGGGTGCAAGGCACCTACAATGGTGCCCCTCTGTTGATCCCTGCACCCGGTGGCAGGCACCTTGAGGTGCCTGCCACGGGGTGAAGGGATGAACTGCACCTCTGCTCCTTGCAATGTGAGCATGTATTCCATTCGGAACGCATGCTGCCATTGTAAAGAATAGAATTGCAACCAAACAGGGTTCTGTTGAATCCTACTTCCTGGACTGGAACCGATGACAGGAGGTTTTTCAGTTCCAGTTCCGAACCAATGTTAGACGGGCCCTTAGAAATAAAACCCAAATCCATCCTGTAACACACTAATGACAACGTTCAGAAAACTCAATATACTAAACTACAAAAACTAAATATATGTTTTTTAAATACTAATATAATATTATTAATATATCAGTGACTAAGGGCCACATAACGATAGTGGAGGTCGGAAGACCGAAAGGCTGTCAGTGGCGGTCCGACTGCTGTCAGTCCTTAGGTTCGACCACTGTATAATGAGTCTGGTGGTCGGACATGCATTTGTTGGATGCAAGACTGTTGCATCCACCAAGATCATAGATCCAGAAGGTGCGGCACTCGGAGGAGTGTCTCAGAATGGCGGTGGAGCAGAGGCTGACACCCCGTCGGGTTTTCGATATCCCTTTCCTACAGCCTTTTGATGACAGTAACCCCGCCATGAAAAGGTTGTCGGAAAGAGATAAGGGGTCCCCAAACAGGGCCCTCAGCCATCATAAGCCAATAAAAGTGTCACTGGGTGCACATGTAGTGCCCTCACTATCCTCTGTGCACTGTGTGCTATGCACCACATGGTGCATGGCACACAATGCATGGACATACAGGAGGTGCTGCACAGCATGTGCTTCTGCTCTATTCCATGGCCGCAGCATGCTGCTGCCTTGATTCTGACGTGTTTTCGACAGCCAGCCCGGCGTTCTAATCCAAATATGGCAGTTGGACCGATGAATGCTCGTTGGGTGGTCTATCAACTGCCGCAAAAGTGGTCGGCAGTCTGACCTCTTGGCATCGTAATGATGCCCTAAATAAAAAATTCAAAAATAAGTTACTCACTGATATAATTAAAATATTAATACTAGCATTTAAAAACAATCTATAAAATTATTCAACTAACACAACTAACCAACAGACTGAATTTATTAAGTTAAATAAATACAACACATTATAAACAAAACAACATATTAAATACATCAACATAACATTCATTAAAACATCACACATTTCCCACTCATAGGAAAAATATAAATTAAACTTAGGATTTTGTAGCTGGAGATCTCTGTCCAAATTCACATAGTGAAAAAGTAGTATCCCACTAGAAATTGCTTTAACAATGTCCAAAAGCCCCCAGCAAACTGCAAAAAAGAAGAAAGTACACAGGAAATCTATCAAAGCAATTCGCATTCCATAAGTACCATTAAAAACCCCACAAATGGATATAAAACAATAACCACTCCAGGAAACGCGATTTTTAAAAAAAATATATAGAATGTCCAAGAAACAGCACGGAAACAGACACCTGTAAGAAATGTATAAAACACCTTCTCATACAAAACACTATGCTCCAAAATACATACATATATAACATTAAACTATACAAAAATAGTTCCTAAAACACATATTAAAATTAAGTTAAACAATGATTAACTTTCTGTACAAAAAAGTGATAAAATAGCACAATATAAAATTGCATTACAGAAGCAATAAAACACACAAACATGTACTACTAACGACACACACATCTTTGAAACAACAATGCTATATCCCCATCACCTTCCAATCACCTTAAAAATTGCTAAAAAAGTAACTTACCTGTCCTGATGAACAACAACATGAAACCGCAACTTCCAAAAACGTCCCAAAGTACCACCAATAGTGTACAAAATATAGGTAGCGTTGGAAACAAATTGTCACCAAATAAAAGTTTAAAAAAAGACTTTCTCCCCATAGGAATCAATGGGAAAATTAGTAATAATGTTATGAAAATGTTAAAAAAAAATTATTACAAAATTATAAAATATTATGATGCAAAACAGTGTGGCAGAAAGTATTACAAAAATAAAGAATAATAAATATTTAATAATAGTATAACATATACAAAATTATTTAATATATATATACTAAAAAAGTTTACATTAAATAACACTTACAAAATGTATGTAAATAATGTAAAAATGAGGGCAGAAATGTACACTATTTAAAAAAATTAATATCATGTAAAAAGCAATAAAAAATATTATTTTCTGTATTTGTTTTCCAACTCTGAAAATATGTTATGTATAATAAATTGCCACTGTTTTATTTAATAAATGCATTTTTACAACAACCTACATATTGCAATAAGTGCTATTTTATTTCAAAATAAAATGTAAATAATATATATGTTTGTTTCTTTATTGCACTTATAAATATATAAAATATATTAAAAACTATTTAATAAAAGAAATATTTATATTCACATAACAGTACGAATAAACTGTTACAAAGGGCCTTTTTACGAGTTTGGCAGTCCGTGAACCGCGATTTCAGCAGTGGTCGACTCAAATGCTGCGAGCTCGGCGGTCCTAATGCCGTATTACGAGAAGGGTGGATTGCTTGTGCAAAGACCGTGGCTGAACTGCGACACCGCAAGCACACCACCAACCACCCCAGCCTCGGTCGGGGGAAGGCAGCTGCCATGGGGAGGTATTGAGGACCTCCACCGCCATCCGTATTACAGGTTGACTTTCTGATGAGCTGACTGTGGCGGTCCAACTACTAGCTTTAAGATGGCGGTGCATACTCGCCCCTCTCCTGTTCTTCCAAGCAGAGTTGGGCGTGTATCCCTTTCTCCATGCCCCCTTCACAGCAGCATCTTCACTCTGAAGAATATGACCCTGTTAGTAGCAATCTACGGGTGACTCCTTTTGTACCATATACCCACTTTATGGACTGGCCACACATGGGCCCGACTCCAGCAATGGGTAGGTGGTATTTTTCCACATGTATCAAGAATATGTGTGCATATGATACATATGAAGTCGAAATGTTCACACTGGCATCAATACATATGGAATAATTACAAAAACAAAAAATTTATAATTCTTGAAAAATAATTCACATTACAATATTTATTTTAAAAATAAATCTTTAATATTTGTTTTAATATTTTTCCAATAAATGTATAAATATTTTTTCGAATCAAATATTAAAATTTATTTTCATTTGTTTTTAAATTAAATGACAATTTTTCACCTAAACAATTTCTAACTAAAACAATTAAAAACGAAAAATAATATTTAAAAATCTCCCCAATCTTATCCACCATAAAACCAATATCTGTCTCCAATTTATGTTTTATATTTTAGTAAAAAACAACATTTAAAAAATTCACATTATAAAATAAACGTTAACACATATTTCTTTTAAAACTCCCCACCCATAGCCCCTATAAACTCAACATGCCACTATTAAAACAATATATCCAAATTGTAAACACTTTATTAAAAAATAGCAACTATATATTAATAAATATTTTTAAATATCTCGCCATCATTTTAAAAATCAGTGCTTGTTTGCACCTGCATTATTTGCCTAAATGTTATTGGCTTTAATGTTATTTCTGTATGTAATATAATGATTACTGCTTGCATTGTTGCATATGCTTATTCAGGCTGCACATGGAGGTACACCAAATGGAACTCATAGAATTTTGGGTTGTCTGTTTTTTAAGATTTACTCATGTATATGAGCAGAAACAAACCCTCAATTTAGTTCTCCCTATGCGTAAAGTACTTAGATTGACATGTCCTCTGACTGCTTGCGAGCGTGAGAGTCCACACCAGTTGTTACACCCACAGTGCCAGAGTCATGTCAAAGGGGTAAATTATATGTAGAGTTGTGAAGCTGGCTGCTGTTTAAAATAACAAGATACAGATAGAGGTCATACTGACCACATAGCCATACTAGTGAAGGACCAGTAGCACAAAATTCCAGTGGGAGCAGAAGCGACAACAGGTGTCCTAAGAACCACTATATCAGCACCGGCTGGACTCCTTCTTGCGCCCTTACTTCCCCATGAAACGTTTATTTGAACTGAAAGTCGAGGAGAAGAATGAAGAGTTTCAGTGACAGAATGTAAACATGACTGCTGAACCCCGATGTTTAGTTTTGGGGCCCTCAGACCCTCTCTCCATGACTTCCAAGATTAGGAACAGCCCAAGGTGTGCGTTGCAAAACGCACAACGCACATCTCAGTATCGTCGGCTATCGCCGGATTTCATCGCCTAATTAGCGCACAATTATCAATGCGCAATAGGCAGGCGATTAGAAATCCGGTGATAGTCAGCGATATGGCACATTAGCGCATGAAAACAAACGTTGTTTTCATGCGCTAATGTGTGCATTGATAATATGGGGGGTGGATTCAGCTTTATGATCCACACCCCCATGTTAACAATGCCTAACGCCTGGTCGGAGCAGGCGTTGGGAGACCTGCGATAAATGAGTTTATCTCAGGTTTTTGTCTCCCAACACCTGCCTTGATAATAGGGTGTTCCCACCTCCAACCACATTTTACATGTGGTTGGACGTGGGAACGCCCACTTTGCATGTCATTAGCGATGTTTATCGCCGACATGCAAAGTGGGCTCGGCCCAGGCTTTAAAGTGCCCTTGGTAATAAGGCTCTAGTTGTATCGCCGCTTTCTCTTCACAATTCGCCGAGAAAGCGGCGATACTAGCCCTTGGTAATATGCCCCAGCATACTCAGCATATAGGGAACTGGTATTACGTGATTCTGCAGCTTCATACATTTGGATTTACTGCACTTGCCAAGTAATCCACCATCTGCAGCATACTTTTCTGATTTCAACATAATGTGGTTTCTAGCTCAAAGTGTCAAAGGTTCATGAATAAGCACAACACTCGTGCCCCATAGTAAGAAACATTTTGCAAACGTGGGCTTTTGAGTGCTGTATGCAGGTATTACAAATGTCTCAACAAATGAAAATGTTGAGCAGAAAATATCAGATCTCTTAAAAGGGCCCTTAGTTGCATCATGAAAAAATCCTTCAATATTTCAATGAAATTACAACTGAGTGATTATAATGACTCGTTTTTAGTCATGAAAATGTTTTGTTTCAGGCAAATTCCTTTAACACCATGAAAATTGCCCCAAAGCAGAAGGTACTTCAAGAGAGCACATGTAGAAAATTCTCAAACATTTTACTTCATTGTGTTCCTTTTGATGTCTTAAGTCTTAAATATTCAGGGTATCCTAGAGACAAGCTTATAGATATATATTGAAAAATAGTTATCTTTCTAGAAATACGCAGAGATCTAAAACCCAGAGTTAAAACATACTTGGGCGGTGCTATGAATAAAACAGATGCATATTTAATTAATAGAAGCGTGTACATTCAAGGTTAACTTCTGCTGTTTGTTTTACACAAACTATTTTACACAGGGAGTCATAGAGGACATTGTAAATAAAACAGTACTTATTGGCTTATTTACAAGACAAAATCGATAGTGAATAATATTTCGAGTGAGATCCGATTTATGTATAGAACAACCTCCATTTTTTTTTAGTGTTGGGAAGGGATCTGTATATATGTGAATTCAAATATTACAGTAGCTAAATAGTAATGACACTGATAGTGATGCAAAATACCTCATAGCTTGTGTTTCTTTCCCACATGATTTAGTCAGACTTGCAGCATTAACTTTATCCTCTATTGCTCAATAATTCCAGTCACCTGAATGTATTCCTGTCCACAGTAGTGGCTAGTCCGACCTGGAGACAGAGGCGGGGTAGGTGAAGAGCTACTCACCACGCCACTTCCAATCGTAAGTGAGCAATGTGTTCTGAAAAAAATTCCCGTCAGCTTTAGACCTAATTTTTGTAGGGCCTTGCAACGACACGAGGTGAATCTCAACCTTGTGTGACATAGCACGGCTGGTAACTTGATAAGTCTGCAAAATTGAATGCACCAGCCTTACAGCAGTGTAAGACTATTAGAAAGTTATCCTTACTTTGTCCCGACGAATTACCAATAGACCACTTAGGGGCTTATGAGGCGGGAAACATGTTGACTAAGTCTAACAGCACGCATGCTCTATTGGACCATTATTTCCGATACGAGCTACACTGTTTTTATTTAGGTTAGCGAGCTGCATTAATATAATTTACTTAATAAGAGTCTCCCTAAACCTATTTTAAAATCACACTCACTACACTACTCACTTCAGTCCACACACCCTCAGTTACCAAACAGCTTTATCAAAAGAACTCCGCCAAAGAGCCCCTTAGCAGGTGCCCGTCGGGCATTGCAGCGCTGGCCCGACGAGGTGCACGCCTAAATGATGAAGCACAATACCTCTCGGGGTGTGTGAGGGCACTTGCTGCATTTGGATATTATTCCACAGACCTGACCACCACTACTTTCCGTAGGAACTGCACACCCTTACATTTAATCTATTATTCTTAGGGAGTACGTGTGCTGGACCTGTCCAAAATACTTCTGGTTCCTCTTGTTTGAAGAACGGATAGTCTGACCTCGGCCTTGCACATGCAGACTCTATGGGGCAGATTTACAATAACCAATCGCAGTGCAGTGCAGCAAGTCATTTTGCTGAGCCACGCTGTGTTAGTTTGGTAACACAGGGATGCAACATATTTATAACAATAGATTGCATCTCTGTGCTTCCCCCTGCGCTGGCGCATAAGCCGCAGCCATGCAGCAACGCAGGCACCCTTGCACCATGGTGCAAGGATGCCTGCATCACGGGGATGACTGTTTATGTGCAGGAAAGGTTCCCTTCCTGCACATAAACAATCAGAAATGACGTTTTACAACTTATATGTGTGCTGCATTAGCACACATGGAACTTGTAAAACATCTTCATGTAAAGGATTGTTTATGTGCAGGAAGTGACGCCTTCCTGTATGTAAATAATCACCAGAGGTGATTTCCCCTTTCTATGTGTGCTGCATAATGCAGCATGCATTGAAAGAGGAACAAAAACAGGGAGAAATTAATACATTTCTCCTAGTTGCACCTCCCTACGCCTCCACTGGGGAGACATAGCATTCAGACGCATTTCCAGACTGACGATTTCTTGAAAATCTGGAAATGTGTCTGGTTCCATGGTTGTTGCATTGGCACACCCACAGCAACCCCCATGGAATGCCCCTTTCACGCAAAGTGCTGCGTGTAAAGGAGCCATATTTAATAAGTTGTTGAGCTTGTTGATGATGAAGCCAAGATGCAATATTTGGATCTGTCTGCTAGGCAGGATCTCCTTTTATAAGTTCTTTAGAGTTTGAGGGTTAAGGTAAATTCTGTTTCTAAGAGTTGGGGTATGAACTAGGCTTGGAAATTCTCCATGTTGTTTCTATCCATAACTTCAGGCACTATGTGAAAGCATCTGTTATCGCTTCTTCGGCTGTAGCTTTTAGGCATCTTGTGACCTAACTTGTATTCTGCCCAAGGATGCTTTTTATGAGTTCTTTCGCTTTTCCATTTGTTCTAGCCGAGATTGAAAAGCTACAATTTCTGTTCTGGTGGAGTGTCACTAGACATTTCTCCTAGTTTGTTCTCCAGGGAAGCCACATTTGATCCCACGTCAACGATTTCCAGTCACTCCTTTTTTTGTATTTATCCTAATTTTCAGGTGATGGCTTCCCCTCTTGCACTCTGGAGCCGTATTATCAAGTCTTCGCCTTGGGTGGTCTCAGCTCTTGGTGTGGATATGTATTCTGTGCTTCGCTGTATCTGTCTCCAGTGTACGACATCCAGCACTGCTGTGTGTATCTGGTATCGCTGCCTGCTTTCCACCTATGGTCTTCCCAATTGCTCTCTATTGTTTTTTTTCTTTTGTGTTTAAAAGCTTTATTGAATCAACAAGATATAAAAACAACACGTTGACATCAGGAGGAAAAATATGAGTAATAGACATTCAACTATTGATGTCACCAAGATAAAACCAAGCATTTTCTTATTTTGAGGGGGGGAAAGGAAAGAAGGGGGATAGATAAACTATGCTAAAACAACAATCATATATATAAGTAAGTATAAAATAAATAAATATCGGCATTGAAAAGCAAAAACGATTGCACAATATTTAAAAACATAAGGGTAATTATAACATATGTGAAAAACCTAAACTGTGCAATTTAAGGAACGAAACTGCGGACAGAAGTACACATGTTCAAGGGGGCTTAAAGTTGTCAGAGGAGAGTGGAGTATATCGTTTGTTGACAGAGTGATCCAAATACAAAGTAAGGGGTAGCCAATAAAGCTCTACATTGCGAGGAGGTTTGTAAGAGGCAGCAAAAGCAACATCAAGTCTTTGGGAATTACAAAGAAGATTCCACCAACCACACATGGAGAGATTGGTAAGGGACTTCCAATTGGAGGCAATGTGTTGAAAAGCATGGGCTAGCATGAGATCAAGGAGACCCAATGAGTGTGGAGAAATAGCCAAAGAGTCTGAAAGACTTCCTAAAAATATAAGGGAATTGGAAAAGGGAACAGAGAGTGTAAAGATGCGTGAAATGCGGGACCAAACTTGTTTCCAGAAGACTTGAACAGGGGGACAAAGGAAGAAAAGATGATAGAGATCAGCTTCAGGAGTATTACATGTCCAACAGTTAGAGGTAGAAGAAGAAAGAAAGCGAGATAGGGAAAGAGGAGAAAGATAGAGTCTATGATAGAAGAAAAAGATGGACTGAGTAAGGGAAGCAGAACGAGAGGTCTTCAAAGTTTTAGTCCATAGTCTATCCCAGAGAGAGATAGGCCAAGAACAAGCCAACTCTTTCTCCCAGGATAATTCTATCTTAGATTTGGGGCGGTCAGGATTTAGAGCAGAAAAGAAACGGTAGATAAGAGAGGCCTTAGGAACAGTATAAAGTATGGAGAGAAGAGATGAAGAGGGGGGAGGGACCTCGGAAGAAGGGAGGGAATAATAGCGATCCAGGACAATTTCCATAAGTGTATAATATTTCTGTGCGAATGAATGAGGGCAATGAAACTTCAACTGAAATTGAGGAAAGGAGCAAGGTGAAGAGCCATCAAAGAGATGATGAACCCAAATAATACTTTTTGATCTCCAAGAGGACCAGGAGATGGGTCGATTATGAAAAAAGATAAGCGAGTTGTACCAAATAGGTAAAAGTAGAAAAGATTCACGAGAGATGATTAGTGGGGAAAGTAAGGCTTACAGAAGAGAGGAAGTATATTTGAACAGAGGAGGGATAGTATAAGGAGATTTGGAAGTAAAGCGAGGAACCTCTTGAAATGAAAAAGGTAATAATAAAGAGCGTTCAACATGAAGCCAAAGAGGAGAAAAAGGGGATAATTCTGAGGAGAGCCATCGGGAAGCTTGACAAAGAGAGAAGGATTTATGATAAAGTTGAACATTTGGAAAGTTAAGTCCTCCATTTGATTTGGGCTTGCGAAGGTTCACCAAAGATATACAAGGTTTTTTCTGTTTCCAAAGAAATTTGGAAATAATAGAATCAATGCGTTGAAAGTAAGTGGCTGGGATGTGGACAGGAAGCATAGAAAGTAAATAAGTCAAAATAGGTGCAATCATCATCTTGACAGAGTCAAGACGACCCCACCAGGAAAGGAAGAGGGGGTTCCAAGAAGAGAGTTAACGTTCAATTCTGGAGAAGACTGCATTCATATTAAGTTTGACAGAAGAGAAAATAGAGTTAGTAAAAAGAACCCCAAGATACTTTATCTTATGACTATTCCAAGCGATGCCTGTGGAGGTAAAGAAGTGTGGGAGACAATATTTATTTAAGGGAAGAATTTCGGTCTTGTCGGAGTTGATTTTATATCCTGAGACAAGAGAGAACTTCTCAAACTCAGCTAATAAAGAGGGGACGGAAGAAATTGGATCGGAAATAAATAAAAGAATATCATCTGCATAAGCAGATAACTTGAGTTGATGCTCTCCATATGGAAAACCAGAAATCGAGGAATTGTTATGACTAGAGGACAGAAAGGGTTCAAGAGATAAAATAAAAAGAAGTGGGGAAAGAGGACACCCTTGACGGACTCCACGTTGTAGTGTGAAAAAGGAAGTAAGCTGACCATTCACTAAAACTGAAGCCTTGGGAGTAGAGTAGATTAAAGAAATAAATGAGATGAACTTGGGACCAAAACCATGCCATTTTAGGGAAGCAAGTAGGAAAGACCAATCAACTCTGTCGAAGGCTTTTTCAGCGTCCACAGAGATGGCGGCCAGGGGGATAGAAAGAGAAGAAGCTTTATTTAAAACATTGAGAAACAATCTGGAATTATCCGATGTGAGACGACCTTTAACAAATCCACATTGTTCTTTCCCATTAAGGGATGCCATAAAGGGGTCAAGACGGTGGGCTAACAATTTAGCATACAATTTATAATCTACATTAACCAAAGAGATAGGGCGGTAATTTTTACAGAATTTCGGATCACGACCTTCCTTAGGGATAAGACAAATAGTAGCATCTTGAAAGGAACCTTGGGCAAGACCAGTAGAGCAGAAAGACTGAAATAGAGAGAGAAGTCGGGGCAAAAGAAGTCGGAGAAGTGTAAATAAAATTGAACTGGAAAACCATCGGGACCTGGAGTTTTCCCTTTGGTGAGGGAAGAAAATGCAGTGGAAAGTTCCTGTAGAGTAAAATCTGTTTCTATGTCTGAGAAGTGAAGTTGGGACGTATCAGTTTTAGGTAAATTATCAAAGTAGGATTGAAGAAGAGTAGGTGAAGGGGGATTTTCAGGAGTATACAAGGATTCATAAAAAGACTGAAATTGGTTCAAAATATCCTTATCGGTGTGCAGGAGGACATTAGAAGGGGAATAGATGGAATCAATGAAGGTACGTTCTTTCCGTGACTTAAGGTAGTTAGCAACTAATTTACCAGATTTGTTACGGTTCCCATAGTAGCGAGCACTGCTACGAACAAGAAAGGAAGAAGCCGAATCAGTGGTGAGTTTGTTGAAGGCGATTTTAGCTTGAAGGAGTTCCGGAGGCATATGCTTGGTGGAGGAAGTATAAAACCGATGCTCTAAGGATTTAATGTGTGCTAAGGCAACAGTACGTTTCTGGAGAAATGTCTTTTTTTTCTTTGAAACAAAGTCGATGATGAAACCCCGGGCTGTAGCTTTGAAAGAATCCCATAAAATGTGTGGAGGAAGGAGAGGGTCAAAGTTGAGTTGAAAGAATTCAGTAGTAAAAGAGCGGAAAGAGGTGGAGAAATTAGGGTCAGTCAGTAAGGAAGATTAAAACGCCAACGAGATGATTTAGGAGGGGGGGAAGGAGATCAAAGTCTGTAATAATAGGAGAATGATCAGAGATGACAATCGGTTCAATAGAGGAAGATAAAAGATTTTGAGATAGAGAAGAGGAGAGAAAAATATAGTCTAGGCGAGAGAAGGAGGCATGTGGGGGGAGAAGAAAGAGAAGTCTTGGGTGTCAGGATGAGTGAGTCTCCAGGAGTCAATAAGATGGGCCTGTGTAATAGTATCCAAGAACTGTACCACCAAGAAGGAAGCAATCATCTTTATATTGAATGCATTTGGAAGTGATTGTGGGCCAAAAGGAAGAATCAGAGAGTGTGGGGCCATAAACATTAAACAGGGTAATAGGGATAGCATTGATAAGTAATTTAGACAATACCCAACGACCTGCATCATCTTTTTCTTCTAGTACAACCTTGCATTGAAGTCGTTTGTGGATCAAAATGGCAACTCCATTCTTTTTATGTGTAGCCGGGGAAAATAACACAGTACCAACCCATTGTCGTTTTAACTTTAAGGATTCAACATCAGAGAGGTGGGTCTCTTGGATAAGAGCAATGTCAGGGTTATAAGAGGAGAGGTGAGATAATACTTTCTGCTGCTTAATAGGATTGTTAAAGCCTTTCACAAGGAAGAGAGAAAAAAGAGAAGACAGCACAAATCCATAAGGATGACTGCAAAAAACATATCTGAAGAAGAATACAAAAAGGGATATGGGGAAATGGTGACGCGTAACAAGACGAATCAGAACCAGAAGCAGAAACAAGACCGCACCGAGGAGAAATAGCAAAAAACATAACATGCATGAAATATATAAGCACACGAAAGAGCAGATCAATTAGAAAGTAGAAGCAGGAGAATATGAATCCAGTTAGCCACTATTCAAAGGGGAGGACTCCATTCCTTCACCATTCTGCAGGAGGAGAAAATTGCGAAGTTCACCAGGCTCTTGAAAGGTCCTAGTCTTATTTTGATGAGTGACTCTGAAGGTGCAGGGATGAAACAGACCGTACCTTGCTCCCATGGAGCGCAAAGAGGGGCGAAGTGAAAGAAATTCCTTGCGTCTAGCGGCAGTTGCATTAGATACATCTTGGGTTAGAAAAATACGTTGACCTTGCCAGGATACTTGCAGCAGAAAGAATGGACAGTAGATCCGTATATTTCAAAAACAGGATGATGACACCCCGAGGTTTTGTAGATGTAGATGTACGTGGTCCGAGTCTATGGGCCCTTTGGATGCTGATATTTGTAGAGGATGGCATGTCCAAAAGTTTTGGGAGGAAAGAGGTGAAAAAAGTGACTGGGTCATCCCCCTCAAGAGATTCCGGCAGGCCATAAACATGAAGGTTATTCCTTCTATTTCGATTTTCCAAATCTTCCGTGTGGTGTTGAAGGGAGAGTACAGTCTTTTCCAAGGAAGCGATGCGTTGAGTGTTAGTTTGGACCTCAGGGAGTTGTTGTTCAATTGAGGAAATGCGAGCATCCATGGTCTCCCACTTATCTTTTAAAAGTTGCATGTCTTTACTGGTTTCCTCCACAAATGGTCGTAGCGCCTGGATTTCTTCTAAAATCAAATCCATGGAGGATGAGGAGGAAGATTTATCCGGTGAAGGCGGATCTTGTTTTAGTCGTTTGGAAGAAGTCGCTGGAGGTGAGGATTTATTTGAAGAGGACTGCAACTGTGAAGCTCGCTGAGAAGCAGAAGTCGCCATCTTGAGAGTCTGTGAGGGAGCGAGCAAATCAGTGGTAGAGCCCAGAGAATTCTTCACAGAGGAAGGAAAAATAAATTTAGGCTTGCGTAACTTGACCATACGAAAAAGTTCAGTATTAATGATAATGCAAAAAGACGGTGTGTAGAGAACACGTCATGTATTAAAAATTAGTCACAGAAAATGTGCTCATGGACTTACGAAAAATCACTGAGAGACACAACAATCCTGTGAAACATGTTAGAGTTCAGAGCGTCATGACATGAAACATGGCAAAAAGGTGCCAAAAAGGCTGGAACGCAGTTGAGAAGGTGTCATAGAACACAACATGGAATGACCAGTGGTCTAACACAATGCAAATGATGGGAAGCTTCTAATACTGTATAAAACGTAGAGGCGCCAAAGTAGAGAAACTGTCATATCCAAAGGAAAGTTCATCATAAGGAAAGTTCATATATGAAACAGAGAAGCACAAGTTGTACAATGCAGAGTGTAACAAACATTCCGTAGGTCAGTAAGAAAAAACGTTGCTGAAAAAGGTGCAGCGCGAACAAACGCGCTCAAAATGGCGGCTTCCTGACAGGAGAAAAGCGCATTTTGAGTAAAGAGTGGAAATTAGGACATAGTACAGGCAGCAGGAATCTCTTCGGCGCTTACCGCGAAGTCCGCAAAAATAATGAAGAAGAAGGCGGAGCGTCAACGTTGAGGAGGTTAGGCACACACAGAAGACCTCTGGAGCCGCGGTAGCGCGAAATGGCGGCTTCCCAAAGCGCGCGCTTCCCAGTACGCAACAGGCGCGTTGCGAATTACACCGGAAAAATGGCGTATAAGGGGTCGCAAAAGAGATGTGGATGCTCACCACCGATTCCGGTGCTAGATGGTGTATGCTGCTGCGAGAACAGGTCCCTTCACATCGGGAAAACTGTTCAGAAAGTCCTTGATGCGGCGGAGCTCCGCAACTAGCCGGCCATCTTGCGCGGCGTCCAAGCCACGCCCCTCTCTATTGCTTTTTTATCTCTCTATGTTGCCCACACCTCTTCAGTGGTTCATCTACAGTGCTCTGTGCATATTATTCTCTCTGCTTTTCTCAGTTTCAACCACTCTCAAGGCTAGTCATTAGTCCCACAGCCATGCCTCATGGCTCCATGTTCAGGGTTCCCTTTTGAGGCATTACTCTTCTGGTCGAATTTTGGGATCCTTAGCTAGGTTGCTTAAGGGGCATCACAGAGACTGCTCCTTCCTGTGCCTAACTCTGCGCTGTGGAACTCACCTCCTCTGGGTATCTGAGCCCCTACTAATCACTTATCCTTCAGGTGGGTCCAGAAAACGCTCTTATTCATCTAACAATGAGTTGCTATTGTTATTCTTTTTTACTCTATCAGAGATCTAGCGCCATTAATCTTGCCACGTTTAGAGAAAAAAAGAAAGAACGGAAGGAAAGAAAGAAAGAAAGAAAGAAAGAAAGAAAGAAAGAAAGAAAGAAAGAAAGAAAGAAAGAAAGAAAGAAAGGAAGAAATGTAATAATTACTATTTTAGCGGCTAGGATAGTGTATATATTGCTACTATATATGAAACTAATTATTTAGTGTATTTAGGGATTAAATGTTTTACTTCATTTTAAATATCAATGCTTTTTACATCTGCATTATTTGCCTAAACATTATTGCCCTTTGATGTTATTTACGTATTTAATATAATGATTACTGCTTGCATTGTTGCATATGTTTTTTCCCGCTGCACATGGAGGCACACCAAATGGAATTCATACAATTCTGGGTAATCTGTTGTTAAGATGTGCTCATGTATATGAGCAGAAACATACCCTCAAATTAGTTGTCTCTATGCGTAAAGTACTCATATTGACTTGTCCTCTGACTGCCTGCGAGTGTGAGAGTCCACACCAGTTGTTACACCCACAGTGCCAGAGTCATGTCAAAGGGGGGAAATCATAGGTAGAGTTTTAGAGGTGGCTGCTGTTTAAAACAAGCATTTGCAATGCAATCGGTCTCGCCTTTGGGGCTAGTAGACGTATTTAGCCATGAATGCTCGTGACATGCAGAGTAGACTTCTTCACCCACAGCAATGCCAGTTATCTCCAATCTGCAGATGATACTTTCATTATGCAGAGAAGGAGCATAGCTGTATTGAAGTCAAGTATGCAGCATAAATTGAACTGTCTGTGTGTTGGTAGGTTCTAGCCTTGCCCACAAATCAGGTTTGATTTACTCTTGTGGGGACCATATTATGATCATAGGCACTGGTTCAGAGCAGACCTATGACTCTGTAAGTCTTTGCAGTGTCTAATGCGCATTTGCTTGACCGAAAAATATTCTCAGGGCCTCATTTATGGGGATTTGACCTAGGGTAGCAGAGCAAGTCACATTGCTGCGCTGCTGTGCGGCCATACGTCAAAGTGAAAAGGCTATCCTTCCTGTAACTTCGAGAGTGACGGGTCCTGGGGACTAAAGCAGAAAACGGCACTTCTTGCTATCTCTCTCTACACTGATATCGCTAACTTTTTAATCAAAAGACATTTTTGGAGGTTAATGATGCCTTTGACTTCTGTCTAGGAGGAGCTGTAAAGTTGCATCTTTGTGGTATTAAAGTGTAAAAAGGTGTGTTGTTCTGCTTAGAGAGATTGGATTGTACTGTGGGTGAATCTTTGTATCAACTACACAGTGCTTTAACAGCTGACATGCAAGGCAGGACAGATTGGAAGGTTGTCTCACAGTAGGTGAGCAGCATTCTTTAGTCCACATTGCCCCAGTGACAGCCTGTGTGATTGTTTATTTATGAAGCTGCGGTCAGAGCATTACTAGGCCAAAGGGAGAGGAACCAGTAGCTTCTCTCCAGCTCCTGCCCGTTGCCGGCATTCAGGTCTTCGGGCTCCTGCGTCTGTTGTTCATCGGCAGCATGGCTCACACTTCGGAGGATGATACCGGTGAGACTTGTGGTGGTCTTTTCATGTGGTTGGTCTTGCATACTTGGTGGTTGCTGTGTGTCTAACAGAGGCAAGAGGTTAGGAAATGTAAAGCAGGTGAAGGCATGCATGTGGTGATGTCTGATGGCCTTTGAAACGCAGGATGTATCGGACCCAAGCGGAGGCCAGCCTCTCTTCGTTTGTGATTGTGAACCCTGGAAGTGCATCCAGACCTAGCCCTCGCCCGCAGATGATGCTCACCTACTTTCTAGCCTTGTGGACTGGAAGCACATGCTCCATGAAGCAGCACAAAGCAGCTCTACAGGCCCTACTACCAAATGATATTGAATTAAGATGTGGGGGTGGGGGTGGGGGGGGTAGGATCTGAATACATGTGCATCTTGTTTGGTGGCAATCACATAATGCTGGGATACCATTTCATGCCCATGCCGGTACGTTCATGCATTTTCCAGGGTAAGCACCTCCCTTATGTAGAGGGATAATCCTGGAGTGTGTGTCTGCATTAAAATAGTTCACAAAACAAGCATCAACTTGATGTTAAAATATGTGGTAATGTTGACTTTCGTATCATTCATTACATGACATATTTTGACTGCTCTGTTTTGATTGTAGGGTTCCTTAAAGTCTTTTTCAAGCAGTTTATTTAGAAATGTTTCCTGTATTATAATGAAAGTTGAAGATGCCTGCTGGGCAAGGTGTAATACCTTCTTAAATGTTTGACACCGTGATTAAGAAGACGAGATCACAATATCAGAAGAGATCTGTTGTAATCTTTGGTTGTTGGTTTGCATCCTCTCCTTGATTAGTGCCTGCTTGGGTTGAATGTCAGTTGGAGAGAGTGGTCTGAGCAGCAAAGATGCTGCTCCTGGTGGGGCTTTTACCACCTTATAATCTGTAACTAAGACTTATTTTATTCAATAAAACTATATATTATGACCTATGTAACTGGCAACTTGCTTACAATAGATTATCTTCATTACAACAATATCTCACTTGAAAGGGTGTTTCAGCACTGTTGTGGTATTCAGCACATACTTTGTTTTACCGATCCTGACACTGCACACAACCAAAGCGCCTAGATGCTGCTGTTTAACTGCCTTGTGAGCTTCTCCGCTGCCACCAGGCTTAAAGACCAAAATAATACCCAGGTGTTAGGCGACTGAGAACCTCAGAAATCGACCACCAGCAGGACAGGAAACGGCGTCAGGAAACGGATGCCCATGGTGACTCACCTGTCTCACTGGTGAGTCCTGGTAAAGATCACAAAACTAGCGACTGACCATGACGCCCACAAACCGAATGCTCGTGCGACTGCAGTAAAGAGCTACAGATCTGCGTGGGCATCCGATGTTGGTGGTATGAGCGTTGTCCTGCCACACGGAGGTACTGTGCCATGATTCATTACTTCCTCGTTAGTCTTCCTCGCCACATGACTAACAAAGTGAGCTTCAGCTCCACACCAGAACCCTCCAAAGCAAAAAAGTCACCCTCCCATGATTACTTTCTATCACCCTATCTGGCCCTAGGAACCCAATAGGAACTTCGAGTTTGATATGTGTATGCTCGGGACATTGAGGGCCACTTTGTAGTAAGGACCGTTTATATATCACGTTTTGAAATGCCTTTCCTGAAAATGTGGTAGTTTCTGGCCCTAAAGCCTTACTGCGGACTGTTTCGAGCGTGTGTATTGGCCGTCTGGTTTTGGAGCAGCAGGGCCGGCCGGCTGGGTCAGACCTGGCTGGAGAGAGAGATTGGTATTCAGAGCATGGGGCGGGTGACTCTGTGGTCCAAGCAGGGCCGTGCCTGGCAAGGTGAATGAAGGCTCCACCTCCCACTGGGTGTCTGAAATCAGACCCCCTCAATCTGAAAGGACAGGAAATCACCTCATAAACCAAGTGCTCCCCGACCCCACCGAACTGGTTCTGTGGAGTCAGTGATTTGCGACCTTAGAGAACAAAGACTGTTTGGATATGAAAATGCTGCCCTGGAACTTTGGTCAAGTGTGTTCCTTCTGGATGTCAAGATGAAACTCTGTTCGAGCGAACAGAGTAAAGGACTTTGAAACTTTCACCAAGCTTGCCAAAGAAACTACTGGAGGGCCTAACATTGAGAGAGCCTCCTGCAGAAGTCTCAGGGACATTAGACTTCACCCCGCCAGCCGTCGGAATTCCTGTGCGAGGAATTCTACTTGCAGGTGAAGCCTCCGTTGAGTAATCCGGAACCTTTAGTTCTACTGTGAGGACGTCGGACTGGTAACCTTTGCATCTTTTGCTAAACCTGTGTAGGCCGCTCCAGCTAAGAGAGAGCTGCAGCCGCTGAGAGCCCGCCTAAATCTGCACCTTCAACTTTTCTGCTGGATCCGTGTGTGCCGCTGCCGCTGAGAGAAAGCTGCCACCGCTGAGAGTCCACCGGAATCTGCACCTTCGAGCCCTTCGCTGAACTTGTGTGGACCGCTGCAACTAAGAGAGAGCTGCAGCCACTGAGCATCCACCATTGTGCTAGCCTGGCTGAGACCATCCTCTGTTGTGTGGGCCACTGCAGCTGAGGGAGTGCTGCTGCCGCTGAGTGACCGCACCCTTGCCTACTCTGCATCATTGTGATTTGCCCCATGGGCCGCCGCAGCCAAGAGAGAGCTGTAGCCGCTGAGTGCCCGCACACATTGCTACTTGCATCATTTGGATTTGCCCAGTGGGCCGCCATAGCCAAGAGAGAGCTGTAGCCGCTGAGTGCCAAAACCCATTGCTCCTTGCATCATCATGATTTGCCCCATGGGCTGCCGCAGCCAAGAGAGAGCTGTAGCCGCTGAGTGCCCACGCCCATTGCTATTTTGCCTCATCGTGATTTGCCCCCTGGGGCCGCCCCAGCCAAGAGAGAGCCTTAGCCGCTGAGTGCCCACACCCTTTGCTACTTTGCAACATCGTGATTTGTCCCGTGGGTTGCCGCAGCCAAGAGAGAGCTGTCGCCTCTGAGTGCCCACACCTTTGCTACTTTGCATCATCGTGAGTTGTTCCGTGTGCCGCCACAGCTAAGAGAGAGCTGTGGCCGCTGAACAACCGCACCTTTGGCAACTTTGCAGCCTTGGGATTTGTCCTGCCGTTGTGTGCCCCCACCGGGTTCACCCTTGTTAAGAATTGTCGCTATCGTTTCGTGGGCCGCCGCACCTAAGAGAGAGCTGCTGCCGATGTGCGCCAACCACTGAGCCGCACGACGAAAGTCATCGCCACCATCAGCCCGGGCCGCTGCAGCTGCATGCTGCTACCACTGAGCGCCCGCCGGTCTCCGAGTGCCCGAATCATTGTGGGTTCACGCTACGAACCTCAGACCCCAAGACTTGGGGTCGCTGGGAGTCCACCTGTCATCGTCTCCGCTTCTTTGAGAAGCTGCGTGCTGTGTCCCCTTTCAACGACAGTTATCTGGTGCGCAACGGGTCGCGTAGGCCCCAGCCCTGAACTCAGTCAGTGTCCCGCTTTGGTGAATACTTTATTCTCTTTCCTTTTGAGTTCCTACTGGTTGATGTGAATTGTAGTTGTTGAAATGCTTTGAGAGTTTTGAGTTAAACTGTAAAGATATTATTTTACTATACCTACCTGAGTTGTGTCCTTTTGTGGTGTCATTACTGCCTTATTGTACATGGTAGTAAACGCTTCACACACTGCCTCTGAGATAGGCCTAACTGCTCGTGCTACGTTACCACAGGGTTGAGCATGGGTTATCAAAGGGGGTGACCCTCTTGCCCTGACTTAGGAAGGAGGGTCCCTATTTAGACAGTGGCACCAGCCATTGCCATCTGGAGACCCCCATTTCTAACGCCAGTGAGAAAGGGTTGGGAGCTGTCTTATCGCAACGCGCAGCAGATGGAAAGGAAACCACGATAGGCTTCGCATCATGTTTAATCGCCCCCAACGAAGAGAAATTCAGCATTATCGAGAAAGAAATATTGGCATCAACCTGGGCCATGACGAAGTTTGGGTAGTATATTTGGGGTTCCCGATTCACCCTCAGATGGACCATTAATAAAAGTCTTCTGGTCCAGCGGCTTTGCAACAGCCACCCCACGCATAGCCAAGATGTCGCTCAAACTCCTAGACTTCGTGTATGATGTGGAATATCTGCCAGGCCAAAAAAACAAGGTGGTGGATTTTCTCAGCTGCTCCGCTGCCATGGAGGGAGCACCGAACCCCAGCGATTGGGATGAGTACCAGGTGGCGCTCACCGCAGACCATGAGAAGATCATCAGCGCACAAGACTGGACCTCAGCCTACGATTCCGACCCTGCCCTGTCCCAGGTGAAAACCTTCATCACGCAAGGGTGGCCCGCAAAAAGGCACATGAACAATGATACCCAGAAGTATTGGGAAGTACGGGATTAATTGTCCCTCAGCGACGACACCGTATTTTTATTCTGAGGTAACGAGGTGGTCCCCCGAAAAGCTCTGATGGACCGCATCCTCGACATCATGCATGAAGTCATCGCTTTCCTCACCAGCGCCATCTTGAGAGAAGGAATCCCGAGAGTCATCACATGCGACAATGGTCCCCAGTTTACCTCAGAGAAATGGACGGTGCTCACTCTGTGAAAAGGTATCAAGACCAACCACACACTACTGTATCACCCCGCTGGCAACGGCCTAGCCGAAAGGTTCAACCGAGTCATCATGTGCTCAGTCCAAGCGGCCATCAGCGCCGGCCAGAACTGGGAAACAGACCTCCGTAACACGCTATGGGCATATTGCATCACGCCCACACTGACAGGATACAGCCCATTCCTAACACTGCGAGGAAGAAAAACATTTATGAGGGACAATCTTGCATGGATGAATATGAAACTTCAGAGCAAATGGTCTCTGGAGGTGGTTCAAAGCAACATAGAGAAAGCTCAAAAAATGTAAAAGGACAACTACGATAAGAAACAGGGAGTGCGACCAGTCTCTTTGGCATTAGGAGACTGGGTTAGGGTGAAGCTAGGCCACCTACACAAGAAAGGAGACAGCAAGTTCAGCAAGCCTCTACAGGTCAAAGAACTCTACTTCCACTCTGCTCTACTGAGCGACGGCAAAGTGTGGTTCCACTTCAGAATGGCAAAATGCAACAAGGTCCTACAGTGGCATAAGGACAGCTCTCCCGCTAGGGCAGGCTATGACGGAGGGGACACAGACGCAAATGTTGCTTCACCTCCTGTTGACTCCAGAGCTGTTGGCACTATGAGGGGGACAGGGGGTGATACATGGACCACAGGAGAGAGGAACCCTGGGATTTCCACACAGCACACACCACCTGAGGAAACCAACAATAACCCAACTAAAGGCAAAGGGTCCCCACAGCACATGATGAGAATCAGGTACAGAGCAACATGCAGACCCCATCACAGGTAAGCGAAACATGTGAAGAGCAAGCCTCCTCCACACACCCCGCACAGGCAGGATAGTGGTGCGCCCCAAGAGATATAGCGAGTTTGCTATGTAACCCTCACCTTGCACCTTCTGCCCCTTTACCACAGGATATCCTTTGCATCTATCTCTCTCTCTGTCTCTATTTCTCCCTCTCTCTCTCCCCCCTTCCCAACCTCCCCTGCGGAGGCACCACTAGATAGGTCTCACGCTTACCCAGTGTTCATGCAATATGCATCATGGCACCCAATGCAGAGTTACGTTTTTCCCTCTTGTTGTTACTGTTAAGGGGGAGATGTGTGGTGTCACGGTCTAGTCGTCAGGCAACCACGTGATCCCACGCGGTGCCTGATAGGATAGTGCACCCACCGTGGGCAGTGATACGGGAGACACAGACCGTGAAGCACCTTGTATCTCCCTCTCTGGAATAAGCCAGTTACCTCACACCATCAGTGTATGTGCCTCATTTCGGGGGTGAGACTGGATATTATAATAACATGTATACATGCACCTGAAAATGAATGCACTTCAGTGTCAAGGCTGTTTGGACAGTCCCTGAGTATTACATTTTCTACTTTTATAGTTCCCAATTCATATCTTTTCTTCTCTTTTTATTTAATTGTTCCTTAAGATGATACTAAAGGTCTCCCGGAGTGCTAAAGGGTCATTTGCTTACTGCTCATTTCATTTGCAGTGCACCACTGCCCATGCGGCTACTTCTTTTAAACCAAGAGACCATTATGGAATGCTGTTGTCTTTAGTGTGTCTTTGTATTACCATTCCAAGATGGCCGACACATTGGTTCTAAATGCCAAGCTAGAATTCTGAAATGATGATGGACTTTTCACAATACCTCTGCAAGATAGACTGCCATTGCTATGTTTAGTTTTGTTACTACAAGCATATGCTTCCTTCTACGTGTATTGTTTTAATTTTGCATATATTGTTGATTTTGTGTGTGTTTTACTGCTGTTCTGGCTTTGAGACATTTTTTGCAACGACCATCCATGACTTTATGGGAATGGAAAATTAGGAAACATGCCCTAAAGTAGCCCACGCAGAACGTGGCTACTGCAGGCAGCTTGTGGGTTAGGTAGAATGGAACAATGCCTCTCTGGCAGCGGCATGGAACGGGACCCACCTGCCAGCTTTCATGAACCTTGTGTTCACAACTCAGTACGTTTGTAAAACGCGGTCATGTGATGAGACCCAGGCTTGAAGGCGGCTTAATGCACCCCTCCTCTTGGCCTAGCAAACCATCACTCCAAGCAGGATGGCAAATTGTGCACACACTGGTGCATCCAAGAAGACGTCTATGGAGTAATTATCTCTAACAGCGTAATGACCCTAACAAGGAGTTATTATGACATCTGAAGAGGAGGAACAGACTCACGCCAGGGACACGCAGATGGGTGGGAGGCCCGGGGTGCCTCTAAAAGCAGCTCGCGCGTTCTGCGCTGCCAGTGGTAACCAATAACAACCTTAATGACCGGCTTCTTGCAGTTGGTTATTAGCGCTCGTCTTTCGCTGCGCTCTCTGATGGATGAAAACTTGAAAGGGCTTGGATCGATTTCAGGTTTTTTTTCTGAAAAGGCCCGACAGACTCCTACTTTCTCTGATCCCCACATCCTACCTTTCCTGCCTCCTCAATGAGGTGCAGGCATTGCATACGCGGAACTCCCTGTGCCTTTCCGTGCACTGCTCTTTCCCTGAATCTCTGGGCAACTTCTTGCCACTTTCAGTCTTTTACTTACCTGCTGCCCTCTCTGCTACTGCCTCGCTCTTTGTTTCACTCTCTGCCCCCTGACGTTCTCTTTTTTGTACCAATGGTCACCCCTTTGATTTACTCCATCTCTTAGTCGTCTGTCAATCAACCTTTCGTCCTTTCAATCTATCAGAGTGTGTATCTCACCCATCTTTGCCTCTCTGTATCGTTATATCTTTTCGCTATATCATCCTTTGTGGCTACCCCTCTCCCCACTCCTTTATCCCTGCTTTTATCTACTCTGTCAACTCAATGTTCTCTTCATCTTGCCACATCTTTTTCTTCCTGTCTTCTATCACGTTTTAGACTCTGCTAGCTATCTTGTTGCCCTCTTTCCATATATTCCACACTAATACATCTTCACTATCTGGCTTTCCTTTCCGTCCCTCGCCTGCCTCTTTTGGTCTGCCGCTGTCTCTTTCGCGATCCATTTCCCTCTCCATCTCCCCGTCTCCATCTCTACCATCTGTATCTCCCTGTCTCTTCCTATCTCTCTCTCTCTCTCTCTCTCTATTTCCTGCTCTTTCTCTTGTTCTCTCATGACAACTCCGTCCTGCCCTCTTTCTCTCCCTGTCCCGTTCTCCCCACTATCTGACTCTTTTACACCTTTTGTGTCCCCTCTCTCTCCAGCATCCTTGAAGCATTACCTCAGCCATTCATCACAGACTGACCTAGACACTTAAAAGTACACCCATTAGCACTCATCATCAGGATGTTGGCAGAATTATATCATGGTGCAAATCCTCAACAAAAGTGCATCATGCTGTTATATTTGCTCTAACCCCTTTTGATGTCCCAAGTTTCAAAGTCACAACAGGAAGTGGCTGGACAGCTGTACGTGTCGCTTTAAGGACAAAGGCATCGCGAGGGCACTGAAGAAGGGTCCTCCTTTTATTTTCGCAGTGACATTTCTGGATTACTGTAGATCCACTGGTGTTGGTGGAATTCAGTCTAGAATTTTTACTAACTGCAAAATTGGCACTCATATCCAAGAACCAGTTCCCACAAATCATTTTCACCATTTGGTTATTTTAAATGTCATGCCAGTCCACAATTGCAGCAGTGTTATATATGCAATCCAGAAAAGTGTAAATGTGTTCTAGTTGAATGAAATCCATTGCAGTGTTCTGCAGTCCCATGAATGCATCAGTATAAAGCAGTGCTGCTCAAACACTCCAGGCCTTATTTAGAGTTTGTTGGAGCGGGAGCACCACTGATTTAAAGTACCGAACTTGTGACTGGCCAGCACTATGCAGAGACAGGGGAATGGGCAGTTTTACACCAGCGGAGCATCCACTGACATCACAAGTGTAAACCCCTGGTGGCTCGTGCTCCTAGGTGCTGCCTCTCACAGAGACTGATCTGCTCTGATGGTTCCCCCGGCCCTTGCCTGTCAAGTGATGCATGGCGGGTGTGGCCAGGGAAAATGCATACTGCCCCCATGCACCGGCACAAAATACCTTGCATGTCTGGCCCGTATATATATATATATATATATACATATTTTTAAATAAATTAAACAGGCACTTTCAAAGATGAACTTTCGGATACAAACCATTGCTGCCTGCTTAGAAATCCTCTGTGCTGTGTGAGGAGGCGAGGCTGAGCTGGCCTCCTTGACAGATCAACTATTACATGACAAGAAGTCAGGTACCTCTAAATAGGGCAGACTGTCCTCACCACCACGGCTCTGCCCCTGTGGACTCCTGGACCGTCCTCTAGTGTGTACTCTTCGCAACTGTTTTACAATATTTCACTATTTCACTATTATTCTAGTGGTCCTCCTCCATCACTTTAAGCAACATTGTGTTCCTGAATGAAGAACCCACTTACCATCTCTTGTTCCCGGAGTTTGAAAAGATGGAAAAGCGATGACTAAATGTTGAAAATTGACATTTGATTTCTTTTGATCAAGTGATACGCATATCTTTTGTATTCATTAAGGAATAGCGTCATCATAGATATAGACACTCCACTCTACTGTCCCCAAGAACTCAAGGATAGATAGCTGCTAAGAATGCACTAATGTGGAAACAGGCTCAGCTGATGCAGTTGGTTAAAAATGGGGGTTTATCTTCATATGTATTGTTATAGTCACAGTGGCGGTGTGGGATGGGAATACAAAATATCTTCGTGCACTCTGTTGTCGGATGGCTATATATTAAAAATGCAATACTTGCTTAAAGTGCTGTAGTGTTAAGCATTGGTTCATTTTTCAAGGTGTGCGAGCAAACAGAAAATCACCTCTGAATTAGATGAATGTTTGATGATGCCATGGATATTTGTCACACGCTTTGCCTTTTATCTATAGTTTTTCATCAATTTCCATTGCACTCAATTGATTTCTTTAAGCGATTTATAGCACCAAAAGGCACCATTATTGATGGTCTTTAATGAACGCATAAGCACACTCACTCATCCTCAACAAATGCGCTCACATTGTGTGTGTTACAGTCGCCCTGTGAAACCGAGGAGGGGCTCATGTTGAGTCAATCAACCTCAGGAAGTGGTCTACCATATAATTCCAATTGCCATTTATTGAGTGATTAATGCTGAGCATATTTAATCTTTATATCACTCTTGCCAATTCAATGTATGCATCACAATGATTTTTCTAATTCTGTTTTGTTTTGCATGTCTCCTTTCCCCATGGGAACTGGCCTGTGTACAGCTGTAAACATGAAATATGGCAATGGCCCTATGTGGATCTATCATTCACACAATCTTCATTAGTTTGAGAGCACTTCACACTCACAACCACTAAGCTAGGAGAGAAACAGCACGTTTTGCACACAATATACCTAAGCGGTGAAAGATTTAGGTTTTTATAGGTGTGATTAGCTAGCATGGTGGTGTACCGATATAATTCTCCAGATACTCAGGATACAATGTACAACGGGATTTTCAGATGAATCCTATGTCTATATTTGAGATAAGAAAGGGAGAGCACTGTGACAACATGCACAATCCTTGGAAGGGTTTGCATTCAGTGAGCCGACAAACAGTCCCAGTTAAACAAATCATTCAAAATGCTGCTACCGTAGTTCCTGTATCAATACATCACAATTCTGAACAGGGCCTTGATCAGGACTGATAGGTTGATCAGAGGTAGGATGAATCATATTGTTATTGTTGAGCGTTTGTTTCGTGCTACAAAGCCAAGTTAACAAACTATTGGGAGTGTCAGAGCTTACATTTAGGCATGTAATCAGGATATGGTTCGGGCTTTGATTAATTAAGGAAGAGCAATCCGTGTAAGTGCCTTGATCATAAACCAATCAATATCAATAATATGTTACTGAAAGATCATATTCAGGTAAGATGCCCATTTCCCTTACCTTATAGGAGCCCATGGATCCTGTGTCCTCTGAAACCTAGCCTCTTTGTGGATCTCTTCCTGTATCTCTGTCTTGTCCCGCAATTTTTTTTCCCAGTCTGGTCTTCCTCCTTCTTTCTTGAATGGCTCTTTTTTGGATAGAAACAAATGGAGAAACGTCTGGCCCGGATGATTGGGACCAATGAACTAAAGGAGCCATGCAAACTAGCACAGTGCCCATCACCTACACACAGTTGATAAAAAGCTTTCCTCTTGAACTGTATTTCTATCATATAACATATTTTACATTTTTATGATGAAAAATGAAAGTGTAGGCACATTCATCCAAATAGTTTTTCTTAATGCGACAAAACAATTTAAAGAAATATATATATATATTTATGTCATGTCAATGAAGATGAATATTGTGAGATAGTCATATATTTACACATGTATTATTACAATGTTAATCCCACATTCCATGTTATGACCATAGTACAGCTAAAACTGCCATCTCCAAGATTTAGTGCTACTATTGTTTATAGAGGGAATGGCAAAGGCATTACAATACAAGGGAGGCATACGTGGAGGATGAGAGAGACATACCAGCAACTGCTTGTGAGACACATCCAGCGTATTGCATAAGGATAACAAAGACATATTTTGGGACACTCATATCTTTAATATTTCAGGAATGTTCCCTCCAAACAGCCCAGAATTGGTGGACGTGTGGCTTTGACAGTATTAATTTTGATGTGGTCAATGATTTACCAGAGAATATAGAATGCACAGAATTTATGAGAAGTACATTGATGAGTCACGTTCTTGCGGAGTAACCTTTTCATGTATTTAATCCTTAATTCTGTGTACAATATTCATCAAAGATGAGCAAACATTTGACATATTGTTTCCATTCAATTCAATTTGGATTCTAACCTTTATTGGTTCATGTAAAGAACATTCAGTGAATATGTAAAACGCATTAAGGGGCCGATTACGATGTCAGTCGGAAAGCCTCCGATCGCTAGTCGGATGCTTTCCGGTCGTGGTCGAACACTTTCCGACTGACTCGGTCGGTTTGCGGTCTGACTACCCCAAATTAAGATGTCAGCAGTCGGAACTTAAAGCGTGCGACCATTACGACATGGTTCCAACCGGTGTTCGGAGTATTCCTGTTGGTTGAAACCGCACCTCAATCCCCTATGGACGGCGTTTCTGCCATCGGGATTACTATATCAGTTTTCGGCAGCCTTTTTGTGCCAGCCTTTCTGACATGGAAAAGGCTGTCATAAAGGGACTTTGGTGGCCCCAAGCAGGGCCCCCTTGCCTCCGCTGTCTACTGTTGGTGGTCGAGGGGGTACCTAGGGTACCCACCTGTGAAACCCTGCACTGAGTGGCAGGCACCATGGGTTACCTGCCACAGAGTGCAGGGTTTTACACACACCCTATTTCTCCATAGGAGCCTATATTATGGCTGTTTTATGGCAGTAACACAAGGTCCCATAGAGAACTGTGGGAATCCAACCGAACAGTGTTCGGTCGCATCGTAATCAGGCAGTTGGACCCACCCACCTCAGGTCGGTCAATCCGCGTACAAGATGGTGTCAGTCAGAGGCAATTCAGACTAACATCGTAAGAAGCCCCTAAATCTGTGGAATTGTTGCATTAAACACAATTGCACAAACACTTTTAATAGTTACTGAAACGTTGTTCAAGAGGCCATGGTTTACTCACTTTCTCTCTTTACTCTCTGGGAAACCATTGACCACATACATATCTACTTTCCTTCAGGACTAAAGGAGTTATGTAAATCAAATATTTAACTTGATTTCTGTCACCATCCTCCTGATCACATTCTAAATATTCTGGGCAAGTCTCATTTCAGCCTTATAATTGCAAAACGTCAGTAAAGTATAAATAAGCCAACAGACAGTAAATAAATATTTACTGTAGAGACTAGCTCGTACGTACTATTTTGACAAAACAAATTATTGAAACATTCTATTGATAAGTTACTATCCAAATCTTTGTTGTGAGTCAATTAAAAAGGCAATTTGGCGTGAACTAAATACAGAAGTGTAAAGTACGTATTGCTAATTTAAATGCTGCCTCAAAGACTGTTTGTTATATAGTCCTGGCAGGATAAAGTATTGGACCTCAGAAAATCTGAAAAAATATTGGGGGAATTGTTCTGCTTGTACTAATCAGTGATCCATTTAAGATTATTATATAAAAAGCAGTTCTTCAAAGGATATAACCCCGGCTTCTTCCCATAGGCACCCAGTGTTTAGGATATACCTTTATTTCTCCGGATAGTGGTGTGAAGCAAGATTTGTGGAATAATCAATTTACAGGAAATAATCAACTAAATGAGAAAGACTGCAGCGTCTTAGGGTTGGGCTGTCTAAATTATTGGGATTGTTGCGTTTTAAAATATACTGTTCATTCATGAGAAAAAGTAACGCAACCGGAGAAAATGAAGCAGAGCATATTAAGAATATTTAGTGAAAACTAAATATTTACTCTAGAAGAAATGCAAACAAGATGGACTTATAGAAGTTTCAAATAAGCATTCTTGCGGCTGATAAACAATTTTAAAACAAGAAGAATGAAAAATGTTGTAATATTAAAGACGTAATGAAGATGTCAGAGGGTCTTTTTATTAGTCTAAGTGACTGTGGAAAAGAGTGATATACCTAAACCAAATGTAGGACGTTTTGTAGAATGATCACTTTGACATTTGATGCGTACAAACAGCCAAAGTGGTAATTTTAGCATATTGTATTAAAATGAGAGCTTCAGAACCGAGCTTCCATATGCGTTTTTGTTGATTATCTTTATCTCTTCTGCTTGAGCTTATAAGAGTTTCTTATTCGAGCTTCTAATCATATTAAGGATTCTGACAATGGATATATTTTAGTTTTTTGTGAGCACTGAAGGCTGCTACGCTATGTGCAAAACAGTTACTCATTTCTCCAGCTATGTCTTTAGAGATGGAATTAGCTATAACTTATTTGCAGAATAAATAGTTAAAGTGAGGGGCCATACAACAAAGGGGTAATAGGGCATCCCTGACTGCTCCTTCTCTCTAGCAGGATCAGATTCAGGTACATCGAGGAAGTGAGTAATTGATAAACAGTTTTGATTAAATTATAAAAATTAGAAGAAAAGTCATAATATGCCAATGCTGTTAACTGTTAAAGGAGTGAGACCAAGTCGAAAGGCTTCCCACATCCCATAAAAGCAGTAGTTATGGTGATTTGTTTGTGTCTTGTTCAGGCCATTAGGGCAATGGTGTAAATAAAAGTGTTACTTTGTGGTGCAAGCCCCTGTTGAACCGAGGAGACTTGGCTCAGATGTAGAAGTAGCAGCAATAGCTAATTGGCCAAGTTTGTAAACTTCATTTTCCCATCTGTAGGTAGAAGGGATGTAAGTCAAAAAGAAGTATAAAGAGACAGCTGCCTGTTTTTCTTCTATATAAACCGATATTTGCGCAATCCCAAGTGAGAATACAAATCTTACCCAAGATTGATGCCTAAAAAATTTAAGATTTGTGCCAACATTTTCAATCTTGCAAAATTGGACAACAAATCCACTCCTAACGGCTACCTTTTTATTCAGAGGGGAGATGTAGCTCCCTGGACTTTAGCAATGTCCCTTTATATGCCAGAGGTGCTTGTTCGAATATATGATGTCAGACTGCAGACAAACATCCCTCATACCATCATCCCGCAAAGATAATACCGCAAGTACTATTAGTCCGCAAAATAAGTGAACAGTGGGCCCGATTCACAGAACTAACTTAAGACAAAATCCTAAACTTACTACTTTTGGTATTCACAGAAGTTAGGATTTTGTCTTAAGTTTGTCTTAAGACAGACTTAAGACAGCCTTAAGACAAAATCCTAACTTAAGTCTGTCTTAAGTCTGTCTTAAGACAAACTTAAGACAAAATCCTAACTTCTGTGAATACCAAAAGTAGTAAGTTTAGGATTTTGTCTTAAGTTAGTTCTGTGAATCTGGCCCAATAACTTTTAAAACGAATATGCCTTTAGCACACATGCCATTACAACGAAAATGCATGCATGTTAAAGATATACTCGTTGTAAAAGTTCTAAAGGTAAGTAAGAGTACCCTACCCTACCCTACCCTACACTACACTCTAATGTAGTACCCCTGCACTACCCACCCTTAACACACAGTCCTTTTCCAACATTTACACTACCCACCACGACCCCCCAACACTACCATAAAGCACTTTACTTCCCTAAACAAACACTACAACACGACCTTAATACACTACCCCCAGCATGACCCTACACAAACACTACAATACTACCCTAAACCACTACACCCCAGCATGACCCTACACTACACAAACACTACAACACAACCCTAAACCCTAAAACACTACACTCCAGCATGACCCTACACTACGCAAACACTACAACACTACCCTAAACCCTAAAACACTACCCACAGCATGACCCTACACTACGCAAACACTACAACACTACCCTAAACCGGAAAACACTACCCCCAGCATGACCCTACACTACGCAAACACTACAACACTACTTTAAACCCTAAAACACTACCCCTAGCATGACCCTACACTACGCAAACACTACAACACTACCCTAAACCCTAACACACTACCCCCAGCATGACCCTACACTACGCAAACACTACAACACTACCCTAAACCCTAAAACACTACCCCCAGCATGACCCTACACTACGCAAACACTACAACACAACCCTAAACCCTAAAACACTACACTCCAGCATGACCCTACACTACGCAAACACTACAACACTACCCTAAACCCTAAAACACTACCCACAGCATGACCCTACACTACGCAAACACTACAACACTACCCTAAACCCTAACACACTACTCCCAGCATGACCCTACACTACGCAAACACTACAACACTACCCTAAACCCTAAAACACTACCCCCAGGATGACCCTACACTACGCAAACACTACAACACTACCCTAAACCCTAACACACTACTCCCAGCATGACCCTACACTACACACACACTACAACACTACCCTAAACCCTATAACACTTCCCCCAGCACGACCCTACACTAAACAACCACCACAACTCTACACTACACTAACACAACACTACACTACACAATCACTAACCTAGCATGACCCTACACTACGCAAACACTACAACACAACCCTAAACCCTAAAACACTACACTCCAGCATGACCCTACACTACGCAAACACTACAACACTACCCTAAACCCTAGAACACTACCCACAGCATGACCCTACACTACGCAAACACTACAACACTACCCTAAACCCGAAAACACTACCCCCAGCATGACCCTACACTACGCAAACACTACAACACTACTCTAAACCCTAAAACACTACCCCTAGCATGACCCTACACTACGCAAACACTACAACCCTACCCTAAACCCTAACACACTACCCCCTGCATGACCCTACACTACGCAAACACTACAACACTACCCTAAACCCTAAAACACTACCCCCAGCCTGACCCTACACTACGCAAACACTACAACACTACCCTAAACCCTAAAACACTACCCCCAGCATGACCCTACACTACGCAAACACTACAACACTACCCTAAACCCTAAAACACTACCCCCAGCATGACCCTACACTACGCAAACACTACAACACTACCCTAAACCCTAACACACTACTCCCAGCATGACCCTACACTACGCAAACACTACAACACTACCCTAAACCCTAAAACACTACCCCCAGGATGACCCTACACTACGCAAACACTACAACACTACCCTAAACCCTAACACACTACTCCCAGCATGACCCTACACTACACACACACTACAACACTACCCTAAACCCTATAACACTTCCCCCAGCACGACCCTACACTAAACAACCACCACAACTCTACACTACACTAACACAACACTACACTACACAATCACTAACCCAGCACGCCGAAAAAGTTAACCCAAACCCACTTACCTCTCTCATCGTGGTTTTCACAACGCAAATGCATTTACCATACATGCCTTTACAACGTAATTCGTTGTAAAGGCATGCGTGATAAATGCACATGCGTTTTGAAAAAATGCGGGATGATGGTATGCGAGGTCAATGACATTGCGGGAAAATGGTATGCGGACTGAAAGTCCGCGGGATAAAAAACGCGGGATAATGGCTGCAAACCGCTTGTTCAGATTGTGGTAGCAAAGAGCACTGACAAACGATGTTTTTCCGTACAAAAAGTTGCAGAATATTATAGCAACACCTCTCATATCTCACAGTCCCCCAGTACCACTGTGGGATGCCTCTCATGTTTATGTCAAAACCTACCAGACTGCACAGCGGTCTGGTTTACTAACAACTTTTTGTGGTCATTCTGAAAACTTCCCTGGGAATTCATTTTGCGCATTATTTACTGTTGGTTTTGTGGTTTGTAACTCACAGTTGCTTGCTTTCAATGTGCTCGCTTTATTTGCATAGGCTGTCCAGCATCAGTTTGTCCCTCCCATGAAACATCACTTGTTTGCTGTATCCCCTGAGTACTTGCTTTCTGTATACAGGCCTTTAAATTTTGTTCTTACCGTGTCACATTTGCTGTTCATTCAAAGACAGAGGTTAAAAGTCAGGCTCTGTCTTCTGAGAGAGCTTGGTGTTTACCTTTCTTTCCACTGACTTCAAAATGACAGAAATTATGTGAAATCCTGCTGGGTACCCATGTGAGAGGAGAGTCTGTAGGATGCTGTTTTTCTAGCACACAACAAAAATGAACTGTGCTGATATATCAGAATATATCAGAATTAGGAAAGTACAAATAGTTCTTTTATACTTTTGAAATGTGGTGGAAACAAATATTTCAATACACTAGGTGTAGGACATTTCCACACATTATCGTTTGTGCTCAGTAAAATAATATGTCTGTGCAAATGTAATGGTCTTTTCTGTAATGGCAGTGCACCATCACACCATGCATACTCCACACTATGGCACTCCAATTTACACTACTCCACAACACTCTTCTCCACGGTATGCCCTTCTACTCTGCGCCACGCCACTCCATTCTACAATACTCCACCCTATGGCATGGCACTCCACTCTATACCCTTCCACTTGACCCTACACCACTCTACACTACACAACTCCACTGTATGCCCCTCCACTACACACAACTTACTCCACTCCAATTTACCCCAATCTACCCCACTCCAATCTACCCTACTCCATTTCAGTCTATCCAAATCTATCCCAATTCACTCCAATCTACCCCTTTTTAACTCTACCTCAATCAACTTTACTCCATTTTAATCTACCACACTCTACTACACTACAATCTACCCAAACCTACATCACTCCAATCTACCTCACTCCACTTCAATCTATCCCACTCCAATCTACGCCACTCCAATCCACTTCAATATACCACAATCGACCCCACTCCACTCCAATCTATCGCAATCAATCAATCAATCAATCATGCCATTTGTATAGCGCACGACTCACCCGGGAGGGTCTCAAGGTGCTTGGGGGGAGGGGTATGCTACTGCTCGAACAGCCAGGTCTTGAGTTGTTTCCTGAAGGCGAGATGGTCCTGGGTCAGCCGAAGGTGGATGGGGAGGGAGTTCCAAGTCTTGGCAGCCAGGTAAGAGAAGGATCTTCCTCCGGCGGTGGCTCTTCGGATGCGTGGTACGGCTGCGAGGGCGAGGCTGGTGGACCGTAGCTGGCGGGTGGGCGTGTAGAAGGTCAGGCGGTCGTTGAGGTACTTGGGGCCCAGGTCGTGGAGAGACTTGTGTGCGTGGGTGAGGAGCCGGAACGTGATCCTCTTGTCGACGGGGAGCCAGTGCAGGTTCCTCAGGTGGCTGGAGATGTGGCTGCGTCGGGGGACATCCAGGATGAGTCGGGCGGAGGCGTTCTGGATGCGCTGGAGTCTTTTCTGTAGCTTGGCTGTGGTTCTGGCATAGAGGGCGTTTCCGTAGTCCAGTCAGCTGGTGACGAGTGCCTGGGTGACAGTCTTCCTGGTCTCGGTCGGGATCCAGCGGAAGATGTTGCGAAGCATACGCAGGTGTTGAAGCACGATGAGGAGACGGCGTTGACTTGTCTGGTCATCGAGAGGGAGGGGTCCAGGATGAAGCCCAGGTTGCGTGCATAGTCGGTTGGCTTGGGTGCGGTGCCCAGGGCTGGGGGCCACCAGGAGTCGTCCCAGGTGGAGGGCGAAGATCCCAGGATGAGGACTTCCGTCTTGTCCGAGTTCAGTTTCAGGCGGCTGTCCTTCATCCACTCGGCGACGTCTTTCATCCCTTCGTGTAGGCAGGTTCTGGCGGTGTCGGGGTCTCTTGTGAGGGAGGGGATCAGCTGGGTGTCGTCAGCGTAAGAGATGATGTTGAGGTTGTGCTGGCGTGCGATGGCTGCGAGAGGTTTCATGTAGATGTTGAAGAGGGTGGGGCTGAGTGAAGATCCTTGCGGGACGCCGCAGATGGCTTTGGTGGCCTCGGAGCAAAACGGGGGCAGGCGGACTCTTTGTGTTCTTCCGGCGAGGAACGAGATGATCCACTCCAGTGCCTTCTCTTGGATACCGATGTTGCTGAGGCGCTGGACTAGGGTGCGGTGGCAGACCGTGTCGAACGCAGCGGAGAGGTCCAGGAGGATGAGGGCCACTGTTTCCCCCTTGTCGAGCAGGGTCTGGATGTCGTCGGTGGCTGCGATGAGGGCGGTCTCGGTGCTGTGGTTGGCTCTGAAGCCGGACTGCGAGGGGTCGAGGGATCCGTTCGTCTCGAGGAAGGCGGTCAGCTGTCTGTTGACGATCTTCTCGATGACTTTAGCAGGAAAAGGGAGGAGCGAGATGGGGCGGAAGTTTTTGAGATCGGTGGGGTCCGCTGTAGGTTTCTTCAGGAGGGCGCTGATCTCGGCGTGCTTCCAATCAAACTCACTCCAATCTATCCCAATCAAACCCACGCCAATCTATCCCAATCCACCCCACTCCACCCCAGTATACCCCACTCCACTCCAGTCTACCCAACTCCACACCACAACAATATACCCCACTCCACTCCAATTTACCCCAATCAACTCCAATCCAAATGTACAGCAATCTACACCACTCCAATCTACCACAATTTACACTACCCCAATCTACCCCACTGTACCGCAATACACCCCAATTTACCCCACCCTAATCTACTCCACCCCACTCCAGTCTACCCCTATCCACTCCAGTCCACTCCACTCTAACCCAATCCACTCCAATACAATCAAATAAACCCTAATCTACCATACTCTAGTCCACTTCAATTTACCACACTCCACTCCAGTCTACTCCATTCCACTCCACCCATTCTACCTCACTCCATGCCAATCTACTCCACTCCCCTCCGCTCCAATATACCCCTCTTCACTCCAATCTACACTACTCCATTCAACGTAACCCAATCAACGCCACCTCACTCCTCTCCAATCTACCCCAATTTACCCCACTCCACTCTACCCCAATCAAACCCCACTCTAATATATCACAGTACAACATACCCCATCCCAGTCTACTCCACTTCACCTCAATCTACTCCATTTCACTTAAATCTAGCTGACTCCAATTTATCCCACTGAACTCAAATTTCCTCCCAACTCCAATCTATCCCACTCCACTCTACTACAATCTACCACACTCACTCCACTCTACCCTACTCCACTCTGCCCAAAGCCACCCCACTCCACTCTATCACAATCTGCATCACTCCAATTTACCACAATCTACACCACTTCAATCTACCCTATCCCACTCCAATCTATGCCATTGTACTCAAGTCTAACCCAATGTATCCCAATCTGCACCAATCCACCCTGCTCCACCCCAGCCTACCCCCAATCTACTCCACTCCACACTATCCCAATCCACTCTACTATGATCACATTTACCCTTTTCTACCCCATTCCAGTCCACTCCAATCTGCCCAAATCCACTCCACCCCAATTTACCACACCACACCCCAATCTACCTCAATCCACTCCAATCTACCTCACTCAAATCTACCACACTCCACTCAAATCTTCCCACTCAACTCTAACCCAGTGTACCCCACTCCAATCTACCCCACCTACATCTGTACCTCTCCAATCTACGACACCCTAATCTACCATGCTCCAATCTACCCTACACCACCCCAATCTACCCCACTCCAAGCCACTCCAATCTACACTACCCTAGCCCACACCAATCTACCATACTCGAGTCTACCCCACCCCATCTACCCAACACCAATGTACCCCACTCTATTCTACCCCAGTCTACTCCACACCAAGTCTACTCCACCATAATCCAGTCTACTCCACCCCACTCCCATCTACCCTACCCCACTCTACCACACCCCACTCTACATTACTTAACTCTACTCCACTCCAATCTATCCCACTCCAATCTACCTCAAATAAACCCACTCCACTCCAATCTATCCTGCTCCACTCTACGCACATCTACCCCACTCCATTCCTATCTATCCAACCTACTCCTATCCACCCAATGTAACCCTCTCCATCTCCCCCCCTCCTCCTTAATGTATCACACTCCACTGCAATCTACCCCATTCCACTCCAATATACCCTACTTCACACCAATTTAACACAATCTACCCCACTCCAACCCATTTTCACTTCAGTCTACGCCACTCCACTCCAATACACCCCAATCTACCCCAATAAACCCCACTTCACCCCAAGATACCCCACTCCACTTCAATCTTCCCCACTCCACTCCACCCACTACAATATACCTCACTCTACTACAATTTATCCCAATCTACTCAACAATCTACATGACTCCAATCTACTCCAATCTACCACCATCCACTCAAAATGCCACTCCACACCAATCTACCCAATATACCACAATCTGCCCCACTCCAATGTATCCCACTTTGCTACAGTCTTCCCCAATCCACTACACTATGATCATATCTACCCTCATCTACAACACTCCACTCCACTCCAATGTACCCACTCCACCACAATCCACCCCACTCCATGCCAATTTACCCGTTCCCCTACCCATCACTCCAATCTACCATACAATACTCCACGCTAATTGACCCTAGCCCACTCAATCTAACCCAATCAACCCCACCTCACAACACTTCCATCCACCCCAATCTACCCCACTCCAATATACCCCAGTCCAACATACTTTTCCCCAATCTACCCCACATCACCCCACTCCAATCTACCTGACTCCAATCTACCCCACGCCATTCTCCTCCCCACTCCAATCTATCCCCCTGCCCTGTATTCCAATCTACCCCAATAAACTTCAATCTACCCCATTCCACTCCACTCAACCCAACTCTATCTACCACAGTCTACCCTACTCAAATCAACCACAATCTACTACATCCACTCTACTCTACCCTAATCTACCCCACTCCACTGTTTCCCAATCTAACACAGTCCACTCAAATACACCCTACTCCAATCTACCCCAGCCTACTTCAAACCACTCCAATCTATCCTATCCCACACCAATCTACTCCATTCAACCCCATTCTACTCCACCCCACTCCCATCTATCCCACCCTACTCTACCCTACTCCACTCTAATTCACTGCACTCTTCTCCACTCCAATATATCCCACTCCACTCTACCCCATCGTCACCACTCCATTACAATCTACCTTACTCCAATCCACCCGGTGTACCCCACTCCAATCCACCCCACTCCACCCTCATCTACACCACTTCACTCCAATTTACCCCACTCCACTCCAATCTACTTCACTCCACCCAAAGCTACCCCACTCCACTCAAAGCTACCCCACTTCATTTCAATGTACCCCAGTCCATTTCACCCCAATCTACCCACTCCATTCCACTCCAATCTACCCCACTGTACTCCTTTCTACCCACATCTACCCCACTCCAATCTGTCCCATTTCAATCTGCCCAACTCCACTCCAATCTACTCTACTCCACTCCAATCTATCCCACTCCACTTCAATCTACCCCAATCTACAGACATCCATTCCAATCATCCCCACTCCACCCCAATCTACCCCAAACCACCCCAATCTACCTCAACCCAATCTAGCCCACTCGGGTTTACCACACCAATCTAAGCAACTGCCCCACTCCAATCTCATCTGCTCCAATCTACCCCAATCCAATCTTCTCCAATACTTTCTACCCCAATTCACCCCACACCATCCCAATCTACCCCACTCCACACAAATCTACCTCACTCTACTCCACTACAATCTATTCCAAATTACCACACCCCACTCTACCCCTATCTATCCCATCCCACTCCACCCAAATCTACCCCACCCACTCAACACTACTAACTTTTAGCCATGGTGAAAAGCAGCCACACTGGTTTACAACATGGCTCAAGGCAAGCCCTATTTGCTCTGCCAATTCTTGTTTCGCTTACCTTCTACAATGCTGTTTTTTCTTTACGATTAATGTCAGAATTAGTTTTGCCTAAGGATTGCTTGTTTGAGCCTTGGACTTGTGGCTTTAGTGTTTTTTTCAGACTCTTACTGCCTTAGTATGTCGTCTCTTAAATCCTTCATTTTCTCCCAAACTATAGTGGTCCAATAATCTTATGCTGTTAATGCTTAAATATGTCTATCCATGTGCCTAAAGTGCTTAAAGTCTGCTATGGCTTTAAACAGCTTATTTCAGCCTATTTTCAATTTTTGTCCTAGTATCAATGTATGACTTTACCACGCATGCCTTTACCACACAGCCTTCACCACACATGCATTTATCATACAGATGCGTTTACCATGTATGACTTTCTCATGGAAGATAACGTATATCATTTTATTTTAGTCTTACATTTATTTGTTATTGGGGGAACCCCACAAGCCCCGCTTTTTAAAACAAATAAACTCCTTACATCCCTTTACCACTACCCACCCATAAACCCTGAAATAATTGTTACCACCTCTTAGCACTATCCATCCTAAACCTTAGAATCCCCCTTACCCACCGATACCTAAAATGACCCATACTACTCTTTACCACCACCCACTCCAAAACTTTAAACTTACCCCTATCACACTTTACCACTACCCACCATAAAACCCTACAATTAGCTGAAAGAAGACAAAGGTTAAAGTGACATTAGAGCTGGTTGGAAATTCTAGTGACAACATAATGTTTTAACCTAAAAAAATACCACTGAAGTTCACCAGTCATAGCTATCTGGTACTCTATCTGGTAACTATAACTCGTGCCCCAAGGTAGCTATGATTCAAGCCATAGTGGCTCCCTGTAATGTTTTTCCTCATGTTGTAGGCAGCCAGAGTGATCGCTCCTGCAGTAGACTTACTGTTGTGACTTGATTGTCGTGTCCCCTTTCTCTCAATCACATCTTCCCTACTACTCAGCCAGGATGAGTGTTGGACTGTTTGGTGATGTCATGGAATGCATGGGCGACTAGTGATGTGGTTAGTGCCAGTTGGTGTGTGCAGCCTGAGCAGCAGGGAGGCTGCTCCTGGTGGGGCTATTTAACATCATACTGACCATCTACTTTATCTGTGACGGGATTTAATAAACTACATGTGGAATGTTAATGTATCTTCATGAAGTATGTTAATGTATCTTTATGAACATTTACATTTTCTCTTTTTCCCTCTATTCAACCACGTGTGGTATAGAATGTTAATTTGTTATTGCCCTTATACTATGTTCTGGATTGTATTGGAATGTTGGGCATTCTATCCAGAGTCAGTTGAAGCTGTATCTCTGGGCCTGTTAGTCCTGCATGCATATTCTTCAAGAAGAATTAATATATTTGAACAATCCTACCATGGTGATTATTCGTCTTCACATATTTGGCGACGAGGATAGGATCTTACTCCTGGACTGCTGGATTCTTCGTTGGATTCTTTCTTCAAGGTATTTTTTTTTCATTTCCACAGGCCCAGAGGATCATTTTTTTTTGCGCTGGTCGCTTCCAAAGACTTACTATATTTAACACTGGCTTCATTTTCCTTCTTGTTTCAAAGAGGAATTTTCAAAGTTTTAAAGTCCCTGTTTTCACGCTTTTGAGATCTCTCTCGAGCGTGTTGGTTACGTCATTCTCTCGAGATGTTGCTCGAGCGTGCTGGAGTGTCACTTCAGTCTCCGTGGAAACTGACCTGTTTACAACGATGCTTTATCTACAATGTAAAGAAGAAGCACGCTGACGCCAATTCACGTTGCCTTGACAACAAGTCTACTTGGCTCTCTGCTTACGTGATGAACACGCGAGGAACACGCAAGGAAGACACGCTTGTATATCACGTTCTCTATTACTCTTTCAAGTTGTTCTGGCAATTCCATATTTTCATTGAAAGCGAAGAATTATTCAAGTGAGTATCTTCGAGGGTCATTCAAACTATTTACAAGTGAAGATTGTTACAATTGCGCTTCATTGTGGAATACATATCGGCATTAGCGCAATTCCTAAGAAGATTGATTTTCACCTTGTTTATTTCTTTTATTTCAACATATCTGCAGATTCGCTTCATTTAACTGTTGTTTCACTTCAAACTTTTATTCCAGCTATTTTGACATTTTGGTTTGCACTTTTTACATATATGTGTGTCTGTGGGAGATCGCTTCAGCACACATGCGTGTTTTTATGAGCTATTGAAAATTATCATTTTCTAACTGGACTTCATCTTTACAATTTTCCTTCAAGCACTATTGTTGTGGGATACTGCTCCGACCAACTAGTTTCGGTACACAGTCTAAATATCGAGTTTGTAATATCGACCTGCATAAATATCGAGTCTGCAATATCAAAGGTAAAGAATATCGAGGTCAAGAATATCGTTGGACAGAATATCGACCCTAAGGTAAGTAATATCGATTTTTTTTATATCGATGTAAGTAATATCAAAGTCAGTAATATCGATATTAAATATATCGATGTTACTAATATGAATATTTGTATTATTGTTTTATATTTCTTTATGTATTTAATATGTATGTGTTACATGTTTTTTGTTAAGTATTTAACTTTTTTTAAATTATATGTGTACTATTTTAATATATTAATAATGTTATTTTTAAGTCAATTTTATGTTTTAGTACTGGATCGGGTTGTGGGTTTATAGGGTAATAGGGTGGGAAGTAATGTAAATATATAAAAAAATTTTTTTTTATTAATTACAAATTAATTGTAATACATTTTTGCGTTTAAGTTTTGTAGCGGGTAGTGGGTTTATAGGGAAATTGGGTGGGAAGTATTTTAATTGTAATTAAGTAATGATTTATTTTAATTTATTGGTATTGATAATTAATTCATTTTTAATTAATTATTAATTGGCAATTAATTATTTTAATTGTTAATTTATTTTTTAAATTGGTAATTAGTGTTTGTAATTGTTAGTTAATTTTTTTAATTGGTAATTAATGTTTGTAATTGGTAATTAATGTTTGTAATTGGTTATTCATTTTTTTAATTGGTATTTACATTTTTTATTGGTAAATACTGTTTGTAATTGGTAATTAATGTTCGGAATTGGTCATTCTTTTTTTATTGGTAATTCATTTCTTTTATTGGTAATTACATTTTTTTAAATTGGTAAGTAATTTATTTTAATTGGAAATTATTTTGTAATAATTGGTAATTAATGTTTTTTGTTTGTTAATCAATTTTTAATAATAAATATGCTTTTTGTTTTGAAAAATATTTTATTGTTCAATATTTATGATTTGGTAACTAATATTAATTAATACATTTTTATTGGCATTTCTTGTTAATTTATAGTTAATTAATTATTCAATTGTAATTATGTTTTTAATAATTATTAATGGGTATTTGTAAATGATGTTGAGTTATTTAAAATTTAAATTATTAATTATTTTAAATACAAACATTATTTATAAGTATGTTATATTTAATTTCTATGCTATCCAACGCTTTCCCCACTGTTGCAATCACTGGAGTGGGAATAGTAATTTTTACCCCTACGCTATCCAACGCTTTCCCTACTGTTGCACTCTTTGGAGTGGGACTAGTAATTTTTACCTCTACACTATCCAACACTTTCCCTACTGTTGCACTCACTGGAGTGGGAATAGTAATTTTTACCCATCCCCTATCCAACGCTTTCTCTACTGTTGCACTCTCTGGAGCGGGAATAGTAATTTTTACCCCTACGCTAGCAAACGCTTTCCCTACTGTTGCATTCTCGGGAGTGGGAATAGTAATTTTTATCCCTACGCTATCCAACATTTTCCCTACTGTTGCACTCTCTTAAGTGGGAATAGTAATTTTTACCTTCCCGCTATCCAACAATTTCCCTACTGTTGCACTCTTTTGAGAGGGAATAGTAATTTTTACCCCTACACTATCCAACGCTTTCCCTACTGTTTCACTCACTGGAGTTGGAATAGTAAGAATGGCGGCGTTAATACCAAGCAAGGCGTTTATACGGTAACAGTAATAAGAACCTTTTTGCCTCCCCTCTACCACAGCCTGGGACCTTCAGTCCAGCTCCCCTGAGGACAAGAATAGTTCACTTAATTAAGGTAAAATATCGAACGAGTGTGCAGGGAGATCAAAGCAATATCCACACTGCATTAAATGAACTTTGTACTAAGGCCGTATCTATGGTGATATTTATCGATATACATCTTGGTGTGAAAAACGAAAAGAATCATTTACATGCTTAAGAACTATGGTAGGGGACTTCGTCAAAAACCAATGATATTGAACAGCAGAATCTCAAATGGGGGACTAAATTAGAAAGACAAGATATTCAAATCAAAAACCAATGATATTGAACAGCAGAATCTCAAATGGGGGACTAAATTAGAAAGACAAGATATTGAAATGGAAATCTCCTTGGGCATGGCAACAGATTTATTTCTATCGGCGAAGCTCTTTTCTCAACATTTCAAATCCCTCTTTAATTTATATTATACACCCGATAAGGTTTCTAAATGGTCTGGGGATGCTATAGGGAAATGCTTCCGATGTGGCCACATTTCTGCAAATGATGTACATATCTTTTTTATGTGCCCATCATTGGCTCCCCTTTTGTTACAGATAGAACGATTTTTATCGGGTATTGTAGGATGTCAATTTCAATTATCTGCAACTCAGATTCTTTTGGGGGTAGAAATGGGATTAAAGGATACAGGAGCCGCAAAGCAACATGCTAAATTAATATTTGTCACGACTGCTGTTTATAGATTGTGTATTGCTTCGTACTGGCTACAACAGGAACCACCTTCATTTGTGGAATGGCGGTCTAGATTCTTTGTTACACATAATATGGAGCACAGTCTGTATGTGTTAAAGGGCTCACGTAAAAAGAAACTTGGCGCACAAATATGGGGCAGTGTCACACAGTATATGGAATTATAAAATTGGGTTATATCTTCTTTTTAGAGCTTGCCCCTAGAACTTCGCCAATGGTTGGATCTGTCTTTCCCTTTAATTCCTTCATTTTTTTCTACATTTTCTCTAATAGACTAATGTGTTACGTGAATTGCGAGACATCGTTTTCTCCTCCTTGTTTCTCTATTCATAACTATCAATCTCTTCTTTGCTGACTATTCATGATATGTTATGTAATTTTTGCTTGATGTAAAAAGCAATGTTGTTATTTGGGAAATATGTCAATAAGCAATGATTTATGTTGTATTTATTTGTATTGATCGGAATGACTAATACCAACCGCTTCATGTATCAAAAAAAAAAAAAAAAAAAATTAAAAAAAGAACTATGGTAGGGGACTTCGTTCTGTCGTTGTTTCAAAAAACTTAGTAAAACAGTATTTTGTACCCAAAACAGTCACAATTTATACCAACTCTATTGTCGCGCTTAAAAGAGGTTGATGATATACAAACCTTAAGCGAGAAGCGACTATACATGATGTAACGTGACAACAATATATAATGGTTGGAATTTGGTGCACAATAAAGACCAATTTGATGTTAATAGAAGGAGAAGACAACATGTAATTACCTGTCTCTACACTTCTTTACTTTTTTAATGAAAGAAATTGAACTCGCTTTTTTAAATCTCCCTCTGTGACTCGAAATGATGGTCTGCATAGTGACTTAGAATGTGAATAATTGATGCATAAATGAATGCTTTAACTTCTGAAATGAAAGTTATATAAAATATGCCAAGGTATACCCCCAATAAGAACAAAAAGAAAAAATGTTTTATATTTGATTTGTATTACAGGTGAATCGAACAATTTGAAACTCAGTGGGTAACAAAATATGACCACTGAATGCTGCACAAAAGGTGTGAGTAGCTATTTTATTGTGTTGTGTTTTGTCCTGACGGATGCTCCATAGAACCGGCTGGGCAAAAAAGGAGCAGAAACATGTTGACTCTGTAAGTAAAGTGATCTGCAAAGATCTAGTAACTCGATCTAAGAACATACCCATCTATTTTAATAACAAACCGCACCCTGTTTCAATTAAAGAAGTCTTTTGGATGTAGGTTTGCTTTTATCTTAACCTTCACTGTGGGGGTATCTGTGCACATCTCTGGACACTACTACGCCACACCAGAGGTTGCCTCAGGCTTGAGGCTGGCATACAGCACGTTAGATGACCCAATGATAAATGCCACAACGCATATGTGGGGCGGAAAAACGATATAAACCGCGTAAAAACTAGCATAGCGTTTATGAGGGTTATCTAAAGAAACCCAGTGTAACGTAGTTACAAATGTCCGTTCTGCATTTGATTTAGATATCTGATCAGGGGAACTGACTGGACACTCAATACTCCTCCCCATTCTGATCATAAGTCTAGTAATTTTTACCCCTACGCTATTCAACGCTTTCCCTACTGTTGCATTTTCTGGAGTGGGAATAGTAATTTTACGTTCTACGCTAATAAATGCTTTCATTAATGTAGGTTTTTTTTATTTTAAGGGGTCGATTCCGATTCGGGAAACAAATCCGTACGATGATTCGAATTTGTAGCCGTTTCCGTACGAATCGTACAAATCCGTCCGAATCGAGTAGTACGATCCATAGTAAGAAAATACTTCCGAATCGTTGCAAACCGTAGGAAAAGTAAGGGAAAATCCGTACGATATGCACCCTGAAAGTGAACCATACGAATCGTAAACATGCCGTACGACCTGACAAGTACGATCCGGACCAGAGAATGAGTACCCGATTCGTACGGTAAACACATAGGGTATGGTTCACACACCCCATGATTGTAGGAGTACGGTTCGTACACCTACGATCATGGGGTGTACGAACCGTACCCCATGATCGTAGGTGTACGAACCGTACTCCTACGATCATGGGGTGTAGGAACCGTACCCCATGATCTTAGGTGTACGAACCGTACCCCTACGGTCATGGGGTGTAGGAACTGTACCCCATGATCGTAGGTGTACAAACCGTACCCCTACAATAATGGGGTGTACGATCCATAACGGGGGTCCGTTTTGCACGCATTTAGAGTCGAATTCTGCTTTTCCGGACGTTTTGAGCTCTCGTAAAAAAAGAGTTGTACGGAGTGTTGACTGGATGAATCGTACTTGCTGGGTCGGGAAAATGATGCGTCAATCCGTATGGACATCGCGTACTGCGCGTTCCGAATGCGATTCGTACGGATTATTGAGTCGTACGGGCTTTGGTACGATTCGGACGGAGAACTGCTTTGGGTACGCATCGTACTGCATCGTACGTACGGGGACGTTTGAGGAAACGATTCGTACGGGAAAAATGCTCCGTACGGCTATTCGTACAGGATTTTACCGAATCAGAATTGGCCCCTAAATAGTAGTTTATTTATTTATCTATGTAATATTTTTTGTATTATTTTAGATAATGTTGTATTTAATTAATTTTAAATATTTTGAACGTATATTTAATTTTTTTATTTATTAAAAGAATTTTTGTACTTTTATAGTGTTTATAAATAATTTATAAGTAATTACAATAATTATTAAATGTTATTATTAAGTAAGTATATATTATATATTTTATGTATATGTTTAATTAATGTTTTATTATTATATATGTGTTATTTATTAATTTTAAACATTATTAAATATTTTTAATCTATGTTTATTTTATTTCTTAGTATTATTTACTTCATTTTACACATTTATTTTTAACAGAAAAAAACGATATTTTTAATTACGATATTTTTAACATCGATATTTTGGTTTCGATATTTTTGTACTTACCTTGTTGTAGATAGGATGTCGATATACTTGCCTTCAATATTCCAGTGTCGATGTTTCTGTAGGTCGATATTCTGTGAGTCGATATTCTGTCAGTGATTCCTAGTTTCATATTTTTTTTTTAGCTTCCAGACAACTTTATCTACCAGTGATTCACACACTTTTTTAACCATTGTGAACACTATTGTTTTCACTGCTTTAATACTTTGTGCTTTTGATTCCTATTACTTATTTTAACTTCTATTTAACATGCAAACTGCAACTCCTCCTAATAATTTTTTACAGGAACCTGATGAACCTTCTTTAAAATGGCGTCTATGGTTCAGATCTTTTAATGCTTATTTAGGAGCTATTGATGGCATGAAATTCAAACCAGACAGGAAGCTCAGTCTTCCCTACTATTATTTAGGTGTAGAGGGACAAAATGTATTTGATCATTTACCTGCCTATGTTGGTCATGATAGTGGAGACATGGATGAATATCAATTAGCTCTTAAACAACTTAGGGGTCGATTATGATTGCGGAAGCCACCGCCGGCCCGGAGAATGCGGATTCACCACCGGGTTCAGAGAAAAAACCCACCGTCAGATTAGGATGGCGGTAGAAATAGCGGCGGACGGCAGGTCCGTCTGCCGCTGATCCGCGGGGTGTTGACCGCAATTTGGTGGCAGTGTCTGCCAGACACCATCAGCCAAATTAGGCTGTGTGCGTAAACATGATTTTCCGCTGCGGCTTTTCTGCCGTGGAAAAGCATGTGGACCTTTGCTTCTGGGGTCCCCTTGCGGGCCCCCAGGGTGAAGGGAGGTGGGGGTGCACATGGGGGTACCTATGGTACCCCCCTGCATTTGCATGCCTGCCGCTTTGTGCATGCAAATGCAAAGCGTGCACTTTTTAACCTTGCGGCGGGTGCTGCTTGAAGCAGCACCCGCCACAATGTTAAAGATACAAGATGTGACCACCAGGGTGGCGGTCACATCCTAATTGGTATGGAGGGAATGCCGCTGCCCCTGCGGACGGTCCCTCCACCTCGGGGGTGGCGGACGGACGCAGCTCCGTCCGCCCTCATAATCGACGTCATAGTACTTATTTTGAAGGTAGAGTTAATTTGTTTGTTCATAGACACACATTTTTTACAAGAGTTCAGTCTACTCTACCCTGGTCAAAAGCTGCCTGGGAGTGTTTGGTGGGGGACAAGGCTAGCTGCAATGCAGAATAGTTTCACCTAGTGTGGTGCTCTCCCAGGCTTCGTGACTTTCAGCTCATCCTAATGCCCCACACTTGCCCTAGAGCCCCACTTGTTGCTGCTTTACCATTTGGATGCACCTGCTGTGTGTGTGAGGGAAGATGCATAGCAGGTGAATCCATGAGAAAAGACAGTGGAGGCCGCAGACAGGCCTAAGATGGCAGCCTGCGGAGACCACTGCCTCAACTATTGACATCAACACAGTGATGCTGCGACTGGGGACTGGCTATACGACTGTTTCGCTGCTGCAGTGCACTTTGTGGTTGTCATACCTAAGGTCCGACAAGCACCCAGTTTGTACTGAGGGGCAGCTCCCTGGATGCTGGACAGTGGTCCTTAATGTGTGGCTGCCTGAGGCCACATCTCACTGAATTGCGGCCCCACCCAGGACATGCCTTACCTCCGTATGGTCGGGAGGCTTGGACTGCAGTACCGACAATTTTGGATCTTCACCGGTTGACGAGGGGTAGTCACCCTGGTGGGTGACTACCTCTACTGAGATTGGATCTGTTGGTGGAGAGAGCTTGGCTGCTGGAGCTTGGAGGGCCACTCAGCCGGTCTGGCTTTGTGTGGAGGGTGAGGTCAGGCTCCCTTTTCAACATAGCTCCCTTGTGTTGCTGATTGCCCCCTTTACTCCTCCGTTGGTTTCCAGAAGAAGTTTAATGGTGACTTGATGGATGCCCTTGACTTTGAAGCTGACCCTAGAGGGTCCTGAAGATGGAGGTGATTGCCTCTGCATTTGACACCTTGAAGTGCATGCTCAATTCCCCACCCTGATGAGAGTAAGCATATTAAATATCAGAGACTTGAAACGTGTTGGCTTTATTAGGATTCATGAGGAATTATGAATTATGATTTTGTCTATATTTAGAGGAGAAGTCCCATGTATTAGGCACTAATGTTTTCCCTGTGTTTTCCTGTTCTTTCATATTTGAAATAGAATATTTATGAAATAATATCAATATGTAAAATAGGATTTTGTCTTAGTTGCAATAGACAATATAAGACCTAAGATATTAGAATGTTTTTTTGATGATCTCTCACACTAATGATTTTTTTCACATCAATGTTTATTTATATTGTGTAGCCAGAACACAATTGTGTTGTTTAATGTTTTTCACATGTACATAAGTATTTTCTGTATATTGACTTTATTGTCTCTTTCTGTTTCAAATATGTGACAAAGTCTTTAAAAAAAAGTTAGAGAAAAAAGTATAAATAAAGTACCAGATCAAATGAAAAGAAATAGTTTGGTCTAGCGTTAAACTGAGAAACGTCAAAATAACACAGGTCCTGGCCGACTTCCCTGCTACAAATTAATAAACGGCCCAGCCAGAGCCTGGTCCATTGGGCCTAACTCCCCTTGATACCGAATCCCCACCCTGGCATGTGGGGGTGAACATCACTGCTGAGGCTCACTCACCATCTGAGTTGGGCTTTGGGCCTGCTGGCCTTCCTCTTTGCCTGTGCCAGAGATTAGTTTTTCTTCTGCTCCCCAGCTGCGATCACATATCATTTTTCTTGATACACTTAACCTCTAAGCCCAGATCACCTGCCCCAGACCTAGCAATGGGGAGAACTCAAAGACATAGGGCTGTGCTATCCCTGGCTGGAGCATTCCATCCACACGAAAGGACACACTCGACACTATACTGGCCACCATTGCCTGCACACAAGATGCTTTAGTGTCCAAAATTGACACGTTGGTGGTGGACATGGTCCTTTTATTAGATGATCACTGCAAAATAGCGGACTGCCTTAAAAAGGTCAAGGCAGAGCTTGATACATTAAGCACCATATCCAGGGGCCATACTACTGACCTAGAAACACTGACAAGGAGGATCAGAGGAATGACATAAGGGTGATAGGCCTGCTGGAGAGTGTAGAGGATTCATCAATACTCACTTACTTTGAAGACTTGCTAGAGGAGGTTGTTGTACCAGAGGGACTGTCTAAGCATTTCACCCTGAGGGCGCCTTCATCCCCTGTCATTGCCCTGTTATTGTACTACCGGGATAGGGACTTTATACTCCAACAAGCACCGACTGATGGGCCCTATGTTGTGGACAATACCGGAGTCTCCGTTTCCCCTGATTTCACTGTGCAGAGACAAAGGGCTTTTTTTATGGCCGCTAAGAGGAAGCTCAGAGAACTGGGAATTGAGTTTGCCCTACTGTTTCCTACCAGGCTGTACTTCCAAATTGATGGGGAAGCGATTTTGTTCTGTATGCCAGAGGTGGCTTGGCAATGGCTGGACATGTACGAAATCGGAGGCCACTCTCAACCGAACTCACTGACTGGAAGGGATCAGCAGAACCGATTCTTGCACCAGCTGATTAGAGGCAGACTGTGGCTGATGCAGCATCAGGCTCAGGAGAGGAGAAGGGGAGCAGTGGTGGTGCCAACCTTGGTGCGTGATGGCAGTGGCTCCAGTGAATATGTGAGCTCAGATTATGGCACACGTTAGGCCACCAGCAGCACTTCTGGGATGGATACAGTCTTATATTGCCTCAGATTACCGATGGCACTGCAGATGACATTATATGAGGGATAGTTTAATGTTCTTTCATATGTTCACTAATCCTCTGGTTTTTCTGATTGAGGGTTAAGTTTTTTGTGAGTGAGAGCTCGGATGCGGAAGTGGCTTTGATATCTTAATTTACTGGGATCCCCGTAGGTGAGGAGGATCACAACTGTGTATGGCGGCTGACACCTGTTCTAATGTGAGGCTACTCACTTGGAATGTACGAGGTCTTACCTCCCCTTGTAAATGATATAAAGTGGAAGCCCATATCAAGCAACGCAAGGTGCAGATTGATATGCTGCAGGAAACGCACATCACCAAATCACCAGAAGAGGTGTTGAGGGAGGTTGTACTATACTACTTATTCTGCTTTCGCTCACAGAGTACTCATTTAGATCCCATTGGGGTGCCTTTTCTCCCACAACTTGAGATCCTGAGGGGTGCTTGATTATACTGGGAGGCAAACTCGATGGGAGGGATGTGGTGCTCATAAACTAGCATGCTTCTAACTTGGATCAGCTTACTTTTCTGAAGTCGCTGATGCTGCACCTCCCCACCCTTCCTTCTTATCCCTTATTGGTGGGAGAAGACTTTAACAGCGTAGCTGACTCATCCTTAGACAGATCACATCCCCCCTTCACACCTCACAGACATTTATGGTGGCATGGGCCTTTCAGGACTGGAAAGGGTAGTTCATTGAGCCAAAGGGTCTTACATACAGAATACCTTGCCAAAACACACTGAGACCATAACCCATTCCTCCTCGCTCTGAGAAGGAATTCCCCTAGGTCACCAATTCTCACCTGGCGACTGTCTATGGAGATTCTTGGAGACCCTCTGTTTCTCAAGTAATTGGAATCAGTTTTTTTTCAGAGAATGAGGGGACTACCTCCTCTTCCTTAGTGGAGTGGGATACATTTAAGGTGGTGGTCAGAGGACATTGCCTGGTGGCGGCAAAAGGAATTCTAGCGCATTAACTGACCATAATCACTAAACAGGAACAGATACTTGATCAATTGGAGAGGGAGAGCCCCCGTGACCCCGCTGCCCATCAACAGATATTGGAGACAAAGGACAGACTATTAGAACTCCTGGAAAGGATGCAGGCAATTGACTATCGATAATATAAGATGAAAGCCCACAACAAACAGGACAAGGTGAACTGTTTATTAGCTTGGCTGGCTGACCCGTCCTGCAGCCACCTGCAAATTCTTTTTCTTGTCAGAGTCGATGGGACTAGGGTATACACCCAGGCAGACATCAATGCAGAATTTCAAGACTACTATGCTCGACTCCACGGAGCAGCTTCAGGTCCTGGGCTCCAGACATTGCATACGCATGTCATTGGGGCATGAGACAGCGGTGGCCTTGGGGGGAAAATTCAGGTTCAAGAGATGCGTGGTGCAATTACATATTACATACCTGGTGTGGGGTAAGACCCCTGGAACTGATGGCTTGGGGATTGCATTCTGTTCCAAGTTCTGTGATATGTTGACCCTCAGGATAACTCAAATGCATAATGCTGGCTGAGATGGGGGAACTCTTCTTCCAACCATGTAGGAGGCCCTGCTGAATCTCGCTATTAATCTGGTAGCCTCATATAGGCCTCTTTTCATCCTGAACGTGCATTTCAAAAGCCTAAACACAATATTAGTCACTATACTACAGCCACACTTGCAAGATATCATGCACCCAGATCACTCTGGTTTTGTCCTAACCCATATCAGACAATTAATGTATATACTCCCCCTTTGGCGAGCCCTAGGACATTGGTAATGGCTGGGGATATGGAGAAAGAATTTGATTCCCTAAATTGGAAATATTTATGTATTGTCCTGCCTAGCATGTGCTGGGTAGATGCTACCTTACCTGGACCAAAGTTTTCTACACTGATCTTACTGCCCAAGCGAAGATGGGAAGCTTTATCTGGAGCACCTACCATATTGAAAGAGGCACTAAACATAGTTGCAGTTTATCCCCAGCACTTTTTGCAATGGCATTTGAACAGCTCACCCTCATGCTTCAGCAGGGCCATGCATACAGGCATCTTAAAATAGGTACTAGAACACTGTATATTTCCTTGTATGCAGGTGACTTTTGCTTTATCTTCATGGGGAGCACTCGGACATAGAGGGAGCCATAGAAGTACTCACGGAATTTGGTGCTGTGTCAGGGCTGGGAGTAAATTGTTCTAAATCACTGGTATATCCCCTTCACAAGCCTGAACGTGAAACAGGCACACTAGATATACCTTAAAATTTACGTTAAGTACCCCATACCTTCCGCTAATTGGGATTTTGTATTTATCATATGGAAACTAATTTACTAGAAGGTAACATACAAGCGACAATAGCTTCCCTTCATCATACTGTGGCCTTCTGGTATTCACTTCCACTTTCGGTCATGGGTCGCACTGACATGGCCAAGATGGTGATGCTGCCCTGGATACTCTTTTTTTCTCTAAGTTCTCGGTTTGGGTGCCCTGTCACATATTTTGGGAACTGCATTCCTGCTCTGGGGCATGCGGCGCCGCAGAATTTCCCTGACCAAACATCAGCTTCCTACTATGGAGGGCAACTTGGCTGTGCCCAGTTTTAAGCGGTATTATCTGGCAGCACAACTGATAGTGGCAATGAAATGGTGAGTAGCAAGTTGGGCCCCCTTCATGAGGACAGTACACGCATCCTCACATGCACCACATGACTACATATGATCCTTATCCCATTACCCAAAATGCACAGTGCCACACCTAACATCCTGACTGACCCCATTAAGTACGCCTGGTCCGGGACACTACAGAGAACACATGTTAAATGTCCTTACACTAAGGGGCTACCGTTGGCGGCGGTCACCATCTTGAGCCCTGGCCGTGATTGGAGCGGTCTGTAGGATTGAGTTGGGGCCAGTCTTGTTATTCTTGGGAACCTCATTGATAAGGACACATTCAGGCCCTTCTACATTCTATTAAATGCATTTGAACTCTGCCCACTATTTCTTATCCTACAGCAGTGTTTACCAAACTGTGGTCCGTGGACCCCCAGGGGTCAGTGACACATTCCCAAGGGGTCTGTTGGCAACAGTTTTAAAAGCACAGAAACATTTCTTGAATAATTAGCAGCTTTCCAGCAACAATAAAAGTGTCAAGAGAATGCCAGTGATTAATGTACCTGCTGGAGAGCGAGGAGAGTTTTGTTCAGTAGCAGCTTTGGTTTAACTAATGTAGCACAGAGGGTTAATGTGCCTACTGCAAAGAACGTGTAACATGCATCTTAAAAAGCAGCATTTTATGCGCCTAGGTTCGTGGTTACTGCTTTTGTCACAGAGATTCCTTTATTACTGTGCACTTCATAAGTGACGATTGTAATCTAGCAGAGGGACCTTTAAACTGTCATCAGAGCTGCTTGCAAACTGCATGGTACCAGTTAGTAACTTATATTTTGTCCCAGTTATTCATTATCCTGATGCTGCTAAAAAGATATATTTGGGTGGAAATACATTTTTAATGTTAAAGTCAATGCTAGCCACTGTGTTATGCTCTGAATCCTGAGTTTGTGCTTTTCCAGACCAAGCACTCTTTAAACATTTTATATACACACGTATTTACATGTATGATTCAATGTCTCTATATGTGTGTGATGTAGAGTGCTCTGACATCCTACAATGGTATGAGAGATGCTACAAAACAAATGAAATACATGTGACAGAGGGGCTATTACTTCAATATAAAATACTAAGGGCCAGATGTACGATCTGTTTTTATATGCGCGAACGGGTTCGCGAACCCGTTTGCGCATGCAAAAACCTATTGGGCCATGTACATAGACTATTTTGTGAGTCGCAATTTGTTTGCGACTCTCTGAATAAGTTTTACAACTTGCTATTTGGAAGGGGCATTCCCTTCCAAATAGCGAGTCTCAAAGCCATGTACAAATGTTTTGCGGTCGCAAAACAGTCACAATTACCACCTACTTCAAGTAGATGGTAATGCATTCGCAAATGGGAAGGGGTGCCCAGGGGACCCCTTCCCCTTTGCAAATGCATGCAAAATAATTTTTTACGGTCGGGCAGTGGTCCCAGGGACCTCTGCCTGCCCTTAGAAAATGAAACGAAAACATTTCATTTTCTTATTTTTTTAAATGCATTGTAAACAGGCTGCATTTTTTTTTTTAAACTACTTTATTTAAAAGCAGTCCGAAACATGGTGGCCTGCAGAGCCCAGCAGGCCACCATCGCTGGGAGGGCTGGCATTCTCAAGGGGCTCGCAAATTGCGAGAGGCTCATTAATATTAATGAGCCTCGCAATTTGCGACCCCAAAATCCCAAACAGTGTTAAACACACTGTTGTACATTTCATTTAGTGACTCGCAATTTGCCACTCGCAATGTGTCGCCAATTGCGAGGCGCTAAATGAAATGGTCGTACATCTGGCCCCAAAATCCTTAGTACTTTGAGTACTTGTTTTGTGTGCACACGTGTGTATTTTTTTCGAATTACTGTTTTAATGTGTGAAATGTAACTCATACAAATTGCTTGGGGGTCCCCGGCTTCCAGTGGTGACTCAATGGGGGTCATCAGGAGTCAAAAGTTTGGGAACCACTGTCCTACAGGATTATAAGGGATGTGGTCCTGGCGTGTTGGAATATGAGTAAAGACAAGCCACTGACCCAGGATGCCCTGCAGATTATGTTCACTACTTCTGGTACAATCAAAGACATTACCTTGCTGTATAAAGCGCTTCACCGACAAGCCCAGGGGAGCATAGGAGCTCTTCGAGACAGGTGGGCAACTGATATACAGATTCTGCTTTCAGACAGGGATTGGACTATACTGGAGCGCACTACCTCTATGTCAAGGAATGCTAGGTTCAATCTAATCCAGTACTACTTCTTACATAGAGTGCCTAAGATAATTGATCTGAATTTCCCAGGTGCGCAAGCAGAGTGGCCGAGATATAACGACATAGATGCAGATTTTCATTACATGGTTTGGGAGTGCCATGCCTTCTTCCGATACTGGCAAATGGTTGTCAGATACATTGCGATGGCGATGGGCCATTACATCCTTAAATTGCCAGCCTACTGTTTGTTAGACCTTTTCCTCAGGCCTAAAGCGATAGCAATAACCTCTAATTGTATTGATCTGGCATTAATACTTGCCTATCGCCTAGATGAGATCACTTTGAAAGGCCCCCAGGGACTGGCCCTTCAGAAAGGTAAGCTGATCCAATTTAGAAGCATGCCAGTTGGAGTGCTGAGTGTTTGAAGTGGGTGGACTGTGAGGGTTCGTTCCTCCAGAGGGAGGCTCTGCGCAACCTGAGACCCCTGGTACATATTCAGGCTAAGGGCTTAATATTGCTTGACTGCCCTACAATGGATTGTATGGGGACAATTTTCTCCCCTCCGGAGAGTGGAGAGGATAGTGAGGACAGAATGGGATCTCTCCTAGAGGTTAATTAATCCCTGCTCCATTCACACTGGATCCGGTTCCCTGCTCCCCCCTCCCAACCCCCCCCCCCCATTGGAAATCTTTACAGCCCAGGCAGAGACCGCAAAGATCCCGATCTTCTTAAAAGGAATATATTATGTGTAGTAATAGCCACCTTAGCAGGATACCGTTAATTTTTGATTGCTTTCTTTCTCAATTATGTTGTTTTTTTGTTACTACATAGCTTATATTTGCAGCTGTGTTTAGGTATACAGTTGGACATGTGTTCCATTGACTGTACCTACCCCCATGACATCCTAATCGAATTGGCTTGTTATATATTAGTCAGAAGCCAATTGGCAGAGTCGCTACCTATATTTATCATACTAATACTGATGTAATGTGTTCCAATATTGTGTATATGGAGGTATGAGTTTTTGTTGTAATAGTTGGAATCACTATAACTCTTTAGCAAAATAATAAAATTAAGCTGCACAAAAAAAACTATCTGGGAGTGTTTTCTGTGCTGGATATTGCTTCTGCAAATTAGAACCTTAAAATTTGGGGTCAAATTGACAAACTTATTTGTTTATTAGTATGGTTTTAGTAGGGTTACTTAAGCAGAGGGTTACAAGATGCATACTCGCTGGATTTCTCTTTGTGATAATACTCATTTTTAGTCCATTGAAATGCACTGTAGTGAATGCCTGACTTGAGTACACAAAAAGGACCATTCACAAAGGATGGTTGCATATTTCAATAACATTTTTCGCCCATTGAAATGCATTGAAGTGAGTGCCTGGACTTGTGGGCACAAAAAGGAGCATTCAGTAAGGATGACTGCATATTTTAGTCACAATATAAATCATGTATTGGTGGTACAGTTGACACTCTGTTTGATAATATGATAAGTGATAAGATAAAAAAAAAGAGCCTTTGCAGGTTTGGTACATTGTTATCTTCAAGAATAAATGAGGCAGTGTGCCCCTGCAGATAACATCCTAGCCAGCAAATCAAGTGATATACTCAGTTAAATAAGTCTTCTTAAAACTAGTAAATGTGAGAAACCGAAACCATGGATGTTTATTAGAATAATAAAAATGCATTACAGAATGCAAAAATATAATCAATCTCAAAATCATTTGAAATGCATAATAAATCACATCTAGGGAAGTAGCATTTAACTCAGTCATATGCAGCAGGAAACCTTCCAAAATAATCTAAATCAAGTGTGCGAGACAAACTGACATGGGTCTGCTCTCTAAGGATCGGGACCAAAGGCAGTCTTTCAACTCCAGGATATACTCTTTATAATAATAAAATTCACAGTGGAAACTGCACTGTCAGCATCAGGGACATCTTAAGGATTTTGGGGTCTCGGGACCAAATGTATTTTGGAGCCCCCTGCTCAGAACACCTTTGGATTTATGATTCAATTTCAGATCGTTCATGCACTCTTTGTCCAGAACATTGACAGGTCACAAGCACAAATTCTAAATGTGTTTGCATCTAATATTCGGGATAGTGATGTGTGCTTTCAATTTTGTAACACAGCAGCAGCTCACTACTATTACTGCAAATAATCTTGGTGACACCCTATCATTTCTCTAATGTGAGGTCCTCCAGTTTTGATCTAAAAGAAACTTTTTTATGGATGTGGCATGAAACATAAACACAACATTTCTCTGCAAAATGTTTGTACTAGATTCGCACACATCACCCAAATTAAAAACAAATCGAAGGAAAACAGTATTTAAAACAATCTGCTTAAGAATTGTTCATGGCCACCAGGGCAAGACAGCAGAACAGAGCTGGCTCTATCAGGGCCCCCCCTGAAAGTCTGGGACCTTGGGCCAAAGCCCTCTTTGCCCATGCCTTAAAACATCTCTGCACTCACCCACCAATATAGCCGCTCACACACCCATACATAACTCACACACCCACTTATTCACCCATACACACACTCATAAACCTACTCACACACCCATGCTGTAACTCAGGCAGCCACTCACACACAGATTCACACAGTATCACAGCCGTGCAGATGACATATGTTAGAAACAATATAACTCATTAGTAGTACAGAAATATATAATAATTTAACTTGTGTAGTAGCTTAATATATATGTTTAACTATCATAAACGTTCAGAAAACACTCTCAATCTCTTGATGATGCCATCAGTGATGTCATGATGATCACTCTTGACTTCCCTATGTCACTAACGGTGTGATCCTAGGCAAATGCTGTACTTCCACAAATGCCTTTCCTTGGCAGGGGAAGCATTTAAGGCGTCAGGCCAAAAGGGAATCTGTTCCCACTTTCTCAAATCTTCCTGGTGGCTTCAGGGCTCATCTTCAAGGCAGAAGGTAGGGCAGAGCTGAGGAGAGGCAGGATGCAGCCAGCAAACAACAAATGGCCTCTCTCGCTTTGTCCTCAAAGGTGGATCAATATCCATGCACTTTATATATGACGCAGGCCTATCAAAAGGGCTGGCCCGTTATTCTTGCTCCCTCACTTTCAGCTTTACTGGCCAGCTTGCTCTCGAAGATCTAGCTCCAGTCATTCTCTAGTGATTCCTCCCTCTTTAAGAAAGTTTCAGCACCCTCTTCCCTTCCAGAAAGCACTCCAGACATGGCTTTTTATCACAGAACATTAAATGATGTCCTTACACCCACTTTATCAGTAATTCTGGAGCCAGCACACCGCAGTCTGAGGTCACAGTGTTCTGTACAAATTCATTCTGTCATTCAATAAAACGCAGAGAATTATGGGAAGCAATCGCAAGCAGAGGGGATTCTTGGAACTTGACCTGCAGATATTGACACCGCTTCCAGGAAGAGCATTCACTGCACTGCTATTTTCTTCTTGGTGGCACAGAGGATGTCTCTCTATCACTGATCATAGAGATCCATAAGATTACAAGGGCAACACATACACAATACAACTATAGGAGAGCACTGGAGCACTTCCAGGAAGTAATATCAAAGGACTACACTTCCTTGCAGAATAAAATAACAGTCCAACAATCTATGTGTCTTCTTGCTGGTTTATTTCCAATGATCCGTAAGTTTATTATATAACGAACAGCCTGTAAATGTCCAGTTTCAAACGAATGTTCATAAATTGTACATTGGGTATACCAGCAAGAAGACACATACATTGTTGGACTGTTTATTTTTGCACAGTTGTGTTATTCTTTGCTATTACTGCTGGGAAGTGCAATCCTATAGTTGTATTTTGATTGTAATCTAGTAGGGCCATGGTATATGTGACGCCCATTAGGTAGCAGGGTGTTGGGCACTATATGCAGCGCACACCACAAATCGGTAGCTATTCAAAGAATGTTAATTGGACTCATCAACCCTAAAGTTTCCTCGGGAAATGTGCACTTTATTTACTCCACCGCTACCTCTTTTTTAATGGGCACAATACTACTAAATATACATTTTTAACAAAACCAAAGAGACAGTTGGTAGCACACAGAGGTTAGTCCAGCATTGCTGCATCGTGTGATATTTAAGAGATGTTTGGATTTTCCCTTCAAAGTTTATAAAAAATGTTTTTTTATTTCACAGTTTACTATTCCACAATTTCTCAGAGAACCCCTGGTGATAATCTGTGGAAGCCTAAAGAAACACTGCCATAGGATGAGACGCAATATGGGGCATAAGGTGATCATTGTAATTGGGAAACAAACAGCGGTGCCTCGCACAGGTAAGAGCGGTGGGGAAGTGGGGCAGGTGGGGGATAGTAAAAGTTGACAGATGACGGGATAAATAATATAAAATAAATACATAAATAAAACCACTTATTTTGTGCTCACAGCATCGCTGACGCAGTGATTAAGCGAGTGCAATATAAGTGTTTTTTTATTTATTTAATATTACTTATTGCATTGTCTGTCGACTTTCACCATCTCCCACCCCACCCCAATGCTCTTACCTGTGTGAGCCGCTACTGGGAACAAAGGGATGTGCAATAAGGGAGTACAGGTTGATTTGCAGAGAGAGAGAAGGGTTGTACATCAATCGCGTTCTAGTGATCCATCTTATGGTGAATGATCCGCATCAAGAGATGCTCTCTTGGCATGTACCTAATGAGAGGGCTGGGGTCGTTATTGAAGTCTGTGGCTAGGCACTGGTTGTAAAACATAAAGAAATGCTTTGTGATGCACAATTCAGGGACACAGAGATGGGCTCATTCTGGCAGCAAACAGTGGTTCACAATACAGGCACAAAATGGGCACACAGGATGTGCAGTAGGTGGCCACAGGGGGTGGGTGCCATGAAGGTCTCAAGATATTCCATGAGCAGCTCATCAGTCTTTTTGGGTTTTTCTTTTTTTCTTTGATAAGTAGTATTTTAGTTTAAAATTGCAGTCCTACAAGAAAAACATACCTGCCAAGGATAAGCTACTTCCACTGGACATTTAGGAAGACAATTGGTATTTTCAACTTTTTTTCTAATGCAACTGAATGATTTCGAATGAGAGGCAGGAAGTGAATATGGGGGTAGATATCACGTTGGAAAGTACACAGACAAACTGAGACACACATACAAAACAAAATTAAACTGGAAAAATCTTCATTGGAAGATTGAAGGTAACCTGTATTTTCCATAAAGCAACACTTGCTCTAAGTCTTTTTCCGTTGACGACTACTCACTTTGCTCACTCTCCTTAAAGAGAGTATTCATCAGGGAGATGAAGATAAATAGCTTTTGACTTGGCATTTAATGCTTCAGACAATAAGTTTTATCATATTAAAAAGTACACTGACAAACTGGGACACACATATCGAGATGTGCATCTCATATATAGGCCCACGTGACTTGAGTGCCTGCATAGTTAAACATAATGGAAGACGCCAAACTACAAGTCCCAGGATGCAAGATATAGTGGTTAAAATCAGAACTGGTTACAAGTCTAAAACCTTACATAGGCAATGTCCTAGCTATGCAAACGGATAGAAAATAAAAAATGCATTTCTTGAACAAAAAAGCTTGAAATAACAAATGTTAATATTTGAGCCTGCTCCTTTCAAAAGTTCTTCACTGGCACACCAATTAGCCTGTTCTGTTTGGAGATCAAAGACCAAAGCAAAGTCTGGCAATCAGAACAGTACATTACTAGGTTAGAGCATTGGGTAAGTTGGCACTTCATTAGGGGAGTTCTCCTGCTTATTTTCATCTTATCCCTCCACACCACCACTTGGATAGAAGACAACGTTTTACATGTATGTCCATGGACTCCGGTGCTGTGAGTATGCAAGCCTGGACCCCTTCTACCAATGATTATAGTTTTTCCAACATGTTTGTTTATTGGCAGGGACCTAGCCTATTTCCATTCAGTGGTCACGGATTTCAATTCAAAGACAAAAAAAGAACGTTTACTTCGAAAGGGGGTTATTTTCGAGCTTTTTGGGAACCAAGTAAAACATAACTCTAACAAGACTGGACTTCTCTGGTCCAGCCAAAATCTAATTTGAAAGTAAGTGGCTTGTTACTTGACAAGAATGGCGAATACACTGTAAGAAATTGGGTGATAAGAAGACTATCTTGATAACAGCTGATCGGTGTTCATCAGATATTATAAAGAATACAACAATGACATTGTTACATGTTCCCAAGTTTGTATATTTCAAGATTGCAATCATGTTTCCTTCACAACTAAAGAGTCATCTAATCTGGAACAAGCTGTCTGTTGGGTTCGGTGCAATTCACACATATCTAACAGAACCCTTTAGAGGCATGTCTGGTACATATGTCACCTTTGTAGCCATTCTTTTTAATGTATGTCCCAACATGCTGCTTGCAACAACCTAGAAGCAGCCAAGACAAAGAGCAGAAAACAATTCTCTCTGCCCTTCTCCAGTGAATGTATCATTCTCTGCTTTTGGGGATCTAGACAGCCAATTAGATGTCCACTTAAGGTGATGGCGCAATGTAACAAAGGTAGTGGCAGCTCCTCCGCTAAGGTGGAGGACCGTTGCCCCACTGTTCAAAAGGAAAAATAAAATGATAATAACACAACTTTATTATCATTTTTTTTCCTGCTGCAGTGGCTCAGTTTCATGCAGGGCTGGCCAGAGCAGGCTGGAGGAGTGGTGGCACTCTCTAAGTGCTTGACGGTTTGGCCGACCGTCTAGGGCTGGCCAAACAGTTATGCACACTTTGCATGTTCCCCACTAGGTTGTAATGCACACCCTGTAGGGGAACATGCACAGGCTCCCAGTCCCTGTCTGGGCACCGAATCACGGCGCACAGACCAATCACGATGCTGCTGTCACGGTGACAGTATCATCATGATTGGATTAGGTGAGGCTGGGAGGCAGAGTGATCTTGCTGCCGGGACTTGAGGCAGAGAGAGGCTGAAAATGACGAAGGAGATGCGGCAGGTGGCCATAACCAGGTAAGTGCTTTCTTAAAGTTTTTTCATTTCCCCGCCTCACAATCCCCATATGGTAGCAGGCGCTACTGGAGAAAGTTGATAATTTGATACACCCTTGTCCGGGCAAACAGTATTTGTTCAGGACCATCCTATGTTGGTCAGAGATCCCTATTTGCTCCAAATGTATGAAGTCAAATTCTTTGAATACATTTCGAAGCAGCATTATCGTTTAACAAAATAATAGAGCCCTCTTGACTTGGATACCATTCTGTGTCAGTGATACCCTACCCATAACAGAGGTTTGCTGCAGGAGGACACATACCACCTCAATGCCACTTTGGCTGCTCATTCATTACCCACAATCACATCTGTTTCTGAATGATGAACTTGGTTTCCCAAGTATGGAAATATGTCTGGATCCCCCTAGGGGTGTGCAAAACGTGCTCTATTTTCTTTGGATAATTGTGTACAAATTGGGGAAAATTACATGCAATTATGTACAATAATGTGAAACACAAACCTTGCATTTGGCACTGGATTTCAGAGCAAAATGCGACCTGTCCATTTTTGATGGAGGACGGGTTTCATGACTAAAAATAGAATAAAAAACACAAGAGTTGCATAAAGCAGCTGCTCGCTTTCTGGCCATTTGCATTCTTTTTAAGCGCTTGTACAAACTTTTGGCCAGAGTGGCGCATAATTATGCAATAAGGCATAATAACCTAATTTCGGAAACTTCATGCAAAAAGTGTAATGTACAATTTCTGGTATTATGTGAGATTACACTGGTGTACAGGAAATTCCTCTCTGGTCTAATTTCTACCTGATGGCTAAACCAAAAACAGGTATGTACAAAACTTGTCCTAGTTAACTTTTAGCCTGATTTCCCTTCCAGACAAATTTAGTGAGTTTACCATCTGGCAAATCTCGTGTCCTGGTCTCTTAAGTACAATAGTATGTCATCCGCGTACCATGCGTTTGGTGTGCATCATACCAGCTATATCTGTCTGTTTATCATGGATATCAGTGGGTAGAGCAAATATCCCTGATGTCGTCTCCTCCCAACAATATACAGATGTGAGATTACCTGGTCAGTGCAGACCCTATCATTAGGTCTTCTTTAAAATAGAGAAATTCATTCCATTATGCCCATCTGTTTTATTTATTATCTACGGCTCTGTAAATAAAACAACTAGCTGTGTGAAATGCCTTTTCCATTTCTATTAAAATTACTATTGGCTTTATGGCTGTGGAAGGCAGGACTTAAAGCACATAGAAGACCTCTTGTATAATCAGCTAACCATCTTGCCCTGGAATGCATTCATTCTGGTCGGAGTGGACAGCTGATGGGAGAACAAGGAGGGTCACCAGCTATAATTTTGATCAATATCGTATAGTCAAGGCGTAGCATTGACAAGGGTTGAAAAGATCTACTATCCAGTGCATCCTTCCTAGGTTTAGGAGGACATCGCTAAGCCTCTCCAGTCATGCATGGCAGAGTGCCCTTTGTTTTGGAACCCGTATACAGCTCGGCTAGCTGAGGCATCAAAACTTCTCTATATGCTGGGAAGAATTCTAAGGCAATTCAGAAATTCCTGGACATGCCCCATTCGTTGGCTATGTGACCACCTTTTTGATCTCTGAAATAGATAACTCACCTCTGACTGCAACAGTGATCAAATGTGGACGATGACCATTTCTAAATAATCCTCTAAATCTATGACACAAGTTATCCTTCTATGTGTAAAACAGAGAATACTAATTGGGACACACTTTATTTATCTAATCCTGTTTGCAAACTGTCTCCTCCGCACTTTTTTTGTGGCTGCTGAAGATGGGGCTCTGCCAGCATCAGTTTTATCTAACCATGCCAGGAATCCCCCTTTTCTTTCCCCTTCTTTGCATCTTTTTGTCATAAATTCCCAATAGGCATCACAGTCTTTTCAGAGCATGCTGTACTGCTCTCTCCCCTGTGAAAACTCATCTGGCAGCTCGGTCCCTTGAGGGATGGTATTTTCCAGCAGGGCTTAGTGTCTAATGCCTTCATTTCCCAGTCTAACACCTATCTCGCCCCATGAGACATCATAATAATGTGTCCTCTCTTCTTGCAGCCTTAAAAGCTTCTTATTCTACCAGAACATCGCCTATCAACTCAGCAGTATGCACAAAATACGTTTACATGTCATCTTGAATGGTGCCTCTGAGTCTTCGAGCAAGGCGGCCTGTAGTCACCAACTGGGATAGTCACTCATGCGCTATTCCCCATTGAACTATATCCACCAATGAGTTGTAGTCGGAGAGTGCCCAACTAGATTACTCGATGTGACTTCCTCATGCTTGTGATTTGTGCACAAGAGTCTATCCAGCCTGATGTGGAAATCGTGCAAGGTGACTAATAGGAAACTTCCACCTTCTATCATCCCGCAAAGATTTTCACTCAGAAATTCCAACCACGTTAATATTAGGTTTGCACAGAGTTTTAATTGCGTATTACTTGTTACACAGGGATCAATTAATAACAAATACTTGTGTGTACTATCAAACATTTATGAGTCCACATTTGGTTGGATGGTTATGTTATAACCTATTTGTACAACGCATATGATGTATTCCCGTAATTGGACCTCATTCACTCACTCTTGTAAAAATAAAAAAGTTTTAAGCATGTACCTTCCCGCACCCAACATGGAGAGTTAACACCTAGGGGCCCATTATGATCGCAGACGGACTTGAGTCCGTCCGTGACCATAGAGGAGGAGGGAACCTCCGCATGGCCTGCGGAGTTCCCTCCTGTCCAATTAGGATGTGACTGCCACCCTGGTGGTCACATCCTCTATTTTTACCATTGCGGCGGGTGCAGAACCCCCCACTCCCCCCTTCACCCAAGGGGCCCGCAACGGGCCCCCGCAGTGAAGTTCCACATGCTTTTCCACGGCGGAAAACCAGCCGCGGAAAAGCATTTTTTAAAGCCCATCCTAATATGGCTGGCGGTGTCTGAGAGACACCGCCACCATATTAGAGCTTTTCCGCCGCGGTTGTAAGCCAACCGCGGTGGAAAAGCTGCGGACGGAAACCAGGACCCACCAGCCATCCTAATGTGTCGGTGGGTCTTTGGTGGGTCCGCTGCGGTTTTTCCGCATCCTCCGGGCCGGCGGTGGCTTCCGCCAGCCCGGAGGATGCGGAAAAACCGCAATCGTAATAGGCCCCCTAGTTCGAGTATCGGGAGAAATGAATCGTCCTTGATTTTTTTTATATAAATGTTGGGCTCTCCTTAGCCGGAGTCGCAAACGTGAATGGTTTCCAGGGTTGTACATTTTTTTTTTAATGGGACTACATCGTATGTATTGTACTAACAGATTATAACATAACCATCCCTCGCACCTTGGTCAGAAAGAAAAGGCCAGGTTTAGGAGTTCTTTTCTCGCTGAATGTTTTTCAAACATTCCTTGCTGTGAATTTTTGTGGGAGATTGTGTATTTTTCGTTTTTGTCCTGAAGAAGGTGTCAACATATCATATATTCCACAGAAATTGTGTATTTATTGTTTTTGTCCTGAAGAAGGTGTATATTTCACTGAAACACATCAACGCACTCTTTAGATGCAGGATATACCTACCATTGTGATACAGTAAATGGTTATCTCCGTGAAGCACTACATATTACTCTGACTGACTATAGCAGACCAGAACCTCTTGAATTGACTTATGTATAGTGTCTTGTATTTATCCCTCTTTTCTTTTTATTTACTTGTTATTATGAGATTTCAATTGTTTTTTTTAAACTACTGCGCCGTATTGTGAGGAGGGGTTAATAGATGTTTATCTGAGATCTAGCAATGTGAAGCCTCTTCTGAATGCAAATTCTGTTTTTTAATAGATATCAGAACGAAGTGTGAAATCATCACAGGATAGTAGTGCACACAAGTATTTTTTAACCAATGATCCCTGTGTGGCAACTAATACGTAATTAAAACTTTGCGCAAGCTTAATATTGATTTGGTACGAATTTATGAGTGCATGTCTTTGCGGTAAAATAAAAGGTGTTTGATTGGATGTCTGAAGTACTGTAACTCATTTATTTGTTTGCACAAGGGTAGAATTGAATTTGCTGTTGACACAGTGCTCTGTACCCTTGGTCTGTGAGGCCCCTCTCTCTTGTCTAGTAGACTTTTTCATGGGAGCCGCCATAGAGTCAAGTCATCTTAGGGCATGAATCACCTTTCTTTAAGTATAACATTGTTTCTTAAAATATCCCCTCCTTGCCCCGTCACAAACTCCTTTCCTTGGAGGCCATGTGGTCATATAAGCATAGTACTGCATTTTTTTACAGAACTGCTATAAACTTTTCTTAACATAGTCTGTCTATGACGAATGGGCAAGGACTCCTGCCTAAAAACAAAGTGAACAGACGATATGAGCTCATTGCCCCATATCAAAGGAATTGAGGTGAGAAGGACATTTTCCCTCCAGCCGATCTCAATCTGAATATGTACAGTCTGTATTTTCAAAGTTATTGTTGCCTTCAGTTCAAACTATGGGGCCGATTATGATGGCGGACGGACCTGAGTCCGTCCGCCACCATGGAGTAGGAGGGACCGTCCGCAGGGGCAGCAGCGGTCCCTCCGTGCAGATAAGGATGTGACCGCCAAGGTGGCGGTCACATCCTCTATCTTTAACATTGCGGCGGGTGCAGCTTCAAGCAGCACCCGCCGCAATGTTAAAAATGCATGCACCCCCAACCCCCCCTTCACCCAGGGGGCCCGCAACGGGCCCCCGAAGTGAAGGTCCGTATGCTTTTCCAAGGCGGAAAAGCCGCCGTGTAAAAGCATACTTTCTACTCCATCCTAATATGGCTGGCGGTGTCTAATAGACACCGCCAGCCATGTTAATGCTTTTCCGCCGCGGTCGGAAGGCGACCGCGGCGGAAAAGCGGAGGACAGAATGCAAGACCCACCAGCCATCCTAATTTGGCGGTGGGTCTTTCAAGCCTCCGCGGCGGTTTTCCCGCATCCTCCGGGCCGGCGGTGGCTTCCACCTGCCTGGAGGATGCGGGAAATCCACAATCGTAATGGCCCCTTAGTCCCAGATTTGCCAGGGCTTTCGATGGTGGAAAGTGATGCAGAATAGCGCAAAGTGGCGCATTGGTATTTACTATTGAGTGCAAAAGGTGTTCTGTATTGGAAAGACACCCTTTTCTGAATGCAAAAAACACATTTGCGTCATTGTGCATCAAGGGATATTTCTGGGGTGGATCAATGCAAATAGCCATAGATTTTGAAGCAAAGACTGATCTAAGGTAGATATAATGGGGTTTGTGTCAATAGTTAATGTCTACTTGAAGCAGGTGTAAACAAGGAAAAATGTGTTCACGTCTCAAAAGGCCAGAATTGCATGCGTGTTACAGAGCATATGAGTGAGGTCCTTCTGAGTTTGTCTAGGCATAGGAATTTGTTCTGAAAGGGTATGGTTCCGGTACAAAGGACCATTTGTACCGGAAGCATTTTGTGAGGCTATGCTTTGTGAAAGGTGGTCTGGTTAGAGCACAGCAGTGCAGCAAATCGATTGCTGTGCTGCATGAAAAACGTGTAAACCTGGGGCCTTATTTGAAAGGTGGCTTTTGCATCTGACCTAAGACTAAAGTGGATGTGAGATCAAATCAAATTATTTGACGTTACGGAGGTGGCCTCAGGAATAACCTTGTTTCATTGCAAGTGTTTAGAATCTAATCCAGATCCCCAGAAGTCTCCCTGGATGTTTTGTCAAACTTTTCATCAACAGTGTCCCATGTTGCATACTCACTACTGCGATTGTGGCATCTTTCGCTTCTTGAATTTGCCTCTGTGATGGTCTCCACTTGCTTGTGAGGTTTTCTTCGTCTGTGCTCTTGTAGTTGAAAATGAGATATTGACTCTTCGCCGTTTTCTGACCACATGCCTCTGCCAAATCCTAGGCTTCTAAGGGCTCAGGGAAAATGAGTGTACTGTCAACAGCAATTGCTTTCAGCTTATCTCGAAACAGTAACATACACTTCACTTCCAGCAATCTGAGTTTGCACATGACTTTAACAAAAAAGAGAGTCGATGATGTACTGCCACAGTATAATCCAGGAATTATCATGACTTTGCTGTTCTCTTTCTTAAATTGATTACTCCCAGGTGCTCTCTGAAGTATCAGGTCATGGTAGTTCAGGAGGCAGAACTCCACTGGTCTTAGTGGTGATGCATGAGGAGGAGGAAGCGCCATGACCCATGTGTTCTTTTGATGCAAGAAGAGATTTGAGAGCCCCCGTAGTGAAACTGCGTGGGTTAGCCAATGCTCCAAGTAGGTTTCCATGTTAGGTCTTTCACCGGTCTCTGGCAGATCAATCACCAGACTATTTTTCCTTCTTAAGTGTCTCTCTGAGTTCTACGTCTCCCATCTTAAACCAGAGACAGCAGAACTATCCCTCAAGTTAGAGCGATTTCATAGGCTCAGACATACATGTTCGGTTACTCTACTCTTGCAGGCTTTAGCCCCAGACACCAGGGGTAATCAAATCAAAACTTGTCAGCATATATGAGGGCCAAGGAATAACATCACTAATGTGCATCTAGGGCGGTCCACTTGGGTCTCTTGTACTTTTCGGCCTTGCTGGAAGGTCACCATGTTCAGATCAGGACGGAAAACCAGGTTGTCATGTCCTACATCAATCATCAGGGGGTTGCAGACTTTATTCCCTCAGTTGCCTAAGTTGTGGCATTTGTTCTTGGGAGGAGGTGAAGTTGGCGTCCCTATCTGCCATTTACCTGCCTGGCAGGGAGAATGTAGTGGCGGACTGTCTAAGCAGAGTTTTTACCTCCATGGCGCCGTTGTCTCTGATCATATACAACTCGGGACCTGTTCCTGTGGTGAATATAGTCCTCCTAATCCTAGCCAACTAATAACATTATGTAGCTGGAGCAGCGGCTGTCAATTTGCCGTCTTGCCTTACTGAATCTGGGTCACCATTTACAACAAGAGACTCATTAAAAACGGATGCGTTGTTTTCCGAGTATGATTCCTCCCTATCTCAACCCTCACCTCCCTCAAAGGGCTACCTTAAGTGAGTGTAGAGGAAGAATGGGAAGAGAAAGTATAAACGAGGAATGGTGGAGCCTCACGGGAGTAACACCATGGAGGCTGGCAGGATGGTACTCGCCTGCTGCCTAGGTTCTCATCATCAGCATCCACCACTCCAAACAGAAAAAGTGTGATAGTGCACGGAAGGGTAAAGAGAAGAGTGAAATTATAAGGTGCTAAGATGTCAGATCCCGCCTGTACAACAAAACTGGTGTACTGCAGGTCTGGACCCAAAGGGGGAAATAGTGTGCCAAACCATATGGCACACTAATCCCGTGTTATAAAACCGAGCTAGCCCACACTGGCCAAATAATCTTTATTCTGTGCTGTGTGTCTGCTCACTTAAAAAGCCGACATGTTTCGTTACCCCTAGAAAACTTACGGCAACTTCTTCAGGGCATGGGTCTATCACTCCACCCTGCACCAATTTTCATATATGTGCCTGTGAACAACATAAAAGGAAAACAACGCAGCCCTGTCAGTAGGCACTGTTTATCTTAAATTGGTATTGTTTATAAAATCTATAGAACAACCCCACTGTTGTGTCACAAGTGATTTAACGTATTTAGGCACCCAACAGGCATACCTAAACCTGTATTTTGATATGGGTATGTGTCCACGTCACTCTTACTGTTTTGTCCCTTGTACTGCCACCGTCAGCCTGTAACAACATAGAGTGCATAGAGTTAGTCTCTAAAGATGTGTTAATTCTAATATGGAGTCTAGTCTCTCCTGCTGTGTTGCAGCGCTATACTCTCTATTGTCCCATACCCTCTAGTTTTTTTTTATAAAACACATGTCTCGTAGCGGTTGCCTGCCACTACGGGTTACGCCGATATCATATGTCATATTATCTGGCCCTAATCGCTTTGAGAATGATAGCGTGCAATCAGGTTAGCATTTCTACACAATTTCTAAGTGCCTCTGTATCCGCTTTTGCCAATGCACACTTACCGGGACTTCGTGTGGCGTGGAGCGTTGTGTCTACACCATTCGGGTTCCGGGTCTGGCTCCTACTCTATATCCTCGTCAGTTTCCCCGCGTCATCACGTGAATCACGTGATCACGGGTAACGGCAATGTAAAGTTAGGGATATTTTGTCCGCCATCTTGAAACATTACTATGCTCTCTAACAGAGTGGGTTCCGGGGCACAAGTGTCTGAAAACAAAGTATTCGGCCATGTATACCTATTTATTTTACTTGTTTACTACCTTGTGTTCAATTTCTGTTTAAACGCTTTTGAAAAAATGACGAACGTTAAACTACAGTGCTCATCTTTACATGTACCGGTATTGGTAGTTCCTAATTAGAACCTGTTACATGTTCGGAAGCTTATACACAGCGCTATTATTGATAGATCCCTGTTACCCACTTGGGCTGTTAATATCCAGCTTCGTGCAGGAACCTTCCAGAGTTTGTAAATTCACGCAACTTTATTGCGGGAGTGTCAAAAGACAACACTAACAAGGTGTATCTTGCTTGATCCACGCTGGTCTGTGGATTTGTCATGTGTTGACTTACATCGTCTTGTTCACCATGAGTACTTGTTGGATGGTATTAAAGATGATTGCCTTTAAACTATGCTTCTTGCTTGAGGCTGTCAATATCCATGTTCCAAGCTTACTAATATCACCTATCAGTTTGTTTGGATTTGTAAAACGTTATTGAGAGTACCCACCTGGGGGCACAGTGTGTCTTGTGATGTCCTCTATAAACTGTAGGTCAGTGGCTTATCATGTGAGACTGAAGTGATCCTGTTAACCCTGGGTACTAGCTATAATATGCTGATATTTAAATGTTAACCTTGCCCCATTCAATAAAATCATTGAGCCCAAGCTGGTCCACTCCCTCTTGATAGATCCAAAGGGCTTCTCTCGTGATGATTCTCCTCTCCATATTAAACTGGTCTCCCTGCACTTTTTCCAGTACCATCCAACGGATGTCTCTCGGGGTGTGTTTCAATTCTAGGAAGTGTTGCACCAGTTTCGTGGTAAGTTTACCTGCATGTAGGGTGCTCAGATGTTCCTGTATTCTGATCATTACCGTGCGGTTTGTCAGACCTATATAATGTAGGTCAAAGGGGCAGGTGAGTCTATTTATAATGTTAGAGGTGTTGCAATTGCTGTATTTATTCAGATGCCAGATTTTGTTCCTTATCAGGGTCACGCTTTTGCTGGGCGCTGGAAGATCACATACCGAGCACCCTCCACACGGATAGTGTCCATGTGGCAGATTATTCTCATGTGACCCCTGTGTGGGTTGGGTTTGAACCAGGCGGTCTCGAAAATTCACTGACCATTTGAAAGCAAATCTGGGTTGGGGCATCTTCATGTTTTTGATACTCAGAAGATGCCAGTGACGTCTGACGATCTGTCGTATTTTGGTTGACATCGGTCCAAAGGTGGTAACCACCGGGATACATTCCTCACTGTTCTTAACAGTACGTTCAAGGAGCACTGCCCTTGGGGTGTTAAATGCTCGTTTCTGTGCTTGTCTGATCACTTTCCTTGGGTAATCACGTTCGCCCAGTTTGATTGCCAGCTCCTGTGCTTCTTCATTAAAAACATGTACTGATGAACAGGATCACTTCAGTCTCACATGATAAGCCACTGACCTACAGTTCATGGAGGACATCACCAGACACACTGTGCCCCTAGGTGGGCACTCTCAATAAAGTTTTACAAATCCAAACAAACTGATAGGTGATTGTAGTAAGCTTGGAACATGGATATTGACAGCCTCAAGCAAGAAGAATAGTTTAAAGGCAATCATCTTTAATACCATCCAACAAGTACTCATGGTGAACAAGACGATGTAACAAATCCACAGACCAGCGTGGATCAAGCTAGACACCCCATGTTAGTGTTGTCTTTTGACACTCCCGCAATAAAGTTGCGTGAATTTACAAGCTCTGGAAGGTTCCTGCTCGAAGCTGGATATTAACAGCCCGAGTGGGTAACAGGGATCTATCAATAATAGCGCTGTGTATAAGCTTCCGAACATGTTACGGGTTCTAAATAGGAACTACCAATACCGGTACATGTAAAGATGAGCACTGTAGTTTGACCTTCGTCATTTTTTCAAAAGTGGCCTTTATTAGACCGTTTAAACAGAAATTGTACACAAGGTAGTAAACAAGTTAAATAAATAGGCACACATGGCCGAATACTTTGTTTTCAGACACTTGTGCCCCGGAACCCACTCTGTTAGAGAGCATAGTAATGTTTCAAGATGGCGGACAAAAAAATCCCTAACTTTACATTGCCGTTACCCGCGATCACGTGATTCGCGTGATGACGTGGGGAAACTGACGAGGATATAGAGTAGGAGCCAGACCCGGAACCCGAATGGTGTAGAGACAACGCTCCGCGCCACACAAAGTCCCGGTAAGTGTGCATTAGCAAAAGCGGGAACGGAGGCACATAGATATTGTGTAGAAATGCTAACCTTATTGCACGCTATCATTCTCAAAGCGATTAGGGCCAGATAATATGACATACGATATCGGCGTAACCCGTAGTGGCAGGCAACTGCTACTAGACATGTGTTTTATAAAATACCCTAGAGCAGTGTTTCCCAAACTGTGGTCCGCGGACCCCCAGGGGTCCGTGACACATTCCCAGGGGGTCCGTAGGCAGCAGTTTTAAAAGCACTGCAAAGTTTCTTGTATAATTAGCAGCTTTCGAGCAACAATATAAGTGTCAAGATAATGCCAGTGATTGATGTACCTGCAGGAGAGAGATGAGAGTTTTGTTTAGTGACAGCTTTGACTTAACTAATGAAGCACAGAGGGTTAATATGCCTACTGCAAAGAACGTGTAACATGCATTTTAAAAAGCTGTATTTTATGTGCATAGGTCCATGCTTACTGCTTTTGTCACAGAGATTCTTTTGTTCCTGTGTACTTCATAAGGTACCATCGTAATGTAGCAGAGGGACCCCTAAAACTGTCATCAAAGAGCTGCTTGCAAACTGCATGGTACCAGTTAGTAACATGTTTTTTCCCAGTCATTAATTATCCTGATGCTGCTAAAAAGGTTTATTTGGGTGGAAATACATTTTTAATTGTAAAGTCAGTGCTAGCCACTGTGTTATGTTCTGAATCCTGAGCTTGTGCTTTTCCAGACCAAGCACTCTTTAAAAGTGCCTACCTTATATAACATTTTCTATACACTGATTTACATGTATGATTCATTGTCTCTATATGTGTGTGTGATGTAAAGTGCACTGACATCCTACAATGGTATGAGAGATGCTTTAAAATAAATGAAATACATGTGACAGAGGGGCTATGGAGAGAGGAGAGGCGCTGTTGGAGGGTGATAATAATGGAATCATTGAAGAACCCCAACAAAGATTGTTGCATCCTGGTGCATAGTAAGGCCTTCATTTACTATTCTTTAAAAGTTAATACAATTCAATATATAATGAAAAATGTGTTGTAGAATGCAACATTGTTTCCTAAATATTTTGAGGTGGAGAGCCTCCCAAAGCCCCCGTTGTAGTGATGAGGCTCACTCCCAGCACTTGGGTGCACCGTGTGGGGACTGGTCTGAAAACATTTGCCAGGGCTGCTTTGGGTTTCCAGCCTGTCCCTGGCAGAAGCAGGAGCCTCTTACTGTGAAATAAAACCAACAATTTAAAAGTTAGTCACGGAGATGCGGCACCAACCTACCCATTACATCTTTTCATTTTTTTGCAAATTCCTTCAATATAAAATATTAGGGGCCATATGTACGACCCGTTTTCATATGCGCAAATGGGTTTGCGAACCCGTTTGTGCATGCAAAAACCTATTGGGCCATGTACATAGCCTACTCCTCGAGTCACAATTTTTTTGCGACTCGCTAAATAGGTTTTGCAACTTGTTATTTGGAAAGGGCATTCACTTCCAAATAGCGAGTCTCAAAACCATGTACAAATGTTTTGCAACCGCAATTGCCGTAGCAAAACACTCGCAATTACCACCTACTTCAAAGTTATTTTTTAAGGGCAGGCAGTGGTCTTACGGACCACTGCCTGCCTTCAAAAAATTAAACGAAAACGTTTCATTTTCTTTTTTTTTAAATGCATGGAAAATGGGCTACATTTAAAAAAAACTGCTATATTTAAAAGAAGTCCCAGACATGGTGGTCTGCTGAGCCAAGCAGGCCACCATCCCTGGGAGGGCTGGGATTCCCAATGTGCCAGCAAATTGTGAGAGGCTCATTAATATTAATGAGCCTCGCAATTTGTGACCCCATTGGGAATCCCAAACTGTGTTAAGCACACTGTTGTACATTTCATTTAGCGACTCAAAATGTGCCACTCGCAATGTGTTGCCAATTGCGAGGCGCTAAATGAAATGGTCGTATATCTGGCCCCAAAATCCTTAGTAATTTAAGTATTTGTTTTGAAATTTAAGTCATACAAATTGCTTGGGGATCCCCGGCTTCCAGTGGTGACTCAATGGGGGTCCTCATGAGTCAAAAGTTTGGGAACCACTGCCCTAGAGGGTATGGGAGAATAAAGAGTGTACCGCTGCAGCAGGAGAGACTAGACTCCATATTGGAATTAACACATCTTTGGAGACTAACTCTATACACTCTATGTTTTTACAGGCTGATGTTGGCAGTACAAGGGACAAAAAAGTAAGAGTGACGTGGACACATACTCATATGAAAATACAGGTTTAGGTATGCCTGTTGGGTGCCTAACTACGGTAAATCACTTGTGACATAATAGTGGGGTTGTTCTATAGATTTTATAAACAATACCAATGTAAGATAAACAGTGCCTACTGACAGGGCTGTGTTGTTTTCCTTTTATGTTGTTCACAGGCCCATATATGAAAATTGGTGCAGGGTGGAGTGATAGACCCATGCCCTGAAGAAGTTTCCGTAAGTTTTCTGGGGGCAACGAAACATGTCTGTTTTTTAAGTGAGCAGACACACAGCACAGAATAAAGATTATTTGGCCAGTGTGGGCTAGCTCGGTTTTATAACACGGGACTAGTGTGCCATATGGTTTGGCACACTATTTCCCCCTTTGGGTCCAGACCGCCAGTACACCAGTTTTGTTGTACAGGTGGGATCTGACATCCTAGCACCTTATAATTTCCCTCTTCTCTTTACCCTTCCGTGCACTATCACACTTTTTCTGTTTGGAGTGGTGGTTGCTGATGATGTGAACCTAGGCAGCAGGCGAGTACCATCCTGTCAGCCTCCATGGTGTTACTCCCGTGAGGCTCCACCATTCCTCGTTTATACTTTCTCTTCCCATTCTTCCTCTCCACTCACTTAAGGTAGCCCTTTGAGGGAGGGGAGGGTTGAGATAGGGAGGAATCATACTCGGAAAACAACGCATCCGTTTTTAATGAGTCTCTTGTTGTAAAATGGTGACCCAGATCCAGTAAGGCAAGACGGCAAATTGACAGCCGCTGCTCCAGCTACATAATGTTATTAGTTGGCTAGGATTAGGAGGACTATATTCACCACAGGAACAGGTCCCGAGTTGTATATGATATGGTCAGAGGAGGACGACCTGTTCTTTATCCCCTTGGCTCCTTGTTGTAAGTAGCCGTTGTCTCTGACCCTGGTGATGTTCCGGATATTGCAGAGGAAGTTTGGGTGTGCGATGATGGACTTGTTTGCATCTCTGGACAAAACCAAATTCCGTTGTTTCTGCAGGATTATGCCTTGCCGGGAGGCTTGGAGGGTAGATGCAATGTCCTTTATGTGGCCTCCAGGTCTGTTGTATGCTGTTCCCCTGGTTTCCATGATGCCTGCAATTTTGCAGAAGATCAGGAGAGAAGGGGCCTTGGTGCTTCTGGTGGTGCCGGGTTAGCGTCACCGCCTGTGGTTCCCTCTGTTGTTGGAGTTAGCGATATGTCCGGGTTGGACGTTGCCGTTTCATCCCTATCCTTTGATGGGTCCTCCGGTTCCCCTTCCTGTGTTCCAGTCCCGGGGTCTTCAGGCTTGGCTCTTGAAAGAAAGTCTCTAATCCAATGTGGTTGTTCGCAGGAGGCTGCGGGTCTCATTCTACTTTGAAATCCTATGCTAAGTATTGGGAAAAATTTTCTGGATGGTGTATGCGCCATGGTTGGTCTGTTGATGAGTTGGATCCTGCTCGTGTTCTGGATTTTTTAGAAGAAGGTTTTGATCTGGGCTTGGCCCTGTCTACCCTTCGGGCCCAGTGAGCAGCTATTTGGGCTTTCCATGGTTCCCTTTTTGTGGCTATTGAGTTCTGGCGGCTCGACTTTTGAAATCTCTGGCTTTATAGTGGCTTCATCCTGTGTTATCTTCACCTCCATGGGATCTTCTGTTGGTGTTTAGGGCTTTGCAGGGGGTTCCCTTTGGGTCTCTGGAATCTGTTGACTTGAAGTTGTTTACCTTGAAAGTGATTTTTCTGGTGACGATTGCCTCTGCCAGATGTGTTGGTGAGTTGGGGGGTTTCTTCAGGTCGGCCCCATTTTTGAGGATTTTGGAGGATAGGGTTGTATTACGTGCACACCCTACTTTTGTGCCTAAGGTGTATTCTTTCTTTCATAGGACGTGAAGGTGGCACTCCCTGTTTCCTTTCCGGCTGCTCATCCTGAAGAGGAGTCTCTGTTGCATCTTTTGAACATGAAACCTGTTTTGAGCCCTATTGTTCCTGGCCCCTTCCCATCCCGCTGCTGCTTCCCCTGCAGCCCCTCCCCCTGCCGGTCTCCTGCTCCCGCCTCCCAGCTAATCAGCCCCCCCTATTGATGGTGGCCACTCCGCATCATGTACCGGGCGTGTGCAGCGGTTGCGCCATGGGTACTCCAAAGGCAAGCCCATCTGCGCCCGTCTGCGACCTGACCGCGACCTGCACTAGGAACCCTGGATCGCCAATCATCCACCGCTATGACACAACCACCCTCCTCTCACTCAACCCCAGACGAAACAACTGCCAGCTGTCCATGCCGAGCACCACCCACAGACAGTTCTCCTGCCGCCACTGCCGCCAGACGTTCAACACCATCAGCACCTTCAAGGCCACCACCCAGGCACTGAATGCCAACACCCCCAAAACCCTAAGGTGCATCCTCCTCAATGTGCGCTCCCTGCACAGACATGCCGGCAAAATCTGGGACCTCCTCAACACCCTCTCACCGGACATCGTTTTCTTTACAGAGACCTGGACCAATGCCTCCTCCAACCCTGACATCACCACCGCCATTCCTGATGGATTCAAGATCCAGAGGAAAGACCACCCCAACCACCCAGGAAGAGGTCTCGCCATTGCACACAAGAATGCCCTCCGACTCTCCACCTCCACCACAAATGACTCCCTCGCCATCAAGGAACACCTTCACTTTCATATAAGGACCAGCCATAGAACCACTCTCCATGGCACCCTCGCCTACCGACCCGCTAGACCCCTCGCCTCGTTCGCCACCACCATCGCCGACCTCATTGCACTCCACACCATCGCCTTCATGGACTACATACTCATCGGAGATCTGATCTTCCACCTCGACAACCCCAGTGACCCCAACTCTACCACCCTCTTGGACAACCTCGCCAACATCGGCCTGAAACAACTCATCACCCCCTTCCAGGACATCTGCAACAAGCTTGGATCTTACTTCCACCTGAAAATCAAGGACCTCTACGACCACTTCAATGACCAGACACCTGATGCTGAAACCACCTCCCCCTCCAGCAATGCCAGCCGGCCTCCTGTGTCCTCCTGGACCCCAATCACCACGAGGATACCACATTGACCATGAAAGGCATCCACTCAGGGGCCCCCACCCACCCCTACCTGCCTCCACTCTACCACAGGGCCGCCACTGCCTTCGCTCCCAAAACTATCAACACCACCTTCAAGACCGGCACCTTCCCTGACTACTGGAAATGAGCAAACGTCAGACCCCTGCTCAAGAAGCTGTCAGCAGACCCCACGGACATAAAGAACTACCGACCCATCTCTCTCGTCCCTTTCATGGCCAAAGTCACCGAGAAGATCGTCAATGCCCAGCTAAATACATTCATCAAAGAAAACTCTGTGCTCGACCCCTCTCAATCTGAATTTCGAAGCAACCACAGCACCGAGACCACTTTTATCGCCACCACAGACGACATCCGCACCCTCCTCGACCAAGGCCATACAGCGGCCCTGATCCAACTCAACCTCTCAGTAGCGTTCGACACTGTCTCCCACCACACACTCACCGCAAGACTTCACAACGCCGGCATAGGAGGAACCGCCCTCGAATGGCTCAGTTTCTTCCTCACCGGTAAGACCCAAAGAATCAGACTGCTACCCCTCCTCTCCGGACCCACGGAAACCAACTGCGGAGTCCCCCAAGGATCTTCGCTTAGCCCCACAATCTTCAACATCTACATGCCCACCTCTCCGCGATCGTCAGACACCACAGACTCAGCATAGTATCCTACGCCGATGACACCCAGCTAATCTCTCTCCCTCACAAAGGACTCCGTCACCACCAGACTCAATTTCCAGGGAGGAATGAAAGACGTGGCATCCTGGATGAGCAAAAGCTGCCTGAATCTCAACTCGGAGAAGACAGAGGTCCTCGTCCTCGGACCGTCCCACTCTGCTTGACACAACACCTAGTTGCCCTCCGCCCCGGCAACCTTCCTGCACCCACGGACAATGCCAAAACCCCAGCATCATCCTCAACTCCTCCCTCTCCATGACCCAACAAGTCAACGCTGTTGCCTCCAGCTGCTTCAACACCCTACGCATTCTCCGAAAGACCTTCAAATGGATCCCCCGAATCTAGGAAGAACGTCACCCCCACACTCATAACCAGCAGACTGGACTATGGGAATGGTCTCTACGCCGGGATCAACAAGTCTCTGCTCCACAAACTCCAGACCATACAGAACATCACAGTCAGACTTGTCCTCAGCATCCCACAGCACAAATACATCACCCAACACATGCACACATCCCTTGGCTACCCGTAGAGAAGAGATTCACTTTCAAGATACTTACCCACACCTACAAATGGCTCCACAACACCAGACTCCACTATCTCATCGAAAGGATCTCCTTCCACGTACCCAAGTGAAATCTCTGATCCGCCACCCTCACCGAAACCCTGTGCATCCACAAAGCCAGAACAGGTGGAAGACCTTTTTCCTACATCACAGCCAAGACCTGGAACGAGCTCCTGACTGACATCAGACGCACCCTCATTTTCAGGAAAACACTCAAAACCTAGCTATTCGACTGAACGGAGCTCCTACCCCCCCACACCCCAGCGCCTTGAGACCTTCACGGGTGAGTAGCGGGCTTACAATCCCCCTGATTGATTGATTGAGTGATTGATTGTTGATTTACTTGTCCGGCACTGCTTCTTTTTGTAATGTGGACAATCTGTTTGTCACTTTTGGGATGGCGAGACAGGGCCTGAATACATCGCTTTCTACTTTTAGCAGGTGGATTAAGGAGACTATCCTGTTGGCTTATGGTGTCCAGTCTGAGTTTCCCTGGCGTCCGATTTAAGGGTGATCTACTTGTTCTGTGGCTGTTTCCTGAGCTGCATTTAAAGGTGTTTCCATTAAGGATATTTGCAGGGTGGCCACTTGGTCTTCTCCTCATCCCTTCATGTCGCATTACGGGCTTGTTGGGGGTGGTGCTTCTATTGCTTTTGCCTCTTCGGTTCCTGAATCTGTGAATTCTTGATTTATGTCTCAGGTGTGTTTTCAATAAACATTTTTTTGTTTTGCTTCCTTCCAGGTGTGGACTATGTTTGATTATCCATGAAGCTGATGTTGCTTTGGTATCTACTCATGTGTGATTACTGTGGCTAGAAAGACGGACAAGGAGGTTATGCCCCGGTTACTTACCGTAATCTTCATTACTACGACTCCCAGTCTTTCTCGCCACAATATAGTTTCCCTTCCCTCCCAGCACTTGTTGGTTGCGTCATGTCTATGGCTTTGTTTACAGGTCGTGGATATAGTGTTGTGCCCTTTTTTGTGATTGGTGAAGGACGATGGGGGCCATATTGGAGGGATTGGGAGACTAGTAAGCTAACTGATTTTAACTTGGAGTTTCTGTGGGAGCATGATGCTTATGTGTGATTACTGTGGTGAGGAAGACTAGAACTCGCAGTAATGAAGATTACCGGTAAGTAGCCGAGGTATGAGTGCTATTCCTGAACTGCATGTAAAATATATGGCTATTTGGCTTTTTTTTCAATTTGCAATTTTTTACATGATTGTTTCATGTTTTTGATCCCCCATACCAACATGAAGAGAGTTGCCTACTCTTGATCACCAAGGGCAGTTCCCTAGCCACCAATGAACATTTCTTCAACTACTGATGGGTGAAAGGCTGAGTAAGCCCTGCGCAACCTATGACAATTCGGATTTAAGGCAACACTTCTCTAATAGAGATATATTACTAATGTAATTGTCGCCAATGCTGCTTCTACGTTCTGGTTCAGTTTATTTGCATATTTAAATGTAGTCGACCTCACTGAGCATTTGGGACTGCAGTGATATGTCTCTTTCACATTGTTTTGGGGTGACATATCTTGCACCAATTAGCTGTTGTCTCCCTACTCTGGGCTGCAGTCACATTAGTAGCGCTCTTCTCGTCTGCGAGTGGGCACGCTTTCAGCATGTGTGGGTGTTGGACAGAACAGGTCAGCCTCAAAGGGCGCACGCTCCACGTTAGGCTGTTTTCATCATCTGTGGGAGAATGTGCTGCGTTCTTATCGGTGCAGTATCCGATTCCGTTTCCTTTATTGCCTTCCTGTAGCTTGCTTTGTAGTTAATTGTGCTTCCCTAGGAGTGTTGAATATTCTATTCATAACTGTAACTGCTAGATTGATATCACTCAAAGCCTGGTGGTAGTCTGAGCGGGCTTTTTCATAGCTAGGATTTTCTCGTATTTTCCCATTATGTGTAATTTAATGTATTTATTGCGCCTGTCCGACCATTATTAAGCTGGTCCTAACAATCGCACAATAAAACTGCAGTTTAAGGAAGCACCTAAAATGCGCCAGCTGAGCTGAATATCGTATGGCTCCAGCACCCATAGTACAAATCCGAGACTTTCAAATGTGACACGGTTATGCAATTGTTTTTTTGTATTTTTTTTGATAAGTGAATTTTTGTACCAAGGAATTTCAGGGTGTTTTACAAAAAGGCAAAGAAGATAGAGGTAGGCGAGTTTGTGGTTCCTTTTAAGTAAGACATGATATATTGGACCTGGTAAATGAGAAGTGGAACCCATGACATGTGCAAGGCAGTTACGCATGTTGCGTTCAGCAAACATCATTGGGTGTCACAACATTGGGATTTTTAGCAGCAGTGACAGCTGCTGGACAGTCATCTACTCATGTCATTTTTATAGCATAAATATTAGCCTGCTGTTTGAAAGGACCATCTTTTGTGTTGGGTACTCTCAGACTTTTGCCTTGACAGTTTCTGCTGGCTGGCTGTAGAACTTTGGACACTTTACCCCTGCTAACTAGTGGAAAAGTGTTTGTGCTCCCCCTTTCAACATGATTAAATTGGCATACCCTGATTGGCATCTTTAATTTACCTATAACTTCAGAGTATATCATACAAAAGCGTACCCAGGGCCAGCGGACTACAGCATCCATTTTGCTATCCACTACAGTGAAAGTATACAAAGGACAGCAGGTCTTCCCACAGTTTAAATTGCAAATCCAACCTGTCAAAATAACTCCTTTCGACAGGCTCCGGACCTGGATCCTGTCTCGCAATAGCGAGAGGGGATGCCCCCACTGGGTCTCCCACTTTTAGTTTAGATTATATTACATTTAGGGAAGTTGAACTGCCAATTGAGAAACTGCTCCCAAACAAGGCCCCGGGTCTAGATAAGCTCCCTGGAGACCTATTCCGCTCTCAGCCAAAAATCTGGGCCCCATATTTGATGGTTCTGTTCAATGCTGTCTTACAGGGCTCCCCTGTACCGGAGACGTGGCTGGGAGCCGAGATCGTCCCAATTTTTAAAAAGGGCTGTCCGCTCGCCCCATCAAACTATAGACCAATTAGTCTACTCGATACTTCCCAGAAGCTGATGGGCCGAATCCTGCTGGAAAGACTACTGGGCTGGATGGAGGAAAACAAAATCTTGACCACCCTCCAAGCCGGTTTTAGATCAGGGGTCTCGACTTTGGACCAGATCTTCCGACTCCAGGTCCTATTCTGGAAAACTGCAAGAGTAGAGGGTGGCAGCCTCTACCTTGTTTTTATGGACCTGCGGGCCGCATTCGATCTGGTCCCTAGGGAGAGACTCTGGTCGGTGTTGGAGGAACTTGGTCTCCCTCCTCATTTACTAGATGCCCTAATCCGGCTTCACACGGGGAACTATGCCCAGGTGAGGTGTGGGAAAAACGGGGAACTATCCGATCGCTTCCCCGTCACTCGGGGAGTACGCCAGGGTTGCGTACTGGCCCCTACTCTCTTCAGCCTATATGTTAACGGCCTGATTGATAGACTCAATTGTGTCAGGGATTACGATGCTCCACGCCTGGCCACTGGTAGGGTGCCCGCTTTGATGTTCGCGGATGACACCTTGTTGTTGTCGCGGACATCTACGGGCATGCAGCGTGTTTTGGACGGGTTTGTTTCCTTCTGTGCCTCACGGGGTTTGGAGATCAACTTGGAGAAAACCAAGTTTATGGTCTTCAACCCCCCGAGACACACCCGCCCAAACCCCACATTGAATGGAACTCCACTTGAGCGAGTTAGGACTTTTATATATCTGGGGGTGACTCTGACTGAATATTTTACATGGGACCAACAAGTCTCTAAATCCTCCTTGAGACTTGCACAGATTATGGGTGGCATAGGCAGATTCCATAGTGCCTCAACTTTTAAACCAGTTACCCCTGCCCTAGAGTTATACAAAACACAGGTCAGGTCTGCTGCTTTATATGCTGCTGAACTCTGGGGACACACTAATGTATGTAATCTAATGAAAGTCGAGCACTCTTTCATGCGACATTTGTTTGGTCTTCCACAAAGCACGCCCCTGTTACCATTACGCCTGGACCTGGGTCTGGAACCTATCATTGATCTGGTGGCAGCTCGACCTCTGCTCTATTGGAGAAGGCTCTGGTCTGTGCCGGAGCTTGAACCGTTTAGAGCAGAATTCAATACTATTTGGGGGCAGTTAAGGAACAAGAATATACCTTGGCTGGTACACGTTAAGACTCTCCTTTACCAAACTGGTCTTCCCCAACTTTGGGATACACCGGAGGTCAGTTGTTTGAGGATGCAGAGGGCTGTACTGGTGGCAGCTGTAAAATCCCATCACCTCAAACTGCTACACTGCTCTACTTCCCTGGGTAGATTGTCCACTGAGTTCCTCATAACAAAAGTTGAATACTGGACGGAGGCATTTTTGGACCTGGTGCAGCCGCCACTGGCAAGAAAACTATATATCCAATTGAGGCACGGCTCCTTACCGGTTGGGGCATTCACATCCAGATGGACAAAAACGATGAAGGCTAATTGCCCTGCCTGTAATCACGTCAGGGAAGACATTACACATATCTTCTTTTTTTGCCCAGCATACAGCAAAATCCGGAAGTGTTGGATTACCCCATTATGCAAAAACCTGGGTTTTAGACATTGTGTACACGCCTGTAGAGTCCTAACCTATGACACTGCCCCTCCCGTTGTTTTTGCCGTTTCCCGATTTTTATTCGGCATGTGGCGAAGAAGGACTGTATTTATCCATAAGGAATAATGGACTACTGTTTTTATGTTTTTCTATTCCTTTGATAACCAATGTTTAATTACTTTTTAATTCTGAAGTATTTATGTTTTATCATCTTGCCTGTACATATTTTATTGCACTTTTATGGTCATCGACCGAAATGAAGTTATCAAAGTGAAGTGAAGTGACAGGTCTAAACTTTCCACATAATTATTAGTAGGCCATCCATAAGTAGGACTTACAGCTTATAAAGTAGTGTGTTTTTGTATTTAAAAGTAGGTCATGCAAAAATGCAATGATAAACTTGTCCTTATACTGAACAATATATAAAGGCTATTTTCGCTGGAGCAGGGCTGGCCGTTCCATAGAGAGCATTGGGATACCTTATTAAATGTAATAAATGGTATCTCTGGCTAGGAAACAACTACAAATTTAATGTGTGGACATTTTGAAATAATTATTACAAGTGCAATACATTGGCAACGTTGAATTTGTAGTAACTATTTTGGGACGGGGCTAGAGATTTACCCTTTTGCCTGTCTAAAGCCTCTGGATACCCATTTGTATGAGCCCAATTGTCACCCAGCAGCTGAATAGCTCCTTTGATGAAGTGTCAAATTGCCCCCAGAGCTGAGACAAGGGCATTGAGTGAGTGAGGGTATTCTGTTACTCTGGCAGGCTGCTCATCTGGGCTGTGCAAAGGAAGTTAAATAAATTCAAAGAGATCTACACTGCCATAGACAGATATAGCTAACACCTGCGCCTGCCTCTTTCCTTTGCCCCTTTAACCAGCCAAGCACCCAGCCCAGTAGGAGAGGAGAGGCGCTGACCGCAGAACTGGAGTGACCAAAGGGCAGAGGTAGTTCATTTCATTGGCCACACCCCTGGGATGGGCAGAGGCGTTCTGCACAGTGAAAGAAAGGTTCTGACGTTTTGGTTTTAGGTACAGAGAGGTAATGTGAAAATGTTTACAGTAGAGCACACAGGAGTAGAGCAAACATAGGGAAGGATGCCCCTGGGAACTCTTACCCTATTGGGAAGGGAAGAGCCAGGAGTCACTCCATCCAAAGGCGGATGCTAGTCATAAATGTCGCAACCATAGTAGCCTACTAGACATGTAAAAGAACAGGAAAGGACTGGACCTGCTGTCTGTGACCTTTGAAGAGCTTAGAAGACTGAACTTGCTCTCTCTGTTGAACCAGGACAAAGATGTGGACTCCAAAGGTCACAAGGCTAACATCCTGTTCAAGCTACAGGTATACAACAAGCAACAAGAGGTCCTTTCTGCTATTTTTCAACTGACCAGTTACAACAGGACCTGCCTTGGATTCTACGGCTGGCCTGTGGTGGAATGCATCTCAACTTCGTAGTACTGTCCCCAAGTTTCTGGACCCTTGGTTGGTATCAAAGTGTACTCCTCCTCACTTTTCCCGAAACCTGGTACTTGGAAATGTCTTGGCCCAAAACCTCCAGAGAACCAGGATCAACCTGCCAAGCCAATACGATGAAGGTGTGTTGTCGCTGGGCCAAAGATTCAGGTTGATCTAGCTTGGAGCTTTTCAACAGCAGCAAATCCAATTCAGCTTGGCCTTGTTAAGATGGTATCCGGCCTTGTGGATCCTTCTTTGGCTCCAGCCTGCAGCCTTTCCCCACTTGAAAATTCCAAGGTCCAAAAAAGTGACTACGTTCAAAGGTAGAAATCTTCACCAGGTGAAGGCATGAAAAGTATTGGGCCTGGAAGTACCTTCTCTGGGCAATATGAACAAGGAAACACTCCCCTTAGACCTATATTTCTTTTATAGTAGATTAAATCTAGTATGGGTAAACATGTATGGCAAACATCAAATATTTATAACATCACAAAGTAGGTATCTTCAAAGGCCATATTTTTATTTTCATTAGTTTCTTAATTCCTTTTTTTCCCAATTCATTAGATGTCATTTTTATAAATAAATACAAAACTTTTTTTGTAAACAATTGTGTATACATATGAACAATCATGCAAAAATCGATACAATTTGGTTGGTCCCCTAATTGACACCAATTCTTACAACTCATTAATTCTTCACATATGTTCACATTCATACAAGACACCTATGCCCATCTGGAATAAACGGGAAACATAAGATGTAAATCATTTCCACCAAGATTACATTTTTTTTGTTGATAATAAGGTCTGGACACATGAGTTCGACGCGCGTCTCGTTGGATTAACACAGGACGTAAACCACCTTCTTCAGGACCTTGTCCAAATCGGGCACAGTATCATACGGGCAATTATACTAGGGGAACAGGTTACTAATAGTAGAATTACAATGTCTAGGTCCCAGACGTCTGAGTCTCTGATCGATGATGGTTGCCACTATACCTATTATTCAATATAGGATGTATGTTAGGTATAGTGGCAACCATCATCGATTTAGACAGTATTAAAAATACCCTTTAAGGGACAGCGTTGAATGCCACTGGTGATATCCGCGCAATACCTAGCTTGACGAGGGGAGGAACTCCCCACATCTAATGTGGACTACTTTGAGCTGAATACTGGATCTATCTTTACTCAGGCTATTCTCTGGGAGGGCTTTAAGGCCTACATTTGTGGGATATGTATCCCTAAGAGCACTGGATGTTATGGAATATACGCAACTTGCATGCATGGGTCAAAAGTAAACTAAGTTCAATTGTGCCACAGACCACGCCTGCTGCACCACACGTCCTTGCTGGACGAGTTTTGTGAGCTGGCCGAGTGAGAGGTGGCACATTTGTGGAAACATGATAGGCCCAAATGCTATGAAGAGGGTTATCACCCGGTCCGCTCCAGATGCTATGAAGAGAGTTATCACAAGGTCCGCACCCTAGCGCATATGCTTCACCCAACCCAGGGCAGTGGTTACATCGCAGACCTGCTCCTTAGCGATGGGTCAAGCATGACTGACAATATTGCTAATTTTGACGGAGCTCCAACAATACTATAGGCATCTCAATACCACATGCATCACTTATGAATAGGAGGATATGGCAATTCACCTCTCGGAGATTGCCACAGTCTGTCTCTCAAATTCCCAGGAGCAATTACTTAGCGAGCCTATCTCCAGTGAGGAAATGGTCCCAGTGAATGACTCCCTGGATGGGTCCTGGATGGCCTCATGGGCATTATTTATAAGGGCTATAAACACCTCCTCTCACCACACTTGCTGGCAATGTATGCTGAATCCCTGGACGCTGTGACTCTACCCCCAAACCTTAATGAGGCTGCTGTTATGCTGTTGATAAAGCCTAGCAAAGACCTGCTGTACATCCTCCCGGCCCTTGTAACTACTCAGTTTTGATAATAAAATACTGGCTAAAATCCTCACGACTCAACTAGCATTCCTATTGGATAAGATAATTTCACCCTTGAAATCGGGGTTTGTCCCACCTGGCTCCACCTCATTTAATTCTCACACATTGTTCTCGATGCTGCATAGAACCTCCCACATGTTCCTGTGGCAGTGGCCTTATTTGAATAGAAGAAGGCCTTTGATGAGTTGAAGTGGCCTTCTCTGAGTGCATAGTTCCAAAAACCCAGACTGCCACGAGGGTTCACCTCCATAGTAATGCTTCCGTACTCCAGGCCAGTAGCCCGTATACATGCTAAAGGCTCTCTCACCGCTCCAATTAATATCACCAGAGAGACAGGGCAAGGTTGCCCTCTGTCCACACTACTCTTCATTATAGCCATGGACCCTCTCCTATGTCATCTACAGGATAAGTAACTCAACCATGGCTTGCAGTTAAAGCCTGGTCCTCTGCTATTGTCACTCTAAGCAAATGACATTCTGCTTTTTGTTCATCGCCCCGCAGTCAGCCTGGAACATATAGTCCACAAGATTATATGATTCAGTCAATTGTTTGGCATAAGCATGAATTGGGACAATTCCAAGCTATTCCCATTCATGGACACCATCTCTCCGCAGGCATGTGAAATACCACTTAGGTGGTGCACTGACTCTGTCAAATATTTGGGTGTCCCCATTTTTTGAGAGAAGCAGCAGGTAATCTGATTGAACTATAGCCCTGCCATAGATAAACTAACAGCTGACATTGAAGGGTGGGATCAGGCTGCCACTTTCCAGGGCCGGCCAGATCGCCATAATTAAAATGGTGGTTCTATGCCACTTTTTGCACCTTTTCTTCAATATACGCATCCAATGCTTTTCTTGCCATGTTGAAAACCCTTCTCTTGCATTTGATCTGGGCTGCTCGCAGAACCCGATTTGGATGGGAAACATTGTGCAACCTTATTGCCGAATTTTCATCTCTATTATCTGGTGGCGCAATATCAATTTGCATAACACTGATACCACAAGGATGCGTATCTACAGAATGGCAAACCTGAGCATGACCAAGCTGGAGCGCTGCCACTATATGCCATTGTACTGTGGGGAATTCTGCTTGAACATCAGATATTCAGACACTCTCTACCACTAGTTGGGCTTGGTACAAACCTCTCCAGTTACTTGGTGGGGACCTACTGTACTCCCCTTCCTTGCCTCTTGCAGATAATCAATGTCTACACTCTATGCAAGAAATGCTAATCAAGTGCACACTGTCCCGCCATGCCTTACACATGTTCAGAGATCTTTTTCCGGATGTGCATGTCTTCTCACATGTCGATGATATCTGGTTTGATGATCCCACCCTCTTGGACCACTTTGTTCTGCGCTGAGTTCACAGTGTGCTACGTGCACAGGTCCCATCTTATCCTCTGACTCCAGATGAGTTTTTCCCACTGACTGCAGTGATAACTGAAACTAATGAAGGGTGATTGGATTCCAAACTTTATCATACCAGTGTGGCATTGCTACTAGCATGGGATGGGAAGCTTAGTGAGACATGAGAGTGTGAGTTACAGCGTCCACTCACTGATAAAATCTGGTATTACTGTTCTCAGTACACTAAGCTTGTATCTCCAAATCACAGACATAAACTCATACATTTGAAATTCTTAAGACATGCATACACTACACCTAGTGCCTTGGCTAAAATTGAACCCACCAGATCCTCCAATTGTTATCTTTGTCAGCATGCTTTTACAATGTATTATGATGTGGTTTGAGTGCCATATATTTTATCTCTGAACAGTTTCCCCCCCACCCAAGTTATTGTTATTTAATGTGGCGTAGATTGCTTTAACCCAGGATGGGGGCTGTGACTTTTAGGATTGTATGTGTTTAACAATGATAAAGAAAAAAAAAAGAAAAGTTAAAATGGGTTAAAAGACGCCACATGAAAATCTCATCTTAGTGAAAGGACAAGGTGGAACAATTGATTCGCCAAGCTAGGGCTGAGAAAAAGAGGATCTGAGGGGGTCCAAAAACACTTTTTCCGCATGCATTTTCCACAGGGAAAATTAGACAATGATACAGAAAAAATCGGAATTACATCAAATTTAGCAATAAACTAAATAAATCTTGTGTTTCATTCCATTTAACCTTTTGATGCAATCGACAATAAACATCGTCCTGAGTCCACTTAAAATGTTTCAAGGTGATACTCCATACAGGGGCCTGCATCGTTGTGCAAGGTCAATCGCCAACTAAGCACCTTCCCACAATGTTGATTCAAACCCAGTAAGGTACTTGTTTGAACTGTCCCTGTGTTTCTGTTCGGCTATATCAGACCACAATTGAAAAACAATAATCTTTCAATGATTACCTAACCAGCCCCTGAGCGTAGAAAATGAAGACTTCTGAAATCCTCTGTACTCTAAGAAATACAAGAAATGTAATGATGAATAGACCTAAATACCTAATATGATCTATGCTTCCTTTCTCAGACTGGTTAGCATTCACTGAACACAAACAGGATCAAATACTTCTCTGGGAATAATTCAAGGAAACATGGAACTTGCCTGCCCCTGATGATACAAGGTATATACCGGAGCATTTTGATTAAAGAAAGCATTGTAACTATAGGAGAGGGCACAGGTGGTGACAGCTATTGCATTTTCATAATATTATTTTACAGATACATAACAAAACTAGCCCTAGCCCTGATGAGAACCCCTAGTTACCAGTGGTTTGAAACGCGTCAGCGAGAACGATTGGGGATTTCTTCTTCCTGACCCCCACCAGTTTGGATAGTGAAAAATACATTGTGAAATCATGAACTGATCGATACTATATGACATCAAAACCCAAATGAAGGCACCAAGAGGGTCATGATACTTCAGAGTAATAATGAGAAACCCCTCTGGTCTATAAAATATCGGACTGGCCACTGGCCAGTAGAACAACCAACAAGCCTTGGCAAATGCAAAGACCAGTTCACTGGAGAAGATGCTTGGTTGCAGACCAGCAAGGTCCGTAGGACTAACCCAGCAAGGTTCAGTCAGAGCCAGCCCTAAGCATGTAGGAGAGCCAGCAGGAATCAATAGATCCCCCTCAAGAACCCTTTGGCAGCAGACACAGGAGGTCACAAGGAAGCCTAAGCAGCACACAGGAGACCAAGGCCCACGAGACAGAGGATGCAGCCAGGATGACATGCATGGAGCTGTGCAGTGCTGGAGGCAGGCGCTACTTGGAGCTTGAAGATCTTCAGTGAAAGGAGCCACAAAGCCTTTATTTATTTTATTTTATTTTATTTTATAAAGGTAATGCTAAACAGATGTGTTGCTCAGGGAAGCAGTCTATGTTGGTTGGCAAGAGATTAAAGTCTCCCAACTTGCAAGGAAGGCTGGCCAGGCCTCTAGCGAACCAACACAGGGGGGCGTGGCTTGGACGCTGAGGGAAATGGCTGCGTGAGCCCGGAGCTCCGCGCCCGATCCCCCGCATTAATCCTGAAACCGAACACTGGGGTGTCTGTGGCCGCTCTCCCGGACAAGCGGCATCCAGACTAAGAGCGGAGGGCTTCCCTGAGCCTACGCACAGAACCAGCTGGGCAGAAGCAACTCGCGAACGCCGATCGGCGTTTGATGTACGCGGGATTCAAAGATGGCGGACGAGGCCGAGACGGCGAGGAGCTAGATGCTGCACGACACGGAGGACTGCTGGCTGAGGGCGACGGCCGCACACTGTGAGCAGACCCTTGGTGAGGGCAGCGGACCCGCCGGCGGCGGCCCCGCTGCCAGATACATCAGTCCTGATTGCGCTGGGACTCGAACTGCGGGAGGGGACGGTCACAAAATGGAAGCGCAGTGCTCGCCGAGCGCTGACCCTGGCCGGGACTGAGGCCACAAAGAAGACTGATCCAGGGGTAGGAGCCGCTGAGGAGCCGAAGTGCCAATCCCGCTGGGGGATGTTGTAGCGGGACCGCGGCGGCATCTGAGTGCTCGGCGGCGGTGATGGACCAGCCCGGCCTGGTCGCTGAAGGTAGGAGAGGTCCCTGAGCTTTCCTAACGGGACGATGGCTGCTGACTGTGGGAGGAGAGGTGGCTAGGAGGAGGCGCAGTTGCTGGTGGCTGCTGCGGACGGTGCTCCGGGGCAGCACAGACGGCCGACGAGCCCCCGGACCCCTGTGGAAATCGGAAGCAGGAGGGCGGCGGTCCTCCACTGAGCCAGCAGCGGGGAGCCCACCCGCTTCTGGCCCGGAAGCGCAGAGCTGCGAGGAGTGAGAGCGGTGGCACGGGGCCCGCCTGGGGCTACACCGCAATACGCCGGAGGACCGGGGCCTACGCCGATGAGTCACGAGGACATTCTCCAGCGGCAGTTGGGGGACCCTGGCCGCGAGCGGTGAGCCCGGAGGGGAGCACTGAAAGGGCACTGACGGTGGAGGGCGGTGCAGCGGGCGCTGTCGCAAAGCTAATGGACTGGAGGCTTGTAGGCGGATGAACTCCGGGAGAATAGCCCAGAGGCCAGGATACCTCTGGAACCGTGGCTGACCCGGGGGTGAAGCCCTACAGCTCGCCCCTCCGCTGGTGACCACAACCTGATCCCGAGGCCCAGCTGAGACTGGTGTGTGCCGGAGACCGCTATTTCCAAGGACAGCGACGCCCATAGAGGCACAATTGCACGCAAGTGCGGCTGGCACAGTACCTAGCGGTGACCATGGGGAAGCCTAACAAGAAAACAGAAGGGGCAACGACATCGGAGACTTCGGATGGGGGCTCGACGGGTCCGGAGGACCTGCAACAGCTCCAGGACCGGATACTGGAGGCCATTGTGGCGACTAGGGATGCCCTACAGCAGGACATCGCGCAGGTGGCCACGGGCCTGGGCCTTCTCCATGCAGAACACGACAAACTCAAAGACAGAGTGAAAAACGTGGAGTCCACCCTGCAGGAACTAGCCCCAGCCCACAAATCAACGGAGGGGAGGTTAGCAGATGCCCTAGATCGCATCCAAGCGCTGGAAAGAAGAGCCGAGGACGCGGAAAACAGTAATAAACGTAGCAACATCCGCATAGTGGGTATGCCGGAAAAATCAGAAGGAGGAGATATGATTGAATACCTGAACACCTGGCTTAAAACGGAGGTGGCCCCTGAAGGCCTCTCCCCTTTCCTCACGCTGGAAAGAGCCCACCGTGTCCCGTCCAGGCCGCCTAAGCCGGGGCTGCCGCCGAGACCGATTATTGCCAAATTGTTACACTATAGAGACAGGGATGTGCTCCTCCAGAGGGCTCGCGATGCGGGGCCGTTTCAAGTGGCGAACAGCAGGGTGACATTGTTCCCCGACTACACGTTTGAAACGCAGAAAATGCGAGCCTCTTTCCTGTCTATCAAGCGAGAATTGAGAACAGAGGGCATTCCATATTCCCTGCTTTTCCCAGCGAAGCTTCGAGTGGTGGTAGATGATAAATCAATCTTTTTCTCCACATCGGCCGACGCATGGTCGTGGTGGGACACATATAAAGCCGGCACGGACGGAGCTAGAATCCAAGAAGTGAGAGAGAGAGGGTCGACACAAGTGCGGAAATCGCAGAGGATACGTGGAATGCGGCAGGGATCGCGAAAACCCACTGCAGCCCAAACGGGAGAGGAGAGCAGCGCTGAAAGCGGTAGAATCACTGTCGAGAGACGAAACCTCCTCAGCTAAGCAAGATACAGAATCAGAAGGCCATGTCTCCAGCACGGAAACAGACCATTCGGACACACTCAACGCCAATGGCCCGCTGGTGACGCCGCAGACCTCGGATGAGATCCTGAACCTATGATATGAAGGCGGTGGGCGCTGGACATTCTCTGAGTAAGAGGGGGGCCCGGGGATTGGAGCTGTTGTGGGGGGGCGGTCTTGGGGCCAATGCACAAGCACTGACATCGGGGGGATCGGAGGGCACGGGGGGGGGGCAAACGTAGCCGCCGTCTAACCTGAGTCACACCTCACTAGCCCTTAAGGCATCCACGGTCACGACTGTGGAGTAGTTGGGGAGTACAGGGATTCACCTGAGTTTGGATGGGTACCGATAGACCGATATTGGGGCCTGTTCTGGGGAGGGAGGTTTTGGGAGTTGTGAGGATGTTTATCAGTTAGCTACAGGTTCATTTTGCGCACGAGAGAAGTGCGAGTTGTAGAAGTATTGGGGACGGTTGGGGGACATTCACCACCACAGTAGGAACGGAACACTATGACATGATGCGACACCTTATTAGGGACAATGGCTAGTGCGGGTGTGTTGCGGTGCATAACCTGGAATGTCCGGGGGCTACACTCAATGACGAGGAGACATAAAATACATGCTTACCTGATTCATAGGGGGATACACATCGCCTTTCTCCAAGAAAAGCATCTCACAAAACAAGAGGGTATAGCATTGCGGAGGAGGTGGAGGGGGCAGTTATATATTACAACTTATTCGGCGTACGCTAGGGGGGTCTTAATCTGGATAAGGGCGGGGGTCCCTTTTCAGGCTACGAAACACGTGATTGACACTGAGGGCAGATATGTAGCAGTTGAGGGGAGGCTCAGGGGCAAGGACATAAAGGTATGTAGCGTATATGCGCCGAACATTGAGCAACTACACTTCTTGGCACGCCTTTCTGGCACGTTGGCGCATTACTTGGCGGGCCCTGTTCTAATTGGGGGTGATTTTAATTCGATAATGGATGTCGCGCTAGATAGATCGCACCCGCCCCTCTAAGACTCCCCTGTGCACCGCCTCACGAAACGCAGAGTGGACTGGCAGAGACGTTGGGGTCTGTTAGATGCCTGGTGTCTGCAGCACCCAACGGAAAGGAATTACTAATTTTTTTCGGGGCTGCATGACCTGCATGTGCGGATTGATGCACTCTTATGCTCTCCGCTTGTGATGCCGTTTGTAGAACTGAGTACCTTACCAGAACACTGTCGGATCACAATCCTGTGCTGTCATCCTTAAATTGGATGACAGAGACTCCGTGTGTCCCCACATGGCGATTGCGCCCGGAGACACTGGACGATCCGCTGTTTCACGAGGCGCTGCAGGAAGGAATGACGCACTATTTTGAAGAGAACGAGGGATCAACGGCCTCTAGAGCGATGGAATGGAACGCCTTTAACGCGACCATAAGAGGCCAATGCATAGGAAAGCACGAGGGCGTGCGACGGGTTTTGCAGGATGATCTGACCAAAGCCGATGATAATTTGAGGAAGGCCGAGAAGGCGAGACCTGGTCACCCTGAAAAGCAGGAGGAGGTTAACTGAGCTAGAGAGGCGGTGGCGGTGGAGGTGGAACGCCTCCAAAGCTTCGACCACAAGGCTTATCTGCTGAGGGCACACACAGAAGGGGATAAATTTGGGACGTTACTAGCGTGGCTGGCCAACCCTACTAAACGGAGCCCACCGATACTAGCCATACAGAGGGAGGGCGGACACATGGAGTACACCCAACCTGGGATACTAGAGGTTTTTCAGCATTTCTACGGGGCCCTCTATAAGAGTACACTAGTGGGGCGTGGCAATGCCATCGATAGGTATCTCGAGGACCTACAATTGCCTCGACTGCAACAGGAACAGGCGGATGATCTGAGTAGGGACGTAGAGGTCAGCGAAATCAAGGCAGCGATAAAGCATATGGCCCGCAACAAAACACCGGGGCTCGATGGATTGCCCATCGAATTTTACAGCAAGTATTCAGACATCCTTGTACCCCGCCTCCAAGCGGTGTACAACGAGGCCAAAACTGCTGGCTGTTTACCACAATCTATGCGAGAAGCGCTGGTGATCCCATTATTGAAACAGGGAAGGGAGAGCGGTGATCCAGCCTCCTATAGGCCGCTCTCCATGCTGACTACAGACTATAAAATCCTGAGCGCCATACTCGCAACTAGGCTGTTGCAACATATGCCTACCTTGATACACCCAGATCAGTCTGGATTTATCCCGGCACGCAACACCACCATAAACATTAGAAGACTTACACGGCTGTTGGCAGACCCATGCACGACTGCCCTGACGCCTCTAGTGCTATCCATTGACATAGAGAAAGCTTTCGATAGCCTGGAATGGAAATACCTATACAGAACTATAGAAAAATTCGGTCTAGGAGAGGGATACATCAGATGGACCAGAGTGTTGTACACTGCGGCAGTGGCTAGAGTGCGGGTGGGCCCCCTCATACCACGACAATACCCAGTAGAGCGAGGGACCAGGCAGGGGTGCTCCCTATCGCCCCTGTTGTTCGCACTGGCGATTGAACTCCTAGCAGCGAAGGCGAGGACCGGGAATTATTTCAGAGGCCTAGACAGCAGCAGAGGCCTGCAACATATCTCGCTTTACGCGGATGATTTGTTGTTATTTCTAGAAAATGCGGAAGGAGCACTGGAGGGAGAGGAGAGATTGCTGGCAAGATTTGGTGGGATCTCAGGATTAAAGGTTAATTGGACAAAGACGTGCTTGTTTCCACTGCGCCATGGTACACCATAACCGCATTGCAGATTGCAGCTGCAATGGGCGCCCACCTGTTTGAAGTATCTAGGTGTATACATATACCATGAGGCAACAGACATGCTGGAGGGTAACGTGGGAAGATGCCTAAGAACGTTACGGGGAAATATGGAGTTCTGGGCCACCCTACCGCTGTCGCCGATAGGCCGTATTTCCCTGCTAAAAACGATCACCTTGCCGCGACTGCTCTACTACTTTCGCACTTTGCCCATCTGGGTGCCCAGCTCTGTATTCCGTAGATTACGGTCGCAGATCACTTCCTTTATATGGAACTCGGGAAGATGCAGAGTGGCACTGACGACGCTCATCCGTCCGAAGGACGAGGGCGGGTTAGCGGTACCGGACTTTGAGCTCTACTACCTCGCGGCTCAATTGCAGCTCTTCACACAAGAAGTAGCTAGAGTGTACCGTGGACCGGAACAGGACAGAGAGAGGGGGACGCCACGTCACGTACTAGCGTACATAACTCTGCAACAGAAAATTGCCCTGAAAGGCCTAACTCCTGAAGAACAGACGTTCCGGCTGTGTTGGAACCGATCGCAGCGCCAAGCGGGTCCACAACACCCATATGCCCCAGAAATCCCGCTGGGGAGGGTGACCGCGCTCCCACATGGGGGAGATTGGTCACAGCTACAGCAGTGGGAGGTGGCGGGGCTGCAAGTGCTTGGCGACTTGTATGAGGAAGGGGCACTGATACCCTACCAGGACCTACAGGAGAGATATGGCCTTCCGCAAGGAGGGTATTTATTGCATGCAGCAGTGACGAGGGCCATCCGGGCACATTGGGAGGGGGCTTGACGGAACCGACCACCACCATGGCTTGCCAATATACAATGATGGCGGCAGGGACTTATAAGGCAGTAACGTGCCTGTATTCCAGAATGTTGCGGAAGAACCTTCCGCCACTCACGGTGCTTAAATCCAAGTGGGAAGTAGATCTTGGCAAAGACATCCCGGATACCACCTGGGCCCAGATAGTGCGACGGGCTAGTAAGAGCACGAGAAACGCGAGATTCCAACAGATCCACTTTTACATCTTACATAGAGCCTACATGACACCGGGCAAAAATAAGAAATACTTTGGGGTGACTGAGGCGGGGTGCCCACGATGCACCCTGGAGGGGGCGAGCTGGACAATATGTTATGGAAATGCCCAGAACTGCATGACTACTGGTAGGCAATTGGTGAGACGCTTAACGAGGTCACCGACAGAACAGTGAACTTTGATATGGCGACCTGCATACTACACTGGTTCCCGCACACACCTAAGAATAAAATCACTAGTAAATTTATAGACTTGGGATTCATTCTGGCCAAAAGAGAAATTACGAGAGGATGGAAGGCGAGGGTGGGGCCTACACACAGAAAGTGGGTGAATGAGCTACTAAAATGGGCAACTTGTGAAAGCACGATCCGATACCAAGCAGCCCGTAAAAAACCAGACGAAAGGGCAACAGACACGGCCGCAGCGTGGGAGCTGATAGTGCAGGCACTAAGAGGTAGTACACTACAAGAGGACGAAGAGACCCCGAATACACACAATCTCAGCCCCCAGGGCGCACCAGGAGCACCACATGACTGATTACGCACCAACTCCTGGAAGAACCCATAAAGGTAGTCAAACGAGGGCATTCCTACGCAGCTGGTGAAGTCACGGGGGAGGGGGGAAAGGGGGAGAGTTTGAGTTAAAAGTGTTCTGGCACGTGCCATGGGGAGGGGGGTACACAGTTACAAAAGCAGGAGTACACATTTTTCGACTGTGCAGAGCATAATTGCTAAGATACTGGACACTGGGCTTGCCCCCTTTGCAGAATGCCGCCCGACCGCCGGGATGTGGGCTAAATGGCTGTGTATTGAGCGGAATAGAGGGATGGATGGATGAGGATTGACATAGCAATGCTTACTGTGAGATATCAGATGTACTGTAAACCTGCAATAAAAATAGTTTTACAAAAAGAAAATAGAGAACCAACACACCACCACCTGTGTATCAGAGCCAGGTGATGTCCGTAGGACACCAGGATCAGCACACTGGTCATCAAAGTCAAAGTGCCTGCAGATGCAGGGAAGTGACTTCTGCATTTCAAGGGAGATTTCTTCAGGCTAGGATGCAGGGTGAGTTCTTGGGGACTTGGTGGATGCATGGCCATGGAGTTGCAGATCTTTGGAGAAGCACAGGGATAAAGATGGAGCATGATTCTACCTACTTATAGCAGTCTTGTTGTGGGTCTTGGCTTAAAGAACAGAAGATTCCAGTGTTCACCAGCAAAAGAGTCTTTAAATAATCTGCAGAGACAGACAGTTGGCCTTAGAAGTTGTTGTCGGGACAAGTCTAAGGACCCACCGTAAGAGGAGCCCTTAAGTAACCCTAAAAAGAAGATAGCCCTCTTCTCTGGTGAACTACCTAATAGAGTTGGTCAGGGACACTACACAGATGTCCTTGCTAGTCAGATGCTCCCAGGGGCCAAGATTCAACATGACAGAATTTAGTGGCCACCTGCAGGACTTCTGGGGCCCCTCCCTAGGAAAGAGCTGGATAGGGGGTTGGTCACTCCCTTGTCCGTTGTGTAGTTTTATGCCAAAGCAGGAGCCGAGGGCTCCTGAACTGAGCAAAACTGTTATATGCATGGAGGGCAGGTAGGTATTGTGGATTCTCTAAGAAGCCCCCCAGTACATGGTATCAGTATGACACTGAAATCGGGGTAGTTGTACAATTTAAACATGTTTGATACCAAACATGACCAGGTTTGGGGCAGCCATTATGTAGTTAGACATCTTGACTTGCCAGTGTCCACTACATAGCTCATAATGGCTGTCCCACACTTATAAATCCCAGAAAATGAGGTCCAGGGTTTGCAGGGGCACCTCTGCTTATGCAGGGGTACCCACACACTTAGAATCATGCACTCAACCCATGGACTGAAAGGCCTACCTTAGGGGTGACGTATAGGTTTTAAGTGCAGTGACTGAGGTATAAGGGAAACTTTATATCTGAAGTGAAGGGTGCATGCCCCCTGTTACGCAGACTGTAATGGCAGCTCTGCAGACACAGTTTGAGTGGCTCCTATGGCTGGCACAATACATGCTGCAGCCCATAGGAGACACCTGGAGTAATAATGTCCTGGGTACCTTAGTACCATGTACTAGGGACTAATAAAGGTACCCCAGTCTACCAATTGTGGGGTGTACAAAGTACTTCCCAAGAAATTTAGAGGAGAGACCACTGTCACTGGGGTCCTGGTTGGCAGGATGCCAGTGAACTACAATCAAAACACACTGACACCAGGCAGAAAGTGGGGGTATCTATGCCAGAAAGATCCTACTTTCATATAATGACTTCCTGTTAAAAAGTCTCAGACGTCACCTACCAGTGCTTGGGCTCTTCTGCTGAGAGCCCACACTTTCCATATGGTGCCAAATCCAGTTCTTGGGCTATTGGAACTAGAAGCTGGTAAATGTAATAAGAAAATCCATGCATCCGGCTCTCAACATCCGTTTTTCCAACATAGAACCACTGTGCGGTTGAAGTATCAATGCACCACCTGCCATGTGGTTGAAAGATCACCGCAGCCAGAGTTCGGAGCCCGTGTCACCAACATCCGTGGTACCTGCTCCGACCCCGACGCAGGTCCTGCTGCGTGGCTGAAGAATTGATGCATCACCTGCTTCAGGGCTATGAAATCGATTCAGTGCATGCTTTGCTGCTGCATCGACATAGCACGCCTGGATTTTTAGCCCGTTGTCCCTGGGCACCAAGGGGCATATTATCAAGAACAGGCGATAAAATTATCGCCGCTTTATTGACAGGAAACTGCCGCTAAAGCGGTGATAATGGGCTTGATAATAGGTCCTTGTGAATTTCCATACCAGCCCAGGTTAACACCAGAACCTGGGCTGCTATGGGAATTCACAAGGGCCTATTATCAAGCCCATTATCGCCGCTTTAGTGGCAATTTCCTGCCGATAAAGCGGCGATAATTTTATTGCCTGTTCTTGATACTATGCCCCCAAGTTCTTTATCGATGTTGCTCAGCAGAGAGGAACCAAGGCCACATGTCCGTAGATTGACACATCAACTCCCCTCACAGTACGGATCCGATGCATCACCTCCCTTAACAGTAAGGAACACACACATCACCTCCCCTGCACTGCAGTAAGAAACTGGCCCATCACCTCCCCTGTCAGTAAAGGACCAACGCTTCAACTCCTGGGAGTATAGAACGGACGCATCGATTTGCTTTACCAGCACCTCACTTTCCCTCCGCCTGTTTTCATCTTTGATTTTGACGCATTCCCAGATACTTTGTGCTAAAAGTGACACAGCCATAGTTTTCTTAGGACTGAACTATTTTACACCTTTTAAAAAGTGATATCGTGACTTATGTATGTTGGATTTCTGTCGTTTTGGGCTTGTTTCATTCAGATAAATATCGGTGATTTTTCTAAACTGATGTGGTGTCCTTTTGTATTGTTATCTTTACTGTGTAATTCCCTTACCCTGACTAGAGTGAAGGTCGTACTTGCATAGGGTGCAAAGCACTGCCAAGTAGGGACCCCATTTCTAACAACCCCCTATCTTTTTGTCTCTACTTAAGTAAATGTTGTTGTTTACTGTATTGTTTCTGTTGTTACCTCTTTTACCTATGACTTTTGGTACCTTTTTCATTTACTTTCTAGTGTGTCATGTGCACTAAATCTTTTATAGTTTCTCTATTTTCGTACATATTTTCTTTTTAGGTCTCACCTACGCAGCGCGCATGCGCTGCATAGGAGAGAGACCTTAAGCTATCGGCACAGCTTTGGGGGCAAAAACGCTCATACACGGCGCATTGCTTGCAATGGCAATGCGTGCACGTCTGACGATTCCCTTGCGGGAGCACGCAGCGCCATATGGTGGTGCCATATGGTCGCAATCATCGCGCCTTGCTGCACGCTCCCGCAAGGGAATCGCGCAGGCTCCCTCCCCCTGCTGCCACGCGAGGTGCGCGTTTGTTTCACATGCAAAAGCTTAATACAAATGTTTTTAAATACGTTTAAAAAATGAGGCCCATTGACCATTAGTAGTGCTTGTTTCCCGGTAGAACATAGCTCATCCAGTCCAGGTAATTTTTTTTGCATTCTGATACCTGTAGCTTTTCATTTATACTGAGAGAAGGAGGACTCTGGTGAAACTGAGAAAGATTTGAGTCTACAGGCTACGTCTCTTGAAACAAAGTAGAAACTGGGGCAGGTGATACAATCTGTGTTGGTTCTACCTTGCTTTAAAGGCTCTGACCTGTACAGAAGCCGCTAGGCATCCTGGTAGGCCAGTCCGGCTCTTCACAATGTTCATATAAACACCAGAGTAAGAGTGACTTTTTCCGTTGACCGTGCTCTCAGAAGACGTGAGCCATTAGGAACTTGCCACTCAGCCTCCCCTCTCACTTTACACCTCCCAGAGTCCCACGGTTTGCTGGAACAACACTGCCTTACACACAGCTGTGCGGAGAGCTTTCTCATTCCCTTCCCCCAAACGCATGAGAATGACCAGGTGGAAAACCCGATGCGCCATCAGCCGGCCTCGAATGAACACACTGGTGCCCACACTGCCGCTTTCTGCGGGATGAGGTATAGCTGTTTTCTTTTCCTCGTTATTGTTTATTTGCGTAGAAGCCTCTGCACTGACTGGGTCTGTTCATCACGTTTCTTTATTTTTTTTCTTGCACTTGTTCCTTCTTTCCATTCAGCTAAATAAACAAACATTGCACTCGGGAGAGCTGTTCACAAGCTGCTTCATTGGCAATCTCAACATGGAGCAGGAGGGCCTGAGAAGTTTGTAACACTTCTTAAACAAACACAAGCACACTCCCGGGCCCACAGAACCGGCCTCGGGCCTCATCTATGCGGCAACGGCCTCTCTTCCGTCGGCCACGCTTACTAAATAAATATTAGCGCGGTGTAGTCCCATTGCAATAACAATGGCGGCAATCTCAGATTCCCAGACACTTTAAAGTGACTACCCTCGCCCCTGCGCAGCCCCCACACACGCACAGCTGTGACTAAGAGACACAATGGGAATGTGAACATGTTTCAATAAAAAATTGAAAATCGACCTAGCAGATAACTGACTGGGATGCTGGGGTGAGAGGCGCCTCGAGGGACAAAAATAAAGTGTACATTGGCACAGGGAACGCAGCAAATGTTCAATGTCTACTGTGTATTATACGTTTGGAGGCCGCTTCAGCAAAATAAACTAACAGAAGAGACATTGCACCCATTTGAACTTTCAACGACGGCATTATAGGGGTTTTCTATTCCTTCTATTCCTTTTGTGATCCTGAGATAGGAGTCGTCAGGGCAGTGCCAGGCTTAGCACTGAGGATGTGCGATGAGTTATTATTATTTTTTTTCATTTAACACTGATGATATTAGTCCAGAAAGGCTGGGACATGTAATCGTTTAGTAAGAATAGTAATTGCTTCCAACTTTGCCTAATGTGCTGCAGGACCTCTTTATCCAGGGAATCCTTTTCTCCGCAGCCTGCATCCTTACTTTTCCCTGATGCTAGACTTCAATTATCCAGGGAGGTATAAGATGTAGCTTGTTTGGATACCCCATGGCTGCAGCCAGGGCTTTAAGTGGGAAGAAAAACCTGTGTGTGTGGGGGGGGGCTAGTCGCTCGAAGGGGCGTGGTCAATACAATTAAGGGCGTGGCTTAAAACGCCCACAAAAAATATGTGCTTAACTAGGGTGCCGCCCACTTGTGTTTTGCTGTTTCTGTCATTGCATCCAGATATAGGATACAACAAGTAACATCACACATACAAGTCAGGACTATTTATTTGCTTTGTCAATGGTTGTTAGTTGCATAAGATAAATAAGCAGCAACTATGGCTTGTATATAATATTGAAAAGCTTCCACTTAAAGCCCTGGTGACACCACGACAATTTTGCTGCTCCTGAGTTTCAAAAAGAGAAAGAAAATCCAGAGAGAAAATTACTCTTCAAAATAGTTGTTTTGAGTTTTTTTGAATAAAATGTTTTGTTTGGTGATGCAAAGATGAATGAGTCATTCTCCTTTTTCTGTCCACACATGCATGTTAATTGTTGTGATTGTGCGACATCAGGCAAATTGTTTTGTTTATGGTTTTGTGAAGTTGATGTAACATATTTTTGTCCGTGAGGGTCGGGAATGACAAGGGTACGGCCCCTGGGGAGGGTATGGGGTCCTGGGGGTGGTGGCGGTGGGTGTTTTCTCCCTCTTGGTGTCCCAGCTGCGTGATCAATAGTTCCATGGTATCTGTTGTTTTTCAGGTCTGGCTCTGGGCTGGGCTCCCTTTTCTGGTGCAGGTTGTCATCTGACTTTACACCAGGTAAGAGCAGATGTTAAATTCCTGCTGCTAACGCGTCTTATCGCCTGTTTTGGGATCTTATCGCCGATCGGGCTGGTCATTGAGAATGTTGCGGAGTGGTGTTCTTGCGGCTTTTGGCACAGGAACTCCTACTCTGCATTTCATTAGCGATAGTTGCTGGGGTCATCCGTGGCGAAGTTTTTTGCGGCTGCTATCACAGGTAAACTGGTGATATGGGCTATTAGCACCAGCTTGTGAATGGGGCAATAAATGTATCGCCACTTTGACTGCGATAAAGTGCAGATAACTCTGCGATAAATCCATGAGAATATGCCCCAATGTTTTGCACCAAGATCTGCTAGTAGATCAAAAACAATCTTTTTCTTTTAGATACAGCCTTTACAGGTCTTCACATGATTTGTGTTTCTCATGTAAAAAATATTGGTACACTTTTACATCCATTCTTAAATTCCAAGATTGCTTAAACATTTTGGCTGGACAAAGTGGAGTAATGGCATAATTTTGGGAATTTTGCGTAGCAAGCATTATACAAGATTCCAGAAATTATGCAAATTACACTAATGTAAGTTGAATTTCAATGGGCCTACTTCCAACCATAAAATTGGCAATGTTAAGAAAGGTAAAAGGGACCCTAAATGAAAAAGATTAATAATGTGGTTTCCATTCATTAGCTTTCTGAATCATTCTTATATTAATCATTATGCTTGTTTGGTTACTCCATAACTTAAATTAATATTATGCAATTAATATTTATAATCTATATGTACAAAGATTTAATGGATCAACAATAATGGACACCTTCTTTATTTATATTTTTCTTTCACTTTCTTTTTTTTCTCTTCCTTTCTTTCTACTTCTGCCCTTATTCTTTCACTTTATAATAATATTCGAAATATTTTAAACTGCTCTTTGTTCATGTGAAATATATATTGTTTCTCACATGCTATCAATGTTATATTGAATATATAGGGGTTGATTTGCGATGGCGGTCGGATCGACCATCTGATCGGCATGGCCTTAGTCCAATTCTGACCACCAAGGCTGCGAAGTTATCTGAGCCGTATTACGATGCATGCAGGCCAAACCTGCAACCCCGGCAGTTGGAGTGTCTCTGATGGGCTGCCACAGTCGGAGTAGCCTTCCCTTGGGCCGCGGCGGTCAAAAAAGTTGCAGATAGGGACTCCGATGCTGTCAGGGCTGAACTACCACTACCAAGCAGATTACGATGGAACCAGTATACTTTAGGTACCTTTTTGGTGGTTTCATGATCGCACTAGACCCCCGCACTACTGCTACCACAAATCACCACAACAGTGCACATCGGATGCAGAAAAAAACAACACAGCTGATGGCCAAAGTGGACACACACACAAATCACACTATAAAACACACTGCATCCTAGACCCTGATCCTTTGCCTCTCTACAGCAGCACAGCAACTCAGAGCAGCATTAGTGGTCACATAAGTTAGCCCCTTTCACACATTCCCATTACACACACTCCACACAAGTTTTTCTACACTTTTTTCTACATATTTTCTTTGTGTAAAGGCATTTTTCATTTTCGTCATTCTCACTTACTTTATTTTTAAAAAATCCACATTTACTGCCACTGAGTTGTAAGTGATGGTGGATGAAATCATTAGAGTAGAGCCACACATTTTTGGAGCTCAAGTCCAACAAAATTCTCTCGCTAAGAAGAATGGAATGTGGGATAGGATAGTCAGCAAAGAGAATGTTGTAGATACCTTCCTACATACAAAGGAGCACATCAGGAAGAGGTGCCACGACCTGGGGGGGAGGGTAAAGAACCTGGCCTCCAGGCACCACCTTGCAGCTCAGAAGACTGGCAGTGGCCCTCGTGGTCCACCATTAGAACAAACACCCTAGGAGAAGAAGATGCATGCCATCCTGCATTCTGAGGGCTTGATGGGAATACCTCGGGTAGTGGAGACTAGTAAGTAACACCACTCCAACTGTCACAACATATCAATGTTCTGTTTGCATACATCTCAGCACTTGCTAATGTTTTCCTCGTCTAATTTTCATATATGCTGTAGCAAAGTATCATGTCACAAAAGTTTTCGCTCTTGTAGAATCATTCACATCTAGCAAGTTATGAAGTTATCTCTGTGTGCACTCCAGTGAGTGCAATAGAAGGGAAAGTGTTGGATAGCGGAGGGGTAAAAATTAGTATTCCCGTTTCAGTGATAGCAACAGTAGGAAAAGTGTGTGATAGCGGAGGGGGAAAATTACTATTCCCACTCCAGTAAGAGCAACAGTTGGGAAAGTGCTGGCTAGCGGAGGGTTAGAAACTACTATTCCCACTCCAAAGAGTGCAACAGTAGAGAAAGTATTGGATAGCGGAGGGGTGAAAATTACTATTCCCACTCCAGTGAGTGCAAATGTAGAGTAAGTGTTAGATAGCGAAGGAATTTAATTTAGTATTCCAACTCCAGTGAGTGCAACAGTGGGAAAAATGTTGGATAGTGGAGGGGAAAACATTACTATTCACACTCCAAAGAGTGCAACTGTAGGGAAAGTGTTGGATGGCGGAGGGGTAAAAATTACTATTCCCACTCCAAAGAGTGCAACAGTAGGGAAAGTGTTGGATAGCGGAGTGTGAAAATAACTATTCCCACTCCAGTGAGTGCAAAAGTAGGGTAAGTGTTGGATAGTGGAGGAATTAAATTTAGAATTCCAACTCCAATAAATGCTACAGTAGGGAAAAGTTGGATAGCGGAGGGGTAAAAATTACTATTCCCACTCCAGTAATTGCAGTAGTAGGGAAAGTGTTGGATAGTGGAGGGGCAAAAATTATTATTCCCACCCCAGTGAGTGCAATAGTAGGGAAAGTAGTGGATAGAAGAGGGGTAAAAATTACTATTTCCACTCCAGTGAGTGCAATAGGAGGGAAAGCATTGGTGGATAGCAGAGGGATAACAATTACTATTCCTTCTCCAAAGAATGCAACAGTAGGATAAGTGTTGGATAGCGGAGGGGTAAAAAAAATCATTCCCACTCCACTGATTGCAACAGTAGGGAAAGTGTTGGGTAGCCGAAGGGTAAAAATTACTAATAATACTTAAACAATTGGAAAAAACTAAAAATATTACAAAATTATAAAAAAATTAAATAAAACAAAAAACAATATAACAAAAACCTAAACATGATATATAAAATAAATTAATAAATACATTTATAATCAATAATTATTTGAAAGTAGCAAATATTAACAACCAAAAAACTTATGAAAACCATAAATGTATTTCTTTTATTTCATACCCTATAACAACACACCATTACCAAAAAACGTAAACATTTTTAATTACATTTATTTCCATAATAAACATAATTAATGATCAATTAAAAAACATCATATTAATAAAAAAAGATCAAAAATAAACATTAATTGAGTACACAAGCTTTAACTGTCAAAAAACCACAACACACACCTAAATTAAACTATAAAATAATAAAACGCAATATATATTATTTTATAAAGAAAAACTATTATGATTAACAACTAGGAATTAAAAAATACAATTGTAATTAATACCCACCCTTTACCCCTTTAAAAGTAAAAACAAAACACAAAATAAATATCAAATAATTAACATTAATTTACACCTATATAATAATTAAGCACAACTTATTTCCCACCCTTTACTCCTATAATCACACAACACCCACATACAATTAATTACACAATTACCATAATTAATTACCAATTAATTAATTACAATTAATTAACAACTAACTATTAATTCATCAATTAAAAATAATTTACTTCCCACCCTTTACACTATAAAAACTACCACAAACAAATATTATTAATTACACAATTGCCAAAATTAATTACAAATTAATAAATTAAAATTAATTAACAACCAATTAATAATTCATAAATTAAAAATAAATTTCTTCCCATCATTTACACCTATAAACACCACAACACACACCTAAAATTAATTACACAACTACCATAATTAATTACAAATTAAATAAATTAAATGAATTAAAAACCTCTATCCCTTAATTAATATTAAATTAATCTACACATTTAACACTATAACATCTCAATTAAACAAATATTAATGAATACAAATTTATCAATACATATAATTAAATACTTCCCACCCTATTCCCCTATAAACCTGCAACCCGCTACGGAACTAAATAATGCAAAAATTAAATTTAAAAACAATTTATAAATGTAATAGAATAAAATTACTTCCCACCCTATTCCCCTATAAACCCACAACCCACTACGGAACTAAAACCACAAAATTAAAAAAAAATGAATATAATTACGTCTCACCCTATTCCCCTTTAAACCCACTACGGTACTAAAAGCGCTAAATCAAAATTAATATAAATTAATACCTACTAAAAATGTAACACATATATTAAAAATACAAACAAATCTTATACAAAAAACATACCTATAACATTAATATTAAAATACATAACAATAATGAAAACCGATATTTTTTACAACTATATTTTTGCAAATGATATTAAACAATTCAATATTTTTAAAAACGATATTTCTTACCTTAAGTCAATATTCTTGACCACGATACACTTGCTGTCAATATACCTGACCCACAATATTAAGGAGTCGATATTTGTGGAACTCAATATCTTGTACTCGATATTCTGTCTCTGCATCATCATAGTTACACTCATGAGAAGAAGTTGTTGATGAGCTCTTGATGCATGTCAACTCTTTTCTAATCACCACTATCATCATTATTTGGCAGTTCAGGATCCTCACCAGACAGCTCCTGCTGGTCTCCATCCTCTGCGATGAGCGGGGTGTTCTGTCGCAGTGCGAAGTTGTGGAGCATGCAGCAGGCTACGGTGATCTGACACACCTTCCGGAGTGAGTAGAGGAGGGCACCCCAGTACAGTCTAGACTTCTGAATCTGGTCTTCATGAGCCCAAAAGCCTGCTCTACTGGCCACCATGTTCTTCCATTGGCCTCATTGAAGCGGACTCCCCCAGGCATTGTCAGATTCCACAGAGGTGTCAACAACCATGGGAGGCTTGGGTACGCTGAGTTTCCTAGCTGGAAGACAGACAAAAGTGCAATAATGAATCATACACTTTCAAAAGATATGACCTGACATCATGCACACAAACGTTGGACACATGGACTCACCAACAATCCACGCGCTCTCCTATAGAAGTGTGACATCAACTGGGGTATGGTGCTGTTCCGCATTATGAAGGAGTCATTGGCAGATTCTGGGAATCGGGCACATGTGTGTGAGATGTATAAATCTCCTAACCATGTCACTTGCACACTGATAGAATAGAGGTGCTTCCTGTTCCCATAGGCCTGTTCTCTGACTTGAGGTATTATTAAGGCAAGATGTGTGCCATCAATAGCTCCAACCACATGTGGGACTCGACCTAATACATAAAAGTCACCCTTCTCATTGGCAAAATCTTCATGCCTGGGGAACTGAATGTACCTTTCCATGTGTCTCATAAGTGTTGAAAGCACATCATGTAGCACCCACTTAGCATAAGTTGTGACATTCCACCAGATATAGCCCAGGTCTATTGAAATGAACCTTTGGCCAGGAAATGCAGTGCTGCCATGAGTTTCACCATTGGTGTCAGAGATGTGGGATAGGTCCTTCAGGGGCGTAAATGAGGCTCCAACTAGTCACATAGATCTTGCATTGTCTGCCTATTGAGAGAAAACGTCCTGATGATGTCTCTTTCTTCCATAGTTTGTAGGTCTGGAAATGGCCAGAATACTGGAGGCTTTCGTCTCTTCCCTCTGCCAGGGTACCTATGTGTGGAGTTATGTGAAGAATGTACTGAGTATGTGAGCAGTACACAGAATTTCGCATCATAATTGTAAGAAAGACAAAAGCATGCATAGCAACTTCTTGTATGAGGAAAGTGGAAGAGAAGCCTGAAAATGATTTGGATGAAACATATCCCCCATTGACAACTGCTGTGAGCGAGCCCATTCCTTGCAGAAAACAATCTAAAGAATAATATTGGCTTACCTCATATATTCAAGAGTCCCCCCAATGAATTGGATCTAGTGCCATCATTGCAAGTTCCACCTGTCTTCCCCAAACTGGACTTCATATGTGTCTGTAACAGCACTCAGCACATCATACAAACTTCAGTTGTATGGTGGACACAGTCATGTTGTGGAGTCTGCAGTGCACACATTACTACCTTCGTCACCGGTTTCCCGTGCACAGATGAAATTGTGTGGTCATGCACAGTCATGTACAACACAGACTTGTGAGTAATGGTATAGGCAGAGGAATGTTGTCATACATCAGGTGACATGTTCCAACATATATGTAGTGGCAGTGATGCACTTAGAAGATCGCTTTACAATGTGGTTTTCAACACGGACCTCACCAATGGGACATGCAGGATCGTTGACCGCAAGGCGGATTCAAAACTAACTCTAGACGGCTTCATCGACTTGGATCACAGCCATAGGCTAAAGTTGGAAAATGCAACTATGGTGGTCCAATGGGTGTGGTCTCCTACACAGAAGAGCGCCCATGTAGTTGCCTGACCTCGCTTAGGGGACATGCTCATTTGCCGACTGCCGGCAGATTTGAACCGTGCGGTAGGTTGATTCAATCATGGCGGTCCAAGCCATAGGCTAAAGTTGGAAAATGCGACCGCCATGATCCAATGACTGTGGCTGTCAACACAAAAGACCGCCTATTTGGTGTAATTATGCATTGCGGTTTGGAAATCAAATCACTTGCCTCTAGACACTGCTGCTTACAACAGCTCCTCATTGTCAGCTGCTGTTTACCACCTCTGGGAGCTGTCATTACATGCTGTACAGAGAGATTGGCTCCTGCCTTTACTCCAGAGAAGCTGGAGACCCTGGTGACCAAAGTCCTTCTCCTGTATCGCCAGCTCCATGGCTCACCAGAGGAGCAGGTGAGTACTGCTAATGAAGACTGTACTCTGTACCAAAAATCAAATCCAATCCCACGGGTCACAATATGGCTCAGAGTCCCAGAGTGACATCAGAGTTTTGTAAGTCAGATATATTGCCCCCAACATAGGACAATATTGCCATGTTTCATGTAGCATTGTAATGTGTAGACTGTACATCATAATGGTGATGTACAGTCACACAAACCACTCAACACACATGAGGCCTCACCAACCTGTTTTCAGGGAGATACCAACACCTCACACACCCCTTCATAGTGACCCACAATGGTAATGTCATATATAGGATGGGCACTAAATGTACTGTTAAGTATTGAAAATGTGGGCATATGATGGTCATGTAGGAACAGTATGCTCAACATGCAGAGACCAAACACTGACAATAATGTGTTCCCTGTATGCTCCATGGCCCAGGCTGTAGCAGAGTTTATTTGCCAATGGAACTGATGCACAGAGTACTCTCCCTGTAGATCTGCTGATCCTCAGATGTAGCCTGATTATGTGTGACAGGACAATGACTTGGCCTAACTGCACCTAGTATTACTACATTTGGTACGGTGCATGGACCTTTCTAGACCTGGCTTTTTGCTTTTTGACCTCCTGTTTTTTACCCTGTTTATGTTTATCTTAAGACTCTGGGCACTTTACCACTGCTATTCAGTGCCAAAGTGCATATGCTCTTCATGTAAATTGTGTTTATGGATTGTTTTTTCCATGATTGGCTTATTTGATTTACTGCTAAGTCCCTAATACAGTGCACTGGGTGTGCCAAGGGCCTGTAATCATATGCTGCTAGTGGGCCTGCAGCACTGATTGTGCCACCCACACAAGCAGCCGTTCAAAGAGTTCTCAGACCTGCCAATGCAGTGTCTGAGTGCAGATTCTACTGCCATGTTGGCCTGGCAAGCCCACTTGCCAGGACCTAACCTTCCCTTTTATTACATGTGAGCCACCCCTATGGTAGGCCCAAGGTAACCCGAGGGGCAGGGTGCAATGTATGTGAAAGTTAGGACATGTACTGGTATGTGTGACATGTACTGATAGTGAAATATAGTGTATTTCGTTTTTCACTATTGAAAGGCTTTCTGTCTCACAAGATAGAATGGAAGATATTTTGTAACATCTTACAAGTATAACTTCCCATTGTGACAAGGTCCAGAAATGGAGTTTGGGCTCTCTAAACACAGAATGTAATCACCCATATTTTAGTAAAGATGGTTTTTAAATTGTGTGTTTGAAAATGCCCCTTTTAGAACGTAAGTTTAATCAAACAAGAAATGCAACACTGACAAATCCTTTACAATTTTGCTTTATTTGTGACTGCTTAAATCAATAACAGCGGTCACCATTTATTTCTTTATTTTTAATTATATATATCAATGTAATAGGACCATTTGTTGAAACACACAGAAGATCACATACAATGTTTTCCACATAAATTAAAACAGTACAAAAGACATAAACACAATTTGAACAAACCACAGTTTACAATGTTACTACAAAACAACTATTGACTCACAAGACGCAACAAATAAACAGTTCACATGTTTTACAAATCCAAACAAAAGCTAGAAAAGTATTATCAATAAGGTCTTAAATAGAATCTAAAAATTACATTGCTCTAAAGATAAATGGATAGGGCCAGGATAAGATGATTTAAAGCATTTAACATTGGATAATACCCTGAATTACACTGTTATTTTCCAAATCATGTAATTAATAGTTCACAATAGGTGCTCAAATAGTGATCAACACGTTTCAAACTCTCTGAAGTTTCCTTTTCAGGGTTCTCCTCAGGACAAGGAACTTGTTTCCAAAAAACATATAAACAAAATATTCAACACACTAAGCTGTGTATTCTAACTTTAAAACCTCTAGAAACCTATGAAATTACCTCACAAGACTGATGATTATCACACAGCAGGTTTCAGTTATGTTAATCTGCAATAGAACAAAAAACAAAACTTTGTCACAATGGCAACGTTTAATAGGGCAATATGGTGCCCCAAATGGAAACTTCTAATGGCAACATCCTAATAAACAAGCCCATTGGAAAAGTTACTAACTTGGAACACGATCTGATTCATCAGCAATACGGGGCGTACATCTATGACAAATTGATTGGGGTGCTCTGAGGCTTACTTGCTGCATCATTTGGGGGCAACATACCAGATTGCTGTTATTTACCAGGGGTCCCCTGCTGCCGGTCTCCCGAGTCTTCCCCTGCCACCGCCGCAACTCTCACCAATGCTTCGCGCCCAAGGAGAGAGGACTACAGTACCCAGGAGCCCTAGCGGCGGAAGCCGCCACCGCCCACATCGCGCCCGGAGGTGCTTAAATTTGAACAGAGCCCCGGTGGAGCGGGTGCTCTGAGGCTTACTTGCTGCATGATTTGGGGGCAAAATACTGGATTGCTGTTGTTTACCGGGGTCCCCTGCTGCCGGTCTCCCGAGTCTTCCCCTGCCGCCGACGCAACTCTCACCAACGCGGCGCGGACAAGGAGAGAGGACTACAGTACCCAGGAGCCCTAGCGGCGGAAGCCGCAACCGCCCACATCGTGCCCGGAGGCGCTTAAATTTGAACAGAGCCCAGGTGGAGCGGGTGCTCTGAGGCTTACTTGCTGCATCATTTGGGGGCAACATACTGGATTGCTGTTGTTTCCCAGGGGTCCCCTGCTGCCGGTCTCCCGAGTCTACCCCTGCCGGGTTAAGCCCGGGACAAGGGCGGGACAGTCTGAGGTCGTCCGAGGCCAGACGAGGCTGGGCTGGGCCTTTTCCCTGACACCTTGGTCAGTAGATTTTCTTTTTAATGTACTGTTGCGTTTGGTGTGATGCAGAGACCTTTTGAACTACTGCCTGCCTTAATCTGGAACCAGAGCCTATTTGTAGCTGCAAGAGTGTGCCTGTAGCCGGAGGAATTTGTTGTCACCCACGCTGCGTTTGACGTCTTCTGCACCTCAATGAGGCTTATTGGGGTTGCGTAATTACCTAACATTGGAACACAAAATAAGCGATATAAAATTGTGGTTGATCGCTATGCCCTTTACAATTGACAATTGACTGGCATGTTGTAATTGTTTTATTGAGGTCCTTAAGTGTTTACCAGTTAGTCATAGTTCCTTAAATTGCTGGATAAAATTCCCCCTATCACGCCGGGTTACTTCCAAAACTAATAAGGTGTGTAATATAAATTGGAGGGTTATGACCTCTAAACAAAGAGGAGCGAGGCAAAATACTGGGGTCGGGGGAAGTTTTGTTGGCACTATGGATGCTTTTCTGGTCAGAGCTGGGAATATGCTCCAGCATGCAATAACACTAACGGAGAAAAGGCTTTCATTAGGAGTTCATGCTGCCCAAAAAAGATCTTCTATGGGCAATATTCAACTTGCTAAATCTCCTGAGTTAGTGGCCCAACCTTTAATCCTTGTAAATACTTCAGATCACTCACAGGGAGCCACGGGGGATATAGCCCTAAGTCCAATTATAGAAGTGAGGACTGGGCATAATCCATCACCTCACGAGAGTTTTACTGATGTGGTTAGTATTGTGTCTGAGGTTGTGCAAGATAGGAGTGTGGTACCCCCTAATCACACATAATGTGGCCTGCTGTCCCGACCAGACCCCAACTAATGTTAAAACTACTAATGTTACCACTACTAATAAAAGGGAAAACTGTGACACCCGATCAACCAGGCCCAAAAGGTCGGCCAGCGAATGTATCGGAGCAAGCAGTGGATTAGCTGAGCCCTTGGCAAAGCGTACAAGGGTCGGCCCAGCAACACAGTCTCAAAATAAGGGAAAAATAAGGCCTCTAAGGGTAAATCGGTAGTTTTTTCTGACACCGGAGAAGACCATGACAATGTTGCAACACCTGATGTAAGAGATCCATGTGACCTAGGGGGCACTCAGGCCTTTTGGGTGCGCATGGAGTCATTGATATCGTCTTCTCTGGCCCCCTTTTGGTCTAAGTTAGAGATCATGGAGGACAGGATTACCAGTTTGGTAAAAGCTATTGAAGAAGGAAATAGTACAAATCAACCAAATGTCAGGGAAGGAAATACCTCCACTACTCCCATAGGGAACTTAGAGGCAGGTGAGACTCTAGACAAACATGGATCCATTACGGCCCCAAACAATTTGAATGCTAGGAAAGTCGCCCCAAAACCATTAGTGCCAGGCGGGAGTGCGACCCTTGGCAGCCAGACACGGTCAGTTGGTCAACTGCAGCAAAATTCAGCCCAACTATCCAACCTAGACCGCCCAGGGGCAGATCATCTGCAGGTTTCGAACAACTTGCCTGAGATGTTAAATCCGCCTAAAACAGGGCAAGCTTGTGGGCAGGATAGTCAACCTTACAGTAGTGGGCTGAAACCAGCTAAAGTCGTTATTGATCTACCGCCAGCTGCGAGCCCCTTAGTGGTAGTCTTGGCTGGTGTCCCTCCACTGAGACCAGATCAAACTGAAACATGGTCCCAGCTAAAAAACAAAACAGTGGATTGGCTGGTCAGGCCAAAGGTTTTAAACCCTTTCTTTCAAACAATATATTGATTGTGCCTAGGGTGGCATGGCTTGGCAATTCGCCTAAAAAGATAAGGGGTGACTGTTTCATCATTAATTTTAGCTGATGTGATTTTGTCCAAATGATTTTGGAAGCGCAAGATTATTCTTTCATTACTACTTGTACTGCTGTCCTCCCATTGGGCTATTTTTATAAACCCCAAGTGAGATTACAAGGGGGGACTAACTTATTAACTCCGGTCTCAAACAGATATGAGGTCTGTCTGGCTTAGACGAACAGGGCTGACTGCAGGACAGGCCTGAGTCTGCAATGCTTCAGCCAGTCACCAGGCAGATGAGAGAGGGGAGGTCACCGCCCATGTCGTTGGCCGTGAAATAGAATCCACACACCAGTCTGCTCAACCAACTCCAGCTAGTATAGTGGCTTTGGGAAAGAATGTAATAGGGCAGCCCGCACCCACAAACAAAGTAAAGATCCTTTCATGGAATATCGCTGGGTTGCGGTCGAAAAGAGGGGACAAAAACTAGGAGGCTTTTCTGTCAACATGCCATTTTATCGCATTGCAGGAAACATGGGAGGCTAGAGACCCTTATTATTTGGATGGTTATCTCTCCTTTAGTAAGTTTGCTGAACCATCACTAATGGGGAGGCCGAGGGGGGGTCTCCTGCTATTATTTAGTCTCAAATTATTGTATAGATTGGAGTTGGTTGTGACGAATTCCCCAAACATTCTAACTGGTAAGATGGTGGGGAATAACCTTCCAGCCTTACTAGTGGTAAACTTTTATAATTCTTTCACTAGGATAGAAGAACTAGAGCATTTAAAAGCGTTGTCTTCATTCTGAGATGACTTTGAAGCAAATAATGACACACCTCACCATTTTATAATTCTTGGAGATTTTAATATTCATGTTTGTCACCTAAACTGTTTGCAAAGTATTGAGTATGAATTCGCCCCGCAGGGGCTCACCCATTTTGAGCATACGAGGAGCGGACGTACCTAGAGAGTCTTTTAGTCGCCCATTACTTGTTTTGCCCAGTACAATCAGATATTTTACGCCCAATCCCAACTTACATAGGTCAAGGCCATGATAGCATTATTGATTACATCTTAGTATCATGCCCCTTGATGGACTGCATTGGTTCTTTTGGAGTCACTCAGAATGGGATGAGTGACCATAATCCCCTTATGATGGACATTAAAATGAAGGCCCTTAAATGTGAGATACCATTGACCCTTTTCTCAAATTCAAACATAGCTGTTAATTGTCAGGGCCGAAGGCTGAGATGGGAGGTGATTACTCTAGCTGATTTCCTTGGTAACTTGTATAATAGCAACCGTGAAGATTTGAGCTTATGTACAAACACGGGCTCTGAGCCAAGGGAAATTTTAGGTGCCTTTGACCGCATCACAAATCAGATAGCGGTTAACTTGACTCGGCGGGGCAAACCAAGGCCAAGAAAATTTAAAAATTGGTTTGACCAAGCATGCATTACCGCACACACCGCCCTTTTGGAGGTGTTGAAAGAGTCTGTAAGGGACGCTATTAGGATAACTGAGGCTAGGAGGGCTTATAAAAATGCAATCAAATCGAGGAAAATCGAGCTTAAGGAGATGGCTTGGGATGAATTAAGTCAAGCTAGTATCCTAAAAAGTAGTACCCATTTTTGGAAAGTGATCAACAGCCCAGTTTTTGATGAGGCAGATAATACTATTAAGGACTGCCTCATCTCTCCAGAAAGATGGGTGGATCACTTTAGTGGCCTGTACTCCGATAGCTCTCCCTTGTCACCTACTCCTCATGGGGACTCTACCCAGGCACCAAAAATTAATTTCTTGGAGGAGGAAGTTATGGAGGCAATTGTGTCCACAGCTAAGGGGAAAGCGCCGGGTCCAGATGGGGTCTCGGCAGATTTGTACAGGGCTGATCCTAGTGTGTGGGCGAAGATCTTAACTTCTGTTTTTAATGCTGCCACTAAGGCTGGTTTCCCTACGTCTTGGGGCAAAGCAGTCATAGTTCCAATATATAAAAAGGGCTCAAGAGAAGATCCGGCCTGTTATAGGCCCATCTCACTCTTGGACTCTGCTGCCAAGATAATGGGAAAAGTTGTATTAGCACGTCTTACAGATTGGCTGGATCAAAATTCCAATTTTTTCGGACCTGCTTTATGGCTTCAGACAGGGGAAAAGTACAGTAGACCAACGTCTTCACCTACATTTGGTCATAGGAAAATACACGGCCGCAAGGCAGGGGGACATCCATTTAGCCTTCATGGATTTGTCCACTGCCTTCGACCTTGTAAACAGGCAAAAGCTCTGGGCTTCCCTTTCTAGCATTGGGCTGGAACCTGCACTAGTATCATTCCTGGCTGATATTCATGAAAATAATACTGCAGCGGTCCGTTATCATGAAAATGGGAGTTTAACTGAAGCATGGCCAGTTAAGCGAGGAGTAAGGCAAGGATGTATCCTTGCTCCTTTACTGTCCAAGCTTTATATAAATAAGTTGGGAGAGGCATTAATATCATCTTGCAAATACATCCCAAGAGTAGGCTTAAAAAGGATCCCAGCATTACTGTATGAAGACGATGCAGTTTTAGTGGCTAGAACAGCAAGAGGGCTGCAATCGCTTTTGGATTGTTTTATTGATTTTATGGACTCTCTTGATTTAATAACCAACTTCAAGAAGTCACATTCTATGACAATAGGCAGGAGACGGGCAAAAAAGGCAACATTTTTCTGCAAGGGGCTAGAGCTCATCAAAGTGCCAACCTTCCCATATTTAGGGATACTTTTTGATGATAGAAGATCATGGGCTATGCAGTGTACCCTTAAAAAGAATAGCCTGTCTAGGTCGACTGGGGTGGTGTTAGGGTTTGCAAAACGGATAGGTTCAAAGCCACTCCCAGCCCTTATGAAAATATATAATGCTAAGTGTGTCCCAATGGTGTTATATGGGAGCGAGGTTTGGGGCTACACAGATGCTAGTGAAATTCAAGTAGCAGTAAACATCTTTTTACGGAAGCTGCTGTCGCTCCCTGCATCTGCAGATACTTTTAATATACACGAGGACGTGGGTGTTGGCTACATTTTAGACCAGATTGCTGTGGCCCCATTATTAGGCTGGGTAAGAATCTGGGCGCAGCAATCGCCTAACTTAAACCAATTGATAATTCAAGACTGCATGTCCCTAGACAGAGCACTTGACATTCCATGGTTACTACACATTAAAACCCAAATGGATATTCTGGGAAGCCCCGATGTGTTTTCAAATACTAGGGCTCTAAGTAAGGCGGCTAATAAAGCCATAAAATCCCAGTTTCTTAACAGGGCAATACTAATGAGGGAAGAAGGGGAACTGGTCAAACCCTCAGTCAGGAGTTTTGTAATGCCGAGTTTAGGAAGAGAAATCCAGCCATACTTGACTTATATAAACAAGCCATATCATTTGTTTGTATTGACAAGATTCAAGTATAACATGCTCCCATGGCTATTTTCTTTCCCAAAAGGTTTTTCCAAGGAGGGGGGTTTGGGGCCCTGTCCCTGTGATAATCTTTCAGAGCAGAATACGTTACACATGGTTTTTTTCTGCGATTTCTACATATTATTATGTAAGAAATTTATATTGCCACTGTTAAAGGGTTGTAGCTTTGAGCAAGTTAGGCCAGCCCTGGCATACTTGCAATGCCTGGGGTCCCCGTTGGTGTGCTTTGGGGTAGCTAGCTACATCACGGGGGCCATTAGACGAAGAAATAAGGTGTAGAAACTGTGACACCTATCCCCCACCTTTGTATCAATAGTGACTTTTTGGAAGAAGGAAATCATCTCTGTGATGATTTAATCAATGAATTATTGGATTTTACAAGGAATACTCAACAGGTGATACATTTTTGTAAAATTATTTATTTTGGACTCCAAGCATTCTTTTCATCATGATGGTGTTATGCGATTCATACGGTCTTTGTATTTAATCACTACATTTGTTTATTTGTAATGTGTTATTCACACTCTATAGTTGTATGTAATGTATTTTCTATCCAATGAAATTTTGTATTGCACTTTGATGGTTTTAAATTTTAACCGAATAAAGCAAATTCTGATTCAGATTGCATGTTGAAACAATCTACAATGTAAATGACAGAACTTTACTCAACCAGAATGTTCAGGACTACTAAACCAATTAAATCAACAAAACGGGCTTGTTCATAAACAGTAAAGCAAACCAAACATATCGCAAGGCTCAAAACTGCTCAAGAATACAGTCTGACAGCACTCGAAATTTCCCAAGTATAACAGACAGACAGCACGCTTACGAGAGACAATGCACACAAATATCTGTCACTCACATGCACAACTAGGCTAAATTTTGAACTGCCCAGCATGCCAGCAGCTCAGATATCATAAACAACAAGGTGTGAACCCTTGCTTGGCGAAAAACGACTCTATTCCGGCCGCGGCATTGCTTGGATGTCTCAATTACTCCACGATTGAACATTCGACAGCGACTCCATGCTAGTGATGAGACATACTAATGAAGTCAAATCTGATTGGGCCCATATTAGGTCTCAAGGGATTATGGTACTTGTAGTTCGATGGAGTAAGCGATTGGAGCAGTCATGTCAAAAATGGTTCTTACAAACTGAATCCAATATACTTTACATAATGTCTTTATAGAAAAGAACCTGATAATGAAGATTGGGTCACAATTCTAATATCTTTATCTAACAGATAACAGGTAGATTTTATATTTCAGACATTTCATTTAGACCGGTTGCCATAGTGTTGAAATACATTATAAGATACGCTTCTTTGCGATTACATTTTTCACCTGCATCGCCGCCTCTGGGGTCCATTCAATGGTTCACAAGTGTAGCTGTTACCACTTTGCGCTTTATGCACGATTTGTTCTGTATGATCCTTTGCCTGATTTCTTGATTGGTCTACCCAATGTATTACTTATTGCAAGGGCATTGTACTGCATAAACACCATTTTTGGTTTAACAATTGGACAACTGTTTGTGTGAAAGTAGGCATTTTCTTGCTTAACCATCCTATGTGCCTCTGCTGGGTTGTGGATTGACTGTCTGACTTTGGAGTGACAGGGCCTGGGGATGTGCATTCACTGTAGAAAGCCACAGGGGGTTGAGGTGTGTCCTGCCTTTCCTGGGTGAGCCAGGGCTGAGCTGAATAGACCTGGGCTACATTTAGAGTCGTGGGATGAGATTTTGGTGCCCCTGAATAGCCCTGTCTGCCTTACACAATGTTGTGTCCACCTCCTGTCATGAAGCTGGGCCAGAGAGGACAGAGCAGGTTTGGACTGAACTATGAGACTCTCTGCCACAAAAGAACAAAGGAAAGATGGTGTAAATATTAGGGCCCAGACCCCAGAACTTTAAATTACTACTGTCTGGGATTGGCCTACAGTGATTGTTTCTGCCAAGGAGAGTAACTGTGTGTGTATCATGCTTGAAGAAAAACTCCAAGAGCTTGGTTTAGAGCTTGCCTCCTGTTCTAAAGACTCAGGGTCACAAATACTTTATCCCCTTTGCCTTCTTGCACCTGGAACTGCTGTTTCAGCTGCTACAGAGGGAAATAGCCACACTCACACTGGTGAGTGACGCCGCGACCTGTAACAAAGCTATGGGCCCCGACTTATACTGCAGCCTCAACACTAGCTGACCCCACACCATACCGACTCTGACACTGTCACCAAGGCTGCTGCCTGCACCGGAGCTGTGGGCACTGCTTGTGATGCTCACGATGCACCACCCCGACTCGCACCACAACTCCGACGTCACTGATGCCTTTGCTCCAGCAATGCAAAGCCAATACCTGATGTGTGTGACCTCTTGAATCCATTGACCCCCCCCATCATCGTAAGAAACAAATGCCTAGACACCACCGGAACGTCACCTCCCTGGCAACAGTAAGGAAACAATAGCTCACCTCCCCTGCATCACAGTAAGGAATCAACACCGCCCCTCGCGCCAACAAAGGATCAGCTCCCCAACTCCGTGCACTGTCTTTGTTTTCCTCATTTACCAAGGTACTGTTCTTTGGGTTCCAACGTTGCGCACCTCACAGTCGGTGCTGTACTTTGAGATTTTCAGCTATCACAATGTTGTAATAGGCCCAGGTGGAGCTAACTGTCGCTACACGCTTTATTTGTGTGAATAACCTCTTTTTGGTGATATCTGAATATATGTATTGTGGATATTTGTCTTTTTGGTCTAGTTTGGTTTAGATAAAGATTTCCTATTGTTTTAAACTGGTGTGATGTCCATTTATAGTGTTTTAACTGTTTACTGTATGGGTGCACAAATGCTTTACACACTGCCTCTGAGATAAGCCTGTATGTTTGTCCCAAGCTACCAAGGGGGTGAGCAGGGGATGTCTAAGGGCATAACCCCCTTACACTAACTAGAAGCAAGGGTGCCTACTTGGACAAAGGTTTAAACCATTACCAACTAGAAGCCTCAATTTCTGACAGACCCATATTGTCACTGTGTGTCATTGCCTTGAAATGAAATGATGAAATGAAATGATTACGCTCTTGTATAGCGCACGACTACCCGTAGGCATCTCGGCGCTTGCTTAGGGAACCCGTCCTGGTATTCCCCTGTGAGATAACCCCAACAGGGCATCCGCAAGGTGAAAGCCAGGCATCCCGCCGCGAGGGGCCGTCGTGGAGATTAAGCAAGCTATTGCCCAGAGTTGCAGAGTGTGAACTCGTGATTCAAGTAGGCACCGAAGCGAATTATCGAGTCCATGGACGTATGGACTCAAGACCCTGCCAAGTCGGGAATTGAACCCTGGTCCCAGGCTGACCTCTGCTTCAGGGTCTGCCTCCTCTAACCAGTGAGCCACACTTCTCACTTAGAACAGGCCCTTACTCCCATATGTCTGGGATTTTAGTGTCATATGAGTGATACTACCATTGTACAGGAACATTGCTCATGTGTAACATGTCCACTTCAGATAGTTGGTTACAGCCGCAATGCAGTCCTGAAGTGCATCACCTGCTGTGTAAAAATGCACAATCATGCAGTATGGACAATGGTATGTTGATGGCCTCCCTTACCCACTGCCACATATGACATGTGGTGTGTCACATGTAATATGATATCCAAATGAGTAAATCACATGCCCATTGATCCTCCTAGTGGGAGTCCTCAGTTACAATCATGGCAGCCCTGTGATTGTGGCCCCAAACTTTGAATGTAGTCAATGCAATGGTAACAATGATGTCTTGGACGTGAGAAATAATTTACAACAAATGCAATACAATGCATTACATTGCAACGTGGGCATTACAACTACAGCATTGTTACATCGCAATCCATTACAATGCAAGTTGTTACAACTTGCTGTGGCGGTTGTTACAACAACTTGCTGTAGGGGGCAGAAGGTGTTGGATTTTAAATCCAACACCTTCCCTACTGTTGCACAGACTGGAGTTGGAATAGTAAATTATACCATTCCAACATCCAGCGCCCCCTACAGCAAGTCGTTGTAACAATTTGCATTGTAATGGTATGTGATGTAACAACGCGGTCGTTGTAACAACGTTGTTGTAATGGAATGTGTTGTATCTCATTTGCTGTAACGTCGCATATTCGTCTTGGACAATTTGAATCAAGTAATTTGTCCAGACTGCTCAAGTGTCTGTCCAGTGCTGCACACTACTGTAGCCTTCAGGAGGACACAATGGTGTGCTGTGTTACATGGTAACACCATTCAGAGCACATGTGGTGTGGGCAGGGGCTACGTGATGTCATTGGTCTGATGTGGACAGTATAGCTATGATCAGAATGGAGGGTAGTACTCAGATGACTTTAACAGTGTGCAGTGATAGTTTTTCTAGTGCTCAACATCTGCACTTCCACATGTAATGTGTGGAATTTTGTTTGATGGCTAAGCTAGGTAGGTACTACCTCTGTGTCAGATAACGTATATCTTGCATGTCCACTCTGTGTCTTCATCTATTGCATCCATACAGGTCAACACCCATAGGAAGTTGTCCATATAGAAAGCCATCACCCGAAAGGTGTGAACCCTGGGGGTTGCTCGTCGGTGCAGTGTTCACTGCAGAAAAAGGTGGGAGAACCTGAGACGCCAGACCCGTAAGATTTTGGAGGTATAGCAGGGACTGTCCTGCCCAGAAAGAAGAGGCATGCGCGGGACCCTGACACCCCACCCAACCTGGAAATGGTCCACATACTGGTAGTTGCATATTTGGACCTTGATGGGAAGCTGAGAGCTCAATAGCAGCAAGGAGTGGGTGAGTATTGGCCTGAGTGAAACAATATGCATGACCAACTATATTTTGTAACAAGCAGCTATTTCCCTTTCAAGCTTTAAGGTGACTCCTGGCCATGCAACGGAGCATTGTTGCATGTATATGTCTGGTAGTAAGGGCATGGTGTGAACTGTAGACTTTTGTCCATATGACCAGGTACTAAGCAGGCTCCTGTCAAATTGAGTTTCCAAAAAGGAACAGCCACATGGCTGCCTAATGCTTCAGATAAAATATGTTATCTTTTGTTGTCATGTGTAACAGTAGTCCCACACAGGCCACTTGTCATCCTTGTGTCTAGAGTGATGCTCCATCAACAACTGTGTCTCATTTGATAGTGGGCCACTTACTTGTGTCATGGCATACATTGAACTCTGTATGCAGACACTGTCCTCTACTTCCCCTTGCTAAGTGAGGCATGTTCAGTACCATGAGGTGGCTAACACCACTGGTGCCATCTATTTTGATGCTTACATGCTGGCATGTGCACCTTTACATGTTGTACTGTCACATGTACAACTGTTCCATACATGATCAAGGGGTCAACAAGGTTTTCAATGGGAATCCATAGTGTTTGTATGTGTTGGCCAATGTATACATGACAATATAATTCAGTGAAGGATAGGTAGGTGCACCCACAAACAGGGGAGCGTAGGCATGGGTCGGTGATTCACACATACCCAAAGACATTGGTGGATGTAATTAGCCAGGTCAAAATGTTGAAGCAATGACATACATGATTGGAACACTTCCAGCACTTTCAGGCAATGGGACTTTGCATGCCATTAAGAAGGGTGTATTCATTCAGGTGGGATGCACATATGCATTTATGGAGGGTGAGTCTGTGGCTGGTGATATACATCAGGGACTGATTTGCTGACATGTTGAGCTCATATGTGTCTGTCAGCATTCAGTACTACATTGGTATTTGTGTTTGCGAAACATGGAAGGTACAGTGAATTTCTTTCCCTGGTGGACACAATTAAGACCTCTTAATGGACTGGATATCCCCTAAGCCTCATGTACTTTCAGTATTATAATCTCATTGATATCTGCAATGTGAAAAAGGTGTGCTCACATGAACCAATCTTGACTGGGAAGGTTCCTACGCAGACTCATGTGCAATAGTTATTTGTGCTGAAATCTCCCACCAGTTGGAACCCCATTGTCTCCATTCTACTTTTCTGTACTACATGTGACATCCAGCTTAGCTACTCATGTGCAGCTTTCAAATGATTTATCTAGCAGTGGACGGATATGAAAGTGTCACTTGGGAAGTGTGTACAGAATGGAATGGATACTTCCATGTCATCTTCTTCTTGGTAGTCACATATTGGTGCAGCATAGCTGAAGCAGGTGCCTAACAGTTCTACATGTTGTGAGTTAGGAGCACCTGACCATTTGCTGAATGCTGGGCCTTTTGTGTATAGGTAGTAATGCATTCCATGTAGACATCCCATTTGATGACGTCAGGTAACTATGGTATGCTCCAGGGGCCTAGGTTGACAGGGTGATATCTCCTTCTACACACAGGAAGGTGGATTTTGGACAAGATCACACATGCTTTTGTACTGTGGTTGTGACACCATTATGTGTGACTGTACACCGGTCATGTAGCATTCATGCATCTGCTCATGTCAAAGTTGTAGCCAATGTAGTCATCCATGTACATGTTGTGATCTGTGCAATTGTGTAATATGTTATGTTAGGATATGTTTGCCCAGTGTGTTCATGCAATTGCAATGACCCTATTTCTACAATTTTTCAGCCTCAACCCAGGGCAGCAAAGGGGCCAGGGCTATGACTGTTGGGGAAGCAGCTGGCCACAGTGGTTCCCATTGCATAAGTGACACAGACAAGAGGGTGGTGGGAGTACCATGGAAGATCCAGATGACTCATCGTCATCTTCATTATCAGAGTCAAACTCCAGTGGCCACTCCCTGGTGGTGGTGGCGCCCCTGGACCTGCGTACCCAAAATTCATGTCTGCTACTCCCATTCCATCTCCACCTCTCTGCTGCTTTCCAGCCAGCTGTCCATGCCCACTCCCGTAAGACGGGGGAGTCTCCTTTGCACCAGTAAACTCACCTCTGCTGCCCTGAGTGTAGAGGAAATTGGCATCCTGAAGAAGATCGCTATGGGTCAGATTGCAGTACTGAATGCCATCCAGGTGCAAAGCCCCCAGCTTACGCAGATGGTGTCATACCTGGGTGGCATTCATCTTTACATGGCTGGCCTACCGAGATCTTTTCAGGCTCTGGCTTCCACACTCACTGCAGCTTCCACCAATTCCAGCTTTCCACCCCAACGCCTGCCTCTTCCCCATCCACAAACCCTATTCCCACACATTCCTGAAGCACACACACACATCAGCGCGCATCCACTTTAATATCCACACGCAGCACACAACAGAAACAGAAGAAAAAAGACAAGCACACAACCACTCACCTGCCACTCGCCCCCTCACCACTGCATCCAGTGACATACACTCAGACACCACACCCACTGCACCACATACATCCACTACACACATACAGCCAGACACCACACCACCTGTCACAGCCACTACACACATACAGCCAGCCACCACACCAGCAGAAAGAACCACAACGACACCACACATCCAGACACCACACTACCAGACACCGCCACTACTGACATCACACACCCATACACCACACCCACATCACCATACACAGCCACTACCGACATCACACACCCAGACACTACACCCACACAACCAGACAAAGCCACCACCGACATCACACACCCATACTCCACACCCACATCTCCAGACACAGCCACTACTGACATCAAACACCCATACACCACATCAACACCTCAGACTTCACAACCCTCTACCTCCAACACCCATCTCCTTGCCTTACCTCCACCCCAGTCTCCCAAGGTACTTACCCTGTTTGCACTTGAGCTCTTCCCTGCCACTGCTGCCCCCTTCCAAACCCAAAAGGTCTTCTTTTTAAACACTGGTCCTACCCTTCCCCTTTCAAGTCATTCCCAAAAGCACCTGCCCCCTCCACAAAACCCCTCCCACCACAAAAGGCCAAAATAAAAGGAAGACCACCTGTCCAGAAACCCACCCACCCCCTCCAAAAAAACAAAATACCTCTATTCCACTCCACCACAGAACTTCCAAAGCCAAAATCCCTTAAAAATGCTCCCATGCTCCCTATACCTATCACTACCCTTCATGCTTACTGTATACCCCGTATTGTCAAACCCAGCCCTCCCAAGCCCGGATCCAGCCCTCCCACAGACCAACCCAACGCTCCAAATCCTGAGCCCAGCTCTCCCAAGGATCAACCCAGCCCTCCTGATCCCAACCCCAGCCCACCCAAATGACATCATTCAGGTGCCTGGACTGCCCACTAGATGGCCCATTACTGGGGAGTTTTCACTGGCAGTGTCCTGGTTGGCAAGTTAGGTGACACAGCAGTGTGCTGGACCACATCCTGGGTTATGGACTGGCCACTGGCCTTTGTGTTTGGATCACAAGTTACATTCTATAATAATTACTTGTTTTGTTTAGAAACCTATTGTCTGGCCATTGCTACTTATGCTACTCGTAGTTTTTGGCTAATTTGCGATGTGTGACTACAGTTGAGTTTGATTAACCATGATATCTGATCAATTTACAATGGTATCATCAGATTTTTGGACAAGTAATTGTATTACAGAAGATGAGGAGAAATATTGAATGGATGTATATGTGGGATTAATTCCAATTGGAGCTGACATTTCATTGGATGGGATCTGCTATGGTAAGCATTGGAGCTTGTCTTGGCCAATGCCTCCACATTTCGGCTTGCTGTGGTACCTGAGATGTAGGGTGGATATGTGTTTAATGTGTGCAAAGTAGGTATTTGTTTTCCACAAGTGGGGGTTGTATTGTCATTCCTGTTCGGTACTTTGGATGCACATATTCCCTTTTTTATGTGTGTTCTTTCCACGTGCTTTTAATAAATGTGTGACAATAGCTGTTGCTGCAGTGTTTTCTTTCTGGACTTGCACTTACATGTCAGCCACATGTGCATGCCACTTTGTGACAATATTGGTTGACCCTGATATACCTCATGCCACAGGCCCTGTGCACATGGAGACATTGAAGAAGGTGCAATATGGACTGCAGCCATGGCCCGTTCTCTTCCATGAGCCACCTGGTTTGGGAGACCCACATCTGCAGGGAGTCTTTACATTGTGTCCTTAAAATGTAAGTAAACAATGTTTGTGGGAATCCCATTTACCTGACTTTCCTTTTCCATGCGGCTGATGTGTGAAGGCCCGTACAGTGCTTTAGCAGTGGAGCTGTGTTTTATTCTCCTTAGGAATCCCTACTGATTGTTTAATGTTACAACAGGACCAAGCTTATGAGTAAGTTGAGGGTGTTACAGGAAATGCTAGCTATGTTGTTTATGAGGTAGTACTGTTTAGTGATATTGTTTATTGCACACATCAGTACACCAGATTCTGAGACGTCCACAATGTAGAGTTTGTGAGAGTGTGTCTTTACATTGTCACTGACCTGGACATAAAGGGACTCCTTCAGATGTGATGGGAACATACATTCTGAGATGTTGCATACAAGGACCCACAAAGTACGTTTGGACCAGGGATAAAATGCCCCTAACCTTATTTATGGTGTTGTGACTCCAGAGGGGTTGGTTGCATGTAGTGCCACAACACGATTGATGTAGGACAAAGTTGGCTAGGAGTGCTTTCAGTCAGGTGATGTGCAGTACCTGTAGAATTTTGACCAGGGACGTTTGACTTGCCCTCACTGACACATACACGTGCTTTCTGCCTTCTCTGTTGTGATGGACTTGTACATTGTGGTGAACTTTGTGTTTCCTTGTGTTTTTCATGTTTTCCACATGAGAACTTTGAGTAGGATTACTGTACGGGGTCTCTCACAAGGGCGTGGCTGATGTGCTTGAGGAAATGGTTTTGAAGCATGTAAACTGTACATGTGTGATTGGCATATTATCCTTCACAAGCAATATATTCCTACTTCTGTCACAGCATAACATCAAAGTTATCTGATTCAACAAGTATATTGCACCTACAAGAAGCCTGGACTAATGGATTTGCCAATGGTTGTTAGTTACATTAGTTATTGGAGCAACAACAGTGACTTAATTGCTGAAAATTATGATAATGTTTCAGTTCTGCCCGGACAACACTGGAAATACAATATTACAAGTCTCTTTGCAGTTACGTTTGCAGCAGCGGAATGTGGTACTCCTGCAGAGTTGATTTAATTTGCACACTGAAGGTGAGAGCAAATATGGAGAGTCTGATAGAAACTTTCTCTGCATCTGCTTTTTCGACCGGCTGGAGCTGGCCACAGGCAGACCCCAGTATACTTCAAGCCCTGCCACACAACTCTCAGTACTTGCCCTTTCTACTGTCCCTTCAGGTACCCTCATGTCCTCCTTCGCATGAAATATGCATTGGAGAGATGTCCCATCATAATGACTTGGAAACATGTGGCCCACCTCCCCCACTCATACTGAGCAAGCTATGCCCCTTCTTTTCCATGGAGGTGCATTGATTTGCTGAGGATTCCACGTACACAGTTAGGTGTGAGACTTACCGGTTGCGTCCATGGCGGTATTGAATTTGAGCATCATCGAGCAGGTACAGCAGTGGCAGGACATGTAGGATAGGCTCGATGTCAGCACAGGACATGGGAAACTGTGGAGAGGTGAGTGCCAGCCTTATATCCCTCCTTTTCTGCCAGCTCAGATGAGGTGACTTGACCACCACAGTCGGCTCGTTGGAAAGACGCATCACAATTGGGCAGGCAGTTCATAAGGCGGACCACTCTCCTACTGCCTCTATTGGTCCTTTCCAACACCACCGTAGTCGCAATTTTCTGGCTGAGTCGGAAGGACTACGACGGTTGGATTTCTGTGCCTACACAAGCATTATAATCCCGCGGTCAGACCAACTGCTTCTGACGAGATTGTAGCGGTCCAACGGCCTCCGACAGGACCGCAGAAGCCAGTCTGACTGGCAATGAGGCCTATAGCACCTAATGCTCTATTCCAAATTAAGCTTGCTGATATAACATCTCACTTCTGGTATACTGAGCATTTTAAATATAGTAAAAAAAATACATTGCAACCATTTTGGCGGTAGGTAGTGGCTTTCCTGAGCGAGGTGCTGTCGTGGGATCTGTCTTTTGAGCCGAAGTTATTGTTACTACATAGCATGGGGGGATCCAATACAAATAGCACTTACTGTTCTGAGCCGTCACCATTGCTAAAAGAGATATTGCTTAGCAGTGGAAAAGTGTGTCTCCGCAAAAGATCGGCAGATAGAAAAATGCCATTGACGAATGTATGAATGTCGAGATTGCTGTGTTTCAGGCTCGGGGATGTCCCCCAAAGCATAAAAAAATATGACTGCGGTGGGCGGACTACAGGGGCATAGAATTACCCCAACTCATCGAGTCAGACCTTTGAAAGACTATGTCCCCTTGATGCGAATGACCTCCATACAACGGAGAGTTTCATGAGATCACTTCCGGCCACATATTCAGTGTTCGATTATAATTTGTTGGGATTTGAAAAGAACTTCTCAATGTTATTATTGTTATGTTGGGAGTTACTCAAAAGTTACAGATGTATGTGGTGTTATGTGTATCCATCACAAAGTATACTTCGGTGATGTCCCGGCATATACCATCTACAATCAATAACATTTTTTAAAAAGTTGTGCAATTTTTGGGGTTTAGCAACCCTAACCGTGTGCAGCACTAGCGACGGGGTAGCAAGAAAATCTTTACGCCCATGCACTTTTTAGGTCTGCCTTGACAGAACAGCTTTTCCAGACCTGGTTTTATCAACAGAAATTAAATGAGAGTGGCAAAGGGCATTTGGCTCTGCCCAAATGTTAATAATGCTGAACACATATTTTGACTGGACAGAAGTTGTGTGTTTTAGCTGGAAAAGAGTCCTTGTATTGTACTGAAAAAGAGTACTTGTATTGCACTTTTCTCTGTGTAGGAAAGCTTGTGATCAGTGTAGCAGGTCTGAGTTGGTTATGATGACAAGCCATTTATTAGGTGCCTAATTTATTATAAATTATTTACGACAAATGTAACAAGGGTGATTTGCATATTGTGAAATGAATTTATTAAAGCCAGTAAGCATGTATGGGTGGGTTAGTATTACACTGTGTTGAAAGTGTAAGGCAAGTATTTTGTTAAATGGAAACTCTCAGATTAATTTGGTAAGCAATGGCTTTGGTCTTGGTTACTCTCTTAGAAAAAGTGATAGAACTTCTCTGTGATAATCCTTGTTAGGCCTTCCTAAAGGAGTTTGCATATTTATTTGCAGAATGTAATTTTTTACATTTTTGCAATTTTCCTGACTGCTTGACTGATGGCTGCCTTCTGGAAAGTTATATGCTCGATATAGCACGTCTGAGTGTGTGATGGTTAGAACACATTGAAAAAGGTTATGCATCTGATTGGTAAATTTGGGGAAAAGTTAGGTCAGATGTCATAGGACTCGTCGGGTTATTATAAAAAGTTATGGCAAAGACAGTAGTGACACCTTTGCTCTGAAAATCATATTTTAAAGCCAATATGCCTTCAAGGGTGGATTGTAATTATTCTAAGTTCAAGCTTGTAGGCAGGTAATTTATTATAGGGACTTTCACAGACTACAGTAGTAGGGCAGGCATTTGTTGTTAGGTATACCCTTTGACAAACCTTGGGTGTAGACTTGTGGTCTTAGAATTATTGTTATGCCATTTTAGGAGGGGTTATATATTGTTTTACCAGCTATAATTTTGTATATATTTGTAAGTGTATGACTATATTCCATAGTTGGTTTGTGGAAAAGCTTAAGCTCAATATAGTAGACCTGTGTTGTTACGATGACAGTCCAGTGATAAAGGCCAACAGTCTTATAGGTTCATGGGAAAAGTTAAGACAGATGCCATAGGTCGTACAGTTTATTATGAAACGTTATGTCAAAAGCAATAGGCCTCACTTACTGTAATTAGCATATGTTAAGTCTTTAAGGATGAATTATTATTACATTCCATTAAAACTTTTAGACTGGTACTGCATTACATGAATCAATCAAATTTTTACAATATACGGGGAGGGGTAAGAGTTCTCGTGTTGTTTTGCTCTCTGAAAAAACTCTGAGGTTAGAACATTTGGACTGCTAAGCAGAGGAAGAGCCACTGGCATGGTTAACCAGCCCCCAAAAACTACAGTGGACAGGGTTGATGGGGGGCCTGAGGAGGCTATCCCAGAGCCTAGCAGGGAGGAAAATGCTACTCGGGTAGACCTGCCAGAGCTCGCTGGATGTCAAGTGAAGGGTGGGCCTACCAGGGAGGAATTTTGCCAGGTGCAGTAGGAATGCCCACCTATAGAAGGCTTGAGGTGTCAAGCAGAGGCCCAGGCAGCTGGTGACACCTCTGTGTGTACAATTTTAAACAGACTTTTCGACCTGGAAAAATAAACCTTTTCTCAAGCCCAAACCTTCCTTTTTAATAAATGTAGGTCACGCCTAGGGCAGTACTACACAGCCGGTGGGACAGGGTGCATTGTGTTTAAAAAGTTAGACATGTACCTTTAAGTTTTACTTTTCCTGTTAGTGAAAATATCCTAAACTCGTTTTCACTACTGCAAGGCCTACTTCTCCCATAGGTTAACGTTGGGTTACCTTCCCAAGTTTAATAAGTGATAATGTCTATAGGGGAGGAGGTGGGAATATCATGTTGGGTGTCTGAGAAAATTGAATTTAAAATCCCCTTCAATGGTAAAGTTTGACTTTAAGTAACAATTCTGAAAATTACACTTTTAAGAAAATTGCCATTTTCTTGTCCTAACCATTTGGTGCCTGCACCCTGTTCCTGTGTCACATGACTAGGTTGTTGGCCTTTGCGTTTTTATCGCTGACCATATCTGTTAGAAATGTGGGTCTCTAGTTGGCTGAGGTAGGTACCTTTGTCCAAATAAAAACAATTGCTTCTAATCAGGGTTAGGGGGATACACACTTTAGATAACCCCTGTCCACCGCCTAGGTAGCTTGGCACAAGCAGACAGGCTTATCCCAAAGACAATGTGAAAAGTATTTGTAACAACACTCACAGTAACATAGTGAAAATAGCACAAATGGACGCAAAACCAATTTAGAGAAATAACATATGTTTATCTAAATTTAACAAGACCAAAACGACAAAAATCCAACATACACAGTTAAAATATGACTTTCAAAAGGTTTCAAGAACCTGTACCACAGAAAACTATGGATGTGTCAAGGTTAGCAATTACTATTCGAATCACACAGGAGCAGTACGACGCTGACTTCCAATGCCTCTCTCGGAACCTGCCTGCTTGGTTTCTTAGTAATCCATTGCAGGTAAGTACTAAGGGGAGAAAGGGGATTGGGACCGAGAAGAGATAGCTCCAAACATTCTGCCTGTTCTGCTTAGTCTTCTTCTCATCTTCTTCGTGTTCTTACAGTGCTAAAAACATGTCCAGAAATTACTCTATCTTTCTAATTTTACTTAACAACGTATTTCTTATTTATATATAGATAACTTGTCTTACCAGGAGATGTTTAGGAGCCCACTTCTCTTCTTACTTCTCACTTTAGTTTTTTCTTTTATTCGTGAGGAGATGTGTTGTTAAGTTCTCTTCTTTCTTTCTCTTACAGGGACGGCCTGCATCTATCCTGGTTCAGCTATTTACACAAGAAAGGTACAGGTAAGTCTAATGCTTTTATTAACTTATTTCCGCGATGGTCTAACCCAGAGCTTTCCAAACTCTGTGTCGCAACACCCCACTGTGTCGCCTGTAAATAGTGGGTGTGTCGCAGGATGACACCAGCAGTGATCCCTGTAAGAGGTGCACATGCACTGTAACTTACCCGAGCGTGCAAACTGAATTGTGAAGCTTGCCCATTTCACAAATCATTCAAGAGACCGTTTCAGCTGCTTTTATTAGCTGCATGAAAAAATGGTCACTTGCATGCTGGAGAAGCGGAGACAATATAGTGTGGAGAAGCAGTTCACTGCGGAAGAGGCAGGGGCGGGGGAGGGGACCTGCAGAGGGTCACACGCATTGTTGGCCGTAATCAAATGACTGGGACTGCAGAAAGAAACGGATTGTTGTGGGGGCTGGGGTCGTTGTGATGTAATTTTAAGAGGTGTGAGGAAGATGGGAGGATGGCAGGGGGTTGATGGGGTGCTAACAATTGCTGAGGTAGGGCTCTCACAAGGTGCACACAGGCCGCTTGCTTTCTAAGTTTTGATGATATAAGCGGTGGCTACAGGGATTTACTGGCAGAAGTGTTGAGTCGACTCTGAGTAACATATTTTTTACTGCCATGCATCAATTGGCATTATTCGAAGGCCTGGTAAAAGTGTTACGTTTAAAGTGCTCTGTGCATTCTTCGTGTTTTTGTGTCTTTTGTGGAGCATGGTGTGTGCAACACATGCTTTTTGACGTTTTACATACTTATTCTCTTAAAGTTCAAATTTGAAAGTAAATTTTTTTCTAAGCCAATATAAAATGTAAAACCTGGGTGCGCTTTTACATTTATAGGAGGCATAATTTATGACCTATTATGAGACCTTCAGCTTTCAATATGTGCAGTAGGTTTGTTCCTTGCTCTTTATTAATACCAAGCTGTTTCAATCCTCTTTGAGGCCACCCTCAAGGCTCCCACCACACATGGGAACATTTACCTCACTTCCTCGGAAGTGGCAAAGCATTTCCATAGAGATGTCTATATAATCAGGCCCTTAGCGTGCAAATCCCGCCCATTACTCCAATGGGTGTTGTCTGCCTGAGAAACCCAGAAATCTTCTTAGTGGTGCGCCATATCTACATCTAATACAAGTACTGGGAAAAGGATTTCGTTTCCCCCTTTGTAAGCACTTTCCTGTAAGCCTGATGTGCGGCTGTGTGTGTGTCCAGGAAGCTGGAGTGAGGTGACAGAGGGAGGAAGACAGAGGGAAGAAGACAGAGGGAGGAAGACAGAGGGAAGAAGACAGAGGGAGGAAGACAGAGGGAGCGAGACAGAGGGAGGGCGACAGAGGGAGGAGGGCGACAGAGGGTGGAGGGCGACAGACAGAGGGCGACAGACAGAGGGCGACAGACAGAGGGAGGGAGACAGGGGGAGGGAGACAGGGTGAGGGAGACAGGGGGAGGGAGACAGGGGGAGGGAGACAGAGGGAGGGAGACAGAGAGAGAGACAGAGAGAGGGAAGGAGACAAAGACAGACAGAGACAGGGACAGATAGAGGCGGAGACAGGGACAGGGGCAGACAGATAGAGGCAGAGACAGACAGAGACGGACAGAGACGGAGGGGGAGACAGAGGGAGGGGGACAGGGACAGACAGACAGATAGAGACAGGGACAGATAGAGGCAGAGACAGACAGCGACAGAAGCAGAGAGAACGAGAGGGAGAGGGAGGGAGACAGAGGGAGACAGAGGGAGACAGAGGGAGGGAGATAGGTACAGAGGGAGGGAGACAGGGACAAAGGGAGGGAGACAGGGACAGAGGGAGGGAGACAGGGACAGAGGGAGGGAGAAAGGGACAGACAGGCAGATAGAGGCAGAGACAGGGACAGAGAGATAGAGGCAGAGACTGAGATAGGCAGAGACAGAGTCACAGAGACAGAGAGGGAGCCAGAGAGAGGGAGAGAGAAGGTGACAGACGGAGGGAGCGGGAGGAGACAGAGAGAGAGGGAGACAGAGAGAGGGAGACAGAGGAGACAGAGGCAGGGAGACAGAGGGAGGGAGACAGAGAGAGAGGGAGACAGTGAGAGAGGGAGACAGTGAGAGAGGGAGACAGAGGGAGGGAGACAGAGAGCAAGGGAGACAGAGAGCAAGGGAGACAGAGAGCAAGGGAGACAGAGAGCAAGGGAGACAGAGAGCAAGGGAGACAGAGGGAAGGAGAAAGAGGGAGGGAGACAGAGGGAGGGAGACAGAGAGAGGGAGACAGAGGGTGACAGACAGAGGGAGACAGACAGAGGGAGGGAGACAGAGGGAGGGAGACAGAGGGAGGGAGACAGAGAGAGAGACAGAGAGTGGGAAGGAGACAAAGACAGACAGAGACAGGGACAGATAGAGGCAGAGACAGGGACAGGGGCAGACAGATAGAGGCAGAGACAGACAGAGACGGACAGAGACGGAGGGGGAGACAAAGGGAGGGAGACAGGGACAGACAGACAGATAGAGACAGGGACAGATAGAGGCAGAGACAGACAGGGACAGAAGCAGAGAGACAGAGGGAGAGGGAGTGAGACAGAGGGAGAGGGAGGGAGACAGAGGGAGGGAGATAGGTAGAGAGGGAGGGAGACAGGGACAGAGGGAGGGAGACAGGGACAGAGGGAGGGAGACAGGGACAGACAGGCAGATAGAGGCAGAGACAGGGACAGAGAGATAGAGGCAGAGACTGAGACAGGCAGAGACAGAGCCACAGAGACAGAGAGGGAGAGAGAGAGAGAGAGAGAGAGGGAGACAGAGGGTGACAGATGGAGGGAGCGGGAGGAGACAGAGAGAGGGAGACAGAGGGAGACAGAGAGAGGGAGACAGAGGGAGGGGGCAGAGGGAGACAGAGGGAGGGACACAGAGGGAGGGAGACAGAGAGAGAGGGAGACAGAGGGAGGGAGACAGAGGGAGGGAGACAGAGAGCAATGGGAGACAGAGAGCAAGGGAGACAGAGAGCAAGGGAGACAGAGGGAGGGAGACAGAGGGAGGGAGACAGAGAGAGGAGACAGAGAGAGGGAGACAGAGAGAGGGAGACAGAGGGCGACAGACAAAGGGAGACAGTCAGGGGGAGGGAGACAGACAGATGGAGACAGACAGAGAGAGACAGACAGAGTGAGACCAGTTGTCCACTTGTATTTCAAAATGTTCTTCTGGGGGGGAGAAACCCTTCCCCCCCCCCTGAACTCCCCTTAGGTGGGTCGGGCTCACTCGCTCGCTACACTGCCTTACTGTGTCACAAAATGATGCATCTCCAAAAAGTGTGTCACCAGCATGAAAAGTTTGGAAAGCTGTGGTCTAACCCCTGTCTGCTATTTAGTACTCACAGCTTATTGAATTGAATGATGTATCTGTTTGGGTTCTTGAATATGGTGTCTCTAGCTTTCTTCTTATTTCTAGTATTACGTAGAGATGCTTGACATTTCAGAGAACCAGCTGAATTTAATGAGTTTATTTAGTTTCTCTACTTATTCTTTGAACTATTATTTTAATGTGCTCTGATAATGTGGCATGTTGAAAGAGCATGTCCGCGTAAATCAGACCCAGTCCTAAAGACTTGTTGCTGCTAAAGGGATTCTTTTTTACTGTGCTGAGGAAACACGCCGTGTGAAAAGTAATGCCGGCGATTGACATACTCGGTCTCAGCTGAGTAAACATGGCTGAAAGAAACTCTTTGTATCTTTGCTTGGTAACGGGGTGTGTTAAAAGGTCTCGCTCGCGTTAGTGAAGCTCAGAAACAACTGCCTGCTTGTGGCGAGATGGATAACTTGATTGTACTCTGAAGACACGTGAGGAGATAAGTGGAATTAGTCAGCCGACTACAATTTGGACCCTGGTGCCTTCGTTATTTTATATGTATTTATTTTTTAAGCATTTCTGAGATGGTTTCTAATGATTGGAAAGAGTCTTAGAAGTTGTTCACTAACCTTGATTCGGAGAGGGAACTTAACCGTCAAAACTAACTCCGGTATTCTCACAACTACCCTGACTATCTTCTATGATGCTTTGAAATTTGCTGCTCTTCCATGAAATTTTTCGGTAAAGTACGCGGTGGAATGTTGGAGCGCACTTCACAAGGCTATGATTAACCCAGTGGACTAGACTGCTAAACAGCGATGTGCTGTTGCAGTGTTAAAATCTTGCTGTCAATTTTGGAATTTCTGCGGTGACAACTTGCCCGCCAACTCCAGGGATCAAATGTTTTTGGAAATTGTGGCCAGAGTTAGATTAGAAGGAGGAAACCTCCTGTGAGTCCTGACAGGTTTGTTAGACTTTTACACAAAGTACCTGCAATTGCGTCAAAATTCACAAGGCCAAACAGCTGCAGAGTGAAGAAGCATCGAAAACAAAGCGATGCGTCTGTTCGTGAGACCTCTGGGAGGCAAAGCTACAGATCTGCTGCACACAGGAGAAGTGATGCGTCGAATCCGATCTGTAGGGGTAAGTGATGTGTCGATTCTTCGTGATGGTTCTGGTCCGCAGGTGATGCGTCTGGAAAACTTGTCGCACAGGTGCGATGATTGGAAATCCGGGATGTGTTGGTAATCCATGCGGCGAGTGGCCCTTCATCAGTTTTCTTCAACCGTGACCCCTCGATGCATCGTTTGTTGCCGCGGCGACAGTCGCTGCATTGGTTTTCATAACGGCACAGCGGTGCGTGGACATTCTTCTCGCACCGTAGAGACGCGTCATAAAAACAGCTGCAAGAACTAGTGATGTGTCGTTTTTGTAGTTCTTCAAGTTCCTTCTCTCTTCCAGTTTCAAAACAGCAGCAACAACCTCCAGAGGTCTGTTGAAAATGGCCCTTTTTGCAGGGTTATCCCCAAACTTTTTGTTTCTTCCTCCTTTGTTTTTTCTGACCCGTGGTTGTTGGCTATAGAACTCTGGGCATTTTACCACTGCTGATCAGTGCTAAAGTGCATATGCTCTCTGTGTAAATTGCTACTGTGATTGGTTATCCATGATTGGCTTGTTTCTTTTACCACTAGGTCTTTAGTAAAGTGCACTAAGTGTGCCAGGCTGGTAATTCAAATGCTACTAGTGGGCTTGCAGCATTGATTGTGCCACCCACAAGACTAGCACTGAAAAGAGGTCTCAGGCCTGCCACCGCAGTGCCTGTGCGCAGTTTGGTAACTGCCATGTTGCCCTGGCCAATGTACCCACTTGCCAGGCCTGACTCTTCCCTTTTCTTACACATTGGACACCCCTATGGTAGGCCCAAGGTACCCCCCTGGGCAGGGTGCCGTGTATGTGAAATGTAGAACATGTACTAGGGTGGGTAACATGTCCTTATAGTGAAATACTGCCAATTAAAAAATTGAAAGGCTATCTTGCCCATAGGACAGAATGGGGAATGCTGTGTAACATGTTTTACCTGTATATCTTCCCATAGGAGCAATATAGAAAATTGGAATCTGGTATCCCTGAACTCAGAATTTAATAACACATCCTTTAGGGAGGATGGTTTTTAAATGCTGTGTTTGAAAATAGCCCTTTTAAAAAGTGGCTATTTTCTTGTTCAACCTTTCAGTGTGCCTCTTCCTGTTTGTGGATTGACTGTCTGGTTTCAGAGTGACAGGGGCTCGGGTGGCTCCAGGAGTTTGGGTGAGTCAGCACTAGGCTGAATAGACCTATCTGCATTTGGAGTGGTGGGGGGAGTAGCACCTGGGTCTGAATAGGGCTGTGCCTGCCTTCCACAATGCTGGCTCTACCTCCTGTGGTGCGTCTGATGACCATGGCCCACACTGACAAAGGAAGAAGTTGTGCACTGGCAGAGTGCACCCAGAACTGGTTTGGACAGGGTCCAGGACCCCTCACACATAGAGAACAACGTCCTTCTCCTTTCCTTGGCAGAAACAACAACTGCAGGCCAGCCCCACACAGCACACGGCAAAGAGGCTGGTACTTCTCCTCAGTTCCTCCAGCTCTTCTCCTTGGCAAAGGGTCCTCTTGAATTCCAGGGATGATCTAAAAGTCTGGGGTTTGGGCCCCTCTTTTTATACAGTAAATCGTGTTGTGCTCTCCTGGCCTAGGGCTCTGAGTTCAGTCCAAACCAGTTCTGGGGGACACTTTGTAAGTGCACAACAACCTTCATTGTCCGTGTGAGCCCTGGCTTCAGACACAACACAAGGGGGCGGAGCCATCATTGTGGAAGACAGGCACAGCCCTATTCAGGTGCAGACGCTACTCCTCCCAGCACTCCAGTTGCAGACCAGGCCTAGTCATGCTAGAGCTGACTCATTCAGGAAAGGCAGGAAACACATCCCCCCCCCCCCGGGGGCCATCTGAGAGAATGCACATCCCCAGCCATGTCACTCCAAAACCAGACAGTCATTACACAAACAGGCAGAGACACACAGAATGGTTAAACAAGAAAATGTCCACTTTCTAAAAGTAGAAAAGCAAAACATCAGCTGGGTTGCACACTGAGTAAACAAAAGTGTGATACAATATAAACCACAGAAACGAAAATAGTTTCCTTGAGTGTGCACCCAATGAGGAGGGTCCGCCTCGCTGCCCAATTCAAAGCGAAAGATAAAGGTAAGACTGCTGTCCTAGACACAAGGTGCACCATTGTTATTCACTAAAATAGTGTAAACCATTTATATTGAGTAGGTAAACAAATGTTAATACTGTATATCCATATGCTGTATCCAAGAGCAACAATCACAGTGTGATAAAGCCCATCATACAATTATCACTGAAGTGCTGAATGTAGGTCATTAGATTTTATTGTGCGAACACAGGCTCATCACAGGAACAAACTGTTCTGCATAGGGTGGATAGTAGTTGAACAATTCCCTCGATTAATAAATAGTTCCAATGCATAAAAAGTTGCCCTTCGTCAGGGGGTTCTACAAACAAATATTTACTAAAATGAGTATACCATGCTCAATACATATCGAGAATAGTGAAGCAGCCAATCAATTCCATGAGTAGGCCATCTAAAGACGAAGACGAGGAGAGTAGATGAAACTTGTCCTAGAATCGATAAATGCAAAGCTACAGTAATGTCAGCCCTTTGTGAAAACCAAAGAATGAAAACACAAGCGAAACACACCAGAAAAGTAAGCCATCATTGAAAACCATTGGTAGTGTGTGAAGTTCACCTCTGAACCCCGAAAGTGCCACAGATTGAGTGCGCATATGAAATGTGCTTAAGAGCATGCCATGCATAATCATTGAAAGAAATAAACTGTGACTGATACCTCCGAACGGACCGGTCAGGGGACAATCAGTCCTTTTGTCAGTAACAGTGATCTCAGAAAACGCAAGTTCGGTAAGGAACAAGTGCTAAAGACAATGTCAAAAATAAAAGGAAACAGTTCTGAATTATGAGCGATACAAGATAAAGCGAGTGTAAAGCTTACCGTAACCCTCGGCCCAAGCCGACAGAGAAGCAAGGTAATCCAAATCCTGAGCATTGTCAGAAGGACCCTGCGCCGATTGCGTAAACCCAGAAGTAATGTAGAAACAAACACATTGTGAATCCTGAACATGAAAGAAAAACTACTGTGGGAATATGTTGGTCGTGAAAGATAAAATTAGAGTGGGAAACAAGCCGAAAGAAGTGAAATGTTGTGCTAGATATTCTCTTTTGGAAAATTTCAAGTTGTGTAAGTGTAGACAAAAATAACTTGCTTGTTAAATATCACGAAAGCATATAGAAAAGAACATGCAGGCAAAAAAAAGATATAGAAAAAAACGATGACACATTTTGTCAAAATACAGAGTTTCTAAAAATGAGCACCTTAAAGACACCTTACATAAAAAACAACATGGACAATATCTATGTTCATTAAATGTTAGATGTTACACACGTGCTCTAATACATAGACTTGAACTTAATAAGCCACTGGATGAAGTACGCATTGTTGATCTTGGATTCAGCTTATGGATATACATTATTGAAATTTGTTTACCTACTCAATGAAAATGTTTTAGACTATTTTAGTGAATAACAGTAGTGCACCTTGTGTCTAAGACAGCAGTCTTAGTTTTTTGTTTCACTTTCTAAAAGTGGCATTTTTAAACAAACAATGTAAAAAACAAACTTTATTTCTCTATCTTGTTCCAATGGGAAGATATATATATATATATGACACTTCGGACAGATCAAGGCACCCACTGGGGTTTTTTGCACGATACATGTGGGGCAATGAACTGCATTTACCAGCATGCTCTTTCGTCACCGCCCAATGGGGCGTGTCTCCTTATTGTTGAATAAAATACGTGCTAACATTGAGCCTCTGTTTCCGAATTGCAGCCAGTGAACAAGGGCGGGAGGTCGCCCGAAACGCGTATGGCCTGATTGGAGTGGAGTACAACAAGCTGGTGTGCTGTTACCGGTGGCATGTGTGCTTGATACCCCTTCGTGTGTGGCATTCCAATGGGGCAACTTGTTGTTTGGATTTAAAAGCGGCTAGCCTGGTCGCGGAATGCCCCGCCGCATATTTCAGCGGATCTGCACTGCTCGGAGTTGAGAGCGGTGAGAAGAACGAGGGGGGCCTGAGCCATCGGTATATATTGGCAGCAGGGTGGCACTGTTGTTATTTCAATCCGCCCACATGGGCAAAGACATTTTGACACTTCGGACAGATCAAGGCACCCACTGGGGTTTTTTGCACGATACATGTGGGGCAATGAACTGCATTTACCAGCATGCTCTTTCGTCACCGCCCAATGGGGCGTGTCTCCTTATTGTTGAATAAAATACGTGCTAACATTGAGCCTCTGTTTCCGAATTGCAGCCAGTGAACAAGGGCGGGAGGTCGCCCGAAACGCATATGGCCTGATTGGAGTGGAGTACAACAAGCTGGTGTGCTGTTACCGGTGGCATGTGTGCTTGATACCCCTTCGTGTGTGGCATTCCAATGGGGCAACTTGTTGTTTGGATTTAAAAGCAGCTAGCCTGGTTGCGGAATGCCCCGCCGCATATTTCAGCGGATCTGCACTGCTCGGAGTTGAGAGCGGTGAGAAGAACGAGGGGGGCCTGAGCCATCAGTATATATTGGCAGCAGGGTGGCACTGTTGATATTTCAATCCGCCCACATGGGCAAAGACATTTTGACACTTCGGACAGATCAAGGCACCCACTGGGGTTTTTTGCACGATACATGTGGGGCAATGAACTGCATTTACCAGCATGCTCTTTCGTCACCGCCCAATGGGGCGTGTCTCCTTATTGTTGAATAAAATACGTGCTAACATTGAGCCTCTGTTTCCGAATTGCAGCCAGTGAACAAGGGCGGGAGGTCGCCCGAAACGCGTATGGCCTGATTGGAGTGGAGTACAACAAGCTGGTGTGCTGTTACCGGTGGCATGTGTGCTTGATACCCCTTCGTGTGTGGCATTCCAATGGGGCAACTTGTTGTTTGGATTTAAAAGCGGCTAGCCTGGTCGCGGAATGCCCCGCCGCATATTTCAGCGGATCTGCACTGCTCGGAGTTGAGAGCGGTGAGAAGAACGAGGGGGGCCTGAGCCATCGGTATATATTGGCAGCAGGGTGGCACTGTTGTTATTTCAATCCGCCCACATGGGCAAAGACATTTTGACACTTCGGACAGATCAAGGCACCCACTGGGGTTTTTTGCACGATACATGTGGGGCAATGAACTGCATTTACCAGCATGCTCTTTCATCACCGCCCAATGGGGCGTGTCTCCTTATTGTTGAATAAAATACGTGCTAACATTGAGCCTCTGTTTCCGAATTGCAGCCAGTGAACAAGGGCGGGAGGTCGCCCGAAACGCGTATGGCCTGATTGGAGTGGAGTACAACAAGCTGGTGTGCTGTTACCGGTGGCATGTGTGCTTGATACCCCTTCGTGTGTGGCATTCCAATGGGGCAACTTGTTGTTTGGATTTAAAAGCGGCTAGCCTGGTCGCGGAATGCCCCGCCGCATATTTCAGCGGATCTGCACTGCTCGGAGTTGAGAGCGGTGAGAAGAACGAGGGGGGCCTGAGCCATCGGTATATATTGGCAGCAGGGTGGCACTGTTGTTATTTCAATCCGCCCACATGGGCAAAGACATTTTGACACTTCGGACAGATCAAGGCACCCACTGGGGTTTTTTGCACGATACATGTGGGGCAATGAACTGCATTTACCAGCATGCTCTTTCGTCACCGCCCAATGGGGCGTGTCTCCTTATTGTTGAATAAAATACGTGCTAACATTGAGCCTCTGTTTCCGAATTGCAGCCAGTGAACAAGGGCGGGAGGTCGCCCGAAACGCGTATGGCCTGATTGGAGTGGAGTACAACAAGCTGGTGTGCTGTTACCGGTGGCATGTGTGCTTGATACCCCTTCGTGTGTGGCATTCCAATGGGGCAACTTGTTGTTTGGATATATATATATATATATATATATATCTTCACTTAAAAAACCATAGGTTACAGGCCTTATATAGTTAGGAATTAGCATTAAAAAACATTTAAATTGCTCCTATATAGTTAGTTGGACTAACTATATTTTGCGCACCCTCAATCCACTGCTGATGATGTCACATATTACATCATTCATGACATGGTCAGTGACATCACTGATGACATCACTGATGATATCACTGATGACGTTATCAGTGACTGTGTGTTTCTGTAAAGTTTAAATATGTTTTACATATTGAAGAATGAGTGGGTGTATAGGTATCTGGATGAAGGATTTAGTAGGTGCGTGACTGACTGTATGAGTGAGTGATTAAATGTGTCTTACTAAATGCATGGGTTAGTGACTAAACTGTCTGAATGTGTGCATCAGTATGTCTGTTGTTGTTTAAGCTGCTGCATGTGTTGATCAGTAGCTATATGAGTAGCTATATGGGTTATTGATTGGTTGCCCAAGTATTTGTATGGGAGACTGAGAGTGTGTGGGAGTGGCTGGGAGGTGTGTGACTCTGTGCATAGATGTCTGAGCAATTGATTCACTAGGTGTATGAGTTCAAAAGTGCATGTGGAAACAGCTGTATGGGTGGTTGACTGTGTGCATGGGTGTGTTGGTGAGTGAATGGATATGTCAGTGCTACATGTCCAAGTAAGTACATATGTAAAACACAGTGCATGTGAGAGTTGGCATATATAAATGACTATACATGAGGGCCAGTGATTGTGCGAGTGGCTGTATGGATCATTGTGTACTTGTATCAGTGATTGTATAAGAGAGTAAGTATGTGTTAGTATATGTTTGAATAAGTAAGGTGTTGTGTGTATAACTGTATAGTTGAGGAAATGGAAGTGTGATTGATTCTTTGCATGACTGACTAGGTGTGTGAGTAACTCCATGGATGAGTGGCAGTGTGTGAGTGTCTGTATAGGTGTATGAGTGCATATGTTAGTGTTGTATTGATGAGTGACTGTATGTATGAGTGATTCTATGGGTGAATGAGTGGATGTGTGTGTAGACCTAGGAATCAGTGAGTGCGTATGTAGTAACTGGTATTGGTGTGTCAATGGTTTCAAGAATGGTAGTCTGTATTTAACACTGGGTGTATCAAAGCAAAGGTTATATTAGAGTGTGAGGAGGTGCATTGTATTATCACATGAATGATATCATCAGTGGGATCTATGACATTACAACGCATGCTTTTACTACGCATGCCTTTACATCGCAGGTTTTACAACGCATGCTGTTACAACGCATGCCGTTGAGGGGTGCTGGATAGTGAATAAATTAATTTACTATTCCAACTCCAGTCCCCGTGGATAGTAGGGAAGGTGTTGGATAGTAAATTAAATCCATTCCCTATCCTAGAGCGCCCCCCAGCGCTATGTGTTGTAATGACATGCATTGTAATAGTTGCGTCTTAAAGGCACTGCGTGGTAAAAGTTGCGTTGTAAAGGATGTTTCCCCATCAGTGATGTGATCAGTGATGTCAATTGAGATGCCATCAGTGATGTCATCAGTGATGTCATTTGAGATGTCATCAGTGATGTCATCAGTGATGTCACTGACCATGTCATGAATGATGTAATATGTGACATCATCAGCAGTGGATTGCGGGTGCGCGAAATATAGTTAGTCCAACTAACTATATAGGAGCAATTTCAATGTTTTTTTAATGCTAATTCCTAACTATATAAGGCCTGACACCTATGGTTTTTTAAGTGAATTTGCAAGGTTTTTAAAATGCTAATTCCTAACTATATAAGGCCTGAAACCTATGGTTTTTAAGTGAATTTGCAAGGTTTTTTAAATGCTAATTCATAACTATATCAGGCATGAATCCTATAGTTTTTTTCAATACATTTCAAAGGTTTTCTAAATGCTAATTCTATTAGCGGATAACGTTTAAATATGTTATTATCCTTCTGGGACCACCTGAGCAGCCATCTTGTTTCTCAGGAGAAGTGAGGCACAAGAGAGCACAAAACAAGAGTGGAAAACGCAAAAAAGGGGCAGGGTAGAGACCCCTTGACCCCCTAGCCCTTCTCAGGGTGTCCCAGAAGGACCTACAAGTGCAAAAACATTTTTTTTTTTTAATCGCGTACGGTGCGCGTACCCCGTGATTTTTTCGAATTTCTTTTTTTTTTTTGCCCTTGGGGGTCCTTCTGGGACCCCCTGAGAAGGGCTAGAGGGATGTGGGGTCTGTACCCTGCCCCCTTTTTGTGTTTTCCACTCTTGTTTTGGGCTCTCTTGTGCCTCAGTTCTCCTGAAAAACAAGATGGTGGCCAACACTTCCTGGTTTGGACAGTTTGGAATGTTGACAGTCGACTGCCAGCCAATCAGAAACTCGCTTGCGCACATAAGGGTACACGCACGTGTGCGCATATAGATATATAATTTGCTCAAATTCAATTTTCTCAACAACTACTGGAGGGATTTTCACCAAATATAGAAAAGACACTACTGCATACCTGTCCCTACCATTTTGCCAAGTTTGGTGTAATTCCGTTCAGCCGTTCGGGCTGTAGCCGTGTCTAAAGGTCCCATAGAAAATGCCATTTGAAAAAGTTCAAATTCAATTTTCTCAAGAACTACTGGAGGGATTTTCACCAAACATAGCAAAGGCACATCTGCATACCAGGCCCTACCATTTTGCCAAGTTTGGTGTAATTCCATTCAGCCGTTCGGGCTGTAGCCGTGTCTAAAGGTCCCTATGGAAATTAACATGGAGAAAACACGTTTTGGGACCCCCTTTCGGCCCCCGCTTGACAAATCCCCCCGAAACTTTCAGGGAAGGAGCGGAGCGGAGCTGGACAAAATTCTAGAAAATTACACGCAGATTCCTCAATCGGCGCCAAAGTTATTCCCAATAGAATGTTGAGTGCATATAGATATATAATTTGCTCAAATTCAATTTTCTCAAGAACTACTGGAGGGATTTTCACCAAATATAGAAAAGGCACTACTGCATACCTTCCCTACCATTTTGCCAAGTTTGGTGTAATTCCGTTCAGCCGTTCGAGCTGTAGCCGTGTCAGAATGTCCCTATGGAAATTAACATGGGGAAAACACGTTTTGGGACCCCCCTTTTTTCTCGGCCCCCGCTTGACGAATCCCTCCGAAACTTTTAGGGAAGGAGCGGAGCGAGGCAAATTTAAGGAAATTTACAGGCAGATCCCTCAATCGGCGCCAAAGTTATTCCCAATAGAATGTTCGGAATTTCCTATGGTAACTAGGTCCTAACTATATATACCTACTGGCTATATATGGCTGCACAGATGCTAGAGGCAAATACCAGTGAGGAAGATGGAATTGATATGTCTACCCAACAACAGTTACAACTGGCATCAATAAGTCAATTAGGGGCTGGCAGAAGTCCTTCCAAACAAAAGTCGGTGTTTGTTCCAATTATGCCAAAAGATGCCATCGACATCTTCCATGACAGGGTAACGGAAGATATAAAAGATTTGTATCATCGTGTTAATCATCATCCCAAAAAATTGGGTTCCAAACAAATTCAATATAACTGATTAATGACTAAACTAGGAAACAATGAAGAAATAATCGTGAAGGCGTCAGATAAAGGCGGCAACATAGTCCTGTGGCTAAAAAAGGACTATCTGATGGAAGCTAATCGACAGCTATCTGACACCATGTGCTATGTGGAAACTAACAATAAGGAATACATGAGAGCATTGGAGACATTGAGGAAACATCTACTCCAATGCAAAAGGGACAACATGATTTCAAAGGATGAATATGCTTTTCTATGGAATGAATCGCCGACAATACCATCCATATACTTTCTCCCTAAAACCCACAAGGAGAGGACACCTGTCCCAGGACGCCCAATAATATCGGCAATTAAAAGTGCCAGTGAGCACCTATCTCAATACATTGACTATTATTTACAAGATCTGGTGAAAGAATTACCATCGTATGTGAAAGATACAGGTGATTTTTTAACTAAAATTATCAATGTGGAATGGGAAGATAACATGAAACTGATAACAATGGATATCGAATCCTTATATACTTGTATAGATCACCAAGTGGGATTAAATGCAGTAAAACACTTCCTATCGACCAGACCTATTGAAAATTATGAACATAATAAAATGATCATGAAAAGTATTGAATGGTGCTTAAACAACAACTACTTCGTATTTGAAAAAAAGATGAATAGACAATGCAGAGGTGTGGTGATGGGGTCTTGCTTCTCCCCCAGCTATGCCTGTTTAGTGGTTGGCTGGTGGGAGGAGCAGACACTAAGACAAGAACTTTCTTTAAAATATGGAGACCACATAAAATTGTGGTTACGCTTCATTGATGATGTCTTTGTCTTGTGGAAGGGGAACAATGAAAGTGCCAATGATTTTATATGTGACATCAATGCAAATCAGATTAATTTGAATTTCACTTCAAATATAAGCTGTACTGAAGTGGATTTCTTGGACACCAGAGTATATGTAGAGAATGGTGGGTTGAGAACAACTTTACATAGAAAGCCAACGGCCGGCAACTCCACGTTGCATGCCTCGAGCGCTCATCCGAGACATCTAATTGAAAGCATTCCCTACGGAGAGCTTCTCCGAATTAAACGCATATGTAGTAGTGAGGAACAACAGAACACATGCATGCGAGAAGCTATTGAGAGATTCCGTAGAAGAGGCTATACGGCACACAGTCTACAAAGGCTTTGGAGAAAGCCAACAGTAGACCCAGGGAATCATTGTTGGGCATTGAGGATAATGAATCCCGGGAGAATGAGGAAACTTCCAACATCCCTAGGTTAATTCTAACTTACAATAGCCAGCATCGCCAAATTTGGTCTATAATTAATCGAAATTGGGCGATAGTGCAGACAGATGCAGTTATGACACCAGAGATACCCGATAAGCCCACTATAACATATCGAAGGGGTGTCTCTATGAGAAGCCAAATAGCTAAAAGCATTCCAGATCTCAGTAACAAAAAGAAACTGATCTCATGGCTACCTGAAAAACAGGGATTTTACAAATGCTCGACATGTCGGGCTTGTAAATGTGGAGTAACTACCAAGAAATACACAACACCATTTAGCCCGAAAGATTTTAAAATTCAGGGATGCTTTGACTGTAAAACCGAGTTTGCAGTCTATATCCTGACGTGCACCTGTGGGCTTAGGTATGTGGGAAGTACCAAGCAGCAGGTGCACGTCAGGATCTTGCAACACTTGCGGGCTATTGTTAATAACGACAGTACATACCCGGTCGCGAGACATTTTAAAGCTATCCACCAAAACAAACTAGCGGATTTAAAATATTTTGTCATTGCTGCTGTAAATGACAATCCGCGAGGTAGGAACCGGGAGAAGAGCCTGCGTCAGTTGGAATCTAAATATATTGTGGAATTGGATAGTAGGTACCCAAATGGATTAAACAACACAGAGAATTTGCACCATTTCGTCTAATATCCAATCCTCAAGTAATTAACTTTCCCCGTATGTCTCCAACCTTATGTATTCCTGAAACTTTGAAAATGTAATTTTGGCCCCTGCCTCTTTCTTTTTTTGTCTCAATACTGTTTTTAGTCTTTCACATTATAAGTATAATCTATTTTTACTTATAATTTTTAATAACAAGAAATCCATGAATGAGTTACAATTCTAATTAGCAAGTAGTATAGATTGTGTGAACTTTTTTTCCAAAATTATCACATTACTTATTGCACTTTATGAAGCAAATGTTTGGATGCTGCTACAAAATAATGTAAATTTGCACTTTGTTTGTATTTTTGCACATTGTGTATTTTTGCACATAAATTTCCCAGATTGACATGAGTTGATGATGTTCACTAATTATGAAAACAGGAATTCATTCCGTGACAAATGTATAGAATTTTAAAGTGGCAATATTTTTAATATACAACACACAAAAGAGCAGACCAGGTCTAGAGAAAAGTGTGTGGCTGTACTGACAAGGGTGCATTAAAAGGGGTGCATATATGAACACAAGATGCTGAAAACCACTGGCTGGATGAATCCCATCAGACCACCCTTATGGTGGATTTAACGTCATGTGGGATGTAACTGATCATTCCAAAACTCAACCGACCATATAGTGCCGATATGGAAGTGGATGTCAGGAAAAACAGCCGTGATATCCATCATGAAGTGGTATAAACTAAAGTGCAGTGCTTAAATGACAGTAGTGAACTAAAATTGACTACATGGGCGTTTCTAAAGTATTCAATCCGCACTCAATGTGTCAAGAGTTAAAAACCCGCCGGGTAATAAGATTACTCTATGGCGTGTGTGAAAATCGGTCGACATGTTTCAGCCAGAGGGGCTTTGCCCCGGCTTTCTTCAGGACCATAAACAAAGATGCTACTGCAGCCATGAATGAAGTGTAAAAACTACAACAGACAATGTACTGAAAAATAGGTACATATCTACCAGGAACCATCACAGTTGAGTGCCCACTGGAAGGAAAGGAGAATATCTTCTTCCTAAAGAAACAAAATTTGTTTTACGACAACATCATGTATCAAGAATACATCCACATACATACACCCAAGCCGCACAGACAGAACACACTTGCAAGAATGATTTGCATTCTGCATGATATGAGAAGCTTAATAGCTCAAGCAACATGAGGCATTTCCTCATTATGCTACTCACCCAGCGTTGTGTGGGTGAAGACCTCACCTCACCCGGCGACAGCTCGGGAAACATGAGGCCCCGCTCTATAGTGTAGAAAAAAGGGGAACCATGAGTGACAGCTCTATGGTATCCACGCCAAATCGCTCTACACACGAACCCAACAGACGTGTGCTAGTGCCCCAACTGTTTAACCTTACAAACCTACATTGATGTCCATAGGACATTAAAAGAGACACAAATGCTAAAGTGCCCTTAATCTCATTGGACATGAAGAAGTACTGAAGTTGTTCCTAATAAGGCATAAAAGACTGTCTAGAAACATTGTATGCAGTCATGTGCGCCCCTGGAATGGTAATAAGCAGTGACCATAGTCAAGGTTTCTATAGAAACACCACTATTTAAAAACAAAGTCCTTCAAGAAGACCTCCGGACTCGTGGGCTTGACGGGCCGTCTCAAACTGAACACCACGGGTTAGCTCAAACTATACCACGAGACTCAAACAGCACGAGTTGCCCCAGTTCAGACACTAACAAATATTGGCAAACTGCAGCGAGAGACAGAATCACCAGGAGACTCACCTATCCGTCGGTGCCTCTGGTGATAAACCGAGCGGAAGTGGAGGTGTTAGTCAGGCTGTCCATCACGCTTAAATAACAGCTGGTAATTGACAAAAAGTGGCCATAATCGCCATTAGACATCAGCAGACTATGGCGTGGAAAAGAAGACCCTGCTCTTGCGCGCATGCGCAGTAGCATGAAACAAACTGTAGACGCCAGCGTGATAGAAGAGACACTGCTCTTGCGCACATGCGCTGTAACGTGGCGCGTAGTTCGTTATATCTATGTGTTTGTAGCAGGAAAACACAAATTGTGTATTTATAGAGACTTCGCTCTTGTTGGTGCAGGTGGGTTGGATAAGACGCGAATATAGTATAATCGCTGTTCCAATTAAATTAAAGGGCATGTAGCGAGTAGTCACTTAGGTCTCAAGAAAAAAACCTAGATCATTATTTATATCCGAATATCAGCCCCTAAATCCGTCTCATCCGCCTGATACTTATTTGTGTGAGAAGGGTTATGCTGAGGAATCGTGGTATGGGGAAACTGTGACCCCAATGAAAATAATCAACAGTCTAAATAGAATCACTCTAAGGTGGAGTGTGACATCTGCTGCACAATTACTTTTCATGAAGAGTAGACTGCCTCACAGTAAGCACTAATAGTCAGTTCTACAAAGACGCTATTAGTTGAGGCACACCGTGGCCCTTTATGTAGGGTCATAATATACATGATTTTTAGGCATTCATAATTGTCTCAGGTGTCAAAAAGAAAGTAAGTAGGTGTCAAAATGGGTTAACAGAGGGGGGGCATACACAATTATGTTGGGTGAGCTTAGTGGGTGCAACCGAGAGTGCGTTGCATCCATTCACAAAAAGACCCGCAACTAAAAAGTTGCTCTTAATTCAAAAAAACAATACAGGTATGTGGAGGGTCGAGGGGAATATTTAATGACCTGTCTGCTCATACCCCTGAATATAATATACAACACACAAAAGAGCAGACCAGGTCTAGAGAAAAGTGTGTGGCTGTACTGACAAGGGTGCATTAAAAGGGGTGCATATATGAACACAAGATGCTGAAAACCACTGGCTGGATGAGGGGTAGTTTGGGGTAGTTTTCAGGGCTTAGGGGGTAGTGTAGGTTTAAGGGCTTGGGGGCCAATTAAGGGTTCAGGGCGGGAGCGTTTTTAGTGCTTATGGGGTAGTTTAGTTTTCAGGGCTTGGGGATCGTTTTAGGGTTTAGGGCGGAGGCAGGGGACGTGATACAACTTAGGACTTAGTGGGGCAGGGTCGTTTTTAGGGCTTAGGGGATAGTGTAGTTATCAGGGTTTGGGGGCCGTTTTAGGGTTCAGGGCAGGTCGTTTTTAGGGCTTGGGATAGTTTCGTTTTCAGGGCTTGCGGGCCATTTTAGGTTTCAGGGCAGGGGGCAGGGATCATGATACATCTTAGGACTTAGAGAAGCAGGGTCGTTTTTAGGGCTTAGAGGGTAGTTTTTAGGGATATGTGGAGGGTGGGGGTAAATAAGTTACTACGGCTGTGGGGGAGTGGGGTAATTTAGGAACTGAGGCAATGCGCAGGGTTCGGTGGGGTTAGGACTTACTTGTGAATTCTTAAAAACAGATATGTATTTACCAAATATCCCTGAACAACAAATGATTCCTCCTCGCCCCGTCTCTGCGAGGGAAGGTCAGGTCCGGCCCCAATCTGGCCCTGTGGGAAGCTCCTGTGGAGAGGGGGCGCAGATCCATGCGCAGCCCCCACTCCAGGCCGGGTCTTGGATTCTCCGAGCTGGACTCCGAGGCCCAGACGGGTGCGGTTGACTCCCAACCTCTGAGCTCCGGAGCCGTAATCCTTGCTCCTCGGAATGCCAAAACCTGAACAAATGTCCCAATCTGAAGGACCCTTTGAACTGCATGGAGGCAGACGGTGTTCACGATCCCGGAGCAGGAGCCACGGTAGCCCATCTCCTGTAAGAGAACGCGGAGCCCATCGCCTCGCAGGCCCCGCTCCTCTGCTCGGAGGTCCAGATCTCGCTCGAGAACGCCGATCGACATCCCGCTCTCGGTTGGCATCGAGGGGAAGAGCCGAGGCTGCCTCTAAAAGTCACTCCGTCTCCAGGTCTGTGTCTCCCAGGAAGTTATCTGCCATTGGGGAGGCACACGAGGAAGGGCCAGGGCCTCACGGCGTCCGTGATGCAGTCGAGCCAGCTCCGTGCTCCTCCACCACCAACAGCTCAGCACCCGGACGGGCGCCATTTTCTGCTGGGAAGCTCCGGAGCGCACTAGGTCAGTTCAGGGGCAGACTACAGGACTATCGGACCACCAAGAGCCTGCTTTTAGCTGCCGCCTAGCCCCCCACGCACAATGCCACCACCCACAGCGTGTTTAACTGGGCTCTGGTGAGAGGCCCCCCCTCCTTCCCTTTAAACTTTGTTTTAGATTTTGCTGCCTCCCGTTCTGCGATCAGCTGCCTTGGCGCCTGTGGTCTTTCTTCCCTGACCCCTGGTCTCCGGTTCGAACTCCTCTGCCCCAGCTCCTCATGGACGATGAGGCTATGACTTTGCTGCGGACTGCCTTTCTCCCCCCGGACTTGCTGGCTAGAGCAGCCCTCTTCCTGGACTTTCGGACTTGGACCTTTGTGCTCCCCGCCATTTTCTTTTTATGACTCGCTTCTTCTTCTACCTTTCTCCTGATCTGCCATTTTAGCGATCTCTGACCTCCCCCTCTGTCCTAGCGACCTTTCTATTGTCTCTCCTGTTGCTCCTGATACACTCCTCGCTGTCTTACTCGTTACTATCTGCTTCCCTCTCTCGTTTGTCTCACTTTCCTTCCTTTCTCTGTCCCTCCCTTGGTGCTGTGACTGCAGCCCCCCTCCGGCTCCACTCAATGGAACTCTGCTTTTCTGTATATAGAGATAACTCTAATCACTAGTAAATGCAGTAGACCTTTGTACTCTCTACCACTCCTATGTGACTCGTAGAGTATATCCATTCACATCCCTTCCCTAGGTATATAGAGATAACTCTAATCACTAGTATATGCAGTAGAACTTTGTACTCTCTACCACTCCTATGTGACTCTTAGAGTATATCTATTCGCATCCCTTCCCTATGTATATAGAGATAACTCTAATCACTAGTATATGCAGTAGACCTTTGTACTCTCTACCATTCCAATATAACTCTTAGAGTATATCCATTCATATCCCTTCCCTATGTATATAGAGATAACTCTAATCACTAGTATATGCAGTCGACCTTTGTACTCTCTACCATTCATATGTGACTCTAAGAGTATATCTATTCATATCCCTTCACTATGTATATAGAGATAACTATAATCACCAGTCTCTTCTTTGTGTGACTTTACATCTTGTACATTTGATTTTTTTTCTGTGTGTATCTTTTATGTAACGCATGTAATCCTAAATCCTTATGTTTTGCAACTGGTTCTTATGTAAAGCGCTCTGACACCTTCGGGTAAAGTTTGCGCTATATAAAATCGCATTAAATAAATAAATAAAGGCATATTAGTGATTAAGAATTTCGTTGTTTAGCCTTCGTGGAACCGGCATGCGTGGTAAACACATGTGTGGTTCCAGCATACAACCTTATACTTGTTACTATACAATAGTAAAAACTGGAAAAGTCGAACAATACGAGAAAAATGTTACATTTTAGAGGATATGCAGTTTCAAAGGATAGTGTTGCAATTTAACAGTAGAGAAGAAGCTTTCAGTAAAGTGCTTAGGAGACAAAGGGTTGGATCACAAAACATTTTTGGCAGAGCTACAGTCTTTGGTGGTTCATAAGGCAGAGCTTGGAGGAAGCAACTTCCACCACCGTATTATTAAAACAGATTTCTGGAGGTGGCAATGTGTGATAAGAATGTTGTGCATTTTGTCCTTTGGCATGTTTTGTGGTGGTGATGTGTTGTTTTTGGTTTTGTTGTGCTGCATTATTACAATATAGTGTTGTATTTTGGTTGTTGGGTTACATTCACGTTTTGACCGTATTTTTGTATTGTGTCATGTTATGTTTTATTTGAGCTGTTATGTTACAGTCTGTACGTTGTTGTGTTATGTTCTGTTGTTCACTTTAGAGATGTTGATAAATGTTGCTATATTTACAGACACTTTCGTCAAATGCCTTTTGAGTTTCGATGAAGCCCATTTACCACTGTCTAAGGTGGTGTCACAGCAGTAGTCCAGCTTTTCAACTATTTAAGACACAGGTCATCCTAAACCTATGGCAGAAGCCATCTAAAATTAGAACTTTATGTGAGTAGTCCAAAAAGTATTTTAATTTTGCAACGCATAGATATAAATGAGGGCAGCACTTGCGCTGTGACAGAAAACAATGTAACACTCCCTGCAGTAGACCCTCCATCTGTTGTATTATTAGGCAGGGAAGGATGTGGCACGCTCGAGACGACAGTGGCATTTAGTAGGCCAAAAGCCTTTGCATAATAAGGCATATGTCACATGCAGTATTTAGAAAGTATGCCACACAGGCAATAGAGAAGCAGAATAGGGCTTGTTACATTTGTCCCTGCTTTAAATATGAAACAGGCTTTTGTCAGGCTCTAATGGCACGAATAACAAAGAGTGGCAAGGTACCTTGTTGTTGTATTTGATTGTATGGTGGTGGTAAACAAGTGGTTGATGTGTTTGTAAAGCTTAGTAGGGGGTTTGGAAATAGTTATTTGGTTGTATCTTGCCAACACATATGGCGATGTAACACGTCAGCCCTTCGAGCACTTCACTGCCTACCTGTAACCAGACACTCCTCCTTCAAGGCACTCCGAATCATCCACAGGACCTCACCACCGTTTAGTCTTAGAACTTTGGGAACACACGTGCAGTAGTACACTCAAGACTGGCACTCCTACTGACAGCTATGCTTTTAAAGAAGCTGGGCATTGGTAGCACTGTGTACTCTGTTCAGGCTGAACAACTCTGAAACTCACTCCTGGCAAAAATAAGAAATATTCAAGCTCACCTGGAATTCAGTAAGGAAGTACATACTTACTTAGTTGGCAGCTAGAAAATGACATCCCTCCTACAAAGCACTAGTACATTCATCCACCCCATCAATTAAAATCAGTCAGTAACACAAAGATGCTTGGTATCAGTGTTTGCACATGTAACTCGTATTCCTCTTCACTCTACTCCATACGTAAGAGCAACTACAAGATCCCCACCACACAACAAGAGGGCCCCACTGGTCATGAGACCTAAATGCTCTCCACAATAGGCACCACTATATATCCATAGTCTACCAACCAAACATAATAGTGCTATATATAAGCGTAACTGATTCTATCTCTGACTCCTTTTTGCTCCACTCCATTCCTAAATGCATTTACATATTTTCCAAGTCACAACAGTAGCTCCTTTCAGGTTCTCATTCACAAAACCCTCTTTTCCTACAGCCCGCACTTTAAATCCAAAATCTTAAAATTAAGTTTAATCAGTGTAGTGGCATGCCATCCATCTACCAAAATATGATTTGAGGTAACATTAACGGAACGAAGCACTATAAAAATGCAAGTAAAATAAAATACATTATGAATAAAAGGTAATACCATTCACCATATCTTTTACTGTTTGCAATACATACATTGGGCATCATTTATGAAAAGTGACTTATCACTGCGTGAAAACAGCGATGTGTCACTTTTTATTGTGCCCTCCTTGCGACATGCTGAATGCGTCATATTTACAGTATGACACATCATGTCGCATGGAGTTACAGATACGTCAGTGTTTCTGACGTATCTGTAGGCGCAAAAATGGTGCATTGCTGGAGTGTGTCACTAAAGTGACGCAACTCCAACAATGGGTCATTTCACATGGGCAAGTCCCATTTCAAATGTGCCTGCGTCAGTCTTACGCCTGCTGTGCGGCAGGCGTAAGATATTGACGCTTTTGTGTCCTAGAAGTGACACAGTAAAATCTCATAGATTTCACTGCGTCACTTCTATGAGGCTTACTTGCATCAAAATGCCCACCCTGCATACATTATACCTGGCACAGGTATAATGTGGCGCAGGGGTTTACAAAGTGACACATCTACCTAGATACGTCACTTTGTAAATATGACGCAACATGCACTTTTTTTACCATGCTGGTGCGTCACAAAGTGTGACGCACCGGCGGCACAAAAATGTGACGCACCAGCGGCACAAAAATGACGCAAGGGCTCATAAATAAGCTCCATTATGTACTAGTCTTCTACAGCGTTGGTGCTCCATTCATATGCTCAGTGTTAGGCATATGCTAAAGGAAGAATAAGCTCTTAATTGTGCATAAAAATGGACAATGACGTGAGTGAAGAAATTCAACTCGTGAATATGTGTACACATGTTTCTCGACACTTTTAATCTAGGGTGAAAACCAATGCAATATTCAAAAAAGCCTATAAAGGACTACAACACTTGGCTACACCTAACCATCAACAGTCCAAAGACAGTTTACAGACCTGAATGGCATTAAGCTTCAAGAAAACTACCTTGTAACCCAAATCCTAGTGACGGTCATTTACAGGTTAATGGATGCAGTGCGCCTGCCAAAAAATTACAGATGCCATGCCTATTGACTGGGCTCCCGTGACCCATTTTGAGGGGGGGGGGCTTCAGCCTGCTCTGCTGGAAGCCTCTGACTCACCGATCTGCCTACAACTGATCTGCTGGGTCACAGATAAACCACCACCACTGGAATTCCCTGCCTGAGTCTGCATGTGGTGCATGTGTTCCACTAGCCTATACATTATTCATTGGCCCTGACGTGCAGGGAGTAATCTTCCTACAATTCAGAGCCATTGTATTCTTGTTTTACCTTTGGGTTTTTGTTCAAGTAAAACACATATGTGCAGATCTGGGCGAAAACGCATGGCACCCACAGACCACTCTGCATATTAGTCTGACTATAATGCATCCACCTCAGTGAAAGGCGCACTTCAGGAAGTGAGATCACCGCCACACAGGTAGGTAACTCAAACTATTTTCAGTATTATATGTGCCAAGAGTAAAAAAAAATAAAAAAAATAAAAATAGAGCATACTTAAGTTCATGGAGGTTTCGGAGGAAAAGGTGTCTTGGACTTGGGAGTCCAGAGGTGATTCCTCCTAGGTAGCATAAAGTGGGAAGTTCGGCCGGAGGGCTTCCAGATTGCCACATTACATGCAGAAGACAACACTTGGCGTTCTTCTTCTTGGGATTAATTATGCCATGACTTCCTTGTGGAAGGTGGAACTTAACCATTTAAAGTGTCCAATCCCTAACTGTTCATTCTCCATTGGGAATCACATGAACTTCTCAATCCAAGTTATAGCAGAGTTACATCCTCTGAGGGCAATTACTGTTTTTGAATAATAAAAGGCTGCACGTAGAAAGGGAAAATGTAGTACATTTTGTGCCCGGATTTTTCATCGTGCTCAACACTCATAATACATATTTTTGCCCCTGATTTTTCCAAATGCATGTGGATCATACCTTGTGAGTGTTCCCTTCTCTGTTGCCTCTATAGCTTGTATTATTTTTAATATTTTCCCTCCTAGTAGTCTTAGATGAACTTCCCTGTGTTTTTATCTTACTTTGGACCTATTATCTTGTTTGGCTCTTTTCTCACTCTTGATGCTAGAGGGGTTTAGTGTCTTACTGATTTGCATATTGCAATCTACTCCTTCAATCAATGTCTACACTGATTGCCAAATGAGATATTTTCCTATGTGGGTGTTTACACCTAGTTTTAACACTATAAAAGATGCATCTGTGACCTTTCAAGTGTAGTGTTCTGTGCAGGGTTGCACCGTGGCTGCTGTGAGGATCGCCATTTCCTTGGATTGTCACCAGGGACACTCCACATGTCTACATCATTTCCAATCCTTGACAGACATGTGGTCCACTGCCCAGTAGCGGCTTGCAGAGGTAATGCTGTGGGGTGGTGAGTCAGGGCAGGTGGGGGTAGTGGAGTCCTACATACAACAGCAAAGATTTAAGTAAAGAAATAAGTAAATAAAACCACTTATCTTGCACTTGCCGCAGCGACGATTCGGCGTTGCGTCAAGCACAAGGTAAGTATTTGAAGTTTGAAATTTTTTTTTTTTAACTTTCACCTTTGCTGTCGTAGGTCATACTCCACTCAAGCTACCTACCCTCCCTTTGCACGTGGTTCAACAACTGGCAAAGCCAACCAAACTTCTGATAACTCCTGCAAACTTTCCAGGCCCACAATAAGCACCTGTTCCAAGAGACAGTGTAAATATCATAACCCTTGCGCCCCTGTCTCAACAATGGGGCCCTGAATATAAAGTATTCCTGGTTCACACACCCCAAAAACTAAAGATAAATGGATGGGTGGGTGAGGAAAAAGCCACAACTATCTACCTGCCACCAGGTCACCTGCACCTAAAATGGTGGCTGGGAGCCCAACTACAGCCTTTATAAAGTGTTGGGCTATATTGAGCTATGCAAGCAGCTGAACACAAAATGGCAGCCTTGCCCTGCCCCACCCTCTCAATCTGCCTGGGAGGCAGACTTCTCTGTTGTCGACTTACCCCAAACACCTCTTCACGTCATCTGTGTATCAAGAGAAGGATGCTGTCCTGCAGCAGACGGAGAAACAAAGTGACATACTATAGTCTTCTAGCCTGCCGTGTTGGGCTATACCGAAGATTAAAAGCCCACTCCTGCATCAGCAAGGGCCTTTAGGAAGGGAGAGGGACTTTAATGCTGGTATAGCCCAGCTACGAAGGGCTATAAGGCTATTAGAACATTCCACCACTAGAGGACAGGCTGTTCTAACAAATAAAACAAAGGCCCCTCAGAGCCGAAGGGATTTTAATCCCCTCCCATGAGGCCTTTGTGCACAGCAACTGCTGTGAACGACAACTTTGGAATGTTGGAGCCTTGGGCTTCTACCAGCCATTAGAAGCCCGGAGCTCTCCATTGTTTTCAATGGATATCCCAACATTCACTGTCCTAATGCTCATGTAAAGAAAAAAAGCTGAAAAAAGAAACCACAAAACAAAGGTTTGTGGACAGGGAAAGACCCTGGACATATTATTTCACGAACATTATCAAGTTAAGCGTTCTTGAAAAGAAATACAGATATTTGGAGAAATCTATTAATAGTCAAACATGGCACTGATACAACATAATGCTGCTATTGTATTCTGCACCATTTTATACAAGAGGGACTCTTAACTGATTTCATTGTTTTTGTAAATCTACTGTCTTTTCCTAGCATAGGCAAATATCGTTCTACCGGATATATATGTTCAAAAGAAGTCTCCAGAAAGGAGTACCTAAAATAATGAATTAAAAATACACAAACACAATTCAATAAAAAGTACGGTAACCACACACGTTAGATTTTATCTAATTAAAGTCTCACTGAAATGCCAAATTCAGATTGAATAATCAACTTGTATTATCAACAACATATACACATATGATGTACATAATACTAAACACATAAAATGCCAAAGCCACATCATGTACATATTGATCGAATTTGCATTGCAGAATTGTGATTGGCCATGAGGAGCCTGGCTGCTTCTTAGTTCAGACATGGTCTAGAAGAGAAGCAGCGAGACGGCGCTGTTTAAAAGGTACGTTTAAAAAAATTATATTTCTCTCACCCCACACCCCGCCACCCCCATTCCCTGCAAGGCAACACTGAACGGTCTCATTGCGCATGTCTACATAGCTTACATCATAAAGGTCTCAGTGACAAGTACTGTCCATTTGGGTATTTGGACCCTGCATGCTTCCCAGGCTGCACAGATACCATACCATTCACATTTCTTATTACATAGGACTCAAACAGCTGCTAATAAGACGCCAGCAGAAAGCAGAGAATTTCACTGTTTATCAAAAGTCGATCAGGAAACTGGCTCCGCTAGTTTTGGTAAGCAGATTCAAGTGCAAGAAGAGCTTCCCTTCTAAACTTCTTGCGCCATAGTGCCAATAATTGATGATACCATACCAGCCAAATCGCACAATGCCACCGTGGAACACACGATATAGGAGCCCATCACACGGTCTCCCGGTAAGGAGTCGATATCACACGGTGACAGAGAAAACAAGCTGAAACCTACTGCAAATAGTGGGTTTCCAGCTCATTTTTGAAGGCTTTGAACTGCTGATGCCCATTAATGGGTGTAAAAACACCCCAGAACATTGGCACCAGCGTCAAACAAATAAATCAATAAATCAGGGATTTGTATAGCTCAAGGCGCTGTGGGGGGGGATGCTGCTGATGGGTATAGGCATATGGGCATTGGGGTTTAGTTGATGCTGATCTGTCCTGGTACTGGCATTCAGTTGAAGAGCCAGGTCTTGAAATCCTTCCTGAATTGGGTCAGCGACGGGGATTGCCTGAGGTGGAGAGGTAGGGTGTTCCATGTTCTAGTGGTGAGGTAGGAGAAGGATCTTCTTCTGGTTCTGGTCTTGTGGATCCGTGGGATGGTGGCCAGGGCCAGTTGGATGAAGCAGAGGTGACTGGTAGATACGTGGAATGAGAGGAGGTGATTCAGATATGCTCGCCCTGTGTCATGGAGGGCTTCATAGGCATGTGTGAGGAGCTCGCAAGTGGTTCCTCAGCAACATTTAGGGGGTGGTTTGGGGGTGGGGTGGTGTTCAAATATGCCTCCTAGGTACTTCTCAGCATGAGGTGAGGTTCTGTAATTCATTTTGTGTTGTCCTCACGTAGGCCTGTGAAAGAGGCCCGGCGAACAAGTGGCCTGGCCTTTTGAGTTCATGTAAACATTAAATAGGTTTCTTTCAACTCTGAATGAACTGCAGAGAAACTGACCTCTTCACCTGAAACTGACCTCGCAAAGCCAATTTCCCTTGGTTTGATCCTTGTCTAAGATTGCCACTTAATGTTCAGGACCTCGTTAACCTTTAGTTTCCTTGCACATGTTTTATCTTGTTCAGCATCTATTACTGTTTCCTTTATGTTCTGACATTACATGGGTTGTGCTTTTCAATTATAAATTTGTCCGGCTTGCAAAGATTGAATTTGGGACATTCCTAATAATCAGCCGCGGCCTGTGGAGGGAGTTCGGTGGGGCAGGGAGGCGGTGCGGGGGAGGGGCAGGGTGGACAGTGGTAAACAACGGAATATGGATAATTGCAGGTAAGTAAACCATTTAATAAATAAAACAAATTTCGTAGCGCGCGCTACATCGCATTTAGCGATGTATGGTGCACTACGAAATTCGTTTTATTTATTAAATTGTTTACTTACCTGCAATTATCCATATTCCGTTGTTTACCACTGGTCACCCTGCCCCTCCCCCGCACCGCCTCCCTGCCCCACCAAACTCCCTTCACGGGCCGCGGCTGCTAATAATTAACTTTTGGGTTGGGTTACTGTAAATTGGATTTTTGTTAATGTGATACTCAGTTAGAAAATGTGCCTATTGGTTAGAATTTTGCGCAGTGGGTGTACATTTATAATGAGAATATGGTGTATAAAAGGAGATGTCTTGCCGTAGTAATTTGAACAGTCTCCTAGGAATATACATTGTGATGTATTGTTGGGATTTCTGTTACTAGCTGCAGCTAATAAACTTGGTCTCTGACGCCACCCAGAAGTATTCCGTGTCTCTGTATACCAAGACAGGTGGAACTCGAAGATTTCAGGTGTGTCCCTGGCACCGCTGTGTTCTGACCCGGTTCTTCAACTGGCGCCCAACATGGGGCGACTTCAGCGGTACCGATCCATGCCCGAAGATTGTGAGGAGCCCCGTGAGGAAACTCTGGAGGAGGGCCCCCACTCCATCGACCCCTGCATGTCGAAAAGTAGACCGAAGGTCTTTTCTGCGAGGCTTCCCCTTTCCGACGGCTACGAAGGACTGCTGCCCTGACTGTCGCCCTGCCTTGGACCCTCGTGTGACGATTTGTAAGGCGAGACGTTAGACGATCTTCTGGTGGCGTGACAGACATTTTCGTTAAGTATAAGTGGATCGCTCCCACGACTTTGTTTTGTTTCTTGGGTCTTGATTCGGATATTGCAATAGTCGAAGCCGAGGGGTTCGTATATTTACGAGTGTATCATTTTTTGATACCCTTTGAAGTTTGAAACCAGACTAGTGAGCAAGATGCCCGGTCTTGGTAAACTTGGTAAATGGTTTTTTTGTGGTCTTAATAGGGATTCCCGATTGGAGGATTCGTGTCCGATACCTATTCTATTCTATTAAAATTATTTATAACGCGCACTATCACCATCGGTTTCTTGGCGCTAATTGACATAAGGCGTTGATCAAGGGTGAGAGGGTTTAGTCAAAAGCAGCTTGAAATAGCAGGGTTTTTAAAAGTCTGCGGAAACAATCGTACTTTGGGCAAAGACGAAGAGAGGGAGGTAGGGAGTTCCAAACGGAGGGAGCCAGGACAGAAAAACTCAGGCCACCGTGCTTTTTTCTTTTAAATCTAGGGACCTCGAGGAGGTTTAGTGATGCTGAGCGAAGAGCTCTAGAAGGGATGTGACGGGACAAGGCCGAGGAAATGAACATGGGAGCTGCATCCGAAAGGGCCTTAAAGGTAGTGCATGCCATTTTGAAAGTGCAGCGTTTAGAGACAGGAAGCCAATGTAGACTGCGGAGGAGGGGAGTGACGTGCTGATGTTTGGGCTGGCGAAAGATCAGGCAAGCAGCCTGATTCTGCACCAACTGAAGTCGGTGAAGATGGCATGCAGGAATTCCTGCGTATAGAATGTTGGCATAGTCGAGCCTTGAGGTGATGAGCGCAATGACAACTTGGGTCAGGGCTTCTTTAGTAAGAAACCTGCTGATCTTACGAATCCGCCTGAGGTGGAAGAAGCAGGCGGAAGTGACCGCGTTGATATGCGGTCTCATTGATAGATCTTCAGAGATGATCACCCCCAGGCTTTTGACTGAGCTCACAGGAGTGGGTGCAGACCCCAGAGATGTAGGCCAGAAGGCGGCCTTCCATGGGTGATTGGGTCCTCCTACCAGGACGAGCTCAGTTTTGGTAGGGTTCAGCTTTAAGTGGCTATGATACATCCACTCCGCAATAGTCAGCATAGTGGACTGGAAGTTGATGCGGGAGGAAGGGAAGGAGTCTATGGGAAAAATTAACTGGAGATCGTCCGCATAGTTGAATATTGTGACCGGGGAGTTGCGGAGGGAAGCTAAAAGTGGTTGGAGATACAAATTAAATAAGAGAGGGGATAGTGCAGAGCCCTGTGGGACACCGCAGGGAAGGGAAGTGTAGGGTGCAGAAAAGGTGGAAAGGTGAACGGACTGTGAACGCTGGTGAAGGAAAGATCTGAGCCAGTCAAGGGCCACCCCCTGGATACCGGCGTTGTGGACACGGTCGATCAGGATGAAGTGATCGACCGTGTCAAATGCCGCCGAGAGATCTAATAGGACAAGGGCTTGAAAGGTGTTTTTGTCAGCTCCAAATTATGAGCTTTATTCGAAACATGGCGTGGGTCTATTACCTTTAATGAGGTTTGGGTCCGCTACACTAGGAAGGACGGTGTTTTACGATGGCCCCCACATGGTAGTTTTAAAACAGAGATTTTAGATAACTTAGAAGTTGCGCTATTTAGGAAGAAAGCCCGGCCGGCGATGTTTGACTCGTTCCGCCTTTGTGGTAAGGAAGCCAAACAGCGAGAAATTAAGCAAGTGAAAAGAGATAGGAAAGAAAGGAATATGTCAGTAATGCAAGGCGCTACACAGTTTAAGGACGGTGAAGAAGATTGTGCCATTGAAGTGTCAGATAAACAGCATTGCATGGCCATTGACAAATGTTATCCGGCTTTGCCACCTCCCCTTTCAACTGTGACTGAAGACCCTGAAAAGATCCTTTGATGTCGCATCTACTGAGATTACCACCCCCTTATGCGCAGAGTCCTACAGTTGTTGCACCCCCTGTTGTTGTTCAACCCCCTGCTGTCGTTCAGCCATTTGTTGCTCCACAAGTGGTTCTTCCTCCTGCGGTGCAGCCCCCTCTAGGGCCGCCAGCTTTGTTACCAGCCTTGCCTCAAACTCCTTTGACTTACACTGCCTTATCTTCGTCTTCTCTTACTTCTGTCCCTATGACTCCTATTCCTCAGACTACTTTGTATCCTGTCCTTATGTCAGCTTCTTCTCCTTCTGCTCGACAAAGAATGACTGAAACTGTCACTAGTCTTTTGTCTCCTCTCTTTGGGTCACTGAATAGGACCCCTGTTTCTGAACGTATGCAGAGACGTAGTCAGCTTCCTGGTCCCGAAGAGTGGGCAGTGTTAGATCTCCTTGCTCGAAGATGGGTTTCGAATGCTTCCAGGTACGGTTTACAAGCGGTTATGGATGTTTTTATACAGTGGGAAGCACCAAAGCAAAGGTATGTTTTTGATGTCATGTGAACCTTTCTTCGTCAGGAGTGGGAAGATAATGAGTGGGTCCAATTCCGTTGGACTTGATTAATGTTCAGTCCGAATTTGCTAAGGGAACGATAGTGGGTTCAGATGTCGAGGTAGCGGTAGAGACAATACTTGCTTTCAGGTCTAGACTTCCACCTCAGTCATTGTTCGAACCTGATCCTTCTGTCAGGAGAAAAGTGAAGCAGTATCCTATGCGAGAGGTTCCTCCAGTATGGATAGAGGCAGTTGAGGCTGACGTTCCTAATGGTGTTTTGGCTGCACCAGCACATTTTCAGAGAGTGTGGGTGCATGTCCCTTGGAAGAGAGCAGAGGTTTTGGCACTTAAGCAAACATTGCCTGACCCCGTAAAAATCCTGCTGGTTATTACAAGGAGTTGTCTCAGACAGTTGATGCGTGTGTTATGAATTTAGCTGACATCGATATGTTGATGGGTAATGTAGTTCCTCAACCTTTGTGGGAGAAGATCCATCATGAGGATCATGTGCAAGAGTTAGGAGAAACATGGGTTACTATTACTGCTACAGATGGTAGACAGGTAGGAGGTGCTAAACCTGAGCCTTTAGTTGCAGAACCACCTGGTAGGATTATTAATTTAATGAAAACTATGATGCCTCGTTTGCGGGTGAATTGGGACAAGTTAGCAGCATGCAAACAAAAGAAAGATGAGAGTGTTTCCGATTTCTTCACGAGGTTTGAAGAAACATTCATTGATCATAGTGGTCAGGACATGAGTACAGAAGGTGGTCAGAGGTTGTTCGTAGATAAATTTGTTTTTATTTTACTCCCCGAACTTTGTAATAAGTTAAAGGACTCTGAGAGTTCATGGGCAGTTTCTTCCTCGGCCCAGATATTGGCTACTGCACAATACTATGAGAATAGAGACAAAGATGAGAAGGATAAAGTAGAGAAGAAGACTTAAGAATTAAAAACGAAAGTTCTTTTGCAACAGGCTTATCCGCCTTGCCCTAATCAGCGTCAGTTTCAGCAACCCCCACAGTTTCAGAAACCATTGCAGACGCCTGAATCTTTTGTTCCGCGATTTCCGCTAGGCCCTAATCAGTGCGCTTATTGTAAAGAGGAAGGTCATTTCAAGAGTAGTTGTCCGGTCTTGCTACAACGTGTGAATGGTATGTCTGGTCTGAGAGGTCGTGGTGGTTACCAACAAGTACCTAGGGGTAGGGGACGTGGTACGTTTCCTCAGAATGAACATTCCTTTCCCCCCAGAATTCTGCAAATTATTTTGACCGACAGAATGTTCCGAACGTCCAGTCTGCTCAGTACTACGTTGATGATTATTATGTTGGAAGCGAGAGTGCTGGTTTTAATGATAGCTAGGACAGCCATGGACAAAGAGAGGGAGTAGTGTCCGTTCCAGTAGACCAGAGTGGGCCTTATGTTGAAGTGATTACATCAGGTGTGGCAGAACCTTTTCTTTTGGATACTGGTGCAACAAAGAGTTCTATCATGCACTCCTTTGTCTGGCTTGACAAATGTTTCGGTAGGATTTTCTGGCGCCCCAGTTAGCAACCCGGTTTCTAGTCCTTTGCCCCTTTCTATTGGTCCTTGTGAATTGGAGGCTCCCCTTATTCTAACGACTGGTTGTGGTGAGAATTTGTTGAGTTTGGACTTGTTGAAAAGATTGCATGCGACCTTATATTGTTCTCCGTTGGGAGTACATCTTACCTTGGGTAAGAAAGTGATCTCCCTGATGTATTTGTCTAAGGATTGCCTGCCGCTGGAATTGCGTTCTCTCCCTGATACACTTTGGGCTATGGGTCCTAATGATGTTGGTCTTTTGCAGATTCCACCCTATGTTGTTACGCTTAAATCAAATGCTAAATTGCCACGCATTCCTCAGTACAAAATTTCCAGTGATGGTGAAAGAGCTCTTTTAGCGATTATTTATGATTTGGTTGAGAAAGGTGTGGTTGAAGAAACGAGAGGTAATGTGTGTAATAGTCCCGTTCTGCCTATTCTTAAGCGTACTGACTCTTCTTAGCCACCTGTGTATCGATTTGTGATTGACCTTCGAGAGGTCAATACGATTGTTGTGCCACAGTTTCCTGTTGTTCCGGACATTACTGCTTTATTGACTATGGTCCCTGCCTCAGCTGCTTGGTTTTCTGTGATTGATCTGAAGAATGCTTTTTCCAGTATTCTGATCGCTGAGGAAAGTAGGGATATTTTTGGCTTCTCTTTAGACGGCCGCAGCTTCCGGTTTAAGCAAGCTCCTCAAGGTTATTGTGAGAGTCCCTTCATTTATAGTCAGGCTTTAAAAATTCAACTCGATACTCTTGTGTTGCCTTCTGGTGCTACTCTTATCCTGTACGTTGATGATCTGCTAGTGGCTGCTGATAATGAGGAGATTTGTAAAGAGGTTACTCTTTCTTTGATACGACATTTGTCTGACCTTCATCATAAAGTTTCCCCTTCCAAGTTGCAGTATTGTCGACAAGAAGTGACCTACTTAGGTCATCTCTTATCGAAGGAGGGAAGACGATTGACCCCAGAGCGTTTTCAAGGAATTGCCCAAATGACTGTACCATCCACACAGAGAGAAGTGCGTGCTTTCTTGAGTATCACCTCGTATTGTCGGCAGTGGATCCCGAACTTTTCTTTGCTAGCGAAACCTTTGTTGGCACTTACTCTCAAAGATACACCACACCCTCTTCCTTGGTCTGATGAATGACAGAAGAGTTTTTCTGAATTGCGTGATGCATTGTGTTCTGCTCCGGTGTTGGGTACCCCTGACTATAGTAAACCTTTTACACTTTATGTGCACGAGAGAGAAGGTTGTGCGTTGTCAGTGTTGACACAACAGTTTGGAGACAAGCAGCGCCCATGTGCGTATTTTTTGGCTACTTTAGATCCGGTAGCTAGGGCGTTGCCTGGTTGCCTAAGAGCTACGGCAGCAGCAGCTGTTTCTATTCGACAGTCTGCTGGTTTGGTATTGGATAATACATTTATTGTGATGGTCCCACATGCAGTGGATACCTTATTTAACAGGACGAAGACTCAGCACCTTACTAGCGCACGTCTGTCAGGTTACGAGTTGAAGCTTTTGGCTAGTCATGTGCACATTAAGAGGTGCAACACATTGAATCCAGCTACATTGTTGCCGATTTGTGTAGAGACAGATGATCAAGAACAGCATGATTGTGTTCTTAGGACAGAGGAGGAAACAAAGGGTAGAATTGATTTGAAAGATACTCCTCTTTCAAACCCTGATGGTACCCTATGGGTAGATGGTTCATGCTATAAGCTTCCGAATGGAGAGACGACTGCAGCATATGCTGTCACAACTTTGCACACGATTGTTGAAACAGCGCGTATTGCACAGAATTCAGCTTAGGCAGCTGAATTGATAGCCTTGACTAGAGCGTGTGTGTTGTCAAAAGGAAAGAGAGTGAATATTTTTACTGATAGCCAGTATGCGTTTGGCGTTGCTCATAGCTTTGGACGATTGTGGAAAGAAAGGATTTCTTACTTCTCATGGTACAAAAATCCAGCATGGCCAATTAGTGAGTGAGCTTCTTGAATCGCTTACTTTGCCAACACAAATCGCCATTGTAAAGTGTAGTGCGCATAAAAAGGTTACAGATGATGTGGGTCGAGGGAATGCGTTTGCGGATGAAGTAGCGAGAGAAACAGCGAGAGATTTGACGAGTCGAATGTATGTTGCAGGTCCTGCAAGATGGGTTGTGGAAAGAGGAATGTGTGAAGATACAATAGAAAGTGTGAAGATGATTCAGGCAGAAGCTACTGAGAAAGAATTGAGTACGTGGAGAGAGAGTATGGGAATGTTGGATTCGACAGGCTGTTGGGTTGAGTTGTCAGAGCATCGGCGATGGTTGTTGCCAGATGCGTATGTGCCTCCAGTGGTTACTATGGCTCATGGGATGGCTCACATCAGCTCTAAAGGGATATGCAAGTTGTTGGCTCCGGTATGGCAGAATAGTGGAATTCCAAAATGTGCTGAGAATTTGATTAAACACTGCATGATTTGCTTGATGCATAATCCTGGCAAGGGAACCCCAACTCCAGCTGGTCATTTTGCTCCTCCAACGTATCCGTTCGAGGTGCTGCAGATAGACTACATTCATATGGAAAGATGCAATAACTTGAAGTATGTCCTTGTGGTTGTTTGTGCCTTTTCCAGATGGATAGAGGCCTACCCCCTAAAGGATAATACTGCCTTGTCTACAGCCAAGGTTTTGCTCAAAGAGTTTTTTCTGAGGTATAGATTGCGGAGGATGGTCTGGAGTGATAACGGAAGTGAATTCGTGGGTCAGATTATGCAGAAAGTGTGTGCGGTTTGGGAATTAGACAGGAGTTCCACGCAGAAATCACCCCAAGTCAGCAGGCCTGGTCGAGTGCTATAACGGCACGTTAAAGCTGAAGTTGGCCAAGGTGCAAGCGAGCTCTGGTCTCACATGGCCCGATGCTCTACCATTGGCACTTTTGTCCACAAGAAAGACAATACATTCTCGCGTGGGACTTAGCCCATACGTGATTGTTTTTGGACGCCCGGCGAATGTTTGGGGTGTGCCGAGGCCAAGAGAATACAGCGATATTGAGTACTCTATGTTGGTTGACTATTTACATGATTTGACTGCTAAATTGCGTGTTCTTCACCAACAGGTTCATGATACCTTACCTTCAGCTTCTGTTGACGCGGGACATGCAATCCAAACCGGCGACTGGATTCTGATCAGGAACTTCCAGAGGTCCAAGAACCTACAGCCGAGGTGGACTGGTCCTTATCAAGTGCTGCTAGCAACGAGGACCGCTGTGAAAGTCTTCGGGAAAAAGAGTTGGGTGCATGCCACCCACACGAAAAGGATACCTCTGCCCTTACCGTATGATCAGTGGGTCCGGGAAGGTGTTGCCGATTCTGAAAATGTCCCGAGATTTGTGCCTTTTAGTGATGCTCATTTGAAATGGACTCAGTCGGAACGTGCGGATGATGACATTTTGCAAGAAGCTGTGCCGCCGCATTTGAGACTAGACACTACGCATCCGGAGATTCTTTTTCAGGATCAAACTGTGCCGAATAAATAACATCATAGTTTAAGGCCGAGGTCTAAAAAAGGACAAATAAAGTAATATTTTTTTGTGTATTGTGCTCTCTCAGACAAGAGACTAATTTTCGTTTTGCTTTTTCAAACCACCATCCGGGTTCAGCTGCAGGGTCGTGGTATAAGGCTTAATGGGTGAACCGCGAATTGACGAAAGGTCTGTGGTTCTAGGTTGTCTAGGACGCCGGGACACACACTTGAGTGAAGAAGGAAAATTGCCGCGAGCAGCACGTTAGAGGATGGAGTCTTTTGTACCTGAGAGAGATGTTGAGAAAATAGACCTTAAAATTAAATTCTGTACATTGATATGTAGCAAATGTTTTATAATATAATTTTTTTAAATGTTTTTAAGTATTACGATAGCTTATGTGGGATGGATTGTCTATGCTACACAACAGACATTTGCACCCACTTCCCAACCTATGCTTTCTTACACTACTGTTTCTTTGCATCAGTTCTATACGTTGCCTGAACATGAACAGATAAGGAGGTCAGAATTTGTCAACAACTCGTACATACAGTTGTTGCATCAGCATCAGTTAGTAGTGAATACCACTAACTGTTGGGTTTGTGGTCTTATGCCGCATACGACCGATAAGGGTATGCCATATTTGGTTTTGCCTTTTTCTTTTAATGGGTCTGTGTGGGCTTTACAGACTATGTTTAGCTATGCAAATGAGATACGCCCCTCACGTTCCCTTAAGGATAACTCCAGCAATAGTGCCTTGATAAAGGGAATAGTAGATATGATCCGAGATATCGATGCATATAATGCTATCCCCAAGGATGAGATGCAGGCTTATGTTGGTTGGAATTTGACCGGATATAGTACCAGCTTGACTGAGAAGGAGAGACAAAATAGGTCTCCCCCGATTTGGATTGTGCCCCATCAAGGTTATTTTTGTTTGCAAGGCACTGGTCAAAATCCGAAAGCTCAGCTAGGTAAGAGTGTGTGTGTTCACACCTATGTCTATTCGTCCCAGACTTCTCCACCGTTCGTACCAGCTAAGGGCACATATTTTGTTTGTCACGACAGAGCCTATGCATGGTTGCCACCTGATTTTTCAGGTACATGTTATGTGGTGTTTTTGCTTCCCCCTACATTTACTAAGGCTCCGGACTATCATAGAACGAGATATGGTAGAGGGGTCTTCGATAAGGAAGATACTGCAGGACAAGAAGCAGGAGATTTCTTCAAGGGTTTCCTGCCCTTTTGGGGTCCTATGATCAAAAGTGGGCATATTCGACAGCTTGTCCGTGTTGTTGAAGCTACTATTAACGAGACAGCAGGTGCTCTTAGTAATGTCTCGCCTCGCTGCCAGCCGCGCTGCCGGCTGACCCTGCTGTCGTTGCTCTGCTCTGATCTGTTTTTACAATCCTTTGTGCCTGTTTTTTCCCCTCGTTGTTTTTGCCAGTGCTAAGTGTTATTTTGACCTTCATTTGTGCTTGTAGTACGTAGCTCTGCCCGTGTTAGCGTGTTATTGACTGTCATTTGTGCTTGTTTTCCCCCGTAGTCGCTGCCCGCTCGCCTTCGTGGTTCCCGCCTTCCTCGCCGCCCCCCGCTTCCCGCCACCACCGCCGACCCCGCCCCTCTTTTCCTTCTGTTCCCTCCCCGCTCCCGCCTCCCAGCTGCTCCGCCCACCCGCGCACTTGGCCTTAAAAGGCGACCGTGCGACACAGGTGAGTGTGACCCACTTGTGGGACACCCCCGCGCCGCACGGCCACCAGCTGCTGCGTGTGCCCCCCTGCTGTGCCCTCTGCCTCGCTGCCAGCCGCGCTGCCGGCTGACCCTGCTGTCGTTGCTCTGCTCTGATCTGTTTTTACAATCCTTTGTGCCTGTTTTTTCCCCTCGTTGTTTTTGCCAGTGCTAAGTGTTATTTTGACCTTCATTTGTGCTTGTAGTACGTAGCTCTGCCCGTGTTAGCGTGTTATTGACTGTCATTTGTGCTTGTTTTCCCCCGTAGTCGCTGCCCGCTCGCCTTCGTGGTTCCCGCCTTCCTCGCCGCCCCCCGCTTCCCGCCACCACCGCCGACCCCGCCCCTCTTTTCCTTCTGTTCCCTCCCCGCTCCCGCCTCCCAGCTGCTCCGTCCACCCGCGCACTTGGCCTTAAAAGGCGACCGTGCGACACAGGTGAGTGTGACCCACTTGTGGGACACCCCCGCGCCGCACGGCCACCAGCTGCTGCGTGTGCCCCCCTGCTGTGCCCTCTGCCTCGCTGCCAGCCGCGCTGCCGGCTGACCCTGCTGTCGTTGCTCTGCTCTGATCTGTTTTTACAATCCTTTGTGCCTGTTTTTTCCCCTCGTTGTTTTTGCCAGTGCTAAGTGTTATTTTGACCTTCATTTGTGCTTGTAGTACGTAGCTCTGCCCGTGTTAGCGTGTTATTGACTGTCATTTGTGCTTGTTTTCCCCAGTAGTCGCTGCCCGCTCGCCTTCGTGGTTCCCGCCTTCCTCGCCGCCCCCCGCTTCCCGCCACCACCGCCGACCCCGCCCCTCTTTTCCTTCTGTTCCCTCCCCGCTCCCGCCTCCCAGCTGCTCCGCCCACCCGCGCACTTCGCCTTAAATGGCGACCGTGCGAACGCGCAGCGTTGACGCGCAGCGGGCGTGCCGATTGTGCGCCGAAGGCGCGCCAAAGGTAAGCCCGTCTGCGCCCGTCCGCGACCGGATCGCGACCAGCGCCAGGACCCCTGGCCCCCACTGACGGAAGCCGACCCGACGAACCTACACCGCCGCCGATCTCTTCGCACTCAACACCGGCCGCATCCCAGGATGTCATCGGGCCGCCCCGAAGCACACCCACGGACCCTTCAGCTGCCACGCCTGTAAGTTCACCTGCATTCGGACCTTCCCTGCACCCGCCAAGCCGAACACCAGCAGCAACCACCTCAAGTGCATCCTGCTCAACACCCGCTCCGTCCACAGACACGCCATCGAACTCTGGAACCTCCTCGACACCACCGCCCCTGACGTTGCCTTCCTCACCGAGACCTGGATGAACGCCTCCTCAGCCCCCGACATCGCCATCGCCATCCCAGAGGGCTACAAGATCATCCGGAGAGACCGCACCGCCAACCAGACGGGAGGAGGCATCGCCATCATCCACAGAGACACCATCCGCATCACGACCAACACCGACGACACCCTAACCACCGCTGAACACCTGCACTTCCAGATCCACACCAACCCGAACACCACCCTCAGAGGCACCCTGATCTACCGACCCCCGGGGCCACGCACACGTTTCAGCGAGGACATCGCCGACTTCGTCAGCCTGCATGCCCTTCCCTCCGCCGACTACATCCTCCTGGGGGACCTCAACTTCCACCTGGAGAACAACAGCGACCGCAACACCATCAACCTGCTCGACAACCTCGCCAACCTCGGACTCAAGCAGCTGGTGTCCACCCCCACCCACCTCGCCGGACACACACTCGACGCCGTCTTCTCATCTAGCAAAGACGTCACCTTCAGCCACGCAACAGGACTCCACTGGACGGACCACAGCTGCGTCCACTTCACCTTCAGAAGAACGACGATCCACCACCACCAGCAACAGGTTGCCCGAAGAAGCTGGAACAAGATCACAGCCGACCAGCTCACCGCTTCCCTGAGCCAGCACCCTCCCGCCAGCTCAGCGAACCCCAGCCAGGCCGCCGACAACCTCACGAAGTGGATCAACAACTGCGCGGACGAACACGCCCCTCTGAGAACCCCACCCAGCAGACCCTGCAGCAGAAAAACACCATGGTTCACCGACGAACTCAAGAGCTCCAAGAAGAACTGTCGAGCCCTCGAGAAAGTCTGGAGAAGGGAACCAACTACGGACAACATGACCACCCTCAAGCTCGCCACCCGGAAACACCACCAACTGATCCGCGCCACCAAGAAAAATACATACAAGGACCGACTGGACAACAACGCACACAACTGCAAGGAACTCTTCAACATCGTGAAAGAGCTCTCCAACCCCAACGCCGGAAACAATGACATCACCCCGTCGCAAGACCTCTGCAACTCCCTCGCGTCCTACTTCCACAACAAGATCACGGACATACACAACAGCTTCAGCAACCAACCAACGCAAGCCACAACCGCAACAACGCCACCCACCACCACCCTCCGCACCTGGACTCCCATCAGCACCGAAGACACCATCCGCACAATGAACTCCATCCATTCCGGATCTCCGACTGACCCCTGCCCTCACCACGTCTTCAACAAGGCCGACGCTGTCATCGCACCCCACCTGCGGGACATCATCAACACCTCCTTCGACACCGCCACCTTCCCTGAGAGCTGGAAGCACGCCAAACTCAGCGCTCTCCTCAAGAAACCCACAGCAGACCCCACCGACCTCAAGAACTACCGTCCCATCTCGCTCCTCCCGTTCCCGGCCAAAGTCATCGAGAAGACCGTCAACAAACAGCTGGCCGCCTTCCTCGAGACGAATGGATCCCTCGACCCCTCACAGTCGGGCTTCCGAGCGAACCACAGCACCGAGACCGCCCTCATCGCTGCCACCGATGACCTTCGAACTCTGATGGACAACGGAGAAACAGCGGCCCTCATCCTCCTGGACCTCTCCGCGGCTTTCGACACTGTCTGCCACCGCACCCTAGTACAGCGCCTCGGCAACATCGGAATCCAGGACAAGGCACTGGAATGGATCACCTCCTTCCTCGACGGAAGAACACAGAGAGTCCGCCTACCACCGTACAAGTCAGAGGCCACCGAAGTCATCTGCGGCGTCCCTCAAGGATCCTCATCGAGTCCCACCCTCTTCAACGTCTACATGAGCCCCCTCGCGGCCATCGTACGCCAACACAACCTCAACATAATCTCCTACGCCGACGACACCCAGCTGATCCTCTCCCTGACCAACGACCCCGCCGCCGCCAGAGCCAACCTGCACGAAGGGATGAGAGATGTAGCCGAATGGATGACGACCAGCCGCCTGAAACTGAACTCGGACAAGACGGAGGTCCTCATCCTGGGCTCCTCGCCCTCCGCCTGGGACGACTCCTGGTGGCCCCCCGCCCTGGGCACCGCACCCAAACCAACGGACCACGCACGCAACCTGGGCTTCATCCTGGACTCCTCCCTCTCCATGACCAGACAAGTAAACGCCGTCTCCTCGTCTTGCTTCAACATCCTGCGCATGCTACATAAGATCTTCCGGTGGATCCCCACCGAGACGAGGCAGACGGTCACCCAGGCCCTCGTCACCAGCCGACTGGACTACGGCAACGCCCTCTACGCCGGAACCACCGCCAAGCTCCAGAAGAGACTCCAGCGGATCCAGAACGCCTCGGCCAGACTCATCCTCGACATCCCCCGACGCAGCCACATCTTCGGACACCTGAGAGATCTGCACTGGCTCCCGATCAACAAGAGAATCACCTTCCGTCTCCTCACCCACGCGCACAAAGCCCTACACGACCAAGGCCCGAGCTACCTCAACAACCGGATCAACTTCTACACTCCCAAGCGCCTCCTCAGATCAACCAACCACGCCCTCGCCGCCGTCCCCCGCATCCGAAGAGCAACAACAGGAGGAAGGTCCTTCTCCTACCTGGCCGTCAAGACCTGGAACTCACTCCCGACCGACCTGCGACTGACCCACGACCACCTCTCCTTCAGGAAGAAGCTCAAGACCTGGCTGTTCGAGCAGTAACGGCACCCCCCCCCCCACCCAGCGCCTTGAGACCCTACGGGTGAGTAGTGCGCTCTATAAATGACCTGATTGATTGATTGATTGATGTTACAGCTGAGCTTCAAGCGGACCGCCTTATGACATTGCAGAATCGTATGGTTTTAGACGTCATACTTGCAGATCGAGGTGGAGTATGCAAATTGATCGGATCTAGTTGTTGCATTTACGTACCAGATAATGCTCCTACAGTGTACCAAGCCATCTCTAGGTTACATAAGATCTCTGAGTCTATCCATGTAGACAAAGGAGATTGGTCATTGACGGGATGGTTTTGGGAATTGCTGTCTAAATGGTGATGGAAGATTTTGACATTCCTTGGTATGATTTTGGCCATCCTTTTCTCTTGTTGTCTTTGCATCCAGTGTGGTCCCGCCATTTGTAGTCTTTGTGCTACTATGTGCGTTAGGAGACCTGTCCCGAGAGAAGTAGAGAATAATAGGATGATGCTACAGCAACACTTAGATGACCTAATGAAGATTGATATGGACCTAGATTCAGATTAACATGAGTTTAGGTTATTGTCTACGTAATGGCAAAAGGAGGGTCTGAGGTTCTGTAATTCTCGAGCCTGACTCCATTTTGTGTTGCCCTCACGTAGGCCTGTGAAACAGGCCCGGCGAACAAGTGGCCTGGCCTTTTGAGTTCATGTAAACATTAACTAGGTTTCTTTCGACTCTGAATGAACTGCAGAGAAACTGACCTCTTCACCTGAAACTGACCTCGCAAAGCCAATTTCCCTTGGTTTGATCCTTGTCTAAGATTGCCACTTAATGTTCAGGACCTCGTTAACCTTTAGTTTCCTTGCACATGTTTTATATTGTTCAGCATCTATTACTGTTTCCTTTATGTTTTGACATTACATGGATTGTGCTTTTCAATTATAAATGTGTCCGGCTTGCAAAGATTGAATTTGGGACTTTCCTAATAATTAACTTTTGGGTTGGGTTACTGTAAATTGGGTTTTTGTTAATGTGATACTCAGTTAGAAAATGTGCCCTATTGGTTAGAATTTTGCGCAGTGGGTGTACATTTATAATGAGAATATGGTGTATAAAAGGAGATGTCTTGCCTTAGTAATTTGAACAGTCTCCTAGGAATATACATTGTGATGTATTGTTGGGATTTCTGTTACTAGCTGCAGCTAATAAACTTGGTCTCTGACGCCACCCAGAAGTATTCCGTGTCTCTGTATACCAAGACAGGTGGAACTCGAAGATTTGAGGTGTGTCCCTGGCACCGCTGGGTTCTGACCCGGTTCTTCAACGGTCCGCCCCTTCAAGGCCCCACCCCCTTCTCACATGTTGGGATTGTTCTTCAAGTTGGCAGGTTTGTGATACAGTTTCTTCAAAGAGCGCTAACAGATTTGGCATTTTCTGAGGGAAATACCCAATGATATCATGAATTTTCACGTCATTAAAAAAAAATACTGAGTCTTAGTTTACCCTAAACTAGCCTAAACTCCCTTTTATCAAAGTGTGATTTGAGTAAAATTGGTGAGATTTGGGGTGACATTTAGAGGATGCTTTCAACAAAACAGATGCTTCAGATTGGAGGCCGTGTTTTCTTTCCTCTCAACTAACCAGCTGCTGCTGGGGAGGTGGCTTTCTGATGCAACTTTGTTAATCTTTTTAGTTTTAAACATTGTTAACCAACGATAGCAGAACTATCTCCCATACTGTAACTGAGATTCAAACTAATTTAAGGAGAGTAAAAATCCCTACATCAACAAAACACTCTAATAGATGGGATAAAGCTTCCCCCTGGAGCTCATAAAATGACAGCTGTACTGACAGAAGGCATACCAAACTGTTAAAACTGCCTAATATTGTTTACTTTCTATCAACAAACGTCAATAGAATGCAAAATATCAGGTCACCTGTGGCTGTAGTTGCCTCTAATATGAGGGATGAAAGGGATACAAAGAGCAGGCAGTGACACCTGGAATTGGTTCTAAACTTCATCCTCGAGTTTCATAGACAAGCATACAACCAAAAGGAATAAGTGGAAATATTTGAGATAACACTGCTTTTAGGTAAGACCTTGCAGAGCCCTCAAGCACAATATATGGTGGGAGAGTTTCAGGATCCCTACAAAATGCATGTCTTATTGATAAGATAGTAACTCATTTCCCTACAGATCAAAGTTTATATGTTGTGATTGTCATCATATCACAATTTCAAATATTGCATAGGTTATTGATTTAATTATTTAAGACCTGTTGAACATAGTTAACAATTTTCCAAAATTCCTGAAACATTTGCCAATATGTGTAGGGAAGAATCCATCCATTGAAATAGTGTGGTTGTGAATCATTGAGTAGACCAGCAAACTCCTAAATATCATTTATTTGTATTTTTAGATATATTTTATCTATTTTTGTTTCTGCTGTGTGACAGGTCCTGGGGCTTGCTGCAGAGTCCCTGCTCCTCAGGCAGCTCATGAAGGCATGTGAATTCAAGAGATGACATTTCATTTGTGTTTTCCCCAAGCTTGCTAGGATCTCCCTCCTGTTCGGAGTCCGAATTTCATGGTTGGTGGGTGGATGTCCCCTGTACGTATGCTAGGCTTGTGTCTCTCTGGAGCCTCAGGTACTAATCACATTTACTTCATTCTGGTTAGTGTAGTGTCTTGCAACATTTTATAACTTAACTCTTTTGGCTCCTAAAGGACTCCGTAGAGCTGAGACTTAACTGTCAGAGTGCAATGCCATGAAAGCTTATTTTAGAATGTTGAGTTTGCAGGTACAGGCAGAAGAATAATGACGTGTAGTAGTAAACTCTATGTGGCATAGTCATTGTTGGGTACCCTGGCTGGGAAGGCGCTATAAATAGAGATGAGATAGGGGATAAGTAAACCAAAGGAGGACTGTGTACTCCCAGAGAGTTTGCCGTGGTCCAAACAAACTGCTTGTGAGCACTGCTGAGGAATGGAATTGATGCCTCATCTCCATGGAGTCAAAGCACAACTCAAGCCACTGTAAAGCAGGCAAGCATTACAAAGACTCTACATATTGATGGTCGAGAATCTGCTGGGAAAGCCATACGTAAAGGTACCATGCTGCCACGCAAGATAAAGTTGTACATTACATGGAGTGTTAACGTTGAAAGTGGACTTAACCTGGTTTACGAAGTACAGCTGATGATGGATGTACGTCGTTACAACGCGATGTTTTACATCACAGTACTTTACGACGCATGTTTTACAACGCAAGTCGTTACCACGACTTGCATTGTTGGGGGCTTGATAGTGAATAGTTTAATTTACTATTCCAACTCCAGTCCCCATGGATAGTAGGGAAGGAGTTGGATAGTAAATTAAACTATTTACTATCCTGGAGTGCCCCCCAGTGCAATTCGTTGTTACAACTTGCGTTGTAAAAGTTGCGTCGTAAGGGAACTGCAGTGTAACATCCGCGTTGTAAAGGATGTTCCCCGCTGATGATAATCATAAATTGCAAGATAACTCTTCAAACAGAAGCGATGCACTGTAGAGATCAACCAAGTGTTAGAAAATGCAAACTGGCATTTAGAAGAAAAAAATGACATATACTAAAAAGAGTCCTCATACTACAGCACTCAGTGAAGTTAGCTCAAGGAGAAGAGTCAGGTTGTGCTTATGAAGCCATCCATACCTGAAGCGGTTTGTTCACAAAGGTGCTCAGTGAGGCTCAGAAGAAAATCACAGGTCTTTGGAAAATAGGGAGGCAAGATTGACTCTCAGAATAGTGAAATAGTAAACTTTTTGAGATGGCTGTGAACAAAGTCACCTTTTCAGCTCTCATTAAAGATGAGTCAGAGGCCAGCATGTCGCACGGTCTCACAGATGAGTTGCAGCCACCAAGCCACAGAGAGTCACCCAAGGCTAGTAAGTTCCACACTGGCCTACAATGTCGCCACGTTTCTGATACCACCAAAAAGCAAAATATTGGCGATAGATGAACTGCATGGATAGAGACATTTGATGATTTCATTGATGCACATAAAGAGATTGATAACAAAAAGATTATCCAGTATCTCAAGAATCTTGCTGGTGATGGTCTGAAAGAAGTCATAAAGAAAATGCTGCAAACTGACGAAGGAATTACATATTGTCAGATTAAAGAAACGCTGGATCTCAGGTTCAATCTAATACCAAACATTGATTATGAAAAATACATTTTCAGTCAAGAATGTCAAAAGGTTGGTGAAACCATTGATGAATTTGTAGAGAGACTCAATACGCTCATCAAACACAGTAAGTTTAATGAATTTAAAGATGAGGAAGTTATGCAACTTTGAGTTATTGATGGATGCTTGTCAGGTTCATTCAGACAATGAATGCTTAGAGAAACTCTTAGTCTGAAGCGAGTATTGATAGCTGCCAGATATGAGGAGCATGCTGAAAGACAAACTGCTGACATTGAGGCCAGAGGTGCCCAGAGCGAATCAGTCATGAGTGAAAAAGTAAGCCAAAGGCAAAGATTGAAGGACACAACTTGATGTCTACACATAAAAAGAATCTTTGTTTTCAATGTGGATTTTCGCTTCCACATGAAGGTAACTGTCCCGCCTTTGGACAGATATGTAAAGGCTGCTTCAATAACAGGTGAAAGTGAGGAATATGGTGACGCCAGTTTGAGATTTACCTCAGAGAAATGTGTGCAAGATAGACTGTCTGCAAGTAAGAAAAATGTCAGTCAAAGAACAGCCCACATGCCAAAGCACCAAAGTCATACAAACATTGGCTGAGATTTACATTGAAAATAAATGATTGCACAATACCTTTCATCATCGACAGTGGTGCATCAATAAACCTAATGCCTGAAGAGAAATACAATGAATTATCTCCATTGCCTTGACGTACTCCATTGAAAACCAAAGTGTAAACCTGGGCTGCATCGACACTCATAAAAAGTCAAGGTTCATTTGTAGTGACACTGAAACACAAGTAAACTAAGGTGCAACCACCCGTCCATGTGCTTTAAGGTACAACGGTGCAGGAAATTGTCCTTTTTTCAGGGTTATCTCCAAATGTTTTGCTTCTTCCTCCTATATTTCTTGACCAGTTTTTGCTGGCTATAGGATTCTGGGCACTTAACCACTGTTGATCAGTGCTAAAGTGCATATGCTCTCGGTGTAAATAATGACCATGATTGGTTATCCCTGATTGGCATATCTGATTTACTGGTAAGCCTCTAGTAAAGTGCACTGAGTTTGCCAGGGCCTGCGAGTCAAATGCTACTAGTGAGCCTGCAGCACTGATTGTGCCACCCACATGAGTAGCCCTGTATAGGTATGTCAGAGCTGCCACTTCAGTGTCTCCTCGCAGTTTTAAACTGCCAAGTCAACCTGCCTTGACCTTCCCTTTTCTTACATGTAAGGCACTCGTCAGGTAGGCAAAAGGTTCCCCTGTGTGCAGGGTACTGTGTATGTAAAAGGTAGGACATGTACTGGGGTGTTTACATGCTCTGATAGTGAAACACTGCCAATTTTGTTTTTCACTATTGAAAAGATCTCTGTCCCATAGGCTAAGATGGGAGTTGCTTTGTAACATTTCATAACACATCTTTTTAGGAAGATGCTTTTTAAATTGTGTGTTTGAAAATGTCACGTTTAGAAAGTAGTACAAAAGGGGGTGGTGATGGACGGAGCATCTGAACCAATCAAACACTCACACCGAGTCAACAGATCTGGGTTTAATCCATCACCATTCTTTAGCCCACTCTGCCACCCCAGTTCAGACATGGCCATATGCAAATCAGTCTGACCCTGTGCCATATGGGAACAGTCCAGCCCGAACTGCCAAGCCATGCCTTCCCTGGACTGGATTCAAGATTCCTAGGACCGGTTTCTGGCATTACAGTTGTCTTCAGCAGGCTTGCTTGAATCCAGTGGCAAAGTGAGCAAGGAACTCACGACTGAGCATACCCTGCCAACTTATGGCGAACAAAGCGGTACAAAAGGGGGTGGTGATGGACGGAGCATCTGAACCAATCAAACACTCACACCCAGTCAACAGATCTGGGTTTAATCCATCACCGTTCTTTAGCCCACTCTGCCACCCCAGTTCAGACATGGCCATATGCAAATCAGTCTGACCCTGTGCCTCCTGGGAACAGTCCAGCCTGAACTGCCAAGCCATTCCTTCCCTGGACCGGATTCAAGCTTCCTAGGACCGGTTTCTGGCATTACAGCCGTCTTCAGCCAGGCTTGCTTGAATCCAGTGGCAAAGTGAGAAAGGGACTCACGACTGAGCCTACCCTGCCAACTTATGGCGAACAAAGCGGTACAAAAGGGGCTGGTGATGGACGGAGCATCTGAACCAATCAAACACTCACACCCAGTCAACAGATCTGGGTTTAATCCATCACTGTTCTTTAGCCCACTCTGCCACCCCAGTTCAGACATGGCCATATGCAAATCAGTCTGACCCTGTGCCTCATGGGAACAGTCCAGCCCGAACTGCCAAGCCATGCCTTCCCTGGACCGGATTCAAGCTTCCTAGGACCGGTTTCTGGCATTATAGCCGTCTTCAGCCAGGCTTGCTTGAATCCAGTGGCAAAGTGAGCAAGGGACTCACGTCTGAGCATACCCTGCCAACTTATGGTGAACAAAGCGGTACATAAGGGGGTGGTGATGGACGGAGCATCTGAACCAATCAAACACTCACACCCAGTCAACAGATCTGGGTTTAATCTATCACCGTTCTTTAGCCCACTCTGCCCCCCTAGTTCAGACATGGCCATATGCAAATCGGTCTGACCCTGTGCCTCATTGGAACAGTCCAGCCCGGACTGCCAAGCCATGCCTTCCCTGGACCAGATTCAAGCTTCCTAGGACCGGTTTCTGGCATTACAGCCGTCTTCAGCCAGGCTTGCTTGAATCCAGTGGCAAAGTGAGCCACCCCCTTTTGTACCACTTTGTTCGCCAGTAGTTGGCAGGGTATGCTCAGACGTGAGTCCCTTGCTCACTTTGCCACTGGATTCAAGCAAGCCGGGCTGAAGAGGGCTGAAATGCCAGAAACCGGTCCTCGGAAGCTTGTTTCAGGTCCAGGAAAGGCATGGCTTGGCACTTCGGGCTGGACTGTTCCCATGAGGCACAGGGTCAGATTGATTTCCATATGGCCATGTCTGAACTGGGGTGGCAGAGTGGGCTAAAGAACGGTGTTGGATTAAGCCCAAATCTGTTGACTGGGTGTGAGTTTTTTATTGGTTCAGATGCTCCGTCCATCGCCACCCCCTTTTGTACCACTTTTAGAAAGTAGGCATTTTCTTATTTAACCATTCTGTGTGCCTCTGCTGTTTTGTGTATTTCGTGTCTGGTTTTGGAGTGACAGAGTCTGGAGATGTGCATTCTCTGTAGCCACATGGGTGGTTAAGGTGTGTCCTGCTTTCCTGGGTGACTCATAGTTGGGGTGAATGGACCTTGACTGCATTTAGAGGGGTGGGAGGAGTTTCACTGGCACCTAAATAGGCAGTATCTCCTCTGCACAATGCTGTCTCTACCTCATGTAGTGATGCTGCACCAGAGAGGACAGAAATGGTTTGGACAGGTCTCAGAGACCCTGACCACAAAGAGAACAAAGAAGAAATGAGATATAAGTATTGGACCTTAAACCCCAAAGAATCAGATAACCTCTGGACTCAAGAGAAACCTCTGCCTAGCAGAAGAGATGGAGCACTGTAAGGAGGAGTGCTGCCCCTTTACTGTGATTGCTTTGCTGGGTTGGCCTGCAGTTGTTGCTTCTGCCAAGGAGAGAACAAAGACTGGAACTTTGCTGTAAACCTGCTTGAAGAAGAATCTCCACGGGAAGGTGTGTGCTGGGCTCATGTTCTAAAGTCTACCGACGTTACTGCCAGCACCTGAGTCCCATTATAGTGGAACCGATAACCAATGATGGTGACTTCACCAACTCTTCAACTTCGCATCGCATCGCCTCACCAGAACCGATTCCTCACCACCAATGCTGGCTTACTTCCCCTGTCCTGGACTCGACATATTGTTTCCTCATGGCCATGATGCCTAGACTCCCCCATGGCAGGCAGTCAAGTGGCCTCGATCTTGATGCCTCACCCCCACAACACCGTGCAATGCCCATACTCTTCATTTCCGAGGTACTGTTGTTTGGGGGTCCTTGTGACTCTGTGCCCGACGCTGCACAGTTCACGGTCAGCACCGTACTTTGGATTATTGCCTGTTACGACGTCGTAATAGCCCCAGTTGAAGTATTTGATTCTACAAGTGCTATTTTTCAGGTAACTGTTCTAAAAGTCATATTTTGATACATGTATGTTGTCTTTTTGGTCTTGTTTGGTTTAGATATAGATACTTTATTTTTCTAAACTGTTTTGGTGTCCATTTGTGGTGTTTTCACTGTGTTACATTGAGTTTGGGTACAAATACCTTACACTTTGACTTTGGGATAAGCCTGTCTGCTCGTGCCAAGTTACAAAGGGGGTGAGCTGGGGTTATCTAAAGTGTGTAGCTCCCTTACCCTGACTAGAAGAAATGGTCCCTACTTGGACGCAGGTGCATATCTCTGCCAATTGGAGACACCCATTTCTAACAAGTGGCAAGTGCATGTCTGCTCACTTTCAGAACTGCTGCTGATATGGGACTGATTTTGGTTAATTACAACATAAATGCTCATCACAAAATAGTAAGTTGATTTCCTTCATTGTTTCATGGTTTTGGAAAGCTTAAGACAATGAAAGCAAAGTTACATATTAATGATGATGTCCATCCTGTTGTTCAGAGACTTAGATGAGTTGCTTTTCATTTACAAGCAGCTGTTGAGAAGGAACTTGAATTGTTACTTAAGCATGACATTATTGAATATACAACTGGTCCAACACCAGGGGTTTCTCCCATAGTGATAGTACCCAGGCACAGTAAAGCAGCTCTACGCATAGTTCTTAACATGCATCAAGCAAACAAGGCCATTGAGTGAGAACAACATCAAGGTCCACACTTTGCTGACATGATAACACAACTAAATGGTGCAAAGGTCTCTCGTCTTGATTTAAATAAAGGTCATCATCCTTCGGAATTCAAAGAAAATTGCAGGTATATTGCAAACTTTTCTACAAATGTTGGTCTGTTTTGATATAACAGACTCAGTTTTAATGTGTCTTTGGCTGCAGACCTTTTCTGAGAAGTCATTTGACATGTCATACAGCCTGTTTTGAATGCATTAAATTATAACGATGCATATTGATTGATTTTCAGAGCTACACAGAAGGGGTTTGAAAAAGCTCTCACCCAAGTATGTAATTTGCTGACTGCGGCAGGCCTGAAGGTGAGGGTGAGTTCCACAAGACAAAGCTAAAATTATTTGGCCATATCTTTTCAAATGGGGGTATGACACCTGATCCTGCCAAAGTAGAAACCTTATCAAATGCTGATCCCCCACAAGATGTTTCTTTGATACAGGAATTTCTTGGCATTGCCAGTTACTGTTTCAGATACATATGCGACCTTGGTTATATAAGTGCTCCTTTACTAGAGTTAACAAAGAAAAATGTTTCCTTCAAGTAGTCACAACAATGTGAGTGAAGTTTCAAGAACATCATACAAGCCACTGAAACTACCACTGAAATTGCCTATTTCAATCAAAAGCTTCATACAAAGGTTGTTGTTGATGCTAGCCCAGTCGGGTTAGGCACTATCCTTGCAGATCACAGCAGATTACCCCATGCTCCAAGGCATATTGTGGCATATGCCAGATGAAGTTCATCCCAAATAGAATGTGCCTGCTCAAAAACTGAGAAAGAAAGTTTGCCCATGGTATGGGCTTGTGAACATTTCCATGTATTCCTGGATGGAAAGCTTTTTAAGCTAGTAACTGATCATCAAGCTTTTTAATTATCTTTGGCAATTTAAAAGCCAAAATGCCTCCTCGCTTTGAACGGTGGGGACTACAATTTCAAGAATATGATTATTCCATTGTGCATTGTCCAAGGAAGGATCAAAACCCAGCTGACCACTTTTCCAGACTGCCTGCACAAGGTCAAGGTACTCCAACCAAGACAGCTAAAGCCTACATTAATGTCATTGTAAAATCAAATACCCCATCTGCCATAATAAATACGCTAGCTGCCATATCTTTAGCCCAGATCATCACTTCCACAAGCCATGATAGTGACATACTGAAGTTGAAAGATATAATTAATCATCAGTCGTGGAACTGACATGCTTAACCTTTCACAATTGACTTATAGTGAATACCAAAAGTCAAAAAAGTTAACAGTGACCTGTCTAAAATTCAGGAAGGAGTTATACAGCGAGGATCGAGAAGCCTAATTCCGGAGAGTTTGAGACAGAAAATAATTGAAGTGGCTCACAAAGGACATTTTAGGTTTGTTGCCACCAAAAGAGCTCACCGAGATTGAGTTTGATTTCCATATTTAGATGAGAGCATTGAAAAGGAACTCAAGGCCTGTGATCTATGTAACTGCCTTTCTACAAACATTGCTCAACATACTCTTACCAAGTCAGAACTCCCTAAGCATGCATGGAAGAGAATAGCAAACAATTTCTTTGGTCAACTCGATAATAGACATCATCTGATGGTAATTGTGGATGAGTACTCATGTTTACCATTAATAGAGGATCTCTCATCCACAACTCATGAACGAGGCATTGAAAGAATAGAATGTATCTTTCCAACAGGGGGCATTCCAGTCATTTTGAAGTCAGATAATGGCCTGCCATTCAACAGTCTAGATTTCAAGGATTTTTTGGAGCATCTGAACATAAAGCATCAGAAGAGTACACCTTTGTGGCCATAGAACAATGGACTCGTTGAGCATATTATGAGTAGACTAAAGAAAGCAGTACAATGCGCAACTCTTGAGATGCTTAGTTTAACAAATGTTTTGAATTCCACCCCTATTGAGTTTGCAGTCACACGCAGCAGAATAAAGATATTTAATACTAAGCCCTGTGTGTGGCGTAGTCATTGGCGGGTACCCGGGCTGGGAAGATGCTCCAGTTGGAACTGGAGAAAGAGGCGTCAGGCACTGTTTGTTTTGTGAATGGAGTACAAACATACTTTTTTGTTCTTGAACATCAGTGTAGCTGTGTTCTGTCCATTACATTTATTTCTTGTGAACCAATCATTGTAGGGTCTGGTCCAGGGTTAAAACAATTGCCTGGGTGAATGAGAACAGCAACAGAGTACTATCACTATTTAAATTTGAACTGTTCAGGGAAAAGTCTGAAATTGAAGGCCAGATCCTCTCTTACTGTGATCCAGACGTTGGCTTATTGTATGTTTCTTTAAAGTAATGCAGAGTTAAGCAGCACCAGAAAGGGTTTATATTTGAACAAGTAGGAACTTGATTTTGTGCACCTGTGTGAAAGCGTTGTTCCAGAATGCACATCATTATTAGCTAGATTACCAGTGCAAGTGGGACTAAAAGTCCCACTACTTAGCAGTGCTTCTTGCTCCAAAGCAGCTTCCCACGGGGTGTTCTGAACCAAGGTAGGGACAAAGGTAGTCACTCACCAGCATCAGAAGTTATTACTGCAATGTCTTCTTTAGTAAGACATGATACTAAACCCCAAATCACCATTTAATGGTCTCCTTAAATCGTATCACTTTGTCACCAATTAGCTATTATCTCTACTATTTTCACCCATTTCTAGAAAAATGTAAATGAAGATCCCTGATACCATGAACAATCCTGCTTGTGGCATTTTACTGGCCCAGTATGATTTAAAGTGAATTACTTTCCGCTAATTTTCCCATAAATTCTCTGATGGAGAGTCCCCCAACTCTACAAAAAGTGGATTTTAAATTCTGTCTAGTTATGACTAATGCCACAGGCCTAATGTAGGTTGATTAAAATCAGCAGGTGGGGGTTTATCTTTTTTTATTCACTATACCGGTCTGTTCTTAAAGCTTTCTTAGGTCCACCTTTCAGTCTAGCTCAAGGGTAACGCAGGGTCAGGGCCTGCACTTATTGTTTAAATTAGAGATAGGTGAGCCACTGAAAGCTTACCTCTGACTTGAGCCTGAAGCCTGGCTCTGGCTCAGCTCAAGGTCCTGTTGAGACCTTGAGCCCTCAATTAGATGTGCTTTCATAAGGCTTCTGCCTGCTTCCCTCCCTATACCCAGAATGTGTCAAACTGTCACAGCTGCCAAATGTGGGACTTGGCAACAAGGTTTGAGTCTTCACCACCCACTCAACAACCTGTGATTCTGGGCACATTGCTCAACTTCTCCACATTGCTTAACTTCACTGTGCCTATAAACAATGGATGTGACCTTGTATAATGTAATTAGTGCGCATGTAAAGAGCTCAGCCTTGGAGTCGAGTTTATGCTATATTTAAAAAGCTTCAGAAAATTAATTAAGAAGTCAAAACAAGCCCTTAATATAACGAAAGACAAATAGAGACCCATTTTCCGGCTGATTTGTATAAAGTTTGTTAGACCTGGCACCATTGGCGTGGGTCTCCCTTCCATTTTTTGCTGTTGCCTCCTGTGTGTTTGCTAAGTTTTTGCTGGTCTAGATGCTTTGGGCACTTTGCCACTGCTGTTCAGTGACCCACCTGAACACAAAGTGAAATCAGAAAACCTGAATAAATTGTGGCTTCCCAACTTAAATTATGTGATCTTCTGCAAATACATAATTTCACCAAAACTCTTTTTACTTCATTATCACATATAAAAGCACTTTCAAAAATGAGACCTCAGACTACCAGTTGTACAAATCTATCTCCTTTAAATAGTACTTCTCAGTGCAGTGTTATAAAGTGCCTTATTAATGTTAAAGCTTCAAAATGGTAAAGATATACACTTTTTGAATTTTGAAGACACTTTACCATATTTTACGCACTGTTTGTTATATGATTTACATAGCAAATATGTTCATATCTTGGCTTGTTGGGCTCGAAGATCCAGCCAGACCCTTGGTTCAGTTCCGTCTCAGCTCTCCCTGAAAGTTTGATGGCTCATCTACCTCTAGTTCACATTAACAAAAAATTGTAAAGACGAGAAATATCAGAGTTATATATCATCTCAATGGCACTGGAGTCTCAATAGTGATTTACATTATCTGAAATCTGTTGTGATAATGATATTGATGGTTACATTTGCTGCTTATTTGGCTTTGTAACAATCTAAAGATGTACACTGCCCATTTTACTTCTCAACATATTTGTATTATTAGATTCCATAACATTGTGACTGAACAGCTACTTAATGCTAATTATGGAAAATGCAACGGGGTTCATGAAGACAGAATAATGGTGTACAATTTTCTTCAACAAAGGAGATGGTGAAGCCGCCAGCAGAGAGAATGAGGACAGCCCTAAGTCTTTTTTGAGCTCAAAACTAGAGATTTCTTCAGTGGCCATTAGGGCATCACCTAAATCTGTCATACAAACCCCAGTCACGGGATCTGAAAACCCCAGAAGCTTTGTGCACGTATCATAGCTGAGTGCCTTTCTGCATACAAAAACTAGCGGGGTATTTAAGTGACTTACAGCTGCACTTTCTCATCTTTTTTTCACAGTGGCACCAGAACCTCTCACCTTCCCATCTATTATGATTGTGAACTAATAATCTTATTTTTCAGATTTTAAAGCATTGTTGTAAGGTAATGCCAGAGGTATTAGGAGACCCGAGAAGAAATTGACCTTAACGTCGCCCCTTAAAGTCAGTAAAGGATAGTCGGTGTGCTGACAACTGGGGCGTAGGCTTTCAGTAGCTGTAGTGCACTCACAATGTGCAACTCAGCCCCCCACACTGAAACGACTCCCAAGGAGAGAGCAATTAATGTGGTTTCACTAAGGGTGTAGCGTTTTATTCACATAGGGCCAGATGTAGGTGGCCCATTACCGGTCGTTAAACCTGAAATTCTGTAAATTTCAGGTTTACCGACCGGTATTGAGCCATTTGCTATGTAGGGGAGTTTCGGTAAATACCGAATCGGTATTTACCAATTCTGTATTTACTGAATCATCATTTACCGATTCGGTATTTACCGAATCGGTAAATGACATGTAGGAAGCACTTTGAAGAGTGCTTCTGTGCTTTAAGGATTCGTTATTTACCACCAACTATTAGTTGGTGGTAAATAACGAATACCTCTGTAAATGAAAATCTGTGCATTTACACCAGTGCCATGTGGCAGACATACATGCCCCTAGGGCATGTATGTGTGCCACATGTGCACACAAGCACTGCTCAGGGGTGCAACAGGGTGTCAATGTGACACCCTGCCACCTTTGACTCTTTCCCTATTTTACCGAATCTGTATTTACTGATTCGGTAATTCACATTCATTCCTATGGGCCTTGAGGCCGAATCGGTAAATACTGAATCTTAACGATTCGGTAATACTTACCCAATTTTTACCTACATAGCATTTACCGATTCTAAAATACTGAATCGGTAAAATTCGGAATTTTAGAATCGGTAAATGTACTTTACCTACATCTAGCCCATAGTTACATCGCATCAGTGAGGACTGATAACCGTAGTTAAGCATACATTATTGTTATGAGAATACAGTAAGATTGTACAAAAACATTGTTATGAGAATACAGGACGTAAGATCAGCAAAACAGCTCATGACTGCGCCAGCGATCAAACAGTTGTCTTCACCCATTACAGCGTAACACTTCAGAATGTACTGGAAAGATCAGTCCAAGCCATTATTGTTATGAGAATACAGTACGTAAGAACAGCTAAACAGTTCAAACATTCTGCAAGCAATAAAACAGTTAGCAAAACATCGGATTGCAAAAGTGCCAGTAGGCCAGTTTCCATATCCATCGCCCACGCCCTCAACCCAGGGCATCCGGGGCATAACTTTGTGGAAACTTCCCCTCTATCATTCAGAGGGATTGGCAATACCCGCAGTTCTACCTACACCAGGCCACCGCATAGTGCTCCCTCCCTGTCGGGGTACCTGCCACCAGGCAAAACCTCCAAAGTGTTCGACTCCAGACATCTCAGGATAGGGCAGAAAAGTCCAGTACCACCAGCAAGCCAGCCCCCCTCCTTCCTGCCCAGTGCTCGCACCAAACACCCGCTCCTGCTTGTGGAGCAACTAAGGGCGCCCCGCCACTATTTGCAGGGGTGCCTGGTCATAACTTGTGGCAGCTCCTCTCACTGCAGTCTGCATTTTGTTTGTTAATCAATACATGGCCTTTAACAAAGTGAACACTAAAGTTAAGGACATTTGGAAGAAGGGTGGTGATAGGCTGACTTGAATTTCCTCATGCACAGTGTTTGTTTGGTTTTCCAAACGACAGCTCTTCTGTGTAGGAAATTAGCCCTTGACGCTGAAGGAAAAGGTTTGCATGCCCCTGGCGCCTTCGGGGACGAGGAAGGCTCTGAGCATGCAGTGGGAGCACGTGGCGGAACGGTGGAAGATGGGCTGCCTGTCACTCCGCACCTCCTTACTGAGATGTTGTGTGGAGCTTGTCGCTCTGGTAAGCAGCAAGCCAAACAAATCAGAGATCAGCTCTAACAGGGAATTGGAGGGCTCAGGGAATGAGTACAGAAATGCACAACAATTCACCTCTTGGGAGGTCACCGGATGACACTGCAGCGGCCGTGTTTCTAGAACCTCGAGACATCTTTCATGCGTCTCCACGCACCGTGCATGCTCCGTAACTGACTACACGTCTGCTGTAGCTAATGAGGGGGTTTCAGATCGTCATCAGTGCAAACAGGAATCAGTTTAAATAATTATTGAAGCTATTTACGTGCAATACAACAGCCAATCATGAAAGGGAGAGAGAGACCGTCATAAAAGTACGAGTGAGAGAGATGAGGGGGCGCGAGAGCCAGAGGTGTTAATAGAATAGTAAGGAGATACTGCGGGAGAAAAAAGATTGGAGAGGAAGAAAAAGAGAAATGAAAAGAGAGAAAGTTAGAGGTAAAGGAAAGAATGAGAAAGACAACGGGAAGAAAGACAGAACGGGCAAACGAGCATGAGAGAGACGGCGAGAAAGCCAGATGAGATAAGTGCAGTGGCGTGACCTAAAAGGAGGACCCCCTCAAACAGAATGTGAAAAAGGGTCCCCACTCCCCGAGTCTTCCATCTGTCTTAGATATTCATTAGCCTTGGGCGAAACGAACGCGGCCCTTATGAAGGGTTTAGGGGCTCCTAATGGGGTGGCCCACCCTGCATCACAGGGGCTGCAGAGACCTGTGTTACCTTCGTGGATACGTGGAATAGAATAATTTTATTTTTTGAATTTGTTTAAACCTTTAGGTAACAACAACAATTGCAAATCCATTTGGTGGAGGAGAAAAAGAAGAACAACATGTAGAGTTTTCGGAGAAAGAAGAGACCAGGAGCGAGAGATATCCAGAACGGAACACCCAGTCAGCCAGCTGACACCGAGGGGTGAAACAGAAAGAGTTCAGGCAAATAGCAGGAAACCCCAATGAAGGACTGAGGGAAATAGAAGGCTGGGGAGGGCAGTTGTGAAGAAAGTACTAGAAATAGAAGTGAAAGAAGAAATTATTGTGAGAAAAAAAGAGTGGGCGCAGCCAGAAGCAACAAGCGAAAAGAAAGAAGCTAAATCATTGAAGTGAAGACGAGTATAGCAGACGGATACATGAGGACTGCCACATGGAGGAATATATATATATATATATATATATATATATATATATATATATATATATATATATATAATCCACAAGGTTGCCCTCTCGGAGTTGCCGCACTCGAAGGGGTTAACACACAAACTGCCACACAGGTAGCGGGATTGACAGCATGCAGCAAGCTTTCCAATGCGCCATACGCGTTTCGAGCACTTTGGTGCTCTTGTTCACTGGCTAAATGACGGAGTACACAGATATCGCGGAGCAACTTATTTATTCAATACTTAGTTCCGCCCCAGTGGGCGTCGATAAAGCTGGCATGCTGGTTATAGTAGTCCCAATAATATGCCACAAGACTTGAAAGGCTCGTCGAAATAAATGCACTGCTTTCTCCATCATTGTTAAAATATTGTCCCGGTTAGGTGAGAAGCACTGTCTGCATCACTGCCAACACCGCCAATATGTACCTGTTGCTTAGGCCCCATCCGTTCCCGCAAGTGTCCCAAGATCCAAACACTCTGGAACCGCCATCAGGCGGCGGGGCAATTCCGCAGCCGGGCTGGCCGCATTTACAAAATCCACAAGGTTGCCCTCTTGGAGTTGCCGCACTCGAAGGGGTTAACACACAAACTGCCACAGGTAGCGGGATTGACCGCATGCAGCAAGCTTTCCAATGCGCCATACGCGTTTCCAGCACTTTGGTGCTCTTGTTCACTGGCTAAATGACGGAGTACACAGATATCACGGAGCAACTTATTTATTCAATACTTAGTCCTGCCCCAGTGGGCGTCGATAACGCTGGCATGCTGGTTATAGTAGTCCCAATAATATGCCACAAGACTTGAAAGGCTCGCCAGCGTTATCGACGCCCACTGGGGCGGGACTAAGTATTTAATAAATAAGTTGCTCCATGATATCTGTGTACTCCGTCATTTAGCCAGTGAACAAGAGCACCAAAGTGCTCGAAACGCGTATGGTGCATTGGAAAGCTTGCTGCATGCTGTCAATCCCGCTACCTGTGGCAGTTTGTGTGTTAACCCCTTCGAGTGCGGCAACTCCTAGAGGGCAACCTTGTGGATATATACGTAGTTCCGCCGTGTTGCTAAGGTGAGCTGCCGTGAATTGAACTCAAAATAAAAGTTAATGTTATCAACCAAGTGGCCTGTGGCACTGAGCTGGAGTACCACAAGGGCATTGATGTCTCTCCAAATGCGGCACCTGTTCCCTCAAAATCCCGCCGTTCAGACGGAATCACAGGAGTGCCTTGCGACACCAGGGCTTTCTTCCACGGCTCAGGCAAGCAGTTTAAACATCCAAAAGTGCAGTCGCCTGCTAAAAGAAGAGCCCATCACAGGAAGGTTTCAGCCATGGTCTTTATTTGCAGAGAGCGCTCGTGGAAACGCCAGCAAAGTCCACTGCAATCACACACCCAGCCCAACGCTTTTCATGTCAAGCACTTCATCAGGGGCTCCGGGTAAGTAGTCCAAGTGCTGGCGATGTTGGGCGGCAATATTAGTGATCGAATTCCCCGCCTCTGTGGGCGTGACCATCAAGGTATTGTGGGATACGTAGTTCCGCCGTGTTGCTACAGTGAGCTGCCGTGAATTGAACTCAAAATAAAAGTTAATGTTATCAACCAAGTGGTGTGTGGCACTGAGCTGGAGTACCAAAAGGGCATTGATGTCTCTCCAAATGTGGCTCCTGTTCCCTCAAAATACCGCAGTTCGGACGGAATCACAGGAGTGCCTTGAGACACCAGGGCTTTCTTCCACGGCTCAGGCAAGCCGTTTAAACATCCAAAAGTGCAGTCGCCTGTTAAGAGAAGAGCCCATCACAGGAAGGTTTCAGATATATATATATATATATATATATATATATCCAACCACAAAAACGCCCTGAAGCATTCGGAGGAGCATCCAGGATGTTCTGCCATCCGGCGTAAGAATGCAGCTTTCTTTAATGCCTACATGTTTCGGGGCCCCCAAGCCCCTTCTACCTGGGCAATAAACAGCACACCTGAGTCCCACATTACAGATTTCCGGCACTTTATTCACCATGCCGCCCACATAGGCGTGTCAACATTACACTGTCCCAGCCTTGCATTCTGGAGCATGGGGTCTGGTATGCAGGTAAGTTATTTCCTTATAGTAAGTTCAAGCGTGCGTTTAAAAATTATCTTTTCATTATATTCTCTAAGTGAGTCCCGCAAAATAAAGCCAGCTCAATTTGCATATTGAACATCCTGCCGTTCATAATCCTGAAAAGTTCAGAAATTCGGCCTCAAATCAACTGGGAATCTTCGTTCCTCCCCAGTTAACGATGTTGCTTCCTCCCACGGCCCGGCAACCGTGCAACGATATCCAACGACAAAAACGCCCTGAAGCATTCGGTGGACTATTCAAGATGTTCTGCCATCCGGCGTAAGAATGCAGCTTGCTTTAATAGTGCGTGTTGTTTTTCTTCTGCCTACGTGTTTCGGGGCCCCCAAGCTCCTTCTTCCTGGGCAATAAACAGCACACCTGAGACCCACATTACAGATTTCCGGCACTTTATTCACCATGCCGCCCACATAGGCGTGTCAACATTACACTGTCCCTGCGTTGCATTCTGGGACATGGGGTCCGGTATGCAGGTAAGTTATTTCCTGATAGTAAATTCAAGCGTACGTTTAAAAATTATCTTTTCATTATATTCTCTAAGTGAGTCCCGCAAAATAAAGCCAGCTCAATTTGCATATTGAACATCCTGCCGTTCAAAATCCTGAAAAGTTCAGAAATTCGGCCTCAAATCAACTGGGAATCTTCGTTCCTCCCCAGTTAACGATGTTGCCTCCTCCCACGGCCGGGCAGCCATGCAACGATATCCAACCACAAAAACGCCCAGAAGCATTCGGAGGATCATCCAAGATGTTCTGCCATCCGGCGTAAGAATGCAGCTTGATAGTACGTGTTGTTTTTCTTCTGCCTACGCGTTTCGGGGCCCCCAAGCCCCTTCTTCCTGGGCAATAAACAGGACACCTGAGACCCACATTACAGATTTCCGGCACTTTATTCACCATGCCGCCCACATAGGCGTGTCAACATTACACTGTTCCTGCGTTGCATTCTGGGGCATGGGGTCCGGTATGCAGGTAAGTTATTTCCTTATAGTAAGTTCAAGCGTGCGTTTAAAAATTATCTTTTCATTAAATTCTCTAAGTGAGTACCACAAAATAAAGCCAGCTCAATTTGCATATTGAACTTCCTGCCGTTCATAATCCTGAAAAGTTCAGAAATTCGGGTTCAAATCAACTGAAAATCTTCGTTCCTCCCCAGTTAACGATGTTGCCTCCTCCCACGGCAGGGCAGCCGTGCATTGATATCCAACCACAAAAATGCCCTGAAGCATTCGGAGGAGCATCCAAGATGTTCTGCCATCCGGCGTAAGAATGCAGCTTGCTTTAATAGTGCGTGTTGTTTTTCTTCTGCCTACGGGTTTCGGGGCCCCCAAGCCCCTTCTTCCTGTGCAATAAACAGCACATCTGAGACCCACATTACAGATTTCCGGCACTTTATTCACCATGCCGCCCACATAGGCGTGTCAACATTACACTGTTCCTGCGTTGCATTCTGGGGCATGGGGTCCGGTATGCAGGTAAGTTATTTCCTTATAGTAAGTTCAAGCGTGCGTTTAAAAATTATCTTTTCATTAAATTCTCTAAGTGAGTACCGCAAAATAAAGCCAGCTCAATTTGCATATTGAACATCCTGCCGTTCATAATCCTGAAAAGTTCAGAAATTTGGCCTCAAATCAACTGGGAATCTTCGTTCCTCCTCAGTTAACGATGTTGCCTCCTCCCACGGCCGGGCAGCTGTGCAACGATATCCAACCACAAAAACGCCCTGAAGCATTCGGAGGAGCATCCAAGATGTTCTGCCATCCAGCGTAAGAATGCAGCTTGCTTTAATAGTGCTTGTTGTTTTTCTTCTGCCTATGCATTTCGGGGCCCTCAAGCCCCTTCTTCCTGGGCAATAAACAGCACACCTGAGACCCACATTACAGATTTCCGGACTTTATTCACCATGCCGCCCACATAGGAGTGTCAACATTACACTGTCCCTGCGTTTCATTCTGGGGCATGGGGTCCGGTATGCAGGTAAGTTATTTCCTTACAGTAAACTCAAGCGTGCGTTTATAAATTATCTGTTCATTATATTCTCTAAGTGAGTCCCGCAAAATAAAGCCAGCTCAATTTGCATATTTAACATCCTGCCATTCATAATCCTGAAAAGTTCAGAAATTCGGCCTCAAATCAACTGGGAATCTTCCTTCCTCCCCAGTTAACGACGTTGCCTCCTCCCACGGCCGGGCAGCCGTGCAACCATATCCAACCACAAAAACGCCCTGAAGCATTCGGAGGAGCATCCAATATGTTCTGCCATCCGGCGTAAGAAAGCAGCTTGCTTTAATAGTGCGTGTTGTTTTTCTTCTGCCTACGCGTTTCGGGGCCCCCAAGCCCCTTCTTCCTGGGCAATAAACAGCACACCTGAGACCCACATTACAGATTTCTGTCACTTTATTCACCAGGCCGCCCACATAGGCGTGTCAACATTACACTGTCCCAGCGTTGCATTTTGGAGCATGGGATCCGGTATGCAGCTAAGTTATTTCTTTATAGTAAGTTCACGCGTGCGTTTAAAAATTATCTTTTCATTAAATTCTCTAAGTGAGTACCACAAAATAAAGCCAGCTCAATTTGCATATTGAACATCCTGCCGTTCATAATCCTGAAAAATTCAGAAATTCGGGGTCAAATCAACTGGGAATATTCGTTCCTCCCCAGTTAACGATGTTGCCTTCTCCCACGACCGGGCAGCCATGCATTGATATCCAACCGCAAAAACGCCCTGAAGCATTCGGAGGAGCATCCAAGATGTTCTGCCATCCGGCAAAAGAATGCAGCTTGCTTTAATAGTGCTTGTTGTTTTTCTTCTGCCTACGCATTTCGGGGCCCCCAAGCCCCTTCTTCCTGGGCAATAAACAGCACACCTGAGACCCCCATTACAGATTTCCGGCACTTTATTCACCATGCCGCCCACATAGGCGTGTCAACATTACACTGTCCCTGCGTTGCATTCTGGGGCATGGGGTCCGGTATGCAGGTAAGTTATTTCCTGATAGTAAATTCAAGCGTACGTTTAAAAATTATCTTTTCATTATATTCTCTAAGTGAGTCCCGCAAAATAAAGCCAGCTCAATTTGCATATTGAACATCCTGCCATTCATAATCCTGAAAAGTTCAGAAATTCGGCCTCAAATCAACTGGGAATCTTCGTTCCTCCCCAGTTAACGATGTTGCCTCCTCCCACGGCCGGGCAGCCGTGCAATGATATCCAACCACAAAAACGCCCTGAAGCATTCGGAGGAGCATCCAATATGTTCTGCCATCCGGCGTAATAAAGCAGCTTGCTTTAATAGTGCGTGTTGTTTTTCTTCTGCCTACGTGTTTCGGGGCCCCCAAGCTCCTTCTTCCTGGGCAATAAACAGCACACCTGAGACCCACATTACAGATTTCTGTCACTTTATTCACCATGCCACGCACATAGGCGTTTCATCATTACACTGTCCCTGCGCTGCATTCTGGGGCATGGGGTCCGGTATGCAGGTAAGTTATTTCCTTATAGTAAGTTCATGCGTGTGTTTAAAAATGATCTTTTCATTATATTCTCTAAGTGAGTCCCGCAAAATAAATTCCAGCTCAATTTATATATTGAACATCCTGCCGTTCATAATCCTGAAAAGTTCAGAAATTCGGCCTCAAATCAACTGGGAATCTTCGTTCCTCCCCAGTTAACGATGTTGCCTCCTCCCACGGCCAGGCAGCCGTGCAACGATATCCAACCACAAAAACGCCCTGAAGCATTCGGAGGAGCATCCAAGATGTCCTGCCATCCGGCGTAAGAATGCAGCTTTCTTTAATAGTGCGTGTTGTTTTTCTTCTGCCTACACGTTTCTGGGCCCCCAAGCCGCTTCTACCTGGGCAATAAACAGCACACCTGAGACCCACATTACAGAATTCCGGCACTTAATTCTCCATGCCACCCACATAGGCGTGTCAACATTACACTGTCCCAGCGTTGCATTTTGGAGCATGGGGTCCAGTATGCAGGTAAGTTATTTCCTTATAGTAAGTTCATGCGTGCGTTTAAAAATGATCTTTTCATTATATTCTCTAAGTGAGTCCCGCAAAATAAATTCCAGCTCAATTTATATATTGAACATCCTGCCATTCATAATCCTGAAAAGTTCAGAAATTCGGCCTCAAATCAACTGGGAATCTTCGTTCCTCCCCAGTTAACGATGTTGCCTCCTCCCAGGGCCAGGCAGCCGTGCAACGATATCCAACCACAAAAACGCCCTGAAGCATTCGGAGGAGCATCCAAGATGTTCTGCCATCCGGCGTAAGAATGCAGCTTTCTTTAATAGTGCGTGTTGTTTTTCTTCTGCCTACGCATTTCAGGGCCCCCAAGCCCCTTCTTCATGGGCAATAAACAGCACACCTGAGACCCACATTACAGATTTCCGGCACTTTATTCACCATGCCTCCCACATAGGCGTGTCAACATTACACTGTTCCTGCGTTGCATTCTGGGGCATGGGGTCTGGTATGCAGGTAAGTTATTTCCTTATAGTAAGTTCAAGCGTGCGTTTAAAAATTATCTTTTCATTAAATTCTCTAAGTGAGTACCGCAAAATAAAGCCAGCTCAATTTGCATATTGAACATCCTGCCGTTCATAATCCTGAAAAGTTCAGAAATTCGGCCTCAAATCAACTGGGAATCTTCGTTCCTCCCCAGTTAACGATGTTGCCTCCTCCCACGGCCAGGCAGCCGTGCAACGATATCCAACCACAAAAACGCCCTGAAGCATTCGGAGGAGCATCCAAGATGTTCTGCCATCCGGCATAAGATTGCAGCTTGCTTTAATAGTGCTTGTTGTTTTTCTTCTGCCTACGCATTTCGGGGCCCTCAAGCCCCTTCTTCCTGGGCAATAAACAGCACACCTGAGACCCACATTACAGATTTCCGGCACTTTATTCACCATGCCGCCCACATAGGAGTGTCAACATTACACTGTCCCTGCGTTGCATTCTGGGGCATGGGGTCCGGTATGCAGGTAAGTTATTTCCTTATAGTAAATTCAAGGGTGCGTTTAAAAATTATCTTTTCATTATATTCTCTAAGTGAGTCCCGCAAAATAAAGCCAGCTCAATTTGCATATTTAACATCCTGCCATTCATAATCCTGAAAAGTTCAGAAATTCGGCCTCAAATCAACTGGGAATCTTCGTTCCTCCCCAGTTAACGATGTTGCCTCCTCCCACGGCCGGGCAGCCGTGCAACGATATCCAACCACAAAAACGCCCTGAAGCATTCGGAGGAGCATCCAAGATGTTCTGCCATCCGGCGTAAGAATGCAGCTTGCTTTAATAGTGCTTGTTGTTTTTCTTCTGCCTACGCATTTCGGGGCCCTCAAGCCCCTTCTTCCTAGGCAATAAACAGCACACTTGAGACCCACATTACAGATTTCCGGCACTTTATTTACCATGCCGCCCACATAGGTGTGTCAACATTACACTGTCCCTGCGTTGCATTCTGGGGCATGGGGTCCGGTATGCAGGTAAGTTATTTCCTTATAGTAAATTCAAGCGTGCGTTTAAAAATGATCTTTTCATTATATTAAAGCCAGCTCAATTTGAATATTTAACATTCTGCCATTCATAACCCTGAAAAGTTAAGAAATTCGGCCTCAAATCAACTGGGAATCTTCGTTCCTCCCCAGTTAACGATGTTGCTTCCTCCCACGGGCCAGCAGCCGTGCAACGATATCCAACCACAAAAACGCCCAGATTCATTCGGAGGATCGTCCAAGATGTTCTGCCATCCGGCGTAAGAATGCAGCTTGATAGTGAGTGTTGTTTTTCTTCTGCCTACGCGTTTCGGGCCCCCAAGCCCCTTCTTCCTGGGCAATAAACAGCACACCTGAGACCCACATTACAGATTTCCGGCACTTTATTCACCATGCCGCCCACATAGGCGTGTCAACATTACACTGTTCCTGCGTTGCATTCTGGGGCATGGGGTCCGGTATGCAGGTAAGTTATTTCCTTATAGTAAGTTCAAGCGTGCGCTTAAAAATTATCTTTTCATTATATTCTCTAAGTGAGTACCGCAAAATAAAGCCAGCTCAATTTGCATATTGAACATCCTGCCGTTCATAATCCTGAAAAGTTCAGAAATTCGGCCTCAAATCAACTGGGAATCTTCGTTCCTCCCCAGTAAACGATGTTGCCTCCTCCCACGGCCGGACAGCCGTGCAACGATATCCAACCACAAAAATGCCCTGAAGCATTTGGAGGAGCATCCAAGATGTTCTGCCATCCGGCGTAAGAATGCAGCTTCCTTTAATAGTGCATGTTGTTTTTCTTCTGCCTATGCGTTTCGGGGCCCCCAAGCCCCTTCTTCCTGGGCAATAAACAGCACACCTGAGACCCACAATACAGATTTCCGGACCTTTATTCACCATGCCGCCCACATAGGCGTGTCAACATTACACTGTCCCTGCGTTGCATTCTGTGGCATGGGGTCCGGTATGCAGGTAAGTTATTTCCTTATAGTAAGTTCAAGCGTGCGTTTAAAAATAATCTTTTCACTATATTCTCTAAGTGAGTCCCGCAAAATAAAGCCAGCTCAATTTGCATATTGAACATTCTGCCGTTCATAATCCTGAAAAGTTCAGAAATTCGGCCTCAAATGTACATATTGTAGTGTAAGTGTACAAAAGCATCTGTCGACTAATCAATGAAACCATGCCAATGGTCCAAACTGACCTTCATCTTAAAGGTCAGACGCCTCCAGAAAATTATTTAAAGTAGATCAAATGCCCAGAGCATAGAGGAAAACAATCAATCAATCAATCAATCAAGGACATTTATAGAGCGCACTACTTACCCGGAGGGTCTCAAGGCGCTTGGGGGGGGGGGTGCTGCTACTGCTCGAACAGCCAGGTCTTGAGCTTCTTCCTGAAGGAGAGGTGGTCTTGGGTCAGGCGCAGGTCGGTCGGGAGGGAGTTCCAGGTCTTGGCGGCCAGGTGGGAGAAGGACCTTCCTCCTGTTGTCGTTCTTCGGATGCGGGGGACGGCGGCGAGGGCGTGACTGGCTGATCGGAGGAGGCGTTTGGGAGCGTAGAAGTTGATGCGGTTGTTGAGGTAGCTCGGGCCTTGATCGTGTAGGGCTTTGTGTGCGTGGGTGAGGAGACGGAAGGTGATTCTCTTGTTGACGGGGAGCCAGTGCAGGTCTCTCAGATGTCCGGAGATGTGGCTGCGTCGGGGGATGTCGAGGATGAGTCTGGCTGAGGCGTTCTGGATCCGCTGGAGTCTCTTCTGGAGCTTGGCGGTGGTTCTGGCGTAGAGGGCGTTGCCGTAGTCCAGTCGGCTGGTGACGAGGGCCTGGGTGACCGTCTTCCTGGTCTCGGTGGGGATCCACCGGAAGATCTTCCGTAGCATGCGCAGGATGTTGAAGCATGACGAGGAGACGGCGTTGACTTGTCTGGTCATGAAGAGGGAGGAGTCCAGGATGAAGCCCAGGTTGCGTGCGTGGTCTGTCGGTGTGGGTGCGGTGCCCAGGGCGGGGGGCCACCAGGAGTCGTCCCAGGCGGAGGGCGAGGAGCCCAGGATGAGGACTTCCGTCTTGTCTGAGTTCAGTTTCAGGCGGCTGGTCGTCATCCACTCGGCTACATCTTTCATCCCTTCGTGAAGGTTGGCTCTGGAAGCGGCGGGGTCGTTGGTCAGTGAGAGGATCAGCTGGGTGTCATCGGCGTAGGAGATGATGTTCAGGTTGTGTTGGCGTGCGATGGGCGCGAGGGGGCTCATGTAGACGTTGAGCTCTTGAGTTCGTCGGTGAACCATGGGGCTTTCTTGCTGCCGGGTCTGCTAGGCGGGGTCCTCAGAGGGGCGAGTTCGTCCGCGCAGTTGCTGATCCACTTCGTGAGGTTGTCGGCGGCCTGGCTGGGGTTCGCTGAGCTGGCGGTAGGGTGCTGACTCAGGGAAGCGGCGAGCTGGTCGGCTGTGATCTTGTTCCAGCTTCTACCTGTTGCTGGTGGTGGTGGGTCGTCGTTCTTCTGAAGGTGAAGTGGACGCAGCTGTGGTCCGTCCAGTGGAGTCCTGTGGCGTGGCTGAAGGCGATGTCTTTGCTGGATGAGAAGACGGCGTCGAGTGTGTGTCCGGCGAGGTGGGTGGGGGTGGTCACCAGCTGCTTGAGTCCCAGGTTTGCGAGGTTTTCCAGCAGGGTGGTGGTGTTGCGGTCGTCGTTGTTCTCCAGGTGGAAGTTGAGGTCCCCGAGGAGGATGTAGTCGGCTGAGGGGAGGGCGAGCGGGCTGATGAAGTCGGCAATGTCCTCGCTGAATTGTGTGCGTGGTCCCGGGGGTCTGTAGATGAGGGTGCCTCTGAGGGTGGGGGGTTGACGTGGATCTGGAAGTGCAGGTGTTCGGCGGGTGCAATGGTGTCGTCGGTGTTGGTCGTGATGCGGATGGTGTTCCTGTGAATGATGGCGATGCCTCCTCCTGTCTGGTTGACGCGGTCTCTCCGGATGATCTTGTAGCCGTCCGGGATGGCGATGGCGATGTCGGGCGCTGAGGAGGCGTTCATCCAGGTTTCCGTGAGGAAGGCGACGTCTGGGGCTGTGGTGTCGAGCAGGTTCCAGAGCTCGACGGCGTGTCTGTGGACGGAGCGGGTGTTGAGCAGGATGCACTTCAGGTGGGTGCTGCTGGAGTTCTGCTTGGTGGGTGCTGGTGCAGTGCAGGTCCGGGTGCAGGAGAACTTGCAGGACTGGCAGATGAAGGGTCCGTGGGTGCGTCTCGGGGTGGCTCGGTAGCATCCAGGGGTTCGGCCGGCGTTGAGTGCGTTGAGGGTGGCGGCGTCGTACGTCCGGCGGGTGGGCTGGGGTCTGCGGGGGCCAGGGGTCCTGGCGCTGGGCGCGGGCCAGGCGCGGACGGGCGCAGACGGGCTTACCTTTGGCGCACCTTCGGCGCTCAATCGGTGCTCCCCCTGCGCGCGTCCGCTGCGCGGTCGCTCTGGGGACGTCATAAGAAGGGAGCCGGTCGGGAGGGTCTGCGGGGAGGCGGGAGCGCGAGCCAATCGGCTGTCGGGGGGGCGGGGCCACGGGCTGGGGCGGCGGGAAAAGCTGGTGTGGGCTCGGCGGCCCTCGGGAGGCTGGGGCGGCGGGAGAGCTGGTGTGGGCTCGGCGGCCCTTTTGGAGGCTGGGGCGGCGGGAAAAGCTGGTGTGGGCTCGGCGGCCCTCGGGAGGCTGGGGCTGCGGCAGCGGCAGCAGGCACAGGAGCGTGGGGGTGACCAGGCCGTAGGCGCAGTGCAGTGCAAAATATATCTATGAATTCGTTCAGTTCAGGATGTCATGTAGACACGAGGTCAAGAGCAAGATATATGATCCAAGATCAGGAATATGCAAACTTTACTTATTAATCATTTGTGTATATGTACGAGATTGAGTGTAAAATACACAACATACAAATCTGCATTTTGAACAATATTTTAGAGCAAAATGCATATTTTCGTCTATTTTGGACGCAAGGACGCATTTCACATGAAAGAAATAACAGTAAAACACACGCACCTCAAACCGTTACTGTTCACGTTTGGCTTTTCCTTTTTATTTGCGTGAATTTTCTACTGCAGATGGAACTTAGGGGCATATTATCGAGGGGGTTTATCTCCGCTTTTTTGGCTTTAAAAGCCAAGAAAGCGGAGATAAAATGATATTACCTAGCTATTACCTAGCTGTCGCTAACACCAGTTAGCGACAGCTAGTAGGAGATAGCGACCATCTTGGGCCCCACTTTGCATGTCAGAGAAATTTATCACTAATGACATGCAAAGTGGGCGTGCCAAGATGTTAGCGACTGGAAACAGTCGCTAACATCGCTATCTCCTATTACCAACGTTTGGAGATATTCGCGCTAAGCGCGAATATCTCCAAAAGCTAACACCTGCCCTGAGCAGTTCTTAGCCATGTTATCCAATGGCAGGTGGATAACATGGCTAAGAGCATTAGCTCGGTAATGCCTGAATATCGCTGACTTTTCAGCGATATTCATGCATTGCGGCCGATTTTTATCGCATTTGCGATAAACCTTGGTAATACCAAGGTTTATCTGCGATAAAAATCACCGCAGGTCGGCGATACATTTTTGTCTCTAACCAAGCAATAGCGATAATTATCGCTATTGCTTGGTAATATGCCCCATAATTATGCAATTTTGGGAAATGGCATAGTGGTGCAATTTGGGGAATTTCGCATAAGAAGTGTAACAGAAAATTACAAAAATTATGCAAGATTATACTAGTGTAATAGAAATTTCGCATAGGCCTATTTAAGATCTCTCTGCGTACATGAAAGAAAGACGGGTCAATTATCAACATTGCTGATGTACCTTTCTACCCGACTATTCTGAAAGTTTGTATAAGTGATTTACTTGTATAATTTCCTCATTCATACCTTTGGCCATTTGGTCGAAATGGAGCTATAGGGTGGTAGGAGTCGATTAAACCTATTTGTGCAATAGTACAGTCTTGAGCCTTTAAGTGATCGAGCTCTGGTGCAACTGTTAAGAAGTTCAGAAGTTTGACTGTTAAATTCGATCTAGATCTCCGACGATTGTGGGCCTTGTGCAGAGCAGAGTTTTTGGGAAGTGACTTGGGTTACCATGATAAAAAACAGAACCACCCTAATAGAAGAAAATCAGTCCAATAAGACTGCAGGGGGAGTGTGTGTGTGTGGGGGGGGGGGGGGTGCTGCAGGGTGCTCAGAAAAGGAAAAGGAAAGGAATGAAAGGGGACCTATAAAATGACGAGTGGAAAACACAAGCACCAGCCACCAGCCCAGACACTGATGCACACTCAACACTAATTTTCAGGTGGATGTGCACCGGTTCAGACAAAATGCTGTTACTCACATTGCACTAGTGGTAGAAATGGGCTAACTATTTGCACTGTCCTATGTAGTATGCTGTCATGGGGAGAAGCACAACGTGAATGACACGTGAACAGACAGAAAAGGGCTCTTTCGAAATCCCTCTATGTGTATGTTTGAGAGGTTTTTAAATGTGTTTTTATATTATGAGGGCCTATCTTACTGCCTTTGATGTAATTTTTTTATACTAAACAGATCTTTCCTATAGCATCTGACATACCTTTTCCTAATGAATCTGTGAGAAACTGGGTTGTTGGTTGAGGGGGCTGAGGCTGGTAGTGTGAATCCTTCTCAAGCAACAGCCACAATCCTTTTTTTAAAATGGTTTTTTTTGTTATTGTGCAGAGCAGAGGTCAGTTCAAGAAATACAAAAAAATACCTATATAACAAAAATACTTCACCAGGGATTATTATACACATCATCAGATTAAAATCAGAATGAAATCAAGCGCAGTCAGATAATTCATATGATTCTGTAACAATCATTAATAAACATTCAAGTGTCAATAAAATGGAACCAAAAAGAGAAAAATAACACAGCTATAACCAAAGAACCAAGAACATTCAATTACAGTTACTATTAAACAGTTTAGCAGTACTCTCCTCCAATTGAGCCTTTGAATTAAAGTGCTCAAGTGCTAAAGTGCTTAAGTGCTAAAATATTTAAAGTGCAATCGTGCCACATAATTTTTACTAAAGTGCTGCTTTTTCTCTAAATAGTATTAATTCTATACCTCAGACCCTGTGTGTTCTTAATACATTCTCATATGAAATGCTATGTGGTAGTGGTGAATGCACTAATAGGAAAATATTTCCAGACATTTTTCAATTTTCTCGTAGACCCCACTCTTTTAGCATACGCCTCTTCAAATTTTTTCGTCCATAACATTTTATTTACCCATTTAAAATAAAATGGTACCTCTTCTGACCTCCAGTTTTGAAGGATTAGAGAACGGGCGACTAAAGTGCATATTGCAGTGAAAGTTACTTCTGCACTAGGCAAATCCTTTCTCTTTGTTGAGATGCCAAACAGGGCTATTTCGGCTTCGGGTTCGATTACTTTGTTTATGGCCCTGCTGATTGAAGAAAAGATCTTACACCAAAAATCAAACAGCTTCGAGCATGTATAAAAAATTTGTAACCAATCACCCCCTCGTGTAATTGACATGTAAAGCATTTGTTTTCTACTCCCAAAAAGCGTTTGCTTCATGCTTTAGGAGTGAGGTACGCCAGCCAACGGGATAGGAACGACATTCTTTTAAAATTGGCCGCTCTGAGAGACTTACGACCCACTTCTGAGATCCGCTCCCACACCTGCCACGAGAAGGAACAGTTGGTTTCCAGGGATATTTTGGCCAGGATTCTGTCGACTAGTGGAGACGCTTCCCCCTTCTTGAGGAATTTATACCAATTCCCTAATCCTGTTAATTTTACTTTGTATAGGGCAATAGCCAGGGGCATTTCCCCTGCCGGCACATTATATTTATGTATAAAATTTATGATTTGAAAAAATTCCAAAAACCCTGTTTTTAGTTTATTGTCGGACCTGGCCAGAACCTCTTGCCAAGTAATGAGCCTCCCTGAAACAAAGAAAGACCCCAAATCCCCAAAGCCTGTCAACATCCATTTTTGAATTTTACTTGAGTGGATTTGAAGATCGAGGCTCTTGCACTCCTCTATTTTCAAATAGCGCAAACCACCCTCCACTTCCTGTTTAAAAAAAGACTGTAATCTATATGTTATATCTCGAATGGTCTTATATCTGGTCGTCTTTGGTAATTTTGCTGTTTTTAAAAATATTGGAACTTGCGAGCCTGCCTCATGGACCATTTTTTCATTAAAAAAAATTCAAGCTGCCTATTAGGTGCCAATAAGTGAGCTGCAAGATCCATAATTGCGGCCGTGTAGTATGTTAGAATATTTGGTAAAACTAGGCCCCCTTGTGTAGTTCCCAGCTGTAGTGTACTTAATTTCACCCTTGCCACTTTCTTATTCCAAACAAAGTCCTTGACCATCGAATCAATCTCCCTAAAATATCACAAATTGATTTTTAGTGGAACATTTAAAAAAAGAAAAACCAACAGAGGAAGGATCGACATTTTAATAAATTCAACCCTGCCAATCAAAGTAAGGGCAGTAAAGTCCATCTTTCCAGTAAAGTTCTAATTTTATTCCAAGTTGTTAGATAGTTCAAGCTATATAGTTGATCTAACTGATTGGAGACATAAAGGCCTAGATATCTGATCGGTTCGTTCTTCAATGCTTGCGATCTTAAAATTGATGGTAAAAAGTTGCAGTCCAAATTCAGGACTAGCACCCTGGTTTTATTCTGGTTAATCTTGTAACCACCAATTCGTTCAAACTGGTTAAACTCTTGGAGAGCATTATCAAAATGTAATTTATCGGGGTGAAGGTATAGGATAATATCATCTGCGAATAATGTAACTTTTGACATTCCTTCTATAGGTGGCTTAATATTAGGGTTACTGCGTATTCTTATTGCCAAAGGCTCAATAAAAAAGGTAAACAAGATAGGGGACATCGGACAGCCTTGCCTGGTGCCACGGTTGATATGAATCGCTCCTATCGACTTGGCGTTGACTACCACTTTTGCCTGTGCATCCTGATATATGTTTTTTAACATGCTTATCATCATTACTGGAAACCCAGATTTTATTAAACCAATAAAAAGTGCCTCCCAATTCACCAGGTCGAATGCTTTTTCTGCGTCAACCATTGAAATTAAAGTAGGAATTTTATTAACCGGAACAAAATCTAACGCCTGAATTAAAAACCCGGTGTTTGATGACATAGACCTTCCTGAAACGAAACCTGACTGGTCAGGGTGGATTAATGCCTGCGCAATTGGTGTGAACCGCTGGGCCCATATTTTCATAAGAATCTTAAAATCGGCATTAAGAAGACTGATCGGTCTATATGAGTTGACATCCTTCTCATTTTTCCCCTTTTTAGCAAAATTAACAATAATGGACTCTTTAAAACTCGAAGGTACCGCTCCTCCCAATCGAACAAAATTAAATAACGTAACCAAAAAAGGGGTCAGTTCTTTAACAAAAGTCTTGTACAATTCGATTGGGAGCCCATCTGAGCCACACGCTTTTGCCCCAGCAATTAATCTCACTATATCTAAAACTTCCGAAGCTAAAATTTCGCTCTCTAATTGTACCGATGACGGACCAGGTAAAATGAGGAGATTAACTTCATTAAAATACTTAAAGATACAATCTGACCCTACCTTATACGTTGTAGAATATAACTTAGAAAAATGGTCCAGAAATACCCGAGCTATGTCATTTTTTTCTCTAACAATATTTCTCCTGTTTGGTTTTAGTTTGCCCTGCTAGCATCTTTCCCACCATTTGGCTCTCCTCATAAACTCTCTGTTGGTACGTTCTAGAGCTGTTTATTTCTTCAATTACAACAAATTCTTTTAAGGCAGCCTTTGCCCTTGCCAATTGTAATGACGCATCCTCCCTTCCCAAATTACTAATATTCATTGCGTTAGACACATTCTGTTGGAGGTTATTGATCTTGTCCCGCCTTTCTTTCCTCTGAGCGGCTGTGCGATCATCTGACCTCCAATAGCTGCTTTAAACTCGCCCCAGACTGAAAAGATTTCTGCAGTGCCTTCATTTAGGTTGAAAAACTCTAATATCCAATCTTTTGTTACGGTCACCCAGTTACTGTCTTGGAGGAGCAGACGATCCATCTGCCACCTGGATTGGGCCTCTCCTACCCTTTCAATCACACACTCAAGTTATATTAAAGAGTGATCTGAGAAGGGATTTATCCTTATAGAAGTGAATTAAGAAAGAAATCAATCCTCGAGGCCGTATGGAATTGGTTAGAATGGCACGTAAATTCTGCCGCTAACAGATTCCAATTTCGCCATTGGTCCACTAACAGCTAGATTCATAAAAGAAAATGCGCCTCGCAAAGGGCCAGATTCTGAGAATCTGGCCCTTTGCGAGTGCAATTTTCATCATCCCAAATGCAAAAATCGCTAATTGCGAAATCGCATATTTGCGAGGAATTGCATTTAAGGAATCTCTATATGAGATTCCTTAAATGCAATTCATCAACCATTTTCAATTTGCGAATTAGCAATTTCTGGCCGCTATTTACCACGAAGTCAGACTTCGTGGTAAATAGCAAAAACTCAGAAAAATGCACTTTAGTGCATTTTTCTGAGTGGTATGTTAAACACACACATGTCCTTTGGACATGTATGTGCGCAACATCTGGCTACATTTGCTTTTCAGGGGTGCTACAGGGTGTCCTTTGGACACCCCTGGCACCCTTGAAATCGCATACTTATTTGCTAATCGCAAATAAGGAAGATGTAGGAATCGCAATATTTTTTGCAATTCCTACATGAATCCCGTTTTGCAAGTCCTTAATAGCGATTCCTTATGAATCGCTATTAAGGACTCGCAAAACTGGTTAATGATGAATCTAGCTGTAACTGATGTTCCTGCATTAGGGCTTCCAAAACTTTCCTAGTTTGTGGTTTCAACTCTTTTTTGTTTTTATTAGAGGTATATTTTTTAAATCTTGGATAAAATTGAAGTCCCCACCCAATAGTAATTTTCCTGGGATCCCTCCGAGTAACTCAGTAATCTTCAGTAGTGGCGTGGTATCGTCAATTTTGGACAATTTGATTTCAGATGGGTTTCTTGAAAAAATAAAACATGTGGTGAACAGAAAGCCAACCACCTTATTAGAGCTCCGTATTTGGACTTATTCAGCATACCGTTAACATTGATAGATAAGATATGACACTTATTATTCATTTTTGTCTAAGTTTTCAAACATCTCTCAACACCAATTCTCAAATTCTTTTAGTTTAATGCATCTGTTACTGCTCTTTTTACTGCTAAATTGTTTTACCCCCTTAACCCTGCCCCAGCCCTCCCCAGCCTCCTCCCCCTAGAAGTGGACCCCCAAATTTCCCACACACTCCACCTCTTGCCCTCCCCAATTACTTTAAAGGGTGCCATGGATCTGCACCCAGGTTAACCCTCCCCAGTGGTAATTATATTATAATATTTGCATTTTCATCTCCAACTAAAAAAAAAATTAAAAAAAATAAAGGACCCCCACCAAACCATTCGACCGGAGTCACCCGTCTACCAACTTATTGAGGCCCTGTCATCTCCTTGAGAAGCTCCTGTGCATCCTCTATATTAGTAAACATATGGAACTTCCCCTTAACAAGGACACGTAGTTTTGACTGTTGGGCAATCGATGCCTGTGCCCCTTGTGCCTTGAACAGAAAAAGTAATTTAACGAATTTCTTTTGCCTCCGGGCTGCAGCTGCGGACATGTCTGGAAAAAATCTACAGTTAGAAGCCTCGTTCACTGGAAACTGTTTTTGTTGTATGGCCTTGGCGAGGATCTTCTCCTTGATCCGATAGTCTGAGAGATTAACTAAAATTGTGCGTGGGACACTTGAACTTGGCAAAGGGTGAAAAGTGACTCTATGGGCTCTGGTGATTGTCAAATCTCCACTGAACTCCAGGAGGACTTTTTCCTTAATGAAGGACTCCACCCATTGTGGTGCTTGAGCCCCCTCCATTCTCTCCGGTACACCCACTATGCGTAAATTTGATCGACCAACTCCTCAAGCTTGTTTTCGAAATAAACTTTATCCTTTGTTGCTTCACGCACTTTGATGAGCAGTCCAGACATCGGGTCCTCCAACTGGGAAATCCTTGTCTTCGCTTCCTGAATTTTTCCGGGAAAACTGCAACTGCCTCTTCTATTTAGCTTTGTTTGTGAAAAAAAGCTAAATAGCATGTGTCGGACCCGTTTCTTAATTGGGCGGGATTGGAGGAGTATTGTGTGCGGAGGTCGGCTCCGCTTTCCGGCATGCCCCTCATTTTGGAGCTCCACGAATGCCGGCAATTTAGTTGGTTTTGGGTACATGAACTGCACAACGTGGCGCCCCCTCAACCTGGACTGTTGGTATAGGTATCGGGGAGAGGGAGCAGATAGTCTGCTGAGAGGGTTGCCCGGCAATGTTGGATTCCGCTATGGTGACCCGCGAATGCATGGGAGCGGCAGATCGGAGAGCATTACTGTATGCCAATGCGGGTCACTGTACCTTGTGTTGAATTCTGTACTGGCATCCTCCATACAGCGGGATCTATGAACAGCACCCAAGAATCTCAAAGGAGGAAAGCGGCGAAGCACTTGCTTGATGAAACCCCCCTTGTCCGCTTTATATGGCTAAAACATCCAGCCAATGGTATTCTTTGGTGGGACTCAATAAGAAAAGCCCCGCGAAAGGCTGTCAACTTTGAACACACAGCAGATACCCGATATTGAGGAAGGCAACCGCCAAAACGAGTCTGCCGGGGGCTGTGAATGTGTGAACTTCGCGCTAATGCTGTGCTGTTTCCTGGTGGCATTAAACTGGAGTTCGGCAACCCTAGCATGTGTCGGACCCGGTTCTTAACTGGGCGGGATTGGAGGAATATATATATATATATATATATATATATATATATATATATATATATATATATATATATCACAGAAAAAACCATAGGTTATAGACCATATATAGTTAGGAATTAGCATTTACAAAACCTTGAAAATTCACTGAAAAAACCATAGGTTATAGACCATATATAGTTAGGAATTAGCATTTAGAAAACCTTATTTTACTCACACAAAACCATTGAAATTCCATATATAGTTAGTTGCACTAACTATATATCGCGCACCCGCAATCCACTGCTGATGATGTCACATATTACATCATTCATGACATGGTCAGTGACATCACTGATGACATCACTGATGACATCATCTAGTGTCTGTGTGTTTTTGTAAAGTTTAAATACGTTTTACATATTGAAGAATGACTGGATGGATGGAAGACTGAGTGTGTGTGTGGCTGGCTGGGAGGTGTGTGACGCTGTGCATATCAATGTGTACTTGTATCAGTGATTGTATAAGAGAGTAAGTATGTGTTAGTATATGTGTGAAAAGTATGGTGTTCTGTGTTTAACTATAGATGAGGAAATCGAAGTGTGATTGATTCTTCACAGGACAGACTAGGTGTATGAGTGCATATGATAGTGTTCTAATAATAACTGACTGTATGTATGAGTAATTGTATGGGTGAATGAGTGAATGTGTGTGTAGACGTATGAATCAGTGAGTGCGTATGTAGTAACTGGTATTGGTGTGTCATGATGTCATCAGTGATGTCATTTGAGATGTCATCAGTGATGTCATTTCAGATGTCATTAGTGATGTCATCAGTGATGTCACTGAAGTATGGTGTTCTGTGTTTAACTGTATAGATGAAGAAATGGAAGTGTGATTGATTCTTTACAGGACTGACTTGGTGTGTGAGTAACTCCATGGATGAGTGGCAGTGTGTGACTGTCTGCATAGGTGTATGAGTGCATATGATAGTGTTGTAATAATGAGTGACTGTATGTATGAGTGATTGTATGGGTGAATGAGTGAATGTGTGTGTAGACGTAGGAATCAGTGAGTGCGTATGTAGTAACTGGTATTGGTGTGTCATGATGTCATCAGTGATGTCATTTGAGATGTCATCAGTGATGTCATCAGTGATGTCATTTGAGATGTCATCAGTGATGTCATCAGTGATGTCACTGACCATGTCATGAATGATGTAATATGTGACATCATCAGCAGTGGATTGCGGGTGCGCGATATATAGTTAGTGCAACTAACTATATATGGAATTTCAATGGTTTTGTGTGAGTAAAATAAGGTTTTCTAAATGCTAATTCCTAACTATATATGGTCTATAACCTATGGTTTTTTCAGTGAATTTTCAAGGTTTTGTAAATGCTAATTCCTAACTATATATGGTCTATAACCTATGGTTTTTTCTGTGAATTTCATTGGTTTTTTAACAGCTAATATCTGTAGCTGTAAAATGTATTCTTCTTTAAATCCAAAAATATATTTTATATGTTTATGAATAATTTTTTTTTTAAATATTTTTTTTTCTTCGTTCCACGCTTCGCGAATCGGGAAGCTTCCCGTTAGCTGACCTTGATGCCGCGAAATAGACCGCGAGCCGGTAAACGTTTCTTTACCGCAAGTGCCGCGTTAGAAAACAACATCGTGACGCCTCCCGTCCGCATGACGTTTCACGTTGTCGCGTGATACGTCATATGACGTGCTACGTTAGCGAACTGGTACGCGAAGCGAGTCGCAAAGCGCAGGTTTCTGGAAGCAAACCGGGAGGCCCTGCAAAGCGCTTAACGTAAACACAGCAAGTCATGTGACTTGGTAATAACACTTTTCATTGGTTCATTTCACTTTTGGTTTCCTAATGATGTAAGACTAGGTCATATAATCTAAAATGAACACTTTTGATTGGTTGAGAACTCTTGTTTTTCCCAAATGATGAAAATCCCTCCTTCTTTCCTCACTCTGACTTTCATCATTGTGAGAGAAAGACCCTTTGTGATCACTGAGCAATGGCTTCTTTAGTAGCTTCAGCTGGTGCTTCCCCACCACCTCCACCACATCCAAGGAAGAGTGGACCACCTGCTCAAGTTATAATTCAACAAGAAGAGGAAGAAGAGGAAGAGGAAGAAGAGCAAGAAGAGAGGCAGTTTTTGCCTGAGCAGCCCAGGACGTCTCACCGGAAAGAAAACTTCATTTGGCAATTTTTTAAAATTCCCAAAGGTCAGAAAAAAGTAAATGCAAGATACGTAACTTGCCTTATATGTCAAGATAGACTGTCCAGAGGGACCGACAAAAAATACAGTTTCGGAAACTACACAATGCATCGCCATATGACTAGGTGGCATCCTAACAACTACAGTGCTGCACAGTTTCGGAACGACCTAGATAATCTCCCTATTATGGCCAGAAGATCTGTTGTACCGGAAGTAACGGGACCAGAGGGCAGGGAGATGGTGCCAAATATACAAATGAGATTTGGTGAAGTAAAACACATCTGCGTATATTGCGATGGATTCATTTGCTACGGAGAAAGAAGCATCACTCTGATCAACAGAGCTATTGACTATCATATGCAAGTTTGTACGAAACGCCCAAAATAATAAATACTTTTTTTTTGTTTTGTTGCTCCTGTTGAGCCCTTTACAATGAATCGTTTTCATTGCCCCCTCCAAGAAAAACCCAAAAAAATATAAAACTGTTCAGAAAAATTCAAAAAAAGTAAAAAAATGTTCCGAAAAATAATAAAAAAAATATAAAACAACAAAAACAATAAAAAAAAAAGTTCTTTTCAGAACTACCTCCCCGTTATTAAAAAATTGGTACAATATTTGGAACTGTGCCAACCTCTATTTCTCTTAGTTCGCTTCCCAGTTCGCTCGCCGGTACGCGAACCGGAAGCGAACCAAAAACAGTAAGTATAAGGGAAGGAAACAGACACTTATGTTAAAAGAAAGACAGCTATAGGGGAGTAAACTAGAGATACTATTACCCGTAATCCACTGCTGATGATGTCACATATTACATCATTCATGACATGCTCAGTGACATCATCAGCAGAGGATTGCGGGTTTTTTGGCAACGTGCCTTATCCACGGTTTAATAACGCTGCCTTTTGCTTTATATAAGTTTTCAAATTGTATGAAATATATACCAATAGGTCGTTATGAACCTTTAGGTAGTGCTTTTCTTCATGAGGTCTGGTCGCTTCCATACACATACATATGTTTCAAAGATGATCAAGAAGTTTATCTGAATGGAGAGGAATGCACTGAGACGCCAGATCATTCACTAATGTGTAGGCACATACAGTTACACGGTTCATGCAACAAACACCGACCAAATATGGCTTGCGTGTTGCAAGGCACGCCAGTTCCTGCTATCATCCCCACGTTCAAGTTGTTGGAAAATGGTAGTTATTTGATGCTCAATAATGAAGATTGTTCTGAGTTAATTAAAAGTATTCCTTTTATCGTAACAGTAAGTGAACGGGTTATTTGCTGCAGAAATGTTCTATTTCCTCCCACACATGAACATAGGGAGTTTTCAATCTGGCCACAAATACCAACCTTGGGACAGATTTCAACGGCATGGCAAGAATAAGAGCTCTTTTGTCTCCGAGAGAGGTGGCCTTGAGTTCGGCCCGTGAAACTTTCGTGCTTCACATAGCGAACACCCGTACAGAGGTGCAGACCTTTTCAATTCAGATTTGCCTTTCAATTTCAGCAAGATGGTTTCGACTATCTTTAACGCATCCTCCACAAAGGCCCTGGCGCACTTTTTTAAAGTTGTTACCAGTGGTCTCGTGACTTCATTTGAGAAAATCTTTGGAGTCATCCCTGCTTCCTTTCATTCTATTTTCTCCACTCTGGTTCGTGGATTGGCATTTTTACTTGCATTACCAGCGGACGCTCTTGTGCTTTTTTACATTTTTAAATATGGATGTCCCTCCTATGCAACCTCCCACCCTGCAGCTGCTGACACTGTTCCGCAATCGCATGCTAGAATATTATGGCACAATGCCGTTGGCGATATTAAGCACGGCATATGGATTATCTTTTCGATTCTCCTACTTCACCTGTGTCCAGCCTGTATTTCACTGCCTGACCTGTGATTTCGATTGGGCCATTGATTTGTGTCTCTGCGGACCGGTTTCTCCTGACGTCGACTTTAATCAGCTGATGACTCCTATCATTACTCACGAGTTGGTTTGTCCTGGCGAAAGGATTATGGCTGTGGCATTGATGCATGGACCACTTGGTCCCTGGAATTTACTGGCGGCAGCACAGTCTTTCTTGGAACAGAGCTTTCTTGAAAACCCACCGAGCTGTCCTCTGATGGTGATAGAGGATCCGGTGCTGGGAGAGCACGTATGTTCTTTTCCGCTTTTAAATTGGATGGCTGAACTGTTTTCGGATGAAGACGGTGACTTCCTATTGGAGGCTGTTGCAGCTTATTTTGCATACACAGTTATGTCATAGACCTTTTTCATGTTTGATATGCTGAGTACTAGCATTTCATTGACAATTCATTGACTTATTTGTCAAGTTTTTATTATTTACCTTGCCTATTGGCTTAAGACTCGATAAAGTACTTGGCTGTTTTATTTTTCATTAGCATTAAATTTTCCTAGTTTTTAATGCTTTACCTTGCGGACCGTCCACATATAAACTTGCAATCTGCTCTCATGAGATGGCACTTCTATTATCTTATTCAGTTCGTTTCCGGATCATGGGGAGGTGTCATCTAGGTCCTGGATATCTTTACACCGTGTTAAGTTACCATGGGCTCATTACCGGTTTAAACGCCATTTTTCCTTTTTTGCAACTTCTGCACACGACACTTAGTTGTTGCTTTAGCTTTCCACCTAGTAGTTCATCGTGGTTTACATGAGAATAATATGTTATTGCTCTACTATCTGCTTTGCTTGTTAAACTATATCTGTACAGCGAGTGCTAAAGTTTCAAGAACAACACGATACAGAATTGTTACGAGGTCTGATCTCCACGACTTCATACTCATAACATAAGTGCAACTTCTGCCAATTCTGGGCATGAGGCGGGTTTTATATTGCTTTGCCGAACACACATACACAACAGTTGATGCGGTTCACATGAAGAGAGAGCTGGTGTATGCTGATGTGATTCCTTCAAATGTAAGACACTAAAGTATGGGCACGCCCTAAACCAACACAAAGAGACCTTCTTAGCAAATAACATAATATGTGTATTAGGGAGGGTGAGATATAAGCAGCCGCGGGCCGTGGAGGGAGTTACGGTGAGGCAGGGAGGCGGGGAGGGGGAGAAGCAGGGTGGAGCCCTCTCTACCTTGCCCCTCCCCCTCCCCGCCTCCCTGCCCCACCGTAACTCCCTCCACGGCCCGCGGCTGCTTATAAGTGTTGCTAACTCTTATTCATTTACAGCATGTTAACATACTATCACCATTCGCTTTTTATGTACTAGTAACTATGCTGGTAATTTTGCTACTGATAATATGTGTACTTGTATTATCTAAGATACTACGCCTGAGAAGACGGCATTAGTAAATAAACATTTCAAATACACATGTGTTCTTCTTAACTCCATGTTCTGGTTTCTAAGAAATATATAACGACCGACTGTTCATGAGTTCCACGTATCCTGAGGTACTATAAGTTCATATTCTGGATTGTCTAAACATTGAGAGTTTGTTATATCCAATGTGACACTGTACCTAGCTTGCTAAGGAGTTTTTGATTACTAACGTGAGTTTTGGGACACCCTAATTCGCCGAGGTTCCAATCCTCTGTCCACAGTTCTGTGTGAGAACAGAAACCCTGCGACAGGGGCACCCCCGACCCTTGCTGGAGCTTCATCACACTTGCGATACAACTCCAGCAATGCGCCACCTTTACGGCACAGATACATCACGCATCTGTGCTGTTTTTGCCCCATGATGCGCCGCATTGTAAATGCAGCACACCATAGGTGACGGAACAGCGGCACAGAATGACTAACACATCCCTGGTGATGCGCCAGTCATCATAAATGTATCCCTATGCTTCTTATCTTGTTAGAGATGAACCGCCATATGTATCATCAAAGTTTTTTGCATTTCCTAAATAGCGAACTTTAAGGAATAAATAGCGATTCTTTACCATTCCTAGTTTGCGATTAGCTATTTGCTAATTACAAATTACCCATTCATTTCCTTCATTTCCATAGGGCGGTTGGACTCACTTTTAGCTCGAACGGCTGAATGGATTTCCACGAAACTTGGCAAAATTGTAGGGACTGGTAGCCCGATGTGCCTTTGCTATGTCTCAAGATATATGCTCCAGTGGTTTTTATGAAAATTAACTTTGAAAAATATATATTGGGCTACATTGGCCTATATATATGTTGGAGCCCAAATGTAGCCCAATGTAGCCCAATGAAGCCCAATGTAGCCCAATGTAGCCCAAAGATGGCCGCCAGACACACAAAAAAACAAATGTAGCCCAAATATCAGCCAGATGTAGCCCAACTATAGCCCAGTGACAGAATGACCAATCAGCTTCGCAAACCTCCGTTACGCGAAGCGGAGCGCTGTTACAGATATATATCTTTTTTTGAACGTTAATTTCTCAAAATCCACTGGAGCACATATATTGAGACCTAGCAAAGGCACATCGGGCTACCAGTCCCTAATATTTTGCCAAGTTTCGTGCAAATCCATTCAGCCGTTCGATTATTATTATTATTATTTATTTTTGCCCCGCGGGGCCCTTTTAAAACCTCCACATCAAACCTAGGGGGTCAGCGAGGATCTACTATGCCCCCTTATAGTTATTTCCCCCTTTGTTTTGACCTCCTCTTGTCTCTCGATCCTACCGAGAGACAAGATGGCGGCCGCTACGGACTGTTTGGAATGTTGACAGACGCCGGAGAACCAATCAGCTTCGCTTCACAAAGCTCCGTTGCGCGAAAAGTACGCGTCCTGGGCCGCTGCCCAGTCCGCTGTTACAGATATATATCTTTTTTTAAACGTTAATTTCTCAAAATCCACTGGAGCACATATATTGAGACCTACAAAAGGCACATCGGGCTACCAGTCCCTACAATTTTGCCAAGTTTCGTGCAAATCCATTCAGCCGTTCGGGCTAAAAGTGAGGCCAACCGCCCTATGGAAATTAACATGGGAAAAACGTGTTTTGGGACCCCCCTTTTTTCTCGGCCCCCCCTTGACGAACCCCCCCAAAATTTTCAGGGGCTGCTCAGAAACAAAATGTGCCATTTTCCTGAAAATTTCAGCCAATTCCGTCCACAAACGCCAAAGTTATTAGACATAGAATTTTCAAAAATCCCATAGGGAAAAAATCCTAACTATATATACCTACTGGCGACCGCCAGTAGGTAAAATATATATATATATATATATATATATATATATATATATATATATATATATATATATATATTACCTACTGGCGGTCGCCAGTAGGTATATATAGTTAGGATTTTTTCTCTATGGGTTTTTTTGAAAATTCTATGTCTAATAACTTTGGCGTTTGTGGACGGAATTGGCTGAAATTTTCAGGAAAATGGCACATTTTGTTTCTGAGCAGCCCTTGAAAATTTGGGGGGGGGTTCGTCCAGTGGGGGCCGAGAAAAAAGGGGGGTCCCAAAACGCGTTTTTCCCATGTTAATTTCCATAGGGCGGTTGGCCTCACTTTTAGCCCGAACGGCTGAATGGATTTGCACGAAACTTGGCAAAATTGTAGGGACTGGTAGCCCGATGTGCCTTTTGTAGGTCTCAATATATGTGCTCCAGTGGATTTTGAGAAATTAACGTTTAAAAAAGGATATATATCTGTAACAGCGGACTGGGCAGCGGCCCAGGACGCGTACTTTTCGCGCAACGGAGCTTTGTGAAGCGAAGCTGATTGGTTCTCCGGCGTCTGTCAACATTCCAAACAGTCCGTAGCGGCCGCCATCTTGTCTCTCGGTAGGATCGAGAGACAAGAGGAGGTCAAAACAAAGGGGGAAATAACTATAAGGGGGCATAGTAGATCCTCGCTGACCCCCTAGGTTTGATGTGGAGGTTTTAAAAGGGCCCCGCGGGGCAAAAAAAAATAAAAATAATAATAATCGAACGGCTGAATGGATTTGCACGAAACTTGGCAAAATTGTAGGGACTGGTAGCCCGATGTGCCTTTGCTAGGTCTCAATATATGTGCTTCAGTTGATTTTGAGAAATTAACGTTCAAAAAAAGATATATATCTGTAACAGCGCACCGCTTCGCGTACTTTTCGCGTTACGGAGCTTTGCGAAGCGAAGCTGATTGGCTCTCCGGTGTCTGTAAACATTCCAAACAGTACGTAGCGGCCGCCATCTTGTCTCTCGGTAGGATCGAGAGACAAGAGGAGGCCAAAGCGAAGGGGCAAATGACCATAAGGGGGCATAGTAGATCCTCGCTGACCCCCTAGGTTTGATGTGGAGGTTTTAAAAGGGCCCCGCGGGGCAAAAAAAAAAAATAATAATAATAATCGAACGGCTGAATGGATTTGCACGAAACTTGGTAAAATATTAGGGACTGGTAGCCCGATGTGCCTTTGCTATGTCTCAATATATGTGCTTCAGTGCATTTTGAGAAATTAACGTTCAAAAACAAGATATATATCTGTAACAGCGCTCCGCTTCGCGGAGATAAAATTATATCTGTATTACCTAGCTGTTGCTAACACCAGTTAGCGACGGCTAGTAGGAGATAGCGACCATCTTGGGTCCCACTTTGCATGTGAGTGATATTTATCACTAATGACATGCAAAGTGGGCATGCCAAGATGTTAGCGACTGGAAACAGTCGCTAACATCGCTATCTCCTAGGGACTGGTAGCCCGATGTGCCTTTGCTATGTCTCAATATATGTGCTTCAGTGCATTATGAGAAATTAACGTTCAAAAACAAGATATATATCTGTAACAGCGCTCCGCGGAGATAAAATTATATCTGTATTACCTAGCTGTTGCTAACACCAGTTAGCGACGGCTAGTAGGAGATAGCGACCATCTTGGGTCCCACTTTGCATGTGAGTGATATTTATCACTAATGACATGCAAAGTGGGCATGCCAAGATGTTAGCGACTGGAAACAGTCGCTAACATCGCTATCTCCTATTATCAACTTTTGGAAATATTCGAGATAAGCGCGAATATCTCCAAAAAGTAACAGCTGCCCTGAGCAGTTCTTAGCCATGTTATCCAATGGGAGGTGGATAACATGGCTAAGAGCATTAGCTCGGTAATGCATGAATATCGCTGAGTTTTCAGCGATATTAATGTATTGCGGTCGTTTTTTATCGTATTTGCGATAAACCTTGATAATAGCAAGGTTTATCTGCGATAATTTCTGACGGTAAAAAAATCTTTGCAATGCATCGTTAGGGATAAATATCGCTTAACTTTGGTAATATGCCCCAACGTCTGTTAACGTTCGATTCGAAGGAAATCAGGAATTGTTGAAAAACATTGTGTGCGCCATCTTGTCTTTTTTCAAATGCCACACTTTTGTCGTGCACGGCAGCCATTTTAGATGCCTTGACCAGACCCACTCTGTGCACGCTGTCGATCCTTAGCATGGCTCCCCACCCTCGCAAGCATCTCACCCAGGCAGTGGTCACCCCCGCTCTCTGTCTTATGCATGGGTAATAAACCTCCCCCCATCTGCGCTGCTCTTCCCTGAGAATCACACCCTGTGCCCGCCCGACACCTCCCTTTCGCCCTATTCACTACCGCACCCTCTGACACTCCTTTTCCTCTGTGTCCGATTGTCCAGGCCGGTCCTAGGCTATCAGCTAGCCCTGCAGATGTAGTTTATGGCCACAGCTGTAAAGAATCACCCCTCTTCAAAGGAGTTATAGTAGATCAAGGCCCACACTCGATGAGATCCGTCACAGCAGAAGCGTTGCTATTATCTGAAAACCATCCTGTATTGTGATTGGGGAGGGGACCGAGCGTGAAGCGGAAGATTCCAGGGATGACTCTTTGTACATCAAAGTTTTTACAATTATGTGTCACATTAAAAATATATAGCACTCCGACAAAGTAGTAAGATTATAAAACTTTAATAATTTATAAATATATACAAGAAAACAAAAATAGTAATAACATATAAACATTTTTAGGGAAAAACAACGAAGTAGCGGTCGGCTGTGCGAATAGTCCCAACGCAGCACAACGTCCAGATTTCCGGCGTGGGGCGTCGCGGGGGGTGGGTCATCAGTAGCAAACTGTTGTGCGAATAGTTCCAAGGCAGCAGAATGCGCCGAAATCTAGATGACACGAAAGTGATGTCTAGTAAGTTGCCACCCAGCAAATAACGGCGTGGGGCGTCGCGGGGGGTGGGTCATCAGTAGCAAACTGTTGTGCGAATAGTTCCAAGGCAGCAGAACGATGGCACCAAGGTGATGTCCAGTAAGTTGCCGCACTGGTTTCGGTATCCTACAATGCTGCTCCGAATAACGGCGTGGGGCGCCCCGGGGGAGGCGGCGTGAACGGGCCTCTCCAGGTGGAGTCTCATCTGTTTTAGTGGGGCGCCCCTTTACCGTTTCAGTTGCCATTCCGTCCGCTTTTGGTCCACTGTGTCAAAATCCGCCATTCAGCTGAGTTGCGCCCACTCTTGCGGTGCAGCGATAGGCGGCTGCCACAGGACTCTCAAAATGGCGGCAGGCTCTTTCCTTTTTGGGCGTGGTCCACTGAAATGGCCCTGGGACACCTTGGAAATCGGACGCTTGTCTGCTAGGTCTTGGACCCCATTCTCGAAAGCGTCCCCTCCGCCTTGAGAATTCATCAAAAGTTTTGGGGGCCCCGACTCCTGCAGGCTTCTGGTGGGGAGCGGCTGCCATGATTGCTCGCGGAATGACCACGACGGAGCTACGAGATGGTGGTGCTCTCATGCTGACGCCAGTTTAGTCTGAAACATCCAGAAACAAGGTGGGGCTTTCATCGTTTGGGGGAAAAAAAAAGTTTTCATCCAATGAAAAGTGTTGTTTTTAGGTCATATGATCAAGCCTTCCATCATTAGGAAACCAAAAGTAAAATGAACCAATGAAAAGTTTTATAAACAAGTCACATGACCTGTTATGCGGCATAGGGTATAAAATGCGGAGAAAATACGTTGGCACGTGAGGCGGCGTCAGTAGCGGACCGATGTGCGAATAGGCCGAAGGCAATACAACGCGCCAAGATCCGGATGGCACCGAGGTGGTGTCCAGCAAGTTGCAGCACTGGTGTGGCCATCCTACAATGCTGAAAGTCGGCGTGGGGCGCCCCGTTGGCCTGTGAGTTTGCGTCAGTAGCGGACCGATGTGCGAATAGGCCGAAGGCAGCACAACGCGCCAAGATCCGGATGGCACCGAGGTGGTGTCTAGTAAGTTGTCGCACTTCTGTGGCCATCCTACAATGTTGAAAGTCGGCGTGGGGCGCCCCGTTGGCCTGTGAGATGGCGTCAGTAGCGGACCGATGTGCGAATGGGGCCAAAGGCAGCGCAACAATATTTTCTGACTGACACCACAAGGCGCTGAGATGCCAAGATCCGGATGGCACCGAGGTGATGTCTAAGTTGCGGACTGATGTGCGAATGGGGCCAAAGGCAGCGTAACAATATTTTTTGTATGGAAGATACCACTAGGCGTTGAGATGCCAAGATTCGGATGGCACTGAGGTGATGTCTAGCAAGTTGGTGTGGTCATCCTACAATGCTGAAACTCGGCGTGGGTCGCCCCATTAGCCTGTGAGATGGCGTCAGTAGCGGACCGATGTGCGAATAGGCCGAAGGCAGCACAACGCGCCAAGATCCGGATGTCACCGTGGTGGTTTCATAGTTGAGAGGCACTTCATCTGCAGTGGGGCGCCGAGATCCGGATGGCACCGAGGTGATGTCTAGCAAGTTGCTGTACTGGTGTGGTCATCCTACAATGCTGAAACTCGGCGTGGGTCGCCCCATTAGCCTGTGAGATGGCGTCAGTAGCGGACCGATGTGCGAATAGGCCGAAGGCAGCACAACGCGCCAAGATCCGGATGTCACCGTGGTGGTTTCATAGTTGAGAGGCACTTCATCTGCAGTGGGGCGCCGAGATCCGGATGGCACCGAGGTGATGTCTAGCAAGTTGCTGTACTGGTGTGGTCATCCTACAATGCTGAAAGTCGGCGTGGGGCGCCCCATTAGCCTGTGAGATGGCGTCAGTAGCGGACCGATGTGCGAATGGGGCCAAAGGCAGCGCAACAATATTTTCTGAAGAGAAGACACCAAAATGCGCTGAGATTCCAAGATCCGGATGGCACCGAGGTGGTGTCTAGGAAGCTATGCAGTTGAGTTGTGTGCGCACTTGCGGCGAATAGGTCGAAGGCAGCATAACAATGTTTTCTGAATAGAAGACACCACAAGGCGTTGAGATTCGGTTACCACCGAGGTGATGTCTAGCAAGTTGCCGCACTGGTGTGGCCATCCTACAATACTGCTCCGAATAACGGCGTGGGGTGCCCGAAGGGGGGGGGGGAGGCGGCGTGAACGGGCCTTCCTAGGTGGAGGCTCGTCTGCTGTAGTGGGGCGCCCCTTTACCGTTTCAGTTGCCATTCAGCTGAGTTTCGGCTGCTCTTGATGCTACAGCGACAGGCGGCTGCAAGAGGACTCTCAAAATGGCGGCCTGTTCTTTGGATTTGGGCCTGGTCCACTAAAATGGCCCTGGGACACCTTAGAACTCGGACGCTCGATTTTTTTTTCCTTTCCTGTACATGCAAAAAAAGGTAAATGCCCGGTACGTTACACGCTTCATCTGCCACGATGAACTCTCCAGAGGAACCGAAAAAAAATATAGTTGTGGTAACTATACCATGCATCGTCATATGGAGAGGTGGCACCAATTAATTATAGTGCTGCATAAAAGAGAGATTTGGAGGAGAACCCCTGACCTGCTAGTACATTCATCAAAGAAGTGGCACTGAGAGCTTCAGAGGCAAGGGAAACGGTCCCAAATATTTAGAAGAACTTTGGAAAGATTAAAATGACATGTTTAGATTGTGGCAAATTAATTTCATGTGGACAGATGAGTGTTACTCTAATAAATACAGCATATGAACATCATCATAGTCGATGGTTGGTAGAGACATTTTGACTATATCCTGGACCTGCCCGTCCTCGCCCAAAATGGCGCCGGAATAAATGGGACTCGTAACTCCTTGTTGTGTACTGGTTGCAGAACCTTGAAATCACGAGATACGTATGCAGTTTTGAAGCACATGGCGGGCGGGGACGAGAATTGATTGAATATTTCGACATCCCTATTGATATTAAGTTCTGATGTGTTATTGATTACTGTACTGTTGAAAGTTCGAATTAACGTCACCCATGGTACTTGCCCGCAAATGTATATCTAGATAATTTTATTGTAACTGGCCCTGTCGTATTTTAATTATAAAATGTACGTCCACCGATTCCGTAACTGTTAGACACCTTAGTTCTTGCAACCTAATGGCCCGCCCGTTACGTTCCTCTACAGTGTAAATGTCTATTCATCATATACGATTACAGTTTGCTCTGTGGCAGGCCCACGTGGTTATAGGCTCGTATTTGTATAATGAAATTTTCACAATAAAGGTTTTTAAAAGAAAACATGGTAGTAGTATATACATTGGTAAAGTTTTTAATAATAGTGACTGTTTTAGAATCATTAAAAGGCAAGTGAAATAAAGCAGACCAATTACATGAAGGGTAAAAGGTATAATACGAAGGAACGCAGTAAAGATAAATGGTCAAGGGCTGTTGTGTTTTCTATTCCTGCAACATAAAGTGATCGATAAGAATCTCATATTCAGGCGTATCGGCGACTAAGACAGCAGGTCGACCCTCTTTTGCTCAACGGCTCCGTCATGGGACGAAGAAACGCTCTTTTTCTCGAAAAAAGAATATATTTTACTTGCAGGACAGTTGTAAAATTTCCGGGAAAGTACAATAGCCTGGAACATTATAACATATATTTAAGAAAAAATAATGTTCGGAAGTAATGAAAAGCGTAATTTTTAGGTCATATGACCAAGCCTTTCATCATTACAATAAGAAAAGTAAAATGAACCAATGAAAAGTTTTATTAACAAGTCACATGACTTGTTATGCTTACGTTACGCGCTGCGCGCCCCGGATGACTTCCGGATGCGCTAACGCGGCGCGTCATATGACGCATTACGCGACAACGCAGGTACAGAATATAGTCAAAATGTCTCCACCAACCAGCGGTCGGAACACAACCCCTTTCAGCAGGCTAAATAGTTCTGTTAAATGACAACAGAAGGGACAGGCAACAAGAACCATCAGTCAAAGAGGGGAGGGCTAGTTCTTCTCTACCGGGTTACATTGGGGCGCTACCGGAACTGATCGAATTGGTAGTCTACAGTGTTTCTGGATGTTTCAGACTGAAGCTGGGGTTAGCATGAGAGCAGCACAATTTCGTAGCTCCGTCGTGGTCATTCCGCAACCAATCATGGCAGCCGTTCTTTATCGTTATTTTGGGCGGGGTGGGTGGCGGAGCCGAGCTGTTTTGCAGCCATCATTGTGTGGAGTTCAGTTCATCTCACTAGTTTTGTATTTGTCATGAGGGGTTGTTCCTAATGTTTCTATTTTAGCGAGGTCAAAAAGAGATCCCATTAGTGGCCTACTGATTTTGCTCGATTCCTTTTCTTTTTTTTTACACGATTTTTCGTTATCTGCAAAGACTAAACAGAGTATTGAGACTCTGTGTTTGTTTGTAAATAGAGAATGAACCAAAGAGAACTAATTCTAAAACAGTAAATACTTGGATAACAATCAATCAAATGGAGAGAGAAGCAGGCACGACGGATTACAATGGGGGCAAAGGCCTGCGTTAACTACCTTTCACTATCTGCAAAGAGAGAGTACTCCTAATAGAAATGAGGGGGGGGGGCACCATTCAAAGCAGATCAGTGTGCATAAACACGAAAATGTTTTCACTTACCACGTACTTGACATTCGACAGCTTATGATATTTGCTATTAAAGAACCATTGAAATTCACTGAAAAAACCATAGGTTATAGACCATATATAGTTAGGAATTAGCATTTACAAAACCTTGAAAATTCACTGAAAAAACCATAGGTTATAGACCATATATAGTTAGGAATTAGCATTTAAAAAACCTTATTTTACTCACACAAAACCATTGAAATTCCATATATAGTTAGTTGCACTAACTATATATCGCGCACCCGCAATCCACTGCTGATCATGTCACATATTACATCATTCATGACATGGTCAGTGACATCACTGATGACATCACTGATGACATCTCAAATGACATCACTGATGACATCACTGATGACATCTCATTTGACATCATTCTTGTGCTAATACGATAAACCTCTTCAGACTCTAATATAACCTTAGATACACTCAGTGTATACAGACACTCACACACTGCCACTCATCCATGGAGTTACTCACACACCCAGTCAGTCATGCAAAGAAACAATCTCACCTCCATTTCTTCAACTATACAGTTAAACACACCTTACTTATTGAAACATATACTAACACATATTTACTCTCTTATACAATCCCTGATACAAGTTCACAATGATCGATACAACTACTCACTCATTCAGTGGCTCTCATGCACAGTTATTTATATATGCCAACTCTCACATGTACTGTGTTTTACATATGTACTTACTATGACATGTAGCATTGAGATATCCATTCACTCATCAATACACTCATGCACACAGTCAACTGCCCATGTAGCTGTTTCCACATGCACTCTTGAACTCATACACCTAGTGAATAAACTGCTCACACATCTATGCATAGAGTCACACACCTTCCAGCCACCCCTACACAAACTCAATCTCCCATAGAAATACTTGGGCAACCAATTAATAACACATATAGCCTCTCGTATAGCTAATGATCAACACATGCAGCAGTTTACAGAACAACAGACATAATGATGCACAAATTAAGACAGTTTAGTCACTAACCCATGCATTCAGTGAGACACATTTAATCACTCACTCATACAGTCAGTCACGCACCTACTAAATCCTTCATCCAGACACTTATACATCCACTCATTCTTCAATATGTAAAACATATTTAAACTTTACAAAAACACACAGACACTAGATGATGTCATCAGTGATGTCATGTGAGATGTCATCAGTGATGTCATTTGAGATGTCATCAGTGATGTCATCAGTGATGTCACTGACCATGTCATGAATGATGTAATATGTGACATGATCAGCAGTGGATTGCGGGTGCGCGATATATAGTTAGTGCAACTAACTATATATGGAATTTCAATGGTTTTGTGTGAGTAAAATAAGGTTTTTTAAATGCTAATTCCTAACTATATATGGTCTATAACCTATGGTTTTTTCAGTGAATATATATATATATATATATTTATCGATACCTTCACTCCTCTCTGCAATGCCCAGCCGGAACACCACCAAAGGACGAACAACAGACTCCGAATATCGTGGAAAATGCAGGTCTTTTATTAATCAGATAGTCAGACGCATTTCGAATACCTTTGTATTCTTTCTCAATTTACAAACACGTAGTCCACTTTTAGTTTTTATACAGTTTTTTTCAATATGTGATGCTTTCACCTCCTCCATGTGATATATAGAAATGAAGGAAATACTCGTCGGGTATGCATGCTGGGACTTGTAGTTTAAAAGACCTCATTCAATAAATTGTGTAAAGTTTGCACAACATTACTGCATGAATGCAATTTAATGAAAAATAGCGTAATGCACATATAATACCAATTTCATCGACTTCATTAAAGTGCATGTTTAGGTTGATGTTTTGATTGCCGTTATCACCATAGTATTCCAATGGATATAAATAAATAAATATATACATTGATAAAATACCTAGTACAAAAATATTTAAATATATATCTATTATTTTGCAAAGACAAACACTTCATATGTATCGAATACAATATAAAAATAGTAATATGCTATTAAAAGGCCACCCCAGCCCTCAAAACTGCACCCAACCGACCCCCAGCCCAGAAAACTATTCCCGACCCACCCACAAAACAACCCGACCCCCCCAACCTCACTAACCTTACCACAATCTCATCCTGCTTCTGTCCATCTACAAGCCCTACCGCACATATGCCTATAAAACGGACATGCGTGGTTAAGGCATATGAGCTGCAGGGCTTGCGAAGTACAGCCTTCGCTGTAAAAACTGATTGTTGTTCAGCCTTCGTGGTAAAGGCTGTTTCCCCAAGTATAATCTACAGCAGGCAGGCACATACATACATTAAGGCTAAAAAGAATGAGGGCCACGATAAGCCATTTACTAATTTCAGAAAAGGAGAACAGCCTGAATTTTAAGGCTAATAGTGTGAGATGCGCAAAGCACTGAAGTCTGGATCTATGTGCTGTTTCCAGTGTTAGATCCTTTTTTCTAGTTTGTGACACTTAGAAGTACAATACCTTTCCTGCTGCAGTCTGCCTCAGTATCTACTGGCATGACTCATCATTTCAATCAGATATGGGTTACAGAAGAACAGAAACCTGGACCTTTTGCAGACAGGGAAACAAATAGCTTTGAGGGAAGTAGGAAGCAGCTATGAATAAAAAAGTAAGTCCTAGATTTATAGATGAAAAAAACAGCAAAGCACGGTATGGTGGGGGCGAGGGTTCGACAGATAGCGAGTGAAAATTAAATAAGTAATTAATTTTTACCTTGTTGTCTGTCAAATACCCCCCAACCCGGCCACTGCCGCACCGCGCTTACCTGCACTGGCCGCTCCTGGAACAGAGGCAGCATCAAAAGTGACAAAAAATGAGTCAGTGAATGCTGTGATATAAATACAGTGGTCCTCATAGAATTCACTTTATCAAAATTGACAGCATGGGTACTGACACAATGGCTTATGATGGGGTATTATGATAATGGCAATAACTGATAAGGTAAAAGAAGGGGGTGTGGTCGAGCCGATCATAGAATACAGCACCTCAGCTGCCAGCCCATTTCAGTATCTTGTGTATTATTATAGAGCGCAGGACCCCTATGGTCTCTAACAGACTCCGTAGTCAGGTAATGTAAGTGATTGGGTGTGGTTAATAAAATGTATGACTCAGTACATGCCAGTATCAATCTGAGAAATAAACATGTGTAATATTGGGATCCATGTATGGCGTAATTCATTTACATACTAGCGCACATTTTCTGACTGTAGGGCACTCACCTCACAATATACGGTGGACTGCTTGGAAGCACATCCACACATGAACAAAAATACCCTGTTTAAAAGGGGAACAAAGTGGAATTTTCATTTGTCAACTCAAGAGCGGATTAAATGATGACATTCCATGGAGTGAAAAGAAAAATTGAGCTTCCCAAGGTCTACTCCATGAATGACGTATAACCACCGACATATAAATTCAACCCTCTTTGGGCTTCTCCATTCTTTTATTTCTGCCAGTCAGAACAGATACACTTTTGGCTTATCAATAAAAAACACACATTAGGCCCCCAATTAAAAACGATTGAGTCTTTTGCCCACACCTTTATGTAAGGATTTAGACCTCTAGGTATCCACTGCTTTACACAACATATTAGCAGCGATCACTGCCACTCTGGCACCTAGAGAGTATAATGCAACCTATTCCAGTATTAATCTAACTTCAACTCACATAGGTTGGCCTTTTTGACGGTCACGCAGGCTAAAAGGCATACTACGCAGCTGTCACCTAGGGCATATCCTTCAGAATAACATTTAAGTCATTTTACGCGGCACAATCTGGTGCCCTTTATGTCTGCCAATGCACATGACCACACAACATTTAGCTAATTAGCAATACCGCAATGTCTGTGCTGCTTTAATTGAATTTTTAGCATCCATTGCTATTCCTGTCACATTGACCCTATTCCAAGATGGCACTCAAGGATAGAGACCGAACCCTCTGGGTGTAGGGCTACACACCATCTCTTCTCCTGTAGGGACTTCCTCAGCTACTCCACTTTAAGATAGCGGTCAGGTATGCTTATGCGCCTACCACGAGTTCCTGGAAGTCATTTTCAAGCTTTTACCTCTGTCCTTCTTGGGGGGGTCACGTTTGGCTGGATCCCAGTACTGATCACTACCTTCCTCTGCCACTCATTAGAAGGACCCACATCGGTCCCCGAGCAGCTACCTCCCCTTTAAGATGGTGTCTGTTTTTGCATGTAGTTACAGACAATAGACACGGTCTAGCTTTACTGTGTGCGATGACAACGTTCACCAGAAAGTTATCACTCAATGACATTTACAACGATCCTCCTGCTCGCTCCTCCACTTCGGAGGTAGCAGGGATTGGGTAGGGCGTCTGGCAGATTCTGCACTACTTATTCTGTAAGTGCAACTACATGGTTTTCTTTACAGGTTCCCCCATAGGAGTCCACCTCTACACCTCTAATAGAGGTGACCCCAGCCTAACCTGCCCTTATTTATATATTACAGCTCTCTAAGTCAGCATTAACTCTGCTCCCACTGAAGCAGTTATTACTGCCACCCTAATAGGGTGAGTTTACCCTTTGTGACACAATATCTGAATTCTATGTGTTTGTGATCACGTATTAGTTTGTCACTTGTTAGTTCAATGTGTGGTCAGTTTTGCATAGTGCAAATTGCAGTTACACTGACAATAGCATGTTGGATATGCCGCACCAAGATGTGAATATGTCTTTGGCTACTTGTGCTATGCAGGTGGCGTGATTTATGATTATAATATCTATTACAGATCCGTTTTTAGAAAACATTACATGAAGATGTCTACCTATACCAATTGGGGCAATTTGTGATTGGGAATTCTTTGTAATTACGCAACCCCAGATTCCAACCACTGTGTAGATTTGGAATAATTGGTACTGACGAATTGTCAATAGATCATTAGTGACTTACATGCGGAAAGAAACATGTTGACCCTCTGAGCTATCGTAGATCATTGTCTCTCTTGATAGCCATCACGTTTTTAATAGGACAAGTAGAGTCAGCCATTAAAATTCCATGTCAGGACTACTTAGCCAATTTAATTTTAATATACACATTTCAAGCACACACATCTTTTTATACCGATCTACACGAGTAGCCCTACACCCACACTTCACATACACGTTGTAACGGTATAGAACCCTCTTGTGGAAGCACTTTGGGCATTGTAGCACCAGTCAGACGAGGAGCATGCCCTATGCTGAAGCATGACACTCATCTGGGTGTGTGAGGGCTGTTGTTCCTGAGGAATCGGACCCCCCAGTTCGACTCCCCAGTTAACAACTGATAATGTATTCTCTCCCTTTTCACCATAAGGCTCTGCATACCCTTTGTCAAAATCTATTTGGCCACTGCCAGGTGAGAAAATGAGCCGCTGCTTGGTTTTGGCAAGTGCAAGATTCAGTGATCTCAGATCACGTGTAGGTTTATGGAAATCTACTTTGACTTGTTGAATTTCAGGGCCAGTGTTATGAAGTGCTTTATGGGCATGGTAGAGAAGTTTGAACTCGGATCTTTTGCACATTGGCAGCCATTGAAGGGTTTCTTGGCAAATTGATGCCGAGCTGTAACTGTCTTTGTCACAGATAAGCTTGGCAGCTCCATTTTGTTTCACCGGTAGTCGGCTGAATAGGCAGTCTGCCATTCCCACATAAAGTGCATTTCCATAGTCCAGCCTACTAGTGATTAGAACTTGGACTATGGTTCTTTGACATTCAACCGATATCCAGTGTAACAGTCTTCTTAAGAGCATGAGGTTGCCAAAGCACATACCACAGTAGCATTGACTTGCTCTTGCATAGATAGTGAGTCATCAATAATAACACTAAGAGTTTTTGCTGCTGTTTTGGGCTCCAGGTTTGATGCTAATGAGGCAGGCCACCAGGAAGAGTTCCAAATCTGGTGAGTCCAGACGAAGAGTATAATCTCGGTTTTGACGGATTTAGTTTTAAACAATGATCTGTCATCCAGTTTGCTACTTCAGAGACACACCTCGTCCGTTTATCTCTGATTTAGTGATGCCTTTCCCCAATTGATATGAACAGTTGGGTGTCATATGCGTATGAGCAGATCTCAAACACTACTCTCTAAAATGTTCAGAAGGGGTGAAACATATACATTGAAAAGTGTTGGGCTCAGGTAGGACCCCTGAAGGACTCTGCATTTGGATGCATAGAAAGCCCAAACATAAGCACAGGGCCTATGCTTACAAGGCTGGTGAATCCTGCCAAGCTGACGTACAAGACCATCAGCAGCAGTCAGAATAGTGAAATCTTTCAGCGCCGCCATGGCTGCCGAAGAGAGCGCACAATATAGCGCGGCCACCTTTCTAAAACAACCGTCCACTTTTGATGTGGCCAAGAAGCGAAATATTGGTGGTAGATGGACCCTCTAGATTGAAGCTTTCAATGAGTTCATTGATGCTCTGGAAGAAGCGGATGACAAAATGATCATCAAATATCTAAAGAAAACCTTACAGGTGATGAAGGGAAGGAAGTGATAAAGAAAATCCCAAGAGGAGAAGAAACTTCATTCTGGCAAATTGAAGAAGTGCTAAACCCCAAATTCAATTTGATTCAGAATGTTGACTATCAAAGGTACATCTTCAGTCAGTAGAGACAGAGAGATGTTGAAACGATGGATGAATTTGTTGAAAGACTTAAAATGCTCATCAAACACTGTAAGTTCATCAAATTCAATGACAAAGAAGTCATCAGTCTGAGTCATAGATGGATGCCTGTCCGAATCTTTCAGACTCTGAATGCTGAGAGAGACGCTCAGCATGGAGCTTGTGCTCATGGTGGCCAGAGCTGAAGAACGTGCTAACAAGCAAACCGCTTACATTGAGACAGGAGGAGCCCAGAGTGAATAGGCGTTGAGTATGAAAAGCAAGAAACAACACATGGTCGAAGGCCACAAAGCGATGTCTCCAGATAAGAAGTTTTATTATTGGGGTGGATTTTCCTTTCCACATGAAGGTAAATGTTCCTCTATTGACCAGATATGTAAAAGCTGTTGGAAAGAAAACCATTTTGAAACAGTGTGCAAAGCAAGAGAAACGTGAGTGTGTCACGTCATGAAGACAAAATGGCTGCTAGAAAGTTACAGAAGCGTTCCAGCCACGCCCATTGAAAACTGTGACATCAGTTAAGGCAAGTAGATACTCAAAAAGGCCTATTGTTATCTAATTCCTGGTTGAGAGGTTCTTTGATGGGTGTGTAATGTCAATGCTGACTACTGAAATATGTGTGCATGTATATTTGGCCTCCTGCAGTTGGAAAAGAATCAGCAAGTGAAATCATTAAATTCATTTGGATATTGCCTGAAAATAAAATTTAAGGTTAACGGTTGCTGTATATCATTTGTCATAGACATTGGTGAGTCAATAAACATCATCCCAGTCGAAAAGTACCATGAACTTCCTCCAGTGCTCCATCTCATACCATCAAAAAGAAAAGGTATACATGTGGTCATGTTCAAAATCATTACACAGTCAAGGTTCATTCATGACAACCATTAAAACAAAAAGACGAAGGTACAAGCCTCAACCCATGTCCTTCAGGGCACTTCATAGAGTGCATGTTTACTCAGCATTGTCACTGCTGCTGGGACTAATTTCTGAAAATTACAATATCAAAGGTCATCACGACATAGTGACTCAGTTTCCATTTTGGTTTTATGGATTAGGAAAGCTTAAGACAATGAAATTGCAGCTCCACATTAATGAGGAAATTTGTCCTGTTGGTCATCGACATCGTCAAATTGCCTTTCATCTACAAGAGGCTGTTGTAAAAGAAATTGAAACTTTGCTAAAACATGATATCATTGAGCGTTCTATTGGTACTAAACCATGGGTTTCGCCAATGGTGGTGGTAACTAAAAAGAACAGTGGAAGTTCAGTGTGAATTTGTGCTTACATGTGTCAGGCAAACAAGACAATCGAAAGAGAACGACATCCAAGTCCGCACATTGCCGATATGATTAGCCAGTCGAATGTTTCCAAAGTCTTTAAGTGCCTTGATCTGAACAAAGACTATCATAAGTTCGAATAGGAAGACAATTGCAGGTACATTACTACCTTTTCAACTCTTATTGATTTGTTCAGAAACAAAAGATTGAGTATTGGAGTGTCTTCAGCTGCTGAACTCTTCAAAGATGTAATTCGTCATATTATACATTCTATCATGCATGCTTTCAACTAAAGTGATGATATACTGGTATTTGTGGCTACACGAAAGGAATATGATAGAGCCCTTACACCAGTGTGCCGTCTACTTGCTGATGCTGGCCTCATGTTGAATGCTTAAAAGTGTGAGTTTCACAAAACAAAATCAAAGTTCTTTCTGCACATTTTCTCGGAAGGGGGAATGACTCCAGATCCAGCCATGTTTCAAGTTTTGTTTTGTCATCTGCTTCCCCTCCACAAGATGTAACCATGCTGCTTTCTCTTCTTAGTGTGGCCAGTTAATTTTCTAGGTACATCCATGACTTTGCCACTCTGAGTGCCCCATTGAGAGAGTTAATGAAAAAGAATATTTCATTTAAGTGGTCACAGGAGTGTGATCAAAGTGTCTAGACAATTAAGCATGAAATTGTAAATTCAACTGAAATGGCCTACTTTGATCTGAAGTTGCATACAGAGACTATTGTGGATGCCAGCCCAGTGGGTGGCCGGGAAATATCAAAACCCTGATGACTACTTTTCTTGCGTGCCAATACAGTGTCAGCTTACCCTTCTAAATTGGTTGAAGCCTACGATAACTTCAATGTCCGATTTAGCACTCCTGCAGCTGTGTCCATGGAGCAAATAGGTCTACCTACCAATGCAAATAGGAATAAGCTCATCCTCAAAGACATCATTAGGCATCAGTCCTGGAGACCTCATACTCAAACTCTTGATAATGACACTGATAGAGCGTCATGTTGTTCTAAAAATTGTAGGGGTGCATCATTATCACAGATAGTCAGCACCCACATATTAAAGGAATGTATTAACTTGTAGTCATTAGAAACGCAGTACTAAAACAGCATATTTTAGATTTGAAGATTTGAAGATATTGAAGATTAATGTAGTGTTTTAGTTGAAATGTGTTTTAGATGATGGATAATGAATTAGTTCACGCATAAAGTAATGCAGTAGGGGTAACCATGCACCATATTAAAGTTTGCAAATGTAGTTTTTCTTATTATGTATGCAGAGTAATGAAAATCAATGCTTATAAAGTGAATTTATAAGTGTACGTTTAAACGTGTAATATTCAGTGTTAGCTGAATATTGCATGCCTGAATTTATTTTTCCTTGGGAAGGCTCGCAGTCGAAGGTAGGCAGTAGATTGTGTGCGGGTGCAAGGTTGCTTTGCTCACATGCTTCTTGTTGCAGGTGCAAGGACACACATCTCGTTAGCCAGAATAACCTTTTGTTTTAGGAGGTAGGATGTTAGGAGAAGCGCCATGGGAGTGTACAGGAATGCAGATATGATATTTTCAGCGGAGAAGGTGCCTGGGACCCAAAGACACACCAATGTTTTTTGGACGTAGTCAGAGTTTCGATGGAAAAGTACGGAAAAAAGACCTGTCGCAAGGGACGTGTAAAGGGTGTGTTCTACTGTTTTGTGATTTTGTATTAGGGATAGTGTCCCGAGGGAGGAGAGGCAGAACGAGAGAAGGAGAAAGCAGGAGAGGCAGATAGAGAGGAGATGAGAGGGACTAGAAGGGAAGATAGAAGGAGCATCTTAGAACGAGCTCTGTAGGTTTGGCTACTTACCTATGCAAGCGAGTGTACTTCTGAGGAAGTCCTCATAACTGACACCTTTTTTTCCTCTCTTGCCTGGAAATAATGTTAAGTAGGGATGTCCCTTTAGTGATAGTGTAGGGACAGACTAATTACTCTTTTTTCCTAGGTGGATGAATCCTAAAATAGAGATTGGAGCAGTCATCGTGTGCCTGATGCTTTTAGAATTGACTATTCGTCCTATTGTGAGTCTGATGAGACTCCTGCGTAGGATTATGTTTGTATTAGTGCCCATTCATTTTCTTAACCTCGTGCTGAGTTGCTTGTATGTTCAGTTATTTTTGGCTTTGTAATAAATCCTTTAACATTTAATTTCGGGGTCAGGTATCCTTTAGAGTTACATAACTGAGTTGATTGATTATGTGGTAAAATTGAGTTTCCCCTTTACACTTCCTAGCAGATAGCAAAGATCCAGTCGACCGAGGATTCTTATAAATTGGCAAGATAAGATAAAAGTATAAGATATGAATCCAGTGTTATCAACACTGAATATCAGAAATTCAAGAATGCGCGTGATGAACTGTCAGTTTTTGGTTCCCTCGTCTTGATGAGTTGAGAGAGAGCTCCAGGCATGTCCTTTGTGTAACTGTTTATCTCCCAAAACAAGACATCATCCTTTGAACATCTTCCAAAACATGTTTTGGAGAAGATTGCAGTGGACTTTTTTGTGCCTCCTGTAAATGGCCATTACCTCATGGTAATCATAGATGAATATTCAGGGTTTGTCTAGTGGAAGACCTTTTGTCAATCACTCCTGATCGAGTAGTTGAAAGCCTAGAAGACATATTTGCAAACTGGGATGTTCTGTCCAGTCTAAAACCTGACAAGTGCCCGCCATTCAATGGTTGGGAATTCAAAGACTTTCTTGCTCATTTGAATATCAGATATTGGAAGAGCACACCACTATGGTTTTATGAACACCCTTAAGAAGGGCTGTCCAGTGCTCTGCACTAGAAGGTCTTGAGCTCACGTCAGTTCTTCATTCTACTCTTCATGCCTACAGATCTGCCCCTCCCTCAAGAACCGATGAAATCCCAGCACCCTGATGTTCAGAAGAGCCTTGGGTACCAAGCTGCCCCACTGGACCACTGAAGGAACAATTTATGCCAAGAAAGTTTCACTCACTGATTCATCTCACAAGTCCGGAATGAATACTTATGCAGACAAGCATCAATGTGCTTTTTACATTTTTCAGAAGGGGGATTGTCAGCCAGAGGCAAAACCGCAAATCTGAAGCTTCATTTGATACAGATCCATTGCATGTTGTGACTAGTAAGGAACAATGGTGACTGCTCACCATACTGGCATGAGACTTTGTCATCAGAGGGCCAGGAGAGGCCCAGTACTGCATCAGTGCCTAGGTCACCAATGCCTTGCGGTTGTTTCTCCTGTGTTTCCTCAGCTTCACACCACAAGATCTGGAATAGTGGTTTGGGCACCTTGATGACTGATTGAGGAACTATGATGTATATTTCTGTTATTTCTGTCTGTACTCTTTTTTTTAAAAGGGGGCAGTCTAGTGTCATGTGCATTATAGAGTACAAGACCCCTATGCTCTCGAACGGAATCTGTAGTCTAGTGACATAAGTGATTGGGTGTGGTTAATAAAATTCATGATACAGTATGGGCCAGTTATTGATTACACTCTATAAAATAAAGAGGTGTCATACAGAGCTCCGTGTGTGGCGTAATTCAATTACATGCTACCGTTCTGTGGAGGATGCTGCACCCTTACTGCAGATAACCTTGATAAAAATCACGGAAATGTTAAAGTTTAATACAGCCAATGAATGAACAACAGACTGTAATGAAAGGCTAAGTGCCCAAAAATATTTGTGGTTTAGCATTGATCAGAGGAATCACCTAATAATCATGCACTTGAGGCTAGAAGGAAAGCGCAGGTGGACATTATGAGAAGAACATTTGGGAACTGAAACAGTGACTGGGAATGCATCACACAACACCTGAGGTTGGTGCAGCAGAAATAGTAGAGGCTGAGTTGATGATCCAGATGAGGCAATGTACCCTTTAGCCAATAATGCACAGTGGTTGTTATATAGAGCCAGGACCTACAACGAGGTGGACATCCTTGGGAGCTCTGATTAGTCGCAAGACCACTGCTAGCTAGTTGGTTTGCCCTTGACATAGATCAGGGGAACCAGACTGCGTGGAGTGAGTAGACACCAAAAGGGTGACTGTGAATAATGTAGAAGTGAGCCTGACACATTGAGGAAATGCAAACTCATTGAAGGTACTACAGAGGGACATGCTTTACTTGACACTTCCCTTCAGCTCAAACACTGAACACCAGGGCTTGTACCAGGCCCTCACTAAACTTACGACACTGGGCTGAGCAAGACATAGGAAACAGAACAGGACTGCATGTGAAGAGGTTGAATTACAAGGGCAAAAGGAGCACAAAAGTGCCATTTTGGCGAATGCAGCTCCCAAATTTAGTGCTGCCCTAGCAAATAGGAATGAGACCCTGAGGTTGTCCAGTCAACTGGGCACTGTAGTAAGGGAATACGCTGATGGCATGTGGCCCTACAGCAGAAAATATTATAAAACAAAAACCCTACAAAGTGTATCCCTCTCAAGAAGAGGCCACCTAAAGTGTGCAACAAAGTGAAGGTAACACTAAAAGACCCCAAAATGCCAAATCGGGGTACATCAGATGCCCAGCTGGATAGAGTTGACAAAATACTGTTAGCCAAGCAAAAAAGAAGAGCACTGAAAACCAAAATTGATACTTTGGGCCTATACATGGGTCTTTTACGAGTTGATCAAAAGAAATTAATAAAGAGAGTTACAAAATTCTGAATCAACATTCTCAACCATGAGACTGACAGTTGCTGATATGCAGACCCAATTGGCAGACCTCCATAACAGGGTGCTCTACCTTCAATTCTAGGTCGGGGATGTGAAGGGCCACTCCTGAAGCATTACCATCCACATGATGGGGATCCCAGAGAAAACAGAAGGGCTTAGTATGGATCTCATTTGGAAGGATTGCTGACCGAAGCAGTGGCCTGTGGGGTAGTTCCAGGTACTTCTCTAAAGAAAAGGTGCACTGAACTCGAGCTCTCCCTCTAGCACAAGGAACCACATCAAGGCCAATCATAGCAAGGCTGTTGAATTTCAGGGAGTGTGAAAATATATTACAAATTACTTGGTGACAAGGCCCAAAGAAGATCATTGAATTTTGTCTACACAAGAATATCCCAAGTGAAAGGAAGTGAATATGACTCCATTCTGAGGGATACTAATAGTAAAGTTCATATTGAACTCCTTCTAAAGTTACAATGGGAGACAGGTATAGATATTATCATCCGATGGTCTCCTTAGTGTTTGAACGTTATCCACTTGGTGGAAGAGAAAAGAACAAACACGAGTATGCAGTTTCTATTAAAGAAGGTGGGGAGAGTATGTATAGGTACAGTTTATTAAAGGGGGAAAATATGATGATAGATAGGAGCAAAAGCCTTCACACACACACACACACACACAGGTGTCAGGCTTCAACATTGCACAAGCTCCGTGTTGGGCAAGTGCTGCAATGCCCGACAGGCACCCGCAAGGGGGCTCTTTGCCGGAGATCTTTAAATGAACTGCCATTTGGTGAAGTGAGAGTGGGCTGATAGTGTAGATTGATAAAATAGATATGAGAAGGAAAAAGTGTATTAAAATACAACAAGTGATACTCAAAGACAATATTTTTTAAATATTGAGCTCACTTGTCCAGTTAAAATGGTGGTTACTATTGATGGGTATAAGGGTCCTAGATAGCTTAATGTGTCTTAATCGGTCAACCTGTTTCTTGCCAGTGAATTTCAATGGTTTTTTAATAGCAAATATCATAAGCTGTCGAATGTCAAGTACGTGGTAAGTGAAATTTTTTTCGTGTTTATGCACACTGATCTGCTTTGAATGGTGCCCCCCCCCTCATTTCTATTAGGAGTACTCTCTCTTTGCACATAGTGAAGGGTAGTTAACGCAGGCCTTTGCCCCCGTTGTAATACGTCGTGCCTGCTTCTCTCTCCATTTGATTGATTGTTATCCAAGTATTTACTGTTTTAGAATTGGTTCTCTTTGGTTCATTCTCTATTTACAAACAAACACAGAGTCGCAATACTCTGTTTAGTCTTCGCAGATAACGAAAAATCGTGTAAAAAAAAAAGAAAAGGAATCGAACAAAATCAGTAGGCCACTAATGGGATCTCTTTTTGACCTCGCTAAAATAGAAACATTAAGAACAACCCCTCATGACAAATACAAAACTAGTGAGATGAACTGAACTCCACACAATGATGGCTGCAAAACAGCTTGGCTCCGCCACCCACCCCGCCCAAAATAACGATAAAGAGCGGCTGCCATGATTGGTTGCGGAATGGCCACGACGGAGCTACGAAATGGTGCTGCTCTCATGCTAACCCCAGCTTCAGTCTGAATATCCAGAAACACTGTAGACTACCAATTCGATCAGTTCCGGTAGCGCCCCAATGTAACCCGGTAGAGAAGAACTAGCCCTCCCCTCTTTGACTGATGGTTCTTGTTGCCTGTCCCTTCTGTTGTCATTTAACAGAACTATTTAGCCTGCTGAAAGGGGTTGTGTTCCAACCGCTGGTTGGTGGAGACATTTTGACTATATTCTGGACCTGCGTTGTCGCGTAATGCGTCATATGACGCGCCGCGTTAGCGCATCCGGAAGTCATCCGGGGCGTGCAGCGCGTAACGTAAGCATAACAAGTCATGTGACTTGTTAATAAAACTTTTCATTGGTTCATTTTACTTTTCTTATTCTAATGATGAAAGGCTTGGTCATATGACCTAAAAATTACGCTTTTTATTACTTCCGAACATTATTTTTTCTTAAATATATGTTATAATGTTCCAGGCTAATGTACTTTCCCGGAAAATTTACAACTGTCCTGCAAGTAAAATATATTCTTTTTTCGAGAAAAAGAGCGTTTCTTCGTCCCATGACGGAGCCGTTGAGCAAAAGAGGGTCGACCTGCTGTCTTAGTCGCCGATACGCCTGAATATGAGATTCTTATCGATCACTTTATGTTGCAGGAGTAGAAAACACAACAGCCCTTGACCATTTATCTTTACTGCGTTCCTTCGAATTATACCTTTTACCCTTCATGTAATTGGTCTGCTTTAGTTCACTTGCCTTTTACTGATTCTAAAACAGTGACTATTATTAAAAACTTTACCAATGTATATACTACTACCATGTTTTCTTTTAAAAACCTTTATTGTGAAAATTTCATTATACAAATACGAGCCTATAACCACGTGGGCCGGCCACGGAGCAAACTGTAATCGTATATGATGAGTAGACATTTACACTGTAGAGGAACGTAACGGGCGGGCCATTAGGTTGCAAGAACTAAGGTGTTTAACAGTTACGGAATCGGTGGACGTACATTTTATAATTAAAATACGACAGGGCCAGTTACAATAAAATTATCTAGATATACATTTGCGGGCAAGTACCATCGGTGACGTTAATTCGAACTTTCAATAGTACAGTAATCAATAACACATCAGAACTTAATATCAATAGGGATGTCGAAATATTCAATCAATTCTCGTCCCCGCCCGCCATGTGCTTCAAAACTGCATACGTATCTCGTGATTTCAAGGTTCTGCAACCAGTACACAACAAGGAGTTATGAGTCCCATTTATTCCGGCGCCATTTTGGGGGAGGACGGGCAGGTCCAGGATATAGTCAAAATGTCTCTACCAACCATCGACTATGATGATGTTCATATGCTGTATTTATTAGAGTAACACTCATCTGTCCACATGAAATTAATTTGCCACAATATAAACATGTCATTTTAATCTTTCCAAAGTTCTTCTAAATATTTGGGACCGTTTCCCTTGCCTCTGAAGCTCTCAGTGCCACTTCTTTGATGAATGTACTAGCAGGTCAGGGGTTCTCCTCCAAATCTCTCTTTTATGCAGCACTATAATTAATTGGTGCCACCTCTCCATATGACGATGCATGGTATAGTTACCATAACTATATTTTTTTTCGGCTCCTCTGGAGAGTTCATCGTGGCAGATGAAGCGTGTAACGTACCGGGCATTTACCTTTTTTTGCATGTACAGGAAAGGAAAAAAAAAATCGAGCGTCCGAGTTCTAAGGTGTCCCAGGGCCATTTTAGTGGACCAGGCCCAAATCCAAAGAACAGGCCGCCATTTTGAGAGTCCTGTTGCAGCCGCCTGTCGCTGTAGCATCAAGAGCAGCCGAAACTCAGCTGAATGGCAACTGAAACGGTAAAGGGGCGCCCCACTACAGCAGACGAGCCTCCACCTAGGAAGGCCCGTTCACGCCGCCTCCCCCCCCCCCTTCGGGCACCCCACGCCGTTATTCGGAGCAGTATTGTAGGATGGCCACACCAGTGCGGCAACTTGCTAGACATCACCTCGGTGGTAACCGAATCTCAACGCCTTGTGGTGTCTTCTATTCAGAAAACATTGTTATGCTGCCTTCGACCTATTCGCCGCAAGTGCGCACACAACTCAACTGCATAGCTTCCTAGACACCACCTCGGTGCCATCCGGATCTTGGAATCTCAGCGCATTTTGGTGTCTTCTCTTCAGAAAATATTGTTGCGCTGCCTTTGGCCCCATTCGCACATCGGTCCGCTACTGACGCCATCTCACAGGCTAATGGGGCGCCCCACGCCGACTTTCAGCATTGTAGGATGACCACACCAGTACAGCAACTTGCTAGACATCACCTCGGTGCCATCCGGATCTCGGCGCCCCACTGCAGATGAAGTGCCTCTCAACTATGAAACCACCACGGTGACATCCGGATCTTGGCGCGTTGTGCTGCCTTCGGCCTATTCGCACATCGGTCCGCTACTGACGCCATCTCACAGGCTAATGGGGCGCCCCACGCCGACTTTCAGCATTGTAGGATGACCACACCAGTACAGCAACTTGCTAGACATCACCTCGGTGCCATCCGGATCTTGGCATCTCAACGCCTAGTGGTATCTTCCATACAGAAAATATTGTTGCGCTGCCTTTGACCCCATTCGCACATCGGTCCGCAACTTAGACATCACCTCGGTGCCATCCGGATCTTGGCATCTCAGCGCCTTGTGGTGTCAGTCAGAAAATATTGTTGCGCTGCCTTAGGCCCCATTCGCACATCAGTCCGCTACTGACACCATTTCACAGGCCAACAGGGCGCCCCACGCCGACTTTTACCATTGTAGGATGGCCACACCAGTGCCACAACTTGCTAGACACCACCTCGGTGCCATCCGGATCTTGGCATCTCAGCGCCTTGTGGTGTCTTCTATTCCGAAAATATTGTTGCGCTGCCTTTGGCCCCATTCGCACATCGGTCCGCTACTGCCGCCATCTCACAGGCCAACGGGGCGCCCCACGCCGACTTTCAACATTGTAGGATGGCCACACCAGTGCGGCAACTTACTAGACACCACCTCGGTGCCATCCGGATCTTGGCGCGTTGTGCTGCCTTCGGCCTATTCGCACATCGGTCCGCTACTGACGCAAACTCACAGGCCAACGGGGCGCCCCACGCCGACTTTCAGCATTGTAGGATGGCCACACCAGTGCTGCAACTTGCTGGACACCACCTCGGTGCCATCCGGATCTTGGCGCGTTGTATTGCCTTCGGCCTATTCGCACATCGGTCCGCTACTGACGCCGCCTCACGTGCCAACGTATTTTCTCCGCATTTTATACCCTATGCCGCATAACAGGTCATGTGACTTGTTTATAAAACTTTTCATTGGTTCATTTTACTTTTGGTTTCCTAATGATGGAAGGCTTGATCATATGACCTAAAAACAACACTTTTCATTGGATGAAAACTTTTTTTTTTTCCCAAACGATGAAAGCCCCACCTTGTTTCTGGATGTTTCAGACTGAAGCTGGCTTCAGCATGAGAGCACCACCATCTCGTAGCTCCGTCGTGGTCATTCCGCGAGCAATCATGGCAACCGCTCCCCACCAGAAGCCTACAGGAGTCGGGGGCCCCCAAAACTTTTGATAAATCCTCAAGGCGAAGGGGACGCTTTCGAGAATGGGGTCCAAGACCTAGCAGACAAGCGTCCGATTTCCAAGGTGTCCCAGGGCCATTTCAGTGGACCAGGCCCAAAAAGGAAACAGCCTGCCGCCATTTTGAGAGTCCTGTGACAGCCGCCTATCGCTGCACCGCAAGAGTGGGCGCAACTCAGCTGAATTGCGGCTTTTGACACAGTGGACCAAAAACGGACGGAATGGCAACTGAAACGGTAAAGGGGCGCCCCACTACAACAGACGAGACTCCACCTGGAGAGGCCCGTTCACGCCGCCTCCCCCGGGGCGCCCCACGCCGTTATTCGGAGCAGCATTGTAGGATACCAAAACCAGTGCGGCAACTTACTGGACATCACCTTGGTGCCATCGTTCTGCTGCCTTGGAACTATTCGCACAACAGTTTGCTACTGATGACCCACCCCCCGCGACGCCCCACGCCAGAAATCTGGACGTTGTGCTGCGTTGGGACTATTCGCACAGCCGACCGCTACTTCGTTGTTTTTCCCTAAAAATGTTTATATGTTATTACTGTTTTTGTTTTCTTGTATATATTTATAAGTTATTAAAGTTTTATAATCTTACTACTTTGTTGGAGTGCTATATATTTTTAATGTGACACATAATTGTAAAAACTTTGATGTACAAAGAGTCATCCCTGGAATCTTCCGCTTCAGGCTCGGTCCCCTCCCCAATCACAATACAGGATGGTTTTCAGATAATAGGAACGCGTCTGCTGTGACAGATCTCATCGAGTGTGGGCCTTGATCTACTATAACTCCTTTGAAGAGGGGTGATTCTTTACAGCTGGGGCCATAAACTACATCTGCAGGGCTAGCTGATACCCTAGGACCGGCCTGGACAATCGGACACAGAGGAAAAGGAGTGTCAGAGGGTGCGGTAGTGAATAGGGCGAAAGGGAGGTGTCGGGCGGGCACAGGGTGTGATTCTCAGGGAAGAGCAGCGCAGATGGGGGGTGGTTTATTACCCATGCATAAGACAGAGAGCGGGGGTGACCACTGCCTGGGGGAGATGCTTGCGAGGGTGGGGAGTCATGCTAAGGATCGACAGCGTGCACAGAGTGGGTCTGGTCAAGGCATCTAAAATGACTGCCGTGCACGACAAAAGTGTGGCATTTGAAAAAAGGCAAGATGGCGCAGACAATGTTTTTCAACACTTCCTGATTTCCTTCGAATCGAACGTTAACAGACGTTGGGGCATATTACCAAAGTTAAGCGATATTTATCCCTAACGATGCTTAGCAACGATTTTTGTACCGCTAAGCATCGTCAGAAATTATCGCAGATAAACCTTGCTATTATCAAGGTTTATCGCAAATACGATAAAAAACGACCGCAATGCATTAATATCGCTGAAAACTCAGCGATATTCATGCATTACCGAGCTAATGCTCTTAGCGATGTTATCCACCTCCCATTGGATAACATGCCTTAGAACTGCTCAGGGCAGGTGCTAGCTTTTGGAGATATTCGCGCTTATCGCGAATATTTCCAAAAGTTGATAATAGGAGATAGCGATGTTAGCGACTGTTTCCAGTCGCTAACATCTTGGCAGGCCCACTTTGCATGTCATTAGTGATAAATATCACTCACATGCAAAGTGGGGCCCAAGATTGTCGCTATCTCCTACTAGCCGTTGCTAACTGGTGGTAGCAACAGCTAGGTAATACAGATATAATTTTATCTCCGCGAAGCGGAGCGCTGTTACAGATATATATCTTTTTTTGAATGTTAATTTCTCAAAATCCACTGGAGCACATATATTGAGACCTAGCAAAGGCACATCGGACTACCAGTCCCTACAATTTTGCCAAGTTTCGTGCAAATCCATTCAGCCGTTCGATTATTATTATTTTTTTTTTTTTTGCCTCGCGGGGCCCTTTTAAAACCTCCACATCAAACCTAAGAGGTCAAGGAGGATCTACTATGCCCCCTTATGGTCATTTGCCCCTTCGCTTTGGCCTCCTCTTGTCTCTCGATCCTACCGAGAGACAAGATGGCGGCCGCTACGGACTGTTTGGAATGTTTACAGACGCCGGAGAACCAATCAGCTTCGCAAACCTCCGTTACGCGAAGCGGAGCGCTGTTACAGATATATATCTTTTTTTGAACGTTAATTTCTCAAAATCCACTGGAGCACATATATTGAGACCTAGCAAAGGCACATCGGGCTACCAGTCCCTAATATTTTACCAAGTTTCGTGCAAATCCATTCAGCCGTTCGATTATTATTATTATTATTTTTTTTTGCCCCGCGGGGCCCTTTTAAAACCTCCACATCAAACCTAGGGGGTCAGCGAGGATCTACTATGCCCCCTTATGGTCATTTGCCCCTTCGCTTTGGCCTCCTCTTGTCTCTCGATCCTACCGAGAGACAAGATGGCGGCCGCTACGGACTGTTTGGAATGTTTACAGACGCCGGAGAACCAATCAGCTTCGCAAACCTCCGTTACGCGAAGCGGAGCGCTGTTACAGATATATATCTTTTTTTGAACGTTAATTTCTCAAAATCCACTGGAGCACATATATTGAGACCTAGCAAAGGCACATCGGGCTACCAGTCCCTAATATTTTACCAAGTTTCGTGCAAATCCATTCAGCCGTTCGATTATTATTATTATTTATTTTTTTTGCCCCGCGGGGCCCTTTTAAAACCTCCACATCAAACCTAGGGGGTCAGCGAGGATCTACTATGCCCCCTTATGGTCATTTGCCCCTTCGCTTTGGCCTCCTCTTGTCTCTCGATCCTACCGAGAGACAAGATGGCGGCCGCTACGGACTGTTTGGAATGTTTACAGACGCCGGAGAACCAATCAGCTTCGCTTCACAAAGCTCCGTTGCGCGAAAAGTACGCGAACTGGAGCGCTGCCCGGTCCGCTGTTACAGATATATATCTTTTTTTGAACGTTAATTTCTCAAAATCCACTGAAGCACATATATTGAGACCTACAAAAGGCACATCGGGCTACCAGTCCCTACAATTTTGCCAAGTTTCGTGCAAATCCATTCAGCCGTTCGGGCTAAAAGTGAGGCCAACCGCCCTATGGAAAACTCAATGTTAAAAACATGTTTTGGGACCCCCCTTTTTTCTCGGCCCCCCCTTGACGAACCCCCCCCAAATTTGCAAGGGCTGCTCAGAAACAAAATGTGCCATTTTCCTGAAAATTTCAGCCAATTCCGTCCACAAACGCCAAAGTTATTAGACATAGAATTTTCAAAAATCCCATAGAGAAAAAATCCTAACTATATATACCTACTGGCGACCGCCAGTAGGTAATATATATATATATATATATATGTATGTATATATATATATATATATATATATATATATATATATATATATATATATATATATATATATATATACTAATTAGCATATTGCGGGAAAAACTGTAAAATTATTGTTCAGCACGTCTTACTGTGAAAGTGGCACTAATTGACTGATATACGGAGACCCACCTCTTCCTCCTCCCGCTTCCTTCTCCAAGGAAGCATATCCGGGGTAGGTCTCGCGTTGGTTGCCGTTCTGTGTCTGTATAAGTACTTCATTTAAATGACTGAGATATGAATAGTCCCCTTTCAAGGTAAGAAGCGCTTAACAATAACTGTACTGTTTCCTCGCAGTACCCTAATTAGCGTTTCCTCTGCCTTCTCTTGTGGGGCACAACCGTAACCCTAACTGGGCGAGTGCTTGATACTGTTTAACTTTATTTATACCTTCACAGTGAAAGCGACCCTCATGTTGTGGCTTCCCAATTGTCACATTTTTTCTGGTGTGTAGGTGTTATCATGTTTATTCCCTATGTTTTCAGCACTCACATCATACAGGGGCATGAATTTGACATTGTAACTCATGCTTCACCCAAAAGGATGACGTGTGATTGACAAGATGTTTGTCTTTTGTGCTTTCGAATGGCTTTTACCAACTTAGAGATACAAGCTTTACCATAATTTGGTTGAGTGATTGGCAATCTCCTCTTGAGAATACACATCAAGACATTACTGTCACTGTGTAGATTAGGTCAGTTTTAGGTCCTGAAGAATAACCATATGATCAATCTTTGAAAAACACAGACAATAAATATGTTAACCCATGAAGACCCACTAAACTTTCTAGGGCCATTATATCCTTTGATTGTAACCAGCATTTTAACTAGAAAGGTGAGCTCATTCATTAAAAAGTGCTCTCTCTGAGCATCACCTGTTATATTTTAATAGACTTTTTCCTTCTCAAACCTATTTTACAAATCTACACTACCAGCCCACACATCCTCATGTCATCAAATGGCAGTTCGTTAAAAGATCTCCGGCCAAGAGCCACTTGCTGGTGCCTGTTGGGCATTGCAGCGCCGGCCTGAAGAGGACCTAGCCAAATGATGAAGCATGACACCCATCTGGGTGTATGGGGGCTCCTGCTCCTAATGTAGCATATTCTCCCTCTAGCAAACTGTACCTGTAAAGACTCTCCCTACCTTTTTTTATTAGGAACTGCTTATTCTTGTTGGATCACTAGATATACAAAGGAGCACATAAACTGGACCTAATCGCTCCAGGTCCTCTCCCTCATTGGATATGAAGGACGAGTAATGAAACCTTGATGTGATTTTGCATCAATCACTGTATAACGTTCTCTATTCAATGCCTATCTCCACTGTAGTAGTGTGCTTACTTGTGTTAACACAACTTGTTTGCTCAAAAGATATAGGATTAATAAATATACCATTTTGTAGTGGGTAGAATTGTTGAATGAGATTTGATCTTGGGAAAAGCTGCATAGAAAAAGCAGGGTAGCTGAAAATTGTCAACAAACTGAAAAATATTGTACTGTAGACACCAATGTGGACACATGTGAGCCTAGTCAAAACTCAACAGAGTAATAAATCCATTAATGGAAATATTGAACTAATTAAATCTATGTTGCATATTAAGCAAATCTGCTGTCTTTTTTCTTTCTGCCCCTGTGAGAAAGTGGTTATTAGTAGAGGTGGATGGTCGTCCATCACAAATAACAATGTCACTATTCTTTTTAGGTTTAGTAGAGGTTTTAGTTTTTTAAACATGAGCTCAACCCCTGGTAGCTATGGCATAGGGCAAACAGGCATCATTTACAAAATTGTCCAACATATTTAGAAGTGACAAGCCAGTTTAAAAGTTAAAAACTCAACACAATAAAATCACCACTATAATGATTAAAAACAGAGAATATTTTAATGATCAAAATGACACATAAATGACAAAAAAAATTAATTCTATCCACCACACCCAAGCACTTACATCACTGTTCTATGGAGTCCGTCAGGAACCGAAAAGAGTTCTGTCAGCTTTAACTCACAAGACACTGCACCTCCCCTTTTGTTAACAAAAAAGTACAAATAATACATATATACATCATAACTCTTCTTTTGGTGCATGAATCAGTTGACAAGACCTTGTCTTGTGAGCCTGCTGAGATACAGAAGAAGTGTCCATGACTGGCACTGGTGACAGAGAGATAGGTGCAGTCATTGGGCTCTCGGGATTTTCAGGTGGAGAAGTCTCACTTCTGGCATTTGGAGTTGGTAAATGTTCAGGCAGGTGTTTGAAATGTGTAGAATCTCATGTAATGGTCTTTCCAGGATGGTTAGCAGTCACCAGGTGTCCTTTACTAGTCCCAACACTCAGTGGGTCAACATCAAAAGGAGCATCAGACTTGTGTTTTCTTTTCTGCCTCACAAGGATTCAATATCCTTGTGTAAAGATAGTGTTCCTCGTACATCACATTTGTCTCCATAGGACTTTATTTTGTATTTGTGACATTCATCTTTTTGACGAAGTTCATCGTCGACAGAACTCTCTTTTAGTGGTCCATTGTGGCAACTTGGTCTTCATGGCTCTCCCAAACATCAGGGCTGCAGGACTTTCACCTGTAGTAGAATGTGGAGTCGGCCTGTATGCACGAACAGCAGAATGAAGAGCTGGTTTGAGTTAAAGATGCTGCAATGCAGCATGCTAAACAGTCATTTTTAGGGTGCTCATAGAAGGGTCCAGAGTGCTGTTTGGTTGTGGCCAAAGATTTGTGCTTTTCTGTTCCTTGACATTCAGATGAGTAAGAAAGTCTTTGAATTCCCAACTGTAGAAAGGTGGACCATTTTCTGGCTGCAAAATTGAAAGAATTCCCCATGTTACAAAAATACCATCTAGCCTCTCGATTATTTTTTCCTGAGTGACTGACAAGAGGTCTTCTACCAAGGGAAAATGAGAATACTCATCAAGAACTATAATTGGATATTGTCAATGGTCAAGGGATCCAAAGAAGTCACCTGCAATTCCCTCCCTTTGGAATATTAAACATGTTTAATGGATGCTGGGTTGTTTTGGGAGATAAACAGTTGTACAAAGGACAGTCCTTTAATTCCTTTTCAACTCTATTGTTGTGGGGATTCTGATCATACACAGAACTGAAATGGCGATTCTTGCCTCCACAGTTTATAAAGAACCAAAGATGAGAAATGTCTTATTGGATCAAATGTATTTTAATCCGTAGCATTAGATTTCAAATTATTCATCCATATATTTGATAACATGATTTCTCTTGCTCCAATGCATTTCGGACATGTGTCCTTCATCGGGGAGCATCTGGAAAAAGAACGACATACACACAAATCTGTATATATACCTAATGGTTCAGTGTAAAAATTACATCAAGTGAGCCCCATATCGAAAAGACTAGTGAGGCCATGGTAAGGAACAGAAGCGTGAAAAAACGATTGAATGCAGAAACCAAAACGAAAAGTGATGTTCAAAAACGTGAGAGTGCGAAGTGAAGCATTCACTCGACTAACTGAATAGAAAAAACTAAATAGAAAAATAGGTTCAGCCAAACATATTAGAAAGTGCATGATAGATTCTCGAGTAAACGCTAGAAATGTTCACCCTCCGTAATAGCGGTTATACCAAATTACTCCCAAGAATAAACAAAGTTCACCCGAACAGTGTAAGTAGTGCGCGGTAAAACTGCATATGAGCATTCCCAATTTAAACCCTACGAGTCACCCGGTTGTGGTTATACACGGTAAGGTTACATGCAAACATTCCCAAGTTAAACCCAGCATTACACTCGGTTAACAGAACTTACATGGGAGAAACATCATCGTTACGGCATCGAGAGCCTAGGTTCAAAAACGCTATGCCGTGAGCGAGGTGCTGACACGGAAGTCTAAATGCAATGCGGATACACGTAACGTGGGGTCAATACTAAAGCTAAACAAAGGACTAACCTTAATCAGAAAACATGGATACGTTCACAAAGAGATATGGATATAAAAAAACAGTGTGGAATTGAAATACACGTGTGATTGGTATAAATTAAAATATTATGAACAAATGATAATAATAAATAAAAATAAAATGAAATAGAAAATAAATTTAAAAAGTAATGCTTGATCTAGTAACAAGGAGAAATGTCCAGGAAAAATCCCCCAATGGGGGTAGATGCAAAGATTTACAGGTAACACGAAAACTCAATGCGTTCATTAAGCCCAAATGGCTTCATTGACTGCAGTCTGTATATCCAGTAATTTTCTCTTTGAAGCAATTGTTTGTTGTTATCCTTTCCCTCTTCTTTATTAATCACTTCAAGAATGGTATATTTCAGTTGGGAAACAGAGTGTTTCATTTCGTTAAAATGAGTTGCTACAGTCGATTTTTGGTTCATGGTGCGGATGTTAGACTTATGTTCATTGAGGCGTGTTTTGACTTTGCGTTCTGTTTTACCAACATAGGTCTTTCCGCAAGGACATTTCAAGAGATAAACGCAATTATTGGTATCGCATGTTGCAGTCACTCGTAGATGAATTTTGTATCCTTTCATAGGATGTGTGATTTCTGTACCAGTTATTACATTGTGACAGTTTTTGCAATTATTACATGGCCTGGTACCGTGGAATTGAACATTCAATGTTTTGGTCTCTTTGAGAATTTCTCCTAAGTTCTTGCCTCTGGTGTAAGCAAATAATGGTAACGGCTTGAAGATGTCATTAAAATCAGTCTCCAATTGTAGTAATGGCCAATATTTCAGTATTATGTTTTTGTAGTTGGTGCTCACATTAGAAAACTTGGAAACAACGACCAGCCGGTCGCTTTTAGGTTTTTGTACTGATTTCTTTAGAGTCTCTTCACGTTGCATCGGTTGAATGGACGTTTTCGCCGATTCCAAAATTTTTTCTGGATATCCTCTAAAACGGAATCTTTCTGTCATTTCATTAATCCGTAATTCTGAGGTGTAGATCTGAGGTAATGCGTTTAACTCTCAGTAGCTGTGATTTAGGTAGATGTTTTTTTAGGGATGGCTGGTGAAAACTAGTGTAATGCAAGGTGTTATTGCGATCTGTTGGTTTTCTGAAAATGTCAGTAGTTATCTGGTTGTTGATGAGTGTGATTCTTACATCCAAAAAGGTAACTGAATTAGGTTCAATGCTCCATGTGAATTTTATCCTGTCATTAATGTGATTTAACGTATCCAGGGCTGTTTCTAAGCTTTCTTTGGTGTTCTTCCACATGATAAATAGGTCATCAATGTAACGTACGTACATTTTGAGGTTGTTACTCCATTCCGATTTTGACCAAATATTTGTGTGTTCAAATTCTCCCATGAAAATGTTGGCATAGACAGGAGCTGCAGAATTCCCCATGCTGGTGCCCACGAGTTGCAAATACCAGTTATCTCTGTGTTTGAAATAACTGTGGTAAAGTGTGAAAGTCATCAATTCCATTAGGAAGATTTTAGTAGCTTCATCCAATTCTAATTTTAGAACCGCTTGTTCTATGGCTTCTATGCCTCCTGCGTGTGGAATGGAGAATTTTCATGGGAGAATTTGAACACACAAATATTTGGTCAAAATCGGAATGGAGTAACAACCTCAAAATGTACGTACGTTACATTGATGACCTATTTATCATGTGGAAGAACACCAAAGAAAGCTTAGAAACAGCCCTGGATACGTTAAATCACATTAATGACAGGATAAAATTCACATGGAGCATTGAACCTAATTCAGTTACCTTTTTGGATGTAAGAATCACACTCATCAACAACCAGATAACTACTGACATTTTCAGAAAACCAACAGATCGCAATAACACCTTGCATTACACTAGTTTTCACCAGCCATCCCTAAAAAAACATCTACCTAAATCACAGCTACTGAGAGTTAAACGCATTACCTCAGATCCTATCACCTCAGAATTACGGATTAATGAAATGACAGAAAGATTCCGTTTTAGAGGATATCCAGAAAAAAAAAAATTTGGAATCGGCAAAAACGTCTATTCAACCGATGCAACGTGAAGAGACTCTAAAGAAATCAGTACAAAAACCTAAAAGCGACCGGCTGGTCGTTGTTTCCAAGTTTTCTAATGTGAGCACCAACTACAAAAACATAATACTGAAATATTGGCCATTACTAGAATTGGAGACTGATTTTAATGACATCTTCAAGCCGTTACCATTATTTGCTTACACCAGAGGCAAGAACTTAGGAGAAATTCTCAAAGAGACCAAAACATTGAATGTTCAATTCCGCGGTACCAGGCCATGTAATAATTGCAACAACTGTCACAATGTAATAACTGGTACAGAAATCACACATCCTATGAAAGGATACAAAATTCATCTACGAGTGACTGCAACATGCGATACCAATAATTGCGTTTATCTCTTGAAATGTCCTTGCGGAAAGACCTATGTTGGTAAAACAGAACGCAAAGTCAAAACACGCCTCAATTAACATAAGTCTAACATCCGCACCATGAACCAAAAATCGACTGTAGCAACTCATTTTAACGAAATGAAACACTCTGTTTCCCAACTGAAATATACCATTCTTGAAGTGATTAATAAAGAAGAGGGAAAGGATAACAACAAACAATTGCTTCAAAGAGAAAATTACTGGATATACAGACTGCAGTCAATGAAGCCATTTGGGCTTAATGAACGCATTGAGTTTTCGTGTTACCTGTAAATCTTTGCATCTACCCCCATTGGGGGATTTTTCCTGGACATTGCTCCTTGTTGCTAGATCAAGCATTACTTTTTAAATTTATTTTCTATTTCATTTTATTTTTATTTATTATTATCATTTGTTCATAATATTTTAATTTATACCAATCACACGTGTATTTCAATTCCACACAGTTTTTTTGTATCCATATCTCTTTGTGAATGTATCCATGTTTTCTGATTAAGGTTAGTCCTTTGTTTAGCTTTAGTATTGACCCCACGTTACGTGTATCCGCATTGCATTTAGACTTCCATGTCAGCACCTCGCTCACGGCGTAGCGTTTTTGAACCTAGGCTCTCGATGCCGTAACGATGATGTTTCTCCCATGTAAGTTCTGTTAACCGAGTGTAATGCTGTGTTTAACTTGGGAATGTTTGCATGTAACCTTACCGTGTATAACCACAACCGGGTGACTCGTAGGGTTTAAATTGGGAATGCTCATATGCAGTTTTACCGCGCACTACTTATACTGTTCGGGTGAACTTTGTTTATTCTTGGGAGTAATTTGGTATAACCGCTATTACGGAGGGTGAACATTTCTAGCGTTTACTCGAGAATCTATCACGCACTTTCTACTATGTTTGGCTGAACCTATTTTTCTATTTAGTTTTTTCTATTCAGTTAGTCGAGTGAATGCTTCACTTCGCACTCTCACGTTTTTGAACATCACTTTTCGTTTTGGTTTCTGCATTCAATCGTTTTTTCACGCTTCTGTTCCTTACCATGGCCTCACTAGTCTTTTCGACATGGGGCTCACTTGATGTAATTTTTACACTGAACCATTAGGTATATATACAGATTTGTGTGTATGTCGTTCTTTTTCCAGATGCTCCCCGATGAAGGACACATGTCCGAAATGCATTGGAGCAAGAGAAATCATGTTATCAAATATATGGATGAATAATTTGAAATCTAATGCTACGGATTAAAATACATTTGATCCAATAAGACATTTCTTATCTTTGGTTCTTTATAAACTGTGGAGGCAAGAATCGCCATTTCAGTGTGCCCTAGGGGATGCTATTAGTTTCCAACTGATAGCACTTTTTGCTTTAAACATTACTCGTCCACAGGGTGGAGGACGATACCCGGGAGCACCTACTTTACCTTTGAAAAACTAACATTAAATAGAGTTGAACCCAGCTGTGCACTTGTCACCTAAATTCTATTTCATACACAGAACTGTGCACTGAGACCCAGGACCTCAGTGAATTGTGGTGGACCAAAAAACTCACCTCAGTACCTAGAACCCCTAACCGACTAGCATCAGTGTCTCATTAGCTCTTCGTCTTATAGCAAAGGTACAGTTGATTAGACAGCCCAGAACATGCGACTTAGGTTACTCTCAGGAATGGTGGGAATCAAGAACACTCTTTTGTTTGTTATTCTCATACCAGTCCACAACGTGAGTATATAGAGACACAGAAAAGTTTAAAATGTTTATTTTAACGATGTGCTCTAAGATGCAGTATTTTTGATAACATAAGCAGGCATATGATTAAAAATAATATGATCAGCATTGTTACAATTCCATAAAACACAAAAATAGAAATCATATTATAATGATAGTGGAAACAGGTCCTATAGTGCCTTGTGTACCACCCTCCCTTGCTAAGGACTAGGTTTTATAATAATAGAAGGTCTCTTAGGCTTGAATGGGGAACCCCATACCTCCAAGATCAGTAGAGATAAATCAAATCAGGATCTGCAAAAGCTCTCTCTTTCTGGAAACCGATTTTCTTCAAGTGTTCTAATCGTGCATGCAGTGCAATATTAAAGGCGCTGGAATTTCAGTTAGCTGCAGCTGCGTGCATGTTGTGTCTAGAGCGTGGGCTAATCAGCCCGAATAATATCTAACATTGGTATGATAACCTTGGAGACTTTTGCACTCAATGTGCAGACTAGGGTCACGATGTAAGTCTAGGGATGTTGAAAACAAGCCATTCTCATGTGAAGATATTCACGCAGTCTAACTTACAACAACAGTTACATGAAGTGTGTGTGCAAAAGCAGCAAAAAGGTAAAATGGCGTTTAAACTTCTAATAAGCCTATGCTAACATAGCAATGTGCACAAGCAGGGCCCTGCCTTCACTACATTATCATCAAGATGAGGAAACCAAACTCGGTCACAGAGAGCTCGCTTAATGGTGACAATTCCACCACATCACACATTTTCCACTTCAATGACTTGCTGTCTCAGACTCTCCAGTATGACGATTCTCAAAACTTGTAAGACAATACCTTCTCGGATAATGAAAAGGTAATCTTTCACATTTTTGAATTTCTGATATTCACTGCCATTTGTAAGAGGTGGAGTGTGCTATTTCAGGATTGATGTGCAATAATGTCTTTGAGTATTAGCACTAAGCATGGGCGTAAAATCCGTTCCGCTCGCGGAATTTGCGGATTTTCGGTAAATTCGCAATCCGCGAATTCTAGCGAATTTGCCGAAAATCCGTCGATTCACATGCGGCGGATTTTTTTGCTTGGTGATACAATATTGCGGCGCGCGGCGTGGCGCACGGCGTTCACTTTCCGTCATTCAGCGTTTGCCGAGTTGTTTTTCTCGATATTTTGCAAGTGCTGCGCCATATTGGATCTTGCTGCGGGATCCCGCGGGAGTTGGCGCCCGTGAATACGTCATCGCGGCTTGCCACCTTACCTTGCACAGCACACATCGCGAGAGTTCGCAATTGCGAAGACGTAGGTGCGGCGGGCAGGAACAATCTCGCACTCGCGAAATAGAGATTTTGCAATTCTGCACAAGAAATCTACCAGCAAACAGCATAAACCTTCAGAAAATGATGATTTTTATCAGAATCACTCCTCAGGTTGACATTTGCCTGCACTTTTTTGTTGCAAGGAGTCCATTTTTTTGGGGGGGGGAGAGGAAGGAAGTGTCCCACAGTCTCCAACTTCCTGTTCCTGTCCAGCAGGCTCCTCCCAGTGCTTTCTTCATGTGCTGGTCACTTTCATTTGGACCTTGACCTGGAAGGATTACTTTTTGTGGGTGCTGCTGGATATTTGGATTTGAGGCCTTTTTGACTTTCTTTGGATCACTTTTGGATTAGAAATCAACTTTCACAAGTAAGTTTGTTGGGGCATTGCAATTGCTGCAACTACAATTTTGGAACTTTTTCAGAACATTAAATAAAATATATTGTGGGTAGCCACAGTATCCAGTAGGACCACGGTTGGTTATGGGTGCATGCATTATACAACTGTTTTGTTGAATTTAAACATCATTGAGGCCATGGATGGGCTGGGATTGTGCTGAATTTTGTGTTTTTTGTCGTTTTTTTGGGGCTGCTGGTGGGGCCTTTTGCCCAGGGGTAGTGGGTGGTGCATGGACTGAGTCTGCCTGTGTGGTGGTCTCACTCTCTTTAATGTAAACATCCTGGATGGCATTGGATTGTGGTGATTTTTGTGTGTTTTTCGTTTTTTTTGGGGTGCTACTGTTGATTTGGACTGGCCATGTGGGTGGTGGTGGTGGCCATCTTGAGTGCTGGTACAGGCAACATGTGCTTGGGGTGCAAGGGGCCATTTTGAAGAGAGGCAGTGTCTGAGGCCTGCACTTATTGTGCCTAGCTTTCATCCATTATGCCCAGGGGTAGTGAGTGGTGCATGGGCCTAGTCTTTCTGTGGGGTGTCTTCTTGGATTTAAACACCATTGAGGCCATGGATGGGCTGGGATTGTGCTGAATTTTGTGGTTTTGTCGTTTTTTTGGGGCTGCTGGTGGGGCCTTTTGGCCAGGGGTAGTGAGTGGTGCATGGGCCTAGTCTTTCTGTGGGTTGTCTTCTTGAATTTAAACACCATTGAGGTCATGGATGGGCTAGGATTGTGCTGATGTTTGTGTGTTTTTTTGACTTTTTGGGGTGTATAACTGATGTTCCTCTGTCTTCCATTGCTTGTAGGTGCACAAGAGAACCACCAGTGCCAGGAAGAAGTCCTGCTGCGGTGTGTGCAGCACAACATCAAGTGTGGCCACAGACAACTCTGCAACTTGTGCAACTGCGGCCTGCTGTTCAGAGTGACATCTGAAGAAGATGGCCCCAAAAAAAGTTGCCCGTAGCTCCTCTAGCAAGAAAGTTGCCAGTAAGGAGCAGAAGAAGCAAGTGGCGCCACTTGCCAAGGAGACTGGTGTGATGACGACCGCCACATTTTTTGGGGGAAAAAAAGTACGCCTGCTGCAGCAGCGGGGTCTGCTGGGGACCAAGCTGGGAGCAGCACCTCCGCTCCATTGGGCTCAGTGCCACCACCACCACACCAACTTAGGTCCAAGCCCTTGAGTGCTGCAGAGGCAGCCAGTATAGTTGTTCAATCACCATCGACCAGTGATGTTGGCTCATCGCAAGAAAGTAGCAGCAATGTCCCTCAAGAATCAACACAGGTTGTTGTAACTCATCTGACTAGTGTTGAACAACCACAGCTGCAACAACAATCACATGTGCAAGTAGTACAAGCCCAAGTACATGTGGAAGGAGAGGAGGCGGCGCAAGGAGAGGAGCAAGCAGAGGTGCATGGAGGGGCACAACAAGTGGCCACAATAGTTGTTCCTCCAGAAGTAGGGGCACATCTGGAAATCGACAATCAAGCCGAGGTATCATTCGAGGAAGCCACTCCTCCTGATGATCATTCATTGTCGTCCACATCCCGAGCAAGGAAAAGATCAAGGGTGTTGGTGTCTACATCTTCTTCAAGCCCACCTCCTTCTGATGATATGGATCTTACTTGGGAACCAGCACCACTGCCGTCTGAGAGTGAGGTTGAGGAGGCACACCATGATCTGACAAAGGTAGCAAAGCGTAAAAGGAAGGTCGTCGAAACTCTCAAAGTTATGGAGTGTGATGACGCTCAACAAGAAGTGGCGTATACTCCTGCTGCTGAAGACTCTCATGACGACGACACAGTCATCATCACTAACGTCACTGAAGCCCCAGCGGGCATGCAGCAAACAGACATTTTGACCCTAGCCCGACAAGCTGCTGAGCGTGATGATGAAGTTGACGAGGAGGCAATGGGAACACCAGAATCATTGATGTTAACTAGTACACCACAACGTGCCGCTTCCATATTTCTTACTCGCCAGAAGGGACCTCCATCCACCTCGACCTCAATTAGTGGTGGTGAAAGTGCACAACATAGTAAAGTTCAGCAATACACATCCTCCACTTCATCTGGCATTAGCAGCACGGCCACCACCAGTATCGCCTCCTCCGGCCCCCACAGACATTTCAAGTCCGCAGTTTGGGACTTCTTTAGTGTTTCCACAAAAAGGGAAAACATAGCCATTTGTAGCATTTGTAAGCTTGCAGTTAGTCGTGGTAAGCTTGGTACCAACTATGGGACAGGAGGCCAGAGAGGTCATCTTAAGAGACAGCACACTGTCCAATGGTTGGAGCACCTAAAGCAGATCAAGGAAGCCCGAATTGCAAGTCGAGAAAACGTTGATGTTCCATCTGATGATGACGAGGAGAAAGAAGTGTCACACACTTCACTTACACCCAGTACCCCTGGGAGCCACACTAAGAGTGTGGACAGAGTGAGACACCAATGCGAAAAAGTTCATCAGCGAGCGTAACTGGGTCGAAGAAGTCATTATCATCATCCCGTAAAATGGTCCAGGGCAACATTAAAACAATGTTGTTTTCAGACGCGCCATATGACCGCAACCACCCAATGGTGCGTCTGTATAACACTAAGCTGACTAAAATGCTAGCGCTGGATCTTCTACCTTTTTCTTTTGTAGAAGGGGTTGGTTTTCTCGAATTAGTGGCAGCGCTCTGCCCTAAATGGAAGGTTCCTAGCCGGTACTATTTTGCCCGAGTTGCGGTTCCAGCACTACATGAAGATGTGCTGGAGGTGATTGGGGCAGCTTTGCAGAAGAGTGCTGTTCACGCTATACATCTCACAACAGACATGTGGACCAGTGGCGCAGGCACTGATTACATGTGCATCACTGCACACTGGGTCTCTTTTTCAGGGGTTAAAGCAAAGCTAAACGCAGGTGCTGACCTGGACCAAGTTTTTAAAGCTGCTCGGAAACATGCAACACTAGCCATGTTTGGCTTGGAGAAACGTCATACAGCGGAAAACATTTTGAATGAGTTCAACACAAAGGTCTTTCACTGGCTGTCTCCCAAAAAACGTGGCATTGGTTATGTTTCCACGGATAATGGCGCCAATGTAGTTAAGGCCATGGAACTGGGTGACTAGTTCAGAGTGCCGTGTTTGGCGCACTGTATAAACCTGGTTGTTAAAAAATTCTTGGAGAAAGAAAGTCCAGCATGCCAGTTAGTGGTCACCTGCCGAAAAATGTGCAACCATTTCAGCCATTCTTTTAAGGCCCGGAAGCATCTGAGGAGCCTGCTACATGAACGTCGAATGCCAGTGAAAGCACTCATCCAGGAGGTGCCAACACGTTGGAACTCAACGTTCTACATGCTTGAGCGTCTGTATGAGCAGTTTACGGTACTCAATCAGTATTTCTTAACAATGGGTACAGCTGTGAAGGAGGACCTGAGGTTAAATGCGGCGCAATGGGAGCTAGTTAAAAGCCTGACAGACATGCTTCGTCCTTTTGAGTTCTTCACGCGTGCAGTCAGCAGGGAGGACTGTAATTTGGGAAAAGCTATCCCATTGTTGCGCATGCTGGAGCACAAACTGAAGGCGGTGTCTTCAAAGTTTCAAAACGATGAAGAAAAGCAACAAGCTTTTCTTTTGGCGGAGAAATTATTAGAGCGTCTACGTGGCGATGAACGTCTTCAAAAGATCCACTCAGAACAGCATTACATTTGTGCTACTATTCTGCATCCACGCTACAAAAAGGCACTGGCAGGCTCTGCATTATTTCCTTTTAGTGATGAAGATGCTACAAAGTACAAACGTTGGGTAGCCTGGTCAGCCATCAGGTTTGAAAGAGAACGGAAGCAAATTGAAGGAAAAGGCAGTACATCAGCATTAGCAGGCCATCCCCAGCCAGAAGACTCCACGTCTGCACCTGTGGCTGTGGCAGAAGTGACCTCTCAGCCGTTAAAGACACCGGCAACCGCATCATCTGCACCAGACACAACAGAAATATCGGGTGATGAAGAGGATTGGCTAGCTGAGATTGGTTATGGTTCTGAAAAGGTCCGAGCGAAAATTCAGCAAGGTGGAGGAAACGTGGAGAACTTTGAGTCGATGGTGCAGGAATGACTCAACAGAGGTCTATGTTAATGCTGACCCATTGGCGTATTGGCATGGGAAAAAAGAATTGTGGCCAGAGATCTCCCGCCTGGCTATACATTACTTGTCTTGCCCACTCGCAAGCGTGTCTTCTGAACATGTTTTCAGTGCTGCTGGTGGCATTGTAACTTGCAAACGGACCCGCCTCTCGCCCAAAAATGTGAAGATATTGACAATGATCAAGATGAATGAGCACCTCATACCACCAGATTTCAAAGTACCAGATCGCACGTTGGAAGAAGACGAGGAGGACAGCAACTTAGATGAGGGAATTTCTTCTGTGTTAGGTGACACTGACCTACTCCTGCCTGATGATTTCGCCTAGTATGAGGATGAACTCTTCTTCCCTGACACCGAGGCCTGAAAATGAGCCAATGAATTCAGACATTTTCTTTTACGTACTTATTGACTTTTATTCCTGTGTTTCTGTCTTTCTTTGTTTTGCACAAGTTAATATAATTAAAACTTTAATCACCTGTACTTTTGCTTTTTGGCTGTTTGGGGGGTCTTCTACTTGTTTTCGCCTGGGATTACGGCTCTGGGGCCATTGCTGGGAAGGTCTAATACCGGATAAAACTGGTTTAAACAACATCCATGAGGAAAAAAGGTTTTGCCTTTTCTGACTTTTCGCTCAATGTAGCGTTTTCAGGGGCCTGTTTGGGGGGCTTCCTGGTGTTTGTGGGTGGGTTTCGGGGTCTGGGAGCACTACTGGGTATGGATAGTTTAGATGGCAAGAGGTTTGAAGGAAATCCATGGAGGCAGAGGGGAGTTAGGGCCTAGCTGCAGAGCGCGCGCTGAGTGATTTTGGAAATTTTCACAAAAGTGACAATGTCCACATTTTTGTACTTTTGCTTTTTGGCTGTTTGGGGGTCTTCTACTTGTTTTCGCCTGGGTTGACGGCTCTGGGGCCATTGCTGGGAAGGTCTAATACCGGATAAAACTGGTTTAAACAACATCCATGAGGAAAAAAGGTTTTGCCTTTTCTGATTTTTCGCTCAATGTAGCGTTTTCAGGGGCCTGTTTGGGGGGCTTCCTGGTGTTTGTTGGTGGGTTTCGGGGTCTGGGAGCACTACTGGGTATGGATAGTTTAGATAGCAAGAGGTTTGAAGGAAATCCATGGAGGCAGAGGGGAGTTAGGGCCTAGCTGCAGAGCGCGCGCTGAGTGATTTTGGAAATTTTCACAAAAGTGACAAAGTCCACATTTTTGTACTTTTGCTTTTTGGCTGTTTTGGGGTCTTCTACTTGTTTTCGCCTGGGTTGACGGCTCTGGGGCCATTGCTGGGAAGGTCTAATGCCGGATAAAACTGGTTTAAACAACATCCATGAGGAAAAAAGGTTTTGCCTTTTCTGACATTTCGCTCAATGTAGCGTTTTCAGGGGCCTGGTTGGGGGGCTTCCTGGTGTTTGTGGGTGGGTTTCGGGGTCTGGGAGCACTACTGGGTATGGATAGTTTAGATGGCAAGAGGTTTGAAGGAAATCCATGGAGGCAGAGGGGAGTTAGGGCCTAGCTGCAGAGTGCGCGCTGAGTGATTTTGGAAATTTTCACAAAACTGACTAAGTCCACATTTTTGTACTTTTGCTTTTTGGCTGTTTGGGGGTCTCCTACTTGTTTTCGCCTGGGTTGACGGCTCTGGGGCCATTGCTCGGAAGGTCTAATACCGGATAAAACTGGTTTAAACAACATCCATGAGGAAAAAGGTTTTGGTACTTTTTGTAACTTAGGGTTCGTTAGGGTTAGCCCTAGCAGCAGGATTTCATGTGTTTCTGGGTGTTCTTGGTTTTTGCAACTGAGTTCTGGGGTTTTAGAGCACTCGTGGGAATGTGTAATTTTTGTTGCAAGCGACTTGAAGGAAATCCATGGTGGGAAAGGGGGGATCACTTACTCTGTGAGAGGCACTTAGTGTTCAAAAGATTTAGCCATTTACACTTAAAGGAAGAAAATGACACAGACTTAAGTTTCAGGGAAACAAACTTACTGTTAAACCACCACCCACCAGATTCAAAAGCAGTAGTATGATGGGAAAGGGGGGATTTTCATAGTTAAAGAAAGCCTTTGCCACTATTCTTAACTTAGGGCTCGTTAGGCCGGGTTTCCGTCTGTGCAATGGGGAAAAAAGGATGGAGTCAGGCTTCACATTATCGAGCCGCAATTCAGCATCCGCCAGGCAGGCAGTGGACAGGGTGTCTTCTGGTCACCAACATTGCTGGACGCAGCGTCAGCTGGAATGGAGGAGTGCCGCTAATAAGAGGAATTGTTTGCTGCATGCAACTTACCAAATTCAACAGGACAACTACAACAACATACAGATACAGTATCTATTGTTTTCTTCTCTGAGTGTGACTGCATTTCTTGGATCTCTCTCTGCTTCTAAATTGATCCCTACAGCCATTCTATAGGTTTTACTTCGGCTAATTTTTAAACCTCATTTAATGCAAGAAGTGTTTCTCTGAGTGCAGAGATAGGCAAGTGAAAACGCTGCAGCCCTGTACTGTCGCATTCTAGTACTACTTACTTTTCAGTAACAATGCAAGCAGTAGGGCATGCACTTCATTTATGTCACTTAAAAGATTTATAGTTAGCTTTGTACCCAAAGATTTCTTTATCTTCAATTCTTGTTTGTCAATGCTGTGCTTTTTTTTCTCTCAACAAAACCTACCCAAAAAGAAACCCCCATTCCCATCCATTTATCAAACCCTAACCGTCTCCCCCCGGGCTGTGTGGTTTTGCTTGATGTGTGACTAAATGACATCAATAATTCCACACACTTGCTGGGGGGGATAAGGTCATAGCAACAGGCTGGTGAAGGAATCCGAGGATATATTCTAGACTTACTCAGCTAGCTTCAGTACTATTTCTTGTAGTAGCCAATGTCAAAGAAATTCAACACAAGTACTAGTTATACTTTCTACTTTACCATTTGTTAGGCTCTGTGTGGCACTGTTCTAGTGAACTGTCACTTCCTATATTCTCTATCGTACCGTTGTAATGTAAGGACAAACCAGGTTTCATTTTCTTTTTTTCCATATGCATGCAACTGCCACTGTGTCACACCACTAGTACCACCGCAATGAGGACATTTCATCCGCCCAGGATTGCCAACCTTAATCGCCATTTCCTGTGGAGCCAGCCCTGGGACTAGCCCTACTTTCAAACACAAATTACAGGTAAGATAAGCGTTTGGTGGGAGGTAGTATAATGGAGTATTAGGAATAGACGAGAGATTGGCGGTAGTACTACTAAAGTCCTAGGACTCCTCAGGAAAACAAACTTACTGTTTAACCCCCACCCACCAGACTCAAAAGCAGTAAAAAACAGGTATGGTCAGATAAAGTTTCAAAAAGTATATTTTAGTAGCCCTAACAAAATAATCCCCCGCAAGACCCTCCCTAACCCCAACGATTGTCCTTCAAAAGTCCCACAACCCAACTCCCAATTCCCACCCCCCAAAAGTCTCTAAAAAAGGGGCAAGGGACACTACACTACGGGAGGGTGCTGTTGACTTTAGCGGCCAGGGCATCATACTCCTTGCGGAGGGTGGCATGGTCGAGGCGGAGGCCCTCCACCAAGTTCTTGTAGGTATGGACCTACTGCTCCAGGTAGGACACTCTTAGGGATAAGCGGCGCTGGCGTGCCTTGCAACTCCTGTGGGGGGCAGCTGGTGTCTTTGCTGCTCGGCGGTGGTGGTTGGCTTTGGTAGCCCGGCTCCGTACCGCTGGAGCACTGCGCTGGCTGGCAGCCCGTGGGGGCACGGAGGAGGATGCAGCTGTCCCAGTAGATGTTGTTGTTGTCGTACCGGTTGACTGCGTGTCCTCCTCCTCCAGGGACACCAGCCGCCGATATTCGGCGACAGTGGCATCCATCCTCCGTTTCCGGGCCATTCGAGCCTGCTCCCTCCGTGATGGTCTAGTTGATTTGGAAGGAGCAACTATATGAAGAAAGAAAGACATAGTCTGTAACCAATGCTCCTTAAGATTAATAACACAAAGTGATTGAGCACAAAGTTGTGTCACAGTACAAGTAGCAAATTGAAAGCACAGTACATAACTATTGAGGACAGTATCTATCTAACCTCCCACTTCTTCATCCTTGCCTTAACATTAGTGGGAGTTTAAGGAACTAATTCTACGAGCACTATGGACTTCCATTACAGTCGACTATGACAGTCCACCAGTCTTATTCTTCTTCTTCTCTCTTATTTAGGAAAATTGGTACGTTATCTTATGCAAGCCGGCATAATGCCAGCGCAGTGAACTTGCACCCGAGAAAAACAGATGCACACCATGATGAGTGAGACAGATTTGCGTTACTGTACCGGTCCAATACATGCAGGTGGTGAAGCTCTTCCTTTTCTATTACGGGTGGCACTGAGAATACTCTGTTACAAGGGCTACTGCTTAATTAATTTAGCTTTCACCCTACAGTGCAAATGAGTACTAGAAAAGGAAAACGAAGAAGCTAAATAATTTGATTATCTATCACTTCACATGGGATGTATTTGATGACATATGGGATGACTTTAGGTGCTTTGCTTATTATTGAGTGAACAGTGATACACCCACACATGAATGACGTACTACTACTAAACTAAAGGTATTAAGAGAGGTAGGGAGTGTCCACCGTAAGAACCGGATATATGCTGTGCTTGCAGTTGCAATACAAACTACTGCTACTATTCATGGTAGTATTTGGACAAAATTACAACTTCTTTTCCTTGCCTTTCCTACACTGGAACGGACGTGCGGGTGCGGTGTTACATGCTCTTCAAGGTAACACTTAGTTCATCCAGTGACCGTCTACTCTCTCTAGATACACATATGCTATCTAAGAGTCAGATAATACCATGATCCAGGCATCCATCCATTCAAAGTATATGCACACATACAGTTTCTGTTTCACCCACCCAGGCTGTTCTCCTTCCACCCATCCTTGCTTCATCATTCACCCAGCCATGCACTATACCATTTTCTTTCCTTCCCAGCCACCTCGGGGACCAAGCAAACACATATCATTCTTCTTTGCCAGCCATCATTAAATTTCTCGTCCTTCCACACTTACTTACACCCTTCTTTCGCTTTTCGTTCATCCCATCCATCAAGTTAATCTCAGATCTTATTGGGATTCTTCTCGCCAAAAACTTCACAGCTAAGTCAAAGTACATTTAGAGGAGGCTACTACCTGGTTGATTTATAATACTACACCCGTGCAGAAAGCACACTATGCAGTCTTCAATCTCAATAAGTAAGGAATATATAGCTTACCTCTTCCCGCCACCACCGTGTGAACCCTCACAGGAACGTCCGGCACTTGCCCCGCCTCCTCCCCAGAGTCCTCGTCCAACACCACCACCTCCGGGCTGGCCCCGCCACCAGATGTTCCACCTACAAAGTACATTTAAGAATGTTAGAATACACCACTCACTACTATATAATATTTGGTCTAGGAGGAATAAAGAAATGTGAAAAAAACTAAATACAATGTAATAATTTATTGCATTATTTCGTGTCCATAGTTCTAATTGTGCAGATTTGTCCCTGCAACAGTAGTAGAATGGATTGTCCTAGTATCCAAACCAAAAGTAAAGTAGTATCTTATTCTTTCTTGGTGGTCATTCACCTTTTTATTGTTGGCAATTGTCAAAGCATAAACTTTTCGAAGACTTGAAAAGACATTATGGACAATCCCAGAGGACTGCACTCAGTGCATAGAGCTATTGCTGACTAGAATGGGAGTCCAATGGAATTGCCAAATGTGCAATCTTAGTTAGCTACACAGACAGACTAATAAGAATAATCTAGTAATACCACAGGGAGTCATAGTCGAGGCAGGATAAGAATTTAGATCCAGTCTACAAGAAGATCAAAGACGATTTAGAAAAAATCGAACGAGGAACGCTAGGAAAAAATAGGTACTCTATATTAAAATTAAAACTTACTGGGGCCAGCAAAGGAGCCCTCGCCTGCCCGATCCTGGCATGCATCCTGAACAGCACCCTCCTCCTCCTCCTGTGTCCTCTTGACCCTGGGGGGAGCTGATGTACAACATGAAAGAAAGAAAGACCAGAAAACATGGATGATATTTGTCAACCAAATCAAACATTTCAAAATAACAATACAAAATATTTTGGCGAAATAGCAAATAGATAGACAACTATTCCACGGGATATATTGACCGATCTCATGGTATACTACGTTATTAGTATTGCTTGATTTGCGGACCGTTGACTTTGAAAGTTCCTATGTAACTCACTAAACAGACTACTAAAAAGGTTTACCTTGGCCTGGCAGGCAGCAGTCCGCAGCACGCGAAGTGACAGACAAAGTCCATCGTGCTTGCAGATCAGTGAATACTCAAACTATAAATCCACCGACCACCACCACTATTTCTTCTTATAGCCATGTGTCTAAAGGAAGGACTGGACTTGAGTCTGTAGGGGCTGATTTTTAAGCCCCTTGCGGCTCTTTTGCTCCATTGTTGCGTGACTTTTGTGACGCAGCGGCAGAACAAAAGAGGCGCCATGGTGTGGCGTATATTAACAAAGTGACACATATGGGAGATGCATCACGTTGTAAAGCCCTGCGCCATCAGGGGGCGTTCCGGCGCAAGGGAGGGCGTTCCTGCGCAGGAACGAATCCTAAAAGTGGCTGAGGGAAATCTACAAGATGTCAATCAGTCACTTTTAGGACAATGATGCGTGACTCAAACCCTGCGCCTGCTTGAAGCCGACGTACGGCTTGATGCAGCATTGGGGAGATAGGGCACCCCAGAGCATTGCTGGAGCTGCGCCATCGTTGGCACGCAACTCCAGCAATGCGCCGCCTTTACGGCACAGATGCGTAAGGCTTCTGTGACGTTTTGGGCCCATGGGTGGTGGTGGCATGGCGCACAATTACTGGCGCATCCCTGCTACTTTGCAGGGATGCGCCGGTAATTGAAAATATGACCCTTAGTGTCTAGCATTACGCAGTTCTTTACACTACACTCATACATAATTTCTCAGGCCAATGAAATGAACACAAAATACAAAACAAATAAGCATAGTAGCAAGGCTACTGAGAAGGAGAGCAGTGCACCTGAAATGCATAGAAGATTTTGAAATATAATTTACCTACAATGTAATCGGCAGCATTATTGCTCTTGGTAAAAAACAAACATTTGCAAATAACAGAGCCGGATAAAACAGAGTAGTGATGAAATAGCTAGAAATAGCTACTACTACTCACCAAGCCCGGGGATCTCTACGCCAAGCACGTCCAGCAAGTCGCGTTCCCGGTCCATGACATCCGTCCAGCGGTGCGTGGCCTGGTTATAAGTGCGCCGGACCCCAGAGAGTTTAAACATGGCCCAGCACACCTTCTCCCACCGCTTCCGGCGCTCCCGGATGCCGTAGCCGGTTGCGATCTTGCCGCCTCCCATGATGGTCTTGGGGAGGCGGCGCTGGACGTGAAATATTAGTGCGGCCACCTCCTCCGCACTAAAAATCTTCGAGCTATTACTGTCTCCCCCCTCAAACGCCCGCACGGGAGCCGGGCACGGGGTGCGGGACCCTTCCCCTTTGCGGGCTTCTTCCCGGCTCCCTTTGCCATGGTCTGGGCAGAAAGGAAGCAAAATAAGAAAGAAGAAATAGAACAGGGAAGAAGAAAAGAAAAGCGTTTAAAAAAGTAGTTCAAAATTAGCAAAAAGTAGCAGAAAACACAAAAATATAGAGCTAGAAAAATAGAGGGATAGATAATAAGTAAAATAGATTAAAAAAAACTTCAAAAAAGCAAAGGATGGCAGAGATTAAGAAAGGATACAGAGAGCATGCCTAGAACCATAGCAATGAATGAGAAACAAGATGGCCGCGCCCGTTCACGACCGCGTGGGTAAGTTCGCGCGAGATTTTCCTCGCGATCACGCGCAAAATTGTACTAGCGAGCCGCACACTTTGCGAGATTACACATAGCGGGCGGAAACGGAATTACGTCACGCAAACAAGATGGCCACGCCCATGTACGACCGCTAGGGTAACTTCGCAAACATAGCGCTACAAGCGCCTTGCGAACATGCACAAAATCACGCGAACATACACGCCGCAAAAAAAACAAATCGTGTATTCGCACGAATTCGCGGCTTCCGAAATCGATCTCGCACGGATTCGCGCCCCGCAAATCGCGCAAAATTGCAGAAAAACGATTTTTACAGAACTGAAACAATCAGCAGGTGCAAAAGTTCAATCTTAACATTAGTAACCATTCACTCTAGTGCTTCCTGAGGGGCCCCTCCAGAGTTCAGTTGCCTATTTGCAACTATTCTATGACCCTGCTCTGACCCAAACAGCAGGCTCATAGAATAGCTACAAGTAGGCCATAAAGGTCCTGTGAAAAAAAAATTGCACTGCAACAGAAAGCAAATTACAGATAAGGAAGGAAGCAGGTGCCAGCTAGACTGGAAGTTTCAAAATCACTGACACATTAATCAACCCCAAATTAATTCATGGCAGTTGAAGCAGGGCAGGTGTGCTTGCTTTTTTTCACCCCCATAATTTACAGTGATAAACCAACCAGAGGGTGGCAGTGAGGATGTACCAGAGGGTGGCATGGGTGTACCAGAGGGTGGCAGTGGTGAAACAGAGGGTGCTGTGAACCTGTGATGATGAACCAGATGTAGAAACAACATAGTCGCGGCCGTTGCGAGCCGACAAGTAAGTTCGCAATTGCGAACTGGTACACAAATCCTCGCGAACCCTTGCGAACACAAAAAACACAAAAATCTGCAAATTCACGAGAGTTCGCGGATTTTGCGGATTGCGAATCCGTAAATACGCAAGTTCGCGTACGCCAGATTCGCTAAATCCGCCCATGCTTAATTAGCACTGTTTGTGGCATCGATGATTTGGTCTACTGATATAGCGGCAGGTGTACTGGACTTTATGATGAAGTTAATATAGGCGTCAGCCATTTTGGAAGTGGTACTATGAAACTGTATTAGTACCCATAAAAGTAGTCAGCAGGGTTTTGATCTTTCCGTGGTCGGTCCACAATAGTGTAGTCATATGCCTGAAGTTGCAACACCCACCTCTCAATGCGAAGGGGCATCTTAGCTTTGAGATTGCCAAAGATGGTAAGTAATGCTTGATGATCTGTGACAAGAATGAAATGCTTTCCATATAAAACATGTGAAAATGTTCACAAGCCCACTCCACAGCTAGGCTTTCTTTTTCAGGTTGTGAATAGGCACATTCAGTTTTGTGACAAACTTCTGCAAGCATAAGCCACAATATGCATTTGGGTACTTTACTTGGATATCCATTGTGCTGGGCAAGATTTGCGCTCAACCCTACTGGGCTTGTGTCAACAACAGTCTCTGTATGTAGCTTTTGATCAAAGTATGCCATTACAGTGCATGCTCATTTGCATTTTTGATTTTCTTGAAGCTTTGTTCTCATTCATGAGACAATTGAAATGAAGCATTTTGTTTTGGTAAGTCTCTTAATGGAGCACTCACTGTGGCACAATTATGGCTGCACCTAGAACAGTAGCTGGCCATGCCAAGAAAAGAGTGTAACATCGTAATATCTTGTGGGGGTCAGATGGCTGATGCAGCCTGTACTTTAGCCTGATGTGGAGTCATTCCCCATTAGAGAAAATATAGGCAAAGAATTTGAGTATTGTTTTCTCGAACTTACACTTCTCCGCATTCAAAGTGAGACCTGCATCAGCAAGTAAACAGCGCACTTGTGTAAGAGCTTTATCATGTTCCTTTCGTGTGGCTCCAAAGATCAATATATCATCACTGTAATTGAAAGCATGCCTGATGGTCTGCATTATGTGGCAAATGACATCTTTAAACATTTCTGCAGCTGATGATGTGCTGAAACGTAATCTTTTATATCTGAACACACCAATCTGGGTAGAAAAGGTTGTAATGTACTTTCAATTTTCTACAAGTTCCAATTGATAATATCCTCTGTTCAGATCAAGGCGAGAAAAGACTTTGGCCCCAATCAGCTGTGTGATCACATCAGCAATGTGTTACTTGCATGTTGTTCTCTTTCAATTGCATTGTTAGCTTGACACATATTAACACAGATGCGCACAGCTTCTTTACTGTCCTTTAAAGGCACTACCACGATGAGGGAAACCTATGATGTCGGACCAGTAGATCACTCAATGTGGTCATGCTTAAGTAGTGTCTCAAGATCTTTTTCAACAGTTTCCTGTAAATGAAATGCAATTAAATGATGTTGCTGAGCAACAGGACGCATATCCTCATTAATATGCAGTTGCACTTTCATTGTCTTAAGTTTATACCATTACACAAAACAACGATGGAAACTGACTTACTATTTTGTGATGTGCATTTATGTTGCAATTTACAGATAAAAAATTTCATTTCAGCAGCAGTAATGAACCTAAGTAAACAGTCCCTTGATTTGGCAAGTATGTCAATTGGGGCTTGTACTTTCATCTTTTTGTGCTTCATCGTTGCTACAAATGAACCTTGACTTTTTATGGCATCAATGCAGCCCATATATACACTTTAGTCTTCAAATGTGGGAGATGGGACACTAGAGACAGTTCGTTGTATTTTCCCTCAGGTATAATGACTAGCAACGCACCACAGTCTATGATAAAAGGTATGTAACAACCATTAACCGTTAGTGTGATTTTGGGACCGTGTCTAAATGAATCTTGTGTCTTCCCTTGCCAATCTTTCTTTGACTTGTTGTCAGATTTTTACCAGAATTTTCTGCGGGATCAAGAGAAGGCCACAATGCAAGGTCCAAACCTCCATATCGACCGACAAGACCCAACATGGTCAAAGTCCATCCTGACCAATGGGGAAGAGGGGAAGGGAATACAAAAAAAAACGTCCGCTGAAGACTACCCTGCAGCAGGTGTGTCTATCGGGACCCGTCTATAACTCTCATTATTATAAAAGAAATGAAAAATATATCAGAGAAAATACCTATAAGTGTATCCCTACTGCATCCTGCAAGTATATACCAATTTGTTTTTAATACCTGTATGAATGCCGTCTTCCATCTTAGTGTAGAGATAACAAGGTCAACTGGCAGAACCACATATCTAAAGATGAGAGAAGAGAGATTGGTGTTAAGTATTAAAATTCACAATAGAACTTCTTAAATTATTAGGTGTACATCAATAAAGCTTACCCTTTGCATTAGCTATGCCTTCACAACTTAGGGCCAGATGTAGGTAGGCCAATACCGGTCGGTGACGGCCGAATTTACCGAATTTCGGCCCTTACCGACCGGTTTTGGTCAATCGGGATGTAGGAGAGCCAAAAACATCCGAATCGGTAAATTTTCCGAATCTGTAAAGTTACCGATTTGGAAACCGTACCGAATCGTAAAAATTACCGAATCGGAAAAAAATACTGATTCGGTACAGTTTCCGAATCGGAATTTTACCGAATCGGAAAATTTACCGAATCGGTAAATATACCGAATCGGAAACTCTACCGATTCGGTAAATTTACCGAATCGGAAAATAAGAAATGGTAAAAATGAGTTTCCGAGATGTAGGTGACCACTGAAATACCAAATTTGCATGAAATTCGGTATTTAAGAGTCGGTATTTAACATGGATTGCAATCAGGTGGTAAACAGGTGCTGGGTATAAAAAAAGCCCCAAAATGCAACATTTTGACCAGAATGGCGGCATTCTATGTCATTGCGAGGCAGCTACGGCTACAAGCAGAAGGGTCTGGAGGAGGGAGGAGCAGGTGTACAGGCAGAGGATCACTCTTTTCCAGTTAACTGAACCAGAGATCCTGCAGAGGTACAGATTGGCTCCCCAAACTATCATGGACCTTATCAGGGACCTCCACCCACTGTTGGAACATCCAACCCCAAGGGCACACGCCATCCCACCCCATGTGCAGGTACTGTGCAGCCTACACCTACTTGCATCTGGTAGTTACCAGAGTGTGGTTGCTGCGGTAGGCGGGGTGTCCCAGAGTTGTCTGTCACGCTTCTTTCAAAGATTTCTTGATGCCATGCTGCAGAGGATGCAACACTATATCAGCTTCCCGGCAACGCATGCAGAACTGCTAAGGACAAAAACTGAATTTTATCAGATGGCCCATTTCCCCAACATAATTGGCTGCATTGATGGTACCCACATACCAATCTGCCCACCTGCTGCCACTGAGTACATTTATCGGAACAGGAAGTCCACCCACACCATAAATGTACAGGTCATCTGTGATGCCAATCACATAATCACTGACCTAGTAGCCAAATTCCCCGGGAGTACCCACGACTCCTACATCTTCCAGAACAGTGGCATCTACGAACGCCTGACAGCAGGGGAATTTGGAGAAGGGTACTTGCTAGGTAAGAGATTGTGTGAAAGTCCCTTGATACGTATTGCAGGTGGATGTGTGTGTGTGCATGTGATTAATTTTACTCCTCTCACTATTAGGGAACAGTGCATATGCTCTCCGGGCCTTCATCCTCACTCCCTACCTCAACCCCACAACACCAAGCCAAAGGAGATACAATCGGGCGCACAAATCAACCCGCAACATTGTGGAGCGCACCTTTGGCATTTGGAAGAGCAGGTTTTGCTGCCTCCACAAAAGTGGTGGTGCCCGCCAGTACACACCAATCACCTGCTGCAAAATGATTGCAGCCTGTGCAATGCTGCACAACCTGGCGGTCAAGAAGGGCACAGAAGTGGAAATCTCAGATTATGAGGACCATGACGACGAGGAAGCAGTGCCTGAATCACACACATCTACAGGAGCAACATCAAGTGATGGCAGACACAGACGGGAAGAGGTCACACGCAACTATTTTTAAGTAAGTAAGGAGACAAAGACATATGTAGAATGCAAGAACACTAGTTTAATTTTGTAATGACGTTGGTTTTTTAAAGCACAAAAGTGCACCAGAAAGCATTTAACTGCAATGCTCACAGTTCTGGACCAGTTCAACATGCACTGTGAAAGTTATTTCCTTGTTCGTTTCCCAGTAACACTAGTAGATTGTTCAACCTGCTCACTGTCTTGCTGGTCTGTGGCCTCAGCATGGCGCCTGCTCCTCCTGGTTTCAGTTACAGGGGTGCTTCCAATGCTGCTCCTGCTCGTGCTCTCCTCACTTATAGGCACATCCAGAACAGCTGTGTGTGTAGTTTGTGCATTCAACAGCCCCTCAAGGGCACTGGTCATCCTGCCCATGCCCCTGGTGACCTCATTTGTGTTTTGTGTCATGGCCTCCTGCATGTTGGAGCTTCTCCTGCATAACAGGGATGTGGCTGTGGCCAGGCGGTTGATGGCTGTACTTTGGACATGTGCACGACGCCTATCCCTGTGCCTTGCAGCAAAATCATTATCTATTTTGGTGCATAGTAGCTGCACAGAGTTGTTGATTCCCCGCATCCCTGCCGCCATCTCCTTGGTGACCTGTACCATCTGCTTGTTGACCTGTACCATCTCACTGATGCCCTTCCCTATCTCTCCCATGTTACTATTCAGGGACCTCAGCTGTCGTTGGCATGCCTGGATGGCTCTTCCCTGCATCCTTTGTATCGGCACCATGCTCCCCTCCAGACCAAGGAACACACTTCCACCCTCAACTGGTGCATCTGCTGGCCTTTCTTGCACTCTGTGGCGTCTTGCTGTACTTTGCTGTACTATTCCCATGAGGCACAGGGTCAGACTGATTTGCATATGGCCATGTCTGGACTGGGGTGGCAGAGTGGGCTAAAGAATGGTGATGGATTAAACCCAGATCAGTTGACTGGGGGTGAGTGCTTGTATTGTCAACGCTCCGTCCATCATTTCCTTTGGTTTTGCTTTGTTCGCCATAAGTTGGCAGGGTATGCTCAGACGTGAGTCACTTGCTCACTTTGCCAATGGATTCAAGCAAGCCCGGCTGAAGACGGCTCTAATGCCAAAAACCGGTCCTGGGAAGCTTGTTTCCGTTCCAGGGAAGGCATGGCTTGGCAGTTCGGGCTGGACTGTTCCCATGAGGCACAGGGTCAGACTGATTTGCATATGGCCATGTCTGAACTGGGGTGGCAGAGTGGGCTAAAGAATGGTGATGGATTAAACCCAGATCAGTTGACTGGGGGTGAGTGCTTGTATTGTCAACGCTCCGTCCATCATTTCCTTTGGTTTTGCTTTGGCCCGTCCCTGCACTGGAGTGTGTTGTGCCAGGCCTCACTGCTACGGGCAAGTTCTGTTGTCCGTCACCCTCCATGTCAGCTGCTACGGACTCCAAATCGGGGAGTGGAGCCACGACATGCCTCCTGTCTGGTTGTGATGGGGGTATCACATCATGCTGTGATGCTGGCATTTCTGGTGATGACAGCAGGAGAGGGGACTGTGATCTGCTAGGGGACGCCTGCAACTCTTGGCCCATTTCTGTGTCTTGGGCAGGTGGATGGCTACTTGATGCAGCTTTCTCCTGTGGTACGTTGGGCATACTTTGTCCTGCATCCTGACTCTCCTCCCTCTCAGGTGGTGTCCCTTCAGCCTCCTGCGAGCGCCAGCGAGACGTTTCACCTGTGGACATATGAGCGTACATTAGCTAAGCGCTACTGTCTCACAGTTACTACAATTAAATAATTATCACATTGGCCATGTTCTGCATGCAGTCATTACATGTACTAATTGGTTGGTGTGCTGTATGACATGTCCTTACATTTCCTGTCTACATATCTCATCATGCATTTGCCCTCTATATTGCTAGCAGTACTGGACTTGGGTTCACTTGCCCACTAAGGGTACAGGTAAGGGTGTTGCTGTTGGGGGAATGCAGTGCATTTGTCTTACCTTTGTTGCTTGCAGCTCTGGCCGAGCTGTCTACTTCTCGCAGTCCGCAGACGCTCTCTGGTTCCAGGGTTGAGGCCACCATCTCCTCCAGGTCAGTCAGGGGGGTGCTGGGTTCTTGCCTCTGCCTGTTTTTGATGCCTGCTTGTGTTGTTCTGCCATTTTCTTCTTGGTTTGGCTCCTCAGGTCATAAAAACGTTTTTTAAGGTCATCTATGTCCCTGGTGGTTACCCCCATGGCATTCACTTTCTCCATGATGTCCAGCCATATTTTTCTTTTGGCTGTTTCAGCCACAGTGAGGGACTGCCTGCCAAACAATTTGTGGTGCACCTTGACCACCTCCTCAACAAGGACCTGCAGTTCCATGCTGCTGAATTTCAGCTTCCTTCTCCTCTCAGGCTGCTCTTTTTCTTGGCTGCTTGTAATTTTTCACTTTTAAAAGTGCTCCAAACCCTTTCTGTTGCTCCTGCACTCTGCTCAGCTCCAACTGCCTTTCCAGAAGCTTCTAATTAGTTGCAGCTGCCTGTGTAGCCACTTCCTGGTAGGGAGGGGGATGGTGGTGGAACCTGATTGGCTGCCTACTTGAGTTTCACTTTTGTTAGCTTTCCGATTCGGTATTTACCGAAACGGTATTTACCGAATCGGTAAATACCGAATCGGTATTCCCTATTCATCCCTATGGGCCTTTTGGACCATAGGGATATACCGATTCGGTAAATACCGATTCGGTATATTCCGATTGTCTGATACCGAATTTTACCGAATCGGTATTTTTTACCAATTTTTTACCTACATCCCATTTTCCGATTCTAAAATACCGATTCGGTAAAATTCGATATTTTAGAATCGGTAAAAACAATTTACCTACATCTGGCCCTTAGTCTTACACTGTATGGCTGAGAAGGTGAAAATAAAAAGAAAGAACAATATATAACACAGAGTCAATGCAATACATCATGCGCCTAATGCTCATCCATCTCAATAAGAAAAAACACAAAAATGTCAAAATTGATTACGACTTAGAAACCAAGTAATTTTGCTTAAAGTTCAGTGTAGCATTATGCACTGACCCAATCTTTAATAATCAGTTAAAATGTTTGTATTGTTGTGTTTCGTACAGATAAGAAAACTATATGATTCGTTACGCACCCACAGTAGCGGTGCAGTAGAAGCCAGAGTCAAATAAGCATAGTTTTGTTTGGCAGATTTTGATTATGCATGCAAAAGTGCGCTAGAGCCTTACCCAGAGAAGATCATAAGTTGCTTTGATTCTTGTATGAAAAAGCACACTAGCAGGTTACCCAGAGTAGATCAGAAGTAGCTTTAATTATTTCTTTTTCTTTCTTTTCAGAAGCGTGAGCAAGGAAATTTTCAGGATCGAGGTGAGAGCTAAGGAGAATCCTCCCTATGGAAGTGTCCACCAAAGCAAAAAGATGGAATTGAGCCCAAGGAGAGGAGCCTTTGGTGGACCCCACAAGAGAAAACAGAAGTTAGGTAAGAGACACAACGGCAGGAAGCCGCAGACCTTGGCAACTAGAATGGCAAACAACTTCCTGCCACACAGCGTAGCCTTATTCTCTGTACGCTACGCCCCCACCGCTCGTGGAAGATGGCTCAGGATACTGGAAGGTCTGACACTTGCATTCTTCCTTGCATGCGACCAATTCAACATGCGTATGTTTCTCTTTAATTGACATCAACATTTCACATCCATCTTCTTCATTGTCGCTTGACAATGACGATGGAGAACTTTTAGATGAAGATTTGGATTACAATTGACTTGGTTTAGTTTCCATTGCCTCAATTGATGTTGCGGCATGAGTAGAACATAGCTTTTGGAATGTTCGGGAGTCCATTTAGTTTTCTTGAAGTGACGCCTTTAGTTTTTCCTTCACTTTGCAAACCAATACAAAATGGCTCTCTTTTCTGCAGCCCTTGCAAACTTGTCCAATGGTGGGACATTTACCTTCATGTGGATTCGAAAATCCACATCTGAAACACAGGAAGTTTTCTTTGGAGACATCACTTTGGGCCCATCAACCATGTGTGTCTGCTTACTTTTAACATTCAAGGCTGATTTACTCTGGGTTCCTTCAGCTTGTCAGCAGCTTGTCGCTCTTCAAGCTCCTCGGCTGTTGCAGCCATAACTACTCTCTCCAGACTGAACGTTTCTCTCAGCATTTGGCATCTGAATGAAATGGAAAGGCAGCTATCTATAAATCTGCGACTATGGCTTCTTCAATCAATCAATCAGGGTTGATAAAGTGCAACTACTCACCAGTGAGGGTCTCAAGGCACTGGGGGGAGGGAGAGTGGCTCCTTAGTGTGCTGGGGTCATCTGAAGATCCAGGTCTTGAAGTCCTTCCTGGACTGGGGCAATGTGAGAGATTGTCGGAGGTGGATCGGTAGGGTGTTCCAGGCTTTGGCTGCGAGGTAGGCAAAGGACTTCCCTCCCATTCTACTCTTGTTGATATGAAGGACGTTGACCAGAGAGAGCTGGACTGACCACTGGTGTCTTTTGGGTGGGTGGAAAGAGAGGTAACTGTTAAGGTGTGCGGGTCCGGTGCTGTGAAGGGCCTTGTAGGAGTTCAAGAGGAGTTTGAAAGTTATTCTTCTTTTGACTAGATGCTAGTGGAGATCACGCAGGCGTTGGGTGATGTAACAGCGAAGTGGGATGTCGAGGATCAGTCTGGCTGCTGCATTCTAGACAGTCTAGAGTTTATAAAGGAGTATCCTATTGATTCCGGCATAGAGAGCCTTGCCGTAGTCCAAGCTGCTGCTGATGTGTGTGTCTGTGACGGTTTATCTGGATTTGGGTGGGATTCATCTGAAAGTCTTTCAGAGCATGTGGAGGGTGTTGAAGCAGGTCGAGGATACATCATTGGTCTGGCAGTTCATTGTGAGCGATGAGTCTAGTATGATGCTGAGGTTTTGAGCATGGTCCGCTGGGTTGGGGGCATTTCCAAGAACAGAGGGCCACCAGGTGTTGTTCCATGGAGAGTGGTTGGAGCTAAGGATAAGGACTTCTGTCTTTTCTGAGTTGAGTTTCTGGCAGCTGTTCATCATCCAGGTGGCGACGGTTTTCATCCCTTCTTGGAAGCTGTGTTTGGTGATGTTAGATTCATTGTCGTTGGTATAAGTGACGATGTTGAACCCGCAGTTCCCGACGATGGTTGTGAGGGGGGCCATGTAGACGTTGAAGAGGGTGGTGCTGATGGAGGAGCATTGGCCAACTCTGCAATTGGGTCTCTGTCTGTTCCGAGAGGTAGGGAGGGTGTCTAACCCGCTGAGTTCTGCCAGTGAGGAAGGAACATATCCAGTCAAAAGCCTTGCCATAGATGCTAGCGCCGGGGAGTCTGGTAACTAGGGTGCAGTGGGAGACAGTGTTGGATGCCGCCGAGAAGTCCAGGAGAATGAGGGATGCCGTATCACCCTGGTCAAGGAGGGAGTGGATGACGTTGGTGGCGGCGAGTAGGGCAGTCTTGGTGCTGTGGTTACTTCGGAAAACAGATTGAGAGATGTCTAGGATGTTGATAGCTTCGATGAGGTTTGCCAGCTGGGTGTTGATGGCCTTTATGATGGGCTTGGCTGCAAAGGAAAGCATGGAGATGAGCCTTGAGTTCTTGAGGTCAGTCGGGTCTGCAGAGGGTTTCTTCAGGAGGGGGTTGACTTTGGCATGTTTCCAGTTGTCAGGGACGGTGGCAGTATCGAAGTGCAGTTAATCATCCAATGTAGTTTGGGGGCAATGGCAGAGGTGGCTCTGTGGAAGATGTGGTGTGACCAGGGGTCTGATGGTGTCCGGAGTGGATGCTTTTCATGGTCTTTAAGGTGTCCTCTGTCATGTGTGGAATCCATTTGAGAAGGGCCCTTTGGGTGATGTTGCATAAGGGGGATCTGGAGTGGTGAGGTGGTCTTTTTTGTCAAAGTTGTCGTAGATCATCTTAATCTTGTGATGGAAGAAGGTGCTGAGTCTGTTGCTGAGGTCTTGGGAGGGCAGGACGTCTGTTGCTTTGCTCCAAGGTTTGGCAAATTCCTTGATGATGGAGAAGAGCTCTTTGGCGTTGTGTGTGTTGTTGAGGATTCTGTTAGATTTGATGAGTTGGTGGTATGCAGTGGTGGCTTCTTTGTAGGTCATGTATTTCTGGGGGTTTGTTGTTCCTCCATGTCTTTTCAAGTCGTCTGCAGTAACGTCTGGATTCTTGGAGTGCAGGGGTGAACCAGCTTGCTTTCTTGATGCGTCTCCGCAGCTTTCTTGAGGTGGGCGAGTGTGTTAGCGCAGTTCGTGATCCAGCGTTGGAGGTTCCATGCTGTGGTGTTTGTGTCTGATTTGGCCAGTGGCAGGGTGCTGATGAGGGTGGAGGTGAGCTGTTCTTTAGTGAATTTGTTTCAGCTTCTGCGGGGGAGGTGGTGAGCATGCTTGTGTACTGTGGATTTTTTGAAGAAGTGGATACAGTGGTGATCTGTCCAGAGAAGTTCAGTGGTGTGGCTGTAGGACATGATTTTTTCTCCAGTTAAGGTGTGTGTTCCGCTGTGTGCATGGGGGTGGTGACTAGATGATTCAGTCCTAAGTTGGCGAGGTTCTCCAGGAGGGAGTGTTTGCATCATCATGGTTTTCCAGGTGGCCGTTTCTGAGTTGGATGCAGTCTGTGGATGCGAGGGCATGGGATGTGATGATGTTGGTGATGGTGCTGGCACAGGGTGCACAGGGGCTGGGTGGCCTGTAGAATAGGGTCATGCGCAGAGTCGTTTTAGGGTTGGTCTGGATCTGAAAGTGGAGGTGCTCCATGAGGTTTGTTGTGTCATCTGGGAGGGTGGTCAAGTGGAGGGGGCTTTTGTGAATGATGGTGATGCCTCCTCCCCGCCTGATGGGGTGGTCCTTGCGCAGGATCTTGTATTTGTTGGGAATGGTGGTAGTGATGTGGAATGCCAGGTTGATGTTGGTCCAGGTTTCCGCGAGGAAGGTGACATTGGGTGGGTAGGTGTTGAGGGTATCCAGATTTCTATTGTGTGCTTGGGTAGGGAGCGTATGCTGAGGAGGATACATATGAGTGGTTTGTGAGCTGCGATTTCCAGTAGTCTAGTAGATGTTTCTGGGGTACGGAGGTGGGTGAAGGTGCAGATTCAGTGTAGACAGAAGAGAGGGCCATGGGTGTTTGCTGGTGTTGCGAGCTGGCAGTTGTTGTTGTGTTTGGGGTGGAGATCGTGGAGTGTGCTGGAGTTGTAGCACAAGCAGGTCATGGGACCAGGGTCCCTGGCGCTGGTCACAGTTCAGTCACAGACAGTACTCAACTCCGCTATAAATATTCCAACTGGAAAAGCAATCCAGGAACTCCCAAATAATTTCCAGCGGCACACAAGAGGACAGGCACAATAATATATTTTATTGTGTCACATACAGAACAACGCGTTTCGGCAAAGCTTTTGTCAAGTTAGTGACTTGTGCCTAACTGCCCATAGAAATACAGGTCAGTGTTAATAGAAAGTGGAGAAACATTGAAACTTAAAATACACAAATTTAGAAATATATATATATATATCCACTAGCGTAAATGCTTTGTACTATTTGTACAATTCATTACGATATCGTGCTCATCGCAATCATGTTAATTAATTAAAAAATAAATACATGGATAATATGCGCTATGTAGCTCAGAATGGGATCAGGTGTTCGAGCACACTCTTCTTAACAATCACATGTGAATATCAAAGGCAATAAAATAATTATGGGTAATGTACCCTCATGATGCAGCACATGGTAATTGTAGTTCCATGGGCAAATACCCAATAAAAACAAAATTGTCTGGAACATATCCAATACATTGTTCATCCATAATAAGTCTGTGGGGCAGATTGCTTTAGATTGGAGTGGAGCAGATTGCTTTGGATTGGAGTGGGGCAGATTGTTTTAGATTGGAGTGGGTGGGTTGAAAGGACTTGAGTAGGTTGGATTATGCTGAGGAATAAAGACGTAGCTCTGTGTGTCATAATCGTTTTCATGCTCCGAGGCTAGGGAGTACACTACAACTGATGACGATGATGGGATACATAATCCCAATAACCAACAGTGCTCCTCAAGAGTTTGCCATGGTCCAGCAAACTGTGTGTGCATGCCACATGTGTCTCAGTCGAAGTGAAGATCGCCAGTTGGTTTTGAGTCAAAGGCACTACTCCAGCTAGTGCAAAACTTTTGATGAAGACGAAGACTTTACAGAGAATTGTATGGATTATCAGCTAGGAACCTGCTGGAGAGGCTGTAAAAGAGATACTGCACCACAACAATGCTAAAGGCATCAGAAACCATGTACAATGCAGAAGATTGAAAATGGTGATGAACACATGCAAGAGACAAGTCAAGTACTTAACGTAAGAAGGCACTTCATGTCCCGTGATCGGGCCATATGACCCATGTTCAAGTACTGAGCCAGGTTTTCCAGAAGGTACAGAATTAGGTGCCCATTGAGTGCTGTGCGAACAGCACATGCTCTCCCCATCAGTAAGTTCCACAATGAGTTATAATGCTGCTGTTTTCCGGAAACCACTGCTTCTCCTCAATACCCCTAAAAAGTGGAATATTGGCACCTGATGGACTGCTGGACCAAAATGTTTGATGATTTAACTGATGAACTGGAAGAAGCAGATAACAAAAATTAACATCAGATAGCTCAAGAATCTTGCAAGTGAAGGAGTAAAGGAAGTACTAAGAAAATACCAAATGCTCATAAAGTATCATACCGTCAAATCAAAGGGGTTTTAAATATCAAGTTCAATACAATGCAGAATGTTGATTACAAAAGATACGTTTTCAACCAAGAAAGTAAAAAAATTGGTGAAATGATCAACAAGTTTGTTGAACGATTTGATACCCACATCAAAAATTGTAAGTTCAATTAATGCAATGATGAAGAAGCAAGGAGCAAGACCACTGTCCTGGTCAGTGTGACTACTCTCCCCCTGTGGTCCAGTGGGAGGGCACTCTGCTCTTCCGCTGCTCTGCCTCTCTTGTCTCTTCATTATGCCCTTTTGCTCTCTCATTCGTTTTTCACTCTTTTCCTCTGCTCTCTCCTTCATTTCTCACTCTTTCCCTCTGGTCTCGCCTCTGGTTTTTTACACTTTCCCTCTGCACTCTCCTTCATTTTTTACTCTTTCCCTCTGCTTTCGCCTTAGTTTTTCACTCTTTCCCTCTGTTCTCTCCTTCCTTTTTCACTCTTTCTCTCTGCTCTCTCCTTTGTTTTTGATTGTTTCCCTCTTCTTGCTCTTTCCTTAATTTTCCACCTCCACTGCTGCCCCACGACCCCTCCCCCCAGTGTGTCAGTGTGTCCTACCTGCTCCCGCCTTCCAGTTGACCCACCCTCCCCAATACCTACTGAATGGCAACCGCTGCATGGCAAGAAGAGCAAGACCACTGACCTGGTCAGTGTAACTGCTCTGCCCCCTGAGCTCCATTGCAGGGGGTTCAAGGCCCTCCTCCACCCGCAGGCTTCTACCTGTGCCTCCTCCCGGGTGGTCTAGTGGGAGAGCACTCTGCTCTTCTGCTGCTCTGCCTCTGTTCCTAACATTTTAGAAGGTATATGGATCATTTTAGATGTTTTAATATAAGCTCTAGATTACACCCCGCTGCACTATGGTTTTTATTCCATAAACATTTTCGCTTTCCATGGCATTGGTATTTTCTCAAAATGTCAATTTCTCAAAATGGAGATTTGTCAGTCTGATTTCCTGAGGCTGGTGTTCTCCATTTAAGGAGCATCAGAAATTCAGAATGAGAAAGGAATGTCTCTATTTTATCGCATTGCAGATCTAGGTGAACAGATATGAAGACATTGTGTGATTGAAAGTACATTGGGCGTGAGGCCAATGAGACCTCCACAAGGACACATAACACATCTCCTTGGTAACAGTGTGTCCTGGCCTGATTAACACGATTATTCCTCCATGCTATGACAAGGATGTATATCTGATCACCTAGCCTTCTCCCTGTCACAGAATTAGCTCAGCTGGAGCAGGGAATCGGCGTGATGAGACCCTGTATAGGGAAAATGCTTGATTTATTAAATAGGGAGAAATAGCTGCCGGCTGTTATCAAAATCAAACCCCTGCGTTTTAGGGGGAGCTGCAGACTATCTAACCTTGATTTTTGAAAATCTAAAACTTACCCAATCAAGCCAGAACTGGCCTAAACGTATTCTCAATGTTTTCTTTTATTCTGCTGTTTAATTTTCTTGCTCTTTAAGTTTGAGGTGCTTAGTGGTTTCTAACTACATGAGGACAAGATGGCTGAGCAAGTGAAACGCAGGTAGATGGAGGTCAAATGATTGGATGTGGGCGTATTGAGTTTCCACTTCATTTTAGAGTTTTCACAATCCAGGAAGAATGCCTGGCCACTGCTGCTAAGAATAATTTACACCACTTATACCAACTCCCACACTTTATTTAGTGAAAGACCATGGACAAGCAGAGTGGAATACTGCAAGACTCGGTAGATGCCATGTTCACTGCTGAGTGGCCAACTGCGTATCACCCTGGAGAGATGACTTGGCTCGGGTAGTGGAAGAGTGGGTCTCACCCTTCAGAAACCATGCATATTGCTGAATGTTAGAGACGACAGCAGCCTCACAAGACCGTGTGCACTGCTTCTGCCCAGAGTAACCATGTTTATCGTTGAGCAGAAAAGTCCATAGCACAGTACACTTTGACTACACTTTGAATATAGGAGCATTTCACTACTGAGTGGCCGTTGTTTACAGCTCAGTTGGAGTGTGTCCAACACCACAGAGGGCCAACTGCCCGATTTTGAAAGAAGCTTTTGCAAACGCCAGAGAGATTACAGCTCCTTCCTGATTTGGTGGGTGCTCGGGAACTCCATTGAGCGGATCATTGTGCATTTATTTTGTGGACGAATGTTGTCACTCAGGAGCGGCAATGGTATGTTGCTTTGAGAAAGAGTGTGCATCAGCCCAGAGTGTTTAATGACCAACACAAAATGGAAAGTGTGCAAGAGCTTACAGTGACTCAAGTACAGTTCTTAGTAGAAGACTATCCGCCTGCCACAGGGTCTCCCGTCCATTCATGTGAGTCGATTAGGAGACACCATTGATGCCAAAATGGAAAACAAAAACAGTACTGACGGTAAAGGAAACAAAACAAGAAGACCTAAAATCTTTAGCTAAATTAGTGACTGGAGAAGTGAAAGGATGACATTTTAATGACGGATGCTAGAAGGGGAGCATTGGAAGGAGGACCACACATTGACGAATGAAACATTTTAACTTTTCAAGACCGAAACATTTGTGGTAGTGTGATGACAATAGTCTGGAGCTGTTGGTGCTAGGTGTCTTACCAGTCATGTCTTGACTTTTTGTCTCGTGGGAGGTTCCCTATTCACCTTACTCACTCTTACTCACTCTTTGTCTCTGACCCACAGAAGCTACGACACTGATCTCCATCAACGCCCTGGTCTGCTGCTGCCTGTGACCGGGGACTTCCAAATGCAGAATCTGGCAGCACACTACTTAGCATAGTAACACTTGCCCTTTGATTTGGATCATCTGCTAACCTCTCGAAACATTTTGATACTTGTAATACTCAAAATTCTCAATCCAATAGAACTAAAATGATTGAACGGGAAAGTGTGGCAGCCTTTGTTAGATCCCCAAGTTATTTTCAGAAAAAGCATATAGTCACAACATTGTTCAGTAAATACAAAAATTCTCTTATATGCACTACATGCTTATTGTAAATTATCAGAGAAGAGTCTCAATATAATTTCGGGTTGAAAGTGCTCTTATGCTATTCCATTCGACACACACTTTATAAAGCTCATTCCTCAGCATAATATAGAAAATGAATTGGGGACTTCACAATGACTGTGGTACACTTTTGCTCGGCATCGGATTGAACATATTGAGCAAAACAATCACTAGAATGTCTGTGTAGGCTAACCGCATGTTAATATGCATGCTAATATGCTGAGAAAAGTGCTGCCAGCACCTATAGTGTTTAAATTCAATTGGTTGTTTGATCCCTTTGGATGCAATCTTTGTTATTTTGACTGGTATTGAAGCACATAATAAGTCTGTATCACCAATGATTCTGCACTATTGGTATTAATACACATTATGACCGTATCATATATATGGTATAATCAATCAGGGTTTTTGCCCCACATCAAAATATGAGTCACGATAAATAAAAACAAATTTTTCACATTTATATGCTACCATGTATATGAATACATACATAATTCATCAAGACTTGCAATGTTCATTATTAACATAATCTTCTGTTAATCAATTCCTTAGTGAACACAGGTCTACGAATGCTTGTGATTAAAGTGAATATAGTGAGTGGTGTAAATGAAAAGATTCTAATTGGCTGTACTTAATGTCAAGATAGTATTTAATAATTTCTATATGCCATATTCAATTATTACATGTACATGTTTTTTCCTGACTGCCCAGCTAATTTGTACTCCACATAGTAGCATATTATTATATTGCCCATTTTACTTTTATTTACTCTTGCACCTCTTACAACACTTCTTAAAACGGATACCTCTTCTAATACAGTGGTGGATCGAGTCTTGTGCCTCTATTAGTTCTTCTTATTCACCTTAGTTCTGAATAGCAGCATATTCTTCTAATACTGTCCCTAAGCCACTGACACATCTTCCGGTGCATCCCATGGCACTTCCAATCCACCCCAGTGTAGCTCTTCCTTGCCCTTTCCCCCGAACCTCTCCTGAGTGTACATATGTTAGGTCCACTCATTCACCACGTCGTCGCCTCAGACTATGAAACAAGGCAGACGCCGCCTGGGTTAGCAGGCTGAATCCCTGAGAGGGCAGGCTTCTCAATGACGCTCAGCAACGTCCGAAACTCCTGCGGAAGAAAGTTTGCATCCCGCAGTAGCTTTAATGGCACTCCCGGCTGTTGTCGCGCCATTGTCAGCCATATCCATCATGGCGGCCGCGGAGGGCCGTAAACGGCTTCCTGAATTCTTAATTGTTATCGGTAATATTTCACAATCAGTTGCTAGACAGCCCATTATTAAGCCTACCGGTGCTCGTTGCGGTGACATTAATCACATGGCGCGCGGGCCCTTATTAATGCAGAAGTAATTCCATAGGAAACCTAATGCAATTTATTAGCATTATTTAATGTCCACTTACTCGAATGTGTTGCCGTTTTATCTTATCTGCAGGCAGAGCTTTGACAGGGCTCTGGGATTTATGAGCCACTCTGGACGGAGGCCTTAGCAGGACCAGTAGGGTTACTACAGCACTACTGTCCCATCAACGAAGCGGCAATGGGAACTGGAGCGAAGGCACCCACGGCTTCTGCAGCCCCCTCTTCAGAGAGGAAAGGAGGCAGAACCATTAACAAGTGGATAACGATAATATACTCGGCTAATAATCCTTCCCTCTATTAGGTGCATCACATAACTCACAATCATTGTCTCTTCTTAAAGATCTCCTCCTCCCTCCCCTCGCCACCGCACGTGCCTCTCTATCATCACCCAGCCCCTCTCGCTTTTATCCCTTCCTTTTAGTCTCCTTCCTTCATCACTTCACGAGTTTTCCAATTAGCTGTCTATTAATCTTTCCCGCCCTATCCTTAACTCGCATCTTTTTCTGATTGAACCTTTTACTTCCTTCAATACTCTAGAACGCACTTTTCTTATCTAAGCTTTTACTCCTTCATATTTGAATCTACGCCTGCGTCAGATTATTATGCCACGCCCCCACCCTTGACTTTTCTGCTCGTTCGCTTGTATACACTCATGTCTTTATCTCCTTTAAATCTTGGCAGAGCCACCCTCGCATGTCAGCAGTCCTTATCATATACTGTCTCTCCTTGACTTCTTCCATACCTGTCCCCTTGCTCCTTCCAATTTGCCTCTCACTTGTTGATAACAACACATGATCACCCTGTCTTTTATTTACCCCTGCTGTTCTCCTTTATACTGCCACTAGCTGAAGCTTTGATTGTGTTTAGAAACGTCAGTGATCCCTTTGCACTCCACCACTCAATCCTTGATGATTAAACTATTTAATTCTAATGCTCAGTGTTTAATTTCATCATCACTCCAGTGGCACTTCCACTTTTTGCTCTTTCAATCATTATCACTCTCACCTTGGTTCTTCCCTCAGACACAGCTGCACCAATCTCTTATTCTCTTTACTGCTTCCATTGGCATTTCTTTTTCACAATATGACTGTTTCATAATCCGTGTCACTGTTTAATGCATGATTTCCTCTACTTAAATATCGATTCTAGCGGTGGCCATGTTTGTAGTTGTATAACATGGAACATTTCCGCCACATGAAGTTAGCTAAAGATTATTAATTTCATCCAGCGGCACGTGGCTTGCCTCCACTATGACCAGTCCTTCTCTTGGATGCAACAGGATACCCCAGATTTAAAGCTGCACACTCTCACAATTTCTGGCAATAGTTACGGTTAGAGCGGCTGCAGGGGTTGAAGCAGGAGATGTGTGGGAAGACTGATGAAGGTTGTGGAAAGCTAGGACAATGTAGGGTGAAGGTCGGCAGGTGGTGAAGGGGCTTAAGTTCCAGCGGTGCCAGCGTTGGGCACACAAGGGCGTGGTGGCAGGGAAACGTCCTGCAGGGAAGCAGGGTTCAATTTAGGGGTCAGAAGCCGCAAATGTTTTTAGAAACCATTTTTTTGCGGCCAGTTCTACCCTGTTTTTCTCACTTTGCAAATTGCCCAAAGCTTAAGAAAAATGCAAACGATTTTGAGTCCAACTGCACACTGTTACCTGCCTGGGGGAGAGCTCTGTCAGGAGAGACTTTGCTGTGGAGACTCCAACTCCCAAAACTCCCTGCAAGAAAGAAGTTTGGCGCCGAAAAGTGCGCCAGGAGACCGCAGCTGTGTAAGCCGCCAACTGCACACCGTTACCTGCCTGCCTGGGGCAGAGCTGAGTCAGTAGAGACTTCGCTGTGGAGACTCCAACTCTCATAACTCCCTGCAAGATGTTTGTGCTGAAAAGTGCGCCGCGAGCCCGCAGCAAGGGATGCGCGTGGGGACGTGCCTGGGCAGCGTCCTGGCAAAGCCCGGGCCAAGGGTGGGCCCATCCACACCCATTGGAGCCCGAAGGAGACTGGGCTGGGCCCCCCTCTAACATTTTACCTTCCTGATTGCAAGCATAATGGGCAAGAAAAAGATGAGCCAAGCTGCAATAGAAGAGGTAACGATCACTTCATTGGACAATTTCCTGGCTAAAGCTAAAACTGCTTTAGATAACGAAATTGCGTTAACTGAAAGGAGGCTGTCGATGGGGATTATCGATCTGCCCCCACACCATCATCCATTCAAGCCTCCCTATTAGCACCTACAGTTGTTTACCGTATTGCCTGCGAGCTCTCTGAACCCGTTGTGGCTGTATCTACATCCCCCTCAACGTTTCTTCCTTTGCCTAAGGTAACTGGAGCTGCTGCAAAAAGGAAAAGGAGGACGACTAAACCAGCCCTACCCCTTACGGCCAAAAACAGCAAGAAGGGGTAATCCTGTAACTGGTTCTGTTCCTGTATCTACCCCTGCCCCCCAACAGAGTGATACCTTAACGACTGTAAAGCTACAAGAAATCGAAACAATTTTTAGAAAACTATTAGACCCAATAGTTTCTCACTTGGACGCTATAATTGCAGATCTAGTATCTAAGAGCACAATATCACTAGTTCCTCAAATGGGGAGGAGGACTCTGGTATCCCCAACCCCCCCGCGAAGCCTCTACTGTTTTAAATCCTCATCAGGGTGAACAAATAAAACATGCTGGGAATTGTCGTAATACAGATAGCTCACTAACAGGGCACCTGCGAAATATGGGTACGACGATTTCATACCGCCCTAGTTTGGCTAGCAACATACAGCAACCGCAACAGATGGCTGATGTAGATACTCAACTCACTGTACATCAAGCCCCTAAAACAGATCTCCTAGCCATGAGCAGTATATAAATAAGATAAAGAGAAGTAAACCACCGTTCTTGAATTTACCACCGGCGGCATGCCCTTTTGAGATAGTTTTGGTCAACGCCCCTCCTCTTCGATCACAACAAATTGAAACAAAGACTCAACTGTTGGCCAAAGCCCGGCACTGGCTGTCGAAAGCAACTAACACAGGCCATATAATCCAAGAGTACCTGATAATGGCCAGAAGGATCCAATGGGTAGGCCCAGACCCAAAAATATTTGAAAACGATTGCTCGTCCTCAATTTTGATAATCAATGGTTAGTGAGAGTCCCATTACGTTTCTTCCACAAACCTCGTACCATCTCTAAACATGACATACAAAACCTCCCACAATTGGTAAACAGTAACATACCATTAGCAAACATATTTGATCTGCTGGGGTTTATGGATAGCTGTTATTGACATACTGTTTACCCTGACATAACCACTCCCTCTTGCACATTGGAAGGTGGCACCCCAAAAGCACCTATAGACAAGGGGGGACCTTTAGATGGCGCTGGATTGGTCTCTTGTTCCTCTGTTTCGCCTGATCTGATCTCTAATAGCCAGACGGGGGAATTCTTGTCCCAGCCCAAATAGAGTGAAATTTCTTTAATCTCTTGGAACAAAGCGAGCTATAGCAATAAAAAAGACACTCGGACCTGGGAAGACAAACTACGGAATGCCACCATCATTTGCCTACAGGAAACCTGGGAACCAAATCCAATTTTTATAAATGGGTGTTGTTCCTTTTGTACCCAAGCAGTCCCCTCGAATTCTGGTAGAGCAGAGGGGGGTTCATTAACTCTCGCTAACACTATTGCTTTTGATAAGGTAGTCTTCCTGAATTGCCCTGTTTAACTCCATATCTTTATGGCTAGAGGTCCAGAGAGTTCTGACCTGCTGATATTACATTTTTACAAAATTAGTTTTGTAAACCCAATGAAGTGGTTACTGACATGGGACGTATTATGGGAGACTTGCTTTCCCAAAATCCGAAATCACTTTCCATTGTATGGGTTGGCAATTTTAATACATATATATGTAAACATGCTGATTCAAACATATGTGGGATAACTGATCCGAGTGGGAACACACTCAACCATTTGAATTACCAAAATTATAGGAACGCCTTAAACCATGGCTACTCACAAACTTTCTCTCAGGGGCCAAATTTACAGTGTGGTTTGTGGCCGAGGGCCGCACCGGTGGGGGCGGGGACAGTGGGGGAGGGGGCGGGGCTAGAGAGAAAAAACTGTGACCATGAGGTTGAACACAGGCCCGGTAGCGGACGCCTTCGTCCAGTCAGCCACCAGACCCGGCATACACACATCTCTCTCTCTCTCCTTTCTCTCTGTCTCCCTCCCTCCCTCTATCTCTCCCTCCCTCTCTTTGAATCTCTTCCTCTCTCTCTGTCTATCTCTCTCTCTTTCTCTCCCTCCCTCTCTCCTCTCTCTCTCTCTCTCTCTCCCTCAGTCTCACTCACTCTGTCTGTCTCCCTCTCTCTGTCTCCCTCCCTCTGTCTCAAGCCCTCTGTCTCCCTCCCTCCCTCTATCTCCCTCTCTCTCTCTCCCTCTCTCGCCCTCTGTCTCCCTCCCTCTGTCTGTCTCCGTCTGTCTCCCTCTGTCTGTCTACCTCCCTCTGTCTCCCTCTATCTGTCATTTTCCCTCTGTCTCCCTCCCTCTGTCGCCCCCTCCCTCTGTCTGTCTCCCTCCCTCTGTCTGTCACCCTCCCTCTGTCTGCCGCCCTCCCTCTGTCTGTCGCCCTCTGTCTCCCTCTCTCTGTCTCCCTCTGTCTGCGTCCCTCTTTCTCCCTCCCTCTGTCTCCTTCCCTCTGTCTCCCTCTCTCTTTCTCTCCCTCTGTCTCCCTCTCTCTGTCTCCCTCCCTCTGTCTCCCTCTGTTTGTCTCCTTCTGTCTCCCTCTGTCTGTCTCCCTCCCTTTATCTCCCTCTATCACTCTCGCTTCCTCTATCACACTCCCTCTGTTGCCCTCCTCCCTCTGTCTGTCTCCCTCCCTCTGTCTTACTCTCTGTCTCCCTCTCTCTCGGTCTCCCTCCCTCTGTCTCCCCCTGTCTGTCTCTATCTGTTGCCCAATCTCTGCTGCCCTCCCTCGGTCGCCCTCCCTCTGTTACCCTCCTCCCTCTGTCTGTCTCCCTCCCAGTGTCTCCCTCCCTCTGTCTTCCTCCCTCTGTCTGTCGCCCTCTGTCTCCCTCTCTGTCTCTCTCTGTCTCCATCCCTCTGTCTCCCTCTCTCTCTCTCTCCCTCTGTCTCCCTTCCTCTCTCTCTCCCTCTGTCTGTCTCCCTCCCTCTCTCTCTGTCTCCTTCTCTCTTTGTCTTCCTCTCTCTGACTCCCTCCCTATCTCCCTGCCTCTGACTCTTTCCCTCTATCTCCTTCTGTCTGTCACCCCCCGTGTGACAGCCTGGGCTGAGACAGCTTCCTGAACACACACAGCCGCACCCCAGTACTTCACAGGTCTTTAAAATACCATTTACTTGTTAATGAGGCTTTGTGGTATTTCACTTCTTAGCGCCCCTGCATCTCCACTCTGACTATTGTTGGAATCACCCGGCCCCCGTAGAGCAGAGCCTCTCAGAGTCCACACTACTGCAACAGTGTTTGATGACACTCTTCAAAAATAAAAAAAGTAAAACACAGGTACCATGTCTGCAAGGTCCGCGGGCCACCAAGGAAGGCTTGCCAGGCCGCTAGCGGCACACGGGCGGTACTATGAGTACCCGTGCCTTAAACAATCTGATGATAGCATGGGATTCAAATATTGTTAATGCAACCTGTCCCAGCACGGGCCAATTGATTCCAACATTTTTTAGGACAGGTTACACTTCATGCATTGATTTTATACTATTTCCCTTATCAATGAACAGTGTCCCAGTGAAATGTGAGGTTGTGATGACTGAATTAAGTGACCATGCTCCATTATATTTACCCTTTAATTCGTTTCTCCCTAAGAGTGCAGGAGTTAAAGTTGTAGCCAAACCAGCCATAGCTAGGAAAAATGGTTATCGTTAAAATTGGAGAATATCGTTCCTAGCCAGATGCACCCTTAAATCATCTCCTTGTCTTATTGAGAGATACTTCTTTGCCTAGACCATCCCTCCAATAGTACACAAGTTATAGAAGCTTTAAGTAGCATCCTTAACGTCATAAGAGACTTACTTACTCAGAAAACTGCTCGGAAAAATACCCCATCTCGAAAATGGTTTGAATAAAACTGCTCTCTAGCATCAGTGGCTTTACAGAAAGCACTATAATTGTGCCCTAGGGACCCAAATATTATTAAAAACCTCAGGTCTGCCTATAAAATTACATGGCGAGAGAAAAAAAGAGCAGTCTCTATGGAAGCTTGGGAGAACCTGAGAATAGCCTCCCTATCTAAAGAAAGCAAGGCATTCTAGCAGGTAGTTAATTTCCTGTTTTTACAGGAGTCAAAGGGCCTATATTAGATCTTCATATAGATAAGGCTACTTGGCTGACTCATTTTCAGAAGATATTTCACAAAGAGACAGTTGACATCGAGGAGACCCTGGAGTTTTCCCTGGAAGCCTCCTCAACAATCAAGTCAGTGCATGTAATGTGCCCAGAGCTCAATATCTTCCCTGAAGAGTCTACCAGGCAGGCCATTTGGCCCTGGTGCTCCATCCATACGAATTGACTTGAGAATGTTTGCTATTTCTTTTTCGGTTAGCTCTAAGGAGTTCTCTTCTGGCCCCTCTGTAGCTCCAGTGAATAGGCCTTCCAAAATGATCCTGTGTTTCTCGTGGTCCAACTATATCCTCGATATGTGGTCCATCTGTTTTTCTGCAGAAACAGCATTCTCCTTGCTAATAGATTTATTTATCAGGCCATTAATGTAGCCCCAAAATTCCCTTTACTTACATGGGACCAGAAGAGTGTATATATGCTTCCACGTATCCTCGATGTGTTTTTGTTTTAGAACCCAACTATCTTTTTGCCTCTTTTAATGCTCTTTCAGTGGTTGGACATCCTTTCTGCCTTCTGTGCCTTAATTCAGCCAGATGACACACCCTTTTTCTTTGCTTGAATTCTTTGTCTGACATATCATGAAGAACATATATCTCATTGGTGGTCAAGCTTTTGTTTGGACATAATTGGGGGTTAGGACTGCTTGTAGTTCTCTTGTTAGGGCCCCCAATCTTTCTCTAGTTTGTTGCTTTCTGATCAAGAGCGAGAGGTACATTTCTTATTCTGTGGTATTTGTTCATTCAAGTCTCCCCATCCCTGGATTTTTTTATACATGTCTTTCAAATGTGCCCTCATTTAGTCCATATTTTGTTATTTCAAGTCATTGAGTTGATCTTTCATTGTCTCCGTCACTTGCTCTTTAAATCGTGCTTGCAATAAACACAACAGCCTTCCTGAGAAGAACACATCACTGGAATTCGTACTGTGAAAAGTACAGCCCGGGTATGCATAGGAAAGCAAATGTAAAGCCCTGATGAAAAGAATGACATCTTGAAACATGCCACAATAAAGAGTTTATTTGAAACAGTGAAGAGTGACGATGGATGTAATTATTTTTCAGAGTTCAATATATGTTGTCCTGTATAATGAAAAGTTCAGTGACTTAAAAAAGAAGTAAATAGGAAAATGCACATCCTCACTGTTTTCCTATTTTATTTTAATACCAGCAAAGTGCACCCCAAACTCAACAACCTTATGCTGCAATTCTTACTTCTGGTCTTGTTCTTTAATGGTAATGACACCAATCAGAATTCCCTTCCCCATTCAATATCTTCACCTAGTCTATCTTTGGACCTCATATATTCAACAGAGAGGCATATGTCCTAAGACCATGAGGGTAGGTGCACTTGCCACCAGCTTCATTGGGTCATGGGTAATCCCCACACCAACTCCCGGCCCCAATAGGTTTAGCCACCCGTTTTCAAGGCATCCACCCACTGGGGCAGTTCCAAGCAAGGTGCAGGCCCTCTGCTCCCTCAGAGCCACATGGGACACACCGTCCCAATTCATGTTGTAACAGTGGCCACAAATACAGAGATGCAGCAGATTTGATGCAGGTATTTAAAGTGGAGGAGCTTGTGCCTATAACTGAATGATATCTTTTTAGATGCAACCACTGATCGTCCGTAAGCAGTGCATCAGCTATTGCATTCAACGTCTCCCTGTTTTTATGGTTTCAATCTCCACTACCTCTAAGCATCATTTTGTAAACAGTGAATACGAGTATCCTCCATCCCTTCATGACAAGAGTCTCCTCCATCCCTACATTACAATTGCCTCATTTAACCCGACTAACATGGCAAGCTGTGCTGGAAACATCATTTTTATTATTATTACTATTAAATGTTGTTATTTCCAAGAATCAAATCTTATAGTTATACAAATATAAAACAGCATCTTCCCCAGAATAATAAAATAAACATATTTTCCGGACATACATAATACTTTGGATAATATTCCAGTTCATCTAAAAATATAAACCCATAAAAGTTCAGCTTTTGTTAATGAAAATATCCAACATTATTCATCTCAACTTTTCATTCATCATAAAATGTGGTTATAGTATTTAGAACATATGTCAATAATATGGCCTGCAACAAATTGTCTTCTCATATTGATCCTGCAGTAAATTCTCATGACTATGTTAAAACACCCTTCTTTGGATCCACAGAGCATACTTTGAAATTGCAATTGAAACCTTCATATCATCATCTTCCAGCTCAATTGATGAGTCAGATGTGAAAAGTTAATTTTCCCCACATGAACATTAATCTTAATAAGACTGAAGATCTTCATGATCTCTCTATTTAATTAATTCACCACTGTGCAATGAGTTGGGTACTTTGAAGGACTTTGTTCATAAGGTTGTTCCTCAAACTTAAAGACTCCGTCATGCCTAAGGTACAAAATGTTTGAATTGTGCCAGTGATATTGAGGAAGCAGTCAAAGTCTGAATTATGGAATTATGGTGAATGTAGGGTAGTGGACATCAAATCCTCAGAGAAATGGTAATATTTAAACTAAGAGAAATGGTAATCTTTAAACTAAGAAATTTAAAGGCAGACTCAGTTTGTATGTTTAACTGGGGAATTTAAACGCAGAACTATTGACTATTTTATCACTCACTTCAACTAGGCATTCATATGTTTGCAGGAGGTGCTTGAAGTTTTTGTTTTATTCACCCGAGATGTGTCACCTGTAAGTTTCGATCATGTCTGAAGAATCCGGATCCGTACCCATGTTCATCACAATAGGAAGACATTTAAACAGCTGCCATTTAGCGTGGGCTCTGCATGAGCTTTGCTTCAAAGAGAGGAACGCCAGCTGTTTAAAGCTTCATACAATATCATGTATTTCCATAATCAGGAGGGCATGTTCATTCACAGAGCCAGCGTGGAGGAGAACAATCAGAACATGCCTGAAACTTTAAACATTATGAGGTTACAATGGTTGACCATATAGAAAAAAAACATAAAATAGGTTTTGACAATGTAGATAATTTAGGACATCATGTCATTAAGAACAAGAGAAATGCATAAGGAAGGTCTGACTAATGGTGTTTATTTTATTGTTTGCAGTTTTATATAGTGCAAACTTGGCCCAAGGGCGCTGGAGCATTTTACATGAGAAGCAGACATTTTATAATAGACCCAGACAGTATGCATTTTGTTATTTATTTTTTGTCACAGGACGTTGAGAGGATGCCAGGATTGCACTCTGGTGGGAAACAGTCGGAACAGTGCGGGCAGAGCGCCACGTGATCTGACAATGCAAGGTCTACCACTTTTGCCTTATCCACATATTTGCCGGGTTAAGGCAGTGCCTGGTCTAGCTGCAGCTGGGCGGAAGCAGGAAGCTGAAAGTATCAGGAAAGGACGCAGTGGGATAAGATAAGTGGGGCTGGGTATAGGGGGGTAGTTTTCAGGGCTTAGGGTGTCGGGTACGTTTTTATGGCTGGACAGGCAGGGTAGTTTTCAGGGCTGGTGGGGTCGAGTACGTTATTAGAGCTCCGGCGGAGTACAGGGTAGTTTTTAGGTCTATGGGGAGGGCGGGGTTGTTTTTAGGGCTTGGGGGGCAGGGATGATTCTTTCTTGGTGAGCCGAGTCTTAAGTCATTCTGTGCAACTCGGTAGATGTGTAGTCCTACTTCTATGTTTTTGAGGCATCCCAATTTCTGGTTTATTAAATCTGGTCCCCCAAAAATGTTGACATTTCAGTCAAAAGCACTTTGTAAGCTACAATTATTTGGCCCTACAAAAGGTCAATGAATAGAAATAAAATAAATATTGAAAAATATGAATAAAATTAATATTGAGAACAGTCTTATCGCAGTCTTTCTCGGGGACCTGCCCAACATCTGTATATATACTTGGTGGCACTCTACAAGAAATATTAACTAAGTAACCCAGAATAAATGTGGGTGTATATAAAGTGTTGTTTCCTAACCAGCGCTGTTACCGGAGCGTGCTTTCTCCGTTTTTTTCTGTTCTGCCCTTTTGCTGACATGCCATTTCCCGCAAGAGTTCTAGTGCTGCCAAAAAATCCCGGTGGGCGGCGATTTTCAAGAAAGCTATGCCTGGCTGTGTATGAGGCGAAAACATTTCATTACAAAGAGAGAGGTACAAAGACAGAGGGTAAATGTGAAGAACACAATTAAACCGTAAACACTGAGAAATACATGACCCACACGTGTGACAGGTACACTGGGCCTTAATGGAATATGTATGTGAAAACCTTAGCCAGTCATACCCCCTTGCCAGTCATGCATTTACCGTGAAATTGCATGGTAAAGGAACGCATGGTTAAGACACATTTGTGGTTCGAGCTTCGTGGTAGAGTCACGCGTGGTTTAGCCATGCGTGCCTCTATCATTCAACTAAATCTGGATCCCCAGATCTAAAGTCAGCATCACTAGCCATCAGGCTACATTTCCAGCCTGTGCTGTGCAGTGGGTGAAATTGTCATTCCCCAAGTTAAAAATCAGCTATTCTCTTTCTTAGATTGGCAGATGGCTTAGCCAATCTTACTGTTCATCTTAGAAACCTTAACCTCTATCTGTTAATGAGAAAATTAGCAGTTTACATGGAGTGTGCGCCTTGATGCAGTTTTGTAGTAATTACGCACAGGACTAAAGGTGCGCCACCTTTAAAAACCTTCAATGGTCAGATATGTCCATCTTAGTTATAAATACAAGCAAGTATACCTTTAAGGCTGTGCATAATCAGGCAGAAAATGACTGCATTGAAGTGGTGGAGATGAACGTCAGCAATGTGTGGAATATTTCAAAGGTTGCCCAGATCTGAGATGTGCAGGTAGCATTACAAGCTACTTAATGGGGATCTGGATGTTGGAGTGTTGGATTATGTTGATGAGGGAGATGTTCAAAATGATGGTCAAGAGGATAGCTTTGAGCATTATGTGGCAGATGCAAGGGCTTTGTGTGTGACACAGTGCAGGGGTTCTACACTAGGGTTTCTGGCAGAAAACTACAAGGTAGGCATCTGATGCTCAACTGTGGACCTGTGTAGACTCAACACTCCTAGGTTTCGTTTCCCAAAAAGAACCAGCACAACCAAATTATAAGTAATTTTTCTATTAAAACATCCACAAAACGGGATTATTCTTGGGCAAGGTTGAAGAAGGGATTACAACTTCAAGATATACAAAAAATGTAATGTATTATTTTACGAAAGTTTTTTTTCTAACAGAATGTAATACAAATATCCTAAGTGAGACACAATATTTCATGTAAAGAAAACAGACAATTGGATCTCCATTAATTGGATCACAGCTTTAGAAGGGTCTGTGATAGACAAAGAATAGCAGGAACGTTTCACGGAGTTAAATGGCTTATGCTTCCTTCGGGCTATGCTTTTCCTTGTAAATCAAAAAATTCAGGAATGTTTTACAGATTTGTAGAATGATCAACTAACGATATCCTCTGTGATGCTCATCGTCCGTTTCTAGACAACCATCAGCTGCACAGTATAGAAGTGCACAGTTATAATAATCTCAACGAAAAACAGTTGTCTGTTCCATCCTTATGTACTGCTTGTCACAAGTGTTCGTAAACAACCAGTCTTTACGTCATACCACTCCATACATCCAAACCTGCAAATTATAAGCCATGCTGCCTCCTCTCCGAAACTCATTAACAGTTCAAATGGTCAGATGGAATTAAAGAGTGTGTGTCAGAAGCTTCAACTCAGAAAGCATAACCAGCAACAAATGCAAATCTTAATTTCTCAGACACAGAGCATCCTCGCTGATGCCCCGGTTACTTACCGGTAATCTTCATTACTCCGAGTATAGTCTTCCACGCCACATGACTTACAAAGTGAGATTCAGCTCCACACCAGAACCCTCCAAAGCAAAAGAAAAGAGTCAGTCTCCCATGCCTCCCATCCCTTCCCAATATGGCCGACCCATCACACCCACGACCTCTATAAGAGGCGGGCCGGCCCAACCCATCAGCCTGAAACTACCAAGCGTAAACATGAAGCCGATAGCCAGACAGGGAGGGAGGGATGGGAACTCATGTGGCGAGGAAGACTATACTCGGAGTAATGAAGATTACCGGTAAGTAACCGGGGCATTAACTCCTCGTTAGTCTTCCTCGCTACATGACTTACAAAGTGAGCACATACCAAAGCCAAGCGGCTTCATGGAAACTCACAAAGCACCAACGGAACAGAAGGGGACGCCCAGGAAAGGGGCAAACCCACAGAACAGAAGAGCGGAAAAACCACCCAAGGGAGAGGCAACCGCGAGCAGGAAAAAAAACAGCCCGGGACAGAAAAACACCGGGAAGCCCGATAACCCAGACCCCCGAGAGACGAAGTGCCGACTGAGAAAAAATGCCCCGGCAAAGCTGAAGGAGGACAGAGAAGGCACGGAACCAGACAGCACGAAGCCAACAGCAACAGCCAACAGGCCCCAGAGAAAAGGCGCAAGCCGGTCAAAAACACACCAAGACTGGCCATAGGCATCCAAAAGAGCGAGGGGAGCAATCAACACCGCAAGGGTGACCCACCCGGAAGGATGCGACACCTATTACAAAAAAGGCAGGCACAGGGCCAATAGACCCGGAAGGAAACCGAAGGGACCCGCCAAGGGAACCCAGGGCCGCCCACCCACCGAAGGGCAGGAGGGACCAGACCCAAGGCCAAGACACCAGATGGAAGGGAAAAACGCACTGACAGAAGCCCCACACAGGAGCAAACCGCGAAGCGCAGGGACCCGAGACCGCCCACGGATCCAGGGAGATGAAAACCGGGTGGCCAGCACCCCCGGGCACCCACAAGGGGAAGCCGGGGCAGAACACAAAACCGGAGCCCAAAGATGAGCCGACAGGGCGGCACGGCCGGAGCCAGGAGAAGCAACCCAGGACCCCATGAATATGTACCCCATCGGGACACCACGAAACACAGGCAGGCCCATGGCCAGAGCAAGCCGGAGCCACCAGAGGAACCAGACATACCAATGAGTCACAGCTCAGAGGCGGAAGGACAGCACAACTGTGCCAAGCCAACAAGGGCGAACCCAGCAAACACCCCATAGAAAAAACAGGGGAGAAAACAGCCCAGGAGGGCAACAGGAAGTCCCCACAGGGTCGGCGCCAAGGAACCGGGAAGGGAAAGGAACAGACAAAAAACACAGGTCCCAAAGCACCAGGAAGACCCCGGTCCCAAGGTGTAAACCAGTCCAGACCCAGCCAACTATCCAGAGCAGACGAGAACAGAGGCAAACAAGGGAAGAACGGCCAAGGGGCCCAGGAATACCAAGGACAGAAAAAAAAAGAACCCCGTCCATGCAACCCGTGCCCCCAGAGGCACAAGAAGAATGACAGAGCCAAGCCCCTCGGTGGTACGAGGACAAACGGCAAGGCGCAGCACCACAAAAAGTCTGCAGCAGCCAGGCAGAAGGAAAAAAACCCTAATAACACCGCCAGCACAGGCGAAGCCAGAATGGCAAGGCAGGCCCAAAGGGCAGAGACCAGCCAGACGCCAACGGACAGACCGGGCAAGCACCCAACCGGGCACCAACCAGGCCCGACCAAGCCCAACTCATGAGACCAGACGAGAACAGGAACCATCAGGGCGCAAAAGCCGCAGGTCCCAGAGAAAGACGGACAATGAATTCCGGCCACCACTACTACAAGGCCACACCTGGAATAAAGCATAACATGTGTAAAGCAATGCACATGGCAACCCCATCGGTTACTCCCGGCGCTGAAAAAAAACTCACCAGTTACTCATCGCATCAACATCAGAAGGACGAAAAGGCAGAGCAGACCCATCAGGATCTGAACCAGTGACCAAGCGGCCGAATCACAGACCTCTGCAGCGGATGCATTAGACCACTGAGACCAACCACGTGGCCACCCTCGAGTCCAAATAGCACCCCGTAGGAATAACATAATGTGAGTATGTGTAAAGCACATACAGAACCCAAGGTCCACAAGGCAAAGAACAAAACAGCGCAACTGACAAGCCGCCACGCTCAGCAAAACACAGTATACAAGTGGAAACTACGACAGGACTTGAACCCTCATCGACCGAGAGCCTGTGACAACAGACCCATCACTGAGCAATAGGCACATGGACACTGACCCACTGGAAGCACACGCCTGATCCACTGAGTTACTTCCACACTCAATAACAGATGCAAAGGTCAGCCAACCTAATGCAACTCATCATATCGACCCGAAAAAGTCGAGTGGAGCCGCCGAGCAGTGAACCATGTGACTACGAGGGCAACCACAGAATACCGGAGCGGAAAACAACAATCCAGTGAGCCACCAAGCCTAGAGTATAAGCAGAAGTGTCAGAACATGCGCACGGGGGCCAGGGGAGAGGGAAAACCGAACCGCCGGGAGAGGAGCGCAGAGGAACCAAATAGATTCAAATAAACGCACAGGAAGAACGATTATCACCTCCCTTGGTAGCGCCATACCCTGCCCCCCCCCCCCCAGTGTCACTGTATACAGAAAAACCGCAGGGGACAAGGCCCTGGGGAAGACTAAGTGAGCTACTGCCCAGAATCACACGGTGGAGGGCCGATCAGCAGCAATTGGGGAACGAACCGTGAGTCCCTGGGCGCCAGCGCCACGCAAAAGGGAGAGCGGACGACCATACTACTGAACCTCAGCCAAAAGCACAGAATGAACAGTACACAGGATATCTAGAAAGAAAGGGTAGGAATAGAACCCTTAGCAACAGCACCTCGGTGACATACCAGAAAGGACCTAAAAAATGCGATAAGCAGGACCCGCTAAACAGGGAACTCCAGGAGCACCCACACCCCGAAGGGCATGCAGGTGCGCACAGCCAAAGGACTAAGCATGGGCGTAAAATCCGCTCCGCTCGCGGATTTTTCGGATTTTCGGCAAATTCGCAATCCGCGAACGCTCGCGAATTTGTCGAAAATCCGTGAATCCGCTCGCGGCGGATTTTTTGCTTGGTTGCGGCGCGCGGCGTGGTGCACGGCGTTCACTTTCCGTCATTTTAGCGTTTGCCGAGTTGTTTTTCTTTGCGAGTGACGCGCCATTTTAGATCTTGCTGCGTGTTCCCGCGGGAGTTTGTCGCCCGCGAATACGTACTCGCGGCTTGCCACCTTGCACAGCACACCTCGCGAGAGTTCGCAATTGCGAACACGTAGTTGCGGCGGAAAGGAACAATCTCGCACTTGCGAAATAGAGATTTTGCAATTTCGCACAAGAAAATCACCAGCAAACAGGATAAACCTTCAGAAAATTATGATTTTTATCAGAATCACTCCTCAGGTTGACATTTGCATGGCCTTTTTTTTTGCAAGGAGTCCATTTTGGGGGGGGGGAGTAAGGAAGTGCCCCACAGTCTCCAACTTCCTGTTCCTGTCCAGCAGGCTCCTCCCAGTGCTTTGTCCATCTCCTGGTCACATTCATTTGGATCTGGAGCTGGAAGGATTACTTTTTGTGGGTGCTGCTGGATATTTGGATTTGAGGCCTTTTTGACTGTCTTTGGATCACTTTTGGATTAGAAATCAACTTTCACAAGTAAGTTTGTTTGGGGCATTACAGTTGCTGCAAGTACAATTTTTGAACTTTTTCAGAAAATTAAATAAATTATATTGTGGGTAGCCACAGTATCCAGTAGGTCCAGGGTTGGTTATGGGTGCATGATACAACTGTTTTGTTGAATTTAAACACCATTGAGGCCATGGATGGGCTGGGATTGTGCAGATTTAATTGTTTTTTGTCGTTTTTTTGGGCCTGCTGGTGTGGCCCTTTGCCCAGGGGTGGTGAGTGTTGCATGGGCCTAGTCTTTCTGTGGGGTGTCTTCTTGAATTTAAACATAATTGAGGCCATGGATGGGCTGGGATTGTGCTTATTTTATTGTTTTTTGTCGTTTTTGGGGGGCTGCTGGTGTGGCCTTTTGCTTGCCCAGGGGTGGTGGTGGTGCATGGACTGAGTGTGCCTGTGGTGTGGTCTCACTCTCTTTGATGTAAACATCATGGATGGCATTGGATTGTGGTGATTTCTGGCTGTTTTTCTGTTTTTTGGGGGTGTACTGTTGATGTGGACTGGCCATGTGGGTGGTGGTGGTGGCCATCTTGAGTGCTGGCTGGTACAGGCAACATGTGCTTGGGGTGTAAGGGGGCCATTTTGAGGAGAGGCAGTGTCTGAGGCCTGCACTTATTTTGCCTACTTTTCATCCCTTATGCCCAGGGGTAGTGAGTGTTGCATGGGCCTAGTGTTTCTGAGGGGTGTCTTCTTGAATTTAAACACCATTGAGGCCATGGATGGGCTGGGATTGTGCAGATTTTATTGTTTTTTGTCGTTTTTTTGGGCCTGCTGGTGTGGCCCTTTGCCCAGGGGTGGTGAGTGTTGCATGGGCCTAGTCTTTCTGTGGGGTGTCTTCTTGAATTTAAACATAATTGAGGCCATGGATGGGCTGGGATTGTGCTTATTTTATTGTTTTTTGTCGTTTTTGGGGGGCTGCTGGTGTGGCCTTTTGCTTGCCCAGGGGTGGTGGTGGTGCATGGACTGAGTGTGCCTGTGGTGTGGTCTCACTCTCTTTGATGTAAACATCATGGATGGCATTGGATTGTGGTGATTTCTGGCTGTTTTTCTGTTTTTTGGGGGTGTACTGTTGATGTGGACTGGCCATGTGGGTGGTGGTGGTGGCCATCTTGAGTGCTGGCTGGTACAGGCAACATGTGCTTGGGGTGTAAGGGGGCCATTTTGAGGAGAGGCAGTGTCTGAGGCCTGCACTTATTTTGCCTACTTTTCATCCCTTATGCCCATGGGTAGTGAGTGTTGCATGGGCCTAGTGTTTCTGAGGGGTGTCTTCTTGAATTTAAACACCATTGAGGCCATGGATGGGCTGGGATTGTGCAGATTTTATTGTTTTTTGTCGTTTTTTTGGGCCTGCTGGTGTGGCCCTTTGCCCAGGGGTGGTGAGTGTTGCATGGGCCTAGTCTTTCTGTGGGGTGTCTTCTTGAATTTAAACATAATTGAGGCCATGGATGGGCTGGGATTGTGCTTATTTTATTGTTTTTTGTCGTTTTTGGGGGGCTGCTGGTGTGGCCTTTTGCTTGCCCAGGGGTGGTGGTGGTGCATGGACTGAGTGTGCCTGTGGTGTGGTCTCAGTCTCTTTGATGTAAACATCATGGATGGCATTGGATTGTGGTGATTTCTGGCTGCTTTTCTGTTTTTTGGGGGTGTACTGTTGATGTGGACTGGCCATGTGGGTGGTGGTGGTGGCCATCTTGAGTGCTGGCTGGTACAGGCAACATGTGCTTGGGGTGTAAGGGGGCCATTTTGAGGAGAGGCAGTGTCTGAGGCCTGCACTTATTTTGCCTACTTTTCATCCCTTATGCCCATGGGTAGTGAGTGTTGCATGGGCCTAGTGTTTCTGAGGGGTGTCTTCTTGAATTTAAACACCATTGAGGCCATGGATGGGCTGGGATTGTGCAGATTTTATTGTTTTTTGTCGTTTTTTTGGGCCTGCTGGTGTGGCCCTTTGCCCAGGGGTGGTGAGTGTTGCATGGGCCTAGTCTTTCTGTGGGGTGTCTTCTTGAATTTAAACATAATTGAGGCCATGGATGGGCTGGGATTGTGCTTATTTTATTGTTTTTTGTCGTTTTTGGGGGGCTGCTGGTGTGGCCTTTTGCTTGCCCAGGGGTGGTGGTGGTGCATGGACTGAGTGTGCCTGTGGTGTGGTCTCACTCTCTTTGATGTAAACATCATGGATGGCATTGGATTGTGGTGATTTCTGGCTGTTTTTCTGTTTTTTGGGGGTGTACTGTTGATGTGGACTGGCCATGTGGGTGGTGGTGGTGGCCATCTTGAGTGCTGGCTGGTACAGGCAACATGTGCTTGGGGTGTAAGGGGGCCATTTTGAGGAGAGGCAGTGTCTGAGGCCTGCACTTATTTTGCCTACTTTTCATCCATTATGCCCAGGGGTAGTGAGTGTTGCATACTTGCATGTCCGTAGTCTTTCTGTGGGGTGTCTTCAATGTAAACATCAAGGATGGCATGGGATTGTGCTCATTTTTCTGTGTTTTGTCGATTTTTTGGGGTGTATAACTGAACTGATGTTCCTCTGTCTTCCATTGCTTTTAGGTGCACAAGAAGACTCAAGAGAACCACCAGTGCCAGGAAGAAGTCCTGCAGCGGTGTGTGCAGCATAACGTCACGCGACGTCACGTCTGGACACAGAACCCTCTGCAACTCGTGCAACTGCTGCCTGCTGACCTGCTCTGAAGAGGATGGCCCCAAAAAAAGTAACCCGTAGCTCCTCTAGCAAGAAAGGTGCCAGTAAGGAGCAGAAGAAGCAAGTTACCAAGGAGACTGGTGTGCCGCCCGCCCCTTTTTTTGGGAGTAAAAAAAAAAGTATGCCTGCAGCAGCAGCAGCGGGATCTGCTGGGGACCAAGCTGGCAGCAGCACCCCCGCTCCATTGGGCTCAGTGCCACCACCACCACCACGCCAACTTAAGTCCAAGCCCTTGAGTGCTGCAGAGGCAGCCAGTATAGTTCTTCAATCACCATCGACCAGTGATGTTGGCTCATCGCAAGAAAGCAGCAGCAATGTCCCTCAATCAACACAGGTTGTTGTAGCTCATCTGACGAGCGTTGAACAACCACAGCCGCAACAACAATCACATGTGCAAGTACAAGCCCAAGTACATGTGGAAGGAGAGGCAGCGCAAGGAGATGCTCAAGCAGAGGTGCATGGAGGGTCACAAGTGCCCACAATAGTTGTTCCTCCCGAAGTAGGGGCACATCAGGAAATCGACAATCAAGGCGAGGTATCATTTGAGGAAGCCACTCCTCCTGATGATCCTTCATTGTCTTCCACACCCCTAGCAAGGAAGAGATCAAGGGTGGTGTCTACATCCTCTTCAAGCACACCTCCTTCTGATGATACGGATCAAACTTGGGAACCAGCACCACAGCCGTCTGAGAGTGAGGCACACCATGATCCAACAAAGGTAGTTAAGCGTAAAAGGAAGCTCGTCCAAAGTCTCAGAGTTATGGAGTGTGATGAGGCTCAACAAGAAGTGGCGGATACTGCTGCTGATGAAGACTCTGCCAACGACGACCCAGTCATCATAAAGGTCACTGCAGCCCCAGCGGGCATGCAGCAAACAGACATTTTGACCCTAGCCCGAAGAGCTGCTGCGCGTGATGATGATGATGATGATGTTGTCGATGAGGAGGCAGTGGAAACACCACAATCATTGGAGTTAAGTAGTACACCAACTCGTCCCGCTTCCATATTTCTTTCTGGCAAGAAGAGACCTCCGTCAACCTCGACCTTAATTAGTGGCGGTGAAAGTGCAAAACGTACAAATGTTGGGCAATCCAGATCCTCCACTTCATCTGGCATTAGCTTCATGACCACCACCACCAGTATCGCCGCCTCCTCCAGGTCGTACAGACACTTCAAGTCCCCAGTTTGGGACTTCTTTACTGTTTGTCCCAAAAATCCAAAGTTTGCCATTTGTACCCTTTGTAAGCTTGCAGTTAGTCGTGGTAAGTCAGGTACCAACTATGGTACCGGCGGCCAGAGTGGTCATCTTGAGAGAAAGCACGCTGTCAAATGGTTTGCGCACCTAGATGCGATCAAGAAAGGCCAAAATCAAGGAAACGTTGATGTTTCATCTGATGATGACGAGCAGGAAGAAGACGTGTCAAACACGTCCCTTACACCCAGTACCCCTGTCAGCAGCACACCCAATGTGAGGCACACTAAGAGTGTTGGAGCGAGTGAGACACCAACGCACAAAAGTTCACCAGCGAGCAAAATTGGGTCAACGAAGTCATTATCAGCCCGTAAATGCTTGGTCCAGGCCAACATTAGAACAATGCTTACTTCAGACGTGCCATATGAACGCAACCACCCACTGACGCGTCTGTATAACACTAAGCTGGCTAAAATGCTAGCTGTGGACCTTCTACCTTTTTCTTTTGTAGAAGCGGTAGGTTTTCTTGAATTAGTGGCAACGCTCTGCCCTAAATGGAAAGTTCCGAGCCGGTTCTATTTTGCCAGAGTTGCGGTTCCAGCACTACATGAAGATGTGCTGCAGGCGATTGGGGCAGCTTTGCAGAAGTGTGCTGTTCACAAAATACATCTGACAACAGACATGTAGACCAGTGGCCCAGGCCATGATTACATGTGCATCACTGCACACTGGGTCTCTTTTTCAGGTGTTAAAGCAAAGCTAAACGCAGGTGTTGACCCGGACAAAGTTTTCAAAGCTGCTCGGAAACATGCAACACTAGCCATGTTTGGCTTGGAGAAAAGTCACACAGCAGAAAACCTTTTGCAAGAGTTTAACAAAAAGGTCTTGACAATGCTATCCCCCCTAAAACGCAAGATTGGTTATGTTTCCACGGATAATGGCTCCAATGTAGTTAAGGCCATGTCGGAGGGTGGCTATTTCAGAGTGCCATGTTTGGCGCACTGTATCAACCTGGTAGTTCAAAAATTCTTGAGTGATAGAGACAGTGCAGCGTTCGCGGTAATGGCCACCTGCCGCAAAATGTGCAACCATTTCAGCCATTCTTTTAAGGCCCGGAAGCATCTGCGGAGACTGCTACTTCAATGTAGAATGCCAGTGAAAGCACTCATCCAGGAGGTGGCAACACGTTGGAACTCAACCTTCTACATGCTTGAGCGTCTGTATGAGCAGTATACGGTACTCGATCAATATTTCTTCACAGAGGGTACATCTCAGAAGGAGGACCTGCGGATGAGTGCGGCGCAATGGGACATAGTTAAAAGCCTGACAGACATGCTTCGTCCTTTTGAGTTCTTCACGCGTGCAGTCAGCCAGGAGGACTGTAATTTGGGAAAAGCTATCCCATTGTTGTGCATGCTGGAGCACCAACTGATGACGGTGTCTTCTGAGTTTGAAAAAGAAGATGAAGAAAAAAAAAACCATTTCATTTTGTCAGAGAAATTATTAGAGCGCCTACGTGGTGATGAACGTCTTCAAAAGATCAAGTCAGATCAGCATTACATTTGTGCTACTATTCTGGATCCACGCTACAAAAAGGCGCTGGCAGGCGAAGCATTCTTTCCTTTTGATGATGCAGATGTTCAAAAGTACAAACATTGGTTAGCCTTGTCAGCCAAGAGGTTTGAAAAAGAACGGCAGGTTATTGAAGGAGAAGCCAGTACATCAGCATCAGCAGGCCATCCCCAGTCACAAGAATCCACTTCTGCACCTGTGGCTGGGGCACAAGTGACCTCTCAGCCGTTAAAGACACCGGCAACTGGATCATCTGCACCACACACAACAAAAACAGTGGCTGTTGTAGAGGATTGGCTAAGTTTGCTTGGGTATGGTTCTCGAAAAAATGTCACAGCCACAGCAAAAAGTAAGCAAAGTGGAGGAACCGTTGATGACCTTGAGTCGATGGTGCAGGACTATATGAATGACTCAACAGTGGTCTTTCTTAATGAGGAGCCATTGCAGTATTGGCATGGCAAAAAACAATTGTGGCCACAGCTCTACAACCTGGCTATAAACTATTTGTCTTGCCCACTCGCAAGTGTGTCTTCTGAACGTGTTTTCAGTGCTGCTGGTGGCATTGTAACTCCCAAACGGAGCCGCCTCTCGCCCAAAAATGTGGAGCGGCTGACAATGATCAAGATGAATCAGCACCTCATACCACCAGATTACAAAGTACGAGAAAGCACGCCGCATGAAGACGAGGAGGACGGCAACGTAGATGAGGGGATTTTTTCTCTGTTCGGTGGCACTGACCTCATCCAGCCTGAATTCGCAGAGTATGATGACGAAATCTTGTTCTTATTCCCTGACACCGAGCCCTGAAAATGAGACAATCAATCAAGAACTTTCTTTTTCGTCCTTATTCACTTTTATTCCTGTGTGCTTTGTGTCTCTCTTTCTTTGTTTTGCACAGTTAATTAAATTCAAACTTTAATCACCTAATCCCAAAAACAAGACCATCATCAGAACTGTCTTCACTTGTTTGCTTATTGCTTTGAAGGTGCCGCAGTCTACATTCCTCAGGTTCACAAGTTCCGAAGAACATGCTCCTCTATCCTCCTCCTCCAGACTGCGATTTCCCTCCAAGCAGAGTGCTGGATTACGCCCAATGAAGAAAGACTCAGCACTTGTGGGGGTGTTGTACTTCTTTGCAGGTGAGTTGACGGATTTGGGCCCATTGCTGTGAAGCTCTAATAATGGACAAAAGTGTTTTGGACCAAATATGAGGTGGACATTTCTTGCCGTTTTTGCTGACTTGCTTGCCTTTGAGGTGCTCTTTGGCGGGGTTCCGGGGGTTTGTGGGTAATTTTTGGTCTGTCGAAGCACTGCTGCGACAGTCTAATCTTGATTGCATTTGCTTTTCAGGAAATCCGTGGTGGAAAACAGGAGTTATGATGATTGATGATGATGACCTAGCTGAACAGCGCCGCATTTGGACCGAAGGCCGAGAGATATTGTAAGTATGAGATTTAGCTTTTTCGCTGTTTGGGGGTGTTGTCGGGTGGTTTTTTGCGGGTGGGTTGGCGCCGGCGGGTCTTGCCTGGGGCATTCCTGGGAAGGTCTAATACCGGATAGAAGTGTTTTGGACAAAATCCATAAGGAACAGCCTTTTTTTTGCTATTTCTTCTGACATCTTGCTCAATGTAGCGTTTTGGGGGGCTTCCTGCTGTTCGTGGGTGGGTTGCGGCCGGGGTCTCTGTCGAAGCACTGCTGCGACAGTCTAATCTTGATTGCATTTGCTTTTCAGGAAATCCGTGGTGGAAAACAGGAGTTATGATGATTGATGATGATGACCTAGCTGAACAGCGCCGCATTTGGACAGAAGGCCGAGAGATATTGTAAGTATGAGATTTAGCTTTTTCGCTGTTTGTGGGTGTTGTCGGGTGGTTTTTTGCGGGTGGGTTGGCGCCGGTGGGTCTTGCCTGGGGCATTCCTGGGAAGGTCTAATACCGGATAGAAGTGTTTTGGACAAAATCCATAAGGAACAGCCTTTTTTTTGCTATTTCTTCTGACATCTTGCTCAATGTAGCGTTTTGGGGGGCTTCCTGCTGTTCGTGGGTGGGTTGCGGCCGGGGTCTCTGTCGAAGCACTGCTGCGACAGTCTAATCTTGATTGCATTTGCTTTTCAGGAAATCCGTGGTGGAAAACAGGAGTTATGATGATTGATGATGATGACCTAGCTGAACAGCGCCGCATTTGGACAGAAAGCCGAGAGATATTGTAAGTATGAGATTTAGCTTTTTCGCTGTTTGGGGGTGTTGTCGGGTGGTTTTTTGCGGGTGGGTTGGCGCCGGCGGGTCTTGCCTGGGGCATTCCTGGGAAGGTCTAATACCGGATAGAAGTGTTTTGGACAAAATCCATAAGGAACAGCCTTTTTTTTGCTATTTCTTCTGACATCTTGCTCAATGTAGCGTTTTGGGGGGCTTCCTGCTGTTCGTGGGTGGGTTGCGGCCGGGGTCTCTGTCGAAGCACTGCTGCGACAGTCTAATCTTGATTGCATTTGCTTTTCAGGAAATCCGTGGTGGAAAACAGGAGTTATGATGATTGATGATGATGACCTAGCTGAACAGCGCCGCATTTGGACAGAAGGCCGAGAGATATTGTAAGTATGAGATTTAGCTTTTTCGCTATTTGGGGGTGTTGTCGGGTGGTTTTTTGCGGGTGGGTTGGCGGGTCTTGCCTGGGGCATTCCTGGGAAGGTCTAATACCGGATAGAAGTGTTTTGGACAAAATCCATAAGGAACAGCCTTTTTTTCAAGGTCAAATTTTGTTCTAAAACACAGTAGTACACCTACCTTGAGGGGAAAGATCCGCTATAATATTTTGGCCATACTTATTGATCCTTAAAAAGGTGACTCAGACAGAGCACGCAATTTCAAAAATATTGTACTGTCTATTAGGGAAATCAAAGTGTGACTTTTTGCACCACACAGCGTACATACCTTTTATTTATTTATCAGTGGTATTGTAATAGCACTTCCTGTTTTCCGTTCAATAATTACAGGCCGGGTTTCAGTCAACATCCGCCAGGCAGGCAGTGGACAGGGTGTCTTCTGTCAGTGGTCACCACATTGATGGACGAAGCGTCAGCTGGAATGGAGGAGTGCCGCCAATAAGAGGAATTGTTTGCTGCATGCTTATTACTTACCAAATTCAACAGGACAACTCCAACAACATACGCAATACAGATACAGTATCCATTGTTGTCTTTTATTCTATGAGTGTGACTGCATGTGCTTACCTTTAGTTTGTAACCAAAGATTGTCTGTATCTTCAATTATTGTTTGTCCATGCTCTGCTTTTTTTTTCTTCTCTCAACAAAACCTACCCAAAAAGAAACCCCCATTCCCATCCATTTTACAAACCCTAACCCTCTTCCCCCGGGCTGTGTTGTTTTGCTTGATGTCTGACTAAAATGACATCAATAATTCCACACACTTGCTGGGGAGGATAAGGTCATAGCAGCAACAGGCTGGTGAAGGAATACGAGGATATCTTCTAGACTTACTCAGCTTCAGTACTATATCTTCTAGTAGTAGTAGCCAATGTCAAATAAATTCAACGCAAGTACTAGTTATACTTGCAAGCAAATACTTTACCATTTGTTAGGCTACATTATGGCACTGTTCTAGTGTACTGTCACCTGCTATTTTCTCGATCGTACCGTAACCGTTGTAATGCTACAGTAAGGAGGACAAACAAGGTTTCGTTTTCTTTTTTTCCATAGGCATGCAACTGCCACTGTGTCACACCACTAGTACCACCGCAATGAGGAAATGTCACCCGCCCAGGATTGACAACGTTAATCCCCATTTCACCTGGAGCCAGCCCTGGGCCTAGCCCTAATTTCTAACACAAATTACAGGTAAGATAAGCGTTTGGTGGGAGGTAGTATAATGGAGTATTATTTCGGAGTAGACAAGAGATTGACGGTTGTACTACTAAAGTCCTACGACTGTTCAGGAAAACAAAGTTACTGTTACACCCCCGCCCCCCACCCACCAGACTGAAAAGCAGTAAAAAAGAGGTATGGTCAGATAAAGTTGAAAAATATATTTATTTAGCCCTAACAAAATAATCTCCCTCACCCACCCTAACCCCAACGATTGTCTCTGAAACGTCCCAAAACGATCCCAACTCCCAAATCCCACCCCCCAAAAGTCTATAAAAAAAGGGCAAGGGACACTCCACTACTGGAGGGTGCTGGTGCTGGTGCATGATGCGGCATGGGCATCATACTCCTTGCGGAGGGTGGCAAGCTCGGAGCGGAGGCCCTTAACCAAGTTCTTATACCTCAGGACCTCCTGCTCCAGGTTGGACATGCGGACTCGTAGGCGGCGTTGGCGGTCCTTGCAGCTCCTGTGGGGGGCAGCTGGTATTTCGGTTGCTTGGCGGTGGCGGTCGTCTTTCTTAGCCCGGCTCGGTCCCGCTGGCTTAGTCACGGAGGAGGATGCAGTGGTCACAGTCGAGGATGTCGTTGTTGCACCCCCGCTCGACTGCGTTTCCTCCTCCTCCTCCAGGGCCACCAGCCGCCGATATTCGGCGACTGTGGCCTCCAGCCTCCGTTGCCGGGCCAATCTAGCCTGCTCCCTCCTTGTTGTTGATTTGGAAGGAGCAACTATATGAAGAAAGAAAGACATAGTCTGTAACCAATGCTCCTTATTAATAACACAAAGTGATTGAGCCGAAAGTTGGGTCACAGAGTACAAGTAGCAAATTGAAAGCACAGTACATAACTATTGAGGACAGTATCTATGTAACCTCCCACTTCTGCATCCTTGCTCTAACAGTAGTGGTAGTTTAATGAACTAATTCTACGACCACTATGGACTTCCATTACAGTCGACTATGACAGTACACCAGTCTTATTATTCTTCTTCTCTCTTGTTTAGGGAAATGGGTACGTTATCTTATGCAAGCCGGCAGAATGACATGGACAGCACAGTGAACTTGCACCCGAGAAAAAAAGTTGCACACCATGATGAGTGAGACAGACTTGCGTTACTGTACCGGTCCAGTACATGCAGGTGGTGAAGCTATTACTTTTCTATTACGGGTGGCACTGAGAATACTCTGTTACAAGGGCTACTGCTTAATTAATTTACCTTTCACCCTACAGTGCAAATGAGTACTAGAAAAGGAAAATGAAGAAGCTAAGTAATTTGATTATCTATCACTTCACATGGGACGTATTTAATGACAGATGAGATGACTTTAGGTGCTTTGCTTAATATTGAGTGAACAGTGATACACCCACACATGAATGACGTATTACGAGTAAACTAAAGTTATTAAGAGAGGTACGGAGTGTCCACCGTAATAACCAGATATATGCTGTGAATGCAAACGCAATACAAAGTACTGCTACTATTCATGGTAGTATTGGACACATTTACAATTTCTTTTCCTTGCCTTCCCTGCACTGGAACGGACGTGCGGGTGCGGTGGTACATGCTCTTCAAGGTAACACTTACTTCACCTGGCGACCATCTACTCTCTCTAGATACACATGTGCTATCTAAGAGTCAGAGAATACCATGCTCCAGGCATCCATTCAGTCAAAGTATACGCACACATACAGTTTCTGTTTCACCCACCCAGGCTGCTGTCCTTCCACCCATCCTTGCTTCATAATTGACCCAGCCATGCACCATACCATATTCTTTCCTTCCCAGCCACCTCGGGGGCCAAGCAAACACATATCGTTCTTCTTTGCCAGCCATCATACAAGTTCGCGTCCCACTTACTTACACCCTTCTTTCGCTTTTCGTTCATCCCATCCATCACGTTCGTCTAAGAACTTATTGGGATTCTTCTCACCAAAAACTTCACAGCTAAGTCGAAGTACATTTCGAGGAGGCTACTACCTGGTTGATTTGTAATTGTAATACACCCGTGCAGAAAGCACACTATGCAGTCTTCAATCTCAATAAGTAAGGAATATATAGCTTACCTGTTTCCGCCACCACCGTTTGATCCCCCACAGGAACGTCCGCCGGCTCTTGTACCGCCTCCTCCCCAGAGGCCTCCGAGTCCTGGTCCAACACAGCCACCTCCGCGCTGGCCCCGTCACCAGATGTTACACCTACAAAGTACATTTAAGAATGTTAGAATACACCACTCACTACTATATAATATTTGGTCTAGGAGAAATGTTAAAAAAACAGAATACAATGTAATAATTTGTGACTGTCTACTCCATAGTAAAAATGTCCCATTTTCCAGGGAAGGCTGTTGTCTTGCTGCACTTTTATGCACAACTGATGAATGCTTGCTTTTGATTTTTAACATGCACCACTTTTTCTCCTAACAGACAGAAGCTTGACTCCTGAGTCCTAAGAACACGACCAGGATCAAGTTCAAACCAGGTGAGAGCTCGGCTCGACCACAAGAAATGTGTCCAATTAATCGTCAGCACTAACCACTTTTCCGTTTTCAGTTAAATAGTTTTATGACAAAGTAGATTTTAATAAATGTGTTTACTTTTAATAAAGCTTTTAAACTTAAATAGACTCTGTGGTTTTTGTTCCTCTAGACTAGAGTGGATGAGCTAAAGGTTTTGGAATTTTTGCAAGCATGAGTGCCTCTGACACTTCTTGACTGTGCTGTGACTCCGTACTACTCTCTTGTCCTGCGTACGATAATCTAGAGATCATTGGGGATCTATAATCGGTGACTTCGGGAGCTGAATGACTCTGCCACACTATCTAGTCAGTAAGGAGACAGTGCATAGAGGTATTGCTGAATATAATGGGAGTCCAATGGAATTGCCAAATGTCCAATCTTAGTTAGCTACACAGACAGACTAATAAGAATAGTCTAGTAATACCACAGGGAGTCATATTCGAGGCAGGATAAGAATTTATATCCAGTCTACAAGAAGATCAAAGACGATTTAGAAAAAATCGAATGAGGAACGCTAGGAAAAAATAGGTACTGTTTATTAAAATGTAAACTTACTGGGGCCAGCAAAGGAGCCCTCGCCTGCCCGATCCTGGCCTGCATCCTCAGCACCCTCCTCCTGTGTCCTCTTGCCCTTGGGGGGAGCTGATGTACAACATGAAAGAAAGAAAAACCAGAAAACATGGATGAGATTTTTCAACCAAATCAAACATTTCAAAAGAACAATAACAACATATTTTGGAAAAATAGGAAATAGATAGACAACTATTCCACGGGATCTATCTCATGTGGTATACTACGTTATTCGTATTGCCTGATTTGCGGAACGTTGACTTAGAAAGTTCCTATGTAACTCAATAAACAGACTACTAAAGAGGTTTGCCTAGGCCTGGCACTGCAGGCAGCAGTGCGCAACACGTGACAGACAAAGTCCATCCTGCTTGCAGATCAGTGAATACTCAAACTATCAATCCACCCGCCACCACCGCCACTATTTCTTCTTATAGCCATGTGTCTAAAGGAAGGACTGGACTTCAGTCTGTTGGGGCTGATAGAAGTCCCTTGCGGAAGTTGCGGCTCATTTTCCTCCATTGTTGCGTGCCTTTTCTGACGCAGCGGCAGAACAAAAGACTCGCCATGGTGTTGGTGCGGCGTATATATTAAAAAAAAACACATATGGGCATATGGGCGATGCATCACGTTGTAAAGCCCTGCGCCATCAGGGGGCGTTCCGGCGCAAGGGAGGGCGTACCTGCGCAGGAACGAATCCTAAAAGTGGCTGAGGGAAATCTACAAGATGTCAATCAGTCACTTTTAGGACAATGATGCATGACTCAAACCCTGCGCGCTTGAAGCCGACGTACGGCTTGATGCAGCATTGGGGAGATAGGGTACCCCAGAGCATTGCTGGAGCTGCGCCATCGTTGGCACGCAACTCCAGCAATGCGATGCCTTTACGGCACAGATGCATAAGGCTTCTGTGACGTTTTGGGCCAATGGGTGGTGGTGGCATGGCACACAATTACTGCCGCATCCCTGCTACTTTGCAGGGATGCGCCGGTAATTGAAAATATGACCCTTACTGTCTAGCATTACGCAGTTCTTTTCTTTACACTACACTCATACATAATTTCTCAGGCCAATGAAATGCTTCTGAACACAACATACAAAACAAAGAAGCATAGTAGCAAGCAAGGCTACTGAGAAGGAGAGCAGTGCACCTGAAATGCATAGAAGATTTTGAAATATAATTTACCTCAATGTAATCGGCAGCATTATTGCTCTTGGTAAAGAACAAAGATTTGCAAATGACAGAGCCGGATAAAACAGAGTAGTGATGAATAGCTACTACTACTCACCAAGCCCGGGGACCTCTACGCCGAGCGCGTCCAGCAAGTCCCGCTCCCGGTCCATGACATCGGTCCAGCGGTGGGTGGCCTGGTTATATGTGCGCCGGACCCCAGAGATCTTGTACATGGCCCGGCACACCTTCTCCCACCGCTTGCGACGCTCCCGGATGCCATAGCCGGTCGCGATCTTGCCGCCTCCCAGGATCGTCTTGGGGAGGCGGCGCTGGACATGGAAGATCAGTGCCGCCACTTCCTCCGCGCTGAAGATCTCCCTCGGGACCACTTGCTCCCCCCTTAAACGCCCGCACGGGAGCCGGGCACGGGGTGCGGGACCCTTCCCCTTCTCAGGGTGCTTCCCGGCTCCCTTTACCATGGTCTGGGCAGAAATAGAGTTAAATGATAAACAAGAAATAGAATAGTGAAGAAGAAAAGAAAAGAGTTTAAAAAAGTAGTTTAAAAGTAACTAAAAGCTGCAGAAAACACAAAAATATAGAGCTAGAAAAATAGAGGGATAGATAATAAGTAAAATTAGATCAAAAAAACTTCAAACAAGCAAAGGATGGCAGAGATTGAGAGAGGATAGAGAAAGCATGCCCAGAACCATAGCAATGAATGAGAAACAAGATGGCCGCGCCCGTTCACGACCGCGTGGGTAAGTTCGCGCGAGATTTTCCTTGCGAGTACGCGCGAAATTGTACTAGCGAGCAGCACACTTTGCGAGATTACACATAGCGGGCGGAAACGGAATTACGTCACGCCAACAAGATGGCCGCGCCCGTGTACGACCGATAGGGTAACTTGGCAAACGTATAGCTAGAAGCGCCTCGCGAACACGCGCAAGATCACGCGAACATACACGTCGCAAAAAAAACAATTTTCTATTCGCACGTATTCGCGGCTTCCGAAATCGATCTCGCACGGATTCGCGCCCCAAAAAACGCGCGAAATTGCAGAAAAAAACGATTTTAGCTAAACTGAAAGCAATGAGCAGGTGCAAAAGTTCAAACTTAACATTAGTAACATTCAAGGTAGTGCTTCCTGATGGGCCCCTCCAAAGTTTGCAACTATTCTATGACCCTGCTATGACCCAAACAGCAGGCTCATAGAATAGCTACAAGTAGACCATAAAGGTCCTGTGAAAAAAAAATTTCACTGCAACAAAAAGCAAATTACAGATAAGGAAGGAAGCAGGTGCCAGCCAGACTGGAACTTTCTAAATAACTGACACATTAATGAAACACAAATTAATTGATGGCAGTTGAAGAAGGGCAGGTGTGCTTGCTTTTTTCAACCACCATAATCTACAGTGATAAATAAACCTAATGGGTGGCAGTGAGGATGTACCAGAGGGTGGCATGGGTGTCCCAGAGGGTGGCAGTGGTGAAACAGAGGGTGCTGTGAACCTGTGATGATAAACCAGACGTTGAAACAACATAGTCGCGGCCGTTGCGAGCCGAAAAGTAAGTTCGCAATTGCGAACTTGTCCCAAAATCGGCGCGAACGCGCGCCAACACAAAAAACGGGAAAATCCGCAAATCCGCTAGAGTTCGCGGATCTTCGCGGATTGCGAATCCGTAAATCCGCAAGTTCGCGTACGCGAGATCCGCTAGATCCGCCCAGCTCAACCGAGCGGCCCCGATGAGAACGGAACCAACGTGGAACAGAGGCCGCAACCAAGTACATCCGCACCACAACACAAACTTAAGTGTCGATAATGAAGAACATCCCATGTGAATTGCAAAGCAGAAATCCAACATGCGCCGAAACCAGGGTTCAAACAATGGACCTAAAAATCTCCAGTCTGACACTCACCTAACAGACATATCGCAGCCCACACCCGTGAGGGCAGGGAGAGCAGGAGAGCTGAACAGTACCAGGAAGCCCAAAGGACGCGTCCCACCCCGTAAAAACATGGAATGTAACCTGGACCCGCAAACAAACACATACACAGACCCCGGGCGACGAAAAGTACAAATAAACGTCCCCAATGAGCCATAAACAGTACAGCGTGCAGGCATCATGTAAACATCCAGAAAACACATAAATAGTGCCGTACATCGCATGTAGCGCAATACAGGTAATATAAATATAAAATGCACAAGCACTTGAAGCAGAGGACGCAGTCATCAGCACCACTCCTTCCAGCCTCACCCGTACGTTCATTAAAACCCAGTTACTAAATCAACGTACCATATACAGTAACAGATGTTACTGCAAGCGCTGCGACGTCTAAAATGTAGGCGCACATCAAGAATATGCAACCTGCTGGCAAAACCACCAGTCAACTCATAAAAAACAGGCCAGCATACCCGACCTCGTCCCGCCCTCGCAACGGATAGCATCTAGCTGGAGGGATCCAAGCAGAAACCGCCAATCCCGAAGAAAGCCGGGGGCATCCGGCCCCGCCCCCGGACAGAGGCGAGGGAAACATGGAGGCCCACAGCCCGGAGAGCAACGACCGAGACCATGACTTTTGGCGGGAACCAGAAACTGAGCCCAGCCGCCCCCCGGAATCGGCAGCCAACTCCCGCCGCGCAGAATCCCCAGGCCGCTGAAGGTAAGCCCGCGAGAGCGGGAACACGCATAATCAGCCTAGTATCAGGTGAGCAGAGCCATCGGAGTAGCAGCATATCGAAGCGCGGATGTCAGCCCCACAGGCGGCGAGAGGGGGACTGGAAAAAAGAGAGTTTTGCGGTGCCCAGAGTGAATGAAATATTCGAAAGTAAACTTGTGCCGAAAACCCGTTATAGGGCTGTTAGATCCACAAACAAACGCTCCCCCACTTTAAAAGAGAGCCGAGGGAATCAGAGTGTCAACACAAGGTGATATTCATACTTCAGATCTGACATCAGGGACTCGAACCCGGGCCGTTAGTACAGAGTCCCACAATTCCCCCACCCATTTCAGCCATCTCACAACATGTAAATGCAAAGTATACAAATATACCAGCCATCATGTCGCTAAATAGGAGACGCAGAACAAGCACACGTTGACCCCCTCAAACACCTAAAGTATCAGTGGGAAGTGTCTGCCCACTCCTGGGAAACATATAGGAGGGCCCCAACACTACTGTGAGTGAAGGGACGGGCGTGAGACAGATCAATAACTCTGACACTGTGCGAGGCGAGGTGCAGAAAAGGGCGCACAAACTAGAGCCACAGACCCCGCCCGCCCCCCCTATTGACCCATGGCCTGCTAAGGCAGGGCCTAACCGGGCCCCAAAAAGGGACCGGGGGAAGGAAGGGGTGAGACCCAAAAGCCCCAGTGTCCGCTAGCGCAGGACCACAAACCAAGGACCCATGCTCCCACTACAGCAGGAACCACTTACCTGAAGACACATCTGGAGCGTAATGATGCCAGAACTAAAAAAAACAGGCTGATGGGTTGGGCCTGCCCGCCTCTTATAGAGGTCGTGGGTGTGATGGGTCGGCCATATTGGGAAGGGATGGGAGGCATGGAACGCTGACTCTTTTCTTTTGCTTTGGAGGGTTCTGGTGTGGAGCTGAAGCTCACTTTGTAAGTCATGTGGCGAGGAAGGCTAACGAGGAGGTAATGTCAGCCTCACTCACAGGCTCACTAAGGCAGGAGGTACACATGCAAGCATTGTCAATTGGTGATGGATGGGGTTGTCAGGAAAGGCTTTGGAGGAGGCTAGAAGGTTAGGCACTTATTCAGGGGCATATCAGTAAGGGCCGGAGTTAAAATTATCGCCGCTTCAATGTCCGTTTTCAGACATAAAGCGACGATAATTTTAACGCCCTATTAGCAAGTACACGCTAACGAGTGAATCCTTGCTTCTTCGCCCTTTACCCTTAACACCCAGCTTTCCATCTCTAATGAGATGCAAAGTGTGCGTTCCTCCCCAGGATAACGGGAGAAATGTCGCTAAGCGACATTTCTCCTATTATCAAGCCTCATGCAAAGAAGCATAGCGACAAGAAAAGTAGCGATAACCTCTGTTATCACTACTTTCCTTACGTCTGCTTTGAAACTGACTTAGCCATGATATCCTATGGAAGGTGGATATCATGGCTAAGTATGTGTAGCCCTATCAGCAAGTTATCGCCAAAAGTTGTGCGATTATCACTGGATTTCCATCAAATTGCACAGCTGGCAGCTTGCGCTCTGAATTTTATCGCTTTGGAGATAAGCGGTGCTGATAGCACACTATCTCCACGATAAAATTCAGAGTTGGCCGGCGATAATTATCCTAGTGCTAAGTGCGCTTAGCGATAATTATTGCCGGCCCTTGCTGTTATGCCCCTCAATGTGCTGGCTCCCAATGAAGTGAAATCCATGTTTTCTGTCTTCTGGTGCATTGTGGGTTGTTGTTTAGGTTGTGATAAGTGAGGCAGATGGGTTGGGTTCATATTTCATGGTGGAGGTATATTGCTCTCTGAAGCCAGAGTGTTTGCAGGATTTTGTGAGTTGTCTGAACTCAGGTTAAAGGCAACTAGTTAGGTCTGATGGTGTGAAGCACAGAGACACAGATCATATGACCCAGATATAATGAATTGACACAACATTCACTTGGTTTTATAGGCCTCACCTATCTTTTTATGTGTGGAGTTCTCTGCCCCAACTGCAGAGTCTTTGCAGTTGTAAACTTACTATTAACTCGTAGTTTGTATATAGTAAAAAAAATAATAATAAGCTTACCCAAAAGAGTAAGTTTACTTTTGTGAATCAGGCCTGTAGGCTATACAAGTGGGAGCTGCTTTTATTTGACAATTTGAACTTTCTGGTTTAGCTTCATCATTCTGTTTTCAGTGAGAAAAAAACTGTCTCTGTTAACAAGTTGAAGGCTTTTTGGACACTCTTCTAAAATGTCCGTCCAGCGAAGGCAGCACATTTATTGTGATACTTAAAATCACATTTTGATGAAACAGTGTGACTTCGTTTCCTATCATAAAGATCTTTTATTAATAATGTAGTTCCAAAAATAGTGTGGTCACCAGGCAGCCAGGAAACACACAGTATGCTGACAATTGCCATTATTTGTTTTGCAATTTCAAATAAGGCTGGAATGAATTAACCCTAATTTGTATCATTTTTCCAGTACACCGGGTCTATTCTGACATTTATTTTCTGTATCATCAGCCTCAGCATAAGGTCTCCGGCTAGCTCTTCTTTCTTATATTGAAACGTTATTATCTCCATTTCATCTCGTTTTATGGGAAGATCTGTTTCTTAGGCATGATGAATTCTTGAAAGATCACGTTTTATGAATTTCAATAAGTCTGAAGTTAAACAATTCCCTGCCTCAATATTCTGAAGCAATGCCTTGGGTAGACAACGAGAGAGCAAATACAATAAACGCTGTAGTCTCTTATGTATTTCAAGACATTTTATTAAATATGCCACATTTATCTCTGCTTTGCTTATGGCCGCATGATAATGTGCAAACCATATTTTTATATAACTGATCTAGGAATATCCCAGCAATTTAAATAGATGTCTAATTATTATTTTTTGGAAGATGTCATGATTTGAAATGAGCCATAACATTTAGTTTATGAAATGTATTCACTAGCTCACATTATTTTTTTTTAAGGCATGACCGGGTGGGGTGGAATTTTGTTGTTGTATAATTTATATTTAGTCTCCATTGTAGCGCTTCGTTTTAACTGAGCATTATTTGCTATTGATGGTTTGCACATGTTTCTCCTAATGCGAGAATGCAGCATGTATGCTTTAATTTTTTTAAGATATTGTCGTCCTGTAGTCTGCTTGTAGGAGATGACTATTTGTCCCCTGACTAATTAAAGACGCTGTTCTGCACCTCCGGCACATTGTGATAACCTTGAAATGTTATTATTTAAACAGCGTCCATGTTGCAGTCGATGAGATGTTCACTTCCCGCTGGAGTCATCATGGAAAGCTGCATTGACTGAGATGAAGTTCCGCTGTCCCCGACCTTCATCCTGAGAAGGAAGTTATCTGTGCCTGAGAAGTCTGCAGGCTGCACACTTAGATGAGGGTAGATTTGTTAATGTACAGAGGATGGTTTCCTGATGTCCAGTACAATGGTATGGGATATGCTCTCCTTAGCATAGACAAATTAGTGATGTATAGGAGTAATCTGAGTAACATGATGAACAATTAACATGGTTTAATTTTTTGTCTTTTTCCCCATTCTAATAATGTTTATAACAATTATTTATCTCATCTTTCTGATAATCGCAGATCATGTTTTATTTGTAAAGATTTTAGCTTTTCAATGAACATTTGAAAATGCATAATTGTATCTTTTCTATGTCACACCTTGGGCATGCAAAAGTGACAAAAGAAAGGGTTAGATCAGTTTGCACAAATTCCTTGGGAATTTAGAGTCATGCTCCAGGTTACCAACAACATCTCTAACTCTGTAAAGTTAGGAGGAGTTTAGATGGGGTACTGTGAGCTAGCCAAACAAATCAAAATTTACTGATTATATATGACTCAATCTCTGTATTATGAAGTTTTTATTGCTCTAAATAAACAGTACTAATAAATTCATAGGAACTGTATACCATAAAATGTATTTATGTTCACAAAAACTATGCATATTACGCAAAATATGCTTTAGTGGTCCTCTGTGTTAAACTTTTAAGGAAGGTATGAACATATGTAAAAAAAAAAGTCATGAAATTCCCGTACTCAACGTATTTTTCTTACACTTTCAAAAGTAATGAGGGGAATATTTCCCATGGAGCACACGTTGGGGTGGCACACGTTTAGTTTTATAGTTGCCATAAGACCTTTTCTAATCAAACCAGTCACCTCAGGATGAAATGCAAAAACCTTAATAAGCAGGATTTACACTGTATTAAGCTCCCATAATAAACATTTTACCCAGTTGAAGATAAAATGCCCTCTTTGTAGGATTTTCCACTGAGCTGGCTGCTGCATTCCTGGCAGCCCAGGGAGTGGAGGAGGCAGACACTTGCTTAGCAGTGACAGAACATTGCCATTCTGGATATCTCATTGAAAAGTAAGCCGGGACGTAGTTCGCAGAGATCCACCAAACTCTGCGAAGTGCAACACGCTGCGCTACACGGAGCTCCGCAAGCAGCAGAGTGTATTGGAAAAGGGCTGTTTGCTGTAATTTTCAGAAGCAGGAGTTTGCCCACACCGTGAATTTATCATGAATGCTACCATGCACAGTGCAAGCGGGCACTGCTTCCTTTCTGACGCTCGAATGGTTTCTCAACATGAGTAGTCGCGAGCATACACGGCCACTTGCATTGAAAAATCAGACCGCCCGCGTTGAGAAATCTCGCCAGGAGGTTGATTTCCCTCGCTGGCACTCATCAATGTCAACTTGATATTGACGAGCATGAATGAGGAAAAATCCCGCCGGGAGGTGGATTTTCCTCACTCGCGCTCATCAAATTTATGTTGATGAACTTGAGCGAGGAAAAATATTCCGCTATGCGGAGCGTAGTTTTTAGGCACTCCGCTAGCCCCACGTAATGCAGAGTGCAAAAAACTCCCCATGCAAGCTTATTGAATAGTAGCTCTGGAAGAAAAGTGCGCATAGAGACCAGTGGTAGCTCGTTTCCATTCCTTGAATTACTCTGCTGGAAATTTGGTTACTGATTGAGGGGGGTGAAATCCTACTCAAGCAACAACCACAACTTCTGTCAGGGTGAAGTCACAAGCAAGCCCCAAAATATCCTGCGCTCAACCGGCACAAAGCAGCCAGGCTTAACTTAGAGGCAAATTGTAAAGTATTTATGCAACACTTCAAACTGTAAAATTGAAAACACAATACAAAGAAAAAATCCCACACCAAATAAGACAAATAGAATAAAATGTATCACATTATTTGAGAACAATATGACCAAAATGCAATTAGTAGAATCAGAGATATGCAATTTTGAACGTTTAAGTGAAAACTGTGGATAAAAGCACAAAGTGCCAACAGTGGCTATCTGGTCGAGCCTGACCGGGACAAAGTCAAAAGTTCAGGTCAACAACGGTGGAGCATGGCCGGATAATGGGACCAAGTTAGGCCTGATGAAAAAGTACCGTACAACCTGGTGCGTGGTCTGTCTGGCATTAGTTCCGTTGAAGCTGTGCAGTGAGGGTTTGCAGGGCTTTTGTTCACTTTGTGTTGGTTCCGGTAGGCTGTGCAGTGAAGCTTGGCTGGGCTTTGCATCGGTTTTGATGGAGCTGGCAGCTCTGCAGCAAGGCTTTGAGGGTCTTCATTTTGGGTCCAACAGTAACCACAGCAGTGGTGGCAAAGCACATTCAGGCCCACTCCCAAGGGTCCAGGACTGGGGTGGCACCACTTGGGAAGACAGGACTATATCAAACAGAGTAAAGGTGCAGGCTTCAAGGTGGTTGGAGCCTTTTCTGTCCCTGAGGCTCTGATCAGGAGACCAGCCAAGTAGCCCTTTGAGTCACTCTGGTGGTCCTGGGTTCAAGATGCACGCCCAGCCCTTTTCACTCAGGTATCAGGACAACAAAGCAGTAGGGTAGTAGGACAGCAGACTAGCAATCCTTCTTGCAGCAGCACATCAGTCCTTCTGAGTCTTCTAGAGGTACTGAAGAGTTGGGTTGAAAGGTCCATCATTTATACCTAGTGCCCACTTTAAAGTAGGATAAGATTGCAGATGTTTCCACCCCCAGAGGTGTCTGGATTTTCCTGCGTCCCTGTTCTGGACCCAGCTTGTCTGGGATTCCAAAAGACTAGTATCAAACCCTGTGCGAAACTGCTCATTCAGAGCTTTTGTGATGTGTAGGTGTGGTAGGTGACAGCTTCTCCCCCAAATCAGATCAGATATGGCCCATCATGCCAACACCTATCCTCCTATGTGTCACTGACTGGTAACAATACACAAAGACAAACTGCCAGCTTTACCTAGTCATATGACCCAGGATTCAGGCAGCAGACACCAAATGGTTGGTACAAGAAAATCAAAAAGTGGTATTTCCAGAATTGTCCTAAAATCTGAATTTACCATTAAAAAAGGGCTTCAAATTACAATTCTTTAGACCAAATAACCTGACATTCCCACTTGCCCCCATTTGAAAGTTATCACTTATTAAATGGAATAAGTTATTCCAATGATATCCCTTGGGAAAGGCAGACCTTGAGTAGTGAAAAACTATGTAAATAATTTTCACTTATAGGACATGTAAAAGTAGCTGTTTGACTTTTTAAATACACTGTACCCTGCTCCCTGGTCTGATTAGAGCCTACTCTAGAGGTGACATGTATTCAGAAGAATGTTTTAGACCTAGCAAAAGATTTAATTTGCCAGGTTGAAATTGCAGTTAGACTGCACACAGGCTGCAATATCAGGCCTGAAATATGTTTAACGAGGCTTCTTAAGAGGGAGATGCAATCAGTGCTGCAGGACCATTAGTAGCATTTAATTTACAGGCTCTGGGAACATGTACTGACACTTTAGTAGGGACTTATAAGTAACCCAAATGTGGCAATAGGGTGCAAGCCATTTGCACCATGTTTAACGGAGAGAGCACAAGCATTTTATCACTGAATAGCAGTGGTAAAGTGTGCAGAGTTCTAAATGCCAACAAAAAAGGGTTCAGAAAACAGGAGGTGTAGGCAAACAACTTGGGGCTGGCCCTGCAAAAAGGGCAAAGTCCAACAGGGTCTGTGTAAGAGATTTGAGGGATCAAGAAAGCCAGCTTTGCCTCTGCATTGTCCCCCTCATGAGCCGATGTATGGCATTAGTTGAAATAATGGGTAGGTATATAAAATATAGCGTATTGCCTACTTAGATGCAAATTTACATTATTATTTCCAGAAATATTTGGGTTTCCATTTATTTGACCCAAATGCATAAAGGAGATTATAATATGAAAATGATCATGATTGAGAAGAACACCTCACTGAAATGGGATTCTTTTAAATACGTTTCTTCAAATACCAGTAAGGGCCAGTGCTTTAGTTGCGCTGGTGGCTGCAAGAGGTGGGCACTGTCATTGATTTGTGGGAACCAGGGCTTATTTTTCATCATCAGACTTTGACCCACAGCAAGAGAGAAAAGGGAGAAAGACTAAGGAAGAGAAAGGAAGGAAAACAGTGACAAAAGGAGAAAGCAGGAATTAAGAAGAACCTGCAATTGTGAGAGAAAAGTGTAAAAACGAATAATTAAGTGAAATCAAGGCTAGTCAATTCTGGATGGCTAGCTAGCACTGATGGCAGTGCTATGTATTAGGCACCTGCACAATTTTTTGTTTTTTTTGTTTTACAAATTGAGCAGGGAATAAAACAACTCTACTCCACGCAGCAGATTGTGCTAATATTTTGCCCTATAGCTGTTTATTTGGACTCCGGGTCAGATGGTGCAAAAGTAGGATGTAGGCTCCTGCTACCATGCTCAACAATCCCAGAACTTGCCCCCATGCATGGGATGCCTTATGACTTACCAGGTTGCAGAGCCACTCTAGTAATAGCTTGGTTTATGTTTTGAGCTGCATCCTTATTTTGGCTATTCCATTTTTAACTACTCATATTGCCAGAAAGGCACTGAGTTATGGTGGTTCTGGCCATTCTGCATAGGCAGAGGACAGGAGCAGGCACTCGTGGAGTCTGTTCTGGAGTGTGTTGCCTGAAATACAGAGGTTTACATTTCCTCTTTCACAAGAAATATCCATCCTCACCCCCATCTTCTTTTAGGAGTTGGCCTTGGGTGCCTAATAACAAGTGAGAGGAATAACAGCTTTCAGAGATACTGGCATGAATTTACAAAGCTCTATATGAAACCCTTAGAAGTGAAATTAAGCCTCAGCTTGACCAGTAGCCAGTGAAGCATCAGCAGTGCAGAGTGATGCTCGTATTACATACTGGTAATCCTAATTTCCCCGATTTGTAGTCTTTCACATCATAGTCCTTATGATGGAGGCTTTTGCCCCAGGCACAGACCATGTTAACTCCCTTAAAAACAAAATCAATGCTGGTTTAGCCCATGGTCCCACAGATCCCCGTCCCATCACACAGATACAATGAAGGGGTAAGCCTCTTCCAACTGTAATGTAAAATCCAGCCAAAATACATTATAAGCCATTATAGAACAAGGGAGAGAGTTAGGGTACGTAGGACTGTGACGAGGAAGACTACAACCTGCCTTTAAGATTTAAGATTACTTGAAAGTAATATAAGCATTACAGCCTCATCTGTCTTCCTCATCCCAGCTCTTTCTAATAAGTATGAACCAAAGCTGCTTCCCTTGCTATGGCAAAAATATCAGAAATAAAGATACTGTAACAATTTATGCTATAACCTTTGCATATATTAAGGGGTCGATTACAATGTCGTCAGGAAAGCATTCCCACCAAATTGGGTTAGGAATGCTTTCCGAACGATTCGTATACGGGGAGCCCAAGCCACCGATTATGATGTGTCTGGATGCTTACAGACCCGTTTCGGTCAGACTCCCATTCACTTCAATCGGAGCCTGTGTTCTGAATTAAAACAGAGGCTATCATTGGAAAAATGGGGTGGGTAGGGAAAACCTTGCACCCTGTGGCAGGAACCCCATAGTGCCTGCCACACTGTGCTTGGTTGGGAAGGGGGGTCTCTTGAGTACACCCAAGGGCTCCATCCAGAAGCCTATGGGTGAAGGGTGGCCGGCTATTGGCCCCTAAAGTCCGATTCCCACAGCCTTTTTTCTCAGTCAAACCAATTCAGAAAGGCTGGCAAAATCCGTCATCGTACTCACTCATTCAGAAACCCTCTCCATTGGGCTGCAAGATTCAGCTCCGAATGACTCGGACTGCTTAAATCCTGTTCGGAACCGATTCGGACAGCCCGGACAGCCTCCTTGCATCGTACTCGGTCGTCCGGAAAGGTGACCGATTCGGTCGGGAACAGAGGTACCAAATCGGATTCGCAGAAACCGAGTCCTGTTTGGAGCCTTTCCTCACAACATTGTAATCAGTAATTATTTAATCCAAAACTTCAGAAATAACCTTTTGAACCAAAAGCAGTAGATTTAGACCATCCCCTCAAACACACAACTGCGATCTATAGTTAGATGCAAAGGTTTTGTAAAAGCCTATGTAGCAGCATTTCATACATCTTTAAGAGAGGCTCTACTGTATGCTGCGCAGGCTGGAGATTCTTCTCTTTTTTACATACTCTGAACTGATTTGTGTAGGACTGACCCATTCAAATCATAAGCCAAAGACACAGTTTGTTTGATCTATTTACTTAAGGTCGCAGAAGAAGGATGAAGCTCCTTATTTGGAGAACAAAAGAGTAAACAGAAATTGAACCTTTCGAAACTCTGAAGTGTGCAAAATATAGAGACTGTTCCACGATCATCCAATAAGTGCAATAACTAGTCTTCACAATAAGAGGGTGAAGGAAAAAATTAGCAAAGCAACATCTTCACCTAAATTAAATTAAGATGCTACCTTGGGTAGAAATATGACAAAACAAAATACCAGTACTGCACTTCAATTATGACTCTTATATTAGTTGGATAAATCGATCACTGCCTTTCAACAAGCTCAAACAGAAACAACAGACATCTCCACCCCCCTTCTTCGTTTTATAGGGGACCAATACTCATCTCTAAGGGAGGCACGAAAAAGCCATATAAGTGAGTATGATTAGGCCATACACTGATGTCTGGCAACGGGTTGGAATTTTAGGTATAATTCAGAAGCTGGTTCGTAGTGGTAACTGAGGTTTTTTGTTAATCATTCGAGAGTCCTTTAAGAATCACCTACCGATACAAGGTAGAGGTAAGAACAAACATTCTTCACATAAGCGAAAAGAAAGTAAGAGGTTTTTAGTACCTTACCCTCCTTCTTCCCCCTCTTTTACACCTACGTGGTCCTGATGAGAACTCCCCCTAAATGAGGGTGTTCGAAACGCGTAGACCGGCCCTTCATACAGCCTTAGGAATCTTCACAGTATATCCAAACTAATAACTTGAAAAAGTTATCCCAAGGCTGCTGCTAATTGCAAACAATTTACTGTAAATTGGATGTAAAAATGTATATTGTGTACAGATCAATTGAAAAAGAAAGTATGGTTGACTTAAATGTGTTTGAGTGAATGTTTGTATGGAATGATTGAGAGTATGAGAGAATATATTTTGGTTTTGTAGGTCGTGATATAATGCAAACGTCAAGAAATGTATATAAATGTTGAAATGTTATAAAAAAAGAAAACATGTTTTTTGTTAAATAAGACTAAAAAAACAAAGATTCGAATCAGTAGAAGTAGAAAGGCTGGAATAGTTTTTAACACTACCTTATCCCGGAAAAATGTACCGTCTAGCTCATCAGCCAAAAAAGGTTCAATTTCTCCCAAGTACCTTCCAGACGTAAATGTGAATAGAAAAAACTTTTAAAGACAAAAATGTTAGAGACATTTATTCCAATGTTTCCAAAGTAGAACTCTGTAGAGCTTTGAGCCATTGGTAAATCCCAGCAAGAGATGGTAGAATGGATAATAGATCTACTGTTACAAAAATATTTTATTACACTTTTTACCAGGCAAACCTAGTAAGAAACCATCTCTAAGGAAATCTACAATTATTATAGGGGGCCGAGAGAAAGTACTTAACCCCCTTGCTCCACTTCATTGTTCAAACCTCTTTCACTGGCACTGCCAACTTGGAGATTGCCAGAAACGAGGATCCCTTAGGCCAGTAAGGGGCTACCAATATAACCTAAGCCTTTTGCTGTATGACTATCCTCAACACCCTGGTAGGTAAGAAGATTGGAGGAAAAACATAAATCAGAACTTTTAGCCAGAGAATATCCCAAGCCCAAACTTTCTGTAATGGGATAAGAGAGCAGAATCTGGGGAGCAATATATTCTGATTTCTGGCAAACCTTTTATCCAAGGAAGACCAAACTTCTCCAAGATCTAATGTAATAGTATACGACTGAGATTTATAGATGTTGAAGGTGGAAACATCCTGCTCCATTTGCCCTGCAAGGTTATTCTCCCTCGCCTGACGATAGATTGCTTCCAGAGACAGGAGATTAACCTCCGCTCATGTCCTCATCTCTACTGCCAAGAGAACACTAATCAGAAGATCATCAAGGTACTGAAATAAATGTATACCCTAATCATGCAATCTTCCAACCAAAGGGGCCAAGACCTTACTAAGAACCATAGGGGCTAAAGAAAGCCCAAACAGTAGAATCCTAAATTAAAAATGCTTCCCCCCAGACACAAACGTCTACAAATTTCTGAAAGTGTCTGTGGATATTAATAGCTAGATCTGCATCAAGCAGATCCAAAGAGGGAAGAAAGTACCACTGAGATATCAAAGAAAGAATTATTTGAAGAGTTGCCATCTTGAAAGGCTTGTGCTAGAGAAGGGCGTTCAGCTTCTGGTCCAGGATGAGGTTGCATTCTTCTAAAGTCTTTTTTACTACAAATATTATGGAGTAACCTCCCTTTATACATTCCTCCGGAGGAACTGCAATTGTGGCCTCCTTCTTCAAGAAGTCCTGGCTTGCCTTTGGAATTGATTTCCTGTATGATGATTCTGGGGAACAGGAGTTAATGAGAAAAATTCAGCTGATATTTTTTGAAAATCTATTTTACAGCCCTCTTTGATTATGCCAAGTATCCAAACTTTTCAGATGTATTTCTATTTGCTGAAAAAGAGAAGAAGCTGAGTCTCTACTGGCTCTGAATGGGCAGGATTTCTGGGAAGCAGGCTCAGAAGATCTTGGATTTTTCGGAGGAAGGAGCATCCTGGCAAGGCTCCCTTCCTCTAAAGGACTGAAACGATCCTATAAATGTTCTTTTTGTTCCAAAGTTTCTTTTGTTATGAAACCAACAATCTCTACTGGATGGACATGCTAGAGTCATATGCTTCCTATCACCTGTCTCCGATCTTTTAGCTAAATCCACAAGCTGTGCCCCAAACAATTTAATTCGAGTAAAAGGAAACTGATTTAACATAACCTTTTGAGCTGCGTCCTCTTTCCATTAATGCATCGATATATTTCTTCTTGCCGATATGGAAGAGTATGAGGTATAAGCTGAAGGATGTAAAAAAGAAATGATTAAATTAAATGTCTACAAGGAACTTGACCACTGTTGATCCATTGCCAAAAATGTTTCAGTACCATTTACCATCCGGTATTTCATCTGCTAGGTCTTGAAAATGTCCTAACTGAGACTGGGCTTAAGCAGAGGCTCTTTTGAAAAGCTGCTTAAAGTCTTTTTCACTACTCATCCAGTTTTTTTGCCACCATTTCTGCCTGAGAAGCACCCTCAGACATTATGGAACCATGTGATGCTAATCCTGCCATGAGAGGGTGCACTTCTACTGAAGAAGAACGCTCTTCCAGAAAAGTTTTCGACTGATATCTTTGAAGAGAAGACAGGAATACTTGTGAGGCTGCAAGCTTCTCTTTAATACGTCCAGTGTACAGCTCTCCCGGCAGCAACTGCCGTCTCTGGCATTCCACACATTCTCTCCATTACATCATAGGACTACAAACACAAGCACAGAGTCCTCGTGCATTTAAAGGAACAGGTAAGATCTCAACACATCCCCCTCCCTTCATTTAAAACAAATAAAAATCAATAAAAGAATATACCCTACCTACCCCTTAAGACAACATAACCAAATTATAATAACAAGAATTCAAGACAGAATTGCAGCAAAGAAAATATATACATTCAATAAGTGACAAAATCACGATATCTTGCAGGAACAGATTTAAATCTGGTAGAACAACGCTGAGGAGCAAAACTGTTGTTAATAGGAGATGTACTTGAACCAGGGGAGATAGTGGGCGAAAGCCAAGACCCTAGACCAAATTTGTTTTTTTACAAATTCAACTTTGGGCTTGGGAACAATAGAAATACAAGACTTATTCCAAATTTTCCCATTAGTCAGTACCACAACATGATTTTTAACCTCTTTAAAATGCACAGGAGGGGAAAATCGAGCTTGACCCTTGTGCAAAAGCACAGGTTTTTTGATCCTCAACCAGTCCCCACTACACACAGGTGATGATCTGATACACTTCTGAGCATACTTGGCCTGAGCAACGCCCCTCACATCAGCTACTCTGCCCATTTTGACTACATCCACCTCTTTCCTCAACATCCAGTCCTTATTAAGTCTGGAACCAGCTACTCTGCCCCTGAGTAAGGTAAAAGGTGACACCCCCGTACTAGAATGAGGTGTAACCCTCATGGCCCACAGCATGTCAGATATCACCTCCTTCCAATTTAAACCATTAATAGAAGCCAACTGTAACTGATCCTTGACTACTCGGTTCAAACGCTCAACTAAACCATTGCTGGAAGGATGATAAAGAGAGGTAAGAATGTGTTTAATTCCATGAGTTTTAAAGAAATCTTGCATTTCAGCAGAGACTAATTGAGTACCATTATCAGATACCAATTCCTCTGGAAAACCTTCCCGCAAAAAGATGTCCTTGAAGAAATTGATAACAGTACCGCAATTAATGCCATCAACAAATCTGACTTCTGGCCACTTTGACATGTAGTCAATTAAAACCAACGCATATTTAGGAGTGGTCCCTAAATCATTGAATGGACCAGCCACATCAAATGCTAATTTATGCCAAGGCAATTCTTTCACCTGAATGGGACTCACTGCAGAGGGACAAGTAACCTGAGTTTTATCACTAAGAACGCAAGCACCACAGTCACGAACACAATGTTCAATAGCTCTGTCCACACCAGGCCACCAAAAATCTTCACGTACTCTCCTTTTCATAGCACGAATGGCCAAGTGACCAACATGAGCTAAGTCCAGAACTGTCTTGCAAAGTGATTTTGGAACCACTAACAAACCACCTCTGCGTAAAATTCCATCAACCAAGGATAATTCGTCACAGACTCTTTTGAAGGGAACTAACTCTGCAGGAAGGAATTTACTATCAGGCCAGCCATGAGTAACGAAATCAATCACACTACACAACTCAACATCCGCAGATATCGCAAGTTTCCAATCTGCCTCTGATAATGCAGTATTAACCTCAGACACAGTGCTGACTGCACAAATCATTTCCAAACGATCACAACAGAGTTCCAGATCATTATGAGGAAGAGGAAGAGGTAATCTGGATAAACAATACTCAATCTTGCTTTAAATGTGGCAAAAAGGCCATTTAGCACGAATGTGTAAAGCTACCATTGCACAAAACGGGCCATCGTATATGGTAAAGAATATTGAAGATCGCCAATTCAAGTGTGATGATGATGACACTTGTCATGAACTATTAATGTTATCTGCTTCCCCTATGGAAGCTGATGGTATAGTAGAGATTAGAGTTTTGATCAGAAGTTAAACGCCGAGTCCTGAAGCCATCTGTTTTAGTAAAAAACACCCGACTGGACACCAAAGGAGGACAGATAACATGAAATGCCCATTGTATGTACAAAGTAAGGGGGTACAAGCGGCCGGCAGTGACTTGAAAAGTCGCACTTTGATGGATTTTTTGAGTTGAATATGTGTTGCCAGCGACCTCAGTTTGGCCTGACGTTCCAGTGATGGAAAGGCCTTTTCTTGATGTGTGTCCAGAATTGCTCCCAGGAAAATGAGGCGTTGAGAGGGCAGCAGTACTGACTTTTCCTGATTGAGTGTAAGTCCTAGACTCTCGAATAGCTGAAGACAGGCGTTCGTAGACCTGTTCACGCCTTCTAGAGTGGGGGACTTGATGAGCCAGTCGTCCAGATAGGGGAATACCTGGTGATGCTGCTGGCGAAGGTAGGCTGCCACTGGGGATAGGCATTTTGTAAAAATGCGTGGCGCCGACTTTAGGCCGAATGGCAACACTCTGAACTGATAATGTCTGCTCGCCACTGTGAACCTTAAGAACTGGCGGTGACTTTTGTGAATGAGTATATGGAAATAGGCGTCCTGGAGGTCTAAGGACACCATGAAATCCCTGGAATTGAGCAGTTGTAACACCTCTTGAATGGATACTATACAGAACGATTGCTTTTTGAGGTATGTGTTGAGGTTCCGTAGATCCAGTATAGGTCTCCATTTCTTCTCCTTTTTTCATATCACGAAGAACCTTGAGTAGAATCCTTTCCCCCTCTGACCTCTGGGAACTCTTTCCACGGCTCCCCTTTTTTTTTTTTTTTTATAAATTTTATTTTTGTTGTTGCCGTCACATGGTACACAATAACGGACAGTAGGTCTGCAATGCAGCGTCAACATTCAGCTGCCATAATCAGTAGAGCAACATTTTATAATATACCCCCCCAACTTCAACCTGCTACTCATTAGGGCTAAGATCCACTATTCATAACAATTGTTTACATCATCATCAGTGTGACCAAATGCAACTATCAGGTTTTGGTGCAAATACACAGTTCAGTATGTTCTTTAACCTGTAGGTTCCCAGGCCCCTGTATCATTCACTGTTTCCACGTTCCATACCCCCCACCCATCCATCAATCCAGGCCCTCGTCGTCCCCTGAGCTATCCCCATCCTCCTCCTCGGGCAGAGGCTCACAGATGTCTCCCCTATAAATGTTCCAGGGTGACCAAATCCGGTTCCATTTTCGAGGATTATGCCTCTGCTGGTATACTGCCCGCTCAGTCAACATGATCACATCCATATTTCTGCACCATTGCGCCAGTGTCGGTGTTTCCTGTGCCCCCCAGTTTTGCGCGATATCACGCTTTGCCAGCATTACACCTATGATCACCCACCTCTTCGCATGCAGTGATAGATCCGATGGGCCCCACACATTCAGGAGACAGACCCTAGGTTCCGGAGCAAACGGGTGCTGGAGGGTCTGACCGATCGTGCGTGTGACACGCCGCCAGTAGTTCTGTATATGTGGACATGTCCATAATGTGTGGTATAGCGTACCCTCCTCCCCGCAATTCCTCAGGCAATGTGGGTGTTCTGCTCTATGTATTTTATACAGTGTCGTGCGGGTGTAGTAGACCCTGTGTAGCACTTTGAACTGGATCAGTCTGAATCGAGTGGAAATACCAGCCTCCCTGGGTGATGCCAGGGCTGCGTTCCAGTCCGATTTATCTAGGTCCCCTATCTCATCCACCCAGTACTCCTTTAGTTTCCCCAGAGGGTCTGGCAGGTTATTCATGAGTTTACGGTAAGTGAGGGAGGTTGCCCCGGCCTCCATGTAGTCTGTAAGCAATCGGTCCTCTAACGGAGCCGACTCCGGAAGCGCCACACCAACCTCCAACACCGACAGGAGAGCATGTCTGATTTGTATGTACCTGTATGTTTCGGTGTCTGCAAGGCTGTATTGTTCCTTCAGGGTCCCAAAGGAGAGCACACCCTCTCTGGTCCATAGGTCGCCCACCGTTAAGATCCCAATGTTGTCCCATTGGTCGAACCCCTTGGAGCTGCGCAGGTTACCGAGGGCCTTGGTGTCCCACAGTGGTGTGAGTCTGGTGAGCACTCCCTCCCATCCCAGCCGTCTCTGAGCTTTGTGCCATAGGGCTACAGTGTGTTTAGTAGGCCCCTCTAACTTCCTCACCATCCCTTTGTTATATAGCGGAGCTAACAGGGTGGACATGCCCAGCTGTTGTCTATCTGCTCTGAACGCCGGGTCGTCTTGCGCTGCGTGGAGCCATTGGTTAATCACCTTAAGGTGAGCTGCCCAGTAGTATAGTTAAAGGTTGGGGAGGGCTATTCCCCCACTATACCAATCTCTGGTTAGTTTCAACTGGGCGACCCGGGCCGGTTTGTCTCCCCACAGAAGACTGGACAATTGCGCCGAGACGTGGCGGAAGAACCACACGGGAACCAACGCCGGTGTGTTCTCTAGGACATAAAGGAAGCGAGGGAGCGCCAGCATCTTAAAGAGCGCCGCTCTACCTAGCAGTGTTAGGGGGAGATTTTTCCAAAGGCGCACGTCAGTCTTCAATTTGTCCAGCTGGGGTCTAAGATTCAGGTCAAGGAAGGTCGAGTGCTCCCTCGTAATCCGAATCCCTAGGTATTTAAAGGTTACGTGTTCTATGAGTAATTGGCAATCCCCAGGCAAGGCTGGAAGGTCGCCCTTTATCATATAGAGAACGGATTTGGACCAATTGAGCTTATAGCCCGAGACCGTACCGTGGCGTTCACACAGTGCCAGTAAGACCGGGACACTGTTCGTGAGGTCCATGAGGTAAACGAGCATGTCGTCGGCATATAGGGATATCCTATCTTCGCCTCCACCTTCCCATTGGATACCTTTCAGCAGCTGGGTGGTTCTGAGGATTGTGGCCAGGGGCTCTAGAACCAAGGCGAACAGTAATGGCGAGAGAGGGCACCCCTGTCTCGTGCCCCTTGCCAACGGAAACTCCCTCGATATGTGTCCATTCGCGGTTACTCTTGCCATGGGTTCAGTGTATAGTAGTCTGACCCACGATATAAACGTTGGGCCGATACCGATATGTTCCAGGACCGCAAAGAGATAGCGCCACTCCACCATATCAAATGCCATTTTGGTATCTAGTGACAGTACCGCAGCCGGCTCCTTCAACCGCGAGGCTCGGGCCAATACCCCGTGTAGCCGTCGCAAGTTCAGCGCCGTACTCCGGTGCGGCATAAAGCCCGATTGGTCCGGGTGTATAAGGTGCGCCAGATGGGGCAGTAGCCTGGTGGCCAACAGTTTCGCCAGGATTTTACTCTCGGCGTTAAGGAGGGAGATCGGACGGTATGATTCGCACTCCTCGGGGGGCTTGCCGGGCTTAGGTATTGCGACTATTGTGGCCGTGCGCTGATCCGGTGGCAGTCGCCCCCGTTCCCGACACTCCTGAAACATAGCAAGCAGTGGCGCGGACAGTGTCTCGGACATGAGTTTGTACCATTCTATTGGCACACCATTGGGGCCCAGTGCTTTCCCGGGGTGTAGCGCTGTGATGGCTGCCTGTAGTTCCTCCTACGTCAGATCGGAGTCAAGCTCGTTCCGTTGGTCTGGGGAGAGAGTACAGGTCGGTACTCCCACAAGGGAGCTTTCCGCCATTTCCCGTGTGACCTCATAATCAGGGGAGTATACGCAGTGGAAATGGTCTGCTAGTAGTTCCACTATGCGAGCCGGATTGGTCTGCATCTCACCCCTAGAGTCCCGTAGTTGCAGTATCGCCCGCTGACCTCCCCGCGCCCTTTCCAGCCACGCCAGGAGCTTCCCTGCCTTATCGCCAATGTCGTACACCCTGCTCGCCGTTGCGGACATAGTGTCTCGCACTTTGCGGCGCAGAAAGTCGGTGTGACTCTGCTGGGCCAACCTGAGTGTGTGCTGGGTGTCTCCAGTCGGGTTCCCCTCGTGTTCCCGTGTCGCCCTATCAAGTTGGTCCTCTAGATCTGTTAGCTCCTGACGTTGTGTGCGCCTGTGCTGTGCGATCACCGAAATCGCCTGTCCACGGAGAACTGTCTTGTAAGCCTCCCACAGAATAGTAGGCGACTCCACCGACCCCACGTTCTCTGCCAGGTAGGACCGTGTGCTGTTCTTCAAGGCCTTGGCTACGTCCGGTTCTCTAAGGTAACCCGGGTAAATAGGATAAATCCTACTGCGGGTCCTTCCCTGACCGGATAGAGTCAGTGTTAGCGGGGAGTGGTCAGAGATCCCTCTCGGCCTAATTTGGGAATCGGTGAAAGTGAGGAGACCCCCCCCCCAACGTCAGGAAATAGTCTATCCGCGACAGGCTGTCATGGACTGCCGAGTGGTATGTATACTGCCGGACATCTGGGTGCAGCCGCCTCCACACATCCACTAAGCCCTGCGCTTCCATAAAGTCATGCAATTTGGAGGGTCCTGGTGTTCGTGTGCGCGTCGGGTGGCGGTCTAGGGAGTCTTGTGCCACTACATTGAAATCACCCCCCACGACAAGATCACCTTCAGGAAGATCTAACAAGAATTTCCCTAGTTCCGGGAAAGCTATGGTGTGCAGGGCTGGCGGGATGTACACCGAGACCACATTTAGCGGTTTCCCCTCCCACTGACCATGTACCGCTGCAAAGCGCCCCTGTGTGTCTGTAGCAGTTGATTGGACTATGAACCTGGATGAGCGATGAATCAATATCCCGGAGCCCCGGGACCCCTTTGTAAAGCCCGAGTGAACCACCATGCTATACCCTTTTCTGTCCAGGGCCTTCGTAGCTGTGCCGGTGAGGTGTGTCTCCTGTAATAGGACCAGGGCGGGGTGCAGCCTCTTTATATTTTGCAGAACCAGCCCACGTTTAATTTTGTCGCCTAGGCCCCTCACATTCCATGACATGAGGTGTAGCGGTGACATCTGTCCTATATCAGTGTCCTCCCCCATCTTGTGTGGGTGTGCGGTCTGTGAGTTTGCGCTCGTGGATGACCAGGAAGTCTGTGCAGTGACCCTGTGTGTTGCATTGTGGCCTCACCATCCTATACTCGTGTGCCCCATTGTAGCTACCCTGCCCCTGTGTAGAAACTAAAACCCAAAACCCCCTTCTACCCCCAACTCCCCCCCTCCCTGCCCCCCTGCCCCCCTGCTCAACGGACTCAGAACTGCCCGCCCCCCCCAACTCAGCAGAGTGCCTGATCCCGCCCCACAACATAATACTTGCTCGCTGGGGCGAAGGTTACTCCGTGGTCAGCGGCCCCCATCTTCAGCTGCGGAGGCCTTTCCGCCCAGTGTCCAAGGCGGCGTTGCCTGCTTGTAACATCATCCGTTCAGCCGGACCATGGCTGTGACTTACTGATCCTCGTTTGCATTGTCGTCCTGACGGTCGGATAAGAGGGAATGTAGCTCCGCATCCTCGTCGTTGGCTTGGGAGCCCCGTCGGGAGCCAGCTGTTCGGTGTCTGTTCTGTCTATTGGAGCGACGAGGGCCCGCCGCTCTCCATCCCTCCAGCCAATCCTGCGCAACCTCTGGGGAGTCAAAAAACCAAGTCTTGTTGTCCGCTACTACCCTAAGCCTGGCCGGGAACAGCATCGAGTACGGGATTTCTCTGGCTCTGAGTTCCTTTTTGACCTCAAAAAAGGTTTGTCTCCTCCGCGCCACCTCGGCCGTATAGTCAGGAAAGAATGCCAGCGTCGCATTCTGGATCTTAATGGGGGGCGAGTTCCTTGCCGCTTGTAGGATGGCGTCCCGATCCCTGAAATTGAAAAGCCTTGCTATGATCGGTCTGGGGTTAGCTCCTGTCTTGTGGCGTCCCCCCGGTACCCGGTGCGCCCTTTCCACCGTGAAAAAGGCGGAGAGTCCTTTGGGCTTCAGGGTGTCTTTGATTAGGCTCTCCACATATAGGTCCATCGCCCTCGTACCTTCCGATTCTGGCACACCAATAATGCGGATGTTGTTCCTCCTCGAGCGTCCTTCCTGGTCATCGAGCTTGTCGCGTAGTTCTCTGTTCTCCTTTGAGATGCGTTCCATGCTAATCTGGAGTTCCGAGACGTCCTCGACCAGGGATTTGGTCACGACCTCCATATTGTTCACCTTCTCTGTCATTTTATGGAAGTCCGCCCTTATAAGCGTGATCTCAGCCGAGATCGACCCCACCGTGGCCTGTACTTGCGTGAGGGCCCGCATGACGTCGTCAATGGTCGCTTTCTTGCTTCCGGTCACCTCGGTAGTCTTGCTCGCTTGTGCTTTGGCGTCCTGTGATGAAGAGGGAGAGCCGGGTTTGTCATATGCAAAGCGTTCCAGGCGTGATTGGGCCGCCCCGTGTTTAGAGCCCTTGCCAGCCATCTTGGTGTCGTCTGGGCCAGGCCACCTCTTTCAGACGGTTACCGGGGGTCGTCCCTGGGCCCACGCTGTGCTTAATGGGGTGAGAGTGACCCCCGTGAGGTGCACCGGTACCTGCGTCCCGGGATGCGTGCAGATCTGAGCGGGCCTCCGATGTGCGGTGGCCGGCCGGGTCCCGGATCAGTCAGAGGGGTGCGCAATCGAATGTCGCCGCCCTGGAGGACTCCTTCTGTCCCCCTCCGGCTCCGCGCGCAGCCCCTGATGGTGATGGGGGGGCCCGGGTCAGTCCCAAACAAGTCCTTCCGCCAAGAGGACGGGTGCCCTGCGCCAATGCTCCGCTGTTTCCTGGGCAGGGGTGCCCTCAGGTCTGTTGCGCCTTATGAGGCACTCCGATCGGCGAGGGGAAGCCGCCACGGAGACTATGAGGCAGCGCGGTTCCTTCGCCGCCAGACTCTGCGCCCCGGCCGCTGCTGCTTAAGATGGCGGCGTTGGGTCCCCACGTCGTCGCTCTGGGCGCTGGGCACCGTCCCCGCCGGGCTCCCCCCCACTTCTCACGGGCCCCTCGTCAGGCGGATCGGCTCCCCGCAGTCCGGTGATGGAGACCGGAGGGCTCGAACACTGTTCACCCCGTCGCTCTCCGAGGCCGGGTGCTTCCGGTGGAGCGCTGCCCGACACGGGCTACTTCCTGTCAGTGCGCCGCTCACTGTGCCTCCCGGTCCTGATGCCGCATACAGGCCCGCTCGGGGCGCCGACAATAATTGGGGATCCCGACCTCGGATTGAGGTCCAGCTAATCCGAACTGCCGCCGCCTGGTCCTGGGCTTCGCTGCCTTCCCGCCTGGGAAGTTTTGTCGACGGATAAATGTGCGGATTGACCTGGGAGCCGCTTCAATCACGGAGCCCTCCTTTTAGGCTGCCACCATCATCGGCTGCTAGCCACGCCCCCCCCCCACGGCTCCCTTTTGAAGCATTAGTGAGAGTTTCGCTTGAAGAAGATGAAGATTCCTGTGTGGCATGGAACATGGAGGGTTCGAAGGAGGAGTGTCCACAAACTCCAAAGTATGTCCGAATCGAACCAGTTGGAGAACCCAACGATCCGTAGTTATTTTCTGCCAATTGTGGAGGAAGTTGGAAATTTTTCCTCCAACTACGTAGCATGGAGAAGAAACGGAGGCCTGATTGAGAAAGAAGTCACTGTCTTCTGGGGGGTTCTTTCTTCCCTCCTCTCCCTCGAAAGGAGGACTTATTGTAAGAAGACTGGCCTTGTTGCTGCCTCTGTTGGTATTGAGGTTTGTGTTGCTGGGACGAGCCATAGGAGGATTTGTACCCCTGGTATCCACCTCTTGTTTGCTGGCCTCTTCCTCTGGAGCCCCGAAAGGAAGTATTCTTGTACTGCAGTGTTCCAAGGGATCTTGCGGTCTCTGTATCTTTCTTGATACCCTGGAGCATCTCGTCTATATGCTTTCCGAAGAGAAGCTCGCCGTCGAACGGCATGTCCAGTACCTTGGCTTGGACTTCCGGCTGGAAAGATGTAGCTTTCAGCCAGCCCTGGCGCCTAAGGACAGCCGCCCCCGCCAGCTGGCGAAATCCTGTTGAAGTGATATCCATCGCCACGTCGATAATCTCTGAGGCGGAGCGCTCTCCTTCAAGGAGAATTTTCTTGACCTCGTCTTTCTGCTCCTCTGACAGTGAGCCTAGGTATGGGGCTACATCTGCCCACATCTGGCGATTGTAGCCTCCCAAGAGCGCAAGCGCGTTTGCCGCTCTGACGTTAATGGCCGACATCGACGAGAATCTCTTCCCGATGTTATCAAGTTTACGGCCTTCCTTGTCCGGAGGTGCAGTCAGTGCAGCAGCCGGATTGTTGGATTTCCGCTGCGCGGCCTGTGTTATCACGGAGTCCGGTTTAGTTTGGCCTGTAAGGCATGCCTGTGTCTTGTCCAGGGCCTTGTATTTTTTATCAAGTCTGGCCAGCACTGGAATGAGAGATGAGGGGTTTTGCATTATCTTTACTCCCTGGTCCCAGATATGGTCGATAATTGGTATTGACCGGACCGTCTTCTTGAATGGCTCCTTAAAGTCGTATAAGAAGCAGTCTTGAGGTTGTGTGGTCATTTCTATCTAGAACCTTGCTGCTGCACGTTCTATAATATTGTGAAACCCCCCAATGTCTTCTGGGGGGGAGTCCGCCTGAGCCTGGTCTGGGGAAGCTGGATGTGAGATGACGTATTCGTTCCACTCGTCATCCTGTATTTCTCCCTCTTCCTGTTGACCCTCCTCGTCTTCTTCCACTGCCTCCTCTTTGTCCGAAGATTGTTGCCGAGACAGAGACACAGGATCTGGGGTAATCACCAGTGGAGGAGGTCTATGGCAAGGAGGAGGAGCTGACGACACAGCTTGAGGTGGCACCACTGGAGGTGTCGGAGTCGGTGGGAACCGCTGTTTGTAATCCGCTATAAGGAATTGGAGGTCTGTGACAATTGAAGCCAGGAGGCACACCATAGGCTGTGAAGGAGGAGGCGAATTGTATTCTTCTTGATATGGAATTTCTTCCTGATCCATGTCTTCATTGTCCGAACTCTCATGTACTTTAACAAGCAACTGTGATGGGCTTGTTGCGGTTGAGAACACAGTGCCATCTTCATAGTCCTCAGTCTCCAGTAAATTAGTCGGCGGCAGTGGCTGGACTCTGCTAGGAGACGTCGCTTCTGGCATCAGCGTATGCGATGACATCCTGAAGTGTGTATAGATACACTTCAGCCTGGGAGATCCTTCCGACGACGGGCCCGTCGACAGGGTGGTCGTCGACGGGGAGAAACTGACGGCCACCGCAGACTTCTCTGTCATTTGTATCGACGACGATGTCGTAGACGGTATCTTCGTCGACGGTAGTATCTTCGTCGACGGCAGTGTTGACGTCTTCGTCGACGGTACTGTCGTCGACGGCTTCGTCGACGGTCTCGTCATCGACGGCTTCGTCGACGGTGGTGTCAACGGCTTCGTCGACACTGGTGTCAACGTCGACAGCTTCGTTGATGACTTCGTCGACGAGGTTGTAGTCGACGTCGAAGGTACTTTCGTCGACGACGCTGGCTTCGGCTTCATCGACGAAGGACCTTTTAACAGGAATTATAGATGTTATAGACCTACCAGACGACGACGAAGTTGAAGTAGAGGTCGTCAAGGTGGTGAAGGCAAAAGCTGTCGACGTAGAGATGGTGACTGTCGACGCTGTCTCAGGCATGGCAGAAGACACTAGCACAGGTCTTTTGAAGGTGGTTTCCTGAGGAGAAATCTTCACTGCCATAGTCTTTGGTCGACCCTCTGAAGACTTAGGCGTCTTCTTTTGAGGAGGCAAAGTAGACGGACCTGGAGATGTCTGTCTGGGCCTTTTAGAAGGAACACTCGCTCTCCCTGAAGAGACTATTTGATCCTTGTCCTTCAGTCTCTGAAGCCATAGAAGCAGGCGACCCTCTCTGTCTTTTAGAGTCTTGACAGAGAAAGTGCGGCAGACCTTGCAGTTCTTGGCAGAATGGTCAGGGTAGAGACAGTAGAGGCAGTCTTCATGTTTGTCATCTACATGCAGTCTCAGCTTCTTACACGAGGCGCAAGGTCTGAAGAGCCCTTTTTTAGCAGTGGTAGACATAGTAGACTCTAGCTCTCCTTCACAGGAGTAAATAAATAGAGAAAAATATGGATAAGATCCAGAAAAACCAGAAACCTGAGCAGAGCTCAGTGGAGACTCCCTTAGCACGACGTGCGGTAGAAAATCTGAGGGACTAGGGCTCCTTCCAGGAAGGTTGCAGTAGCTGATTGGCTCCTGGCCAAAGTTTGGTCCTTTTTTACAAAAGGACTCAGATAGGTTACTAATGTGAGGCCTCTGGCCTATTAGTATATATACATATATATATATATGTCTTTAGGACATTACTATTTTATATACCGGGACTCCCACTCCGACGACGGGGAATGATTCAGGCATGTGAATCTATGAAAGATACCCATAATACTGGATAATGTGGAGTACCCCAGAACTCTTCCCTGAGTCCTGAAAATGTACATTGTATATGTCGCAGCCATTTCCCCATTGGTTGAAAACTGGGGCTTTCACGCTTGCTCATAAGCTGATGACACCCAGCTGATCCTCTCTATTGGTGAGAAGCAGTCAGAGACCAAGAAAAACCTAGCGAGTTGTCTCTTGGAAGCGGGCAGTTGGAAGACAGCACAAAATCTTGGTATTGTCCACATGTGGTAAATGCTTCGGTTTACTGAAAGTGCTTAAAAAGTGTTCAGATGGATTCTTATTGTCTGGCGTCGAACTGTAGTCCAGGCTTGGATTGTTAGTTGTCTGGACTACCGAAATGCTGTGTGTATGGGCATGGCAGACTATCTGTTTGTGTCTTCAGACGATTCAAAACGCCACTGCAAAACTTATCTGCAATAAAGACATATATAGTAGTGCCTCGCCTGCCTAAAAACTCAGCTCTTTGTATGTTGGCAGTCATTGCAGAGTTGAAGCTTCTCTGTCATACTCACAATGCTTTACACAACTCTGGCCCTTTGCTTCCAAGGCAGAAAGTTGAATTCTATCAACCTTCAAGAAAGTTAAGATCAGTAAACCTTGCCCTGGTAAAAACTAAAAGGATTAAGTGGGCCAGAGCAGGTGGTCGTTTGTTTACCCACTTGGCAGCGGCTTACTTGAATGCTCTCCCTTTAGATCTCTGCCTTACAGAGGATTACCTCATATTTAGGAAAAAACAGAAAACATGATTTTTCCCTGTCGGATCGCCTGCAACTTCTGCTGCTCGCTGCTTTCCTGCTGACTTTACATATGGCAGTATCAGCACCATTATATCCCTTTGGGGATGATTGTTAGAGTTCTATAAATACTATAAATAACTAATTAATAAACTGAACCCATAGGAAATAACATTCAAATAATAAATATATATGTAATTAAATATTAAAATAATATTTGTATTGATGTTTGTTTTTTATTATAAAATATTTAGTAACCTTTCAATTTAAAAATAAATATAATAACTTTTTTTAAAGGACTTTCAATTTTAATCTATTTAAAGTAATTCACATATTTAATTCAAAATGAAGTTAATAGTGGGGGAGCTTTTTTTGTTCTACTTTTGAAGATCTGGTCTGCAACTGAAGCAAAGCCTTCATTAGTAAGGACTGGGATCTAGAAGACCGAGTCACAGAGACTGCCCAGAATTTAGACATGTGTTTATCTGGGGATGAATGGCTTAAAGTGCAATGAGAACATGAGCATATATGCAAATCTGAAACTGGGTGAAAGTGTTTTTTTTAATATAAAGGATGAATTTAAAGAAACACGATTGTAAAAAGGAAACAAAAACAGTTTAAAGTTTTTGAAGGTCATTAAAATGAAAATTAAAACTGTTTAGTAGAAGGAATCATTATCAGATATCTGTAAGTATCAACATTAAAATGGACGTTTGCTCTGCATGACTGCATGCTCCCCCCCATATTGATATATGTGATGAACTAAGAGCTTGATTTGGAGTTTGGCGGGTGGGTTACTCCATCACAAACATGCCAGACACCCCGTCTGCCATATTACAAGTGCAATGCAGTAGCCTTGCAATATGGCAGATGGGATATCCATCACGTTTGTGATGGAGTAACCCATTTGCCAAGCTCTTAACCTGGCACTAACTCTCTTCCAACTCTGTTTTCTTTTATCTCTGATGAGACCAGTGATCTGGCAATATTAAGGCTTTATTTTGTTGTTGTGTTTTCTTACATTTGATGCAGCAACACTTCTCATTTCTCAGTGTCTTTTTTTTATATTTTATCAATGTTAAAAATGTAAAATTGGAAAGAGGGCAGACAGTTTGCCATCAGTTTTCTCTGGGGGGATGTGGCTGCGTTTGAACAAGTTGTCTTCTAGGATTTCTTATTTTATTTCTCGCTTGCATATGGTTAATGATGAGAGAGGCAACTTGGCTAAGCCACTGCATCTCCTTTGAGAATCATTTCTAATGGGGAGAGATGTATCTGCAATGCAGTGTGTCCTCCATGAGAGTATCGGTTAGACACAGGCAGCTTTGTTGATCCAGAGCATCTACTTCGAAATAAAGAGAAGCGGGAAGACACGACTGTGCAAAGCCACCACGGCTTCCCTATAATCGATATTATCTAAAGCCTGCCTTTTTGAATGAGCGCTTTTTAAACAAATAAGACACTTGAAATCAGAGCATCTACGTGAATTTGGCCAGTGGTGTAGCAGTGCGCGCCCTTCACAACACCGGACCCCCTTACCTGAACAGTCGACTCTCCTTCCACGCACCCAAAAGACACCTGCGATCAGCCAAGCTCTCTCTGGCCACTGTCGCTCATGTCAACAAGACTAGAACGGGATCAAAACTGTACTGCGCATGCGCAGGAGAGTGGCTTCTCCCGCGGGCCTGACTATTTCTACAGGCAGCTGGTACTGGACGCCTGCTACCCGGCGCATGCGCGAAGGATCAGTGCGTCGGAGACGCCGAGACGGGCGACCAGGAAATTTGGACATTAGGTAAGTCCAGTCTCTAGAGGGATTAGTTGTTGATAATCCCCGTTTTTTACACCTCGTTAATAACCTCCAGGCTCCCTTTGCAGGAGTCAACCAAATGAATGAAGCTTCCGCTCCAACATATCCGTGACGTCCTTCAATTGAAGTGAAGGCGCTGCCCCACTGCAGGTACTCACTCGGATTTATCCGACTGTTGTTTTAGGTTTAACTCGGCAAGTTGCTTGAAATCCCTGACCAATGGGCCTTGTGATATTATTTACATGGAACCCGTGAATCATTGTTTGATGGCTTTGAACATATGTGGTTTCTGATACATCCTTTGTCCCTTATAGGGCAGCAAGTTTGATTTCGCCCGTTTCAACATAGCAGTGAAACCCACTTCCTGATTCCCTGGTATTTGTGGGTTCGTTTGGACTCAGCGAGGTGAGGGACAGTCCAGTTTTCCTCGTATCCGTATGTCATTCTGTGTCAGTAACGGAAGGTAATGTCCAATTCCCTTGCCTTCCAGTGTGAAAACGTCCATCCAAAGGTAGAGCGCCACCCGTTGCGCATCAATATTAGAGACGTCTTACATCTCTACACCCTTCAAGCGGCCTTGTAGACCAGTGGGGTAAGCTGTTTGAGGGAATGGTTGTTCACTCTTTAGTGTCTTAAAGGGTCCCGTAATAATGTTCTTACATAGAGAAATTTCTTTCTTTTCAGATACTTCATTGGCCCTGATGAGAGTCCCCCCTTCCAACTACTGATTGGGACTCGAAACGCGTAGGCCTGTGTACAAAGTGTTGCTCTCACTTAATTTATAAAGTTGAGAAACCCTGTGCTTTAATTTGTTCACACACATTGTGTTTTATCAATCAAGTCGATTGAGATCTAACTCCAGGTGTGTATATGTATAGTATATGACACATGTTGACCGTTTGAGCAACCTTTGTCTTTTTCTTTTACTTTTTTTTCCCCCCTTCACTAACAAGTTTCCCTTTGGTATTCTTGCTAAATCTTTATTTACCAGATTTATGTACATATGGATGTTTGATGTTGAATGATTGTGATATGTCTGACAAGTATGAATGACTATTGTTACATTGAATAATGGTGTAGTATTTGTATATAAAATGTAAAAAAATGTAAAAATAATCACGTTAAATTGAATGAATAAATCGCTATTGATTAGCAACATCTCAGGTTGAAATGAGTTTTTTCTCCCTTGTCGAGTAAATTTTACATCAAATTTTTGTATCAGTTTAGGCACGTCTCTTTGGTATAGTGTTATAGGTGCTCAGCCTAACTGATTAGAGCCAACTCTTTATTGTTTATTCATTTTCCTGGGAGCAATTCTGGACACACATCAAGAAAAGGCCTTTCCATCACTGGAACGTCAGGCCAAACTGAGGTCGCTGGCAACACATATTCAACTCAAAAAATCCATCAAAGTGCGACTTTTCAAGTCACTGCTAGGAATGATGTCCTCCAACATCCTCGTAATCCCACACTGCCGCCTCCGTATGCATCCCTTACAGCAGGCGTTATCAGCTCAGTGGGTTCAAAGTACGGGATCCTTCGACGATCGACTCAGGATCACCCCGTTCATGGTGAAGGCCCTGAACTGGTGGCTTCAAATAAAAAACCTGAACCAAGGCCTTCCATTCCTCCTTCCAATCTCCCCACACGTGATAACAACAGATGCATCATTGGACGGGTGGGGTGCGTTCCTACAGGAACTTCAAATACATGGTCAGTGGTCGCCAGCCGAGAAGGTGCTCCACATCAATCTCTTAGAGCTAAGGGCAGTGTACCTGGCTCTTCGAGCTTTTCTGCCCAGAATCAGGAACTCCCTGGTGCTTGTGAGGACGGACAACACCACCACAATGCACTACTTAAACAAGCAAGGGGGAACCCGATCCATGACGTTGTCTCACGAATCGCAGCGAATTTGGAAGTGGCTACTCCAACACAACATCTCGCTCAGGGCAGAGTACGTCCCAGGAGCGGACAACACCCTGGCGGACTCTCTAAGCAGGCAATGGCCCATCTGCCACGAGTGGGAACTCGACCAACAGGCCCTCGACGCAGTGTTCTCCCGACGGGGCAAACCAAATGTGGATCTGTTTGCGACAAAGATCAACGCAAAATGCCAACATTACGCAAGCTGGCTTCCCCAGAAGGGGTCTCTAGGGGATGCATTTTCGATGACATGGTGCAACGTCTTTGCCTATGCTTTTCCACCATTTCCCCTGATCCCCAGGGTCCTCCGGAAACTGAAAGCAGAGCATTGCACCTTGATCCTGGTAGCCCCAGCGTGGCCACGCCAACACTGGTTTACAGAACTCCACCTTCTATCGCTGAGCCTCCGATTCCTTTCAGGCCTTACCCGCATCTCCTCACCATGAACCAGGGGCAAGTCCAGCATCCAGATCTGACATCTCTCGGATTATCGGCTTGGCTCCTGAGTTCAGAGAGTTCCAGGACTTAGATATCCCTCAGGACTGCAGGGTCGCCCTTGCCCGGGCCCGGGCCGACAGTACCAATAAGACATATTCCCTTAAGTGGAAGAGATTCTGTTTATGGTGTAAAGCTAACAAACTGCACCCGTTCTCGTCATCTCCGGCACAACTGCTGCCCTACCTGCTCCATCTAGCCACCTCGGGATTGGCCCATGCCTCAATCAAGGTCCACCTGGCAGCCATATCTCGATTTAGACGCTCTTCTTCTGGTGCTTCTCTATGGTCCAATAGACTGATCAAGCAGTTTCTGAAAGGCTTATTCAGGACTTATCCTCCAGTGAGACCTTTACCACCTACATGGCAGCTCAACATTGTCCTAGCGCAGCTGATGAAACACCCCTTCGAGCCGATACATAAAGCGGATCTCAAATATTTGTCATGGAAAACAGCCCTCTTGCTAGCTCTCACATCAGTAAGGAGGGTGAGCGAGCTACAGGCTTTCTGTATTCAGGACCCGTTCCTTCAGTTCAAACAGGACAGAGTCATTCTAAGGACTAACCCCAAGTTCATACCAAAGGTTCCGTCTGCTTTTCATCTAAACGAACCTATTGTCCTGAGATCTTTCTTCCCTAAGCCATCTTCAATGGCGGAAAGATCTCTACATTCCTTACATCTGAAGAGATGTCTGAAATTCTACCTTCATAGAACGGCACAATTTCGCAAATCCAACCAATTATTTATTGCCTTCAGCAGGCCCAGGAAGGGCCTACCATTGACAAAGCAGAGCATTTCAAGATGGATCTCTGCAGCTATCGCCTTCTGCCACCTACAAGCGGGTCATCCTCTGCCTGCCAAGGTTCGGGCTCAGTCCACTAGAGTGGTTTCCACCTCCATGGCGCTCTTTTCTGGGGTGCCCATTGTCGACATTTGCAGAGCGGCGACATGGAAAACATCACATACGTTCACCAAGCACTACTGCTTGGATTCTGAACTTATGAAGGATGCAGCAGTGGGACAGGCGGTGCTCCGTCATCTATTCCATTAGAGGTGAGCCTTCTTCCTTTCATCCCACCTTTCCATTTTACTGTTTGCACATTTCTTATCCTGCTACTGTTTGCAGTTTCTTTCGTTACACTATTGATAAGTTATTATCATGTGTCTTACATACTACGTTATACGAAATGTGCTGCCTACTACTCGCGACTCTGATTCAGGCATGTGAATCTATGAAAGATACCCATAATACTGGATAAGAAATGCGTTACTTACCTGTAACTGCAGTTATCCAGTATTGGTATCTTTCATAGATTCACATGCAACCCACCCGCCTCCCCTGGAAGGGCTCACCTTGGTTCTCTCAGTAGGTACTACTTAGCACTGTGCTTACGAAAATCTGAGGGACTAGGGCTCCTTCCAGGAAGGTTCTAGAGGGTGGTAGTAGCTGATTGGCTCCTGGCCAAAGTTTGGTCCTTTTTACAAAAGGACTCAGATAGGTTCCTAATGTGAGGCCTCTGGCCTATTAGTATATATACATATATATATATATGTCTTTAGGACATTACTATTTTATATACCGGGGACTCCCACCCCGACGACGGGGAATGATTCAGGCATGTGAATCTATGAAAGATACCAATACTGGATAACTGCAGTTACAGGTAAGTAACGCATTTCTTTTGAACCATAAGGAGATGATCTAAATGTAGCCAACTGGACAGACTGGTATTGTTGCAGGGATTCTGCACATATACAGAACTATACACAGGAAAAAGGGACCTCAGTGAATAGGAGTGTACGAACCTACCACATTACTACTCAAAATCCCAAACTGACTAGCTATAGTGTCTCATTCATTCTCCATCTACAGCGAAGCTACCAATGATTAGACAACCCAGAACACGTCACTCTATCTTGGTAATCGAGGGATCCGGACACTCTTTTGCTCACTCACTCGTACTTGTTCACAATGCGAGTAATCTAAGACGCGGTATAGTTTAAAATGTTTCAACTAACTCGCTCTATGGTACAGTACACAAGCCAATACTAGCATCAAAATGCATAAACACAATATAGTCAGCATTGTTACAATACCATAGAATACAAACAGGGATATCATTATCTAAAAATCTGTGGAAAAGGATTGAACGACTTAACCACCCTCCCTGTGTTAAGTGATAGTTTATTATAAAAAATAAGCCCTCTGGGCTTTGTTTGCAGACCCCCATACCTTAAGGCCTAGATGCAATCTTCACATCTCAGGACAAGCACAGCTCTTCCCTTTGGAAAGGTGTCTCTCCAAGTGCCTCGATACTTGTTGCGCTTGCCATATTAAAGAGCACGATTTCCAATAGTGCAGCTGTGTGTAGCATGTTATGTCTAGGTGCCAGGGACTGACCAGAACGGAATAACAAGGGTCATTGTTGTTTAACTTTGAACATCGTGTACAGATTAAACCTCAGAGCACAGCAGAGAACGTGCAAGGTAGACAGTACTCATGTGAGCCCCTCCCATTTGCGAGTTGCGTCGCAAAACATTCAGACATTGGTTTTGGAGTCGCTATTAGGAACGGCGCTTCCTAATAGCGAGTCACTAACCCTATTTTGTGAGTGGCTACTAGATTAGCGACTCACGAAATAGGGTTGGTACATGGGCCACATGTTTTTTGCAGTCGCACGCGTGCCTAAAACCCCTTTCCGACCGCAAAAAATGGTTGTACATCTGGCCGTCAGCCTTCTAATAAGTACACTTTGAGATATCATATTGAATACCTTGGAGAACTCCAGAATAATCAGGGACAATGCTTTACCCTGATCTACCTCCAGTCTGACGTTGTCCAGGACGGCAGGCAAGGTGCTCTCAGTGTTATTTTTGGCTCTGAAACCTGTCTGGGAGGATCTAGTAAGTCATTATCCTCCTAAAAAGTTGTCAATCAGAGATTGACCAATCTCTCAAGGAGTTTAGCTAGAAATGGCAGCATTGAGATTGGACGATAATATGTTAGCTTGGACACTTCAAATCCTGCTTACTTTGCTAATTGGAGGATTAGGGCTTGCTTCCACAAATCCGGGATACAGCTGACTTTAAAGATGAATTAAATATTTGTGTCAGATAAACAATCAAAGTAGGTGCTAAGCAAGAAAAAATAAAGTGTGGGCACGGATCTAGTGGGGAACCAGATTTAATTTCAATCCTAGTTTTTTCCACCTGTTTTTTAGTGGTGCAGGTAAAGTTACCTAAGTAAACTTTGGCTCTGGGGTGGGAGCCTGTCAAGGCACCTGAAAGGTCTTCCAAAGTAGGTTGTAGGCCAAATGTGAAGTATATTTTCTCAGAAAAATAATTACCTCACAATACTGCAGTAAATGGGTAATGGTTTGTGCAAGCTAATCGGTTGGGATAATTCCCTCATGATTTTAAATAGTTTCTTCAGAAAGTCACTATTGTCATTTAACCTTTTGATGAAGCAATTTTTCTTAGCTTTTCTGACCTGACAATAATAGTTGTTTAGTTGGTGTTTGTATGATAGTCTGTCTGTTGGATTTGTTGAGTAACTCCATACTCTTTCAGCCACCTTACATTTCCTTTTCTTGTTCATTAGCTCCGAGGAGTACCATTTTTCAGATGGGGTCAATTTGCGAGGGTTTTTTGTTTTTAAATGAGTGCACTTGTCCAAGGTTGCAGTAAAGTCTGCATCGAACTGTCGTAGATAACTATCAAGGGAAATAGAGGTGTCAAGTTTTGGTGGGAAGAAGTTATTAGCAAAAGTTTCAAAACTGATTTTGCTCCAAGGCCTTTTGGGAAGATTAAAGTTTTTGGAGAATTGTTTTTGGTTTGGATGGAGAAAATGTGTTAATCTATCACTAAAATGATCTGACCATAATAGAGGGGAGATTTTAATATCATTTATATTAGATTTCAAGAAGAGTAAATCGAGGGTGTGCCCTGCAGGATGAGTGGGGCCATTAATCATTTGACTCAGTTGTAGGGTGAGCATATCCTTTTCTAGTTGTTTATGCAATGGATCGTCTGATTTTTCAAATTATAGATTCAAGTCGCCAACTACAAAATAACTAAGGTCGTTCAACAAAAATGGAGTAAGCTATGCAAACAGCTGTTCACCCAGGGATCATTATAACCCAGCGGTCTATAAACATTAGTACCGCCCAGTAGCCTCTTATCCCTTAATACCAGCTGGAAAGCAAAGAACTACCTTCTATTTTGCAGGTATACATATCTTTTAAGATAATGTCCGTACACCCACCGCAGCTACCTGCCCTATCACAATTTAAAATGTTGTTGTTTAAGGGCAGTGAGACCGCAATGTCAGGTAAATCATTCTCATTAAGCCAGGTCTCAGTGATAAAAACTGTACCTGGAGTTTCCTCTCGAATCCAATCCCATTTCTCTCTAGTGTTGAAGTATAAGCATTTAAGGGTCTGAGTGTAAGAGTGGTTAATGGTATTAGCGGGACTCATAAACGGTCCCTTGGTTAACACAGCTTCCCACTTACAGTTCCGGCAAGAGTAAGGTCCTTCCATTGAACTTGGTGAACGCACAACACATGAATTTGGGTCATGTCTGGCAGGTTTATGTAAGTGTAGTAGCATATTATGCTCATAAGCCAGCCATACATTGGCTTCTGGAGTAAAACTTGCAAAATGTGTGGCATCTGGCGACGTCCAGGCGCAGACAGGCATGCTTTTTGTGGGCCAGAATTGTGCCCGAAGGGTGTGTCCGCTGAGCTCCAGTGCTGCGCCCCCTCTTAAATACCTCCTCAGCATTGAAAAAAAGGCTTGTCTGCTGACCTAAAATGGCAGTCCTTGGTGTGTGGTTTAACTCACCACTGGCATTTCTGAAGCTAATGTGCTGAGCGATCCAGTACAACTAAGGTCATTTTTGAGTCTCACCTACGCAGCGCGCATGCACTGCAGAGGAGACCTTTAGCAATCGATTTGTCTTTTCAGCCAAAAACGTGCACGCTTTGTATTGCCTTCAAGGGAAACACGTGTACGTTTGGCGATTCCTTTGCGGGAGCGAGCTTTGAAACCATCTGTTTGTAATTAACAGATGGTTCCTGCTCGCTCCCGCAAGGGAAACAGGCGCAGGCCCCCTCCTCTCTCCCCTCCCCTAGCTGCCTCTCGTCAAACTTTTTTAAATTTTGACCTTGAGTGAGAGGCGTATTGATGGTTCGGTTCGGCTAGCGGCTCTAAAAGCATAAAGATAAATATATATAATATGCGCACGTAAAACGCTGATGTGGATTAAAATGGCGAGCGCTAGAGTACATCCTCCATGCCTGGTGTGAGGAAGAACGACGCTGATAGAAAGGTAAACTGGATAAACAACAAAAATGCCAATTCCGGGAATAATTTGACAATATTTTCAAAAAACGCTGCTTTGATTAAAGCAAAAACAACCTGTTTGTACTTAACACCATCAAGGTTTATTCATAATTATGACATGGTTATTATTCATATTAGCACACTTATTTATCGTGCTTTGGAAAATATAACATACAAAATGCACAACAATTTTTATATACAATATATACAAGAAAATACAATCTCAAACATACTTATCATTCATTCATGCACACTCCTTAACAAAACAGTGGAAACAATAAAGTGAAAATAAAGAAACACAGTACGTCACAACACCGGTTAATGAATGAGTCCTAAATATTTCTTTTCATATTTTGACAATTTGTCGCAGTTTGTAATAATCACAAATACTCTCGTGAAACCAAATATGTACAAAACAAAATTAGGGGTAACCAGATGTTGGATCTCGATCAATTTGTGTGCTGGTTGAATTCAAGAACGGTTGACATCCAGTTTTCAGTCTCAGCCTCAAATGAATCGATTAACTACCTGGATGTTAAAGTGGAACCCCAGGATGGAAGTTTAAGCACAACACTATTTCGCAAACCCTCCGACAGAAATAAGGCATTACACTTTTCCAGCAACCACCCCCGCAGTTTGAAACAAAACTTGCCCTACGGCCAATTTCTGAGAATACACAGAAATTGCTCTACGAAGGAAGAATATTTCAAACATGCAGAACTTCTAAAAGACCGTCTTATACAGAGAGGATACCCCAAAAAACTTTTAAAGAACTCGCTCAAACGGGCATGGTGGACACCTAGAGAGACACTACTGGTCAAAAGGAGCAAACCAGACACTAAAAGATTGGTATGTGTGACCACCTTCTGTCCAGCATCAAATTTGCACAGAAAGCTCATCATGTCCAACTGGCATCTGCTCAAAAATTTGCACGAAGATTTCTCAGTGCCACCACTTTTTGCGTACAAAAAGGACAAAAGTGTGGCCAATTATGTTGTCAGGGCGGCACTACCAACCATTAAGGCACCAACACTACAAAGTTTGTTTGGATTACCTCCAGCCAAGGGACACCATAAGTGCGGCACATGTACATGCTGTGCAGAGACTATAGAGGATTCAGTCTTTACGTTCAATGATGTGCATTGGAAACATGACACCTTTACTAATTGTAAGTCCAAGAACGTCGTATACGCCATAGTGTGCCCATGCCCTCTAGTTTACATTGGCAAAACAACGCAGGAAATCAGGAGTAGAATCACGCAACACAAGTCGCGGATCCGCAGGGGAGTAGAGAATGCCCCTTTGGTCAATCATTGGGCGAAGTGCAATCTTGCAAACACTGATCTTCGCTGGACCGTTCTGTCTAAAATTGAAAAAAATCCGAGGGGCGGTGATTTGGATGCCCTACTGTCTCAACGAGAGGCAATGCTTATTATGAAGTTCAACACCGCCATGCGAGGGTTGAATGAAATTTCTGAAATTTACAAGCCCACAGTGTATGGAGACAATCATAACACTCAATCCAGGCCTGGTTTTGCTTCCCAGGTCTGCTATACTTCACTTTGAACTACATATCCCAGAAACCTCTGGGATTTGTTAACAACCAGGAAGTAGAGCCACTTCCACTCGAGGATTCGAGCCCTTCAGCGGTCACAATCAGACAAGCCGCCCTAGGAGAAGGAGTCAAGACTACACGCTTTCATTGGTATGTTGATCTGCACTGCGCTTTGATTATTTCAGTGGCATCTAGCGCGCCAGACATCTAACGCGCTTCTCGCTCAATGTTGTAGGAAAGGAGCGGACGCAACTTAATAGTGTTTGCGAGCAGCCAGCTTCAAAGCCGGTAAGTACCAGTGCTTCCCGCATGACCCGCTATTGCACAGAGTGTGAATATAGAATGACAGCATGGAAAATGTGGCATATTTGTAATTGTTGTCGCGTTCTCTTTGCACAGCTGCTGCTATCACGTTTGTGGGAAATACCATACTGAACTTTGGGGATAATTTACTGCCTATTAGCAACTGTGCTGTGACTAGTGGATTAAGGTAGGAGACCCCTTTGGAGCACAGGGAGTTGATCCCTTTTTGTAGTTAGCTGACCATGTTCTAGTTATACACGCTAAATCCAGTAATTTTTATTGTTTCAGAACCATTCGGTCCTGAGGAGAACCCCACCTTAATGATAGGGGTTTGAAACGCGTCGACCACCTTGTCCAACATCTGGTTACCCCTAATTTTGTTTTGTACATATTTGGTTTCACGAGAGTATTTGTGATTATTACAAACTGCGACAAATTGTCAAAATATGAAAAGAAATATTTAGGACTCATTCATTAACCGGTGTTGTGACGTACTGTGTTTCTTTATTTTCACTTTATTGTTTCCACTGTTTTGTTAAGGAGTGTGCATGAATGAATGATAAGTATGTTTGAGATTGTATTTTCTTGTATATATTGTATATAAAAATTGTTGTGCATTTTGTATGTTATATTTTCCAAAGCACGATAAATAAGTGTGCTAATATGAATAATAACCATGTCATAATTATGAATAAACCTTGATGGTGTTAAGTACAAACAGGTTGTTTTTGCTTTAATCAAAGCAGCGTTTTTTGAAAATATTGTCAAATTATTCCCGGAATTGGCCTTTTTGTTGTTTATCCAGTTTAGTTGGACTCAGCCTTTCTGAGTAAGGAGTCAAGGCCCTTGTTGATTCAGATAGAAAGGTAAACAGCACAAACATCAAGACTGCGTAGCTCACCCGGCGGGCACTAAGGGGTGACATAATAGAAACCGGCACAAACATGGCACTTGATAATCGGCAAACTCCAGAATTCCCTGCCCTAGAGAGATAGAAGAAAGGGAGCCAAAAGCGAGTTTGTGTCATTGGTGGAGACCGTAAGGCTGCTGAAACTGGAGTCGGGTGCATAACCAATCACAGTAGCATTTTCCCAAGCCAATGCAAAGTCATTACACTTCCCCACCAATACCATTAGAATGTGCCTTCCTAGAGGATTGGTTGAAAGCTATTTGCGTGCCAAAGGTTACATTTTGCTTGCCGTGTTTACAACTAAGAAAGAAGGTGTATGTCAGAGGAGTTGACACAGTCAATGAACATCAGTCTTTAATAACACGATCCACTAATACCCTGAATGGAGAAACCCAGAAAACAAGTGAGTGGATGAATGGCTTATAGAAAAGCCCAGGGTGATAAGCACAAGTTATGGTTTTTGAAAATTGGACTCTGGGACTTGTACATTTTCTTTATTATCTCTATATAGCTGGATAGCGGGCTCATACTATGTGAGTCCCCTTGAATCATTAATTTTTTTAGGCACATTTTGTTCTTTGATATGATGTTTTGTTTTCATAGTGAAAAGGAGGTCAGAATGCCAGCGGGCAGATTACTTTTGGTAAATGAGCGAGGCTGATTTCTCACTCATAGGACACTTAGCTTTGGGTCACTTAGCAGTAGTGGGTAATATGTTGAGATGGGTGAAATGGGGGCCAGTCGAAAGTTGCGTGAGCACAGGTGAGGAGATTCAACGAGAGCGTGAACCCTTTCTCAGGGCACAGATAAAGTGGAGCGTAGTGTGATGGAAGATCCTGCTTGTTTTGGGGTACACTACACAGTGGCATGAAACGGCCTAGGTGTGGAGGTTTAGCACCAGAAGCCACAGATTACAATAGGCATAGGGCGTTAAGATGCTCTGAAAAGTTCATGGCAAATATATTTGTTTATTGGGGATTTGCGATCATCAGTATTCTGCCCTTTGGGCAAGATACTATTTCAGTATACTGGAGTGAGAGAGAGACGGGTGTCACTCACAGAGCCTTGAATAGTTCTGAATAGCTCATCCAGTATAGAGGAGTTTTCCCAGAACACAAACAAACAAGCATTTGCAATGCAATAGGTCTCGCATTTACGCAAGTTTAAGCTATTGGCATTATAAACGACAATGCCTTTTATTTATGTTTTAAAAACAAAAACAAAAATAAAAGGCATTGTTATTTGCAATGTCAATAGCTCAAACTCGCGTAAATGTGAGACCTATTGCATTGCAAATGCTTGTTAAAATGAGTTCCCTCTTTACAGATCCCCTTCAAAGTTGATTTTAGCAGCAAGTTTTATTTAAAATGTCACAAGACACATACAGATGTTTTTTAGCAGCAGTTCAGGTGAATACAGTAATTAATGTTACATCAGCATTTCCAACAGCTGCTCCAGCAAAAAGTGCTCAAAATTTAAAAACATATTGCACTAAATATCAGCCCAGTAACCTGGTAACTGCAACTGTAGCAGGGCTTCCTGCCACACAGCACGCTCTCTTAAATGCCTCTTCAGCATTGAAATAAAGGCTAGGTCTCTGACCCAAAATGGCGGTCCCAAGTGCGTTGTTTATCTCATCACTGTCATTTCTGAAGCTAATGTGCTGAGCAAACTAGTGCAACTAAGGTAATAAAAAAATGTGTTACTTCTACACAGCTCTCAGTAGGTACTACTTAGCACTCTGCTTACGAAAATCTGAGGGACTAGGGCTCCTTCCAGGAAGGTTCTAGAGGGTGGTAGTAGCTGATTGGCTCCTGGCCAAAGTTTGGTCCTTTTTACAAAAGGACTCAGATAGGTTACTAATGTGAGGCCTCTGGCCTATTAGTATATATACATATATATATATATGTCTTTAGGACATTACTATTTTATATACCGGGGACTCCCACCCCGACGACGGGGAATGATTCAGGCACGTGAATCTATGAAAGATACCAATACTGGATAACTGCAGTTACAGGTAAGTAACGCATTTCTTTTGAACCATAAGGAGATGATCTAAATGTAGCCAACTGGACAGACTGGTATTGTTGCAGGGATTCTGCACATATACAGAACTATACACAGGAAAAAGGGACCTCAGTGAATAGGAGTGTACGAACCTACCACATTACTACTCAAAATCCCAAACTGACTAGCTATAGTGTCTCATTCATTCTCCATCTACAGCGAAGCTACCAATGATTAGACAACCCAGAACACGTCACTCTATCTGGGTAATCGAGGGATCCGGACACTCTTTTGCTCACTCACTCGTACTTGTTCACAATGCGAGTAATCTAAGACGCGGTATAGTTTAAAATGTTTCAACTAACTCGCTCTATGGTACAGTACACAAGCCAATACTAGCATCAAAATGCATAAACACAATATAGTCAGCATTGTTACAATACCATAGAATACAAACAGGGATATCATTATCTAAAAATCTGTGGAAAAGGATTGAACGACTTAACCACCCTCCCTGTGTTAAGTGATAGTTTATTATAAAAAATAAGCCCTCTGGGCTTTGTTTGCAGACCCCCATACCTTAAGGCCTAGATGCAATCTTCACATCTCAGGACAAGCACAGCTCTTCCCTTTGGAAAGGTGTCTCTCCAAGTGCCTCGATACTTGTTGCGCTTGCCATATTAAAGAGCACGATTTCCAATAGTGCAGCTGTGTGTAGCATGTTATGTCTAGGTGCCAGGGACTGACCAGAACGGAATAACAAGGGTCATTGTTGTTTAACTTTGAACATCGTGTACAGATTAAACCTCAGAGCACAGCAGAGAACGTGCAAGGTAGACAGTACTCATGTGAGCCCCTCCCATTTGCGAGTTGCGTCGCAAAACATTCAGACATTGGTTTTGGAGTCGCTATTAGGAACGGCGCTTCCTAATAGCGAGTCACTAACCCTATTTTGTGAGTGGCTACTAGATTAGCGACTCACGAAATAGGGTTGGTACATGGGCCACATGTTTTTTGCAGTCGCACGCGTGCCTAAAACCCCTTTCCGACCGCAAAAAATGGTTGTACATCTGGCCGTCAGCCTTCTAATAAGTACACTTTGAGATATCATATTGAATACCTTGGAGAACTCCAGAATAATCAGGGACAATGCTTTACCCTGATCTACCTCCAGTCTGACGTTGTCCAGGACGGCAGGCAAGGTGCTCTCAGTGTTATTTTTGGCTCTGAAACCTGTCTGGGAGGATCTAGTAAGTCATTATCCTCCTAAAAAGTTGTCAATCAGAGATTGACCAATCTCTCAATGAGTTTAGCTAGAAATGGCAGCAGTGAGATTGGACGATAATATGTTAGCTTGGACACTTCAAATCCTGCTTACTTTGCTAATTGGAGGATTAGGGCTTGCTTCCACAAATCCGGGATACAGCTGACTTTAAAGATGAATTAAATATTTGTGTCAGATAAACAATCAAAGTAGGTGCTAAGCAAGAAAAAATAAAGTGTGGGCACGGATCTAGTGGGGAACCAGATTTAATTTCAATCCTAGTTTTTTCCACCTGTTTTTTAGTGGTGCAGGTAAAGTTACCTAAGTAAACTTTGGCTCTGGGGTGGGAGCCTGTCAAGGCACCTGAAAGGTCTTCCAAAGTAGGTTGTAGGCCAAATGTGAAGTATATTTTCTCAGAAAAATAATTACCTCACAATACTGCAGTAAATGGGTAATGGTTTGTGCAAGCTAATCGGTTGGGATAATTCCCTCATGATTTTAAATAGTTTCTTCAGAAAGTCACTATTGTCATTTAACCTTTTGATGAAGCAATTTTTCTTAGCTTTTCTGACCTGACAATAATAGTTGTTTAGTTGGTGTTTGTATGATAGTCTGTCTGTTGGATTTGTTGAGTAACTCCATACTCTTTCAGCCACCTTACATTTCCTTTTCTTGTTCATTAGCTCCGAGGAGTACCATTTTTCAGATGGGGTCAATTTGCGAGGGTTTTTTGTTTTTAAATGAGTGCACTTGTCCAAGGTTGCAGTAAAGTCTGCATCGAACTGTCGTAGATAACTATCAAGGGGAATAGAGGTATCAAGTTTTGGTGGGAAGAAGTGATTAGCAAAAGTTTCAAAACTGATTTTGCTCCAAGGCCTTTTGGGAAGATTAAAGTTTTTGGAGAATTGTTTTTGGTTTGGATGGAGAAAATGTGTTAATCTATCACTAAAATGATCTGACCATAATAGAGGGGAGATTTTAATATCATTTATATTAGATTTCAAGAAGAGTAAATCGAGGGTGTGCCCTGCAGGATGAGTGGGGCCATTAATCATTTGACTCAGTTGTAGGGTGAGCATATCCTTTTCTAGTTGTTTATGCAATGGATCGTCTGATTTTTCAAATTATAGATTCAAGTCGCCAACTACAAAATAACTAAGGTCGTTCAACAAAAATGGAGTAAGCTATGCAAACAGCTGTTCACCCAGGGATCATTATAACCCAGCGGTCTATAAACATTAGTTCCGCCCAGTAGCCTCTTATCCCTTAATACCAGCTGGAAAGCAAAGAACTACCTTCTATTTTGCAGGTATACATATCTTTTAAGATAATGTCCGTACACCCACCGCAGCTACCTGCCCTATCACAATTTAAAATGTTGTTGTTTAAGGGCAGTGAGACCGCAATGTCAGGTAAATCATTCTCATTAAGCCAGGTCTCAGTGATAAAAACTGCACCTGGAGTTTCCTCTCGAATCCAATCCCATTTCTCTCTAGTGTTGAAGTATAAGCATTTAAGGGTCTGAGTGTAAGAGTGGTTAATGGTATTAGCGGGACTCATAAACGGTCCCTTGGTTAACACAGCTTCCCACTTACAGTTCCGGCAAGAGTAAGGTCCTTCCATTGAACTTGGTGAACGCACAACACATGAATTTGGGTCATGTCTGGCAGGTTTATGTAAGTGTAGTAGCATATTATGCTCATAAGCCAGCCATACATTGGCTTCTGGAGTAAAACTTGCAGAATGTGTGGCATCTGGCGACGTCCAGGCGCAGACAGGCATGCTTTTTGTGGGCCAGCATTGTGCCCGAAGGGTGTGTCCGCTGAGCTCCAGTGCTGCGCCCCCTCTTAAATACCTCCTCAGCATTGAAAAAAAGGCTTGTCTGCTGACCTAAAATGGCAGTCCTCGGCGTGTGGTTTAACTCACCACTGGCATTTCTGAAGCTAATGTGCTGAGCGATCCAGTACAACTAAGGTCATTTTTGAGTCTCACCTACGCAGCGCGCATGCACTGCAGAGGAGACCTTTAGCAATCGATTTGTCTTTTCAGCCAAAAACGTGCACGCTTTGTATTGCCTTCAAGGGAAACACGTGTACGTTTGGCGATTCCCTTGCGGGAGCGAGCTTTGAAACCATCTGTTTGTAATTAACAGATGGTTCCTGCTCGCTCCCGCAAGGGAAACAGGCGCAGGCCCCCTCCTCTCTCCCCTCCCCTAGCTGCCTCTCGTCAAACTTTTTTAAATTTTGACCTTGAGTGAGAGGCGTATTGATGGTTCGGTTGGGCTAGCGGCTCTAAAAGCATAAAGATAAATATATATAATATGCGCACGTAAAACGCTGATGTGGATTAAAATGGCGAGCGCTAGAGTACATCCTCCATGCCTGGTGTGAGGAAGAACGACGCTGATAGAAAGGTAAACAGCACAAACATCAAGACTGCGTAGCTCACCCGGCGGGCACTAAGGGGTGACATAATAGAAACCGGCACAAACATGGCACTTGATAATCGTCAAACTCCAGAATTCCCTGCCCTAGGGAGATAGAAGAAAGGGAGCCAAAAGCGAGTTTGTGTCATTGGTGGAGACCGTAAGGCTGCTGAAACTGGAGTCGGGTGCATAACCAATCACAGTAGCATTTTCCCAAGCCAATGCAAAGTCATTACACTTCCCCACCAATACCATTAGAATGTGCCTTCCTAGAGGATTGGTTGAAAGCTATTTGCGTGCCAAAGGTTACATTTTGCTTGCCGTGTTTACAACTAAGAAAGAAGGTGTATGTCAGAGGAGTTGACACAGTCAATGAACATCAGTCTTTAATAACACGATCCACTAATACCCTGAATGGAGAAACCCAGAAAACAAGTGAGTGGATGAATGGCTTATAGAAAAGCCCAGGGTGATAAGCACAAGTTATGGTTTTTGAAAATTGGACTCTGGGACTTGTACATTTTCTTTATTATCTCTATATAGCTGGATAGCGGGCTCATACTATGTGAGTCCCCTTGAATCATTAATTTTTTTAGGCACATTTTGTTCTTTGATATGATGTTTTGTTTTCATAGTGAAAAGGAGGTCAGAATGCCAGCGGGCAGATTACTTTTGGTAAATGAGCGAGGCTGATTTCTCACTCATAGGACACTTAGCTTTGGGTCACTTAGCAGTAGTGGGTAATATGTTGAGATGGGTGAAATGGGGGCCAGTCGAAAGTTGCGTGAGCACAGGTGAGGAAATTCAACGTGAACCCTTTCTCAGGGCACAGATAAAGTGGAGCGTAGTGTCATGGAAGATCCTGCTTGTTTTGGGGTACACTACACAGTGGCATGAAACGGCCTAGGTGTGGAGGTTTAGCACCAGAAGCCACAGATTACAATAGGCATAGGGCGTTAAGATGCTCTGAAAAGTTCATGGCAAATATATTTGTTTATTGGGGATTTGCGATCATCAGTATTCTGCCCTTTGGGCAAGATACTATTTCAGTATACTGGAGTGAGAGAGAGACGGGTGTCACTCACAGAGCCTTGAATAGTTCTGAATAGCTCATCCAGTATAGAGGAGTTTTCCCAGAACACAAACAAACAAGCATTTGGAATGCAATAGGTCTCGCATTTACGCAAGTTTAAGCTATTGGCATTATAAACGACAATGCCTTTTATTTATGTTTTAAAAACAAAAACAAAAATAAAAGGCATTGTTATTTGCAATGTCAATAGCTCAAACTCGCGTAAATGTGAGACCTATTGCATTGCAAATGCTTGTTAAAATGAGTTCCCTCTTTACAGATCCCCTTCAAAGTTGATTTTAGCAGCAAGTTTTATTTAAAATGTCACAAGACACATACAGATTTTTTTTAGCAGCAGTTCAGGTGAATACAGTAATTAATGTTACATCAGCATTTCCAACAGCTGCTCCAGCAAAAAGTGCTCAAAATTTAAAAACATATTGCACTAAATATCAGCCCAGTAACCTGGTAACTGCAACTGTAGCAGGGCTTCCTGCCACACAGCACGCTCTCTTAAATGCCTCTTCACCATTGAAATAAAGGCTAGGTCTCTGACCCAAAATGGCGGTCCCAAGTGCGTTGTTTATCTCATCACTGTCATTTCTGAAGCTAATGTGCTGAGCAAACTAGTGCAACTAAGGTAATAAAAAAAATGTGTTACTTCTACACAGCTCCAGCTAAAAGCCACTTTTAGCAGCAAGTTAAATTTAAAATGTCACAACACACAAACAGATATTATTTTAGCAGCAGTTCAGGTGAATACAGTACTTAATATTACATCAGCATTTATAGCATTTGCCCTCGCAGAAAGTGCTCAAAGATAATAAATAATGACTAAAGGCTTGATTATGAGTTTGGCAGTCCGACTGCCTGAGAACGTGTCCATGCCCGTCAGTAGCCCACAGCGCTGGCGGTCTATAGACCGCCGTATTACGAGACCATGGTGCCTGCAGTGTGGATGCAGAGATCTTGTGGCAGTGGTGAGTACTTTTTCCAAATGTATAGATGACCGTGTCTGCATTTCGACATATATGTAGGATGCACACATAAACATGATACATGTGGAAATATACCATCTACTCACTACCAGAGTCTGGCCCATATGTGGCCAGTCCAGTATATGGTATGAAAAGGACTCACCTGTAAATAGTCGCTTACAGGGTCATAATCTTTGGGGTGCAGATCCTGCTGTGAAGGGGGGACCTGAAGAAAGGAATCCACATCGGAATCTGCCTGGAAGAACAAGAAAGGGGTGAGTGTGCATCCCAATTCCTTTGTCATCGTCACCTTGAAGCAGGTGGCTGGACTGCCACAGTCAGATAGCAGAAACGACAACTCGTAAAATGGATAGCAGTGCACCCCCTTTGTACTATCCTATGTTGGCTGCCAACTCGGCAGTCTGCTGGCGGTCTCAGCGGTTCATCCGCAAATGCAATCTGCTCAAGTCGTGATACGGAGTTTGGACCACCGAGCTCCCCACGGTCAAAGTGCAATAGCTGGTACGGCGGTCCACGACCCACCAAACTCGTAATAAGGTCCTAAATATCAGCCCAGTAACCTGCTAACCATAGTTTAAAGTTCCTGACACCATTATTTTCTATGGAAGGATGTACCAGTGGTTGGCGATGTGTTTTACTGGACTTAATCCAGGTCTTAGCTGGAGTACGTTTACAACTGTTTTGAGATCTTTTTGGCAATAGAATTTTTAGAAGTGTAGTTTTGGAATAGGAATGATCTCCTTACTCCTCCCTAACACCTTCCAATTTTGTAAGCCTGGGCGGAAGTGGAATAGTTTCTCTACACGGAGCAACACGGATTTGGGCAAAAACTCTCTGGAGCTCCGCTCTGCTCCGCGCCTCCCTCCACCCCCCTCAATAAATATTTTTAAAAGAAATAAAAATTAAGGTAAAAACACACTTACCTTTATCGTGCTGTTTTTGGGCTGCCCTCCTCCTCTTTGCGTGGTCTCTTCTGGAAACTGAAAGCCCTGCGTCAGACGTACATCATAGGTAGGACTGCGCATGAATGCTTACACACTAGTTTAGAGGAAACAGAAAGAAACATGCAGCACAATTTACTATGGAATGCAGGCACCAGGGAAACAGTCGCAAAGCAAAACAGAGCGTGAATAATGCTTACACAGCTTAGCTTAGACGAAACAAAAAGAACGGGTGGCACAATGTACTGAATAATGCAGGCAACAGGAACCTGAGGCAGGGCACTGGGCAAGAACAGTTACTATGTGCAGAGTAAGGGAGACCAGCTTCGGGCGAAGCTGATCAGGATTATTTAATTTACTATTAAGTTCTTAGTAAATTGTACTACATGTACCCAGGGCCTGTCAATTAAATAGTGGCACTCATTTTGCCACTCACTCAAGTAGCCTTTTAAAAGATGTCTCAGGCCTTCCACTGCAGCCTATAGTGTAGTTTTAAACAGCAAGTTTGACCTGGCAAAGTAAATGTTTTGCCAGGCTTAACCCTTCCTTTTTAATAATTAAGAGTCACCCTAGAGTAGGCCTGAAAGGGTCATGGAGAAGGCTGCATTTTCTTTAAAAAGTAGGACATGTATTTAAGTTTTTACTCATAAAGACAGTTTTTCTGTTGTAAGGCCTAGCTCTCCCATAGACTAGCACTTGATTACCTTATTACATTCAATAAGTGCTAACTTTGGATTGGGAGCAGATAGAGATATGCTGTACTACCTGTGATTTACACTTAACAAGGCATTGACTCCTGCACACACAAAGGAACCGGACACCAGGCCTGCCCTGTCTTTTGATATCCCAAATGGTTTGGAGCCTTGACAGGGGAAGGGGAAGAACTTTCCAGAACCAGATGTGAGGGTAGGACAGGGAGTCTCCACATGAAGGATGGCAGCAGGTATACATATTATACCTTCAGATCCACTCATCAGAACACTCCTAAACGTCTGGAAGATACAGAAAGACTGCCCTGATTCCAGAGGACTGCTCTGCAGCTTTTAGGACTACCTTGCTGTCTGTGAAAGAAGACTGGAGCTGCTTGCCTTCATCCTAGGCTAACCAGAGTGACTCGAGGGGTCAATTAGCTGACCACTTGTGTGAGCTACACGACCACAACAGGCTTCAGAGGCCTCCCAGCAACTGCCCAGCTGACCTGCTGCAGATGGACCTGGCTGGACCTGCTGGCCACTGCTTGAGTGAGTCCCTGATTCTCAAGATGTATCTCCCCAGGTCCTGGACATTTGGTTGGCATCAAAATGTACTCCTCCTAAAGAAACTCTAAAAATGATGACATTTGTGCTTCTCGCTAATACAAACAGGACATTCGTGCCAGGAATTTGCAGCCCACGATGACTGTACACATGAAGCTCAGGTGAGATCTGCTCTTTGTGTGAACAGTAATCGCCAATGACGATGGACAATGCGAGACCTGCACTTTGTGCTACAAGAACGACAGCCGACGACAACTGCTAAAGTGGAGATGCAGCAACGACCAGCTGTTCGCGCTACATGGATGGTCGCCCATGATGCCCGACCTGCTCTTTGTCCTACAGGAATGACCATCAATGACACCAAGCCTCCTCCTCTTAGCCCCCTCTACCATAAATAACCTCTTCACACTGGACTTTGAAGGCAACTTTTCAGCAGGACTACCCAGGTCCCTGTAACCAAACCTCGTTCCATCGTAGTCGGCTTAAACTTGTGATTTTTTTCCTGTCTCGCATGACCAGATGACCACGAGTGGTACTTTGGACTTTCAAGCGCTATTTTCACCTAAAACTTTAAAATTGAACATGTCCAAATCTACTCATTGCATTTCTATCATTTTGATCTCAAATTAGTTATTATATTTTACTCTATATTTCTTAATTGATGTGAGATTATCTTTGTGCTATGCTTTTACTTCATTACTCTTTGTTTTCTGCATAAATACTTTACACATTGCCTCAGAGTTAAGCCAGACTGCTTTTGTGCCAAGCTACCAGAGGGTAATGAAAAGGTTCATTTAGTGAATCTTGTAGTTCAGTATGACAAGGATTGTGCTTGTTGCCTCTGGACTAAAGTGTGCAGACATCTCCACAATCAGGGCAGAGATCTCCTCACGGAAAAGATAGGTGGAGGCGTATTCATTTAGGTTTGTGAATAGAATTTAGCTGTGTATGAGCAGTACTATTGTAGCATTACTAAACACAGTACAAAATGCAGCTTGTGAATAGGCCTAATCCTCCGTAAATCCTCCCAAACTTTTGTCAGAAAGCAGTTGAAAGGGTGCTTCAAAGGAAAGAACGTGAGCAGGTACCAAAATCTCTAGAATTCTAAATCGATAAATTACCAACAACCACAAGATTCAAATGTTTCATTCAGTAGATTACTTTTTGTACTGATAATCATGAACACATAAGCGATCCGTATCTTACTTGCACTGTTTTTCAAGAGTACTTTATTTGAATTTAGGAGTAGAAAGACAATCATTTGTTGACCATTGGAATAACATATTTATCTAACTTTTTACGGAAGGGCGCATAGGGGGATGCAACCGCTAATCCAAAGAGTTGTTGAAACCGACCAAAACAAGCTGCTATTTTGATGAGGAGAGAAGGTACAAGGCTATGTCTATGACATCTGCTGGGAAGTAATCAGGAGAATTTCCATGAGAATTAAATAATGGGATGTTATGCGGGGCTTCAGCAGCATTTAATCAGAAGGTCTTTAAAGGAGTGTCAGTAAAGAGGCTTGCTTGGCTGCATCTGGCACATGAAGGTGGACACCCCTGAAGGTGGATGGCTTGTGAAGCCAAGAAAGAAGAGGAGGAGAACTAAGGAGAAGTGAGGGGAATATCAAAACGACTATGATCGAGGAGATTAAACCCGTCATTTAGACGGATCACTCCCTAATCTCCTTCTCTTTTCCCCAACCCACGATACCCACTAGACCCCCCATACCCATGCACGGATCATATAGAGCCTGGAAACTTGTCACTCCAGACTCATTTCAGCTTCATTGGTCAACAAACAATCTAGAACACCTAGGAACCCTCCATACCGACAAAGGTGCAGTGAATCTCGAAACAGAAATCACCCACACATTGAATTTATGTGCTCCCAAAATCAAATCTAAACCAACGAAAAAAACTATCTCAGAAAAGTGGTACACATCAAAACTCAAGGCAGGAAAAAAGAAGTGCAAAACTCTGGAACACAGCTGGAGAATGTCCAGATCAGACACTGATAAAATATTCTACACAACCGATCTCAAATCATGCCATAAAAAAAGCTAAAAAGACATACTTTGCGCAAAGGATGAACGGAAATAGCAACTCAGCAAAAGAGTTGTACAGAATCATACGAGAACTATGCAAACCAACCTGTATGTCCCAAACACTGCACCCGTCAGCAGAGAGCTGTGAAAAGATCAGTAATTTTTCCCAGACAAAATATACAAAATCTATTCAACATTTAACACTAACACCCCAGTAACCCCACTAACTGTGAAAGAATCGACCCTCATTCTGAAGCCCCCGCAAAACTGGACAGTTTGCCCCGATCACCGAAGAAGAAGTCGTCAGGACTATGAAAGGAGCTCCCCTTGACCCTTGTCCACACTTTGGGCCAGTTGTAGGTCGCCCAATACCGATCGGTAACGGCCGAAATTCGGTAATTTCGGCTGTTAACAACCGGTATATTGTAAATGAGATGTAGGAGTTAAAAATCTTACCGATTCGGAAAATTTGAGTCGGTATTTTTCGAATCGGAATTTACCGAATCCATAGTTACCGAATTCTTATTTACCGAATCGGTAAATAAGAAATGGTAAAAAATGTCTAGGTAACCAAAAAAATACTAAATTTCATGAAATTCGGTATTTAAGAGTCGGTATTTACCATGGATTGAAAGCAGGTGGTAACCAGGTGTAGGCTATAAAATAAGGCCCCAAAATGCAACAGAATGGCGGCATTCTACGTCCTAGCAAGGTGGCTACGGCTACAGGCAGCAGGAGAGAGGGAATGGAGAAGGGAGGAGCAAGTGTACAGGCAGAGGATAACACTCCAACTGACTGAGCCAGAGATACTGCAAAGGTACAGGCTACACCCCCAAACCATCCTGGACCTGATCAGAGACCTGCACCCACTCCTGGAGCACCCAACACCAAGGGCGCACGCCATCCCACCCCATGTGCAGGTGCTGTGTAGCCTACACCTGCTTACCTCTGGTAGTTACCAGAGTGTGATTGCTGCTGTAGGTGGTGTATCCCAGAGCTGCCTGTCCCGTTTCTTCAGGAAGTTCCTTGAGGCCATGATGCAGAGGATGCATCATTATTTTCGTTTCCCTGACACACCTACGGAACTTGCGAAGACCAAAAAGATGGCACCCACATCCCACTCTGCCCACCTGCAGCCACAGATCACATATACAGGAACCGGAAGTCAACGCACTCCATCAATGAGCAGGTGATATGCAATGCTGGCAACATCATTACAGACATTGTGGCCAAATTCCATGGGAGTACCCATGACTCGTACATATTCCACAACAGTGGGATTTACACACGCCTTGTTGCCGGAGAGTTTGGGGACGGATACCTGCTAGGTAAATGACTGTGACACACCCTGATGGTAATAGCAGGTGAATGTACCATGAGTATGTAACTAATGGCACTCTCTTTTCCACCTAGGCGATAGTGCATATGCCCTGAGGTCCTTTTTGCTCACCCCCTACCTCAATCCATCTAGCAGGAGTGAGAGGCGTTACAATGTGGCTCACGGATCGACTCGCAACGTTGTTGAACGCACATTTTGACTCCTCAAGAGCAGGTTCTGCTGCCTCCACAAGAGCGGAGGTGCACGCCAGTATACTCCAATCCTGTGCTGCAAAATGATAGCGACCTGTGCCATGTTGCACAATCTTGCCACTAAGGAAGGCACAGAGGTGGAGATCACACATCATGAGGACATTGATGATGACACAGAACAGGCAGAGCCCTATGCACCAGGAGCAGCACCAGCAACAGATGGGAGTCTGAGACGGACAGAGATCACACGCAGATATTTCTAAGTAAGGAGACACAGTCAGGCTTAGTTTTTGAAGTACGAAGTTTAATTGTCACTACGGCATTTAAATAATACAACACCATGGTACTACAGTGTCTATTATCAGGAGTGGGTGGTCACAGTTAACCTCACCGTGACCTGTCCTGTGGGTTGAGGGCATGTTCAACGTTTGCATCCACACACTACAGTGCGGGATGCAGGAGGCTGGGTCTCAACACTTTCGGTGGTGCCTGGGTCAGCAGATTGGCACCTGCTGCTCCTACGCATTTCAGGGACAGGAGTGCTAGAGCCACTCCTGCTGGTGGAGTCTTCTGTTTCCCTGACACCTGTGTCTCCAGCAGTGGCTGCCTGTTGTGTGAGCATCAGCTCCATGGCAGAGGTGACTCTCCCCATCCCCCTTGACAAATGCGTGCAACAGTGCACAATTGCATCCTGCATGGCGACAGAACGCCGGCACAGCAGGGAGGTTGTAGTAGCAAAGCGGTTCATTGCTTTTGTCTGTTGCCGCATACACTGACAATCCCTGAGCCTCTCTGAGTGGTCTCTATCTAATTTGTCGCAGAGAGCACTCATGCAGTGGGTCATGTCCGTCATCCCCTTTTCCATGGACTGCATTGCCTCTGTCATGTTGCCAATACCCTGGTCTATGTTTGACATCTTGCCATTAATACTGAGAACCTGCCTGTGAACTGCTAACATTGCCTTTGCCTGCAGGCGCTGAAGTTTTACCATGGTGGCCTCAAGACCGCAGAAGACCCCCTCACCATCTTGGCCTTCACCTCTCTCCCGTGCCCTTCGGCCTCGGACACTGGACCACACAGCTCCTGACGTAGTCTGCTGCCAGGGTTGTCAGACACAGGTAGATTACTTGGCATGACGCCCTCCTCATCTTCCTCATCTGTTGTTTCAAGAGTCCTGAGAGGGGGCACATCAAGCCTCCTTGACCTTCCCTGCACAGTTGACTGTGATGTTGGTGTGGGGGATAGTGCTGCTGGTTCCGACTCTTGTGTCCCGAACAACAGAGGTGACTGAGGCTGTGGTGTGGTGAGTCGCTCAGGTGTAGTGGCTGCCAGCACTGTGGTTGAGTCTTGCTGAACAGCGCTATGACCTGCTCTGTCTTTTGTCTTCTCCCTCCTCTCAGTTGTCAGTGGCCTCTCCTCCCTCTCCTGTGCTGTACTGCGCGATGACTCTCCTGTGAACAGATATGGACATTGGGTCAGAGGTGCAGTTCACCTGTGTGTCATGATTAAGTCACATTCCTATCACACAATTGCGTAGTCTCCCTCATCTTCTGGAAGTAGTGTGTCGCATGCCTTGCTGAATTCTATGGTGACTGCATTGATGTATGTACCTATGACTACATCTCCCATGATGCATTGCTGGACATAAGTGAAACCTGTTCTGGAGTGTGATGCAGACACACACAGTGGGGAAGGGGGACAGGGACATTGGTGGGGATTTATGTCCATACATCTTACCTTGTTTCCTTGCAGCTCTGGCAGAGCTGTCAGCGTCCCCAATCCCATGGATACTTTCCGGCTCCAGGGTGGATTCAACCAGCTCCTCAAGGTCTGTCAGTCTTGGTGCTCTGTTTTTACCTCCACCTGTGGCTGCAGCTTCTTTTTTCTGTGCAGCAAGTTTTTTCTTTGTGATGATCCGCAGATCGTACCATCTTTTTTTGAGGTCATCTATGTCCCTGTGGGTGACCCCAATGGCATTTACCTTGGACTGGATGTCAAGCCAGGTGGTACGTTTCACAGACTCTGCAACATGCAGTGACTGTTTTCCAAAAATTTGGTTGTCGTGTTAAACCACCTCCTCAACCAGGACCTGCAGTTCTGCTGGGCTGAACTTGATTTTCCTCCTGCACTCAGCTGCATCCTTTGGCCATCCTGGGTCTCCATTCTGCTATTCAGGTATGCTCTGGGAAGCCTGCTCCTCTGTATTTCCTCCTGGTCTCAAAGCAGTTCAGTTTCTCTGCACCTGCATGGGTGTGGCCACTCCCAGGTACTGGGGAGGGGTGGTTGCATCTGATTGGTTGATTCCTCTGTGACTTTGTTGTGGGGTGTGGTGGGTGATTGGTTCACAGGCTCACATGGGTTATTTTTATAATTACATAATTACTGAATCGGTATTTACCGAATCGGTATTTTCCGAATCGGTAAATACCGAATCGGTAAATCCCATTCAATCCTATGGGCCAGGAGGACCATAGGAATGAATGGGATTTACCGAATCGGTATTTACCGATTCGGAAAATACCGATTTGGTAAATACCGATTACATATTCCGAGTGTTACCGAATCGGTAAATTTTACAGATTTTTTTCCTACATCCCGTTTTCCAATTCTGAAATACCGAGTCAGTATGAGTCGATATTTAAGAGTCGGAAAACTTATTTTACCTACATCTGGCCCTTAATCTTTAGGCAGATCATACCCACCCTTACTCCATTTATTATGCAGCTATTCAACAAATCATTAGAAACAGCAAAGTTTCCAGAGACATGGAAACAAGCCATAGTAACCCCACTATGGAAAAACGCAGGCACAGATGTTACCAACCCGGTCAACTACAGACCAATCTCCCAACTCCTGTACCTCTCCAAAGTACTGGAAAAGCTGCCCAACAGACAGCTGTCCAACTACCTGGAGGACAATGACCTACTGGACCCCTCACAAATGGGATTCATGGCCACCAAGCAAGCCAGGCTGAAGACGGCTGGAATGCCAGAAACCGGTCCTCGGAAGCTTGTTTCCGGTCCAGGGAAGACATTGCTTGGCAGTTCGGGCTGGACTGTTCCCATGAGGCACAGGGTCAGACTGATTTGCATATAGCCATGTCTGAACTGGGAAGGCAGAGTGGGCTAAAGAACGGTGATGGATTAAACCCAGATCTTTTGACTGGGTGTGAGTGTTTGATTGATTCAGATGCTCCGTCCATCACCACCCCCTTTTGCACCGCTTTTGGCCACCATAAGTGTGGCAGGGTATGCTCAGACGTGAGTCCCTTGCTCACTTTGCCACTGGATTCAAGCAAGCCGGGCTGAAAACAGCTGGAATGCCAGAAACCGGTCCTCGGAAGCTTGTTTCCGGTCCAGGGAAGACATTGCTTGGCAGTTCGGGCTGGACTGTTCCCATGAGGCACAGGGTCAGACTGATTTGCATATAGCCATGTCTGAACTGGGGTGGCAGAGTGGGCTAAAGAACGGTGATGGATTAAACCCAGATCTTTTGACTGGGTGTGAGTGTTTGATTGATTCAGATGCTCCGTCCATCACCACCCCCTTTTGCACCGCTTTTGGCCACCATAAGTCTGGCAGGGTATGCTCAGACGTGAGTCCCTTGCTCACTTTGCCACTGGATTCAAGCAAGCCGGGCTGAAAACGGCTGGAATGCCAGAAACCGGTCCTCGGAAGCTTGTTTCCGGTCCAGGGAAGACATTGCTTGGCAGTTCGGGCTGAACTGTTCCCATGAGGCACAGGGTCAGACTGATTTGCATATAGCCATGTCTGAACTGGGGTGGCAGAGTGGGCTAAAGAACGGTGATGGATTAAACCCAGATCTTTTGACTGGGTGTGAGTGTTTGATTGATTCAGATGCTCCGTCCATCACCACCCCCTTTTGCACCGCTTTTGGCCACCATAAGTGTTGCAGGGTATGCTCAGACGTGAGTCCCTTGCTCACTTTGCCACTGGATTCAAGCAAGCCGGGCTGAAGACGGCTGGAATGCCAGAAACCGGTCCTCGGAAGCTTGTTTCCGGTCCAGGGAAGACATTGCTTGGCAGTTCGGGCTGGACTGTTCCCATGAGGCACAGGGTCAGACTGATTTGCATATAGCCATGTCTGAACTGGGGTGGCAGAGTGGGCTAAAGAACGGTGATGGATTAAACCCAGATCTTTTGACTGGGTGTGAGTGTTTGATTGATTCAGATGCTCCGTCCATCACCACCCCCTTTTGCACCACCAACAGCACAGAAGCAACTCTTCTGGCCGTCACAGAAGAACATTATTGGACCAGGGCAAGGATGTTGCCCTAATCCTATTAGACCTGTCGGCGGAGTTCGACACGGTCTCTCACCACCTCCTATTAGAAAACCTACATGGGAAAGGGATACACGGAAAGGCCCTTCAATGGCTCAGCTCATTCCTGAGCAGCAGAACTCAAACCATGCAACTAGGTGCCTTCTCATTCAAACCAAAAATATTGAACTGTGGTGTTCCGCAGGGAGCATCCCTCAGCCCCACGTTGTTCAATGCCTATGTATCACCCCTAGCAAAAATTGGAACATGGTGGCGTTTTGGTGAGTGCTCCTATGCAGATGACACACAATTAACAATCGCCGTTGGAGAGGGGCACAACGGCACCAAAATAAAACTAAACAGCTGTCTCGCTGAAATGGCAAATTGGATGTCGGACCACTGCTTAAAGTTAAATGCCGACAAATCCAACATCCTGCTCCTCGGAGAAGCCAAACATATCTGGGACGCATCCTGGTGGCCCTACTCACTTGGAGACGCCCCGGCACCCAAGCAGTGTGCCAAAAACCTGAGTGTAACAATCGACAATAAACTATCCATGCAGGACCATGTACGAGCATTGTGTAGAAAAAGCTTTGCAACTCTGACAAAACACTCCACCACACAGGCCCCAAGATCCTTCAGAACAAAATATGAATTTGTACTCTCACCAGACCCCTAAGATCACAACATCAAGCACTCACCAAAACGAAAAGGATTCAAAAGTCTAGGTCAGGAGGCCCCACCTTTTCGCATCTTGCAGCACGGCACTGGAATGAGCTTCCAGTCTAACTCAGGCTTATTAAAGAATACAGCACCTTCGGGGAAAAAACTTTAAACATACCTATTTCCTAAAGACTGATGTCATTCCGAATAGATTCTCAGTCCCCACTCACCACCAGTCCATTACCTCAGTGCCGTGATATCTCCAGGGCTGAATGTTGCGCTTTATAAATAAATAAATAAAGGTATGACATAATGGTTCAGTCGATAGAAAACTTCAGAGAAAAAGATGTCAGGAGATGTCAGTCGAGTACACTAATTGCTGAAGAATGTAGTGCACAAGTCAGAAGTAACCCTAATAATAATCAAATAAATCCTGAATATTGTGTCTGCAAAGTCTTTATTTAGAGGATAATTGTGTTGTGATTTTGCTTGGAACAACACAATCATCTATGGATTGCATGTCATGAAGTACCGTTGTCCTGTCGGGCAAATTAAGACACTGTCTGCTTATATTGGAAGGCCAAAACATATATTGGCCTAAATTGCAGAGGGGTGGGGAGTTAGAGGAGAAGAAAGAATCATAACTAGTGCAGCCAGTCTCGAGAGACTGGAACCTCATGGTGCCCGCCTTACCACTCCATCCTGCATCAGGCTCTGGTAGCAAAGCCCCACAGCGGGGCCGTGAGCAGATCCAAGTGCACCATAGGAGGTTACCTGCTCTGTAAGGACTTCGGCACTGGCCTCCACCCATCAGGAACGACGTTCTTTGAGGAGATTCAGCCTTACCCTCTGTACCGTGTTGCCTCCCCTAGGATGTTAAAGTGTGGCAGTCCTGCAACCGAGTAGAAAACCAGAATGGGATTAATAGAGAAAAGCAAGGCTGGCCCTGGTGTCCTCTACGACAAATCAGAGCCCGGAATTCTGCCTACTGGCACAACTGTCCTGTCTGTTCTGGCTGTGACACGCAGGGTATGGAGTGCAGTATGATTGAAGTCACAATTTTTCACAACATATACACTGAGTTTCTCATGTTTACATGTATAGTTTTTGTTCTCTTGAATAGCCTAGTATGATTATTACGCCTGCGTTCATCTTATCTTGCTGGGAAGTGCATTTCGTTGGTGGGTCAGACCAACAAATTTTTCAGACCAAGCTGTCCAAAGAACCGTGACCATAACGCAAGTACCTGTGGTGATGAAGTGGACCCCGAAACTGTGCAGGGGCCCCTGTCCTGCCCAAGATCAAAGAATATCAGAGATATAGGAGACTCAGGGCCCCCTCTTTATATTCTGAAAGAGACCCCATCATTTTACATTATGCCACCTGCAGAGGTAACCAGTTTCCTGGCACATACTGAGAGCAATGACATTAGGATGGGGAATTTCAAACAGCAGTGCAGAGCATCAGGCAGTCTCCCTGCAGCATGCAGGCAACCCTTGACCCCTCCCAACCAGTAAAGCATTTCCAAAGATCCCAACATGGCAGTAAAATAAACTTTTCCAGAGAGAATACTAATCATCATTGTCACCTCTTCCTGTCATGAAGGTTCATCAGCAGTAGGAGGGCCAGGCGCCTACAGATACTATGAACTGGAGAGGGAAGATGGAGGAGAGGTAATGGTGCTCCTGTCACTAGCTGAATGGTGTAAATCCCACAGCATCCCCCACTGTATCATCAAGTTTATATTACATCTCTGCAGCAGCCACTAATGAGATTGCTCAGCTTTCCTGTGGACAATGCCATGGGACAGACAACTGTTGATGGACACCTACTGAGTGTTGGACACCAACATCATCCTGCAGATAGCACAGTGTGTCATGGCACGTCATTATTGTTTCTTCCAGGGACCCAAGGCAATCAGTCCCCTTTTTCCAGCTGAGGCTATTGGCAACTCCAAGAAGAGAGAGTACTCAAACCCCATGACTAATTGCACCCCCCCCTTGGAAAAAGGGGGGGTAAAGCAGCATGCTCATGGGGTGACATAACACCCCACAGTCAAAATCTCTTCTTTAGGGAAGAGCACCTCACAACCAACAGCGTCCTGTTAAGAGAGCGAATGTCCACGTTCTGAAAATTAAATGCATTTAACTGAAAAGTACGAATTTCAATGCTGAATTACACACGTATAATAAAGGCAAAATGTTGTAATAGGCAATCACTCTTAGGCATTTGATGCAAAACACAGAAATTAACATATTGCATTGATGTAAGTTAGCCTAACTACCAATGACAATTTAAATGCGACTTTACACAATAGGGTTAAGAGGCCTGTTTTCAACTTAACTTCTGTTTTACACAAGATCATTTTCCCTTTCCTGCTGCAGAAGATTTCATTTTCCAGACATCTTTTGTTAGCTAGTGAATAGGCATTTGTTATGTATTAGGCAACGGATAGTGAGGTTCTCACCAGGGAGGAGATGGCAGGAAATGAACTTGTGGGTAGAATTGTCAAAGTAACCATCCAAGGACATGATCACATAGCTTTTTTGAAGACGCCAGAAACTGGGGAGTTTACCTAGTACCAGAGCTTGAGGGTGACTCATTGGTTTACAGGAGTGGAGAATGTAAAATTGTTACCATTAATGTTTTGGTAGAATGATATCAATGTGTGTTCCATAGATTAGAGAGCTTCCTTCAATTCAGAGAGCTCCCCCTTGAATCCCAGAGACTAGGGGCCTCATTAGGATGACGGGCGGACTTTGCCCGCCCGTCATCCTATTGTAAATTGGGACCGCCTGCCATAAGGGCGGGGGTCCCGGGGTTGCTATTAGGATGTGCCCGCCACAGTGGCGGGCACATCCTGTATTTTCAGCATTGTGGCGGGGGTGCTCTCTGCTCCGCCCGCCACAATGCTGAGAATGCTCTTTCACATTGTCATTTACAAAGCAGCAGGCACCGCGCGGTGCCTGCCGCTTTGTAAATGACAATGAAGGGGGTACCACAGGTACCCCCCATGTGCACCCCCCACCTGTACTTCACTCTGGGGGCCCGCAGGGGGCAAATTGGATGTCGGACCACTGCTTAAAGTTAAATGCCGACAAATCCAAAATCCTGCTCCTCGGAGAAGCCAAACATATCTGGGACGCATCCTCTTGTCCCTACTCACTTGGAGACGCTCCGGCACCCAAGCAGTGTGCCAAAAACCTGGGTGTAACAATCGACAATAAACTATCCATGCAGGACCATGTACGAGCATTGTGTAGAAAAAGCTTTGCAACTCTGACGCTTCTAAAAAGGCTCTTACTATGGATCCCTTTAGAATGCAGAACGACAGTCACACAGGCCCTGCTGGTCAGTAGACGGGACTATGGCAATGCTCTTTTTGAAGGCATGCCAGACTACCTCTTCAAACGCCTACAGGTGGTGCAAAACGCTGTAGCCAAACTGGTGTGTAATAAAGACAAACTGCTCAACGAAGGTCTGCCTAAAACAACTCCACTGGCTGCCCATGCGCCAAAGAGCACGTTTCAAGCTCTTAGGGCATGCCCACAAAACACTCCACCACACAGGCCCCAAGATCCTTCAGAACAAAATACGAATTTGTACTCTCACCAGACCCCTAAGATCACAACATCAAGCACTCACCAAAACGAAAAGGATTAAAAAGTCTAGGTCAGGAGGCCCCACCTTTTCGCATCTCGCAGCACGGCACTGGAATGAGCTTCCAGTCTAACTCAGGCTTATTAAAGAATACAGCACCTTCGGGAAAAAAACTTTAAACATACCTATTTCCTAAAGACTGATGTCATTCCGAATAGATTCTCAGTCCCCACTCACCACCAGTCCATTACCTCAGTGCCGTGATATCTCCAGGGCTGAATGTTGCGCTTTATAAATAAATAAATAAAGGTATGACATAATGGTTCAGTCGATAGAAAACTTCAGAGAAAAAGATGTCAGGAGATGTCAGTCGAGTACACTAATTGCTGAAGAATGTAGTGCACAAGTCAGAAGTAACCCTAATAATAATCAAATAAATCCTGAATATTGTGTCTGCAAAGTCTTTATTTAGAGGATAATTGTGTTGTGATTTTGCTTGGAACAACACAATCATCTATGGATTGCATGTCATGAAGTACCGTTGTCCTGTCGGGCAAATTAAGACACTGTCTGCTTATATTGGAAGGCCAAAACATATATTGGCCTAAATTGCAGAGGGGTGGGGAGTTAGAGGAGAAGAAAGAATCATAACTAGTGCAGCCAGTCTCGAGAGACTGGAACCTCATGGTGCCCGCCTTACCACTCCATCCTGCATCAGGCTCTGGTAGCAAAGCCCCACAGCGGGGCCGTGAGCAGATCCAAGTGCACCATAGGAGGTTACCTGCTCTGTAAGGACTTCGGCACTGGCCTCCACCCATCAGGAACGACGTTCTTTGAGGAGATTCAGCCTTACCCTCTGTACCGTGTTGCCTCCCCTAGGATGTTAAAGTGTGGCAGTCCTGCAACCGAGTAGAAAACCAGAATGGGATTAATAGAGAAAAGCAAGGCTGGCCCTGGTGTCCTCTACGACAAATCAGAGCCCGGAATTCTGCCTACTGGCACAACTGTCCTGTCTGTTCTGGCTGTGACACGCAGGGTATGGAGTGCAGTATGATTGAAGTAAGTCACAATTTTTCACAACATATACACTGAGTTTCTCATGTTTACATGTATAGTTTTTGTTCTCTTGAATAGCCTAGTATGATTATTATGCCTGCGTTCATCTTATCTTGCTGGGAAGTGCATTTCGTTGGTGGGTCAGACCAACAAATTTTTCAGACCAAGCTGTCCAAAGAACCGTGACCATAACGCAAGTCCCTGTGGTGATGAAGTGGACCCCAAAACTGTGCAGGGGCCCCTGTCCTGCCCAAGATCAAAGAATATCAGAGATATAGGAGACTCAGGGCCCCCTCTTTATATTCTGAAAGAGACCCCATCATTTTACATTATGCCACCTGCAGAGGTAACCAGTTTCCTGGCACATACTGAGAGCAATGACATTAGGATGGGGAATTTCAAACAGCAGTGCAGAGCATCAGGCAGTCTCCCTGCAGCATGCAGGCAACCCTTGACCCCTCCCAACCAGTAAAGCATTTCCAAAGATCCCAACATGGCAGTAAAATAAACTTTTCCAGAGAGAATACTAATCATCATTGTCACCTCTTCCTGTCATGAAGGTTCATCAGCAGTAGAAGGGCCAGGCGCCTACAGATACTATGAACTGGAGAGGGAAGATGGAGGAGAGGTAATGGTGCTCCTGTCACTAGCTGAATGGTGTAAATCCCACAGCATCCCCCACTGTACCATCAAGTTTATATTACATCTCTGCAGCAGCCACTAATGAGATTGCTCAGCTTTCCTGTGGACAATGCCATGGGACAGACAACTGTTGATGGACACCTACTGAGTGTTGGACACCAACATCATCCTGCAGATAGCACAGTGTGTCATGGCACGTCATTATTGTTTCTTCCAGGGACCCAAGGCAATCAGTCCCCTTTTTCCAGCTGAGGCTATTGGCAACTCCAAGAAGAGAGAGTACTCAAACCCCATGACTAATTGCACCCCCCCCTTGGAAGGAGATTACCTCCTCCATCCAACAGACCACCTCACAGGAGAAAGGAGCCTATAGCCAATACCACAGACTAAGAAGAGAGCAGAGCAGGCCCACTGTTAAAGCAGCATGCTCATGGGGTGACATAGCACCCCACAGTCAAAATCTCTTCTTTAGGGAAGAGCACCTCACAACCAACAGCGTCTTGTTAAGAGAGCGAATGTCCACGTTCTGAAAATTAAATGCATTTAACCGAAAAGTACGAATTTCGATGCTGAATTACACACGTATAATAAAGGCAGAATGTTGTAATAGGCAATCACTCTTAGGCATTTGATGCAAAACACAGAAATTAACATATTGTATTGATGTAAGTTAGCCTAACTACCAATGACAATTTAAATGCGACTTTACACAATAGGGTTAAGAGGCCTGTGACTTTGCCCGCCCGTCATCCTATCGTAAATTGTGACCGCCCGCCATAAGGGCGGGGGTCCCGGGGGTACTATTAGGATGTGCCCGCCACAGTGGCGGGCACATTCTGTATTTTCAGCTTTGTGGCGGGGGTGCTCTCTGCTCCGCCCGCCACAATGCTGAGAATGCTCTTTCACATTGTCATTTACAAAGCGCCAGGCACCGCGCAGTGCCTGCCGCTTTGTAAATGACAATGAAGGAGGTACCACAAGTACCCCCCATGTGCACCCCCCACCTGTACTTCACTCTGGGGGCCCGCAGGGGGCCCCCAGAGTGAAGACTGCATGCCTTTCCGTGGCGGCATCGCCGCCGTGGAAAGGCACTGTAAACCAGACATCATAATATGGCTGGCGGTGTCTGTTAGACATTGCCACCATAATATTCCTTTTCCGCCCCGGCCGCAAGGCGACCCGGGTGGAAAAGCGGCGGATGGTCTTTCCGTCCGCCGTGGTCCCCCCCGCCATCCTAATATGGCCGGGGGAAATCTGGTTATGATATCGGGCGGATTGCCTACGCCAGGCTGGCGGTGGCTACCGCCAGCCTGGCGGAGGCAATCCGCCCGATATCATAATGGACACCTAGGTGTGGAGAACTTACTGCAGAACTCAGGAACTAGACCTTAGAGATGCCCCTTCCCTTAGAGCTGAGAATACTCACCAGCTTTTGCTGATTACCCCTGCTTGAGTGCTAAGACTTCATGCCTATGCATTCTTAATTTCTTTGTCTTAAAATATTGATTTATGGATTATTTGAATCTGTAACAATGATGAATAAATGTAATACTCGCTAAATGAATAATTTTGATTCTAATTAATTTGATAATAAAACCCTTTAAATGTGCGCTCCTTATTTTTACTTGTCATCTGGGGTTAATGAATGATTATACTCAACAAATGAGTTACAAGAAACCCCGCCCCTGCAGTCTCATGGAGAACCCCAAACTTCAAGGAGAAAGGAGAATATCAGAACCTACAGGCCCTCTTCCCTCTCCACTGTAGGATACACACCTTCTCTCTACAGCGAACAGATCTTTCAGAACAGAGACCTGACAAGAGTTTCTGTGGGGTGGAGGGTTCAACTCAGATCTACTGCCGGAATCATATGCTCAGACGCACCATCATTCTGTCAGCATCTCTTGCACACTAGGGAGCACATCCTAGGCACGAGCATCAGTTCCACCCTGCTGGACAACCTCGCCAACCTCGGACTCAAGCAACTGGTGACCACCCCCACCCACTACGCCGGCCACACGCTTGATCCCGTCTTCTCATCCAGCAAGGACATCACCTTCAGCCATGCCACCGGACTCCACTGGACGGACCACAGCGGCATCCACTTCAGCTTCAAAAGGACCACGATCCACCACCGCCCACAACAGGTCCCCCGCAGATGTTGGAACAAGATCACAGCCGACCAGCTCGCCGCAACCCTGAGCCAGAACCCTCCCGCCAGCTCAACGAACCCCAACCAAGCCGCCAACAACCTCACGAAGTGGATCAGCAACAGCACGGACGACCTCGCCCACTGAAGACCCCCCCGCCGGACCCGGCACCAAAATAGCATCATGGTTCACCGACGAACTCAAGAGCTCCAAGAAGAACTGCCGAGCCCTCGAGAAAGCCTGGCGCAGAGACCCAACTACAGACAACATGACCACCCTCAAGCTCGCCACGCCAAAACACCACCAGCTGATCCACACCACCAAGAAAACCGCATTCAAGGAACGTCTTGACAAAAACGCCCACAACAGCAAGGAACTCTTCACCATTGTCAAAGAGCTTTCGAACCCCAGCGCCGGAGACAACGACATCACCCCATCGCAAGAACTCTGCAACTCGCTCGCCTCGTTCTTCCACAACAAGATCGCAGACATACACAACAGTTTCAGCACACAGCCGACGCACCCTACGACCGCACCAACGCCCCCCACCACCACCATTCGCGCCTGGACCCGGGTTAACACCGAAGAAACCATCCGCACGATGAACTCCATCCACTCCGGATCTCCAACCGACCCGTGCCCTCACCATGTCTTCAACAAGGCCGACTCCATCATCGCACCACACCTGTGGGACATCATCAACGTCTCCTTCGACACCGCCACCTTCCCAGAGAGCTGGAAGCACACCGAACTCAGCGCCCTACTGAAGAAACCATCAGCGGACCCCACCGAACTCAAAAACTACCGACCCATCTCGCTTCCTCCTTTTCCTGCCAAAGTCATTGAGAAGACCGTCAACAGACAGCTTGCCGCCTTCCTCGAGACAAATGGATCCCTCGACCACTCACAATCTGGCTTCCGGGCCAACCACAGCACCGAGACCGCCCTCATCGCAGCCACCGACGACATCAGAGCCCTGCTCGACAACGGCGAAACAGCGGCCCTCATCCTCCTGGATCTCTCCGCGGCGTTCGACACGGTCTGCCACCGCACCCTAGTACAACGCCTCAGCAACATCGGGATCCAAGAGAAGGCACTGGAGTGGATCATCTCCTTCCTCGCCGGGAGAACCCAGAGAGTCCGCCTCCCCCCGTTCAGATCCGAGGCCACCGAAGTCATCTGCGGCGTACCCCAAGGATCATCACTCAGCCCCACGCTGTTTAACATTTACATGAGCCCCCTTGCGGCCATCGCGCGCCAACACAACCTCAACATCATCTCCTATGCCGACGACACCCAGCTGATCCTCTCCCTCACCAACGACCCCGCCACCGCCAGGACCAACCTACACGGAGGGATGAAAGACGTAGCCGAGTGGATGATGAACAGCTGCCTGAAACTGAACTCAGATAAGACGGAAGTCTTCATCCTGGGATCTTCGCCCTCCGCCTGGGACGACTCCTTGTGGCCGCCGTCCCTGGGCAGCGCACCCAAACCGACAGACCACGCATGCAACCTGGGCTTCATCCTGGACTCCTCCCTCTCCATGACCAGACAAGTCAACGCCGTCTCCTCGTCATGCTTCAACATCCTCCGCATGCTACGTAAGATCTTCCGGTGGATCCCCACCGAAACCAGGAAGACGGTCACCCAGGCCCTCGTCACCAGCCGTCTGGACTACGGCAACTCCCTCTACGCCAGAACCACAGCCAAACTTCAGAAGAGCATCCAGAACGCCTCGGCACGCCTCATCCTGGACATCCCCCGACACAGCCACAGCTCCGAACACCTGAGAAACCTGCACTGGCTCCCTGTCAGCAAGAGAATCACATTCCGTCTCCTCACCCACGCACACAAAGCTCTCCACAACCAAGGCCCAAGATACCTCAACGACCGCCTGACCTTCTACACTCCAACCCGCCAGCTACGATCGACCAGCCACGCCCTCGCCGCAGTCTCCCGCATCAGAAGAGTCACAACGGGAGGAAGATCCTTCTCCTACCTGGCTGCCAAGACGTGGAACTCCCTCCCCATCCACCTCCGCCTGACCCAAGACCACCTCTCCTTCAGGAAGCAACTCAAGACCTGGCTGTTCGAGTGGTAGCAGACCCCCCTCCCCCAGCGCCTTGAGACCCTACGGGTGAGTAGCGCGCTATACAAATGCTTGATTGATTGATTGATTGAGTTCATGGGGGCATCAACCTGGTATCACCCAGAGGGTGAGGCCCAATCCCACAGCCCAACACTCCCCCTCCATGATGATTTGTACCCTCCCATCGAAGAGACCCACTTGCTGAGGGAAGGGACTCTAGCAGCTGGAACTCTGCCAGTATCACATTCTTAGTGAAGAACACCCTCTTTACCATCCCTCCTTCGAGAGTAGATCCTCTCTTATCACTTGTAGCAGCACAGTTTTACCTCAGCCTACATCCCCTGCTGGCGGGAGAGCTCTACTGCTAAGATAGTGACATACTACAGGAGGCCAAACCTAATGTATTTACAAACTTTCTCTTAACTTCTGTGAGATCTTGTCTTCTTTGTTCAGCATGCTGTCCATTTCCATGCACAGCGCCACGCCCAGTGTATTTCTCTTGCGTAAAAACCCACTTTATCGATAAAAAATAAAATAAAAAAATAAAATAAAATAAAAGTTAAACTGCACTAAACGACTTCGCTATCAATGCAGCATCATCGAAGCTCTCCGTCAGTGTCTGGCGGCTGGTTGACATACCCTGGCTTGTGGCGCTTCGCTTATGTGGTTTACTTTGCAGTGCGGTGACTCCATGCTTCTTGTTTCTGATGTAGGTAAAATGAGCAGGGCGATTACATTTATTTATAGAACGCTTCACTTACAGTGCTCTCCAGCGCCGCAGTTTGTAAGTGTGCACATTATTTTCAGTTATAATTCTGTAGTCAACATTATTTAGCAAGCTAACATCATCGCAAGGGGTACTCTAGAGTTCACTTGGTAAGTGCATAAAGGATAAATGGTGTACTTTGCAGAGAAAGAGTTCATTTAGGGATCTGATGTAGTCTGGCCATAGCGCCAAGAAGCTGCAGAACACTTAACAGACAACATGTTTTGGTTACGGATTTAACTTGAACGTGACACATATAACAGTGTTGTGATCTTGGTTTCAGTAACCAAAGAGAGCAAGTGAGGGATGCGGGGAGGGTGGGGGGTGGAGGGGCCCTGTTGGCAAGTAATTGATGCAGTGCTAGGCAGCGCCCTGCACTTGTTTTTTTCACATATTTGCACTAGGTATGCTTAACATTTTGTGAGACAGAGAAAAGCGGTTTTGCAATAAAAATGCAAATCTACCCTACGTGCCCAATCCAGCCTCTACAGTGTAGATTCTTGTTTGATATACCTTACGGAAATTAGTTTATTAGCAGCTTAGAAGCGTTCTGTCTGAACAGACAGAATTATTCGCAAGGATTACTCTGTTTAAATGGCACATTCAATGTCTCACAGCATATCATGTCAAAGTCGAATAAGAAAAGTCATCTTTGTTTGCACTCTGGATGCAAGACCATGAATATATTTTTTCTACATCTTGGATTTAAACACATATTAGACAAAAGTTCATGAGACATCCTCTTTCACTTTTTAACCCACTCCCTCTCTTTTTTAATCTCTCTAGAACTGGCTTGGAGAAAGCTTCCCAGTTCCAAGCATGCTAGTGCTGATTACGTGTTCTTACACTGATTGTAACCAGGAAGATTGTGGCACCACTGCTTTTGCCACAGCACCCGCTGTCAAAGTACTCACCTTCACCAGAACAGCCATGACATTATCATCAGCACTTTCTAAAGGACCCGAAGAGAGGCTCCTTGAATGAATTCTAATGCCTCGTTGATTAAGCAAGTAACTGCAAAGTGCTCAGAAATGCTAGTTGTATTCCGTTAAAAAGTACCAGTCCTTGCCCATCAGCAATATTTTAGGAAAAGGGTGACTGACAAGTTCTTCAAACTAATCCTCCTGCTAAGATTCAGAGGGGGTCACCAGGAGCTATGGTGTGCATTGCGCGCTGCACATCATAAGTGGCTAACTTTAGGGATTATTTCTTTAGTTGATCTTTAACTACTTTTTTCAGTGAATTTCATGTTTTTTGTCATGATTTACAGCTTTAATCCCCCCCCACCTCCCTCTGATGGACCGGCACAAACTTAAAAATACCAAGCAGAGGCTAAATGTGCCAATTTCCATGGGGATCCATTAAACAGAGGCCAGAGTTATTAATGAATCAAAAATATTTTTGACCTTCCGCCTTTAACGTTTCACACCAAAATTGAATAGCAGCGAAATCTGTACTGGATATAATTACTGGGTTCTAGCACCTTTTGATGCATACTCATAAAACAGCTCCAAAGTTATGAGCAAATTACATTTTTATTTAACCTTCCACTTTAACAAAACGAATCCTCCCAACCCTCAGCTAGGTTTTGTGCAGATTTAACACACGGTGCCAAGCTAATTAGCAAATGAACAGCTTTTTGCCCTGCCCTCTTTTTAATATGCCCTTCTTGATTCAAGACACCAAAGGCACATCTCTTGCAGGTTGCATAGGGACCAACACCAAGAGCAGCAAGGAAATCCTCACCATTAAAGATTTTCCCTTACCTCCTGTCCCCTCCAGCAACAGCACCCTCTCAAGACCTTTACAACAAGCTTCCGAAATTCTTCTATAGAAAAATCACTTGCATATACAGTAAGTTTGACCCTCATCTGGACTCCATCACTGTCCACCTCAACTTCCCACCACGGCCAAAGACTTCTTGGCCGTCACCACTATCAAAATCACTGCTACCATGAAAGCCATCCACTTGGGGGCCCCATCTGACCCCTGCTAATCAGCGAAGCACTAACACCGATCCTTAAAGCCTCCATCGACTCAGCCACATTCCCAGACACATGAAGACATGCCACCATCACAGGCCTGCTCAAAAAAACATCTACTAAATGAGCCACGCTTTCTTAGAGAAACAAATCACCCAGTGCCTCACTGACCACCTCAGCAACCATGAGCTCTTCGATGCTATACAGTTTGGATTCACGTCCAACCACAGTACACAAAGAGCACTGATCACCTACATAGGTGAAATCCGCAGCCCTTATTCTCATGGACCTTTCTGCAGCGTTAGACATGGTCTTACACACCATCCTCATCAGACTCCCTGCCCAGGATACCCATTCCTAAGGCTAGGAGACATGTTCCCAGAGGGGGGCCAAAATGTTTTTTTTTTATGGGACCCAGGATTTGCATTGCCATTAAAAAACAAAAGTGTGGGTTGCCACCCCACCCCCCACGCCCCCCCCACCAAAAAAAGCTTCTCATGTTGGGCCAGGGCTCTGGGCATTGGATAAGTACAATTTATTTGTGGAGAGGGGCTTGCAGCCCCCCTCCCTGAAGTTCATTGAAGCCCACGGGACCCCGTCCCGAAGGCAGACTTTAATATTTAGAGGTGAGGGTTTGCAGCCCCTTCCCTGAGCCTCCTAGAGGCCCCAAGGAGCCTATACCTTGGAGCCAACTTTGAAAGCCTGAGCCATCTACCGACCCAGGGACCCAATACATCGAGACCAGAAGAAAGAGGCCTCTCGAGGAACCCATACCCTTGGACACTGTTATTCTCTGCCTTGGAGAGTGCCGGCGGGGAACATAAATGTAAGTTCCTGATTGCCCTCTCCCAAGCAGGAATCACAACTTTGTGGGAGCACAGAAAAAAAGCTGCTTGCTGGGTAGCCAGCAGGGGCTTCAGATACCTTCGACGTTTTCCCAGTTCTCTACATTTGTTAAAATACTGGCTTCCACTGGGTGCTCTCTGGGGAGCCAGCAGGGGCCTCAGGGGACTTTGGGTTCCATCATTGACCCCCAACATTTACCTATCTGATGGTTCCCCTACTGGGCATAGGGTCAACCACTGTAAAAAAGAAAAATGTAAAAAAGAAAAAAAAAATAGTAAGCTGGGAGGAGCTGCGGGGACCTGATGGCTGTCCACAAGAACCCAACATTTGGCATTTTGTGGGTGCACCAAGTGGGCCCCGTGGCACCAATAACAAAAAACATAGATGAGCATCAAGAGGAGCTCATATATTAGTTCGCTGCCACAAGCAAGGAGGGCCCCATGATACCCTGCAAAGGAGCTTTTTTAAATATAGTTTTAGATCCCAGTGGAGCCTCTGGAAAGGGCAGTGGCACCAACAAACATTTTTTTATGCTGTGGAGGGCTGCAAAGATCTACACAGCCCTCCAGCAACATTAAAAAACACTGTAACACAAAGTCTTCCGGGTCATTGAATCCATGACTCCAGGAAAGCATACCATATATTTTTTAAGCACTCTGATCTGTAGCTGTTTGCTTTTTAGCTGGAGTGCAGGGAACTCTTGTGGTTGGTTCTAGGGTTCCACTTTGTGGCTTGACAAATGTTAAAACCAACACTTAAAGACATGTTTAATGTTTTTTTAAATACTTTGTTGAAAATCTTTTGTGACGGTCACCATTATTAAACATTGCAATATGTGAATTTAGTAAAGATACATTTGATTTCATTCATTGGTGACTTTTTGACAAAGCCAATAGGTCTGCTTTATAGATGTTGATGTGAAGACCCTCGATAAAGCCAATAGGCCAGCTTTACTTAAAATGACACCATTTATATTGTTACATGACATATTCAACTTCTTTCCTGGAACCACGGAGCCATCAACTGACACGAGGCTAGAACGCTTATAGCAGAGTATCCAAAGAATCGTCTTAATATAAAGGTCCAAAAAAAAGGACATACGAAGAATGGACCTACGAACACTACTCTAAGAAGTTTTTTATTGCTCAATTGAACTAAAATAAATATCTAATTATCTTCCAAAAACAGGTCCTAGAAGTTTGAGGAGTGTTGGTTGTCAGATTGACGGGCCAGTGTATGAATACGACCCAAGTGAGCGACTTTCGCCCTTTAAAACGATCGTGCAGGGGCCTCTACTTGCTACATATCTGAATGAGTTCAGCATCACCATTACAGATTGATAATACGTTATATGGGAGATGTATACTCTTGTCCTGAGGAAGGTGGCTTTTAATTATTGATATCCACCGAAATGCGTCGACGCAAGACTAAGAAGGCAGACTGTAGATTGTGGAGACATTTCTTATCCTAAGAATCAAGTATTTAGAACAACAAATATATGGAGAACGAATGATCTGGATCTAATGTCGTTTTGCTCTCAGTGTTGATAAGAAAGTATCTTTCTTACGAGTTCTCCACAGCATGTAATTAGTGCACAAAATGTTTGCTTATTTTTAATTTTTTGACTAATGTTTTTAACTTTTGAAAAATGATTGGATCATTGACTGTTGTTGATGAATTGTGAGAAAAATCCCTTTTTTAACTATAAAAAATATCTTTCGTTGAGAACACTTAACCTAGTGAAGGTGTTGGTGTCTTGTTCTGGTGACTGACTGGCTTGGTTGTGAGTTGCTGTGCGGTGTGAAACATTCGCCGAAAGGGGGAATCCTTTTTTTGATTATTTTCTACATGACATATTCAGCCATGCAAGGCAGAGCAGAGAGAGGTTGGCCCCCCACAGGGCTTGGCCACAGGTCCTGTGCCCAACTCCATGTCATGCACAGCCTTCTGTAGTACACGGTGGGGGATTTGGTGCCCTCAGACTGTTTGCACCCAACTTCACATCACTCTCAGCGAAGGCTATTTTACTTTATGTTAAAAAACATAGAAATTGACAGAAAAAGGATTAAAATGTCATTGTAGTTAGTAATTGTCTTACTTCACATTAAAAGAGGCATTAGAAATTTACTAAATAAAAAAGAGGTTAAAGGGACATTATAGTTAGGTGAAAATGTATGTTAAAACATACTGTTTTAATCTAACAAAACCACTGAAATTCCCCGTCATATCTCCAGTAACTGTAACTCGTACCCAAAAGTAGCTATAAATTGCACCTTCCACATGCATTGCTAATTATCTCACATATTACACCTCTCATGACATGTTGTATGACAGTATTCATAACATAACAGCAACATCTGAAATAACATGATTGATGACAACACTGTGCATGGCGGGGGCATGAGTTATAATTACTTTAGGGCTTGAGTTATAGTTACTTGCGATAACCATAACTAGTGCTTAGTTTATTATTATTATGCATGATTAATAAAAACCGTTGCATACACGTATCATTAACACATTCATTTACATTATGCGAAGCAAGATAAACAACACAATTAAAAACATCATAAAAAATTCACATTTTAGGGCTTTTGCAGCTCATCGAATTTAAAGTGTCTGTGCGTCAAAAGGTAGACTACCAGAGACATTGTCAAGTTAGGCAACAGTAAAAGGCCAGCCCAGCTATGTTGTTTTTCAATGTCCGCTTGTGATGTGCATTTAAGTCTCTGTGCCCCTATGTCAAAATAAATTGTACGTCAGCAGTTTAGCTGTGTTTCCACCGGATTAAAGCCCGGCTTTACTGCCTGCCTGCAGATCCTAATGCCACTTTGTTTGAGCATTGGTCGGAGTAAGGTCCGTCTTATGTCCTTTAGGTTGGGGCAGATGCAGATGACGTGCAGAAGGTCCTTGTTTCCTTTTTCACAAAGGAATGTCTGTTCTCCTTGTCTCCTTTTCCGGGTGCCAGGTGTGGAAGAATTGGTAAAATGCCAAAGCGAAGCTTTAGGAATTTTTATTTTATGATCATTTTAACTCCTGTTTAAATACATTTGTAGTTTAACGACTTTGTAGTCACTAAGCACTGACCAGGCATGAGCCCTTTTAGCCAGTGTTTCCTTATCTTCTGTAATGGATACCATTTGTATTGCTTTTGTTACAATGCCCAGAGATTGGTCAGTCCCAATCATTTTAGAGAGAAAAGCAAGTACTACCTAGCGGGTGATTTTCCATGGCATGACAGCTCGTTCCAAAGGTGCGAATTAAAGATCCTGCCTCAGAGCCTCTGATCTTGTGCCAGCTTTTTATATATGCGACCATCCTTTCTACCGATTGTTTTTGTAGCCCACATTCTAGACGTATTTGGGCAGGCGACACGTATTTTGGTAGATGGAAAATTGCTCTGTAGATGTTGGCAACTGCTTTATCCAAGGCCACAGCTTCTCTCCCATGCATTGATTTGCTCCCATATGTCAGCACTGGTTGTAATTTTTCTTGAATCACCTGTAGTAAGGGATCAAGGGTTAGGTCTGGCAGCACTTTACTCAGAGGCTTCATTGCTATGTAGCTCATTGTACCCTTCCTGCGCAGGGTCTCCAGTTTGGGTTTTGTTCAAAATGGGACTTCTGGTTAGCCAGGGCATGCGCCTAAGCCAGGCAGAAACCAACACTCTAGTCAGGGCAAGGGAGTTACACGCTGAAGATAACCCTAGCTCACCCCATTGGTAGCTTGGCACGAGCAATCAGGTTTATCCCAGAAGCAATGAGTAAAGTGTTTGCGTAACACACACACACAGCAGCAACACACTAGGCACATCACAAAAGAAACTCCACACGGGGTTATATAAAATAGCCTTTGTATTACTCATAAATCACATTAGACCATAATTACATATATAATCACATGGCACTAGGTATTACTTTACAGTGGATTATATACATTACAGGGCCACTCGGGCCACTGTCATCACCATTAGTGCACACAAGAGGTAAAAATCACAACCAATAACTACCAGTCACATTGCATGTAGCATAAACACATTATCCATCACATCTTAGGCATACATCCTAAATTACCAGGGAACGACAGTAACACTCATGAGGTGCACACATCACCATAGGGCCTTACGCTCCACCAGACCACAAGGTGACCTTGAGGCCAACTGGCCTTCCTCTGGGGCCCATCTTGGGCTGTCCCGTAATGCCCTCTGTCCCAAAGACAGGGCTCCATATTCACGTGTGGCCAAAAGTCACAAGGCAGCCGATGCAGCAGAGTACTGGCCCCATTGGGACAGTACACAAATGGGGGCAAGGGTTTGTCGTGTAGCTCCTATATATCCTATACTGGATGTACGTGTTTGGATAACATAAACTGTGGGTTTTGTGGCAGACTGGCTCTAAGCACCCCCACTGGATATGTTAACCTGTTTCCATTAGCTAGCTCACAGTGCAACTTGAATCTCCTCTTATCGGGGAGAGAATAGTTTCTGGCAACCTCAGAACATTACAACCCTGATCCCCCAGGATCATGGAAACAATATACTACTTTTCGCTCAGTCACACGTGCTCACTTAGTTTGTCTCAGAGATACACAAAATAAACAGTCTGGGCATTTCAATAATGATGTATTGAACAGTTGTTATTCTAGTGTAGAATAGATATGCTGTAACAACCATTAGACAGTAGCAGAGATATATGATTAGCAGTACTATGAAAGTAAAGGGATGCTACAGTTCTACCATTTTGCAGAAATCATGGATATAAACAAGTACATAAAACACATGATAAGAAAGTGTGTACTCCTACGATGTCTCCCTAACTAGAAGTACCTAAATGTACCTAGCATCGGTGTAGGTGTTATGCCAAGAATTCCTCTAAGGTCTAGTCAACCCCATTACCTGAGAAAGGAGAGAATATAGGACCCCATCCTGGTCTCGAGTTGGAAACCCTGCGAGGGCTGTTTAGACCACTGCGGACTGGAGTGTCTGCATATAGGAACCGCAGAGTCTCTGGTCAGTGTGTCAGCCGGGAAGTCACGGTCTCCTCCGTCCGTCTAAGCTAGACATGATGTATACATACACACAGGTCTCCCCAAAGGTCCTACCTTGCTGTGTTACTGTGTCGGCCTAAAGGATGACGTCAGGCTTGAACTTTATAAATAGATATTATAAAGGAGATGTTTGTCCTTCTGTCAGTCTTGCTGTACGTCCAAAAAGCCTCATGCATAATGTATGAGTTTCAAAGTTGGGAAAAACCCACGTTCTGAATGCAGTGTTGTATCTAGGTAAAAGGTCAGCCCCTATGAACCGGTATGTATGTAATGTAGCGAAGAATATAGGTGAAAGGTTGCAGTGTTACCTGTGCCTATATAGGGTACCCATATGGAATATAACACCCACTCCTCTTCCGACTGGATGTCATATGTAACCTCTAAGTGTGCTACCATTCTAACTAAATGATCAGCAGAAGGTGAACGACCCAAAATACCCTTGAGGGCTTGGGTGATTAGATAAAGGGGTATAGATGCCGTCAAGGGATTCGTTGAAAGGAAAATTAGTGAATCAGATTAATTTCAAAGGATATATTAATAGTCCTTACAGGCAATCAATGCAGCCGTGAAATAGATATTAAAGTTAACATATAACCTGTTATTTAATCAAAACATGTAGACGACATATAAACAACAAACACAAAGGTGTATCAGAAAAATAGAGTTTATCAAAAGAAGTTTTAGACGGTAAATGATTTCATATATACAGATGAAAATGATAGAAAAATAATTAGGGCTGTAGGTACACACATAAATTAATTAATAAGTGACTCAACAGAACCTAATAACACCTATCCCAAAAAAGAATGAATAATCTGAAACAAAAATATTTACAGTTACATATATATCAAATATTTACATGTGTACTACACCTTTGTGAAAGCACTATTTCATTTATTTTTGACTAAACATGTTTTGATTAAATAACAGGTTATATGTTAGCTTTAATATCTATTTCACGGCTGCATTGATTTCCTGTAAGGACTATTAATATATCCTTTGAAATTAATCTGATTCACTAATTTTCCTTTTAACGAATCCCTTGACGGCATCTATACCCCTTTACCATTCTAACTAGACATTGGTACGCACAAAGTGTTAAATACATTTCTTTAGCTAAAAATGTTTAAAAAAATCTAAAAAATTCTAAAAGACTTCAAAATGTAAAAAGAAAAATATTTGCAAGCCCTAGCTCTAAAAAGTGTCAGTTGGTATAGTCCGGACCACTATAAGCATTAGAAAGCCATTCATGCCCAAATAAATGAAAAGGAATATAAATGTTGTATCTGAGTTCCAAATTGAGCTTGTTATTAAAAAAGGGAGAATTTCTTCCAGCACATCACGAGCCAAAATGAGTCAATTGTTTATGGGTCCTGGCTGGTAGATGCAACATTTGTGTTGCCTGCTTCCGCAGTAGACGGCCCTTGTAACACCTTGCAGAGTACATCAATTGAGCACAGATGATATTCCACGCTGTCCACAGGCAGTGCTGGGGGAGCCTATGTGCCGTCCAGAGCCTGGGTGTCAGTGGAGGAGCTGGTGTCCATACCAACAGGTGTTGTTACAACCTGCGGTGGCTAAAGGAATGCCACCATCAACATTGGAATATGCTGAGGACATTGCAGAACAGGGGCCGTTATTGGGTCCAGTAGAGCATTCACGTCCGGTTGCGCACATGATGGAAGTGTTAAACAAAGGTCCAACACGCGTTCTTCTCTGCAAAACAGGCATCGGAGTAGAGGTAAGAGCAGTCCATCCAGACTGGTCAAAATGGCAGGAACCAAGATGCACTTATTTCTCTCAGGCGAGGCGTGCCTAAATGTTATACCAATCGGTCACAGTATTTCTGCTCCATTAGCGCTTTTTCCATCTCCTTGGTGACTGGGATGTCTATTGTGTAGCAGATAGAAGACAATCAGGATACCTGCTATTAGAAACAGGATCAGCGGAAGACCTCCAAAGATGCTTCCGAATACAGAGTATATGAACTTTGGTATAACTCCAAGTACCATCTGACAGGTGTTAAAAAGTCCAGAACCTATGGTCTTAAATAGGTGGACAATGCCAGTCGTATCAGACATGTTAAAGATTCAATTTACCATTTTTATGAAATGGAAAGGGCAGTTTGTATGGATAAGCGCATGTATCTCAGCTGAAGACCTTGCAATCTCGAGATCAAAAGTCTCTTGAGCGGAGGTTGAAGGCATAGACTTCTGTAAAAGCATGGCTTTCATTCCGCCTAGAGTATTAAACCGTATTAAAGAAACATTCAGTGAAGGCCATAGCGGTGCCTCCCTGACTGTATGTGTCGGCGGAAACAATACTTGCATACAACAAGTAACCCTGGAGCTCACGATTACCAGATATGCAATGCGCAGGAGCATTGCGCAGCAGCCTTGACTGTTCAGCATCAAGTTACTCCCATTCCAAAGTAGCCCGAAAGCTTGAGTAATCATGGCATCTTGGGCCCCCCTCAGATGACAGGACATGTTTTCCACAGAACCATTACAAGCCCCATGCAGCATAATATCCTGACATATGACTAATCCACTTAAAGCATTCTCACAGTTTGTACTGCTTAGAAACAATTCTTGATCCCCAATCCGGCATCGAAATCTGTATGGTAATTCCCAAGATTCCTTAATGTATTCCTTACCCATTTTTCCATATCTGCCTGTCTGCTTTTGTTCAAGGCAATGTTGAAAATTAAAAGTAGTGGCTGGTAGAGTTATGTGGCCATGGATTAGCCATTCTGTGGACAGGGACTCTGCCACTGTAAATGGTAATCTATCCAGTTTTTCGATAAGCAGCTTTGAATATTTTGCTCTCCTATTTAGCCATTTCTATCTGTTTATCTGTTAGATTGTATTAAAAAAGCAGAGACGTACTATTGATAAAACGGCAAGGCATATAGCCTGCATGCAAAGATTGCAGCATCCAGCTCAACAACATACTAGAACGTAACTGAGATTGGCCGTGTTGTAATATGGCCAAATCTTGTCCCAGTATGTCTATCGCAGAAGATACAATGGGGCATATTTTCAAGAACGCATGATAACCATCACAAAAGTTACTTAACGCGACCCTCAACATCTCAGTCCATAATGGGAAATTTATACCGTGTCAACCAAGTATTCACAACACGGCGGTACCATGCGATAGTCACCAGATAACACATCAACTGGCCACAATGAAATCTACACCACACTGCAAAAATGCGAAACGTGAATGCAATAAATCCTGCGATGAGGCCAATCGCGATACAAAAAGCACCGAAAACCAGTGACCGGCCTGTAAATCCCACGCTTCTGGCGGGAAAATGCAACATAAAAGTAGAGTAAACAAACGGTGAGATGAAAACCTGATAGTACAACCCCACAGCTGTGATGCAGAACAAATGACGATTGTCCAAATCAGATAGGCATTTCCCCACAAACAGCCACAATGCACATAGACATGCATTCAGTATGTAACCTGTGCCAATGCGGAAACAAACATGGTACTCACTGTGAAACCGCATCTCCCCCTCACATTGCAGAGGGACAAACAACACTCCCTGCCCACCGACGTCCCATGGAATGTCTGACAAAATATCGACAGACAAAAAAAATTGACCCACAAAAATATTGACACAGAAATATCGAAGACAAAAATATTGAAGTCCTAACTACATAAAGGTAAGTACAAAACTATCAAAAACAAAATATCGAAGTAAAAAATATCGATGTTAAAAATATTGGGGCATATTAACAAGCTGAAGTATTGCCGCTTTCTCGGCACAATTCTCCGAGAAAGCGGTGATACTTCCAGCGCCCTATTAACAAGGGCATTGCAACGCCTGCCACACGCCCACTTTGCATGTCAGCGAGAAACATCGCTAATGACATGCAAAGTGGGTCGTTCCCACGTCCAACCACATGTAAAATGTGGTTGGAGGTGGGAACACCCTATCACCAAGGCAGGCGTTGGGAGAAGGAGACCTGCGATAAACTTGTTTATCGCAGGTCTCCCAACGCCTGCTCTGACCAGGCGTTAGGCATTGATAACATGGGGGTGTGGATCATAAAGCTGAATCCACTCCCCCATATTATCAAGGCACACATTAGCGCATGACAACAACGCTTGTTTTCACGTGCTAATGTTCACTATCACCGGCTATCGCAGGATTTACTATCGCCTATGTGTTGCGCGTTGATAATATCGTGCTAACACAGCAAAAAAATCCGGCGATAACCGGCGATATGAAGATGTGCGATGTGCGTTTATTAACGCACTTCTAGGTAATATGCCCCATTGTTTTTTAAATGTTTTAATAATAATGAAAAATAAGTAAATAATACATATAATTAAAAAAATATTAAAACATATTAAAAAAATAATAACTAATACATATAGGGGCTGATTCCGATTCGGTAAAATCCCTTACAAATAGCCATATGGAGCATATTTCCCGTACGAATCGTACCCTTAAACGTCCCCGTACGTACGATGAAGTACGATTCGAACCCAAAGCAGATCTCCGTACGAATCGTACGAAAGACCATATGACTTAAAAATCCATACGAATCGCATTCGGAACACGCATTACGCGACATCCGTATGGATCGAAGCAGCATTTTCCGACCCAGCAAGTATGATTTGTCTCGTCAACACTCCGTACGACTCTTTTTCTACGGGAGCTCAAAAAGTCCGGAAAAGCAGATTTCGACTCGAACCGCGTATGAAACTGACCCCCCCTGAGTACGGTGCGTGCACCCCATGATTGCAGGGGTACGGTGCATAGGGGTACGATGCGTACACCCCATGATTGCAGGTGTATGGTGCGTACACCCCATGATTGCAGGGGTACGGTGCTTAGGGGTACGGTGCGTACACCCCATGATTGCAGGGGTACGGTGCATATGTGATTGTGTGGCTCTCCGTACGAATCGCTCATACGCAACGTTTTCCGTATGAATCGCGTTCTCATTCCCCAGTCCGGATCGTACTTGTTGGGTCGTACAGCATGTTTACGATTAGTACAGTTCACTGTGAGGGTCCATGTCGTACGGATTTTCCCTTGCTTTTCATACGGTTCGCAACGATTCGGTCGTATATTTTTCAAACGAATGGTATTACTCGATTTGGACGGAATTGTACGAGTCGTACAGAAAGGGCTAAGGATTCGATTCGGTCGTACGATTGGATTACCGAATCGGAATCGGCCCCATAATGTTAAAATTAATTAAACACCTACATGTAAATTAATATATATACTTATTCCACATATTGCAACATTAGGGAAAGTGTTGGATAGTGTCAGGGTAAAAGTTACTATTCCCACTCCAGAGATTGCAGCAGTAGGGAAAGCACTGGATAGCGATGGGGTAAACATTACGATTCCCACTCCAGTGAGTGCAACAGTAGGGAAAGAGGTGGATAGCATAGGGGTAAAAATTACTATCCCACCTCCTGAGAGTGCAACAGTAGGGAAAGCGCTGGATAGCGTAGGGGTAAAAATTACTATTCCCAATCCAGTGAGTGCAACAGTAGGGAAAGTGTTGGATGGCGTAGGGGTAAAAATTACCATTCCCACTCCAGTGAGTGCAACAGTAGGAAAAGTGTTGTATAGCGGAGGGGTTAACATTAATATTCGGACTCCAGGGAGTGCAACAGCAGGGAAAGTGTTGGATAGCGGAGGGGTAAAAATTACTATTTTCACTGCAGTAAGTGCAACAGTAGTGAAAGTGTTGGATAGTGTGGGAGTTAAATTAACATACTTATCAATTAAATATTTTTTATAAAATAAATAACATATTAATAATTATTTAACAAAAAAATATTAAAAAATACCTATTAAATTAAATTAGAATTTACTTAAATAACATTAAATTACTTCCCACCCTATTCCCCTGTAAACACACAACACACTACACATTCAAAATAACACAATTAATGTAATTATCAATTCATCAATTAATAAAAAATAAATACCAATTAATAATTAATTAACAATAATTTAATTTACATTAACAAAAAATAAAAAGTGATTATAAATTAATTATAATATCATTTAAAATTAACCAACTAATAAAAAGCAATTATCAATTAATAATTAATTAACAATAAATGAATAATCCATAACAATAAATAATTAATTGATTAATTATATTTAAATTACATCCCACCCTATTCCCCTATACACCCACAACCCGCTACACATTAAAAATAACATAATTAATTTAATTATCAATTAATCAACTAACAAAAAATAATTACTAATTAATTAATTTACAATACATGTATTAACAATAACTATAACAAAGATAAAAATTAATTACCAATTGATAATTAATTAACAATAAATTAACAATCAATAACAATAAATAAAAACATATTAATTAACTAATTATAATTAAATTACTTCCCACCCAATTCCTCTATACACCCACAACCCGCTACACATTAGAAATAACGTAATTATTTAATTATCAATTAATGAATTAATAAGAAATAATTACCAATTAATTAATGTACAATAAATTAATTAACAATCACAATAACAAAAAATTAATATACATTTATTATAATTAATATAATTAATAATTAACCAATGAATACAAACTAATTACCAATTAATAATTAATTAACAATAAATTAACAATCAATAACAATAAATAAAAACATATTAATTAATTAATTATAATTATATTACTTCCCACCCTATTCCCCTATAAATCCACAACCCTCTCTATTACTAAAATGCAAAAAAAATGTTTACAAAATAAAAACATTTTCTAAACATTAAATACATATATTTAAAAATAATGAAAAAACATTAAAAAAATGTTAAACATACATATAAAATACATACTAAACACATAAAACTAAACACTAAAAAAGAAAATCAGTAATATTTACAACAATATTTTTGCTAACGATATTATTTACTTCGATATTAAATACATTGATATAACTTACCTTGCAGTCGATATTCTGGTCTACGATATTCATGACTTCGATATTCTGTCCCTACTATATTAAAAACTCGATATTAGTGTACGTTAGTGTACGTCGATATTAAAATTTGGATATTTTGACTGCTCACCCGTGCTCTGTACCTGGCCAAACAAGAATGACATCACTGAAGAATGCAGGGACCTTCACTCCCCCTTAGGCACATGTTGCCCATGTCGTGGGCCTAGAGTCACAGGGTGCATCCCTGCACCATGGCAGGAAATATCAGAGCACCTAAGAATCCCTGTTGTCACCTGTAGGCCACAAATGACAGGCAAAATGGAATGATATGGGTCACATGTGAAATGCCGAAGAGTGGGATACCTTAACTGTGACACACAGAACTGGCAGTTTGAATACGTGACACCATAAACAGCCCCACTACCCATAGGTGACACACCCACCATCCATCAACAAATCCCTCAATTGACAGCACAACATGTCGCACCCACACTCATCTGAGTGAAGTGCCTGTATAGATGAGAGACATGCACGCAGGGAATGTGATTTGGAATGCTTTTATTAGCACATGCAGTGCCTGTGGCAGTCAACGTGCTGTGACATTACTGCGAAGGACCCACACAATGTGACGTCAACCAGAGAAGAAACTGTCAATGATGTAGTCCCTACGGGCTATTCCTGCTGCAGCTACAGTGGGGTGTGGTCCACCTGCCTCATCTTCATCATGATCGTCTGGTGCATCTGTCACCCGTATCCATGGGGCTTTGCTGCGTACACATATGCTGTGCAACACACAACCTGCAACGATCATCTTGAACATGACGTCTGGGCTGTACAGGAGCTTACCACTTGTGACGTCGAGGCACCTGAAACGTGACTTCAACATGCCAAATGTGCATTCCACAATGCCCCTCGTGCGTTTGTGTGGCCAAAGTGTACTGCCGCTGGGCCTGTGTGTGAGGGTCTCAGAGGGGTGTCATCATCCAAGCGCAGAGTGCATATCCTTGGTCACCTGTGACAGTGCAGAGAGACATGAGTCACGACTACATACTGCATGATGTGTTGGCGGGATCATTGTTTCATAGGTGTGTGGCTTAGTGTTTCCTGTATGACATGTACTGCGTGTTGCAAATGAGCTGCATCACTGTGTACTACATAGCCTCACTGCTGCACCTCCCACCCCGAGCACAATCACTAGTGTGCGCAGTGCGGTTACATTACATGCACCCCTACGGCACACCATTGACATGCCTGTCTGCACATGCCTACAAGCCAGAGTATGACACAGTGATGATGCTGAGCAGAATGTGGCCGGCGATGTGTGTGTAGGTCCATTGCAAGGACTGTGCTGGCACATATGTTATTATTATTATTAAGGGAGGCTTATAGAGCGCTTGGTTACGCTAGGAAGCGTGTCCCCGCGCTACAACTGAAAAACTCAGAGCAGTAGTAAGGAGTGAGCCCGATTTATCTTGAAAATAGGTGAGTTTTGAAGTTCTTCCGGAAGCTGGATTCCGATGGGTCTAGGCGGAGATTAAGAGGCAGGGCGTTCCAGCGCTTCGCTGCCAAAAGGCGAAAAGAGCGTCCACCCATGCGGGCCCTTCTGACCCTAGGGACCGAAAGTAGACCTTCGTGTGAGGAGCGCAGAGCGCGTGATGGGACATACTTGGTAACTAGGTTGTGAAGTGGTGTTGGCGCTTTCCTAGCAAGAATACGGTGACGGGTACATAGGGCTTTAAATTCCACTCTGCTTCTCACTGGTAACCAATGGAGAGTCTGAAGGGCGGCTTTAGAATCCGATCTTTTTGGGGTTTTTAGGATGAGGCGAGCTGCCGCATTCTGTAGTACCTGGAGGCGGTTTATTGCCTTGCAGGTGGCTCCCAAGTACAATAGGTTGCCATAGTCTAGGCGCGATGTCACGAGGGCATGTACCATGTATATGTAGAGATCATGGCTGGCGGAAGTCGATATGCAGTTGAGGGTACATCTTTGGCTCATGCTGCGCTAATAGCCGCACACACAACATTTGCCATGTGGGATCCCTGACCCAGAGCGGACATGCCCTCCTCCATGTGCCCCTTTGACCGACCACGCAAACCGGGGTCATGCCACATGGCAACATTGTCAATAGCATGACGGTGGCGCAGACATTACAACAGAGACCCGCGCATCAGCCACATCCTTGGCAACACCCACACTGAACTGCACCCAGATCCACGTGTGGAGGAACCACACCCCTTCGCAGTACTGTCGTATGCTGGGCCAGCCCACTCCGCTCACGCTTACAGGGGGAAACTAACAAGCTAGATTTCCGGGATCTGCCCCACTGGCTGGGGTAACATGTTTGTGTCCACTGTCCACTACACTCCATAAACCAGCAGTGTGTGTCAACATGGATATGTGTGTGGTTTGCATGATGCAGTCTGGCCAGCACATCCACAGCACACTTGTCATTGTGTACATTCTCATTCTTGGGCCAGTTGTCTTCTTCGCACATGCCTGGTTCACACCTCCCCCCACAATCTGCTATTGTGTGGCTGAGGTGCCATGCCCTTGATGGGCTCTGTACATGGCTAGCCCAGGTTCCCACAGTAAGTTGTGCTGTTGTGTATGGTGGGTGTGCATGTGGTTTGGCATGTTGTATGTCAGTTTGTAACATGTGCATTCCCAGAGTTGTGAGTTGCATGATTGTAGAGTTGAGGTGTGTGGTGTGTTCATTTGTTACTTACCAACGAGCAGAGCATTTCCGTAGGTGGCATCCTGGAAGCGCCGGTTGATGATGGACTGTCGGAAGATATAGGAATCATGCACACTGCCTGGGAAGTTGGTGACGACATTGTTGAAGAGTCTCCTGTGGTACACTATTGTCTGCAAATTGATAGAATGTGTGTGCTCTCTGTTGCGGTAGTTGTGTGCAGTGTCCGCATGGGGCACAAGTAGGACATGTGTGCAGTCAATTGCCCCCAGCACGTGCAGGAATGCAGCTATGGCATAGAAGCCTTGCTTGGTCTCCAGATGTTCCTATGCAGTGTGGGGGAAGTATAGGTACTGGGGTACCAAGCTGATGATGTCATGTCAATACACATGTGTCTAAATACATCGAGGCAGCGGATGGTCTGGACCCTTCTCAATCTGGTTCAGACCTAATCACAGCACCGAATCAGCTCTCCTCTCCGTGACCGATACCATCCGGATGGCACAGGATAGAGGAGGATCCATGATTTTGGTGCTTTTGAATTTGTCCGCTGCCTTTGACACGGTGTCACATGACATTCTAATCAGTCGTATGAAGAGGGTAGGGATAGGCGGAACTGCTCTGGCATGGCTAGAAAGTTTCCTTACTGGCTGCTCACAAAGTTTTCGACTGGGCTCCCATTTTTCTATCTCTAGGGAGCTCACCAAGGGGGTTCCACAGGGCTCATGCCTAATCCCACATTGTTCAATGTGTATGTGGCCCCCTTGGCTGAAATTGTGAGAGAATATGGGTTCACACCGATATCATACGCAGATGACACCCAGCTGCCGTTCCCTTTTAAGACAATGACGTCAGCAGTCAAAAACTCCTTCGCTGCAGGAATGAGAGCTGTATCCCATTGGATGACCTCCAATTGCCTGCAATGCAATGTGGGCAAGACGGAGGTCATGCTTTTCGGAGAGGCCCCTCTCCTATGGTCACCTGAGTGGTGGCCTCCCGACCTAGGCTCTGCCCCTTGTCCCAAAGAGATAGTAAAAAAACTTGGGAGTTCGACTTGATCAATCTTTGACACTCAAAGATCAGGTTAATCAGGTAACAGGATCTTGTCTGAGGGTCATTGGACTCCTGAGAAGGGTGTTCCCTTATCTAGCGGATAGCTATAGGAAGACCTTAGTCCAGGCATTGGTAATCAGTAGACTAGACTACTGTAATGGGTTGCTTATTTCTGCCAATGAGGAGCAACTTGGCAGTCTACAGGTAGCCCAAAATACAGCTGCTAGACTGATCCTGAACGTTCCATCTAGATCCCCCTCCGTCCTCTGTTGAGCAAACTACACTGGCTACCTATTCGTCAGAGGGTGAATTCAAGATATGCTGTATAATCCATAAATGCCTATCTGGCATTGGTCCTAAGTACCTATCAGAAATATTTAGACCTTATGAGCCAGGCCGCTCTCTGCGCTCTCAGACCCAATCTCTGCTCCAGGTACCACGGATCAAAAAAGAAAGACAGGGAGGCCGAGCTCTCTCTTATAGAGGCCCCACTCTTTGGAACTCCCTGCCTCTCACCCTTAGGCAAAATCCTACTTTTGCCACTTTTAGGAAATGCCTAAAGACTCATTTGTTCCTGACCATGTAGATATTTTCTCCTCCTGTCCTGATTGTCTTTATTTAGATATAGCTCTGGTAAGAACACAAGCGCGGAGATACCCCTTTCGGGGGTCGAATTCCTGTGCTATACAAGCGAATAAATAAATAAATAAATGATGGCATCCAGGACTGGTTTGAGGAACTTTTATAGGACTGGCTGTGAGACCCTTCCGAGTGGTGGTTGTTGATTGGAAGGTACCAGAGGCCAACAGGTGCCGCACAGCCAGCAGCTTTGTCTGAGGTGGGATGTTGGTTATCTGCTGTGTTGGTTCCGTCAGCCTGTGGGCAATGATGTTCAGGATGCGGAGGATGGTTGTGTGGTGCCGGCTGCGTCCGACTTTACACCAGGTCAAACCAGGTGTTAATTTCCTGCTGCTAACATGCCTTATTGCATGTTTTGTGGTTGTATCGCCGATGTGGCTGGTCGTTGTGAATATTGCGGAGTGGTGCTGTTGCTGCTTTTTGCTCGGGAACACCTACTCTGCATCTCATTAGTGATAGTTGCTGTGTCATCCATGGCGATATATTTTGAGGATGCTATCGCTGGAAAACTGGTGACATAGGCTGTTTGCTTGGTAAATTTATTGCGACTTTTGCTGAGATAAAGTGCCGTTAACTCAGCGATAGCTCCTTGAGAAAATACCCCTATGTTGCCTAAGGAATATATCCTGGAGGTCAATGTTGTTAACCCATTGTCTGCCACTGTTAGAGATTTTTACAGATTTATACAGTCTATTTCCCGTAATCCCTCTGCGGCCTCTTGTTGGGATATTTTCCATATTTCATTGTAGGCAGCATAAATGCCAGCTTATATGAAACATTTCTGAAGTGGCTTCCTGGGACCCAGTAAAAAATCCCTAGATCTATGTTTCGTGTGAGTAAGGATAACTGCTGTTTCACCTCTCTGAGTGTTGAGGTTTTTACCCACTCAAGGCACAACTTCCCAACACTAAAGGATGTCACTACCCTGGATGTTGTCTCTGTATATAACGTGGATCTGGCCTATGGATACTGAACCCTTCGGTCCTACCCATGCATCTAGTTTGGCAAACATTGGAGTCTGTGGGCCAAATCAACCATTTCTTCCAATCGGGGTCTGGTCTGTTGTATTTATTTTTATCCTCATTTTGCGCATGAATGTATAAGGAGTATCACGGGGACTTATGACATCCAGTTATTTTGGCTTCACTCTCTCCGCTTTACTGTTCCGGCAACCGAGAGTATCCCTTTGTTGGATCAGTCAGATTTAGTCCTCCTACATCCTTTACCATGATCAATAATTCTTTGTGTCTGGGGGGGAGAGCTAGCCTTCCTGGCTACTCGGCGGGAATGATTCCCGTCTGAATTATTGTCACCGCTTTAATCATTGGACATATTGTATTTCATCGAGTTCCTTCATTGCCTTACGTATTTAGCATATGGTGATTTTCCCAAATTTCCTAGAAGTTAGATTTTTTGGTGGGCTTTCCTTTCCTATCCATTTTGTGTGTTGTTATTATAGAGTTTAGCCAGTCCCCGTGTAATGGTGGTACTGGTTTAACCAAGTTTAGGCATATCTCCCTTCTTGCAAGAAGTATTAATACAAATAATAGATTTTCCTGTTTTCTGGTTAACCTCTCCTCACTTAAATCAACCTTGGTGTTAATCCCAAAAATAATTAGAGTTGTACTTACTTCTAGATGTTTTCCCAGTACCCGGCATATGGTCTTACCAACTTCCTGCCAGAAGGGGTCCAGGAGGGGACAGCCTTGGAACATATGTAGATCATCCGCCTTTTCTAGCCCACATTTGGGGCAGGACTTTACGCTGGCTCCTTTGAAGTTTGACAATTTTCTGGGTGTCCAGTATGCCCTATGCATTGTAAATAAGTGGTTTCTCTTCAGACGTGCTGGTTTAATGATTGACCAGCATATTCCAATTGACTTCTGCCATAAGTTTTATAGGTCCGGCTCTATAATGTCTTTACTCCAAACTGACTCTGGGATTAAGAAATTTTCTTCTCCTGCAGCGATTAGAGCCCAATACCATCTTGATATTTCCTTCTTTATTGGGGAGGTCTTAGTCATTTCCTTCTCCAGTTCTACATTCCCTGTTTCATCCTTAAGTGAGCTTGCCCAGCTTGTAAGTTGGTAATATTTGAATTTTGACACTGATGCGTTAGTGATTTCTGTTAGATGTTCCCAAGAGTCTATTGAGTTCTCCGTCATCAGTTGGCCCCATTCATTGATTCCAGCCGTTTTTATTGGTAATGCCAGGGCATCTTTTAGGCATTCTGGAGTACCAGGGGAATCCCAAATGGGGGCCATGGAACTGTAGTAAGGAATGTTCAAGATACTTCTGACTTGATACCAAAGTTTCGCTGCGTTATTTAGTGTCTTTAATTTTATCTTTTTGAAGAATTTCGGGTGTCCGAATTTAAACAAAAAATAGTCAGTTTTGTTTGTCAATATTTGGAGAAATTGAGGAGAGGACTCGTTTTTGTTTACAAGGGGTCTCGCGTTCTTGAACTGAAAGGCCCTGCAGTATTCACAGGATCTGGGCTGGCTATTCCCCCTTGTTCTTTTTTCCTCCTTATTTTGTTCCAGGCAATCCTTGATCCTTTTGATGCCCATATGAAATTCGCTATATCTCCCTGGATCTTCTTCAGGTAATCTCTCTTAAATTCCAGTGGTATTACATTAAAAGATAACTAAATTTAGGAAGAATCGACATTTTTACCATGTTTGATCTTCCTATAAAGCTTAGTGGTAACCTATCCCATACTTTGAGAAGTTTTTTGGTCTCAAGTGCAATCCTATTAAGGTTTAACTGGGTGATTTTTCCTAGATTTTTGACCAATGTTATACCCAAATATTTTATTTTATCTTTGGAGTATGGGGTATTCTGGTGTACATTCCAGCTCATAGATTTAGTTTTTGCTTCATTGGTCAAATATCCAGACACTTTGCCAAATTCCGCAATTGCCTTGTTTATTGCTGGGGAGGAACTTTGAAAATTATCTGTAAAAATCATTAGATCATCCGTATATAGCGCCACCTTTTTGGCCCACTCATGATATTTAAAAGGGGTTATTGACCCATTGTTTCTGATGGTATTTGCAAGAGGTTCAATGTAAAGGTTGAATAACAATGGGGACAGAGGGCACCCTTGCCTCGTTCCTCTTTGTATCTCGATGTTATTGGTGAGGCCCCCATTGATTAAGATCTTTGCTCTTGGTTTTTTGTAAATCTCAGCTACCAGGTGACTAAAGCATTGTCCAAGGTTATATTTAGTAATGACTTTGTTTAGAAAAGACCAGTTGACCCGGTCAAACTCTTTAGCAGCATCGAAGGTAACTATAGTCAGGGGGATTTTTTCGCAAGTTGCTACATCAATCGCAGCAAAGAGCTCATGCGTGATCTCACATATTTGTCTTCCTTTATGAATCCCTTTTGATCCGGGTGTACCAAATTTGGCATTACCCTAGCCAGTCTCCTCGCTACAATTTGCATAAAGATTTTGTAGTCGCAGTTTAGCAGCGAGATGGGTCTGTAAGACTCACAATTTGCGGGATTTTTCCCTGGCTTTAAAATGATGCTGACAGTTGCGTCGTTCCAAGAGTCTGGAATTTTACCCTTTTCCTTATATATTGTGTTTGATAACCTCGTTATCGGTGGGGCCAAGATTTTTCTCAAAGCTGAGTAAAGTTCGTTTGGTAGGGCATCAGGTCTGGCTGCTTTCCCTCTTTTCAGAGCTTTTAGTGAGGCTTTCACTTCTTCAATCGTTATTTCTGAGTTTAACTCCTCTTCATCTTCTTCCGATAATTTAGGTAGAAGTAGGGGGTCTAGGTATTTTCCTATTTGTTCTTCTGATGAGATGGAGTCTTCCTTGGATAAGTTGGAGAAGAAATTTTCGAATTCCTGCTTAATTACACTTTCTTCGGAAGTTATGCCGTTTTGATTGCTCTGTTGTATGCTGGCTATTTTGTTTCTGGTTTGGTCAGTTTTAGTTTTCCATGCCAACAATTTTCCGCATCCCTCACCATACTCATGATTGGCGAGTTTGCTAGCTTCCCACTTCATCTTCACTCTATTTTCTAGGTAGTCCGCCAATTTTTCTTTTAATTCTCTCCTTTCCTTCTCCAATGTATCTCTTTTTCCTATGTCATTTTCTGCTGTTATCTGTACATCAATTGAGTTTATGTTTTTCTCCATGTCTTTGATCTCATGTTTAACGAGTTTTGATCTGTGGGCTCCCAAGCTGATGAGTTTACCTCTGATAACTGCCTTATATGTGTCCCAAGTAATTTGGTCTGAAGTGCCTGCTCTATTATCTTCAAAGAAATTGACTGAGGTTATACCCAGTTCTTCCCTTATCTTAGGGTCCAATAATAACGTGCGGTCAACTGTCCATCTGGGTTGTGATTTATTTATTGTGGTTTGTAATGTTAGTTGTACTGCCGAGTGGTCAGACAGATGCTCTGGTAGATGGTCTATTGCTCTAATGTTACTATGCAGGTTTTTACTTATCAGAAAGTAGTCTATTCTGGACTTGTGGCCTAGTTTTTTATTGTGTAGGGTAAAAGGACACTCCTTGTAACCCTTCTCTTTCCACATGTCAACCAAGTCTAGGTCATTTTTGTAAATACCTAGCCATTCTCTCATTTTTGGTAGATTGGCTTGTCTACCTGGAGGGGATCTATCCAATTTAGGGTCCAGAATAATGTTGTAGTCACCTCCCAGTAATATTGGAGCAGTTGTTGGTAATAATTCTGTGTATAACCTTTGGAGGGGATTTGGATCATCAGTATTTGGTCGTAATAACCCGCTATAATGAGGCTGTTATCATGTATTTTTACGTTGGCTAAGGCCCATCTGCCTTTGCTGTCCACTACTTTATGTTGGACTTTTACATTAAGTGATTTTTTGAAAAGTATCGCGATGCCCTTGACATTGCAGTCTTGGTTGGTGCATACGTAGGTGTCCACCCAGCTAAGGGTTTTTACTATTTGTTCCCATTCAGCCTTTACGAGATGAGTCTCTTGAAGAATAATCACTTCGTTATCTATCTCCTTTAAGTATTCGAGGATCCTTCTTCGCCTGCTTGGCATTCTAAGTCCGTTAACATTCTAGGAGAGAATTTTGAATTCTTTTGATGTTGTCGTCATGTTTTTTTTTCCTTTAGTGGGTTCTTTAGTTCAATTTCCATTTTCTTTTTGTCGTCCCGGTGAACTCCTTCTATTTTAGCTGATGAGGATGTTTTTTCTTTTTTCTCCCTATTTTGCTCCCCACCCGTGGTGTTTTTTTAATTGTTTTTGTATTTTTTTTGTGACATTCATTTGTACCCTCCCCGAGCAAGCCTCCTATCTTCTCTTTGGGTGGTATTGTTCGCCCTTTTGAGCTCCATGGTTCGCCTTATTTGCTAGTCTCCCTATCTTAATTTAGTGTCGTGGTCTGCAGCTGCTCCTTTATTTGTTCTATGAGGATCTTTACTTCGCTGGGTTCTCTAATGTTGTGCATTTTATTTCGCCACATGATCCTCAGTGCGGCGGGAAATTTCATCTGAACCGTGGCTCCGAGGGATTTTAGTTCTTGCATAAATTGTCCTAGCTCCCACTGTCTATCCTGGGTGGCTTTAGACATGTCAGAGCGGATCCTGAAAGACCAGTTGTCTTTATTAAGGGAGCTGCTCTTTAAACCTTCACTTAAAAGTCTTTCTTTTATTGTGTATGTTTTGAAGTTTATTAAAATTTTCCTTGGCGTCTTTCTGTCTTTGCTTTTCCCGAAAGGGTCTCGGTGTATCCTCTGTATGTCATTGCTCAGGTTTGCCTCTTTAGTCCAGGGGAAGTATTCTTCAAGTAAAGAGATGGTGAATTTCTTGATGCCAGGCCCTTCCAGATTCTCCGGTACGTTTAAAATCCTCAGGTTATTTTTCCTCGCTTGATTTTCTAGCGATTCTAGTTTTTCTTTAATGAATCTGTCAGAGTCCCTTAGTTTCCTGATCTCCTTTTGATTGGTGTCAACTTTTTTGCTAAGGGTCTCCACTACAGACTCAACTGCTGACACCCTATCGCACAGTGCATTCAGTTTTTGATCTAGAGTCTCGCAGACTTCTTGAATCTTGGCTTGATTGGACTCGGACACTGACAATTTTTCTCTCATCTCTCCCAGTACCTTCTCCATGAGATTTTCCATGAGTTTTCCTGTTTGTTCTAGGAAGGTGTGTGGGGGGGGACAGTCTGGGTTGCTTGTACTGGGCTTGTTTGTGCCTGATAGTATTTGATCTTCTGGTGCCTCTGATATTTCTATTTGTGAGCCTTTGTGGGTGGTCATTTCTGTACTCATTCTCGGACTGTTGTCTCTTTGTTCTTCAGTTTGGGGCGGTGCTTTTAGGAGGGAGCTACTTTCTGGAGATTGTGTCGGCTGCTGAACTTTAAAGAAGGATCTCAGCGAGGGGGTAATTCTGATTTTTTGGTCTGGTTGGGTCCCTCCTTTATCAGATCTAGGCTTGGGCTTGCGATCACGGTTAGTGGAGCCTCTCCTCTTCCTTTTTGTTAATACTGGCAATATCGCTTGCTTAGTTGGGGGGAGGAAACTTTGTTTAGGGAACTGCCTATTCCTAAGGCAATAGCTCGATCTTATCCCAGTCCCTTCTTCACGCTCTAGTCTGGGTTGTGGGACCCTTTTCTCCCCCTTTTCTCTTGTCTCTACCAGTGAAATCTGCGCCGCTGATTCAGCCCCTCCTGCGCACTCTGCTCTTCCCACACCTTCTGCACCCTCCTTTGCTCCTTCCGTTCTCGATGAAACCCCCTGATTAACCCCCTTGCACCCTACAATCAAGTCCAGAGCAATACCCCCCTGACCTTTTTTCTCCCCTCGTACCTTGTTCATGAGGTTGCAGCTGAAGCTGAAGACAGTCCTCCTTTCCTTGTCTGCAGGGTGTGCTTGAAACCGACTCCTCGATTCTACACTCCTCTCTTCTCACCCTCCATACAGAAGCTTTGTGGTTCTGACTTCCTCCGTACTGGGGTCAAATTGCTTTTTCCTCAGTAGGTAAGCCTGGCCAATATTGGAGTTAGCAGAGGGAATCGTCTCTCAAGTGCCAGCGTCTATGTGTCCGATGGCGCTGCCTTGTTTGCCCCGGAAACAATCTCGCCTCTGTCGAGTCTGCTGAGTTCTCTGGGTCCTTTGCTCTGTGCAGCCGCTGCTGCTGCCACTCTTCCCCCGGAAGAGGAAGTCAACTCTGCCGTGGGCCCTCCGGCATTCCCTCCTTGCACCCAAAGCCGCCGCCCAACGACCAGGAAACACCACAGCGGTGCCGCTAGCGCAACAGCCCCTGAATTCCTGCGAGCCGAAGTCCCGCATCCCCCGGGGTCCCGCTTCACCGGAGCTTCGCCAGTCGATCAGCGCGGCCCGCTAGTCCCGCGGAGGTACACCAGGTCTGTAAACTTCTTTTTCTTTGTGTTTAGTTATTATATTATAAACCGCTATTGCATCTCAACGGGTATAGTGTTCGTGAGGGTTAAATTTTCGGGGTTAATCTGAGGACGACCATGGAGCTCCCGACCGGACCTTCTAGCCAGCCGCCACCTTCCCCCTTCTTTGCCTGATCTATTGTATTGTATGATGTCATCTAATGTAACCTCTTTTTGTGATGTTTCATTGCCCTCGGTCAGTGATGGTGTTTGCAGCTGAGGTGTGTTCAAGTCTATGTTCTTGGGTAGTCCAAGGCAAGATGTCGGTTGCACTGTCTTGTTCAAAAACATGATCTGTTGAGGAATAAGGCACGCTCTAAATAAAGTTTCTGTTACCTGCTAAGCATGGGCGGATCTAGCGGATCTCGCGTACGCGAATTTGCGTATTTACGGATTCGCAATCCGCAAAATCCGCGAACTCTCGCGGATTAGCGGATTTTTAAGTTTTTTGTGTTGGCGAGCGTTCGCGAGGATTTGTGGACCATTTCGCAATTGCGAACTTACTTTTCGGCTCGCAACGGCCGCGACTATGTTGTTTCTACGTCTGGTTTATCATCACAGGTTCACAGCACCCTCTGTTTTACCTCTGCCACCCTCTGGTACACCCATGCCACCCTCTGGTACATCCTCACTGCCACCCATTAGGTTTGTTTATCACTGTAGATTATGGGGGTGAAAAAAAGCAAGCACACCTGCCCTGCTTCAACTGCCATGAATTAATTTGGGGTTGATTAATGTGTCACTTATTTTTAAACTTCCAGTCTGGCTGGCACCTGCTTCCTTCCTTATCTGTAATTTGCTTTCTGTTGCAGTGAAAGCAAGCACACCTGCCCTTCTTCAACTGCCATGAATTAATTAGGGGGTGATTAATGTGTCAGTAATTTTGAAACTTCCAGTCTGGCTGGCACCTGCTTCCTTCCTTATCTGTAATTTGCTTTCTGTTGCAGTGCAATTTTTTTTCACAGGACCTTTATGGTCTACTTGTAGCTATTCTATGAGCCTGCTGTTTGGGTCATAGCAGGGTCATGGAATAGTTGCAAATAGGCAACTGAACTCTGGAGGGGCCCCTCAGGAAGCACTAGAGTGAATGGTTACTAATGTTAAGTTTGAACTTTTGCACCTGCTGATTGCTTTCAGTTTAGCAAAAATCGTTTTTCTGCAATTTCGCGCGATTTGCGGGGCGCGAATCCGTGCGAGATCGATTTCGGAAGCCGCGAATGCGTGCGAATACACTATATTTTTTTTTGCGGCGTGTATGTTCGCGTGATTTTTTGCGTGTTCGCAAGGCGCTTGTAGCTATACGTTTGCGAAGTTACCCTAGCGGTCGTACACGGGCGCGGCCATCTTGTTTGCGTGACGTAATTCCGTTTCCGGCCGCTATGTGTAATCTCGCAAAGTGTGCTGCTCGCTAGTACAATTTCGCGCGTGATCGAGAGGAAAATCTCGCGCGAACTTACCCACGCGGTCGTGAATGGGCGCGGCCCTCTTGTTTCTCATTCATTGCTATGGTTCTGGGCATGCCTTCTGTATCCTCTCTGAATCTCTGCCATCCTTTGCTTGTTTGAAGTTTATTTGATCTATTTTACTTATTATCTATCCCTCTATTTTTCTAGCTCTATATTTTTGTGTTTTCTGCTACTTTTTGTTAATTTTAAACTACTTTTTTAAACTCTTTTCTTTTCTTCTTCCCTATTCTATTTCTTCTTTATTATTTAACTCATTTCTGCCCAGACCATGGTAAAGGGAGCCGGGAAGCACCCTGAGAAGGGGAAGGGTCCCGCACCCCGTGCCCGGCTCCCGTGCGGGCGTTTGAGGGGGGAGCTAGTGATGCCACGGGAGATCTTTAGCGTGGAGGAGGTGGCCGCACTCATCTTATACGTCCAGCGCCGCCTCCCCAAGACCATCCTGGGAGGCGGCAAGATCCCAACTGGCTATGGCATCCGGGAGCGCCGGAAGCGGTGGGAGAAGGTGTGCCGGGCCATGTTTAAGCTCTCTGGGGTCCGGCGCACCTATAACCAGGCCACCCACCGCTGGACGGATGTCATGGACCGGGAACGGGACTTGCTGGACGCGCTCGGCGTAGAGGTCCCCGGGCTTGGTGAGTAGTAGTAGCTATTTCTAGCTATTTCATCACTAATCTGTTTTATCCGGCTCTGTTATTTGCAAATCTTTGTTCTTTACCAAGAGCAATAATGCTGCCGATTACATTGTAGGCAAATTATATTTCAAAATCTTCTATGCATTTCAGGTGCACTGCCCTCCTTCTCAGTAGCCTTGCTTGCTACTATGCTTATTTGTTTTGTATTTTGTGTTCATTTCATTGGCCTGAGAAATTATGTATGAGTGTAGTGTAAAGAACTGCGTAATGCTAGACACTAAGGGTCATATTTTCAATTACCGGTGCATCCCTGCAAAGTAGCAGGGATGCAGCAGTAATTGTGCGCCATGCCACCACCACCCATTGGCCCAAAACGTCACAGAAGCCTTACGCATCTGTGCCGTAAAGGCGGCGCATTGCTGGAGTTGCGTGCCAACGATGGCGCAGCTCCAGCAATGCTCTGGGGTGCCCTATCTCCCCAATGCTGCATCAAGTCGTACGTCGGCTTCAAGCAGGCGCAGGGTTTGAGTCACGCATCATTGTCCTAAAAGTGACTGATTGACATCTTGTAGATTTCCCTCAGCCACTTTTAGGATTCGTTCCTGCGCAGGAACGCCCTCCCTTGCGCCGGAACGCCCCCTGATGGCGCAGGGCTTTACAACGTGATGCATCTCCCATATGCTTTTTTTTAAATATATACGCCGCACCATGGCGACTCTTTTGTTCTGCCGCTGCGTCACAAAAGTCACGCAACAATGGAGGAAAATGAGCCGCAAGGGACTTCTAAATCAGCCCCAACAGACTGAAGTCCAGCCCTTCCTTTAGACACATGGCTATAAGAAGAAATAGTGGTGGTGGTCGGTGGATTTATAGTTTGAGTATTCACTGATCTGCAAGCACGATGGACTTTGTCTGTCACTTCGCGTGCTGCGGACTGCTGCCTGCCAGGCCTTGGCAAACCTTTTTAGTAGTCTGTTTAGTGAGTTACATAGTAACTTTCAAAGTCAATGGTCCGCAAATCAGGCAATACGAATAACGTAGTATACCACATGAGATAGGTCAATATATCCCGTGGAATAGTTGTCTATCTATTTGCTATTTCTCCAAAATATTTTGTTATTGTTCTTTTGAAATGTTTGATTTGGTTGACAAATCTCATCCATGTTTTCTGGTCTTTCTTTCTTTCATGTTGTACATCAGCTCCCCCCAAGGGCAAGAGGACACAGGAGGAGGAGGAGGAGGGTGCTGTTCAGGAGGATGCAGGCCAGGATCGGGCAGGCGAGGGCTCCTTTGCTGGCCCCAGTAAGTTTTAATTTTAATATAGAGTACCTATTTTTTCCTAGCGTTCCTCATTCGATTTTTTCTAAATCGTCTTTGATCTTCTTGTAGACTGGATCTAAATTCTTATCCTGCCTCGACTATGACTCCCTGTGGTATTACTAGATTATTCTTATTAGTCTGTCTGTGTAGCTAACTAAGATTGCACATTTGGCAATTCCATTGGACTCCCATTCTAGTCAGCAATAGCTCTATGCACTGAGTGCAGTCCTCTGGGATTGTCCATAATGTCTTTTCAAGTCTTCTAAATGTTTATGCTTTGACAATTGCCAACAATAAAAAGGTGAATGACCACCAAGAAACAATAAGATACTACTTTACTTTTGGTTTGGATAGGAGGACAATCCATTCTACTACTGTTGCAGGGACAAATCTGCACAAACCGAACTATGAACACTAAATAGTGCATTGTTTATCAATTATAATAGGCGCAGGTAGACTTTCTTTCCACATACCTCAGTGATATCAGACTTTGAAGAACCCCCAATCTCCTTACTGACTAGATAGTGTGGCAGAGTCATTTAGCTCCCAAAGTCACCGATGATTGATCCCCAATGATCATTAGATTATCCAACGCAGGACAAGAGTACGGAGTCAGAGTCAAGAAGTGCCAGAGGCACTCATGCTTGCAAAAATTCCAAAACCTTTAGCTCATCCACTCTAGTCTGGAGGACCAAAAACCACAGAGTCTATTTAAGTTTAAAAGCTTTATTAAAAGTAAACACATTTATTAAAATCAAATTTGTCATAAAAGTAAACGTTTAACTGAAAATGGAAAAGTGCTTAGTGCTAACGATTAATTGGACACATTTCTTGTGGAAAGAGGGACATTTTTACTTTAGAGTAGACAGTTACAAATTATTACATTGTATTTCGTTTTTTTAACATTTGTTTATTCCTCCTAGACCAAATATTATATAGTAGTGAGTGGTGTATTCTAACATTCTTAAATGTACTTTGTAGGTGGAACATCTGGTGGCGAGGCCAGCGCGGAGGTGGTGGTGTTGGGTGAGGACTCTGGGGGGGAGGCAGTGCAAGTGCCGGACGTTCCTGTGAGGGTTCGCACGGTGGTGGCGGGAAGAGGTAAGCTATATATTCCTTACTTATTGAGATTGAAGACTGCATGGTGTGCTTTCTGCACGGGTGTATTATAAATCAACCAGGTAGTAGCCTCCTCTAAATGTACTTCGACTTAGCTGTGAAGTTTTTGGTGAGAAGAATCCCAATAAGATCTTAGATGAACTTGATGGATGGGATGAACGAAAAGCGAAAGAAGGGTGTAAGTAAGTGTGGAAGGATGAGAAATTTTATGATGGCTGGCAAAGAAGAATGATATGTGTTTGATTGGCCCCCGAGGTGGCTGGGAAGGAAAGAATATGGTATGGTGCATGGCTGGGTCAATGATGAAGCAAGGATGGGTGGAAGGACAACAGCCTGGGTGGGTGAAACAGAAACTGTATGTTTGCATATACTTTGAATGGATGGATGCCTGGAGCATGGTATTATCTGACTCTTAGATAGCACATGTGTATCTAGAGAGAGTAGATGGTCACTGGATGAACTAAGTGTTACCTTGAAGAGCATGTAACACCGCACCCGCACGTCCATTCCAGTGTAGGGAAGGCAAGGAAAAGAAATTGTAAATTTGTCCAATACTACCATGAATAGTAGCAGTAGTTTGTATTGCAACTGCAAGCACAGCATATATCCGGTTATTACGGTGGACACTCTGTACCTCTCTTAATAACTTTAGTTTAGTAGTAGTACGTCATTCATGTGTGGGTGTATCACTGTTCACTCAATAATGAGCAAAGCACCTAAAGTCATCCCATATGTCATCAAATACATCCCATGTGAAGTGATAGATAATCAAATTATTTAGCTTCTTCATTTTCGTTTTCTAGTACTCATTTGCACTGTAGGGTGAAAGGTAAATTAATTAAGCAGTAGCCCCTGTAACAGAGTATTCTCAGTGCCACCCGTAATAGAAAAGTAATAGCTTCACCACCTGCATGTACTGGACCGGTACAGTAACGCAAGTCTGTCTCACTCATCATGGTGTGCGTCTGTTTTTCTCGGGTGCAAGTTCACTGCGCTGGCATTCTGCCGGCTTGCATAAGATAACGTACCAATTTTCCTAAACAAGAGAGAAGAAGAAGAATAAGACTGGTGTACTGTAATGGAAGTCCATAGTGGTCGTAGATTTTGTTTATTAAACTCCCACTAATGTTAGAGCAAGGATGCAGAAGTGGGAGGTTAGATAGATACTGTCCTCAATAGTTATGTACTGTGCTTTCAATTTGCTACTTGTACTGTGACACAACTTTCGTCTCAATCACTTTGTGTTCTTAATGTTAAGGAGCATTGGTTACAGACTATATCTTTCTTTCTACATATAGTTGCTCCTTCCAAATCGACATCACGGAGGGAGCAGGCTCGAATGGCCCGGCAACGGAGGCTGGATGCCACTGTCGCCGAATATCGGCGGCTGGTGGCCCTGGAGGAGGAGGACACGCAGTCAACCGGTGGAACCACAACATCCTCCACTGGGACAGCTGCATCCTCCTCCGTGCCCCCACAAGCTGCCAGCCAGCACAGTGCTCCAGCGGTACGGAGCCGGGCTAACAAAGCCAACCGCCACCGCCAAGCAGCAAAAAGACCAGCTGCCCCCCACAGGAGTTGCAAGGCATGCCAGCGCCGCCTAGGAGTCAGAATGTCCTACTTGGAGCAGGAGGTCCTTAGGTACAAGAACTTGGTGAAGGGCCTCCGCTTCGACCATGCCACCCTCCGCAAGGAGTATGATGCCCTGGCCGCAAAATTCACCAGCACCCTCCAGTAGTGGAGTGTCCCTTGCCCTTTTTTTAGAGACTTTTGGGGGGTGGGATTTGGGAGTTGGGTTCTTTTTGGGACTTTTCAAAGACAATCGTTGGGGTTAGGGAGGGTCTTGAGGGAGATTATTTTGTTAGGGCTACATAAATATACTTTTTTAAACTTTATCTGACCATACCTGTTTTTTACTGCTTTTCAGTCTGGTGGGTGGGGGTTAACAGTAAGTTTGTTTTCCTGAAGAGTCCTAGGACTTTAGTAGTACTACCGTCAATCTCTCGTCTAGTCCTAATACTCCATTATACTACCTCCCACCAAACGCTTATCTTACCTGTAATTTGTGTTAGAAATTAGGGCTAGGCCCAGGGCTGGCTCCACGGGAAATGGGGATTAAGGTTGGCAATCCTGGGCGGATGAAATTTCCTCGTTGCGGTGGTACTAGTGGTGTGACACAGTGGCAGTTGCATGCCTATGGAAAAAAAGAAAACGAAACCTGGTTTGTCCTTACTGTAGCATTACAACGGTTACGGTACGATAGAGAATATAGCAGGTGACAGTACACTAGAACAGTGCCACAATGTAGCCTAACAAATGGTAAAGTATTGCAAGTATAACTAGTACTTGCGTTGAATTTATTTGACATTGGCTCCTACTACTACAAGAAATAGTACTGAAGCTGAGTAAGTCTAGAATATATCCTCGTATTCCTTCACCAGCCTGTTGCTATGACCTTATCCTCCCCAGCAAGTGTGTGGAATTATTGATGTCATTTAGTCAGACATCAAGCAAAACCACACAGCCCGGGGGAAGAGGGTTAGGGTTTGGAAAATGGATGGGAATGGGGGTTTCTTTTTGGGTAGGTTTTGTTGAGAGAAGAAAAAAAAGCACAGCATGGACAAACAATAATTGAAGATAAAGAAATCTTTGGGTACAAACTAAAGCTAACCACATGCAGTCACACTCATAGAAGAAAACAATGGATACTGTATCTGTATTCTGTATGTTGTTGGAGTTGTCCTGTTGAATTTGGTAAGTAAGTTGCATGCAGCAAACAATTCCAGCTGACGCTTCGTCCATCAATGTTGGTGACCAGTGACCACTGACAGAAGACACCCTGTCCACTGCCTGCCTGGCGGATGTTGACTGAAACCCGGCCTGTAATTATTGAACGGAAAACAGGAAGTGCTATTACAATACCACTGATAAATAAATATAAGGTATGTACGCTGTGTGGTGCAAAAAGTCACACTTTGATTTTCCTGATAGACAGTACAATATTTTTGAAATTGCGTAATCTGTCTGAGTCACCTTTTTAAGGATAAATAAGTATGGCCAAATTAATTTAGCGGATCTTTCCCCTCAAGCTAGGTGTACTGTAAACTGTGTTTTAGAACAAAATTAGACCTTCCCAGCAATGCTCCCACAAAGACCCTTACTAAAGCCAGTCGCAAAAATGTAGAAGACCCCCAATCAGATCTCAAAAAACGAGGCCTAGCAGAAAAATGGTGACAAAACGTACTTTGAAAGTAAAAGTAGGCCCAAATACACCCTTACCCACCGTGGATTGTATTCAAACCACTTGCAAGCAAGCAAAAGTATCCATAGCCAGCATCGCTCCAAGAGTGCTCTAAGACCCCAGAACTCAGTTGCAAAAATCTAGAACAGCCCGAAACACATGCAATCCTGCTGCTAGGGCTAACCCTAACGAACCCTAAGTTACAAAAAGTGCCAAAAGGCTTTTCCTTATGGATTTTGTCCAAACCACTTCTATCCGGTATTAGACCTTCCCAGGAATGCCCCAAGAGACCCGCCAACCCACCCGCAAAAAAGCACGCGACAACACCCCCAAACAGCCAAAAAGCAAAATCTCATACTTACAATATCTCTCGGCCTTCGGTCCAAACGCGCTGTGCAGCTAGGTCATCATCATAACTCCTGTTTTCCACCACGGATTTCCTGAAAAGCAAATGCAATCAAGATTAGACTGTCTCAGCAGTGCTTCGACAGAGACCCCGCAACCCACCCACAAACACCAGGAAGCCCCCCAAACAGGCCCCCGAAAACGCTACATTGAGCAAGATGTCAGAAGAAATAGCAAAAAAAAAGGCTTTTCCTTATGGATTTTGTCCAAACCACTTCTATCCGGTATTAGACCTTCCCAGGAATGCCCCAAGAGACCCGCCAACCCACCCGCAAAAAAGCACGCGACAACACCCCCAAACAGCCAAAAAGCAAAATCTCATACTTACAATATCTCTCGGCCTTCGGTCCAAACGCCCTGTGCAGCTAGGTCATCATCATAACTCCTGTTTTCCACCACGGATTTCCTGAAAAGCAAATGCAATCAAGATTAGACTGTCGCAGCAGTGCTCCCAGACCCCAAAACTCACCCACAAACACCCAGACAAAGAGCACCTCAAAGGCAAGCAAGTCAGCAAAAACGGCAAGAAATTTCTGCCTCATATTTGGTCCAAAACACTTTTATCCGTTGTTAGAGCTTCACAGCAATGGGCCCAGAGCCGTCAACTCACCCGCAAAGAAGTAGAACACCCCCACAAGTGCTGAGTCTTTCTTCATTGGGCGTAATCCAGCCCTCTGCTTTGAGGGAAATAGGAGGAGGAGGATAGAGGAGCATGTTCTTCTGAACTTGTGAACCTGAGGAATGTAGACTGCGGCACCTTCAAATCAATAAGCAAACAAGTGAAGACAGTTCTGCTGATGGGCTTGTTTTTGGGATTAGGTGATTAAAGTTTGAATTAAATTAACTGTGCAAAACAAAGAAAGACAGACACACAGGAATAAAAGTGAATAAGGACGAAAAAGAAAGTTTTTTATTCATTGTCTCATTTTCAGGGCTCGGTGTCAGGGAATAAGAAGAAGATTTCGTCATCATACTCTGCGAATTCAGGCAGGATGAGGTCAGCGTCACCGAACAGAGAACAAATCCCCTCATCTACGTTGCCGTCCTCCTCGTCTTCATGCGGCGTGCTTTCTCGTACTTTGTAGTCTGGTGGTATGAGGTGCTGATTCATCTTGATCATTGTTAGCCTCTCCACATTTTTGGGCGAGAGGCGGCTCCGTTTGGGAGTTACAATGCCACCAGCAGCACTGAAAACACGTTCAGAAGACACACTTGCGAGTGGACAAGACAAATAGTTTATAGCCAGGTTGGAGAGCTGTGGCCACAATTGTTTTTTCCCATGCCAATACTGCAATGGCTCATCATTAAGAAAGACCTCTGTTGAGTCATTCAGATAGTCCTGCACCATCGACTCAAGGTCCTCAACGGTTCCTCCACTTTGCTTACTTTTTGCTGTGCCTGTGACCTTTTTTCGAGAACCATACCCAAGCAAAGTTAGCCAATCCGCTTCAGCAGCCACTGTTACTCTTGTGTGTGGTGCAGATGATCCGGTTGCCGGTGTCTTTAACGGCTGAGAGGTCACTTGTGCCACAGCCACAGGTGCAGAAGTGGATTCTTTTGACTGGGGATGGCCTGCTGATGCTGATGCTGATGTACTGCCTTCTCCTTCAATATCCTGCCGTTCTTTTTCAAACCTCTTGGCTGACCAGGCTAGCCAACGTTTGTACTTTTTAACATCTTCATCGGCAAAAGGAAAGAATGCTTGGCCTGCCAGCGCCTTTTTGTAGCGTGGATCCAGAATAGTAGCACAAATGTAATGCTGTTCTGAGTTGATCTTTTTAAGACGTTCATCACCACGTAGGCGCTCTAATAATTTCTCCGACAAAAGAAAAGGGTCTTTGTTTTTTTCATCTTTTTCTAACTCAGAAGACACCGCCTTCAGTTGGTGCTCCAGCACGCACAACAATGGGATAGCTTTTCCCAAATTACAGTCCTCCTGGCTGACTGCACGCGTGAAGAACTCAAAAGGACGAAGCATGTCTGTCAGGCTTTTAACTATGTCCCATTGCGCCGCACCCATCCGCAGGTCCTTCTGAGCTGTACCCTCTTTTAAGAAATAGTGCTCGAGTACCGTATACTGCTCATACAGACGCTCAAGCATGTAGAAGGTTGAGTTCCAACGTGTTGCCACCTCCTGGATGAGTGCTTTCACTGGCATTCGACGTTCAAGTAGCAGGCTCCTCAGATGCTTCCGGGCCTTAAAAGAATGGCTGAAATGGTTGCACATTTTGCGGCAGGTGGCCATTACCTCGCACGCTGGACTGTCTTTATCACTCAAGAATTTTTGAACTACCAGGTTGATACAGTGCGCCAAACACGGCACTCTTAAATAGTCACCCAGCGCCATGGCCTTAACTACATTGGCGCCATTATCCATGGAAACATAACCAATCTAGCGTTTTTTTGGGGACAGCCAGTGAAAGACCTTTTTGTTAAACTCGTCCAAAATGTTTTGTGATGTGTGACTTTTCTCCAAGCCAAATATGGCTAGTGTTGCATGTTTACGAGCAGCTTTAAAAACTTGGTCCGGGTCAACACCTGCGTTTAGCTTTGCTTTAACACCTGAAAAAGAGACCCAGTGTGCAGTGATGCACATGTAATCAGCGCCTGCGCCACTGGTCCACATGTCTGTTGTCAGATGTATTGTGTGAACAGCACTCTTCTGCAAAGCTGCCCCAATCGCCTCCAGCACATCTTCATGTAGTGCTGGAACCGCAACTCTGGCAAAATAGAACCGGCTAGGAACCTTCCATTTAGGGCAGAGCGTTGCCACTAATTCTAGAAAACCTACCGCTTCTACAAAAGAAAAAGGGAGAAGGTCCACAGCTAGCATTTTAGCCAGCTTAGTGTTATACAGACGCGTCAGTGGGTGGTTGCGTTCATATGGCGCGTCTGAAGAAAACATGGTTCTAATGTTGCCCTGGACCAAGCATTTACAGGATGATAATGACTTCGTTGACCCAATTATGCTCGCTGGTGAACTTTTGCGCGTTGGTGTCTCACTCGCTCCAACACTCTTAGTGTGCCTCACATGGGGTGTGCTGCTGACAGGGGTACTGGGTGTAAGTGAAGTGTTTGACACGTCTTCTTCCTCCTTGTCATCATCAGATGCAACATCAACGTTTTCTTGACTTCCAATTCGGGCTTCCTTGATCGCATTTAGGTGGGCAAACCATAGGACAGTGTGCTGTCTCTCAAGATGACCTCTCTGGCCTCCGGTACCATAGTTGGTACCTGACTTACCACGACTAACTGCAAGCTTACAAAGGGTACAAATGGCGAACTTTTCCCTTTTTGGGCAAACAGTAAAGAAGTCCCAAACTGGGGACTTGAAGTGTCTGTGGGGCCTGGAGGAGGCGGCGATACTGGTGGTGGTGGTCATGCTGCTAATGCCAGATGAAGTGGAGGATCTGGATTGCCCAACTTTTGTACGTTGTGCACTTTCACCGCCACTAATTAAGGTCGAGGTGGATGGAGGTCCCTTCTTGTGAGAAAGAAATATGGAAGCGGTACGAGTTGGTGTACTTAACTCCAATGATTGTGGTGTTTCCACTGCCTCTTCGTCGACAACATCATCACCATCACGCTCAGCAGCTTTTCGGGCTAGGGTCAAAATGTCTGTTTGCTTCATGCCCGCTGGGGCTGCAGTGACCTTTATGATGACTGGGTCGTCGTTGTCAGAGTCTTCATCAGCAGCAGTATCCGCCACTTCTTGTTGAGCCTCATCATCACACTCCATAACTCTGAGACTTTGGACGAGCTTCCTTTTATGCTTAACTACCTTTGTCAGATCATGTGCCTCACTCTCAGACGGCAGTGGTGCTGGTTCCCAATTTTGATCCGTATCATCAGAAGGAGGTGTGCTTGAAGAAGATGTAGACACCACCCTTGATCTCTTCCTTGCTAGGGGTGTGGAAGACAATGAATGATCATCAGGAGGAGTGTCTTCCTCAAATGATACCTCGCCTTGATTGTCGATTTCCTGATGTGCCCCTACTTCGGGAGGAACAACTATTGTGGGCACTTGTGACCCTCCATGCACCTCTGCTTGCGCATCTCCTTGCGCTGCCTCTCCTTCCACATGTACTTGGGCTTGTACTTGCACATGTGGTTTTTGTTGCGGCTGTGGTTGTTCAACACTCGTCAGATGAGTTACAACAACCTGTGTTGATTGAGGGACATTGCTGCTACTTTCTTGCGATGAGCCAACATCACTGGTCGATGGTGATTGAACAACTAGACTAAGTGCCTCTGCAGCACTGAAGGGCTTGGACTTAAGTTGGCGTGGTGGTGGCACTGAGCCCAATGGAGCGGGGGTGCTGCTCCCAGCTTGGTCCCCAGCAGATCCAGCTGCTGCTGCAGGCATACTTTTTTTTTTACTCCCAAAAAAAGGGGCGGCCGGCACACCAGTCTCCTTGGTAACTTGCTTCTTCTGCTCCTTACTGGCAACTTTCTTGCTAGAGGAGCTACGGGTAACTTTTTTTGGGGCCATCTTCTTCAGAACAGCAGGCAGCAGTTGCACGAGTTGCAAAGTTGTCTGTGTCCAGACGTGACGTCGCGTGACGTTATGCTGCACACACACACCGCTGCAGGACTTCTTCCTGGCACTGGTGGTTCTCTAGAGTCTTGTGCACCTAAAAGCAATGGAAGACAGAGGAACATCAGTTCAGTTATACACCCCAAAAAATGGAAAAACACATAAAAATAAGCACAATCCCATGCCATCCATGATGTTTACATTCAAGACACCACACAGAAAGACTAGGCCCATGCAACACTCACTACCCCTGGGGATAATGGATGAAAAGTAGGCTAAATAAGTGCAGGCCTCAGACACTGGCTCTCTTCAAAATGGCCCCTTGCACCCCAAGCACATGTTGCCTGTACCAGCCAGCACTCAAGATGGCCACCACCACCACCCACATGGCCAGTCCACATCAACAGTACACCCCAAAAAAACAGAAAAACACCCAAAAATCACCACAATCCAATGCCATCCAGGATGTTTACCTTAAAGAGAGTGAGACCCCACAGGCACACTCAGTCCATGCACCACTACCCCTGGGCAAAAGGCCACACCAGCAGCCCCACAAAAACGACAAAAACAGCACAATCCCAGCCCATCCATGGCCTTAATGGTGTTTAAATTCAAGAGGACACCCCACAGAAAGACTGGGCCCATGCAACACTCACCACCCCTGGGCAAAGGGCCCCACCAGCAGCCCCAAAAAACAACAAAAACCACACAATTCAGCACAATCCTAGCCCATCCATGCCCTCAATGGTGTTTAAATTCAAGAAGACACCCCACAGAAAGACTAGGCCCATGCAACACTCACTACCCCTGGGGATAATGGATGAAAAGTAGGCTAAATAAGTGCAGGCCTCAGACACTGCCTCTCTTCAAAATGGCCCCTTGCACCCCAAGCACATGTTGCCTGTACCAGCCAGCACTCAAGATGGCCACCACCACCACCCACATGGCCAGTCCACATCAACAGTACACCCCAAAAAAACACCCAAAAATCACCACAATCCAATGCCATCCAGGATGTTTACCTTAAAGAGAGTGAGACCCCGCAGGCACACTCAGTCCATACACCACTACCCCTGGGCAAAAGGCCACACCAGCAGCCCCAAAAAAACGACAAAAAACACAATAAACAGCACAATCCCAGCCCATCTATGGCCTCAATGGTGTTTAAATTCAAGAGGACACCCCGCAGAAAGACTGGGCCCATGCAACACTCACCACCCCTGGGCAAAGGGCCCCACCAGCAGCCCCAAAAAACGACAAAAAACACAAAATTCAGCACAATCCTAGCCCATCCATGCCCTCGATGGTGTTTTAATTCAAGAAGACACCCCACAGAAAGACTAGGCCCATGCAACTGTGGTAAATAAATAAATAATACCCTATTTTTGAATGCATAAATAAATAACAGATAGCTCAATAAATAAGAGTCAAAATTCGAGGTAGTAGGAGTTTGCAGGTTTATTACAGCATAAAGGACAGGAACAGGACAACCTGCACAGGAATAGGATGACAGGGCCCAGCAGCGCTGCTGGTGTCAGGATCTGGACAAGGGAAAGGACGACTTCTTTAATAACAGTGCATGAGCATATATACATAACGCAAACACATAGCATTACATTGCAATAGGCGTAGCAGTGGGTGGAGCAGAAGGTGTGACGCGTAGCAGTCGCGAAAGATAAGGGTGAGAAGAGGTGTAACAGGGCGTATACATAGACATGTGATGCAAACGTAACAGAATATGTCATGAATGGGGCGGAAACCATGGAGGGGGCTACCTAAGGAGCCGGGACCTCTAACCTGATGGTGCGCGCAAACTAGCAATGACGTATCACTAGGAGAAGCTGGGGGCTATGAACTCTGTGCTAGGAGCAGAGACTGAAGTCTGGAGAGTCAGGGCGACATGTACCTAAACAGTATCTAGTATCTGATGTTTAGAGAACATGTTGATATAAACTAGAAGTCAGGAGGGGAAAGGCTAACTTGATTCTAAGACTGGACCATGCATTATTCTACATGTAGTGCGTGATGAAGAATATTAAATGACCATTAAATGCAGTATTTCTCTAACGTGGAGCCGGAAAGGCTAGACAATGACGGAAACTATTGATGCGATTCAGTAGCTTAGGAATGCAGAGAAGGAGGACTGAACTGATAACTGGAACTATAACATACTTTTGGCAGACTCAGAGGCTGAGCCAGGCTGAACCGGGCACTGCAAGGCAGGAAGTAAGTGAAGGGTCGAGGATACAGGTGGGGGCTGTATCGCTCCTCCGCGAGGCTTCAGGAGACAGGAGACAGGAGCTGAATCTTGTGTCCAGGCCCTTTTGAGGCCTAGAAACGGGGACTTTACAATGGAATAACGTGCACACTGAGAAACGTGGCAACGTAACTTTACATAGGCCTGATATACGTAGTATTCACGAGAACTGGAAACTGACATACTAGAGGTGGACACAACTATAATTGCGTCTTGAATCGAACATGCGGAATGCATATGCATATTAATCATGCACACATAACATATGATGGATGACACGTAGGGACACAGAACATGGCAAAATTTACTTTTCCACATTCCCTCCTTGTCACTACGTTTCCATCAGGAAACATCAATATTCATGATACCATCTATCATTTCATACAGTATCATTTGTTCGTCTCGAATTTTCTTGGAACGGGATTTAGAACGGGGCTTGGGACTAGGAATACAAGAGGTAGCACAAATGCCGCAAATCGCAGGGCCACATTGTATACAGAGACAGCAGCTGAATATGATCGCTACTGCAATACCTAGGAAGGACAAGACTTTCCATCCCCAGGCGGAAATTATATTCCAGAACCAACCGGACCATGTCCAGGTGCCTGGATCTTGGTGTATCAGATGGGCAATTTTATGGAGTCTGGTTATAGCTGAATAAACAGACGGCGCGTTATTTGGAATGAAAATGCAGCAACTAGATCCGATGACTCTACAGGCCCCGCCCCTATCGGCCAGTATGACGTCAAGGACGAGACGATTTTGCAAAACGACAAATCTCATAGCAGATTGCTCTTCAGTTAAATTACCTAGAGCAGAGGCAGTCTCATTTACTACAGCTTCAAGGGTTCTGGTTAACCTACGGATTAGCTTACTATTCTGGATAGGTCCTATAAAGAAGAAGAAACCTCTGTTGAAATCTGTATACTGTTCTAGAGCAGTTTCAGTATAATCGACAATTGGGGACTCCCTTCTATGTCTAACGTGTACTAGATGTGTATTTCTATGATAATCAGGTGGGGCTAGGAAAACAGGTGGCAGTAGGAAGGCAATGTAACAGGTTCCCTCCCAATCGAGGGGCAGACGAACATATGCAGTTTGACCACAAATAAAATAAGAATGACGTGAAGCTTTGAAAATAGATTTCCCACTGTCACTATACTTGACAATAGTAGTACAATCACTATGTCCTACATGTACGGAACCATTATTTCGGACACATAATTCACCTTTGACTGGTAGTACTGAAATAGCAGGTAAGTCTGGAGTAGTATCAGACTGAACATTCAGGACCATGAAATTCGAAGAATAGTTACCTAAATTATACACTTCATTTTCTAGATCTAAACCTGTTCGGTGAGGGAGACCTTGCTTGTCTGGAAAACATGTACTGTTAAGAAAAGACATATCTGTTGAGGATGACTTTAACGTGGACCATGCTCCACACGAACCATTATGTGAGAATGGATAAGGAAAAAGTGGCAGAACTCCCTTCGGTGTCTGGAAAGGGGGGAGTCGACCACACACCCAACAATTAGTGGCATTGCTGGACTGGTGTGAGTAATGTAACATGCGGATGAATGAGTTATTTCGCATAGCGAGGCGGTAAGAGAGTTCATGAGGGGGCAGATCACTAAACGTGTGCTCTACTGTAGCATTAGCAGACTTATTTACATGAAGAACTGGGAAACACAGGTAAAATGCATAACTGGTGCAGGAAATCATAATGCTGAGAAATAATATGAAACATAGAAAAACGATACATCGGATTGAGTTTTGACTAACTCTCTCACTATGGGGGTCTATTTTATACATGTCAGAAACAGTCTAACCGTTTCACCTAGGGGAGGACTTAGACAATCAAACTGACTGACTTATTTTACTAGACCGGAGCTTTAGCTTATACTCCTGCTGCGGAGTTTTCTCTAACAGGGGAGGGTTTGTAGCAATGTCTTTTGCGGGACAGTCCTTGAGAACAATGCTTTGGCAATCCTTCAAATCCTGGGAAATGTTCTTTAAGACGGGTTTCAGTCCATTAAAAAGTTTTACATGAGAAAGGTGCACCCAGCCTTTGCGACCTTCCAACTTCACGGCTGTACGGGTGGTGAGGAGGACCTGTCGGGGCTCTTTCCAGCGAGGCTCCAGCGGACTTGATCTGTCAAAATTCCTCACCATCACCATGGATCCTGGAACGATTTCATGCGGTGCCACCTCAGTATTGTCTGGAAATGCGGCGGCAACCTGTGAACGACATGAGTTGAGGGCAGACATCAAGGAAGCTAGGTAATCTGTCAGCATATTACTTGAAACATCGGTAATACTTCGGGGTCTAGGAGTACCCCACATGTTAGGGGGGCGGCCGAAAACGACCTCATACGGGGACAGACCTGATCTGGAATGTGCGACCATGCGCATATAAAATAAAGCGACTGGCAGAGCTACTAGCCAGTCCACACCTTTCTCTTTACACACCTTTGCAATTCGGATTTTCAGAGTCTGGTTATGTCTCTCTACGAGACCGGCTGCTTCAGGATGGCGTACACAATGAAACTTCCACTGGTACCCTAACAAAAGGGAAACATGCTTCATGAGTTCAGATGAGAATGGCTGACCGTTATCAGAATATACGACTCTAGGGAGTCCATAACGGGGGAAGAACTCACGAACCAACTGCTTAGCAGTGGTCGCGGCTGTGTAATCTGGGACTGGATATGCTTCTGTCCACCTGGACAAAGCGCATACAACTACAAGGACATACTTGAAACCTCGACATCGCTCCATCTGAATATAATCCATCTGGAGGACTTCAAAAGGGTGGTCAGGGGGCTGGAATCCACCTTGTTCCACCGGGACACTTTTACCTGGATTAAACTGACAACATATCATACAGGTACGGACTTTCTGCTTGGCTGCAGCTCGTAAATGCTTGTTGAACCAAATGTTCTGGATACTGTCTAACATAGCTTTTTCTCCTAAATGTGCTGGACTATGTGCGGTATTAATAATGACTTGAACCATAGAGTCGGGGAGAAACCATGTGGCTCTACCCTTTGTTAACCATCCTGGATCTGTCTGGACCCCTCCTTGTTCGGACCATTTCTTGATTTCTTCGGGAGTAGCATGTAACTGGATATCTATGACATCTTGTGTAGGGTCCTTAACTGTCATACATGTAATCGGATCTGGAGTGTGGGTCATGTTAACTGGAATGTCTGGAGTCTGTGCTGTAAGCTTGGGTGTGCGATCTGCTAGATCATTACCTTGGGAAATAATGTCAGTAACTTTCGTATGTGCTTTGCATTTCATGATAGCAATAGATGTCGGTAAGTGTATGGCATCTAACAGAGCTTGAATAAGGAGACCATGCTGAATCTTGGTTCCATGAGAAGTCATGAAACCTCTCTCCTGCCAGAGCACTCCGAAGTCGTGTACAACTCCGAATGCGTAACGTGAATCTGTGTAAACATTAACTTTCAAGTTCTTGGCGTGTATGCAGGCTTGTGTCAGAGCAACTAGCTCTGCTGCTTGAGCGGACAGGGTGTCAATACGGTGTGTTTCAATAACTTCAGTGTCAGTAGTCACTGCATACGCGGCGACTAGTTCTCCTGTACTAGTTCTCATACATGAACCATCCACATAAAGTGTCAGGTCGGGGTCTGGTAACGGAATATCTGTCAGATCTTGTCTTGGCTTTGTCGTAATGTTAACTACTTCCACACAGTCATGTGTGGCTGGATTTGAATTAACTGATGGTAACAGTGTAGCAGGATTTAAAACGTTGCAGCGTCTGATTTCTATGTGTGGCTGGAACAGTGTCAATTCATAACCTGTTAAACGTGCAATTGTCAAGTGCTGAGTTTGTGTTCGGTTTAAAAGAACTTCCACAGAGTGTGGAACTTGTACTGTCAAGGAGTGTCCTAAGACTATGGAATCACTTTGTCTGATAGCTAGTGCTGTGGCTGCAACTGACTTGAGGCACGCAGGCAGAGCCTGGGCTACAGGATCTAATGTGCTCGAAAAATAAGCACATGGCTTGTATTGTCCTGATTGATCTTGTGTGAGAACAGATAATGCTGTACCTTCACGTTCAGTGACGAAAAGTGTAAAAGGCTTACTGTAGTTCGGTGTCGCTAGAACTGGAGCTTGGCATAGGGCTTTCTTTAACTCATTGAAACTAAGTGTATGTTCAGATGTCCAAGGGAGGACAGTCGATACGGCTGCCTCCTGTGTCGTTAACTGTATCAGTGGCTTGGCTAGAAATGCATACTGAGGAATCCATTGTCTGCAGTAAGAAGTGAGGCCAATAAAAGCACGTACCTCCTTCTGGGTCTTGGGCTGAGGAAGACTCGCTATTAACTGGATACGGTCTGGTGTCAACTGCCTACCCCTCTTGGACAGCAAGTGTCCTAAGTAGACCACTTGCTGGACACAGAATTGAAGCTTAGAAGGGGACACCTTGTGCCCCATCTCGGCTAGGAAATACAAGACTGTAAGGGATGCTTGCTCGCAAGCACGTTCAGAACGGGCTGTGATCAGTAGATCATCGACATACTGGAGCAGGGCAGTGTCAGTTGGCATGTGAATGTTGTCTAGTTGTCTCTTGAGTGCTTGACTGTAAATACTAGGACTTTCTGTGAAACCTTGAGGAGCGCGTGTGAACATATAGCTCCTTCCATTTAAACAAAATCCGAAAAGGAACTGGCTGTCTGGATGAATAGGGACACTGAAAAATGCGTTCTTGAGGTCTATGACAGTGAAGAACGTGGCTTCGGAATCAATGGCTGTTAATAGGGAAGAGATATCTGGGACAACTGGGTACTGAGGAATAATACATTTATTAAGCTCTCGTAGGTCAATCACTAATCGATATACTGGGGGTGCATTTGGATCAGTACGTTTCATGACTGGAATGATCGGAGAATTACATACATTGGAGTCAGTTTCTACAACCACTCCTTGAGCAATAAGCTCGTCAATAATTTTGGATAAGGCTGCTACAGCCTCAGGTGGCAATCTGTACTGTCTGATTCGTGGTAACACTACACCTGGCTTGAGAGTCACACGATAGGGTGTGATTTGCATATAACCTACATCAGTTGGACCTTGCGCCCATAAGTGCTGTGGAACATTAGACAGTCTTGAATCAAAATCTCGTAATACATAGTGACCCTTAAAGTCACGTAGGAACAATCGTATTCCCTCTGGGGAACAGCATATAACTGCACCTAACTCTTTCAGTGTTTTAATGCCTAATAGATTTTCTGGACATGACTTAGTAAGTAACAGATCAGTAGTACGGGACAATGGACCTACTTCTAGAGTAACTGGCTTTGAAATCTCATTTACGATAGGTTTTCCTGAAAATCCAAGGGAAACATTTCTTGAGCCTGAGAGCGGAGCCCCTGGAACTTCGGCATGACTAATTGTGGTCCTACTTGCCCCTGTATCAATCAAAAACTTTCTGTCTTTCCCTAATACTTGACTGTGAACATAGGGACCTTCTTGATCTACAGGTATCTCGATGAGAGGCAAGCCTACCTCCCTCTCTAGGCTGTTTCATGAATACTGCTGGTACTCTGGATACTCAGACTGTGCATACTGGTACATCTGCTGTGTAACGTGCTGTGTTGCAGCAATAGGCTGCGGTGCGGTAACTGTCTGTGGTGCATTCTGTGGCTGAGGAATCTGTGAAACTTGTTCTTGTCTAGGCGGACGTGGTCTTTCTTTAGTCTTACCAGTAGCTATGTTGTGTTTCAGAACTGCACACTCGTTTATAAAATGACCTGGCTGTTTACAATAGTTGCAGTTCCCTTTAACGGGAGCTGCAGGATGACTGGCTTGATTTGGACCCCTCTTCTGACTGTCTTGAGGAACAGATTGTGCAACTAGTACTTTCATTTTCGTGTCTTTCATACGTTTTCTCTCGTGTTCTTGTTCTTCCCTGATTCTATTCTGGTGGTACTGGAGCATCTGTAACATTTGGGACGGAGTATTAGCTTGCCAGGTACTTTCGACTCTCAAAACTCGATTTTTAATTTGTGGGCTTGAATTCTCGACTAATTTAGTAACAAAAAGGTGAGGGTATGACTCACTACTTGTCTTGAGGCCACTGTTAATGCTAAAACATTTTTCAAATCTAGAATAAAAATCACTAATATCTTCGTCTTGTTTCTGTTTACAGGCTGAGATTGCATCCCAGTCTTCTTTTCTAGTTGTCAATAATCTGGGTAAAACTTGTATTAATAATTCCGGTAATTCTTTACATTTATCTCCAAGACCGGTACCTGGTACTCGTGCCTTATCTTCAGCTTCACCTCCCATTCTTTTTCCTTGAGCTTTTCATACACCCCTGCGGGCAACAGGACCTTTAACATTTTAATGATATCTGGGTAAGTGTATTCTCCCATACGGAGCATGTCTTTTAATTCTCTATGGAACCCTGCTGGATCTTTGTCATGACAGGGAATTAATTTCTTCATCTCGAGGAGTTCCATCTTTGTTATTGGAGTGTATACAAACACTCGTTCTAGTTCGCCACCCGTTCCTCTAACTGGGTGGACTTCTCGTAACGGATTCTGTCTGTCTATGTAAAATGGTTTACTTTCTGGGGGTGAGACATGAACAAAATGCGGGTTCAGAAACGTTCTATATTTGTGGCGCTGTTCTAGAATGACACTAATTAAATCGGTACCTAGACCTTTCCACCTATACTGGAGTAACTCGTTCAGGATATCATGTAACGGACCTGGATCAGAATGTTGGCCCTCATACAGAGTAATGAGGTGCTGAATCATATACATACCCGCCAGTCGTTGCTCGGCTGGGGGCAATTTCAGAAACATTTGTGCCACTATTTCGTCTGGAAAAGTGGTAGAATCAGTAATCCATCGGACTGCTGATCGGGCTAGTTCTTGTTCATGCATGGTACTTAACTCACTGTAACCGATTCGTGATTTCAGAATGTGATCGGTAGCTTGGAATACTTGTTCTAGAGAACCTTGTTCTGGTGCTGGATGATGGAAAGTAGACTTGGGTTCTAGACGTAAATGGCGATCTGGAAATCTAGATTTTCCTACATACGCTATTCTGGCGGGATTCTCGTCCTCTACCTCTTCAGTATCAGAATTACTTTCTTTCTCGCTTACTTGTGCTGCTTTACGTTGTTCGTGTATCTTTATTATTTCTCTACGGATTTTCTTGTACATACTCTCCATAGCACCGACGGTCTTGTGCTTACCCTCGGCTATATTATCACTCCACCTTGTCAGGGTTCTCATTTCGGCTTGATCTTTAGACGGGTAATCTTGTTCTCTTATTAGACAGTTGATCAGAAACTTTAATATCATGAGCTGGATCTCGGCTTTCCTTTGAGACATGGCCTCGCTAATGCTTTCTGGATCATCCCCTGTACGGATGAAACGATATATTCTGTCTAGATCTTCTTTCATATTCGGTAAGGTGACTAGATACTCGGCCACCTTTCTTACGCGGAATGAATATAAAACCATATTATCCTCGCCTGGGACTGGATCATAGCCGCATTCGGCAAGGGATTTTCTTATTTCTGCTACAGTCTGATGTCTGGGCGTACGCTGGGACGCTTGTGCATGTAATTCGGCTGTCGTTAAACGCTTGTGTGGCGGCGGGGTTTGAGGAGTACCTCCCCCTGCGGCCCCTAAACTAGAGTCTTCTACTGATGCTCTTCGTCCTGGCAGAGTGGGAAATGGAAATGTAGGCTGGACTTGTATGGCGGGCTGGACCGGGGGTACCGTAACAGGTACTCCGGTGTCTGGGGGAGCGGGAAGTGCCTGATTTACAGGGACTGGCGGAGCGCGAACAGGATTTGCATATTCTGGGACTGTGTCGTCCAAATAGGACGAAATAAAAATATCAGCTGCGGTCTGTTTGTGACGTAGCTTGGTCGGAACTAATGGTGGCGGGAAATTACTGGATGCCTCTGGGGTCGCTTTTGGCAAGCCCTCGGCAAGGAGAGGATACATACCCCTAATAAGGGCATGCCTCTGTCTGTCTGACTGTTCGGCTTTGACTTGTTCACCTATCTCGATTAGTTCTTTTTCCTGTGCTCGTTCTAAGGATTCTCTACTTAATTCTGACTTTCTGATTTCCTTTTCAGTTCTTTTATGAGCTTCTTTGCGCCATAACTCGATGGCATCTTTCTGTGACTGTCTGGCTTTCTTTTTCCATAATGCTTCTTCTACTCGCATGATGCATTCGGCATCCCATGTACCCGATACGGGCCATCTATACTTTTCCTCTAACTGTTTGGTATACTCTACCCATAAATCTAGATACAATATGGCGCTTATGCCATGCTTCTGATACATAAAATGACCTGGACTGTCCCTAGGCGGAACTGGAACTGCTGCTTCCAGCAGACCCTTTCTGGTTTTTAACTGACGTAATTTCGAAAAGAGCGGCATGACTGAACTATAATCTAGACACAATACAATACACAATAAGCACGATACTTATTCCCCATTCATACCACGACATTAAAATACCTGAAAAACATTTAAAAATAACAGTTCGAACAGAATACTACCTGGAATACGGAACACAGAATACATGAATTTTCTCGAGAACAGAACTGACTAGAACAGGAACTAGATGCACTGCTGAAACAGTACGAAACTTACCGGTCTCATAAAGAGACACGTCAGGACCCGCATCCACCGAAGTGGACACTTCGTTTGTGGGTCTGTGTACCACCAACCCACGGACCAGAGTCAATTAAATTGACCCTGTCTAGATACTACCCCAGTAACGGTACTCACCGGGCAGCAAGAACGGAAGGCCTCGGACTGGACTGGACTGCTACGACGACGGACGACGAACTTCGGACTTCAGTTACGGGTGGGCCTCCGGATACCTCGGACCTTGGACTCTTGGCTTGGGCTCTGGTCGGGACTCGCCGCGTTCCTCCACCGTCTCGTTTGGATGCTGGACCGCCTCCTCCGTCTCCTCCGTGGGCCTGAGGGATACTTGAAGCAGAAATATCTGCCGGTGCGCAGAAGAGTTCCGTCACGACTGCAGAGGGTCAGGGGGTCGGCGTGGCTTCACCGACGCGTGGGGAAAGGGCAAGTCCCTATTCGGGCGCCATTATGTGGTAAATAAATAAATAATACCCTATTTTTGAATGCATAAATAAATAACAGATAGCTCAATAAATAAGAGTCAAAATTCGAGGTAGTAGGAGTTTGCAGGTTTATTACAGCATAAAGGACAGGAACAGGACAACCTGCACAGGAATAGGATGACAGGGCCCAGCAGCGCTGCTGGTGTCAGGATCTGGACAAGGGAAAGGACGACTTCTTTAATAACAGTGCATGAGCATATATACATAACGCAAACACATAGCATTACATTGCAATAGGCGTAGCAGTGGGTGGAGCAGAAGGTGTGACGCGTAGCAGTCGCGAAAGATAAGGGTGAGAAGAGGTGTAACAGGGCGTATACATAGACATGTGATGCAAACGTAACAGAATATGTCATGAATGGGGCGGAAACCATGGAGGGGGCTACCTAAGGAGCCGGGACCTCTAACCTGATGGTGCGCGCAAACTAGCAATGACGTATCACTAGGAGAAGCTGGGGGCTATGAACTCTGTGCTAGGAGCAGAGACATGTACCTAAACAGTATCTAGTATCTGATGTTTAGAGAACATGTTGATATAAACTAGAAGTCAGGAGGGGAAAGGCTAACTTGATTCTAAGACTGGACCATGCATTATTCTACATGTAGTGCGTGATGAAGAATATTAAATGACCATTAAATGCAGTATTTCTCTAACGTGGAGCCGGAAAGGCTAGACAATGACGGAAACTATTGATGCGATTCAGTAGCTTAGGAATGCAGAGAAGGAGGACTGAACTGATAACTGGAACTATAACATACTTTTGGCAGACTCAGAGGCTGACTCAGAGGCTGAGCCAGGCTGAACCGGGCACTGCAAGGCAGGAAGTAAGTGAAGGGTCGAGGATACAGGTGGGGGCTGTATCGCTCCTCCGCGAGGCTTCAGGAGACAGGAGACAGGAGCTGAATCTTGTGTCCAGGCCCTTTTGAGGCCTAGAAACGGGGACTTTACAATGGAATAACGTGCACACTGAGAAACGTGGCAACGTAACTTTACATAGGCCTGATATACGTAGTATTCACGAGAACTGGAAACTGACATACTAGAGGTGGACACAACTATAATTGCGTCTTGAATCGAACATGCGGAATGCATATGCATATTAATCATGCACACATAACATATGATGGATGACACGTAGGGACACAGAACATGGCAAAATTTACTTTTCCACACAACACTCACTACCCCTGGGGATAATGGATGAAAAGTAGGCTAAATAAGTGCAGGCCTCAGACACTGCCTCTCTTCAAAATGGCCCCTTGCACCCCAAGCACATGTTGCCTGTACCAGCCAGCACTCAAGATGGCCACCACCACCACCCACATGGCCAGTCCACATCAACAGTACACCCCAAAAAAACAGAAAAACACCCAAAAATCACCACAATCCAATGCCATCCTGGATGTTTACCTTAAAGAGAGTGAGACCCCACAGGCACACTCAGTCCATGCACCACTACCCCTGGGCAAAAGGCCACACCAGCAGCCCCAAAAAACGACAAAAAACACAAAAAACAGCACAATCCCAGCCCATCCATGGCCTCAATGGTGTTTAAATTCAAGAGGACACCCCACAGAAAGACTGGGCCCATGCAACACTCACCACCCCTGGGCAAAGGGCCCCACCAGCAGCCCAAAAAAACGACAAAAACAACAAAAATCAGCACAATCCCAGCCCATCCATGGCCTCAATGGTGTTTAAATTCAACAAAACAGTTGTATCATGCACCCATAACCAACACTGGTATTACTGGATACTGTGGCTACCCACAATATATTTTATTTAATATTCTGAAAAAGTTCCAAAATTGTAGTTGCAGCAACTGTAATGCCCCAAACAAACTTACTTGTGAAAGTTGATTTCTAATCCAAAAGTGATCCAAAGAAAGTCAAAAAGGCCTCAAATCCAAATATCCAGCAGCACCCACAAAAAGTAATCCTTCCAGGTCAAGGTCCAAATGAAAGTGACCAGCACTTGAAGAAAGCACTGGGATGAGCCTGCTGGACAGGAACAGGAAGTTGGAGACTGTGGGGAACTTCCTTCCTCCCCCCCCCCCCAAAAATGGACTCCTTGCAAAAAAAAAGGCCATGCAAATGTCAACCTGAGGAGTGATTCTGATAAAAATCATCATTTTCTGAAGGTTTATCCTGTTTGCTGGTGGATTTCTTGTGCAGAATTGCTAAATCTCTATTTCGCGAGTGCGAGATTGTTCCTTTCCCCCGCAACTACGTGTTCGCAATTGCGAACTCTCGCGAGGCGTGCTGTGCAAGGTGGCAAGCCGCGATTACGTATTCGCGGGCGCCAAACTCCCGTGGGATCCCACAGCAAGATCCAAAATGGCGCAGCACTCGCAAGATATGATCGAGAAAAACAACTCGGCAAACGCTGAATGACGGAAAGTGAACGCCGTGCACCACGCCGCGCGCCGCAATATTGTATCACCAAGCAAAAAATCCGCTGCGAGAGAATTCAAGGATTTTCGACAAATTCCCGAGAGTTCGCGGATTGCGAATTTGCCAAAAAACCGAAAAATCCGCGAGCGGAGCGGATTTTACGCCCATGCTTATTCCCTGCACTTGCCATTCTCTAGTACCCCAGGCCGATTGTAAGTCCATGGTGTCTTTCCATAAGTCGTAACCTTGTTCAGACAACTGGGCAATAAAGGATGCAGATTAAATCTGTTTGGTGTTTGTTAACATATTTTTCTGTGCTGATGTTGGTGCAACCTTACAATAATAGGAGTCTGGATCAGACGCATTGAACCCTGAAAATATGGAAACTTTTATGCAAATGTTTTTGAACTGCCCTTTGGCGGTGTTGGACAATGTTCCCACTGGTGGTATGTGAACACATTTCTAGGATTAGCAGATTTATGCAAAAAATTATGACCATATTGCTGATAAGAATACATTGATTTTTTATCTGCTGAGCTTTCCAATGTTTCACTAATACAAAAAGCAGTAGATTTTTCTAAATCAGACAACGTTTTTAATAGTTTCAAAATTCCAAACATCAGAAAATGTACTTGAGGTAATGATATCACTTAACAATATTTTAAATAAATGTAGAATTTTTTTAATTTCTGTCGGGCCATATATATCAAAATCAACCTTGTCCCAAACTATAACAACCGGTACAGGAACTGCTGTAATGTTCACTGATGACAAGTCTCTTTGTTCTCGATGAAATGATTGATGTGGTTATAAAATTAGGTTCACTTCTTGGGCAGCAGAGCTTTGCCGAATGTATTGTCCACTAATACGCATGTTAAAAACTATCAATAATCTTAACCATAAAATAAAGAAAAGAATCCCAGAAGTTACCCATAGTTCTACCCATGGTGATACCAGGTAAGTCTTTCTAAGAAAGTTCAGAAAGTCTTTAACTTGCTGCTTGCGTGTTTTCTGGGCTGGCGTTGTTCAGGTTCATTTGGATCCAAAGAAAACATATCAAAGTTTATGAAGTAGCCAGAAGCAGTTCGATCAATTATTGGAATTGCATCAGGATTTGTTGAAATCGTACTTTGCTCTTGTCGAGGCACACTGACGTAAACATCTGTATTTGGTCGAGTAACAACTTGTGTGTTATTTTGAGTTTCATTTTGAATTTGAACTTCAGGTTCAAGAGGAACGAGTTCCATAGCCTTGTTGCATAGTCTTTCATTCTGTGTAGGTGACTCTTCGAACATGATGAGTCTTTCCGTTTGAACTTCTTGAACATAAGTGAAAGGAGAGCGTCTGCTATTTTGGAGTCCACGTGGCCTACTGCTCAGTATTGGCCACATAGGGTGGTTTGATTAGGTCAATTGAGACAAATCTTTTCTCCTTTTTTCTGGCAAGAGGTGGTAGAAGCACAGTTCTTGTTCCTTTTACTGCTAGGACCGGGACAGGCTTTCTGTAGGATGGCCCAAATTCTTTCTTGTCTGCTATTTTCTCTCTGACCAGATCCCCGACTTCTGGGATCCAGACAGGTCTTGCCATGACTGATTTGACTTCCCTAGTGGCGATCTGCTTTAGGTGGACATTACTTTGTTTTGTCCTGGATTCATTTAGTTCATTACTGCGTTGTAAAGGATGTTTCCCCTCCAAAACAGCCAAACGTTCATGGATGTCTAAAGGTTTTTCATCAGCCACTGAGCCTTCACAATTAAGATCAGGTACCCACATTCTTGCCTCAAGTAGGTCCTCTTATGGAGTGACCCCCCATAGAGAACTTCTTGACATGTTGTTCAGAGCCAGCTGGGCTCCATAAACATGTATTACCCAACTTTAGTCTGTGCCTAATACTCTAGCTGTTAAAGATTGCTTTAAATTCCTGTTTTTCTCTTCACTCCCGAATTTCCCTCGGTATGGTACAGAGATGAGTACCGCAATGCTACACCCAAACTTCACATGGCCTCCTTGTAAGCCCGAGAGCTAAACGCAGGGCCTTGGTCAGAATGTATTGTGCCAATTGCGTATGTCCCTATGAAAACTCGCAGTTCGAGCTTTAGCCGAGCTCTGGGGCCACACCCTTAGAAATCTTGAGCCGGAGGCCAATGCTACCATTATATACTTTTAAGCCCCATCTCTTTTTAAGGGGCTGCAGTGGTCTAGGTAGACACATGCTAGTGGTTTGTCAGCTATTAACAATGGTGTCTGCACTGGATTTGTTACGGTGGAACCTTTCATCTTCTGGCAGATGTCGCATTTCAAGACGTACTCTTTAGTCTGCTTTGTTAAACCAGGCCACCAATAGCGTTGTTTCAATAAAAAAACAGTCGCCGTATCTCCTGCATGAGCAGAACCTATCCCTTCATGTGGTGCTAGGATTAAACCTAACCTACAATCCATGTTTGGAATTACTCTATCTCCCACTCCAGGAATCGACCAAATGGAATGTTATTGGCATCTACCTTGTAGGAGTACTTGAGTGGAAATCTTTTTGGTACTTCACCTCTTTTCTGCATGAAGCAATAACAGCCACCATAATCTCACAGTCTATTTTCATTTAAGAATGAGTGATTTCAGCTACTGAAGCCGTAAGTACAGCCCCCTTTGCGGCTTCATAGGCAAATGAATTCCCTTCAATGTGAACGCCATCACGCTGATAACTCAGTGTATGTATCACGTGAGTCCTTAGTAGTTTGGATTTCTACTCCACTGCCTGTTCCAATAGCATGTTATACATAATTGTGCCATTTTAGCATCTTTGAACCCATGTTGAACCTAGTATTGCAAGTATTCATTATATGACTGCACACAGTAAAAGGAATCACACACAATTAGTGTGGGGAGTTCTCAATCCGTATTTACAAGTGCCAGTATCAGTGCTTTTAATTCTGCCAACTGTGCCGTGCAGTCTCCTAGAGATTGCGTTTTAGCGCAACTTGGATGGAACTTTCCATCCAGCATACAACCTTTAACGATTGCACATGCTGCGCTATATTGTTGCTTACTTCCTGTGTCCGGTTGAGCATATCCGTCAGTGTAAATTATATATTCATACTGATCCAGAGGCATTATTTCATTAAGTAGAGGATATTCTTGTTCATATTGCAGGAATGCTTGTGTCTTTAAATTTGGGTTGTACACGTATTCTACATCTGTTGAGGGTGAGAATTAGCCCATTGTCTCCATCTCGATGTAAAGCTTTAGCGTTAGGGATGCTTGCCTTGGTCGCAGCCTCTATGGCTGGAACTCGATTCACTACTAGTATTCGTTTCCCCTGAGCCAGTGCTCTTTCTCTCACTACAGCAGTCTGTACCGCTGTCAGAATCTTTTCAGTGGATGTGAAGCGCATCTCAGCATTTGTGTACAAATGTGATTTGTCTGCAATTGGTACTGTTTCCCCTTCGTTATATGTTTTATAGCTGTACCCAGATTGAGCTGCAACTATACGGATCACCAGGTTGCGAACGTTTACGCATGTCTGTAAGTGTTTGGAAGTTATCATGTTTGCTTGTAAGGAACATAATTTATCTATGTGTTCCTGTGTCCAATTTCTTCCAGAGAAATCAGGTTTAAATAAGTCGTAGAAAGGTTTTACTCTTTCTGCGTAATCCAAAATGCATGTTCGACCAAAATTTAGGAATCCCAGTATTGATTGTAGATTTTGTAATGATTTTGGAGTTTGGCGCAACGCACATTTTTCTGAAAAATTGTCTGCCAGGCTTTTCCCTTTGCTTGAATGCTCATATCCTAAAAACAGGACACTGAAGTGGGCTATTTTTGATTTTTTAAAGTTACATTTGTAGCCCTCAGATGCAAATCCCAAAATAATGGTATTCACCCTGTTCAAGTGTTACTCTAGGTCATCGTCTGTCAGATAAATATCATCCACATAGGACAATGCCTCTTCATCCAATTTTTGTAGTAACTCTGTCACTCTGGCTGAAAACAACCCCGGGCTGTTCTTATACCCCTGAGGGAGTCGATGGAAATGCCCTTGGGACTCTAGCACTGAGAATGATGTTAGATACCTGTTTCAGGCACTATATTGTGCCAGAAAAATCCATTTGAGATATTAAGTGTTGCTTTTATATTTTTGCCGCACAATGTTGTACATTAATGCGGCACTGTGTGCATTCTGAACTGCAAATGTCTTAGTGCAAGTGTTTGAATGTCTATAATCTAAAACTAGACAATATGTATTGTTGGGTTTCATGACTGGAAACAGAGGATTGTTCATTTGAGAGGTGCATGTTTCAATCATCCCTTGGAACCTAAGTTGATCTAAGATCTCCCTGACCTGTTTTAAGCTTCTTGCTATATCAGATACTGTCTCTGTGCAGTTGGAGTATTTTTTAAAGGAATTATGTGGAGGGTTGAATCCTCATCCCATCCAACATCGTTTTTATATAATGCTGGAGCTTGGGCTAGTGCCCACTTACACGCATATGTGTGTTGCAAATGCCTGGTAGTATGGTCTGAGAATGCCGGTAGAATTACTGTTTCTCCTTTAGGGCAATCCTGGATGAATTCTGGAAGCCAATCTCGTTCAGCTAACAAAATGTCATAGCCAAACGTAAGGTAATCCCAAAGAGAACTCTAACTTTTCTACACTTGTCCTTCTCCATCTGGAGCTTTATTATATATACTTTATGTGGGACACTCACCCTAGTGTCCGGTGTTTCTACTTTGATAAAATCATTCAAGTCCGCTATCACCAGAAATTCCATCAGGTTCGGGTGAGCTACTCTTACTTCTGCCGCACTGTCTAGCATCGTCTGAGCCGATTCCCTGTTCAGCAGTCGAGTCCTCAGAATTCTGGGCATGTCTGATCTTTAGACCTGCAACCTTCCTGTTTTTGAACTGTGGCTTTTGCTATGGCTTCTCTTCTTTTTTGGAAGTGTATTCTTGAGCGTGCTGCTTGTCTCTGGACTTTGTATGCTCTTCTTGTCTTTCTGACCGTCCTTCCCTCTCTGAGTTTTTTGACAAACCCTGAAAGGAACGAGAGGAATGTGTATCAGTCTCCTGATACCTGTCAGGTTTCCTAATATTATCCCTATTCCTGAGATTATACCTCTTTTCAGAGGGTTCCTGTGGAGGAGATCTACCTCGGAATTGAGATCTGTTTCCCTTTAATGTATGTTGTTTTTTATTGTCCCACTTCTTTTTGGAGGAAGCAGGTGTCTGCTTGGTAGTTTCCTTTTCAGCACGGCCCATTAGCTGTGGTTTTAATGCTTTCCAACACAAACTGTCTCTGCCCAATTCTGCATACTATCAGCCTGATTCATGTACGGGCCGTTTTGCGTGTCCCTAATAGCGATGAATAGCGACTCGCTATTGAGGAAACGCAAAACGGCATTCATGTACTTTTCGGGAAAAAAATAGCGACTCGCACGCGGGCGCTAAAGCCGTTAGCGACCTACAAAAAACACAGAAAAATCGCTATTTCCGGCCACCTGCGATCGGGATTGCGACTCGCAATCCCGATCGCACGAGATTGCGACTCGCAATCCCGATCGCACGTGATTGCGACTCGCAATCCCGTGCGATCGGGATTGCGAGTCGCATTCTCGCGGGATCTGGAAAACGGGAAGACGCATTCCGAGCACCGTGATGACATCACAACCAGGAAGCAGCCAAATCCCACCCCCAAACACCACAGTGACACTATCATTGGAGTGTTGACGACGGAAAGCTGCCGCTAAACCTCTGTTAGCGACTCCCGATTCTGCCGAAATTGCGACCGCCATGTCCGACGAACCTCTCCCTGGCCCCAGCACCAGCGCTGGCCGCAAGCGCAAACTAAAGTTCTCCGAGCAGGAGCTGGAGAACCTTATAGAAGGGGTGGTGGCCAACCACGACCAGCTGTTTGGTGCCAACTCAAGGAGGGTCCCAGAGCAGGAGAAGCGGAGGATCTGGGTGGGGATTGCCTCCAGCGTCAACTCTGTGGGCGTTGCGGACAGGTCGTTGGAGGAGCTGAAAAAGCGGTGGTACGACCTCCGGGGGCGTGCCAAGGAGAGGGTGGCGGAGCGCCTTGGTGAGGCATCAGGCACCGGAGGTGGTGGACCGACTGTCCCACCCAACACCCCCCTGGAGGACCAGGTAGAGGACACCTTGGAGAGGGAGGCGTGTGTTGGCGTGACCCCTCTGGACTCCTCTCGCCCCACCCAAGACACCCAAGGTAATTGGCATGCGACTGCGACCCTGTCCCCTATGACCGCCCCTGACCAAATAGGCTCACTCATTGGCCCTTAGTCATGCCTATGTTGTGCATCAGGAAATGCCCTGAAGCATTGTGGGAGACGTAGTATGTCCACAATGTAGTAGTACCACAATGCGGCCAGAAAGGTTCCAAAGTGCGCAAATCCACAGCCATCCAGGGAATGACACCCAGCATGCATGTAACATCTGCACGTCTGACAGTCACATGCACCTAATGAGTATCCACTTACCCTCACAGGTGCGGATGATAGCAGTGACAGCGAGAGGCTGCTGATCGATGAGGAGGCCCAGGAGGAGGAATCCCTACCCGATACCCAGCCCCTGCCGCTGCGCAAACACCAGCAGCCAGGCCCCCCACCGTACCTGCTGCAACATCTGCAGGCCCACCGGCTGTCAAGACCAGAGCCCCCACCTTACCTGCTGCAACATCTGCAGGCCCACTGGCTGCCAAGACCAGAGCCCCCACCTTACCTGCTGCAACATCTGCAGGCCCACCGGCTGCCAAGACCAGGCCCCCCACCTTACCTGCTGCAACATCTGCAGGCCCACCGGCTGCCAAGACCAGGCCCCCCACCTTACCTGCTGCAACATCTGCAGGCCCACCGGCTGCCAAGACCAGGCCCCCCACCGTACCTGCTGCAACATCTGCAGGCCCACCGGCTGCCAACACCAGAGCCCCCACCAATGTGCCTCCAGTGCCTGCCGCACCTGCAACACCAGCTGCTACAACACCTGCAGCACGTCCAACAAGATCTGGGCCAGCCACATCCGCTACACGGCGGCACAACAGCAGGAGGGGCAATGGGCATCTCCATGCCTGCATGAGCGTGGAGCGGCGCATGCTCCGAATACACCAGCGCCAGTCGCAGCAGCAAGGAGCCATCCAGCTCCAGCTGCATAAGATTGGCCGCAATGTGGCGGGAGTCGGCGAGCGGATGGACCGCATGACTGCAGCCATGAACCGCATGCCGGCGGCTATGGAGGACAATACTGCAGCGCTGGTGAAGCACCGCAGTGTTGCAAGCAGGCGCCACCACCAGCTGCTGAGCCGCCTGTCCACCTATAGTCGCTCCAATTATGTGTCAGCAAATGCCACCACCCAGCTGGCGCGGCGCTCGTTGACCCAGCAGCACCAACTGGTCCAGTGCTGCGAGGACATTACCCGGGTGCTGGAGCACTTGACCACCGCCGTCACCGCACTGCATGCACCTGTGCTACCGGCCATTGTGGGGGGAGACAATGCGAGTGAGGGTGCCTCGAGTGTCAGCAGCCACTCTGCCACGCAGGCCCCCCACCTAGGCGCAGCACCAGGGCTACACCTGGTACAGCTGCCCAGGATGAGGAAGAGCCTCACAGACGCCTGGGAATTGTGAGCCGGAGGCGCCAATGACATTGTGTCAGGTACACAGGCGCAGGCTGAAGCTAAGCCTGCCATGAACCGTCTCATGCAGTATGCAGGAATACTGCATTTTGTAAATAGTTGTTACCATGACCCTTTTTTCTTGTGAATCAAACAAATACATTTATTTTGCTGCACACATTCGCCTTGTGTAATCATTACATTTTGCATGCAATTGTGATATGTGGGGTGGGGGAAGGGGGTGGGCTAGAAATTGTTAGCTGTGATGTGGTTGCGACGTCTGTGGCCTTCAGCTGGGTTCTCCCCGCGTGCATGGTGCGCATGAGCTGGTGGCCGGTCGTCCCCCTCAGATTCACTGCCTGATATGTTAACTGGTATCCGGCGCTTGGTTGCAATGTTATGAAGCATTGCACAGACAGCCACAATGCGGCAGCACGCTGCAGGACTGTAATACATGGCCCCACCTGTCTTGTGCAGTATACGGAACCTGCTCTTGAGCAGGCCAAATGTCCTTTCAATACAGTTCCTTGTCCGGATGTGCGCAACATTGTAGCGGCGTTGCTGAGGTGTGGCAGGGTTGAGGTAAGGGGTCAGGAGGTATTCCCGTAGGGCGTAGCCACTGTCACCTGAATGAGAGGAGCAGATGTTGATTGCCTGTGCAGCGCAGTTACTTCATAGCAATGTGACATTGTCGACAAAGTGTACTTACCAAGTAGGTGTCCTTCCCCAAACTCTCCCCTGATCAGTCGTGTGTGGAGTCCGCTGTGCCTGAAGATGAAGGAGTCATGGGTACTCCCTGGGTACTGGGCCACAATGTCAGTGATGATGGTCTTGGCATTGCAGACCATCTGTATGTTGAGGGAGTGGTAGGACTTCCTGTTGCGGTACATATACTCCGTGCCAACTGGTGGGCAGATGGCGACGTGGGTACAGTCTATGCAGCCGAGGACATGGGGAAAATGGGTAACATTATAAAATTGTAGTTTTGTCAGGTCCAATTCCTGTTGGCTCGTGGGAAATGTGATGTGCCGGTGGAGCTGGCTGAGCATGGCGTCAACAAAAGTGTGGAGGCAGCGTGACATGGTGGGCTGGGATATCCCCCCAGCAGCGGCTACTATGCCCTGGAAACTGCCGGAGGCCAGGAGGTGCAGGCTGCACAATACCTGCACATGTGTGGGCACAGAATTGTTTCGCCTTGTTGGGTGCTGCATGATGGGGTCGAGTTCTTGTATAAGCCAGGTGATCATTTCCCCATTCAGCCGGTATTTTGCATAAATCTGTTCTCTGGTTTGGCCCAGCAAGGTGACCCGCTGCCGGTAAATCCTTGCCTGCCTCATGCGTCTCCTCCGTGCTGCTCTCTGTAGCCTTCGCCGCCTCACCACCATGTACATCCCAGGCATTGTGGAACGCCTAATGCTGCTGCTGAATGTCCTTATGTGTGATTGGTCAGGCCTGGACCTGTTGGTGATTGGCTAACAGTTTTTCAAATTTTGGTTAATCATGGCTTTTATGGTTACCACCTGCTTTGAGTTGTCCTTAAATTGCGCCGCGCAAACGTGCGATTTAGCGCTTTTTCGCTAATGTATTTCTTTCATGAATGCCGATTGAGACAATATTGCGTTTCGCTATTGATTTCGCAGATTCCGTGGTTGGTCGCTATTTCCGTTTCGCTATTGCTCGACTTCCCGGAGTCTGCGACTATTACAGCGTAATCGCTATTCCGATCGCTATTATTTTTTAGCGATTTCGCTATTTCGTACTTGAATGCCGATTCCGTGTTTTGCACCCGCAATTGCGTTTTCGCAGCCATTGCGGGCGCTATTTCGCTTCATGAATCAGGCTGATAGTTTCAATTATTTTTTGTAGTTCATGTTCTTATTCTAAAACACTGAACTCCCTTAGGCGTTGCCGGATAGCAACTAACGCAGCCTCCCCTTTGATATTAACTAAAATTATGGTTGATACCTCGGCATAGTTACCTAGTAACTTCGGGCCATATGTATCAAGCCTTTTTCACATTTTCAAATGGGCAGAGTCTCAGAATCTGCTTGTTTGTGAATTGGAAAAAGCCTTTTGGGATATATCAAAAGGCCTTCCAAAATAGAGAATTGCAAAATGTGCGATTCTCTATTTTGCGAATGCAATTAAGGAAATGCTAATTGCGATTCCTTAAATGCAATTCTGGAAGCAACAGAAATTTGCTATTTGGCCTTCAGGAATTGCAAATTACCACCAACTTCAAGCTGGTGGTAATTTGTGATTTTCTTTAAAAAATCACTTTTTACATTTTTTTAAAGTGCCATCTGTCACACATACATTCCCTTAGGGCATGTATGTGCACACAATGTGCACATGTGCATATTTCAGGGGTGTAACAAGGTGTCCTTTTGCACCCTTGCCACTTTGAAATTGCATTCTCAATTTGCAATTCTCTAATTGGTAATCGCAAATTGAGACTGTCTTCCCATTCATTCCTATGGGCCTCCATAGGAATGAATGGGAAGGTTATTCCTTATTTGCGAATCTCAATTTGCGATTCGCAAATAAGGAATATGTAGGATTCACAATTTTTGTAGCAAATCCTACATACATTGCATTTTGCAATTCTCTAATTGCAATTCTCCAAAAATTGCAATTTGAGAATCTCAAAACTCTTTGTTCAACATTCAATGCGGGGTCTGCTCCGTACTCATTCTGTATTTGTCTTAATACATCTGGTATCACTGCTAATAATGGAATACCATGAGTTCTGGTGTAAATGGCAGCAAAGACTGTACCCCAAGTGGTGCAATCTTCTACTTGTCAGGTTATCCCCGTGGCCAAGCAGATTGTTAGATTTCTGTGTTTTTCTTACGGGGTAGTATTCGGGAATACTGCCTCCAACTGTGTTATTTTCTGAGCTACACAGAATGGCATTTGTCCGCGTTTTGTGGGCATTTTGCCCATCACTGCGTGTAGTGTTTGTGGTGTGATTTTAGTTGCTGTACCCCGAGATTGAGTTCCATTTGTTGCAACTATTGCTGGTTGGACTGTGAATGTCCTCATGACAAATTGCGTCATGTTTCTATAGAATTTAATTAAATCGATATGTTGTATGAGTAAGCCTCCTACTGGCATAGTATCAATGTCAGGGTGTGCTGTGTAGGCGTCTAATATCGGCCATGTTGCCCCTTCCCCTCCGAGCGGGCTTAATCTTACTCTTCCTCTTAAATGGGGTAGCATGCCTTTAAACCAGTATAAGTGTTCCTGGTACATGAGCAGAACCTCTATGTCCTTGAACGGACAATATTCTGCTGGTGCATCTCCTTCTGTGTAAGAGTGAAATGTCTTTGTTCTCGCATTTGCTGCTGGGAATGTAGCCCACAAATAAAATACCTCTGTCTTATTATAGATTTGTGCGCCTCAATCATGAAAACTACTATGTCACCCCCGGATGATAATCCATGCTCTAGCAGTCTCAGGGTGACTGTATTTCTTAATGTTTCTGCAATTTGAATTGCGTCTGCATCTACTTCTGTGGCTGAGAGGTGTAGATCTACTCTTATGTCATCCCTACTCTGAGTAATTTTTGTAGAGAAGAAGATTTTTCAAGGTAACTATGATAAGGTTTTTATGCACAATTTCAGGAACACTGTGTCTTTCAAGCTTAGCTACCAACAGCCAATAAATAAGATTTTTTGCCTACTCAGCTGCTGCAGAGTTTGTGCCCACCCAATCCAGACGTCTCTGGTGTTTTGTGAGTAGGGGTCTCTGAGAATAGCACGACTGAACTACTCAGATTCTACTGTTAAATAAGCACCCAACCAACTTTGGTGGCGCCATGTCGTGTAGTTCCTATAGGATTCCTATATATCCTATACAGGATCTGCACGTTCGGGTAACATAAACTGTGGGTTTGGTTGCAGACTGGTTCCAAGCACTCCACCGGATATGTTAACCTATTTGCATTAGCTAGCTCACAGTGCCACTAGAATCTCCTCTTATTGGGGAGAGAATAGTTTCTGGCAACCTCAGAACATGACAACCCTGATCCCCCAGGATTGTGGAAAAAATATGCTACTTTTCGCTCAGTCACTTGTGCTCACTCAGTTTGTTTCAGAAAAATACAGAATAAACAGTCTGGGCGTTTCAATAAGGATTTATTGAACAGTTGTTATTCTAGTGTAGAATAGATGTGCGGTAACATCCATTAGACAGTAGCATTGATATATGATTAGCAGTACTATGAAAGTAAAGGGATGGTAAAGTTCTACCATTTTGCAGTAATCATGGATATATACAAGTACATAAAACATATGAAGAAAGTGTGTACTCCGAAAATGTTTCCCTAACTAGATTTACCTAAATGTACCTAGCATCGTGTAGGTTTTATGCCAAGAATCCCTCTAAGGTCCAGTCAACCTCATTATCTGAGAAAGGAGAGAATATGGGACCCCCATCCTGGTTTCAAGTTGGACACCCTGCGAGGGATGTTTAGACCACTGCGAGCTGGAGTGTCTGCATGCAGGAACCTCAGCTTCTCTGGTCAGTGTGTCAGCCGGGACATCAAGGTCTCCGTCTAAGCAAGACATGATGTATATATACCCACAGGTCTCCCCAGGTGTCCAACCTTGCTTTTTCACTGTATCGGCCTAAAGGATGACGTCAGGCTTGAACTTTATACATAGATAATATACAGGAGATGGGGGGCGCTAGAGGGCGCACAACGGAATGGCCGCACTCCTGTGAGGCTCCCGAGAACGGGAGAAAATATCCTTAAATTATCCTGCTTAATAGCTGTGCACTTCGAATAAACTCGAGGAATAGCTGCACTGATGGCTGGAGAACGCTTGGTAGCAGTTGGAGGAGAAACGGAGATGATCTGAGCGACATACGACAAATAAAGTATTGCTCGATTACATAGTGAGACCCGGCAGGAGGAGCTGGGCGGCTAACCCGGCAAGGAAAGACCGAGGCTCCCAAATAGGAGGACAGGCCGTGAGGAGGCGGGCCGGACTACGGACTATTGCGACCTGGAGAGCTAAAGCAATTAGCACTGAAGAGAGCATCCTAAGAGTTGCAAGATCGGGAGGAGACCACTGACGAGGTGACAAGGAAGGGCAGTGAGTACAGTGGGTCTTCCGACCAGCAGCAATGAAACGATCGGAGGAGGCGGCGACCGCAAGTGCAGCCGCGGCGAGAACTGTGGCTGAAGTTGGAAGCGAGCCTGGACACGGCTGAGGTGCACGAACTGTGCGGCGGGAGGGTGCGAACGCCGGACTGCCCCGGGGCTGGTGGAATCCTACTGTGGGGAAGGAGGCGGACGACTGGATTGCTGGGGAGATTCACCTGGGTCCCTGCACAACGCGGCCCGACACCCCCCCCCCCCAGGAGCCTGCCTATCGTAACTAGAGTACTGTGACCGAAGCCTGCATGCGAAAGCCTGACTACTAGTCACCGAAGACTGTGCACCGTGAGGACGATTGGGAGCCAAGAAGCGGACGGTCGGGAACGAGGTAGGCTGCCCCGCCCTGCCCTGCGGTGCCCTACAACGTGAGTAGATCGACACTGGCAGCGAATGGAAAGGGAGGGAGCTGCATCCTGTAGTGGACCATGAGACGGTGAGGCCGCGTGGCGCATCGTCCCCCCCCACTCTAAGACGCATAAAGGTTGTGGAACGGACACTGCGTGAAGAGGGTATTTGAGGCTTGTGGGCCCGGTACTGGAACAGCGCGGTAACAGGGAGCCGCTGTAGCGTGAACAGTGGGGGTAACCGAGTCTGAGGTTCAGGGGTGAGGAGGACTGAAGGCGTTGCCGGAGAGGCCTTCCTGCGCACGAGAAGAGAGACACCTGCTCGCCGTCACTAGCTAGCACCACACTCAGTGACTTAGTACACGCCATTACTGCGGCACTGCAAGGAGCAGAGGACATAATTGCGGTATCTAGACATTAGCTGGTGAGCCTGCTCTTGTCTGCGGTGGGCTTGTGGGAAGCGGCGCAGTGCTGCTTGCAATCAGAACTAACCGGAAAAGCACAGCGGAAGGTAGAAGAGCGCCCAAGCTTGAGAATTGTGTGGGAACAAGGTGAATAAAATTGGCAAGCTGGATGCTAAACAGCCCAAACTCAGTTTGATGCCACGAAAACGGGGACCAGAAACAAGCAGAATGGTGCAAATGTGGTGGAGGAGGACGGCGCCTGCGGGTCACACGGGACGGCCATGAAACACATGTTGCAGGATATGCTCCAGGGATTCACGACCGTTGTGGACAAAGTAGATCGCATGTCGTCGAGAATGGATTCCATAGCACATAAACCAGATGAGCATGAAGAACGCATAGTGGAGGTGGAGCGACACATCTCGAACAATGACTACATCACAGCGGGGCACTCCACTCAACTGGCGCGAATGGATAATATCCTTGAGAACCATCGCGGCCAAGAACGAGGACTTGGAAGCGCGCAGTAGGAGAAATAATATTCGCGTCATAGGTGTTCCGGAGTCCACGAACACTGGCAAAATGGAGGAATTTGTGGAAAAGCTGCTGCTCGCTTCAGTGGGGCAGGAGGAATTCTCCCCGCAGTTTATTGTCGAAAGAGCCATAGGTCACTGGGCCCACGACCGGTCCCGGGAGCGGCACCCGGGCCGATCATTGCCCGCTTACTTAACTACCGCGACAGGGATGTGGCACTACGGGCAGCCCGAAACAAGCAAGCACTATCCTATGAAGGGATCACGTTTTCGATTTATCCCGACTTCACCCCTATGGTACAGGAAGAGCGCAGAAAGTTAATTGCAGTTAAAAAGAACCTACGGGACGCCTTCGGGTGACACACCAGGGCAAACAAAAATTCTTTACTAACCCCGGACAAGTGGAGGAGTATTTGAAATCCTTGAAACATCGTAATCAAGATCGGGACAAACGAAATGCTTTGCAAAGATCATCGACAGCGAGAGAAGAGGAGAACCCATAGTGAGGACATGAAGAGCATACACAGAGAGTTGTAACGCAGAAGGATCGTAAGAAATATCAGACATATATCAGAGTTGCAATGTGAGTCCGGTTGTGACATGGCTATAAGCGAATATCGAACTCCGGGCCACCTCTCCAGTGGCAAGAGGGCCTGGCTATTCCATGGAATAATCGCCATTGGGAGAGGAGAACTTGTGTAGCCTTCTAGAGCTAGCCCCCAGAGGGTATACCCCACTTATGAAAGGCGGACGGCAAGCTGCCTTTGAACTAGTACTTGGTTGGGTTTGTTGGGAGGGGAGGGGGGATGGGGAGAATTGCGGAGTACTGGCAAAATTGGGTTGCTTCAGTGGGTGGAGGGAGGGAGGGAGGGAGGGTAGGGAGAGTTGGGGGGTGAGTTTGGAGGTTAATGTCTTTGAATTGTGTGGTCTTACAGAAAACAGTCCAGCGAGGAGAGATAGATCAAGAAGGGTATGGTGCGTTGTGAAGGCGAGTTGGGATATTGGCGGGCAGGGGGGTCCGGCCCCCAATCTCATAGAATACAATGTGGAAAGATGGAAACGAATACTGGGGCACTTGCTAATGACCTTAATATAATGACCTGGAATGTGAGAGGCCTAGGAGACCCCCGAAAACAGAGGCAGGTATTATCTTATCTGGACCGCCATCAAGTACATATTGCCATGTTGCAGGAGACACATTGCACAAGGGTTAAACCCACAACTTTTGGGAGCAAATGGGCGGCAATTAGGCTATTTTCCTCCTATTCGAATTATGCTCGTGGGATTGCCATATTAATTAGTAAGCGGGTAACATTCCACTTGTCTGGCTCCTACTGTGATGCGTACGGCAGATACTGTATGGTGTGGGGCAGGCTAGGGTCCCAATCCATTCTCTTGGTCTGTTGTTATGGGCCTAATATTGATGACCCTTGTTTCTTTGATCGCCTTTGGTCCAAGGTCTTTGATATAGGTGTCACACATATTGTTTGGGGAGGCGACTATAACGTCACTTATGATCCAGGGACGGATAGATCACACTTGGCACCTCATCACTTCACTAAAGCACAGGCTGTGGTTAGGGGACTCAAAGACACATATCACTAGATAGACGCTTGGAGACATGTCCACCCTCAGGACCGAGAAGGCACGCACTTTACAGCACATGCACAAACATGGGCTAGACTGGACTATTTTTTAGTAAATAGAGGACTTGCACCCGCAATAAAAGGAGCAAGGCACCTTGCTAGAACATACTCTGACCATGCACCAGTACTCATGACTCTCTCTTCTGAGGACTTTAATGTTCCGCGACGACCTTGGAGAATGAATCCTTATATTCTATTAGACGTGGTCTTTCAAGAAGAACTGAGGGAGGAAATGTTTGATTTTTTCAACAGGAATAAAGACTCAGTACGCAGTGTAGAAATGATTTGGGAAGCCTTCAAGTTAACGCTGCGAGGGTATTGCATAGGGAAAGGTGCGGTGTGCTTAAAGACATACAGGCTACGATAAGGGCGCTGGATAGCGAACTCAAGCGGCAGGAAGCGTAGTTAGTCTCGGCCCCTACTGCAGAAACGCAGGCAACTTTTCGGGAGACACTGTCCCGGTATACGGAGGAAGCACAGAGAGAAGCGAAATATAGGAGTAAATACTGGGTGGCCAGATGTTATGGAGAGGGAGATAGACCAGGGAAAATACTTGCTCAAAAAGTGACGAAACCTCGATATGCCAATGTAATAACGGAAATAAGAAAAGCATCTGGAGTCGTTCACCGGGACTCATGCAATATCCTGAAAGAGTTCCTGGTCCATTATGGTACATTATATACTACTAGTGGTAACAAGGGCGAACAGTTGGATGACTTCCTGAAGGACATAGCGCTAGGGTGGCTGAGCGACGCTCAGAGGACCTTCTTGTGTGCGCCATTTGAACTGGATGAGGTGAGGTAGGCCATTATGAGTATGCAGTCAGGTAAGGCCACTGGTACAGATGGCATACCAGTAGAATTTTACAAAACATATATAGATATCATGGCCCCGGTGCTCAGAGAGGTTTATGGAGCTGCATTGGAGGAGGGGGTGCTGCCTCAATCAATGAGAGAAGCATTGATATTGTCGTTGCCCAAGCCAGGGAAGCCCCTAGACTGTTGTGATTCCTATAGACCACTGTCGCTACTTAATAGTGACGCGAAAATACTGCCTAAAACAATAGCAATGAGATTAAGTCTCTTAATGGAACATCTAATATTGCCTGACCAGTCGGGGTTTGTGCCCGGCAGAGCCACATTCCACAACCTGCGGACGCTCATTGCGATACTGCACACCATCTCCCCGGACCTCCCCATGGCTGCTGTCTTCTTACATGCTACAAAAGCGGTTGATTCATTGGAATGGGGCTACTTATTTGGGGTGATGAGGCGGATGGGCTTCCCACCCTTGTTCCTAGACTGGATTAAACTACTTTACATCAAACCAGTAGCCAAGGTCTTGATAAATGGACACACCTCCCAAACGTTTGAGATCATGAGGGGCACCAGACAGGGGTCTTTGCGTTGGCAATTGAACCCCTTGCTGCAGAGCTACGGCAGTGTCATAATGACAAAGCACTGTGGTGCTACCAGCGCCAAATACTCATCTCGCTTTATGCGGATGACATTACCCTATATATCTGTGACCCACAACAGAACCTAAACCAGGTACTGCGGGAATTTATTGTCTTTGTTCAAATGTCTGGTGTGCAGATCAACAGGACCAAATCTAGTTTCTTCCCACTCACGGATGCGGTCTGGAGGTTTGACATGGATTATCCATTGAAATGGTGTGAGGGGGAGCTAAAGTATCTAGGAATCAACTTTACAAGAAACAGGGAAGAACTGATGAGGGCGAATTATGGGACACTGCTAAATAAGATAGAAGACAATGTAACAAGATGGGTTGCGCTGCCCCTGTCTATGGCGGGACGGGCCTCCCTAATCAAGATGGTGATTTTCCCGCAGGTATTATATTTATTTTTGAACATACCGTACCATCCGGGAAGGTAGTTTTTCAAGTCTATAAAAACTGAGATGATAAGACTAGTCTGGG